>NC_071626.1:0-1200000 GCF_014839835.1 Dryobates pubescens
AAACACAAAACTCAAATTTCAGAAGCACTGGCAAAGTTTTACAGACAATAACAGCAGACAAGTGTATTTTGTGATCGAACTAAAATGTTCCGCAAAGAATTCCCACCCTGGATGTTTAGGAGGGTTGCAAATGGTGAAGAAAGTCCGCAATAGATTCTTAAGCCTAGAAACAAGACAGGGTGCTCTGGAAAGAGAAGTAGCAGGTTCTCCATTTCCAAAACATGGTATGGAGCTTTGGAGAGTTTGGTTTGTTGGAGTCTGCTCTCTCACCTGCATTACCTGTCACATGGACTAACTGAAAACTGGTATTTAGTGTCTCTGCTATTCACTCCTTTCACACCACCACTTCTAATTTTTTTTCCTTCTTAAAAGCAATATGGCACCAAGTAAGAGTAACAGAACAAAAATTCTTCTCTCCCTCAAAAGAGGGTCACTGGGAATGGAAATTCACCCTTAGAGCTGTGGTGTGTTCACCCTGAGCCCGCAGAAGCCATGCTGAGACAAAACAAGTTGTATTTAAAACTGACACACTAGGAGGTGCACGGTGCTTCATTCATTTTGCACTATTGCAAGTGACAATCAATTTTGACCAAGTGATGGCTTATTTCAGAATGGGAGTTCAACTCATTTTGCTAGGTAAACAGACAAAACATTCAGCTGCGGATGGCCTTTGCAGAACTACAGTTTGCTGTGGCTGAAGGCGCACTCTGTGTGTTTTCCCAGATGAAGAACGTGTAAACGTGCTAGACGAGAAGTGATGACACACATCAGTATTAGGTTCTTGCTGCCTTGACCAAGAAGTCGTAGTCTGACCCAAAAAAAAGCCAAATGTGCTTTTGGCCCCTCTTTGCTGCAAGGCACGCTGCCTGTCCTATCTGTACACGGTGTGAGCGGTATGATCCAGGAAAGCCAATTCCCTCTGCTTCCCCAAGGACTACAGTGAGCAGCCTGTTTGTCTGAAGCTGTCGAGTACTGAAACTTTCTCTAATGCAAACGTTATACATATCTGAAACCGACCCAACAACCTTTCTGATGACTAGTACTGGAGATAGAAAAATTCAGAGAGCATTGATTGCAGGCATGCAGACTGCCAACTTTTGTCCTTCCTTCCTGCCTTTCTGCCTCCCTCCCTACAACTACCCCTCTGCTGCTGCTCTTTGGGTGCTTTGAAATTGCTAGGTCCCAGCCAAGAATTTTGGGCAGAATCAGGGAAGAAGTAGATGGGATTAATGTAGCTTCTTACTTATAGAGAAGTGAGCCTGATTTTCTCTGGTAAAAGCTAAGACAGAGTTACACTGTGCTACCTGTGTTCCAGAGAGCAATAAAGTGGGAGCAGCTCTTTCCATGTTTTGAAACTACTCTTAAGTATATATAAATCTAAGAGTTGTCTTCAGTTTAAAACCCAAACAACTCCAAATACCGAACAAGTGCAGAAGCATTGCTTATGTGCCGTTTAAACAATCGGCTTTATACAGAACAGATTACACTGTGCCTAAGCAACAGAAACCCTCAAGTTTTATGCCCTCTATGTACCCTTTCCCTTAAACAGCCCTGTTGCAAAATGAGTATCAAAAAACTCACTAAAAGAAAAAAAATGAAACGTGGGCCATGCACAAAGCATACACATAAGTTACAGCTTATTAGCCAGGGGGGAAGACTTTAAATGTCACCTTTATATTACAGGTGCACTAAAATTTTGTATGAGCAATAATTTATGGAAATAACAGGAAATCTTGTCTTTTGTCTGTAAAATTACCTCATGTAAAAATAACTTTGGTAAGTGCATTAATTCATTTCCAACTGAATTTAGATCTATGGCAATTAATCTGTCACTGAAGTTTTTGTAGAAGACCAGTTTTATTTTACAGAGTATAAAAGCCACTAAACTGGAGCTTAAGATGCATGAGCTTGCTGGTGCCCTATTCAGTAACAAGTGACCCCTGAAACTCCCTTTGTAAAGTGTGCAATTGAAGCTTGTTGACTTCCATAGCCTTCAGCTTTTCCTCAGGCTCAGATCACTGCTCGTTACTAACCCTGACAGAGATGTGCTCTCTGATGCATCTTCTTTCTTGAGGTTCAGGAATGATTCTCTAGTTATCTGAAGAATTTCTCTCAAGCCTTTGTTTTCCTGCTGTAACCAAAGAAAGAAAAAGGCATATAATAGAACTCCGGAAAGAAGTCAAGATGACTGCATTGACAACCTCCTCTCTGCTCCAAAGAGATGGCTAAGGAATTCAGTCCCACACTGAATTGCTTTGACTGCGCTTCAAGAGCAATAGCGCTGTTTCTCCAATGCCAAGCAACTGAAAAAAAAAGAAAAAATCACCCTAAAGGCAAACCTGAAGTATAAAAATTAATAATGTTTAAGAGCCAAAGGTGTGGGTGTTATTATTTGCATCCTAGAGTCTTACTAGGACGAATTTGTGTCACTTCCTAGATTTTTGCTACACTCACAGAACCTTCAAAAAAGAGAAAGCTTAAGGCAGTATATAAATGCAAATCCCCGATTTCCGGTGATCCAAGTCCTGAGAGTAAGCTACAGTGGGAAAAACAGTAGAGAGCTCCAAGGAGGAAAGTGTAAGAGAACAGCAGTGCGAGTGCCTTATACCGTAACTGAGCAGAGGCAGCTGCGGTAACATTTGCTCCCTTGCCGTTTGTGCCATTGCTGGGCTGACTGCGCGCTTACCTCCAGCTGCACGATGCGCTCCCGCTCCTTGCAGCCATGCTTTTCGTCGATTTCAATGGCTTTTCTCATTACTGCTGCCATTTCTGTGATCTGGTCCACATGCACTTGCAGCTCCTAAGACATAAAAATGAAATGAGGGCAGCTTTAGATAATAGGCAGGCAATTAAGTTAATAGCTTTCACTTGAGAAAACAGCAATTACTGGTGACAGATGAATTCCTTAGTTGTGATGGATTTGTTAGTCAATGAGAGAAGGATTTAGAAACTGCTTCAAGACTGTTCTGTCTTACTGCATGTGAAGGCTAATGATAAGAATAAATAAAGAAATTCCAGAAATTGTAAATGGCAGGCGCTAAATCCTCTTCATCGTGCATTCCTGCGGGATCAGATTTAACCGAAACACTGAAGCCTTAAACCAGTATTATTTCAACAGCAGATTATTTATTTGTCTATTTATTTTTACCTCAAACTTCTAATTCCTAAAAGTGTTCCTAAAGGAAGTTTCAAAGTCCATGTCAGGATGGCTATAACTTAATTCTCTCGTCTTGGTTGTCCCGAGGCTGTAAGACATGTTGTGCTACAAGCCAAGGTAAGCTCTTTTGAGAAGGATACAGCCCTGAGTTTATGCTAAAGATGCAGTTCTAATCCAACCAACTTTCTTTTACTAATCTGAGTAATGCCATTGATTCCAACAGCTCTAACTATGTACACGTGATTTCGTAGAGGTAAGCAAGCATCGAATTCTTAAGTGGTATTTTCTCAGTATGCAGCCCCAAACTCTGCTGTGCCGGCTTAGTTTGTCAAGGTCAAAGGTTATTAAACACTTCAAAGTAATGCTTAGCTACACAGTTACACTGCTCTCTGGTGACTGCGTTTCATTTAAAATGTAATCTAACAGTTGATCAGAAAGCTCCTGTTCAGGTCTGTTAGTGACCTAGAATGGAATTTCCCTGAAAATACATAAAAACTACTAAACTATGTATTAAAACTGAAAAAATACGTATTATTCTTACGATGAAGCTGCCAATTACTCACATATACCTTGCTCACAACAGTTCACAAAAATGTTGCTTAATGGCACTTTGTTTTTCTAGTTTCCAAAACACTTCGAGCATCTCAGGCTGCTCAGCAATCTCACCTGGTACAGAAAAAGAATCAAGGGCCAAAGCAGGAAAAGTGTATGTTCAGTTGTCCAGTATTTAAAATGGCTTTTAAAATATTCTTTTTAGTTTACAATATTAAAGGGACAAAACCATATTCGCATGTTGAATTTAAAAAGCTTACTCCTCCTACTTTCCCCAGCGAGCACAGGTTCACTATTTCTTGGGGTCACTAGCGCAAGTTAAAGCCAGCTGAAACGTCTGAACATCACTAAGAGCTGTAGCATCTGAAATGTAATAGGGCAGTTGTCTTAAAGACTGCAGCAAAACAAAAGTAACCTACGTAGACAGACCAATGGAAATGCCACTTGTTGAAGGATTAAATAAATTAGAAGCTAGTAAGGTTGCCTTGCTTCACTGATCAAGCTTTCTGTTTCATGGACTGGATGATAAAAATTAGGACTCATTAGCACAGTGATATAGAAACTCAGACAAAGTAAGCTTTGAACTGATCTGCTACAAACTAACTTCACTGTTAACTAAAAACCACAAAGGCAAAATAAAAGTGAAGTTATTACCTCAGAATGTTGCTCTTTTAACTTCATGATGATACTTGGATCGTCCTTTTTGCTCGCCATAAGCAATCTAAACATCTGTTCTCTGTACTTGCTCATTATGAGTTCCAAAGCAGACTGATGCTCTTCAAGAGATGTTCTTAGTTCTAGCAACATAATTTCAAGCTCAGTTAACATAAAAGAACTGAAACAAAATGCAAAAGCTCTTCATTTTGTGAAAACCAAAATAAGCCCTTAATTGAACATCTCCTTCGCCTTGCACCATAAAATCTCCACAGGCTCTGCAAATGACTTCAGTGGTGACTGCCCTGGGAAAATTCTCATTCAGTGAGAAAGGGCTTTTGTTAACCTGACTTCCTGTTCAGTCCCTTTAGCCGATATCATTCGTTGTGAGCGTAGCTGAGGAGCTACACTACAAGCAACTCTGTACAAAAGCCAGAAAGAAGTTTACGGATCTGGTTTAATCTGCAGTAAATAGTGGTAATGTAAGAGTTAACACACTTGTGTTCAAAATACACTAAGTCAAAGGACAAATAACTCAAGGTAAAACACAAATCAATCAAGATCATGGAATCCTTTGCCGAATACAAGCGTTAGAATAGCTAAGACGTTCCAGGAGGAGCAGTGTATTCTTGGTGTACAGAATTCCAGAAGGAATTCTATCCCTGCACTTGTATTACAACCTGTCCTGACTGTTCCTAAATGAGTTATTTTTAGCAGTGGGAAAACACATTTCCAAATAAGATACATACATTGCAGAATGAAGTTCTATTTGTCTCCTCACCTGTGCTGATGAGGACTATGAAAGCAATTTTCGGCAACTCCATTTCTGTTAGTCCCGGTGGCTGGACACTAGGGCTCTTTATTAGACTGCATTATGATCAGTTAAACTAACAAATCCAGGTAAGAAGAAAAATATTTCTTCTACGGCAATTTTTGGAGACTAGATCAACGGTACAAATCTCACCGATTCCAGCAGTGCACACAGGAACTTTCCCAGGACAGAATGATCATGTTTTACCTTTATTTTCCTGTTGCAATTCTCTAATCTGTCTGTTTTCTTGTTGGATACCCATCACTAAAGTAGACCGAGGGCGATGTCTCGCTACTTCATTGAGCTCCTGAATTTCTTCTTGGTACTACGGAAAAGCACAGAACCGCAACACTAGTTGAGTAACTGGAAGCAAGCATTACTCAGCAAGTAGAATACATAGAATAAACCAGGTTGGAAGAGACCTTCAAGATCATCGCGTCCAACCCATCAACCAATCCAACACCGCCCAAGCAACTAACCCACGGCACCAAGCACCCCGTCAAGTCTTCTCCTGAACACCTCCAGGGATGGCGACCCCACCACCTCCCCAGGCAGCCCATTCCAATGTGCAATCACTCTTTCTGTATAGAACTTTTTTCTAACATCCAGCCTGAACCTCCCCTGGCGCAGCCTGAGACTGTGTCCTCTTGTTCTGGTACTGCTTGCCTGGGAGAAGAGACCAACATCCATCTGTCCACAACCTCCCTTCAGGTAGTTGTAGAGAGTAATAAGGTCACCCCTGAGTCTCCTCTTCTCCAGGCTAAGCAACCCCAGCTCCCTCAGCCTCTCCTCGTAGGGCTTATGTTCCAAACCCCTCACCAACTTTGTTGCTCTTCTCTGGACTCGTTCCAGCAAGTCAACCTCCTTCCTAAACTGAGGAGCCCAGAACTGGACACAGTACTCGAGGTACGGCCTAACCAGTGCAGTGTACAGGGGCAGAATGACCTCCCTGCTCCTGCTGGCCACACTGTTCCTGATGCAGGCCAGGATGCCCTTGGCCCTCTTAGCTGCCTGGGCACACTGCAGGCTCATGTTCATTCTACCGTCGACCAGCACCCCCAGGTCCCTCTCAGCCTGACTGTAACCAAGTAACCAAGTAACCAAGGACCAGATCTACAGACAGTCCAAGTCTGTAACCAACAAGCTAATGCTTGTTTTCAAATAATAGTAGGAAAGAAACAAAACCGCTGCTAAAGTTGTTGCTAACACGCTTCCCTTCGGAGAGACAAAAGCATCACGTTTGTTTCAAAAACATTCATGCCTCAGATGTGTGTAGTGGGCATTATCTAATCTTCAATTAATGAAAGCCAAATTCACATCAAGTAATTTAAAGCTGATACATGTGGTAAAGACAAACCACGAGGCGTTAACCTCTAGATATTAACAGTGGCTTCCCAATACCTTAAGCCACAAGGCTGTAGGGGTGTCACACGGACCTGAACGAATGGATCCTGACTCTCAACAAATGCTCTTGACTTGGGAGTTCTGAAGCCCCTGCGTAACTAATTTTACAGGGCTGAAGCACACGTGGGCGTTTATTATTTTACAGGTCCGTTAACATGTCCTATGTTCAATTAAAATGACAGGATGAACTCTCACATGGAAAGTCAGTAGTCAGCTTTACATTTCTTCAGAACTTCTCTAATTAGAAGTCACACACAACATGCCTTGAATAAAGCTTAATGTCAGAATGGAAATAATCACAAAGTCGTCTGAGAGCCTCCTTTGACAGAAAAGGAGATAGTGAAAGATAAAGTATTCTGAACAGAAGAAGGAATGGCAGGGCCTCTGCGTGATTAAACGTGAATGTTGAAATTAACAATACAAGGAGCATTTCACAGAAGAGCAAAAGATGACACCACACAGCAGCTGGCAAGACAAATACCCCGTTTTCCACCAGGGTTCTTCAAATAAATGCCAGTTCTCAATGTTTTGCTACAGTAACAGAGAAAACATCTTCACAGGATCAAACCAAATACATTAACAACCTATTCGGAGATCATTACAACGCCTAGAATGAAAACACTTAGCATGGTAATAAAGTATTAACTGAGTAACACAGCAATTCTACATCGTACAGGAGCACGCAAAAACTGTTGTAAATTACATGTTTCTGAGCTGTTCTTTTAATGAAGCACACAAAGCTGGAAAACAAACCTGTTTCATGGCTTCAACCCGCTTGTTAAGAGCTGTGGTCTGTTCGATAAGCGCTTCCGCCGCGTTGTCGTGTTCCCTTAGCCGCTCCACCAGCGCTTTCGCGTCTGCCAAGGCCTTTTCAATTGTGCAACTCATTTCTGAAGAGGAGACATTTATTATTATTTTTCAGTCTAAAGCAGCTGAATACAACCTTTCTCTCAGAAACATCCAGGCATTTTGTTGTCTTTCAAGAGCAGAAAAAAATATATCCGTATTTTAAGAGCATCTTCAGGTCTGCACTTCCTTTCCTTATAACTGCTGTTGAGACCACATATCAGAGCAAGGAAATGAAAGCAGACTGTGCTGTAAGGAGAGTACCTATAGACTAGTGCAAAAGAAGGACTATGGAGCGCATGGGAATCAAGCAGTGCATGTCCTTCTGTAAGCAGCAGAGGGGAAAAAAAAGACCACAAAATAACATTGCATTAACCGTTTCATTTTTCGATATTACCTTTTTTTTTTTTTTTTTTTTTTGTAATGTGCCCTCCTACAAACCAGACATACTTCAAAATATTTGAGAAGTATATATCTAGCATAAAAAACAATGCCACAGGACTACAGTGGACTCAAAGATTTTGAGACACTTTGTGCCGTGGTTTAGTTGATCAGATGGTGTTGGGTGATAGGTTGGACTTGATCTCAAAGGTCTTTTCCAACCTGGTCTAGTCTATTCTGACATGAAATATTCTGAGTAAGATAGTAGAGAAGGAAAAACTCTTGCTGATGGAGTAGAGAAAATTCCTCAGGGAAAATTCCTAAAACTAAAGCCTCGTGTTTCACGTTATGCCTATAAATGAACACAAAACAGCACTGCATGCAATGCAATGCTGTAATCTTCAGCAGGACAGAGAAAGGCAGCAACATGGAGGAAAAAAAGAACAGACTGCAAAGTTAAAACAGCAGCAATTACTACCTATTGCTAGAATTGCTGAACTTGCAAAATGCTTGTATGTACCAGCATTTCCAAAACACTGGCCTTTACACTGAATATCTTCATACTTGTGTTTGACAGAGTTTCGATATCTAGATTTTTCAGTCCCAGGTTTTTATTTTCTTTCAACAAACTTTCCATTTTTTCTACTGAAATCTACTAAAATCCTTTGAACAGTTCTTCAGCAATCAAACAGCAGCAATAGAGGTTCATGAGAATGACGGGCCTTATTGATAGAAGGCTTCATATTTGTTTCGGGAAACTTTCTAAGATACTAAAAGAATCAACTAAATCCATTTTGTAGCCAAATAATATTCTCTGTAAGCATCAAAGGTCTGTGAGCCTTTCCTGAGCTACGGGGGAAAACCCCCATTTGTTTCTATTTGATGTTCTGACTTTTCCAGGCACCTTTACAAATCATAGTCTAGAATCTTTCAGAAAAATGAAAAGAAACCCTCATATTTCCCTCAACTCACCTTTTCCCACTGTCCTCGGTAGAAGCACAAGTAAGGATATTTCAAACACCAGAAATTCCACCATCCCCCTCAAAAGATTTACAAACGTAGCCGGAGTATCTCGCTCTCGTGCATTAAGGTACAGGAACACTAAGCAAGAGAGTTTGTGGTGTTCTCTCCAAAGAGCTCTTGTGCACCCAGAACATCATTCTGGATCTAGCCCTCTCCACAGGCTTTCCATTTGGCAATTTCATTAGCTGCTCCCTCTGCTCTGAGAAAACCAAAACTTTTGTCTCATCCCAAAACAGATCTAAATCTGTGAGTTGAATGGGATAGTAAGGGGGGGAAGCCAAGTGAATCAAATATATTTGATTTAAAAGAATTCTTATAGAATGTAAAAATAGCCCTGCACCAGGTTGCCCAGAGTTGTGGGAAGCATTCCAAACCCATATGGATGCGTTCCTCTGGAATTTACTCTAGGTGATCCTGCTCTAGCAACAGGGTTTGACTGGATGATCTTCCAGGGTCCCTTCCAATCCCTGCCATTCTGTGATTTTTTGTTTTGGTAACTTTTTTTTTTTTTTTTTTTCCAATGAGAATGAAGACTGCAGTAGGTAAGCTTCATGATTCCTGAACTCCAGCCTATAAGAGCTGCCCAGCTGCAAATCTATTTGTTAGTCTGCAATATTAACAACAGGGTCATCGGGCAGCAAGAGCAACAACTCCACCAACAATGCAACGTTACTGCGACGTATTCGTTTCCTGTCACTTCCTGCTATTTACTAATTGCTCTCATTATCAAATTTAGGGGTCCTTGAAAATAAACAAACAGGCACACACAAAAAAGATTTTTCCCCAATTACAGCCTTCCTCTAGTTTCCTCTCTCTCTCTTACATCCCTACTGAGAACCACATTTCTGTGTAATTCAGTGCTTCGGTTTTTTCCTCTCCATAGTTAACTCCTTTGCGAGGAGAGGAAGGTAGCAGGGAACGGCGGAAGCTCCCCCGAGTGAGAGCTGCCTCCTCACCCCCGCCACCGCGACAACGGATGCTGGGGCACGCCAATCAGAACTGTCGCGACACCGACACCTGCCGTAACCCAGCAGGCACCTGTGGGCAGGACTTGCCCTGGCTCACGCCAGCCAGGAGCACTTTGTGGAAGCATGGGGGCCGGACGATTCCTCTTCCCTCGCACCCCCTCGTCACGACCCAGGGGTTCCCCGCGCGTCCGTTGGGCGCCCGGCGGCGACAACACCCACACGTCCTCCGCCTCCCCCCCGCGTCGACCGCAAACACCCCTTTATCCCCTCACCCCACTCACTCATATCCGGCGGCTCCGGCAGCGCCGGGGTTGGAGGGGGGTAAAGCCCCGACCAGCCTGCCCCACTGGCAAACGGCGGCGGCCCGGAAAACGGAAGCGGAGAAGGAACGGGGCAGGTGTGTCCCCGCCAGCCGACAAGACAGGGCAGCTGTGAAGCGACGGCGCCTGCGTTACCTACCAGCGGCACCGGGCGAACGCCCGCTGCTCTCGCGAGAAGACACTTTTACCACCCCCACCCGGCCTCTCCCGGCTCTCGCGATAGGACACCGTGCACGCGACCTCCGCTGCTCCTACCTATCGCGAGAAAGGTGTCTCCACTGCTCACTGCTTCTCGCTTCCCTACTGGTCATCTTCCCTGTAAAGCACCGCCCCTTCCGCTTACCCCCTGCATGTTAGCGGGCTCTCGTCTTCTCGCGAGGCTTGTTGGCCTCAGGGTCCTGCTCTACGGCTCGGGGAAGTGTGGCGACACCACGGGAACGTTTCGCTGTGGGGGGGGGAGGGCCGGCCCGCGCTCAGGCGGAGGGCCGAGCGGTGAGTTCGGGACGCGGGCATGGGGGGGAAGTGATCCCAGCCATCCGCTGGGGTTCCGGGGGCTGTCGCGGCCGGGTGCTTTAAGGGGGAGGAGGGGAGAGGCGCTCCCCCCGCCAGCGCTGGGGGAGCCGTTGTGCCAGCGGCGTAAGTGGCCGGGCGGGGGTCTCGGGGCCTTAGGGGTGGGCGGAGCGGGGGGGGCTTCGGCCGCTTCTCCCACCCCCGCGGGCGCCGGGCGCGAAGGCAGGAGCTGGGTCCCGAGCTCGCTGCGGAGCCAGCGGCAGAGGAGGCGAGTGGAGGGACATGGAGGTCGCCCGGCCGAAGGCGCCCGCGCCTGACCCTGTCTAGGGTGACCCGCGGGCTTCAGCTGTCTTCCTCGGAGCGAGGCCGCGGCCGGGCCCGGGCCCGGCGCGGAGCAGGATCGGGACTTCTGCATCAGAGGAGGAGCCGGCCAAGGTAAGAAATGGCTCCCTTTCTTTGCTTTTGGGAGGGCGGAAACCGACGTCTTCTTCTCCAGACCCTCCGGTCTGCGCCTGTGTGTTGCTCTTGCCTGTCCTCTTTCCCTGCCTTCCAGGAGCCAGCGCGGCTTCCCTGGCCCTCAGGCTCTCCGCCAGACCAACGGTAGGATGCAGGTTCTTGGACTTGGCCAGCCTGGGCTGCGGCCAGACTTAGCATCTTCCGAAAGGGTGTAGCGTGCCGCTGCAACTGCGATTAAGGGCAGGTGCAAAACCTGCATCGCCAGCAAGGTGCTGCCTGCAGTCTGATTCGTGTATATCCTCGTTATTTTAACGTTATAGTGTTTTTACTGAGGTCCTGTATGGTTTTGGTGTATTCTGTAATTCAACAGCGTAGGGGTAGGACGAGATGGTCTTTGGAACTCCCTTCCAACCCCTACTATTCTGTGATTCTGGCTTTTTTTTGTGGACAAAATAGATTTTCTATACTGGAAACGTTATGGACACGCCTGGAAGTTAAATCCTTTTGGTGAGCATTTGGTCTAAGCTTAACTGCTGAAGTAGCATTAGTCTAAGATCAATTGTTATGTGTAGTTCGGGGCTTGAGGTTATGACGTCGGCCCTAACGCAAGGTTGCGATGCTATGGCTGCTTCAAAAGTATTTCTTTCAGTGATGCTATAGGAGAGGAAAGCCCAGTCTGCTGGTGTGGAACAGGAGAACGAACTTCACATCGTTGTGGAGTTCTCAGGCTTTGTAGTAGGGAAGTATACGAGGAGTGCTGATTTGAGCTTTCTTGGAGTGTTGGTCGGTGAAAGATGCCAATATTAATTTAACATTAGAAGGGGGTACCTAGCAAAGTGAAGGCTGAAAACCTCTAAAGTTTCGTATTTGTTGTGCTTCAGGGTGTCTATTGCCTAATCATAAATAACTTTTTCCTGTGCTGTTTATTTTAGGAAATAAGCTTTATAGAGGAAGCAGTTTCTGTGTTTTTCCTTAAAAAATTCTTTTGATTAGAAAAACGGGGTGGGTAATACTGTGCATTGTTATACTTGCACATTTCCTAAGTGAAAATAGTTTCTTCTGATTAGAAATCTAGTATACCAGCTGTGTGAGCTACTAGGAGTTCTAGAAGGTGGTTGTCTCCACATAAATAGATTAAAATGGAAGTTTTTGTAGGCTTTTTTTAAAAGCTTAGTAGTTTTGTAGGAGCTATATAATTTGTAAAGTAAGTACTGTATGAGGTAATCTCTTTAAAGCTGGCATATTTCAGTAAGATAATTTTATTGTATAAGAAGTTTTGTGTGTTGTTTTTTTTTTTTTTTGTCTTGTACAATTTCTCTTTTTTTTTTTTTAAATATCTGTTTCTTTTAGGAAGAAAATGAAAATCTTCTCTGAGTCTCATAAAACTGTTTTTGTTGTGGATCACTGCCCATATATGGCAGAGTCCTGCAGACAGCATGTTGAATTCGATATGTTAGTAAAGAACCGGACCCAAGGAATCATCCCTCTAGCACCCATATCAAAATCGCTATGGACCTGCTCTGTGGAGTCATCCATGGAGTACTGTAGAATAATGTATGATATTTTCCCTTTCAAGAAGCTGGTAAGTTCTAGTCATGCTGAATATGATCCTTGATGGTATGAGGGATACTTCCCCATTTTAACAAAATCTTGATATTACTAACTGTTGGTTACATGTGAAAAGATAAATCTAATTTGTTCCCTAACAATTTCTTGATGTTACTGATACGCTTCATAGCTATTTGGACGCAATGATCTTGAAGGTCTCTTCCAACCTGGTTTATTCTATGTATTCTATGTATTCTATTTAAATAGAGTAGTATATTAATCCCATTTCATACTTATGTTGGGGACCTTTCATTGTCTTAGTCTTGTAAAAGACAAGGAGAGGTGCTTTAAGATAACCTATGGATTTAGTATGCTGCTCTCCTGAGCTTTAAGTTTACAAAGACGTGAGCAAGGCTTTCAATTGAGTTTAGTTTTTAAATGATTTGTAGCACTTTATAAGGTTTTTGATGTTAACCTGGAAGGAAATTCTGGGCTTTAGGAAGAGGTAGCTTCTGCCTGAAGCTACTAGTCTGAAAATGACAGTTTCCTGGTGTACATCTCTGTGTAGAGCAAGAAATTCCTGATGGGTTTTGTAACATTACGCTGAAAATGAGGGTATTTTTTTCTTATTGAGTAAATCGTTATGCAGTGTCCTGAAAAGGTCAGTTACCCTTTTTTCAAAAAAGGAAATTAACCTTGTGACAGTGACATTGGTACAAAGTAGTGATGGTGGAAGAGTTGGCTGAGCTGGAGCATGTGTGGTATGAGAAACAAACACATGTGGAAAGTGGGCTTCCTCTAGATTTTTTTCTGTCATCTTTGAAATCACAGAATCGGTCAGGGTTCGAAGGGACCACAAGGATCATCTAGTTCCAACCCCCCTGCCATGGGCAGGAAATGTATTTTGCTGCGTAATGCTTTGTGAATCACCGCTGTGATGTACCGGGACAGTCCTTGGAGAATGATTTGCAGCTTTTGAATTATTTTTTTTTTTGTAGCTACTCTACTGAAAATGTTACCTAACTGTTAAAATATTTCATCATATCCTGCAATGCTGATATGATAGAGGTTGCGTTAGCTGCTTAAAAATAGGGATCAAGAAACTGTTACAATGTTAACTAAAGGGGTAGCAGATGCTTTCTGTGTTATTACTGTTTTCAGTTTGGGCTGTCATTGCACTTACCTGCAGAGGATCAGAAGACAGATACCATTTGTTTGATTTGGGGGATTTGTGTGATTGGCTGTTATCTTACGTGTGCTTTTTTCATCCTTTAGGTGAATTTCATTGTGAGTGATTCTGGGGCCCATGTCTTGAATTCCTGGACTCAAGAAGATCAGAACTTGCAGGAGGTATGCTTCGGAACTTTCTTTTGTTACGTAAGCCTAGAATAAGTGCAGTGTAAGTAGCAGCTAGTTACTACTTTCCGAATGAAGTAACACCGATTAACGTTAGTGGGTCTGGTCTGAAATGATCGCTTACGGAATCACAGTATCACCAAGGTTGGAAGAGACCTCGAGGATCCTCGAGTCCAACCTGTCACCACAGACGTCACGACTAAACCATGGCACCAGGTGCCACGTCCGATCCCCTCTTGAACATCTCCAGGGATGGTGACTCCACCGCCTCCCTGGGCAGCTCATTCCAAAGACGAACGACTCTCTCGGTGAAGAACTCTCTCCTCACCTCGAGTTTAAACCTCCCCTGGTGCAGCTTGAGACTGTGTCCTCTTGTTCTGGTGCTGGTTGCTTCAGAGAAGAGACCAACCCTCTTGTGGCTACAACCACCCTTCAGGTAGTTGTAGACAGCAATAAGGTCTCCCCTGAGCCTCCTCTTCTCCAGGCTAAACAATCCCAGCTCCCTCAGCCTCTCCTCACAGGGCTGTGCTCAAGGCCTCTCCCCAGCCTTGTTGCCCTTCTCTGGACACATCCAAGTGTCTCGATGTCCTTCCTAAACTGAGGGGCCCAGAACTGGACACAGGACTCAAGGTGTGGCCTGACCAGTGCTGAGCACAGGGGCACAATGACCTCCCTGCTCCTGCTGGCCACACTGTTCCTGATGCAGGCCAGGATGCCATTGGCCTTCTTGGCCACCTGGGCACACTGCTGGCTCATGTTTAGGCAGCTGTCAATCAGCATCCCCAGGTCCCTTTAGGTTTGGCAGCTCTCCAGCCACTCTGACCCCAGCCTGTAGCTCTGCATGGGGTTGCCGTGGCCAAAGTGCAGCACCCGGCACTTGGACTTGTTGAATGCCGTCCTGTTGGACTCTGCCCATCTGTCCAGTCGGTTGAGGTCCCTCTGCAGAGCCCTCCTGCCCTCTGACAGATCAACATCTGCTCCCAACTTGGTGTCATCTGCAAATTTGCTGATGACTGACTCAATCTCCTCATCCAGATCATCAATGAAGATATTAAAGAAGTTGGGGCCCAGCACTGATCCCTGGGGGACACCACTAGTGACTGGCCTCCAGCTGGATGTGGCACCATTCACCACCACTCTGGGCTCAGCCCTCCAGCCAGTTTCTAACCCAGCTCAGTGTGCTGCTGCCCAAGCCAGGGGCTGACAGCTTGTCCAGGAGTTTGCTGTGGGGGACGGTGTCAAAGGCCTTGCTGAAGTCCAAGTAGACTACATCCACAGCCTGCTCCACATCCACCAGGCAGTCATCTGGGCACAGAAGGAGATCAGGTTGGAGAGGCAGGACCTGCCCTTCCTAAATCCATGTTGGCTGGACCTGAGCCCTTGGCCATCCTTCAGGTGCGCAGTTATTGCCGCCAGGATAATCTGCTCCATCGCTTTCCCTGGCACTGAGGTCAGGCTGCCGGCCCTGGAGTTTCCAGGTTCCTCCATCCAACCCTTCTTGTGGATGGGGACCACGCTGGCTGCTTTGTAGTCATCTGGGACCTCTCCAGTGAGCCAGGACTGGAGGAAAATGATGGAGAGCACTTGGCCAGCTCATCGGCCAGCTCTCTCAGCACCCTAGGATGGATCCCATCCGGTCCGATGGACTTGTGAGGGTCCAAGTGGGGACTCAGCAAGTCCCAAACTAATTCCTCGTGGATTTCCAGGGCGATATACTGCTCCCTGATCCCATCACCCAGCTCAGGAAGCCACTTGGCCTGAGCTCCTCCTGCCTTACTGTTGAAAATTGAGGCAAAGAAGGTGTTCAGGACCTCAGCCTTTTCCTCGTCTTCAGTCACAGTGTTCCCCTCCAGGTCCAATAAGGAGTGCAGGTTCTTCATGCCCTCTTTTTAGCATTAATATATTTGTAAAAATGCTTTTTATTGTCTTTCACAGAGGTGGCCACTTTAAGTTCTAACTGGGCCTTTGCCTCTCTAAATTTTTCTCCTGCATAATCTAACAACATCCTTAAACATATCAGGAGAAGCCTTCCCCTCCTTCCAGAGGCAATGCAGCCTCTTTTTTCCCCTTAACTCCTCCAGGAGCTGCTTGCTCATCCAGGCCGGTCGCCTTCCCCGCCGGCTCATCTTTCGGCACGTGGGAACCGCCAGTTCCTGTGCCTTCAAGAGCTCCTGTTTGAAGTAGCTCCAACCATCCTGGGTTCTTGAGGGCTGCTACCCAGGGAACTTTGCGAATAAGTTTCTTAAACAGGCTGAAGTTTGCCCTCCGGCAGTCCAAGGTGAAGGTTCTGTTGGTGCTCCTCCCTATCTCCCTGCATATTGAAAACTTCACTATCTCGTGGCACCCTAGGCAGCCTGCCACCATCACTTCTCCCACCAGCCCTTCCCTATTGGAACAGCAGGTTAAGCAGAGCCTGTCCCCTGGTAGGCTCACTTAACAGCTGTGTCAGGAAGCAGTCCTCCATTCGCTCCAGGAATCTTCTGGACTGCCTTCTCTCTGCTGAATTAAGTTTCCAGCAGATACCTGGCAGGTTAAAGTCACCCACAAGGACAGGATCTGATGATCTTGAGACAGCCTCCAGTTGCTTATAGAACATTTCATCTGCCTCCTCATCCTGGTTGGGTGGTCTATAACAGACTCCAACCAGGATGTCAGATTTGTTAGGCCTCCCTCTGATTTTAACCCACAGGCTCTCAATCCTTTCATCCTCCACCTCAAGCTCTGTGGCAAAGAGCAATTCCTTAATATGCAGAGCCACCCCTCCTCCTCTTCTCCCTCGCCTGTCTCTCCTAAAGAGCCTGTAACCCCCCAGTGCAGCACTCCAATCGTGCATGTTGTCCCACCAAGTTTCTGAGACGGCGACTATATCGTAGTTGCCCTGGTGGACCAGGACCTCCAGCTCCTCTTGCTTATTGCCCAGGCTGCGTGCATTGGTGTACATGCACTTCAGCTGGGCTCTCGATTTCTCAATTAACCCTAATTTGTGTCCCACTCTCTCCTCTTCAGAGAGACGGGTTTCCTCACCCACCCCCTTCAGACCTAGTTTAAAGCCCTCTTAATGAGCCCTGCCACCTCTAGTGCTTGGGCTTTGGGCTTGCTTGGGCTCCATCGGGATCCAGCAGGTCAGGTGCAGTAAAAGTTGCCCTATGATCAAAGAACCCAAAATTCCATTGCTGGCACCATCCCCTGAGCCAATTGTTGATGGCACGGGGTCTCCCGTTCCTCTCAGTCTACTCCCCTGCCACTGAGGGAACTGAGCAGAACACCACTTGAGCTCCTTAACGGCACTTGCAGTAGCCTGTGAGGCTGGACTGTTCTGCGGGCAGCTTTACACAGTTTAAAAAGAATCAAGTAGCTCTGAGTAGAGAGTTATACGTCAAAATAAATCTTAGCTGTGTATAAATGCTTTGAAGCAATTACCTGTGTATTTCTCCTTTTTGAATTTTAGATTTGGGCTTTTTTACGTTTGCGTGACAGACTGAAATCAGCACTCTAGGAAAATAAAATTGTAAATACTTGATTCCTTTTCTTGTTCCCTACTGAAGGGGCTTGTCCTCTGAAACGTTTGTTTTGAGGAGGAACTGAATTTCCACATTCTCAGGAAATAAAAGCAGATGGCAACTGATAATGTTAGCATTTCTCTCAGGTATTTGGTACAACTTGTTGCAGCCAGATATTTTTCCGTAGTGAGTGAGAGTATTGCATTCTCAAGGTTTAGTTAACAATTAAATGAACTGCCAAGTACAGTTTAATGATAAATGTTTCCCAGAAGGCAGTCTTTGGTTTTCTCCCAACACTATTAATGTGTGTGTAAAATAAGTTGCGATGATCTTTTCCTGAACTGGTAATTTTAACCAATGGCTGGAAAGTAATTTTCAGTAACAATTCCATTTTCCAACCAGTTAATGGCAGCATTAGCAGCTGTTGGGCCACCTAATCCTCGGGCGGATCCGGAGTGCTGCAGCATACTTCATGGTCTGGTGGCAGCAGTTGAAGCGCTCTGCAAAATAACAGAGTACCAGCACGAAGCTCGAACCATGCTCGTGGAGAATGCAGAACGTGTTGGAAACAGAGGAAGAATCATCTGTATTACTAATGCAAAAAGGTATGTATGATCATGTGCTTCTACCATGCAGAAAAAATTATTTCATGCTTTTTTGTGGTTGTCTTGAGTTAGCACCCCAAGTAGCTAGCTTCTTTCTGTTCCTTCTTAAAGCCTTTCTTGCCTTATTAGATGTTATTTTTGAGGTTTGTTACAGTAGCAAACTAAAAATGTCTCACCGGAAATAAGAGCGCATTTAGTGGCATGTTGCTTTGAACAGGAGGATTGATTGTCCTGCATAAAAAATGTTTTTCTAGTGACAGCCACGTTCGGATGCTGGAGGATTGCGTTCAGGAAACCATTCATGAGCATAACAAGCTTGCAGCTAATTCAGATCAGTGAGTACACTTCTTGCAAACTTTGTTCCTCTCATTCTGCATGTGCTGGCTGTATCCTCTATTAAATGCAGACGTATTTTTGTCACTTAAAGCTTACTCTAATGGACTGTTAGAATGCCTGTGTGAAACCATAGAATCGGGGAACGCTCTGGGTTAGAAGGGACCTCCAAAGGTCATCCAGTCCAACCTCCTCTGCAACCAGCAGGGACATGCTCAACTAGATTGGCCTGCCCAGAACTCTGTTGAGCCTCACCTTGAATATCTCCAGGGATGGGGTCTCAGGCAACCTGTTTCAGTGTTCCACCACCCTCATCGTAAAGAACCTGTTCCTAACAGCCAATCTAAATCTGCTCTACTCTAGGTTGAAGCCATTGCCTTTTGTCCTGTCCCTGCAGGCCTTTGTAAACAGTTTCTCTGCAGCCTTCTTGTAGCCCCCTTCATGTACTGGAAGCTTGCTATTAGGTCTCCCTGGAGCCTCCTCTTTTCCAGGCTGAACAGCCCCAACTCCCTCAGCCTGTCTTTGTAGTAGGGCTGCTCCAACCCCCTGATCGTTTTCATGGCCCTTCTCTGGACCCGCTCCATCAGGTCTATGTTTTTCCTATATTGAGGGCTCCAGACCTGGACACGGTACTGCAGGTAAGGCCTCACCAGAGCAGAGTGAAGTGGCAGCAGCACCTCTCTGGATCTGCTGGCAGTGCATCTTTTGATGCAGCCCAGGATTTGACTGGTCATCTGGGCTCCAAGCTCACACTGTGTGCTCATGTCCAGCTTCTTATCCATCAGCACCCCAAAGTCCTTTTCCTCAGGGCTGCTTTCTGTCACCTCATTCCCCCAGTCTGTATTGACAGTGAGAATTGTTCTGGCCCAGGTGCAGAACCCTGCGCTTGCTCTTGTTGAACCTCGTGAGGTTCACCTGTGCCACCTCTCCAGCCTGTACAGGTCCCTCTGGATGCCACCCTGTCCCTCTGGCATATTGGCAACACCACTCAGCTTGGTGTCATCTGCACACTGCTGATGGTGCACTCAACCTCACTGTCTATATAATTTCTTTTTCTTTGACTGAAATAGCCAGCTCCTTTGGAAGTAGTTTTTAATTTCTAATTACTGTGTCTGACACGTTCCTTCAGGAAAAGGAACCTCTTGAAATGCAGGTTGTGCATCTCTCAGAATTTCTTTTTCCACCTTGTTTTGTATAATTAGTGACGTTTTCGGCCCAGGGACTGTGTATTGCCTTGCTAAGTGTGGAGCAGGTTGAGATCCTCTTCTTGGTTTCTCCTTAGGCACTTAAGTAGCAGAGGCATGAGTCTCCTGTTTTTCTGCTGCGGTTTCAGCTTCTTGTGTGTATAAAGGATACTGCCCCAGGGCATCTGGTTCTAAGTCCACTGGAAATAGAGAAAAGCAGTCTCCTTTGTGTAGGTAGAGATGTGGAACAAGGCTCTGATCTGCAGATGTCCAGCTGCATCAGGAGACAAGCGTGCTGTTTGGGTAGTTCTTATGTTGGCTGGAATCCCCTTATTAATTCCTGTGCAGACACTTAGAGACGGATCTTCTGTAGTGTCAGTTGTCAGTTGAAGCTCAACAGGCGAAGGTTCTAATCCACTGATCTGTCCAAAAAGAAACAGTGCTGTAACACCTGAAGAGCTAGAAATTTACTCTTTTTATTCTCGTAAAAGCTTTGTTTGGAGTGTGTGCATTTTAAAATGTAACCTGATTTCTACAGAATGCCTTTTTGATACATTTTGAAGATTGTGTTCTGGAAAGCAGGTGAACCTTGAAAGAAATGGTTTAACTTCAGGAGAATCTCTGCCACACCATAGGCTAAATAGAATGTTTTTGTTTTTAAGTCTAATGCAGATTCAAAAATGTGAATTGGTCTTAATCCACACTTACCCAGTTGGTGAAGAGAGCCTTGTTTCAGATCGTCCTAAAAAAGAGGTAAGGATCTTAAAATGAAATTAATCTAAGGGTTAGGAGCCATGTCAGACTCAAAATAGTGCAAATTAAGTTTTGAGCCTCTCCTGTCTGGTGAGGTGTAGAGGAAAGTACAGAACTCTTTGAAAAGACAGCCTGCATATTGCTGTCTGAGATGTATGCTGTCTCCTTTAGTTTCTTTACTCGGATTTCTTGCACTAGTTCATGATTCATTTTTTGTGAAATAAGCTGTTAATGCTGTAGAGTAATGGTCTTGTGTGTGTTTTTGAGGCTGAAGTGCACATTTAGGACCCTAGTGGAAAACCATTAACTTCTTGATGTGTCACGTTAGCTGAGGAATCTTTCCGCTCTTTAAGCGTAAGCTGACAGCACGAGCCCTGTTTTGTCAGATACGTTACTGAATGACGTGGACTTTGTTGAGCAGTGTTCCACGTTACCCAGACTAACAAGTTAGCAGTGTTGATTGAATGGTTTTCTCATGAAACCAAAATAAGACTTTGTCTGAATTATAATAATAATAATAAACCAGGTTGGAAGAGACCTTCGAGATCATCGAGTCCAACCTATCAACCAATCCAACCCGCCTAAACAACTAAACCATGGCACCAAGCACCCCATCAAGTCTCCTCCTGAATACCTCCAATGATGATGATGACTCCACCTCCTCAGGCAGCCCATTCCAATGGGCAATCACTCTCTCTGTACAGAACGTCTTCCTAACAGCCAGCCTAAACCTCCCCTGGCGCAGCCTGAGACTGTGTCCTCTTGTTCCGGTACTGGTTGCCTGGGAGAAGAGACCAATCTCTGCCTGACTACAACCCCCCTTCAGGTAGTTGTAGAGAGCAATAAGGTCACCCCTGAGTCGTCTCCTCTCCAGGCTAAGCAACCCCAGCTCCCTCAGTCTATCCTCACAGGGCTTGTATTCCAAACCCCTCACCAGCTTTGTCACCCTTCTCTGGACTCGTTCCAGCAAGTCAACCTCCTTCCTAAACTGAGGGGCCCAGAACTGAACACAGGACTCGAGGTGCAGCCTAACCAGTGCAGTGTACAGGGGCAGAATGACCTCCCTGCTCCTGCTGGCCACACGGTTCCTGATGCAGGCCAGGATGCCCTTGGCCCTCCTGGCTGCCTGGGCACACTGCAGGCTCATGTTCAGCCTACCATCGACCAGTACCCCCAGGTCCCTCTCTACCTGGCCGCTCTCCAGCCACTCTGACCCCAGCCTGTAGCACTGCCTGGGGTTGCTGTGGCCAATGTGCAGAACCCGGCACTTGGATGTGTTCAATCTCATGCCGTTGGACTCTGCCCATCTGTCCAGCCTGTCGAGGTCCCTCTGCAGAGCCTCTCTACCCTCCAGCAGACCAACTCCTGCCCCCAGCTTGGTGTCATCAGCAAATTTACTGATGATGGACTCGATGCCCTCGTCCAGATCATCAATAAAGATGTTAAAGAGCATGGGGCCCAGCACTGATCCCTGGGGCACACCACTAGTGACTGGCTGCCAGCTGGACGTGGCACCATTCACCACCAGTCTCTGGGCTCGGCCCTCCAGCCACTTCCTAACCCATCGCAGTGTGCTCCCATCCAAGCCAGGGGCTGACAGCTTGGCCAGGAGTCTGTCATGGGGGACAGTGTCAGAGGCCTTGCTGAGGTCCAGGTAGACTACATCCACAGGCCTCCCCACATCCACCAGGCAGTCACCCGATCATAGAAGGGGATCAGGTTGGTCAGGCAGGACCTGCCCTTCCTAAATCCATGCTGGCTGGGCCTGATCCCTTGGCCATCCTGTAAGTGCTGAGTGATTGCACTCAAGATGACCTGTTCCATAATCTTGCCTGGCGCTGAGGTCGGGCTGACAGGCCTATAACCATTATGTTCCATTGTTAGCAAGCTGAATGTCTTTTAAATGAAAAGCATTAAGAAACATCTGCTTCCAAGTGAAAGTGTGATATATTGTAGGAATGTACAGTATGGTTGAAGCTCATTGAGTGTGTGAAGTACCCTACAGTTGAACAGGTGAAAGAATGCATCTGAGAAATTAGTCTAACTTCTCAGCTGGGTGATGAAGGTGTGTGTGCTCTATGGACTTGTGTAGAGATGCGTTTGCAAGCAGGTACATGCAAAACGTCATTTCTTCCGCTCTTCTCGGTGTCTTAGTGTCTTCTCTAAGAAAGCAAAAAGACAAAGTCGTACTCTTAACAGGCAAAGCATCCAGTTCAGCATATCAGTTCATAACTAAAAGGACTGTGATAGCTACCTTCCTGAGATTCTTTTCTACAAGACTCTTTTGTAGTTGTGCTTAAATAAAATGCAAATGAGAACAAATTTACTGCTACTTTTCTCTAAGGCACTCATCTTAATATTTGGGGTTTTTTTCTAAAGCCTAATACCAAAGTCCTTGCTGGCTAGGGAAAAATCAGATGTATCTTATGGCTTGTATGTTTCACCTGTGTGTAGGTATGGCACACGTGCAGCTCGGTATATGCCAATTACTTTGTTCCTGTTACTCGGGTAGAGAGGGGGAAAAGAAATACTCTTAATGACAGCTCTGAGCCTTTCTTCCTCGTGTTGTGCTATTAACATTTAGCTTGAATTGGTTTTAGCACACTTCTAATTTTTTGACAAACTGTAGCAACTGTGACTATAATAATTGGCCAAACTTGAGAAGATCTGAATGAGAATTCTTCCTTAATTTACCATGGTGTGGGCAATTGTGGTTTTTTTTCTCTGCCTAGTCAAAGTTAGTGATGCGTATTTTGGACTCTCGTGTGAATAAGCCTTCGTACTACAGCCCAATTCATGAATCCTGTGTGCTCTGTCAATTTGTTTTAGCTTTCACCTGTTCTAACCAGCGAAGTGCACAGCGTCCGTGCAGGTCGGCATCTGGCTACAAAACTGAATGTTTTAGTACAACAGCACTTTGATCTGGCCTCAACCACAATAACTAACATCCCTATGAAGGTAATACTGTGTCAAGAGCGTTGCATTAACTAGCTGCATCACTTCTAAATTTGTTTGAAAACTTTTAATGTTTATTTTAATTGAACTTTTGCATTGTTTTTCTCTCCATATTGTATTTTCTGTTCTTTTGTTTTTTATTAGCCCACATTCAATGTCTGTGAGCAGGTTAGTAAAAATGAAGGGGGGGAAGGAAGTAGAGGATCACAGAACATAATGTTGTATTGCTGAATCTCAATTTTTGATGTAGCAATACAAGTGTTACTGTAGGTCTGTCTGTATTTGATATAAATACAATCTTATTTACCTCAGATTACTCGCTGTGATTCTTTTGTTCTTTTCTAGTTGTGTTTAGGTATTCTTGACCCTTGTGCATTATAGTGGCATAGTGAGTCTCTCTTTCCTCTGTTTCGTTATCATGCCCACCCAACATAAAGGTGTTTGTAACTAGTAGCTGATTTTTGACTAAAGATTTTCCATTGGTATTTCCAGTTTTTGAAGATCCATAAACCAGAAATGGGGACAGGGAATATGTCTAATTGAAAGACACTAACTTAAACATCTTCTGTTCAAATTTGTTTAGGTCCCTATTTTTATTTTTTTGTTTATTTCTACTGGGAGGAAAGTCAGTGCAGTAAGAATTTCAGGTATTAAGTTCACAGTCATTTTCAGATCAGGCAGCCAGAGACAATTGAAACCAAAGTGTCTGTATTCAAACAAATGGCAGGGGCAGGTAAATTTTCCTGATTTTTAAAAATTTATCAAGGTCTATTACTGTCAGTTATTGCATCTTTTAAAACTAGCAATATTGTGTGAATTTTTGAAATTAAAGCACAAAATTAAAGATTTTTGTAGCTTTAAGTGAGACATGGGTCATTTCTTAAGTGTGACTTAAGTTTGCAAATACCTTGTCTGTAACTTTCTGACCTGTGTGCTGCTGGTATGCCTCTCCCTTCTGCCTTTCTCCTTGTAGTAATAGACTATGTTGGGTTCTCATGGGTTTGGGTTTTGTTTGTTTTTTAATGTGGACTAAACTGCCAAAGTTACTGATTTTTGCTAGTCCTCTGTAGCTGTTTAAAGATGCAGTGTCGTCTTTACAAGCATCCCTGTTTTTAAATCTAACACGCAGCTGCCAGTACAGTTCTTGCATCCTAAATGCCAGGAAATGATAAGAAGTTCAAAAAGTGTGGGGGCTTTTGTTTGATTTCCTGTCATTTTTAGTTATGGCAAGCTATTCTGCAGTGACCATTTGTCACTGCTGAGTCGCAACTGGTAGTGGTGTTCAATGTGTCATAGCCTTAACTGGATTCATTTGGACAAAAGTAGTTAAGCCTATTTTTAACTTTTGTTTTACACTGTACCCTGCCATGACATTTGTATAAAGAGGAAACCAGGGAATAAAAAAAAAAAAAAAAAAAAAAAGAAAAAAAGCTGAAAAGAAAAGCAGCACACGGTTGCATCTTCAAACAGGTCAGAGAGCAAAGTTTTCCTCAGTATTGCAGTTCTGTATTTGATGCTCTTTGGAGACTTTGGAATGAAAGGTAAATGTAGAATCACTAATTAATGAAAACAGTGACCTCCAGCTACACTAACTATTGCTGTTCTCTGCCTTTGTCTTTTGAAGGAAGAACAACACGCTAACACATCAGCTAACTACGATGTGGAG
Organism: Dryobates pubescens; assembly: GCF_014839835.1. NCBI lineage: Eukaryota > Metazoa > Chordata > Aves > Piciformes > Picidae > Dryobates > Dryobates pubescens. The sequence goes on from NC_071626.1 coordinate 24,983, forward strand.
CTGCTCCATCACAAAGAGGCACATGTTGACTTTTTGAAGAGTGGTAAGTGGAAATAGTCCTTGAAAAGTAGGCTCTGATCAGCCTGCTGGAAGTAAAGCTTGTGAGCTTCAAATTGATGTGTTTCACATGTAATTAGCATTGGAGTCTTACTCATTAATAGCAGATGTTAATAATGAAAGATATAACACTAAAAAACTTAAAATTGATTGGTTGTGGTTTCACACACTCAGGATATTTGTGAGATCTGAGGGGAACACATTAACTTCTTACTGAGATAAAAAGATGAGAGAGCAGATGTGCAATGCTTTTACGAAAGAAAGTGCCTCTTATGGTTGTGTGGAAAACTATTCCTTGCATGAGTTTTGATCTGTGTAGTAATAACCATTGACATCACTTAGATTCCATAAGCCTGTTCATGGCAGCAGTTGCTTTGGAAAAGGTAATTGTTGTTCAGCTTTTATGTTGTTTGAAATGCCTAGTATCCTTTTTGTAAACTTGTAATTATGTGGTATTACTCTGGGGTGAATTTCTAATAACTCATCTGAGGTTAGGGAGCATAAGAGTAGGCCTTGTGCAAAACTATTTTGGTCGAGAAACAGTGCTTGATGAAAAATCTTTGGTGTATAAATAAAGATTGAGGCGGGGTGGGGGGGAAATAGGATGTTGCAGTAATGTATTCAGTCACCTGAGCTTGTTTCCATGTTGGAAGTATAAAACTTTATTGTAAGGGCTCAGAAATAGTCTGTAAGACCTTTTGGCTCAAGGAATAAATCTGCCAGTAAAAGTCAATAACAAGCTCCAACTGCAATTCCCCTTCAGGACCTTGGGAGGGACAAGTTCTTAGGTCCCTTACAGTTTGGTTTATTTTATTTGTTTTTAAGTAAATCTTGTAGCTGTTAATAACTCTGATCCTAGGAAAGTAGGAATTTAGTTACATTGATCTTACTTCTGTGAAATGCGAGTGGCTTGATTTTGCTTATTTATCGTGCAGGTAGATCATTTGTGAGTAAATGTCTTCGGTATGAAATAAATCATCTAACATGAAAGATTAGGCTAAACCCTAAGGTGAAATATGACATTGCATGTTGATGTCTTGCTCCTCCCAGTTGTCCTGGATTTGAACATGCTAAGTGAAACTTAATTCTGAAACTTAATGTAAGACTCGGCCAATCATGAGTCACAAAACCTGCTAGTAGCAGTACTGTATGTTTTAAAACCTTCAGGTAGTTTTTGTCAGACCAGTTATCAGTGAGGTATTTCATGAAAGTATTTTAATGGTAAAAGATGTAGGGCCACAGAAACTTGCTCAGAGATGCTCAAATTGAGTCTGACACAGCAAAGATACTGGCTGATGAGACCAAGTACTACTTTCCTCCAGAAGTACAACTTGTGAAATATGCCTTTAGATCAGTATTGGCTCTGTCATTGTTCAAGGGCTCTGATTTATGTGGAAAACTGAAAATACATTGTCTTGAAGACCTAAGCCTTTGAGATTGAAAAGATTGCCTGTAACAGATAAAACATAGAATTTTGTGGTTGTTGAGTCGTGCCTGTGGAACATACTCTGGAGCTGCAGTGTTTTCTGTGCTGAATTACTTTCTAAGATGAGCAATGGCTGATTACTTCAAAAGGGTACTTTTGCAGCTGTCACTGCTAATCACTTCTTTGATCAAGCTGACTTGGTAAAATTAGGTTATTTTGCATATGCTCATATTAGAAGTATTTTGTAACTTTTGAAAGTGCAGCATTTTATACCGTAATAGAGGAACTCTGGTTGATCACATGGTTGTTTTGACTTTTATGGCAGGTGATAATCATACAGGTGGCAACAGCAGAGAAGGCACATTTAAAGAAACTGTGACGCTGAAATGGTGTACTCCTCGAACAAATAGTGTGGGTAGGTAAAATGAGAGCTTACAGAACTGGTGCTCTAATTGTTGAGCACTGTTCTCTATGCTGATAAGAATCTGAACAAGGAGATCATTGGCTTCTTGTTACTGCTGGGGTTTGCCTTTTGCTCAATAAACCTTGCTGCTGACTGCACTCCACTAATGGTCATAAAATGCTCTGCTGGTCTTGGCTAGTCAGGGGGTTGTGTAAGAGATGAGAGTAGTGATGGTTTTCTTGGTGGCTTTTTTCAGTCTCCTCTTAAATGTCGTGAGGCTGTTCATTGACTCCCGTGTGCAGTAATTATTTGTCATTCCCACACCTTGTCAGTTTGACAGTGGTGGTATTTCAGCGTAGTGGCTTTGAGACACTGAATGTGTTCTAGTTTTAGAGGGGAGGGGAGTCAAAGTAGTTTCTTAGTGTAATCGATGGTGTTAAGTTGGGAAGCTTTGGAAGATGATGAAATGTATGCAGTATTATCCACAGACTAGCCCCTCAATATTAGCTTTCTGATCTGAGCAAGGGAGGGATCTCTATCCAAATCGAAGCAAAGGAAGATTTGGGGTAACATAAGCGCCCCCTGGCCATTCAGGTCATGTACCTTTTTAGACTACCAGCAAAACCTGTTGACTATTTGAGCAAGCAGGTCAAAAATTTCTAGGTAAGAGAAATTTAGAGGAGACTGACGCAGTGAAATCATTGGAGATGAACTGGAAGTCCTGCTGGAAATACGGCTTGGGATTGCATTAGAGTCTGAGCTGAAGGTACTGGAATGATTGTGAGGAGATGGTGAAAGGAGCAGACTTGATCGAGAAACAGCTGGGTTTTCTTCTGCTGATTTTTGGAACAGCCTCTTCCATGCTTCTATGAGGTCATTTTTTTTATTCTTCTGTTTTGTTTCTGTGTGGAATAACGCTCAACGCTTCTACTCGTTTATCTTTCAGAATTGCATTATTGCACTGGAGCATACAGAATTTCACCGGTAGATGTAAATAGCCGACCTTCCTCATGCCTTACTAACTTTCTTCTTAATGGTAAATTTGTCTTTGGCTAATTTGTTGTAATTGTTAATATTGTGAGCAGAGTACTTGCCATGTTTTTAGTTCGTACCGCAGTAAATGTCTGTTTATTCACACGCGTCAAATAAGAGAGGGAAGGTGTTAGACGTACTCAAAGACAAATGGAATATGTTTTGAAACTTGAGGATGGGACAAAAGGAGCAGGTGTCAAATTGTGAATTCCTTTCTGAATCCAAATGTAGAATACTTTGCATGCTGTTTAATAGGAAACACCACCCTCATTAGGTGAGAGTGTGCTCAGTCGTGAGGCTATTCTGACTATTGCAAAATGTTAGCAACTTAGGTCTCTGCCTGAGCTTTAGCAGATGCTGGGCAGCCTCAGAAAGCCTTTAACTGGATTATGACCACCTAAGTATGTTGGTCAGTTGAAGAGCAGACATACCTATGTGTGCTGGAATCGCCCCGAAAGTAGGTTAGATTTGCTGGTCTGCAAGATCTTGACCCTGGCCCTGAAAAATCTTCTGTAAGAGGTTACCATTTAAGTACATGTGAAAACCCCAAGCCAAAGCTGCTTGTTCTGAACAAATGGTAGTAGGCAATGTTAATCAATGTGGGGGTTTTATGGTTTATCAACACAGTTGTACTGCAAACATCCTTTAAATGGATGGTTGATCTTCAGGTCCTTTGAATATCTAAATACATGTGCAGTAGTTTTATTAAACAGTTTTTGTGCGTTTTTCTCTAAAGATTCTGTACTAGCAAAGTACTTCGATTAATAAAAATGGTTGGAACCAAAATTAATAGCTAATTTCAGACAACCACTCTTCTGATCTTAAGAGTTTTGCTTGCTGATTTCAGACAACTCATGTTGAGAATGCACCCTTTTATGCTTAGTGTGTTTTACTGTGAATAAGACAGTTTTGTTTCTCTGTCAGAAAAAGGTATCCATTCTAAACATTAACAAATAGTACCAACGGATACCTTTACACTCCAGTAGACTGTTTGGTTACTTTTAAAAAGAAGTTGAATTTATTAAGGAAAAATTCTGTGGTAGGGCCAAATAAGTTTAGTATCCAAAAGAATCTGTGATAATTAAAAATAGCAAATAATCTTTAATCGTAAGGAAAAAACCAACCCTTACAAAATACATTATTTTAATGTCTTACAAATATATTTTTCCTAAGAAGGATATCCTGCAGAGGAAGTGATTGGTCCAGGAGAGAGGCTTTTTTGATCTTCCTGTGCAAAGAGCATATGACACTGTGCTCTGTGTAAAGACCTGGAGAAAATGCCCACAGGAGAGCTAGCTGAAAGCACAGCTTTAATGGATCCAGAGCCTCACAGGCTAGGGTCAAACCTGTATCGTGTAGCTGTAGGTTGTGAAGTACAATTGCAGCACGCTGATGAAACTGATCTTGTCTCCAACAGGCCGTTCTGTTCTCTTGGAGCAGCCACGCAAGTCTGGATCGAAAGTTATTAGTCACATGCTCAGCAGCCACGGAGGAGAAATTTTTCTGCATGTATTAAGCAGTTCAAGATCAATTCTAGAGGATCCCCCATCAATTAGTGAAGGGTGCGGTGGAAGAGTCACTGACTACCGGATTACAGTAAGAGTCTCCTTTTTCTTTGTTTTCCTCCTCTAAGTTGTTGCTTATCTCAGATGAGAAGGGAAGGTGCTGCCATAGATGTGTCAAGGAAATATTGGTACCCTCTCTGGAGTGGACTTGCATAGTCAGACTGTTTTTGTTTGCATTGCTGACACGTTTAATTCTGCGTAGTACATCTGCTGTTGCTTCCTAGACTCCTTTCCGTGTCAAGGGAGTGACTCCTCATGCACTACAAGTATTTAAAGTCTGTTCTGATTCTGGAATAAGTTTTTTGGCAAGTTTTTTTCTGCTTATTGTCACAAGGATAGGTTACCCATGAATGGTCTGTACAATAAATAGAAAAGGTGAAGTTACCATCTTTGAACCCTGGGTATAAGCAATCGGCTGGCATTCATTTTCTCATGTTCCACAATGCATCGTTTGCATCTGTGAATGAGCAGAATGGCTTCCAGAGCAGACTGTAACAGACTTCTTGCCATACGTCAAACACCTTGCAGATCCAGAAGCCATCCTCATCCAAAACTTTGCATCCATTTTTAACAAATTTTTTTTGTGTTCACCTCATATGATGTGCATCTGAAAGCTAGGAGCAGGGCTATGGTTGTTAGAGTCAAATTTATCAGTGTGGGTGGTACCGAGGTAGTAATAAGCAGGACTGTGCTGTTCTGCCCATTCAGTGAAAGTCATTTTGTTAGAGAAATGCCTAATTGTGTCTTGTTTGGTTATTAGGATTTTGGTGAATTTATGAGGGAAAACAGATTAACTCCTTTTCTAGAGCCCAGATACAAGCTTGATGGAAGTCTTGAAATTCCTCTGGAACGTGCTAAAGATCAGTTAGAAAAACATACTCGTTACTGGCCTATGATTATTTCTCAGACTACTATCTTCAACATGCAAGCTGTAAGTAACCCAGGGTTTGTAATCTTCCATTTAGGTTTCATCTTGCTACATGATGAAATAGTCTATTTTACAGTATGTCACAAAAGCTGCTTATTTTCAGTTTGTTTTTTTTTCCACTTAAGTGAAATTCACACTCTGTATTTAATGTCAATAGATTAATGAAATGCCAGCTAAGTGGAATGGGAATTACTGAACCTGACAGCTACAGTACTGCTGGGTAAAGAACGTGAATCTACCTATAGCTGCTCAGAGTTACTACTGGGTTGAGGATAAGAGGGGTGGTTTTTTTTCTGTGTTTTTCCATTGCCTGAATGACAGAGCTCAGAGGGTGGCAGTCAGTGGCACAGGGTTTAATTGGAGGCCTGTAGCTAGCGGTGCTGCCCATGGGTCAGTACTGGGTCCAGTCATGTTCAGCATCTTCAACAATCCAGACGATGGGACAGTGTCCCCAGACAGTTTGCTGATGGGACAAACTGGGGGGAGTGGCTGACAGGCTGTCAGGCTGTGCTGCTATCTAGTGACACCTGGAGAGCTGGGCAGGGGAAACTTCCATGAAATTCAACAGGGGCAAGCAGAGAGTCCTGCCCTTGAGGAGTAATAACTCCCTGTACCAGTACAGGTGCGGGGTTGACCTGATGGAAAGCAGCTCTGTGGAGAATGACCTGGGATTACTGGTGGACAAGAAGTTCACCAGGAGCCAGTTATGTGCCCTTGAGCCTAAAAATGCCGATGGTCTCCTGGGATGCATGAAAGAGTATGGCCAGGAGGTTGAGGGAGGTCCTCCCCTGCTTCTGGTGAGGCCACACCTGGAGTATTGTGTCCAGTTCTGGGCTTCCCAGTTCAAGAGGGACAAGGAACTACTGGAGAGAATCCAGTGGATGGTCACAGAAATGAGGGAACTGGAGCATTTCTCTTATGAGGAGAGCCTAAGACACCTGAGGCTGTTTAGCCTGGAGAAGAGCAGCCTGAAAGGGGATCTAATCAATGCTGATCAATATTATAAAGGTTGGAGGTCAAGCGGATGGGGCTGGGCTCTTTTCATTTGAGCCCGGTGATAGGACAAGGGGCAATGGGCACAAACTGCAACGCAGCAGGTTTCACTGAACATGAAGGAAAAACTTCCTGTGAGGGTGCTGGAGCTGTGGAGCAGGCTACACTTTGTCTGCAGACTTTCAAAACCCACCTGGATGCATTCCTGTGCAACCTGATCTAGGTGCATCGATGTTAGCTGGGGGGTTTGGACTAGATGATCTGCAGAGGCCTCTTCCAGCCCCTACTGTTAATGTGATTCTGTGCCTCTCCTGCAACATACCCATGTTCTTGTTGTGGTGGTTGTTTTGTCTCACAGGTGGTGCCCTTAGCCAGTGTGATTGTAAAAGAAGCAATGACTGATGAGGATGTTCTGAACTGTCAAAAAACAATATACAATTTGGTAGACATGGAGAGGAAAAATGATCCCCTGCCCATTTCAACAGTTGGGACAAGAGGAAAGGGCCCAAAAAGGTGACATGCATATCTCCTTTTGTTGAGGGTGGACATCTTTCCAAAATAGTCTCTGGACACTATGTTCTAAGATCTGGTCAGAGGCAGTGTGTAGTGAAGTAAATGCCATACAGACAGGAAGCAAATCCTGGGAATGTCTTGCCTGCACCTTCAGGGACTATTGCAGCACTGATATTGCTGTGTTAGGGAAAAATACATGGTTTTACTGTTGAAGGATTGAAAGCATGCTAAAAATACAGAAGCAGAGATTGTCATCAGGAAGGGTAAGAGATTGATACAAGCTAGGAGAGGGGAAGTGGAATAACTTCAAATTAATAAAGGAAAACCGAAGCATATCGGAAACAAATAATGCTTTAAAACTGGGTTCTGTTAGAGTCGGATCCTTTTGAAACAGTCAATGGAGGTATGGGCTACAATGTCCTGGTATCTGGGACCAGTCTTGTTCAGCATCTTTGTGGGTGCCATGGACAGTGGCATTGAGTGCACCCTCAGCAAGTTTGCTGATGATGCTAAACTGTGTGGTGCCGCAGACATGCTGGAGGGAAGGGAGGCCATCCAGAGGGACCTTGACAGGCTGGAGAGGTGGGCACAAGCCAATCTCATGAGGTTCAACAAGACCAAGTGCAGGGTCCTGCATCTGGGTCGAGGCAATCCCAGGCACAAATCCAGGCTGGGCAGTGACTGGCTGGAAAGCAGCCCTGAGGAGAGGGACTTGGGGGTGCTGGTGGACAAGAAGCTCAGCAGGAGCTCTCAGAGTGCACTTGCAGCCCGGAAAGCCAATCGGATCCTGGGCTGCAGCAAGAAAAGTGTGGCCAGCAGGGCAAGGGAGGTGATTCTCCCCCTCTACTCAGCTCTGGTAGACCCCACCTGGAGTACTGCATCCAGTTCTGGAGCCCCTATTACAAGAGGGATCTGGAGGTGCTGGAAGGTGTCCAGAGAAGGGCCACGAGGACGAGCAGAGGGCTGGAGCACCTCTCCTATGAGGACAGACTGAAGGAGTTGGGGCTGTTCAGTCTGGAGAAGAGAAGGCTCTAAGGTGACCTAATTGTGGCCTTCCACTATCTGAAGGGGGCTACAAGAAGGCTGGGGAGGGACTTCTCAGGCTCTCAGGGAGTGATAGGACTAGGGGGAATGGAATGAAGCTGGAGGTGGGGAGATTCAGGCTGGACGTGAGGAGGAAGTTCTTCCCCATGAGAGTGGTGAAGCCCTGGAATGGGTTGTCCGGGGAGGTGGTTGAGGCCCCGTCCCTGGAGGTGTTTAAGCCCAGGCTGGATGAGGCTCTGGCCAGCCTGATCTAGTGTGGGGTGTCCCTGCCCCATGGCAGGGGGGGTGGAACTAGATGATCCTTGTGGTCCCTTCCAACCCAGACTGACACTATGATACTATCGCTCACTCGTTGCATGTACTTCCAAGAACCGTCTCAAAATTCTGCTATAGATTGTCCCATATGCCTGGAAGGCCTGGTGCAGCCCTTCCTAATGTTTCTTTTAGTCTGGAGAATTAAATAGTGTAAATAGTTTGCGTGTCGCCGTACAAGCGACTCTCTGCACACCCTGCCACCACCATAGTTAGTGAGCAGCCAAGAGGATTCAGAATGCCTTTTGACAGTCAGATCTTGTGGAAGTGAAGCATCTGATTTCTGTGGACACAGTTTATTTAGATTAAAACTTAATTCTGATTCTTAATCGGGAAATGTGATGTGGCTTCGCGTTTCACGGATGGTGTAATCTCAGGTGGATAGACCTCCAGTACAAGAGGATGGAGACTGGAGTTTTTTGTGTTTGGGGTTTCTTTGTTTCTTGGTCTGTTTTTTAATCTTAATTTGCTCTGTGGTGCAGTGACCTAGGCACGTAATAACTGTTTCCTGGCCCTGTTCAGGGATGAGCAGTACCGGATTATGTGGAATGAACTGGAGACCCTTGTGCGAGCACACATAAACAACTCTGACAAACACCAGCGCGTTTTGGAGTGTTTGATGGCTTGCAGGAGCAAACCCCCTGAAGAAGAGGAGCGCAAGAAACGTGGTAGAAAGAGAGAAGACAAAGAAGACAAGTCAGAGAAGCTGGGCAAAGACTATGAGTCGGATAAGCCATGGCAGGAATCGGAAAGGTAAGTTTCCTGAAGTGAAACGAAGTTGGAGTGTAATTTTTGTCTGGGCTCACTTCAAAGGGGTAGGGAACTGTGGTGGCAGTTGTAGGTTTCAATTTGATGTATTTGTGCTTGTAACCTTGGTGTGCACTACCACTGGGTGTAGATCCCCAGGATTTTTGGATCAGAAACCATTGCCAAAGTTGGGAAATACCATCTTATTGTGGTGCAATTCACGTATTTTACAAGCAGTCTGATTCTTGGACAAATTAACTGCTTAGCAGGGCTTTGCAACTTGGGAGTTGCTGCTGTCGGATTTTATCATAACAGCGCCTGTTAGGCACAACTGCTTTTTACAGATATAAAGTATGACTGAAAACTCGGGACAAGCAGCTTGTTTCTCTCGAGCTGTTGATAGTTTAGTGTTCAGGTAGATAATCCAGATGTATTTGGCTCTTCTCTTTGGTTCAGCTAATCCTTTAGTCAGGATTGATTGCCTGTATACCTACTGTCTATAATTCTGGTTGTCACTGTAGTTTGTGTAAATGGTAAGCATCTTTCAAGTCTCCTATGTCTTTCAAACTACAAAGGAGATCAAAAGCTGCTTGTGGTGCTAACCTTAATTTGCGTGCTGTGTGCATGCTTTGATTATTTAGGCTAGGGAGGGCCTTTTTGCCTGTGGTGTTGTCAGTGGGCTCAATGACAGCCTATGTCTTTGTGTGTGATCAAATCCATTCCTATAACTGCTTGTACTTCCATGTGGGGAACAAAAATGAAAAATGGGAGCTGAAATAAAAGGAATTTGGTATAGAATAGGTCTGAATTCAGAGAAAAGAGTGTAGGAAATGGTGTGGCACTTTTCTAGATGGTTACAAAACTGAGAATGCTCAGCTGTCACAACTACAACACAAATGCTGTCAAGTGAAGGGATACTTTAAGTCATTTTCCCAGAGGATCGCTCACCTAGTCTTCCCTCTTGTTTTGTCACCCGTTCCAAGGGTCCAGAGGGAGTATTCTCATGATACAGGTCATGTATAACTCTGAGGAATCACCTGCTGCTCTTGCAAATTTTGATTCACTGTTTTCCTTCCCTTTCAAAAAGATTGAAAGGTCTCTTGGATCGTGAAAAAGAAGAACTAGCGGAAGCTGAAGTTATCAAAGATTCCCCTGATTCTCCTGAGCCACCCAACAAAAAGCCGCTTATTACCATGGATGAAATGCCCGCAGCTGAAAAAGCAAAAGGCAAGCCAGAATTACAACATCTTCTCTTTTAGAGATAGGTTGTTATCAGTCTGTATTTTCTGAGGTAATTAGATTAATCTTCTTGGAGGTAAAGCTCTCAGTGAGGATAGTCTTTAATTAAACTCACATTGTTGAGAAATCCTTGTAAGTTAACCTCAACAGGTCTATATAAAAAGAGAGGTAGCCAAGATACTGTGTGGGTCTGCTGGCATGCACTTGGGGTGACAGAGCAGGTTGGACAAATTTCTGCTGGTGCTCTCTGAGCTGCTACATGTCAGAAATGCTAAGGCAGCAGAAATCATCATCTCCTGACTAACAAACATGGGCCTAAGCAGTGTAGTTGTCAGAATGGGCAGTTCTCAATGACCTCTCTCTTCCTTGGTGAGAGCTATTACCTGCCACGATAGTTGAACTGATGTCCAGATGCTACATTTAAAGCAAAATCCATTTCATGTGAAGTAACTAGTCAGCTGTTACTGCTTTGCATTTATTTAGCCTCTCTTGTAAGGTGGTTGAAAATTAGTAGGTTTAATATGTTGTGCTACCTCTGGCTGTGGTTCCATCTAAGCCTTTAAAATGATATGGTGTTGAAGAATTCAGGAATTAAATCCTTTAGACTCTTTCTACTTGGAATTTTAGGGCCAATGTCCTTGCTGTCTTTGTGGAGCAACAGGATTAATACTGCTAACTCTAGGAAACATCAGGAGTTTCTTGGTCGTTTGAACTCTGTCAACAATAAAGCTGAACTGTATCAACATCTGAAAGAAGAAAATGGGTTTGTATCAGTAAATTCATCACTGCAATTTTCTTAGCAGTAGTCAATGTGCAGGATGGAGGAACACTTCAGTTGTATCATTGAAAGGACTTCTTTGAGATGAAAATACACTAATGCATTCCTCTGTAACCTGATATTGATGGAGAACTACAGCTTTGCAGTTTGCATCTGTACTGAGCAAGGCTGAATACTGATGCATTCCCTGATCTCGCCTTTGTAGCGAAACTCTCAAACTTCAGAGCTAGCTAAATTGAGATTTCTTGTGCCAGCCTGTTGCATGCTTTAGCTTCCAAATAAAATGGGTAATACAAAAATATTTTTTGAGTGGCTGAATCTTGAGCTGATGGTAGTTCATGTCCTGCCAAAAAATAGTGGAAAACCAACCTCCTCATGAATAAGAAGAAAAAGACCACCTTTTTGAACTGTCAAAAGCTCAGATTTTTATGAATAGACTCTCTGTAGTCACATGAATATGGGCTTTTGTCTTTTGGTGAGATTAATAATGCGTCGCTTTTTATTTGCAGAAGCCTGTACTGGTTATTGCCTGAAATATTAAGAGCAGATAAGGGACTGTATGTTTGAGGCAGGGAGGGACAGGATGGTTAGTGAAGTAAAAACATACTTTAAGGAAAACATTCCCATTTAAATATTTGAATGTGATTTGTTTCCACCACCAGTCCTGACCAGCTGCTGTCTTGCATTTCAGAATGGAAGCGACAGAGAACGGAAAAGCGGGCCGGCAGTGATGGTTTTGCTTCCTCACACAGAGCCCGACCCAACTGCAGAAGTGCCGAAGGCTGGGATGGATGTTGGTACCACCTCAGTACAGTTGTGTAGATCTGTTTTGGCTGGCTTTCACATTTTTCTATTCTTGTTTTTGCTATGAAATATCAAGCCCACGTATCACATTAAAAGAACAGTGTGCAAATAGGAGCTGTACTAAGGTATTTTACAGGTTGTGTTTGTAGGATGGAGAAAACCTGAGCTGCCATGGACTGAATCAAGTCATTGGAAGTGCTTGCAGAGTTTAAAGTCCTCTCCCATAAGTAACACTTTTACTATTTCAAAATCAGTGATGACTGTTTAAAAAAAGAAAACCAATCAAGAAGCTGACAATTAACTGATAATATTGTTAATTTTGATTCGTCAATATATTTATATGAAACTTCCTCAGGAGTCCAGAGTTACAGGAAAGGCCACACACTGAGTATCTAGTCACTGAGCTAAGGAAATGTCAGCCTTGATTTTCACATGAGGGGTGGGAAAGTGAATGGCTTTAACAGGTGAAGGACTTTTTTTATTTGACTAGAAATGTACTTTAGAAGTCAAAGCCTTTCAGGTTGTGCTGGAGTTAATCCTTTGTAAGCAAAAGTAAAATAAAATTTTTGGTAATCATTAAATTATTTTTGATGAAATTTACCCTCTAAGATACCAGTGCTTTTAGATCTAAGCTTACAGATGCTCCTTGTATGACATCTTCCAGACCCCTTCCCGGCCTTGCTGCTCTTCTCTGGATGCGCTCCAGCACCCTGCGGCACCCAGAACTGAACCCCGTGCTCAAGCTGTGCCCTCACCAGGGCTGAGTACTGGGGCACCATCGCTGCGCTGTTCGTGCTGTAACACGCTGGTTTTGATCCAGGCCAGGATGCTGCTGGCCTTGGCCACCTGGGCACACTGCTACCTCATGTTCAGCTGGCTGGTCTTCCACTGCTGGGCTGCCTTCCAGCCACTCTGCCCCAAGCCTGTGGTGTTGCTCGAGGTGGCTGTGACCGAAGTACCGTACTCAGTCGTGTTAAACCTCGTTGCTTTGTCACTGGTCTGAGGCTCTTGGGTGACCCACCTTCTCCCCCAGAGTCCTGTGGCAGTTCTGGAAAGGGCCATGGTGCGTGTCTCCTTTCCTTTCTATGTGGTGGTACGGACTGTCCTTTGGGCTTACTTCCCACTGTACTTCCAAGGAAGATTCTCTCAGGTTACAGATGACTTAATCCATACCTTCCAATTGTAGTTTAATCCATAACCTGACTATGGGTTAAATTTTGTTTATGAAACAATTTTTAAATTTTTGAGAAGCTTTCTAGAACATCTCTTCCTCCTTATGGTCCTTGAACTGTCATGGGTGGAAGCAGACAAAAGCCAGTTTTACTGTAAGAAAGCTAGCCTGTAACTTTAAAATATACTTTTAAAAGTATGTTGCACACCTACAGGAAGAGCTGTGTGTTAAATAGCTACAGTTGCCTTTAAACACTACAGTAATGTATTTAATAGACTCAAGAGAAGTATCAAAAGATTGAGGACAGACAGTGATGCCTGTGAGAAAGGAACAGTTACTGGGTGTGGGGTTTTTTTGGAAGTGCTACTCTGATACTCCCAAGGTGATGTGGAGACTCGAGAGTTATAGTGCCTTTGAACTTGAATGGAGACATCCTGTTCTGTGGAGGTCCTTCTGACAGTTCTGCTTCATACAAAATGTCTGTTTATGAATTGGAGTCGTCATGAAGCTGGCTTTACTCTACTGGCTGTGACCTCTCATTCCCACCAGCAGCAGCTTGGCAACCATTTCCCTATTTTGCTCTAGTACCTCATTTCAGGGTTCCTACTCTGTTGATCAGGCATTGGTTAAGTGTGTTCTAATTTAAATTGAAACATGATAAAAATTACTGACTGCTTATGCCTTTTTCTGGAGTAGAAGGGACAGAACCTTCTAGTACAAACTGTCTTTTGTAGACTCGCTCTTAACGCTTACAAGAGCTTCAGTCTGTGGCTGGTGCCCTGGTCATTTGGGGTAGTCATACTCTCTTGATAATGGGGAGGGAGCTGGTATTTTGGTGGCTGTGAAGATAGGATCATGTGTGGAAGTCTTACGGACCTAGAATGCTGCTTTTAGGAGATAAGTGATAGCTGAGGTGGCATCCATGGCTGAGGTGGAGGTGAAGCCCTGCACTCATGTACAGGTGCTTTGTGTGGTTTCAGGACATCCAGTTCCACGCCAGTGTGGCTTCTCAGAAAGGTCACAAACTGCCTTCCAGGGATCTTCCTCTGATGCTTGAGAAATCAGTGAACCAGAGCTACCCCAGCAGTGACATAAAGACTGAGTAGTGAGGCAGATGGGGTCTTCCTAATCATGGAGTCATTCTCGGTTTGACATGTAGGCACAGTACTCTTGAAAGGCCCTTCGTGTGGCTTCGTAGGGGACAAGCGGACTTCTCTAGAGGAGATGTTAACAATTGCATCAATTCTGCGTTCTGGCAGCGTTGCTTGGACCAAGTGCGGGCTAAGACACCCACCTGGCGTCTCTGAATTTCTCGAGTGCTTCCTGGACTTCATCTTTTCTGCACCAACTGGAAGATCTGTTGAACACAGTGAACTGTTATGCCATGAGATGACAGTGGACCCAGGTTGGAAAGCAGTCAACTGTGGTATCTTTGAGATTGCTAGAGTTCACATAGAGGGAGAGGAACAAACTAATCCTTTTTCTCTCTCTCAGGAAAAAGCAGTAGCTGGTTTTGGTTCAGGTGGTGTAAAGGTGGTATGGTACATTCATAGGCTTCAGAAGCGCAATGGTGAAAGGTACTGAGGCAGGCAGTCCTCCTGAATCTCTGGCAGACAGCACAAACTCCTGGGGTGGATACTGGAAATCAAGATCAAGGGGACAGCCATGCGTGGTTTGCTGAGAGGTGTTAAATTGCAGCCAGCTTTCTGATCCCAGGGGAGAGCCATCAGCCAGAATGATTTGTAGAGATAACTGAGTTGAGTTGCCATCTTCCTCATCGTAGAAAGTGTTGGCAGGTATAGGGAAGAGGAAGAGGCATCCGATACTTGCTGTTAGGAATTCAGTGGGATGAACAACCTTTGAGGAAGTGTTTGCTTGCCCTTTAGAGAGGAGGAAGAAAAGGAAAAGCATTGAGGGGAAAATAGCTTTCTGATACTGAATGACAGCAAAGACATCTCATCAACCTCAGAGATAATGGAGCATGTTGGCCGGAAGGGACCTCTGGAAGTCATCTAGCCCATCTCCCACTCAAAGCAGAGCTGTAGCCAAGGTTAAATGAGGTTGAGCATGGCTTTGCTTAGCTGAGTCTCAAAGGCTTCTGAGGGCGAAGGGCCCCAAGTCTTTGTGGGCGACTTACTCTGTCGCTGTGTTATCCCTCAGCGATGAAGTTTTCCTGATGCGTGAATCTCCTGAGATGCAGTCTTGTGGCTCTTGCCCATTGTTACATCATCTGGCACTTCTCAGAGGTGTTCATTGCCCAGTATTCTCCTTGTTGGATTTCATTTAGGGTCAGTAGAGCTCCCCGCTGCCTTTCCTACAAGTTCCTCGTGATTTTCTGTTGCGTCTTTAAATGGGGATCAGTCTTTGAGAGACTTAGACTGAAAATACAAGGGTGATAACTGCCTCAAATTCAATCGAGCACTCTCTTTTGGTTTATCTCTTTTTCCAAACCCCAAGCTGTCAAGGTCAAATCAACATCTAATCAGAGGATAACATCAAAGGCAATTAGGCATTCTTGGGCATTAATTTGAAGCTAAGCTACAGAATGCAAATTGGAGATTCTAAAAATCTCCATTGTGTCATGTGATAACTAACTGCTAACATCTTGTAAATCAAAGGCAAGCTACTTATCCTCCCTCTGTCCTGGTGAGGCCTAACTTCTGTGTCCAGTTCTGGGCTTCCCAGTTCAAAAAGGACAGGGATCTACTGGGAAGAGTCCAGCAGAGAGCCACTAAGATGCTGAGGGGACAGAAGCATCTGTCCTTTTGAGGAAAGGGCCTGTTCAGCCTGGAGAACAGCAGCCTGAGAGGGGATCTGATCAACAGCTAAGGGGCCAGTGTAAGGAGGATGGGCCCAGGCCCTTCTCGGTGGTGTTCAGTGACAGGTCAAGGGGCAATGGGTACAACCTGGAACCCAGAAGGTTCTATGGAAACAGGGAATAAATTCTTATCTAGCAGAGCCCTGTAGCAGGCTGACCAGAGAGGTGGGGGAGTCTCCTCTGGAGCATTCCAACCCCACCTTGGGTGTGCTCTTGTGGGATTTACTGTAGGTGATCCTGCTCTACAGGGGGATTGGACTAGACCTTCAGAGCTCCCTTCCACCTCATAGCATTCTGTGATACTTCAGTTGTCCTTCTTTAGCCTTCAGCTTGGTGGGTGATGCTTTTTACAAGGGACATCTCACAGACAAAACTGCTTTTGCAGAAGATGCTATTGAACTATTCCTTCAGGACTCGGGGCAGGAAGGATGATGAATGCTAAGTTAGATCTTACATATACCTGGTATACTGCTGGGCAGATGAGGAGGAGCTGTATTAAATACATTCACCAGAGGTGCTCCTACAGCATCAGATTTGATATCTGAGGTTTTGTGACTCCAGGGTAAGGTCAATGACACTTGGCCAGATCCTCTTGTTCCCAGGTCATGCTCTGAGTATAGTTCCTGTGTGCTGTGGGATAAAACACTTGCCGGCTTCATCTGTGTTCTGAGTATGCTGCTGCCATAGGAAGTGAAGTGTGTTTCTTGGTTTGGGTGGCTCAGATGTGTCAAAGCTAGAAACATCTACTGGCAGAGTAAGAACTGGATCAATACCGGGATAGGACAGAGTGAACAGGCTAGGTGGAGTGCCATAGAACATGCTAGAGAAGCAGGCTGAAGCTTCAGGGCTGATGCTCCCCTTGAGACAAAGGGTCTGTCCTTCTCTCCAGGTTACAGAAGAAACTCTGCTTTTCCCTTCAGCAAATGGAATGCCACTGGGCTGTGGGGTCGTCATAAAAAGCATTAACTGTAGTCATTAGTGACCACTTGGATCAGACTGCTGCATACTGGGACAGAGCAAAACACGTTCTTGATGGGAAATGTGAAGTCAGACAAAGTTGTGGCTCCTGCTGAAACTTTTGGGAGTGGTGAAGGGAGCATTTCTGGAGAAAGGGATGCACTAGAAAGCATTTTGAGTTCTGGAAAGTGGCATTTTGCCTCGTGGCTGTAATCTGACTCTTCTGAAACTGACTTCCCTTCTGGCAAAAGTTGATGAAATTCTGTCCTAGAAGGAAATGTCTCTGCTGAGCTATGAGGCCATCGGTGAGGAGTGTTTACTACCCAAGTGCATGTGGGACTGGAAATCAGAGAGCAGTCTGAAGTGTTGGTCTGTAGGAAACAATATGCAGATACTTCTGATTTACTAGAAAGAAAATCTGAGCCTGTCTCAGGCACGTGATGCTCTGGCTGTTCCAAGAGCAGGAGCGTGACAGAATCTCTAGCAGGCAGCACTTCCAGAGCAGTGGAGAGAAGCATTCTCGTAGTCATCAGCAAAGACGAAAGATCTGGAAACTCGGTGCCTGCAGACACAATGGATGCTGTTGGACTAGTTGGTGTGTCCCACACAGAGTCCTTCTGTAAGGTGACCAAGCTGTCTCGACTTGTAAGGTGGATATTATTCTGCATCTTGTAACTTGCTGTCATACTTTCTTCACAAAGCAATGACAAACTGAGTAGGTGACACCACAAGTTGTGTGGGTAAGTCACTTCGCACGGTAGAGAACAAAGACCTGGAAGCACCTCCATCAGCTGGTCTCTGTAATTCTAATTGATTTTAATGTAGGTGTTGATGTGATCATCAACTGCCTATGCTGGTGTCTCGAGACCCTGGTTCACAATCTCTCCTATGTATTCTCCAGCCTGCAATTTCATACCCTAGCAGCTGTGAGAGGTAGTGTTGTGTCACAGGACTCAGATGAGCTCGGAGAGCAGGGCAAGCCCTCTGCTCCTCACGGGCCAGGGGAGCGCTTGGCAGAGGCTTGCCCTGCGGTGGACATGCGCACTGCCTGCAGGCAGCGTGGCTGGGCCCCGCCAGCTGGTGCCGGGTGCTCCGCAGGGGCAGCAGACAGGAGTCTGGGTGCCGGAACTTGGCTATCGTGCACACGAGGTAGGGCTGCTCCTGTACTGCCAGGCCGCCGGCTCCAGCAGATGGAATTATTTCGGAAGTGATGGGAGCCTCCTCCTCACAGCTGGTGCTGAAAGGCCAAAAGTGCATTGGCTAGGAGTGGTTTGTGCACAGCTGTCCTTGGGAAGGGATGTATTTGGTTTTAGTCTCTCATCTGATGCACGTGCATCACTTAGTCCAAACCTTCTTCCTGCTTGCACGTGTGAACGTTTCCCATTCTGTTAACGTCAGTGAAGGCGCTTTGATCTCATTGCTTGCATAGAGCATGGCACCAATGGTCTGAATTTACCAAACACTGTCCTCATTATGTGGACTTAGAAGTAATTAACTTGAGACATAGTCCAAATCCATTAGCTATCCAGCGAGGGTACGTGCATTCACAAAGCACCATCAGTAGACTGTGTCTTGTGGAGGCAATTTAGAGCCTTGCTGGGAGCCTGTTTCTGCTGACAGAAGAGCTCCAGATCCTAACTGGGGGAGAGAGGCTTAATGTCACCTGTACAGGAGCCACCTGGAGAATCAGTGCCCCGGCACTGCTGGGCTTGCGGTCTTCATGCCCATGCTTGCTGTGCGCTGCTGCTCTGCAGCAGGGAAGCCTCTTGTGTTCATTCAATATTTGTGAGGTGTTCTGTTGTTGGGTTTTTTTGTTTGTTTGCTTAGGTTTGTTTCCTCAATGTCCTGTTTCAAGGGCAGGAAAAACCCACCTTGTGTCAGTTAGGGAGCACCCATCCCTGTTTTAAAAACACACACACAAGTTTGTTTCTTTGGGTCTGTTATTTGATCCCTTGGCAACCACAGCAGGTGTTTACACAGATACCAGTGCAAAGAGAAGAGGGACCGTGAGCAGGACTTGTGTTCCCAGCAGCAAAGGGGACCCGGAGGCAGGAAAACCTCACCCGGTGGACTGGGGGGGTTGCGTGCTGCTGGCATCGGGTGCTGCTACTTCATGGTGCTTCACGGCTGGGGTGGGGGGTAGGGGTGGGGGTGGGAAAAGCACACAAACCAGAAACACAACAAACCCACATGCACTTCAGATCAGTCAACTTTATCTTGAGGGGAAGCAGAAAGCTGTCAAACCTGGCAAGGCTTCTCACCATATTCATTACTGGACCACAGTGACATCTGGGGAGGGTTTATGGGCTTTTGGAAAGCCTTGAGACTTACCATCTCTACTCCATTCAGCTGAAGGCTTCTTTGGGGAAAACATGTAGTGCAGTTCATGCTTTTTAACAGTTTCCTTCAGACTCTCTGTTCCTCCTGTCTCTGCTTCTGTCATGATCAAAGTCCCCTTGGAGATGAAATGTGACGCTAGGGGCTCCTCAGGGTAGGGGGGGTGCCTGGCTTAGAGGAGAGCCAGGTAAACAGCTCAGTAACCTGACCCTCCAGGGTTTTATGGTATAGGGGTAGCAAAGCGAAAGGCGAGTATGGCATGCAACAAATTGTGAAGGCAAAGATAGGCTAAGCAATAGCCTTTGCTTTGTGACATTAAGGGCTGGACTTCTGACTTGGTACCCTTGAGGCCTCTTTTTCAAGAGGAGTTAAAAGCACTAAGTAGTAAAATAGTTCCTGCAAGTGTAGGGTTCTCATAAACCTGAGTGGCTTCTAGTTTTGAGATGAGAAGAACAAAGAAAGTCACGGAACAGTAGGGCTTCACCTAAAGCGGGTCACACAGGAATGCGTCCAGGTGGTTTTTGAAAGTCGTCAGAGAGGGCTGGTTACAGCTCATACTTTCTGCAGGATGTCTCAACAACCACAGCCCTTAGCAATGCCTCTGCAGACTTTACAGCCATGTATCTAAGAATGAGGTCTCACTTTACTGGTTTTTAACAAGTGTTCTCTTCGTTCTCTTTGTGTATATGCTTGCAGTGGGCTTTGTAAGCAGCTGCCAACTGTTCTGTCATGCTCTGTTGCCCTCCATTTCAGTCTCCCTTTCAGTCCATTTCTGTCTCCCTTCCATTTCAGTAATGAGTAGAGAGCATACTTTGGGCAGAGTAAGAAACAATGTGAATTGATGCTCCTAAGTGTTTGTATCGTACATCCTGAAGCACAATGGTCTGGTGGAGTCTGCAGTGTGCCCTGCTGGAAGTATACTATGAAAACAAAACACCGCCACCACTACTGTGCTGGGTTGAGGCAGCCCCCTCTCTCCCCACCACGGGCAGGAATAAAACACTCAGACAAACGGATTGCAAAAGTGATGGAAGTTTAAATAGAAAGCAGTGAATGTTACAGAGAACCCAAAGCGCAGTGACAAAGAAAGATCCCAAAGCAAACCCAGAGGCATCCCATTCCCACCTGAGGGTACACCCGAGACCCTCCGGGCTCCTTCTTCCCCCTCCCTCTGCTGGGCAAGTCTCAGCTGGCCAGGCCTGAGACTGCCCATCCCCCCGTGGCCTTGGGCCTAGCCAGGCCCAAAGCCAGCAGACATCTCCCCCAGTTACTGGCTGGCGGAGGAGGAAGAAAAGAGAAGGTGCCAGACCCCGCACTGGATCTTACAGTGATGCAAAGAATTATGGTAGGAAATACACACAATTTCCTGCGTCCATCCCTCTGGGCTGGACTTCTGGACACAGGAAGTGAACACACCAGGGGGGCACCCAGCTCAAACTGCAACAACCACCCCCCAAAAAAAGCGTAAAACAACAAAAAAACCCCAACCCACACAAAACCAATTGCTTTGCTGAGAGATGTGTGGAGCGCATTTCCCCCTCTAGTCAACACTGGTGAGGCCATGCCTTGAGTACTGAAGCGGGTCCATAGAAGGGCAATGAAGCCAGAGAAGGATCTGGAGAACAGGGCTGGGGAGGACTGGCAGAAGGAACTGGGGCTGTTCAGCCTGGAGAAAAACAGGTTGAGTGGAGACCTCATTGCTCTCTACAGCTCCCTGAAAGGAGGTTGGAATGAGGTGAGGCTTGGCGTCTTCTCCCTGGTAACAAGTGACAGGAGGAGAGGAAATGGCCTCAGGTTGTACCAGGGAAGGTTTAGGTTGAATATTAGCAGAAACTTCTTGACTGAAAGGGTTGTCAAAGCCTGGCACAGGCTACCGAGGGAGGTGGCTGAATCCCCATCTCTGGAGGTGTTTCCAAGAAGCAGAGGTGTGGTGCTGAGGGCCATGAGTTAGCACCAGCCTTAGTGGAGTTAATGTTTGGCTGTAATGATCTTAAATGTCTTCTCCAAGCAAAACAATTCTGTGAAAGTGCTTGAAGTTGTTGGCTGCTTTTGGAGAAAGATGAATCTGTTTCTATTGCAACTGTTTACTGGCTCTGGATAAATCAGAAGTTGTGTTTCTTTGGCTATCCTTAGTTATGCTGAGAAACAAATTGCTACGTGGAAATCTCCATTTTTTCATTGTCACTGTCTCCTGTGCTCCTTTCTTCTGCAGCCTCTCAAAGGACTGTGTCCTCTTAGGGGACGCAGTCTCAACCTGCACCAGGGGGAGTTTAGGCTCGAGGTGAGGAGAAAGTTCTTCACCAAGAGAGTCATTAGTCATTGGGATGTGCTGCCCAGGGAGGTGGTGGAGTCACCATCCCTCGAGGTCTTCAAGAGGAGATTGGACATGGCGCTCGGTGCCATGGTCTAGTCATGAGGTTTGTGGTGACAGGTTGGACTCGATGATCCTCGAGGTCTCTTCCAACCTTGGCGATACTGTGAAAATATAATGGCATGTCCTTGATTCCTGATTATGAAACTATGGAAAGAGAGAGTAGGTGGTGGGGTGGAAGCTCAAGTGGGCAATGAGAACTTTGTTTAGAGAATATAATTCCTATACAAGCAAGTGGGTGCTTAACAGCTGACTAATCTCTCCTAGTGAATTTGCCTCCTGAGGGCTTAATAAATATTGCCACGTAACCATGTATGAATCAGTGTGCTGCAAAAGGCTGGGGGGGGAAGGGAGGTTAGATCCCTTGGCTGCTGCGAGCTGGAAGCAGTCAAAACTATCTCTAGAAATGCAACACCAGAAATGCCCCAGTTCAGGGATCCCAAGTCCCCAGATCGGCTTGGCCCTTTAGATGGGGAAATGCCAGTGAGCATTACACCTGTTTGGATCCATCCTTAGTAACTTTGGACCTCCTGGCTTTGACAGCAGCAGACAGGTATTTGGCCTGTGGTGTTGGGTGAGGCAGAATATTTTCACTTTGTATAATGACTTGGTGGTTCAAAACTTTACATGAAAGTGCTAGGGAAGTTTAAAATAATTAGATTTTTAAAACTTCCCTGGATGTCTCCTGTAGTTTAGAGACCTTCCCAGGATGCCTAGAAAACTCAGCAAGGGCAACTGAAAAATAATATTTTTGGCTTTCTCATGCAGTCTGAGGGTTTTTTGGTTTGGTTTGTTTTGAGTGTCTGAAGCTGATGGTGCTGACAGACCTGGAGAGCTGGCACCTTGGTAATGTGCCAGGCCATTTCAGAATGGTTTGTGTTGACATGACAGGAAGTCTGCTGGTAGCACATTTTCTGCTGAATTGTTCAGTGTAGGATTTTCCCACCTCTTTCCTTTCACTTCCATTACATTCCAGGAAAAGACTCTTGTTTTGGAGCTGCCTGGTGACATATAGAGATACGCCTGCAAACTGGCTGTTGGTGTGCCGAGGCTCATGCACAATGCAGGAGGTGTCTTTGTCTGGCCTCTTATAACCAATGCTCTGAAAGGCAGAGTCCTGGTAAATGGGTGCTGGGAGAGACACATGCCTGTGATGGGAGACAGGAGCCTGTGTCTGCAGCAGTATTGCTCTTGTGTGACAGGCCAGCCAGAACTAGTACAATGCACCCTTGCTGCACAGGGCGCAAGACACTAACCTCCAGGTACTCGCTGTTAAGTGGGGTAGTTTTTAGTACTCCCGCTCTATCCAGAGGCAGAGCTGTGTTAAAGGGACATGCACACTTTATTTTCCGTATGGAGAAAGCTGCTTCTTAAACCTTGTCTTTAGTTCTCCTTCTCATTCTGCTTTTCACTGGGTGTTTTCACTTCCCTCCCAAACCATCATGATTCCTCTAAGAAACTGCCTACATAGGAAAGTTTAAACATGAAAGTTAAGGTCTGAATTTATACCAGATGAAATTTGAGGTTCACTACCTATGAGAACACTCTGCTTTGCTACCAGCACTTTTCTTTTTCAAATTATGGTTTTATTTCCTTCTTTAAAGCTTCTCTGGTGGCAAGCTGTTAAAACTTTCCTGGGAGATGTTGTAGTAAAAGGATTCAGGCACTTGCAGAGTTCCAGGTACACATCTAGCAGATGAAGCCTTCCTGCTCAGGCAAGCCCTCACTATTCATGAGACCAAGAAGCATTCTGTGACTCTTGCCTACCCTGTGCTCTTTGGCGAAGAGTAAGGTGCAGCACGGTCAGAATCGGCCCCAGACTATAAATTGTGTTGAACTTTCGGGGGAGGGTGGAAGAAAACCAAAACAATTGTTTGTGTTGTAAATACCTCTTCCCTGAAACAAAATTATGCATTAAATAATGAAAAAAGTCTTTGGCTAGGCTTAGCAATTGCTCTTTTAAACACACAGCAGCAGTCTCTGTGCGGTTGCATTTTCTAAGCCAAGGTCCTCACAGTAAGTTCTGTCACTGAGGCATCAGATAAAGTAGGTAAGTTCTTAGGAGAAGCTTAAGGTCTTTTCTTGCAGTCCTTGAGAGCTTCTGGACACAAAGCTATTTAAAAGCCTAGATATAGATCTGTGGGCCTTCGTTGGGGCTCTTTATTGCCAATATTAGTCTGGCTATTTGCCTTTTTCCCCCCCGCAGGCTACTGCGCTTGGATGTTTCTATTTGCATACATAATGTTTGTTCCTGCAACAGTTACTGCTCTATAAGTTGCCATGGTAACAGATTTCACTGTTGTTCTCCTTTTGAATGCAGGGGACATTAGCACCCCGACCTCCTGGCTGGATACTGCACCAGGAGAGCCAGGTTTCAATCCTGGCTACCACCAGCCTCTGCCCTTGCCTGAGCTGCCCCCGGCAGGAATCGGCAAAGCACCGCAGAGATGGATTCCCCGCCCGGGTGACTGGTTTTGGGCAGCCCTCCGAACCCTGCCTGGAAACCTCTAGAATCCAAAACATTTGCCTAAAGGTCACCTTCTACATCCACGAGCTCTCCTCACACCTTGCTGTCCACCCGACCCCAACTCCCCTTTGCCCACATACTGGGTGGTCTTCAGACCTTGCTTCCCTAAATCCCTTTGTGTGGCTCCTGACACCTCTTGGTGTCAGGACACCAAGACACCCTTTCCCTGCTCTGTCCTGTGGCCTCCAGCCGCACCGGCTGGCTTTGTGGCTGCACCTTTGTTCATTTGTGTTAGAGCTGCAAGCTCAGATGTTTTGGAGGCACAGCTGTATGGAGAAAGGAGTCTGAGTGTGGTTCTTCTCTTACTGAAACTCTCAGAGGTTTTCCTTGTTTATGTTGGTTTTGCTTTCCTATTTCCTGAGTCTGCCTGAAGGTGTCAAAACAATGACCAGCTTGCATTACATTAACTTCATGCTTCTTGATATCGCTGACCTTTAGCTCATTCACTGAAAGCACCTAAAAGAAAGCCACTACTACTGATCTGTCTGGTTGTGTTTGGATGGGGGCTGGGGGGATGTTGGGTGCATTTTTTTGTTTGTTTTGGGGTTTTTTTCTGATTTTAAAAAAATATATATTTTTATTTCCTTTTTTTTTTTTTAAACCAGAACTTCTCAGAGTTCACCCTGCAGAACAGGACTACGGGCAGCTCTCCTGAGCTCCTCTGATCCCTTCCTTGATGGATCACCCTCTTTCACTGCTCTGGCCTCAGGTCTGTGAGAAGCTGAATTTGTGGGACTGGGCAACTGAAACCAGCCCACAACACAAACAGTTATCTCCAGGCTCTGCCTCGGTGTGTCTGCCAAGCGATAACTGGGGGGAAGAGAAACCCAGCCCTCGTGATGCCCATTTGGTACATGATTGACAGATTTATGATAGGACACAGCTTCCTCCGTTTGTCTGGCAGTGAACAGCAGGGCTGTGTAATTGTGTGTCTGCCTTCTCAACAGCCAGCACTTCCAGCTGGATTCAGAAGCCAGGAAATGATTTAGCAAAAGGCTTTTAGTAACAATTAGCAGAATTCCTCTGCTGATAATGGCGGGGGGGGGGAGGGAGGTTGTCCTCTCCCTCAGAATATTTTTACAGCAAGCTTTAAGTCATTGTGGAGTGGCAGTGGAAGCGGGTGGTTACAAATATTTGTCATGGGGCAGCTTTTATTTCTGTTGAAAGTATGATTTGTATTCTGTTTGGTGACCAGAGCAGCATCATTTATTTTCTTACCAAAGGATCGTACCCCAACACCCGGCTCAACTTCGTCTTTGCACAAAGAGTTATTGTCAAAGTAACCTAAGGAAAGAGTGAGATTGTCCAAGAGTCTCCTAGTAGGGAGGATCAGGGAAGAAGTTTATGCTTATGTCAGAGGTGGAGCAACTGCATTGTAAACCACTCCTTTTTGCCAGGAACAGCGAGGGATGGAAGCCCTGGGCTCACAAGGCAATACCAGCTTTGGAGCATCCGTGATCAAATCCCCCAGCTTGCCTCATGCATTCCCGCACACGCCGCCTCACTTGCAGCAGGGGAAATGTGAACATGCATTTGCTGCCACAAGCAACTGCCTGAGTCAAAGAAAGGAAAACTGCTCTTGGATGTCCTCCCTGCGAAAAACGTAGCAGAATTGTCTCCTGTGGTTACCAAGGTTGCATGCATATTTTCTTAGAGCTTGGTGGCCTTCACACCGAAGGTTTTATTTCTCGCTGAGGGTGAAAATACAGAATGTGAAATCCTCGGTGTTGGCTCTTCTCTTAGCAGGAGAGAAGGAAAACAAAATTTTGAGGAGCTTTAGCATGCAGGAAATCAGCTGTGTTTTCAGTAGGTAAATCACAGTTCAGGAAATTTGTCCTTGGGAATTTGATGCTTGTGGGAGGAAAAAAAAATTAAAGCTTAAGGAGCTGCTCTAGTCTTGTTGTGCTGCTGGTTTCCTGTTTGAATGACAGAATGGTAGGGGTTGGAAGGGACCTCTGGAGACTGAGTCCAAACCTCCTGCCAAAGTAGCATCACCTAGGACAGGTCACACAATAACATGTCTGGAGGAGTCTTGAAAGTCTCCAGAGAAGGAGACTCCACAGCTTCTCTGGGCAGCCTGCTCCAGGCCTCCAGCACTCTCCTCATGTTGAGGCAGAACTTCGTGCATTCCAGCTTGTGTCTGTTGCCCCTTGTCCCTTTCACTGGGCACCGCTGAAAAGAGGCTGGCCCCATCTTCTTGACAGGGACCCTTCAGGTATTTATAAACATTGATCAGTTCCCCACTCAGCCTTCTCTTCTCTAGGCTAAACAGCCCTAGGTCTCTCAGGCTTTCCTCATCGAGTCCTTTTATCACCCTCATAGCCCTGAGGATTAATTTTCTCCAGCAGTGTTTGTTGCACTGTAGTCTCCAAACTGGGATTTACTAGAAAAGGGTAAAAGAGCATGGTCAGCTGGATCAGGTTCTTCTGCTGGATTGTTCATGCTGTCAGTGACTCTCTAGTGAAATGTTCTGTGGGAAAAGTCCTTTCATTGTCTGTGCAGTGAGCAGAGTGCAAGCAAACTGCTTTTATCTGCCTTGGAAACAGCTGAAATGCTCACAGCTCAGAGCTTTTGATCTGCTGTAGCTCAGCTGGTGGCTTTGTCTGGGCAGGAGCAAGCCCAGAAACAGAGAACAGAGAGAGAAAACTCCAGTGGTCATGGAGGATGGAAAATGGAAAAGTGAAAACTACGCTGAGAAAGTGTAAAGAAAAATGGACAGAGACTGGAAGAGTCCAACATTGCAGTGGTACAGTAGAGGCTGTGGTCTGTAACTCGTGAGGAAACTTGGGCTTCACCTAGAGTGTTTTCTTTCTAATCATGGGATTGCTTCAGGTGGAGAAGACTTTTAAGATCATCAAGCCTAATAATTATCTAACTCTACTAAGTATATGGTGATTCAAACACCAGCACCAAACTTGTGCTTGAGGGACAAAATGCCTTGTAAAATTAAGCTGTTCTGAACCTCAGAGATTATCTTGTAAAAAATTCCCTCTAAGCTTTTCCATGAATTTCTGTGCTCTCTTTCCTTTCCTCTATCTGAGGCAGGTAAAGCAGTCTTGCTGTGTTGTTAGCTGCACTTTTGATTTTGATTGGCAAAGTGGGGTGCAAGTCTAGTTAAAGGTTCTTGATATGCCTTGGTGCCATCCCCGTTATGGTACCTTCTGCAGGAGGGTGTGAGCACAGCAATTGTGCCTCACCAACATACAGCACAGCCTATATGTGTGAGGCCACGAAAAGGCTCCTGCCTCTTGTGCCCAGGCATGTCTGATACGAGGACTGACCGGGACTGCAGAAGCTGAATTCAGAGGTGGGTGAATTGATGGGTACAAGCCAGTTGGAGCAGCCCGAGTATGTGCTGAGCAGAAGCACCCCTTGTTAACATTTTCCTCGCCTCTCAGGACAGTTGAATTGCTCCCAGAGGTTCCCCTACCAATCTTTACATAGCTACTATTAAAGCAAACAGTGGAGTTGGTTCTATCAGGCTGTTGGGATGTAAATCCAGAGCACTTCTACTGGACCAAACTGCTGCTGGGGGAGTGTCAAGGGCTGTAAACAGGTGCCAACCCAAAACAAACCAAGGGCTCTGTGATCACCTGGGGATAACTGGAGGTAGAATAGGTCTGCAAATGACCATATGCAGCACGGCTAATACAGGCACTGCTCACAGGATGAAATGACTCTGAAAACAGTGCAACAGCTTGAAGGGTATCTGCTGGTGGCTGAAGGAAGGACCCTCCCTTAGCCAAACCATAAGCCTCAAGCCCTGCATGGCAGAAGCTGAATCCTTCAGTCCCCTGTTTGCAGCACTGGCTTTCAAGAGCTTGACTTGAGGAGCTGCTCTGCAGCAGGGTAACCACACTACTGTGTTTCATCACCCTTTTCTTAAAGAAGGATGATGTCATGTCCTCCCTCTTGACTTGGTGCAGCTGGAAGGAGATGAGCTGGCAAAGCCAGCTGCTCTTGAAGTGCTCCAGACCTGTCTATGCATATCCTTACTCCCAAATTCCTATGGCTTCCAGAGCACCTCAGCCAGAGTGCTGAAGAAGCTTTCTTTTTAATCTCTCAGTTCTCTATCTGTGCACTTTTCCCAGTGCAGGTAAAAGAGGTGCACCCCCCATGCTCTGCCCATGCTTGTGTAACTGTACATGCTTTGCATGTACAAGATAGATGGGAGAGAGTCTAATTACAGAGAGCCACCTGAGCACAACGTCTTGGCTCTACAGCCAGGTCCTGTGGCAGAGGAGCAGGCAGGGTAGGCAAACTGGCACTGCCAGGATATCAGCCATCTTTCTCCTTATTCAAACAGCGACAAATGAGGTTCATCGGTCTCAGCTCCAGCTAAATTCCAGCTCAAGCATGAAGGAAGGTTTCTGTTTGACTGAGGCTTGCCGGGAGTGGTGCGGGTGGGATTGCTGTGCTTTCAGAGATCCACTTTGTACGCACATCTGAAATGTGTGTTTGAAATGCCACTTGCCAAGAGAAATAACTTGAGTGGTTAGGGAAGTGGGAGACTTTTTACCACAAAGTGCTTCTAGGGGATCTGCAGTGCTTAGAAACAAATGCTTTTGAACTATCACCAATAAATGATGAAAATAAAAAAGTGCCCTAGGCCAAATTATTTTCCACTCCAAGTCATATTCATTTTGCTTTTTTCCTGCCTCTGATCCAAGCCAGGACTCGTGCTGCCTCCCTCTCCTAGGTAACTGTCGCAGAAATACGACAGTTAAACTTGTTCAAGAGCAGTCACAGCTTGCTATCATGCCTGCCACTGGCTCTCTGAACAAATCAAGCTGTTGACTTACCCTTAGAGCTCTTGCAAAGTGTTCAGAGGCAAATTCTTTGTGGCTGCAGAAATGGTATTGCTCTGCAGGTCTGTGCTGGTGGGCTGGGATGCAAGCATTGGTGCCAGGATTGTGGCTATCAGCACTGTGAGTTTGCATCTGAGTGTGAAGGCCAAGCAATGAAGGCTTGGGGGACATCACTCAAGTTCTGTCCTTGTCTGCCTGCCTGTGAAAGTGGTCTCATGCATGCAGATTTGAGAGGACAAAAACCCACCACACTTTCATATCTGTAAGTATCAAATAGTGCAGAAAAGCCTAGAGTTAGATTGACTCCTGTTTTCAAGACTGGGAGCCTTCAAGCATCACAACACTCCTTGGGGTGTGATACTAAAAAAGAGTTATCAGTCTCCTTTTGCAGTAATTACTGAGTCTGTCTTTGGGGAATTCTGATTCAAGGCCTTTGTGGTGGTGCTACAATGCATAATTACATGACTTGAGGTGCAGTTAGATGCAAATGCTCTGGGTGCACTATCCCTGTGTTTAACCAGTGATCCATTTGCCATTAGGGTACAGAAAATGCTTTGTTTCGAAATGAGTGGAATAATGCTTATAGTAAAAGCATCAGTGGGAACCAATGAAACGTAGCTGACCTGCTCCTGGTCAAGAGTATCCAAAAGCGCCCTGCTGCAGCTCACTTTGAGCTTTATGCACTACCTAGTTAGCTAATTCCACACACAACACAAGCCACAGATGAGTCCAAACGTTCTCTCTTTATGGTCTTTCTTAGTTATTTTTAACTTACCAGAACTGCTCATGCTGCCTCCTTTATTTGCTGGCCAGTCCCCTTAATTTGAATCCTGCTTTTCATTTCTAGGGACATCTCTTTGCTTGTGAAGCTGTTGGACGCTACTGATGTGCTGTTGTTTTTCTGGAAGTGAACGTAAGAGTTTTGTAGTAAGTTCACAGGTTTTACTTAAGGAACACAAATTATCCCTGTTGCAACCAGTAAACTGATGTGTGAGGATGCACAGCAATTTGTCAGCAGGTGAGGCTGTGTGCTTGTGTGGGTGTCTGGGCCAGACCAGGGGACACCGTTCCCAGATGAGCCACCTTGAGTAGCAGACCACTGAAAATGGTAAAAAGTCTTTGGCATGTCAGGAACGCTTACTCCAAAAAGGACGTTGGGAGGCTGGAACGCATCCAGAGAAGGGCAACAAAGCCGGTGAAGGGTCTGGAGAGCAGGGCTGGTGAGGAACGGCAGAGGGAACTGGGGGTGTTTAGCCTGGAGAGAAGGAGGCTGAGGGGAGACCTCATTGCTTTCTATAGCTACCTGAAAGGATGCTGGAGCAAGGTAGGGCTTGGGCTCTTCTCCCTAGAAACAAGTGACAGGGGAGTAAATGGCCTCAGGTTGCACTAGGGTAGGGTTAGGTTGGACCTCAGAAGAAACTTCTTGACTGAAAGCGTTCTGAGCCTGGCCCAGGCTGCCCAGGGAGGTGGCTGAATCCCCATCCTTGGAGGTGTTTCAAAGAGGCAGAGGTGTGGTGCTGAGGGTCATGGGTTAGCCCCAGCCCTGGCAGAGTTAGAGAATGAATGCGATGACGTTAAAAGTCTCTTCCAGATGAAAAAATTCTATGATTCTATTTAAATATTATGATGCTGGTGGATATGAGATTGCATGCTTCAGCCTTCCCAAGTTCAGCTGTGTAATGGTAACTTTTACAAATGAGAAACATTTTTTTTTTTCAACAAACAAACCTAAAGAAAGAAAAACTTCAGGTCCTTAGGGACAAGGCATAAACTTAATGAAGACCTTTTGTGTTATCATCTGCTTGGTGACTCACGACTTGGCACTAGTGAAAGGTCAGATATTGATGTGTGATGGGGGACAGAAGTCCCCCTTCATACTTGTAAAGCATTCCTAAATGAAGAAGCAGTTGAGGCATTTCCATGCAGTTAGTATGCAGTCTTTTTTCTTTCTTTTTTTAAAAAATCTTCCATGTAAATGTAGCTGTTCAGCGTTCAGTAGGCTTTCAGAGTCGATTTTTGTTTTGATCCACTGCGTTCTGGATCAGTAGAAACAGAGAAACTCCAGTCTGGGGATTCAAGTGTGCAGTAATGTTTTGATGATGTCCCTAATTGCATATTTTTGCATTTAATGGTTTAGCACCAGGATTGGTAGACTTAGATCATGGTTAGACAGGCACGATGATCTCAAAGGTCTTTTCCAACTAGCAAGATTTTATGGTTGTGTAACTGCTGTATATGAGCTATGCCATACCCGCACGGCAACCACAGCTGGTAAGATGGTAGGAGCTGACTGGACCCAAAGCACAATTTCTTTGTAACTGCAGTCACTGCACTCTGAAGGTCTGCTGATTCTTCTGTTGCAGGTGTCGTGGTTGCGAGTGGGCCAGGGCAGACAAGAAGGCTGCTCTTCCTTTTTCTTTTTTTTTTTTTTATTTTTTTTTTTTTTTTTTCTTTTTTCTTCTCTGAAGATGATTAATTTTTTTTTCCTTCTGTGTTTTAATGCTTGAACCTTCTGGAGTCTCATGACAGCCAGGAGCAAAATTCAAAGGAAGGGATGTCTCTCTCTTTTCTAGGGAAAGGCTTCATTTTTACGCAGCCAAGCAGAAAAGAAACCCCAGGAGACATTGCCTGATTAACAAGTCCGCAGGGGCTGGCAGCAAGTTCTGCAAGGTTGAAAGCAAAGCTGGTGTAACTCTTGGCACTTGTTCTACATACGAATAGTAACTTCATTTTTGTGCGCTTCCTGATGCTTGCTCTGTGGTTGTGAGCTGATAGAAGGCAGCGCTTCAACTTCCTGAATCCTCTAAATAAAGCATCCTTTCTATAGAGATGTTTGCAAAGAAAGGCACATTGTGCTTTCTGCTTTGGTCGAGTTTTCATACTTGTCTCTTTGAATGAACAGTTCTAGCTGTGAAACAGTCAGAAGGCTTGAATGTATCACAAGGAGAAGTATCTCGAGCTGCTTTCAGAAGTTTATTTACGTAGCTGGCGTGTTGTGCCACAGTCTGAAGGACTTCCATGTTTCCTCTTTAATTTGAACTCCTGTTACTTACTTCACAAATAACTTCAGTTTTCATTATTTCCAAGTTTGTTTCCTTCAAGAGGTTATTATAGCAAACCAACAATTACTTGAGACTTAAAATAAGACCTATATTTGCTCTTGTAACCGGACGTAGTAAGCGGCAAGTCGGACAGACCCTGTCCACGTATGAGGATTAGTGAGGATGCAAAGCTCAGACCACGTCCTAGTGAGATCCCTAAAGGTCACTTGTGACAGCCATTCACCTTCAGGGACACCTCTAATGCTGAGAATCATATGCTTCCTTCCATCAGGAAGCAATTTAGAAAGCTGAGTGTTATGCATTTAGCTAGAATGCTGTGTTCCTACTAAGCCAGGTTGAATAAAATGGGTAGACCAGCATGGAATGCTCCATATTCTGCTTTTCCCATCCTCAATCAAATAATGATACTCCTTTTTTATGATTCACTACATTCTTGTTTCATTGTGTTACTAAATCACATTGACTTCTGTCAGACCTCTTTTTCCCCAGGGTATTCTGCTGGGTTTTGTTTGGGTTTTTTGGTTGGTTGGGTTTTTTACCAGGTGCTTAATATTTTGCTTGACAGGAATACCAACATATTCTTTGAAACAGTATCAGCGAAGAGTTAACTCCCACAAGGAGAAGCAAAGGCAAAGTGAGTCCCCCCAGCTATCTATCAAGACGTGATCTAATACTCTGTTGTTTGCTACAGGCAAAACAAACCAAGGCACTACCCGCAATAACTCAATTCTCATGTGTGGGCATTGTCAAACTAAGCTGTTCTGGTGCCATCCAATCCAACGCACAGGAACGCCGTCTTTTAGACATCCCAGTGGCTTGAAATGCTTTTGTGCGCAAGGAAGATCTAGACTGTCTCAGATACTAACAGGCACAAGGTAATGGGCATCTCCAGCTTCTGTGGGAAACTTCATTAGGTGCCTTTATAGGCCAGGCCTTCTTCAAGGGAGCTGTTTGTCCTGTGTTGCTTGAGATAAGTATATTTAAAATATTGCAGCTGGATGTGGGATTTAAAACCAGAGCTGGATTTTAAATATCAAAATGTCTGGAATGCTCTTATCTTTCTGCTTTGGGTCCAAACTTCCGTATATTTGTGTGATAAAGCTCTGGGGTGCCTGCTTGGGTTTTGGCCATCTCTATCTACTATACTAAAGCAGTTAAAGGCACTCTTCTCTTGCCCCATTTGCCCTGCAACTGGAAGCTCTATCCTCCACTTTCAGGGAGACAAACACCAGTGCTGCCTCTTGGATAGACTAGAAATGAAAGTTAAGACAGACTTCTCCATTATTACCAGGTGCAGAGTAATATAAGCACTGGGGCAGTCTGTCAGCACTAACTGGTGATTACTGGATCTGAGTCCTGTTTCATGGTGAAGCTTTGGAACAGAAGATCACCGGAGATAGCCGATGGGAAACATTTCCCAGCTATTGACTAAGCAGCCTCACCTTCACCCTGCAACTGACTGCAAGGTTAAAAATGGTAGTAAATTTATCTACTTTTATCAACTACTTGGGTTTATTTCTGTTCCAGGTGAATGGAGCAATATTCCATTGCCATCACTGACCGTGCCTTTTTTTTTTTTCCCTTTGTAGAACTTGTTTTGACCAAATCTTTCATTTTAATTAAATTGTTCCAGATACGATCTCATAAAACTAGCACTCAGAGAGGCACGATCATTATTTTTAATAGAAGAGGGTTAATGCTTGTTAAAAATGATAAAGGAGCATTCATCACTAAAATTTTCTGTCTACAAGGAAAGGATCAGCAAGGGTTCCTCAGATCTGCTTTCCCAGGGTGATCTTTGTACCATTTTGAGGCCTGCTCTACAAAAGTGGCTATCTTGCTTATTTCAGTGTCCCAATAATCTGGTAATTTCAACGCGATTGCTGGGCAGCTTCACAGAGGCAGTTAAACAGCTGACTGCCTGTGGCATTTGACCTTCCTTGTTTTCACAAAACTGCTGATTTCATACAACTCATTCCTCGTTGATAGCCATCACTGCTCAGAACTGGATCAAGCTTTGCAAGTTCCTTTCACAGATATCACTAGAGAGTGACAAGGTGGTAACAGCTTTCAGCTGCTGCAAGTGTTCCAGCCTGAACCAAAATGAACAAGCCTAGAAATGAAGGGGAATGCAGCCTGTGCCATGATTTTCTGGGCGGGGTGGGAGTGTTGATGAGGCAAAGCCTGCTGCAAGTGTAGGATTCGAGCTTCGCAACAGCAAGCAAATGCTAAATATTTTCTAAAGCAACCTAAATTAACCTCCTTGTGGTGCCAAAACTGGCGGCAGGCCCCTTTCAGCTGCCCACACTCAGGCAGAGCTGTCAGAGGCATGGCAGGGCTGCTTCCCTGTCAATGACCTACAGAAACGTCTCCAGTATCAAAGGCCACTTCAGATGGCCTCAATAACCTATGTTTAGGCAGGTTTAGTTGAACCTTCCGGGCTGTGAATGGTCCCAAATGGGGATTTGCTTCCAGGCACACAAAGGACAGGCAAACTTGCTGCTCAGCCAAGTTCTGAAGTCCATCCTCAGGAAAACTCCCACTTGTCTGAAGCATGCCAGGATTTCACTAACTGCTGGGAAACCTGAAACCTCACTCGCTAAAATATCTTCATTAGGTCACTAAAGCCTGGCATGAAATAGCTGAAATAAATAGGGTCAGGAGGGCAGAGGATTGGTCAATGCATTGCTAAGTCTCTGCTGATCAGCCCTGAGTTCAAACTATCCAAAACCATGTTTGCATGGAATAAAACACCTGAGGCCTCTGCATGGTGGCTCCCGGGAGGGACTTGGGGTCAATGTTCCTTTACTTAGTCGGCGTGTGGGCAGGGAGCCTTAGCTTCTCTCCCCCTCCCATGCCCTGCGCTGCTCTGACTTTCAGTTTCCGGTGTGTTTCAATTTAGTCCAGCTTTGCGATTCAGCATGTGTGTTTTGGGCGGTTTGAAACGCCTCATCTTTGGCCTTCCTGTGCAGGGACTGGTTCCAGAGCAAAGGGTCTGGCACACGTTCACTTCATATTCATTTGCCAGAAATGCTTTCAGGACTGTGGTTGCGCCAGGAAGCGGAATCGACGGCTTGGTGCAGTGCCGGGCACCAGGCCTGCGTGTGCAGGTGTGCACGAGCAGAATGCAAGCACAGGGCTTTGATCGTGGCTTTGCGTCCTGGTGGGTACGGAAAAGAGACAAATCCAAACCGGTCCCATTAAAAAAGAGAGAGCTCTGGAATGGTGTGATGGTTTTCCCAGTGTAGCTAGATGGTAAAGCTTTTTTTACTTTGAAGACTCAGCATTTCTGATGTCAGGAATTTATGCTCAGAAGTGAGATAAGGCTGGAAGCTGTAGATATGGGAAATTAAATACAAGTGTGAAACCCTGACCTTATTACTGATCTCCAGCACTCTGCACACTCCTGCAGCTAGATTTATGTTCTCATCTTTTTGTAATTGGAATTTGATCAAGCTGCTATACCTGGATGAATTATTTGTTTTAAGTTTTCCTTTTTCTTTTTCTTTTTCCTTTTTTTTTTTTTTTTGGTGGGTTTTTGTTTTTTTGGTTTTTTTAATCCAAAGAATCTGTTGGAAAAATGTAGTGGGTAACCAAGTACTATTGCTGTTTGCCTGTAGTTAGAAGAATTGTCTTGGGGAGGTAAAATATGGCCTAGGCAGGACATGTGTAGCTGCAGGGCCCTCTTCCAGTATGCTGGGCAGGGAGTGCTGCAGGCCCCCACTCTGGGATGCTGCCGTGCCCCTTCTTTCCTTGGTAGAAAAGTTTTACGGGGTGCTCTGTAATTATAAGGTGTATTTTTGTTAAATTATTGGCAATTTTCTTGTGGAAACATGTACTGTGGGAATTCCTGCACAGGACTGCAGCATGGTTAACTTCTAATTAAAACAAGTATTTCATAGAATGCTTTCAGCTGGAAGAAACCTTTAAAAGTCATCTAGGGCAATGCGGAGCTCATCCCAACCTGACCGTGAATGTCTCCAGGGATGGGGGACACACTATGGTTCTGGGTCAGTGTTTGTTGTTGTTGTAAAGAGTTTCTTTGTTGTAAAGAGTCTCTTCTTTACATCTAGTCTATATCTCCCTCTTTTAGTTTAAAACAATTACTGCTTCCCTTGTGTTACAGCCCTGTGCTGGAGGGTGCTTGGTTATCCCTGCACTGCAGGGAATCATTCTTGATGAGTTTGGAGGGGGGAGGTGTCTCTGGAGCAAAGTTGTCTTGGCCCACAACTCCAAGGCATGAACCCACTTTGAGCCAACAAGGCCAAGTGCTGGGTCCTGCACTTGGGTCACAACAACCCCATGAACACTCGAGGCCTGAGGCAGAGTGGCTGGAAACTACCCAGCAGAGAAAGACCTGGGGGTGTTGGTTGACAGCAGCTGAATATGAGCCAGGGTGTGCCCAGGTGGCCAAAAAATCAGAAAAAATGGGGCCAGCAGGAACAAGGCAGGGCTTATACCCCCCAGTATTACACACTTGAGAGGCCACATCTTGAGTCTTGGATTCTGTTTTGGGACCACCCCCACTTCCAAGAAAGATTGAGGGGCTGGAGCAGGGCCAGAGAAGGGCAACCAAGCTGGGGAAGGGTCTGGAGAGCAGGGCTGGGGAGGAGCAGCTGAGGGTCCTGGGGGTGTTCAGCCTGGAGCAGAGGAGGCTGAGGGAGACCTCATTGCTCTCTGCAGCTCCCCGAGAGAAAGCTGGAGGCAGGTGGGGGTTGGGCTCTGCTCCCCAGTAACAAACTATAGGAAAAGAGGAAAGGGCCTCAGATTGCAGCAGGGGAGGTTTAGGTTGGACATGAGAAGAAACTTCTTTCCTGAAAGACTGATTTTGCAGCCTGGAACAGGTCGCCCAAGGAGGCGGTGGAATCCCCATCCCTGGAGGTGTTTCAGGTATGGTGCTGAGGGCCAGGGGTTAGCCCCAGCCACGGAAGAGTTAGGGAATGGTTGGACTTCACCTGAAAGGTCTTTTCCAGCTGAAACGAATTTCGTGACTAGGGGATTACGACCCTGGGCCCGGGACGGCCCCGGCTGGGCGTGCGGGGCGGTGCTGGGAGGCGGGCCGGGGGCGGAGGCGCCGGAGCGGGGCCGGGCCGGGCCGTGGCGGTCTGCGGAGGGCAGCGGCGCCGTGCTGGTGTCAGGCGGCGCCCGGCTGCAGGCACCGTGCTGAGCGCCCTGCCCGCACGCCCCGCCTTGGGCGGTCTGCGGGAGCGGCTTTATTTTGTTTTGGATTATTTAATTTAATTTATTTTATTTTTTTGAGGGAGAGGAGGTGCGAAATCCAACTGAAAATGAGCCAAAATGACTGAGAAAATGTCCAGCTTTCTGTACATCGGGGACATCGTGTCCCTGTACGCCGAGGGTTCTGTCAACGGCTTCATCAGCACGCTGGGGTGAGCGGGGCCCGGCGCGGTGCTGTGTGCGGGGGGCGGCTGCGGGGCCGTGCCACGCGGGGTCCGGCCGCGGGCAGCGCAGGAAGCGGCCGGCAGCGCTGCCGCCGCCTCGGCGGAGCAGGGAGCAAAGTAGGAAGTGATGGGGGAGCAGAGGAACGTGAGTTGTGCTCACGGGCACAGGCCTGGGGCACCGGGACCTTGGCGGCGGCGGCGGCTGGCGGCTCCTACCGAGACTGCAGCTGCGGGCCGGCCCAAACCGGAATGCCTGGCGCTTGCCCGGCGCTTGCCCGCACCCGCGCTGGAGAGTGACCCCTCCGCTGTGCCCAAGCGCGGCAATGTCGTCATCATTTATGGCCAGCTCCGTCGTTTTGGGCTTGTGTGTTTTTTGGGGGAACAGAAGGCCGTAGAACAAACTTCTTCATTTAAAGAGCTCTCAACCGTTGGAACAGGCTGCCCAAGGAGGTGGTTGAATACCCATCCCCGGAGGGGTTTCAAGGGTGTTTCGAGATGTGGTGCTGGGGGACGCGGTTTCACAGCAGCCTTGGTGGAGTTAGAGAATGGTTGGACTCAATCCTGAAGGTCTTTTCCAACCAAAATGATTCAAGGATTCAGGTATTCTGTTGCATGTCTGAGAGTTTTTGACAACGATGTGAGGGCAAAGCTTTGCTTTCTTGCTTACGTTGTCATAATGCTCCTTAAATGTGCATTCCTTTATTTCTGTTTTGTGTTTGCCTGAAGTCCTGTCTGCAGTTGTACCTGATCGGTTATTTATAATCAGATATTCAATTTGGTGGGGATGCTTTTTCCACCACCTCTTCTTTTTATGGGATGAGGGGATGTAGTTTAGCTGTAGAGACTGCACTGAACTACTCCTGCTTGCTTTTCTGTTCACCTTGACTGCTATAAATCTCCTTCAAATTCCAAAGGAAGCCAGGACAGAAAACCATAATGAGTGATGACAGCGATACCCTGACATCTTTCTTTAAAGTCTGGTTGTAATGACATGTCACCAGGGTGCAGATGATCCCTCTGGTGTTCGTAGAACAGCAGCTAAATTTGCTAAGGCTGACCCGCTCCCGATTACCATGTGCCTGGGTTTCATTCCTGTCAGTTGTATTAGGGTGTCCTGAGATTTTTCACTGGGGGATTGTAGAGAGAAGTAAGGGCAGTCATGAAATGGAAGCAGTGACTGACTGAGTTACTTTGAGTACTAAGGGTGCTTTTACTGGAGAAGAGTTTCCCTAGATGCTATCCTTGCTGCTCACTCGTTTCATCTGTTATTGAGTGTTTTTCACCGTTGGCGCTCCCATGGCACAGTCTTTAGACTATGCTGATTCTCTCTTCTTCCTTTGGAGTTAGGGCTGGGCTTTTACCCTCAGTTTTATATATGGGAAGCCAAGATCAGCATTTGCCAAAGGCAGGTGGGAGCTCTTTACCAAAAGAAATAACTGAAGTCAAGCTGATACCCCACTTGACAGCCTGTGCATGCTCTCTTTTAGCCAACTACCTCAGCTCAAGAAAACTACATATGAGACAGGACACCTGTGTGCATCTCTCCTTCAACAGAAGGCCAGGAGTTCAGGAATGCTGATACAGTTCTGTTAGCTTTTCAGTGCAACTGCTTTGTGCCGCACTCCTTGACACGGTAAATTTGCTCCAGAGCCAGGATGCTTGTGTTTGAGAGCTGAAAGCCTTGAAGGAAATGTGAAGTCACCAGTGGCAAATTTCCACGTCTGCTAAGTGGGAATGCTGACCCCTTTGCTGGAGGTACAAGAGCTTGGATTGAAACCTAGAGTTGCGATGCTAAGTTGTGTTAGCTGTGCCAGCTCTTGCAGTTAGTGCCCATGGACCAAAGGCAGGAGCACAAGGCTTAGGGTGCCGCTTTGCAGCATGCTGGGCCAGCTAACAGTGGCTTACACTGTTGAGCCCATTGGGCAGGTCTAGTGACTACAGCAGGCAGAGTCCTGCTTGTTTATTTTAAGCTGTCAAAGGCTAATTGTTTCTTAAACAAAGCATGAGTGAGGCCATTCTATAAATAAGATAAAGTGCACAGTACCTCTCCAGGGAGGGGAGGACTGTCACATCAGTGGACCTTACTCCTTGAAAGATGGAGCCGGCTCAACAGATTTGTTTGGAGGGAGATTTCTAAGCCGAGGCTGTTTCATACATTTCAGAATGGTTTTTTTGTCACTTGCTAGTGCGTACATTTTGATATGTTCGGTTTACCCAGAAAACTTAAAGCCAAGAGGAAGGTGTGGCTGAGCTATTCAGATCAAGTGTAGGGTCAGGTTAATATCTACTATAATCTAAGTGTGCAGTTTAGGAGGTCCTAATCCCCCTGTTTAGGAGATGAGGGATGTGTGCCTCTTGGCCCTGTGTCCAGGTGAGCATGTCGAGTGGTGCTAGATGAAGGCAGGCATGTCTTTCCAAACCTATCTCTGCCCAAAAGGGTTTGAGAATTGCTGGAACAACGATGTTCTGTAAATGAGACCTAAAAGACTGGGACACTTCTTTGAGGTGGAAGAAACCTGTGCTCCTGTCCTTGTCCCTGGACTGTTTCCTTGCTAGGGATGGCTGGTGGATGTGTGAGGGCTCTGCTTTCAGATTTTGATCTTTCTTAGCCAGAAGAGGAAGCTGACCCTCTCTTCTGCAGGTGGGGGTAGTGCTGTAGTGTGGGATGTCGCAGGGAGGTCAGGCAGCCCAGCTCCAAATTCTCCCTCCTGTATCCTTATTTTAAAGGAGAGTGGTTGTGCTCAGTTTATGGAAGAAGTATAATCAGCTTATCTCCAGGAGGATGTTCCACGCTGTGGATCCCAAGTGGAGAGGGATGTCTTTGGCTTACAGCAGAGGAGAAGGTTTTAGGGCTCTGTTGGCTGCTGCAGGTCTCTGTATACCCGAGATGCTGAGAGTCCAAGCAGTCCCCTGCTGTCTTTTCTGCTCGACTGGAAATGCTGCTCTGCTGTGCTGCTGCTGTGCGATTATTTTTATTCTCTTTTCCTGCATCGAGGTTCTCTGAGCTTCTTCCTCCCCAGTTTTCTTCTTTAAAGGAGAATGCTTTTCAGTGTGGATAAACAGAAAATGAAGTGTTTGGGGAAAGCTTACGTCCGTGGGTAGCTTTCTGCCATTTCAGCATGTGCTTGGCGTTACATTATGGGACTGTGCTAATAGTGTGGGTTTCCCCCATTTTTGAGCTTTTAGTGTGTTTCATCTTGTGCGTGGTTGGTGGCTTTGTGCCCCGCAGGATGTATCTGCCAAGCTAGGCGATGGATCCAGGCATCTGAAGTTGTCCGAGACCAGTGCCTGAACCTTGAAACCACCTTCCCCAATACTTTAGTTATAATGTTGGCAATGACACATCCTGGGAATTAGAGCTGCTATTAATCACCTACCAGTACAATGAGGGGAAAAAGTACTTTTTGTTGGAGAGGTGGGAGAACATTAGCAACAGCAGCCAGCATCAACTGTTGGGAAGTGTGGGGTGGGCCTGTTAGCCACCAGCAGCAGCTGCGTTCCTGCCTCACCTCCACAGAAGCGGCTCTGTGCCACAGCAGTGAGAAACCTCGTGGAACATAATTCATGGAGCTTGCAGCTGGGCTTGCCTGCTGTGTGTGATGTGGCTGTGGGTGGTTGAGAGGTGCTGAGAGCTTTTTCTGATAAGCAGCAAGAAGCTTGTTGTAGACTATTGGGACTCATTTTCTTGAGTTTAAGGTTGGGTTTTCTAACAGCTACTCTTAGTTTGTAGAAGCACTTGACAGAACTTTCTTGTTTGACGTGATTTTCACAGTTTTATCTGTGCTCCTTCATTGGGCTGTTGTCTGTTAGGGATCTTACTGAAGTTGAACTTCATACACAGATTGAGTCAGTCATACTTTGTGAGTAGGTAAGATTAAGTAGAAAGCACTTATGGAACAGCACAAATCAAAACATTCCAAGTAAAACAAAGGCTAATGTGTCATCTTGGTGGCCGCAGGAGTGGTGCTAAGGGAAAAGATAAAGTCCTAGCATTGTTTTGGTTGGAAAAGACCTTTAGCATTGTCAAATCAAATCATTCCCTAACTCTGTTAAGGCCGGGGCTAACCCATGGCCCTCAGCACCACAGCTCTGCCTCTCTGAAACACCTCCAGGCATGGGCATTCAGCCACCTCCCTGGGAGTCTGGTCCAGTGTTTGAGAACCCTTTCAGAGAAGAAGTTTCTTCTAATATCCAACCTAAACCTCCCTCAGTGCAACTTGAGGCCATTTCCTCTCCTCCTGTCACTTCTTACTAGGGAGAAGAGATCAACTCCCCCTGGTCTTTGCTGGGCAGTTTCCAGCCACTCTGTCTCCAGCCTGGAGCCTTCATGGGGTTGTGACCCAGGTGCAGGACCCAGCACTTGGCCTTGTTGGATCTCATCCTGCTTGTCTCAGACCACTGACCCAGCCTGTCCAGGTCCCTCTGCAGAGCCTTCCTACCCTGTAGCAGATCAACTCCCACCCAGCATCATCAGATGTAGTGGCTGCTGATAGTGATGATGCTTAAAACACGCCAAAGCGGTGCTTTCATCAGTGCACTTTTTTTTGGTTACGCGTGCCTCCTCCTGCCTGGAAATGTAAGCAATGGTTGGGGAGAGTGCGTGTGCTTTAATAGCGAATTTCTCCTTCTGCCAGCTGATGAAATGTAATCGGTCAGGAAAGAAAAAGTCTCAAAAGGGAGAGTGGCATAACTAGAGTGACTCACGGTTCAATTCTTACACATACAGAATTAAATAACACTTAGGAAAGGGAAGCAGAAGTGCAGGCACAGGAATCAGCTGTGCATAGTGCATACCTTGCCATTCAATGCATGTGGCAAAGCTCATCTCTGCAGTTATCCACTCCCATAGCAGTTAGGCAGCACTCCAGCTTTGCCATTCATAACAAACTTATTTCGATGCTCATTTCAGATGCTCTAACAACAGTGCTGGCTTTAAATAAACAATGAGACAAAAGCTTTCCACAGATCACCCTTGTGGGACTGCAGCAAGTAATAAGCCCTGGAGGAGCCTGCTTTGTGTCAGAGGTTTTGCTCACACATGGAGCACATCGTGGGTGTGAAGGAACATAGGTTAGACTTAATTATGGCATTATGACTTATGAGACTCTGTGTTAAACTGTAATATCCTTGGTTCAACGAGCTCATTTTCAAACAGAGTTTCTCCTGACTGGGGTTAGGAAAAAACCCAATTGATTTAATGTGAAAGGGAGTTCACCTTTAAGCTGTGAAGCAGTAAAAGGAAATAAGGGAGAGCCTGAATTTTAAATTGAGATAAGTGGTGTGGCTGTCAGAACTTCTGTCCTCATCTGGGCAATGGCTAGTTCAGGGAGCAGTCAGGAAAGAGAGGGGAGGTTGTTCGACTTGCCTGACTTTGAGTTTGATGTCACTTCCTTTTATACCACGAGAGGAACTTGACAGTATTTGCATGGTTCTTGGACTGACGGCAAATCAAGGTCATCCTCTGTTTTAAAAGTGCCACAGAAGAAGGGTTCAGATGAGTCTTTGACTTCCTCAGTTTGGAACATCGTCTCCTAAGAAGCACGAGGGCCTTTGCTCAGCCAGGTTTTTAGTATTTCTTCATTTAAAAAAACCACATAGAGTGAAAAAGATTACCTGCCTGGTAATGGTCTTGGCTTTGGCATCTTGGACAATTTCTGACTTTAACTGGTTCCTTTTGCTAAGGCAGACTCAATGTCAGCTGAAGGCGCTGTCCTCTTCTTGCCACCTGCCCCTCATGAGGGCGCCAGTCCGCAGACCTCATTCCTGCCCCAGATGTGAAAGTGGGGCCCAGTGAGCTCCACCCCTCACAGAGAGCTGAAATGTCGGGGTTAGGCGGAGAGTTTTGTGGAATGTTGTTGTTCTGAAATGAGGCTTTACATCGTGATCGTTGATGTGAAAATCAGGTGGGGCAATGTAATGCTTCTTGCGTTGAAGACAGACTTTAAGCCCAGCTTTAATGTCACAGAGGTTTCCCTGTTTATGTAATACTGTATCTTGCAATATGCGTGATGTGATAAATGCTTTGCGCTGTAGCGCTGCAGTAAGAGCAGTAAAGCTGACAGCAGTCCAAGTTTTAAGTAAGATTTTCAGGTACCTTTGTAGATATCTTCACATCTCATCACTGCCATCGTGGCATGCTTTTTATAAAGAACAGTAGAACACAGGAAAAAAGTCCTCTCCTTTAACTGATACAAGTACCAAATAACATAGTGGATTTTTGTTTTGAAGTGGTGAGGAGATAATTTGTGTCAGGCTGTAGGTGATTGCTATTACATCCTTTCACTTAGAAAAAGTGAACTAAAAGAACAGTGGCAAAGTCTCATGACATCATTTTCTTTATAGGTAGATCCCTAGCTAGATCTTCAAGAGTACTGAAAGATAAATGAGGATTTGAGCACGAAACCATTGGCAGGCACCTGGCTCTTCAGAGAGGGCACTGCTGTGGACTCTGAGCAGCAGCAGGGTTTGGGTTAAGAGCTGTGCTGAGTTTGCATTAACAATGACTTCTCTTCAAAACCAAAACAAGGTCAGGGTCTGGCGGGCAATGAGTCTTGTCTCTATTAACTTCTGTAGTTGAACAGGCTTTTCTGCCACTGAATGTAAGCACCAGTTACTGCATTTCCCTTCCTGTAATGTTTAGGGTATAGTAAAACTATTACATGTAAAGTTCTGTTACAACATCTCACTTGGAGCAGTGCCGTGCCTTAGGCTGGTGGAGTCAAACTCCTGCTCTGTGGGACCATTTCGTCTGGTCCTATTCTGTTCCACGGCAGATTAAACTGTCCACTGGGATTAGGCTGCTCTTAGTACTCTCAGACACTGGCATAGGCTGTCCAGGGAGGTGGCCAAGTCCCCATCTCTGGAGGTGTTTGAAAGAGGCAGAAATGTTGTGCTGAGGCACATGGTTTAGCCCCAGCCTTGGCAGAGTTAGAGAATGGTTGGATTCAATGATCTTGAAGGTCCTTTCCAACCGGGGTGATTCTGAGATTGTCCAACAGGATCATTTCACTTGAGCAGAGCTGGAAGTGGGACGGTTCTGGTTTGGGTTTTCAACTGTGGTTCAGTGAGCTCTTTACTATGAGGGTAGTGGAACACTGGAACATTGTCCAGGGAGGTGGTAGAGACCCTATCCCTGGAGGCATTCAAGGTCAGTCTTGATGGGGCTCTGAGTGATCTGATCCAGTTGGGGA
This sequence comes from Dryobates pubescens, assembly GCF_014839835.1. Taxonomy (NCBI): domain Eukaryota; kingdom Metazoa; phylum Chordata; class Aves; order Piciformes; family Picidae; genus Dryobates; species Dryobates pubescens. Next base: position 69,467 of record NC_071626.1, read on the forward strand.
TGTCCGTGCTTGCTGCAGGGGATGACTGTTAAAGTTCCCATCCAACTCTGTGTGTTCTATGATTCTATGGATCTAAAGTAGGCTTCAAGGGCAACATTGTAGTAAGGGATCAGACACAAGCAGTGGTATGGCTTGCTCAAGGTTATTGGCAAGTTGTGGATTGGTAAGATGTTGAATGTGAACCTGCAGAAATTAAGTTGCCTTATGTTATGTTAAGCCTGCAGGTAAGCCACTCTTGACAAAATCAATGTATTGATGTTTCCATGTGTCAAGTTTGCTTTTTAAAAAAATACATGTAGCTAAACATGCAGAATGAGCTTTGTCTTTACAATGAGAAAAGTGTGCTGAAAGGAATTTTACACTTGCTGGTGCTATCGCCATGTTCATACACCAACTGGAGCCTCGTGGACCCTGGAAAGTGTAATTACTGATCTTAATTTGTAATGGGTTTGTAAAAGAGAAAATCCTTCCTCCTTTATGCAACCAGACAGCTGAAGTAGCAGAAGTCACCACCCAAGGCACACAGGCTTGGTAAAGCCTGAGTAAAGCTGAGCCCTGTTACCCAGGAAGCTTCTTAGAAAGAAATCTGGCATCGGTAAGGTCAGCTGCACAGGCCTGAGCGAGTAGAGAGAGAGAGAGGGAAGGTAGGGCAAAACCCAGGCCTAGCCAGAGAGAACCTGACGTGCTGGCTCAGGGACCAGAAAACAGAGTGCTGCTGAGCACTGTTCTCTCTGAGATTCTGAGATCTCTCTGAAAGCTGTAACACAGAAACTCCTGATGTTTGATGTCTATGTCCAGGAAAATGAGAATTTATGAATTCTTTCCAAGTAAATGATCAAGAAATGCCTGAGACCATCTCAAGATTTTCTGTGTAGTAGAAACAGCCCTTGAGGCGCCATCACTGATGTAATTTGTTGAGACTAATGACAACTTGGTATCATGAGATCAATGCAACTTCCAGAATGGATATTTGTGACTGGTCTTCTGGTGGAACTGTGGTGCAAGAAGCAATCTCAGATCAAAAACCTGCACCCTCAAGAGATGCCAGAGACAATGTATGTGGTTTCTAATATGTAAACTTGGAATCATTGCATGAAATAAAAGCAGTGATACAAATACTGTCTGAAAGAAGAACTGAGTGCATCACAAGGAGACGAATCAGAGGCTTCATAGTGAACCCTTTGAATGATGATTTGCAGGTGAAGGCAAAATGTTAACCTGCAATGAGGATGTGGATAAGCCTGGGAAATAAACAGACAACATACCCACTCTCAAACAGCAAAGTGTGCCCATGTCATGGCAAACAATTTATTTGTTGTGGTCCTGGTCTGCTTTGCCACAAAATACAGAGGAGTAAAGCTTTAGGTTGGTTTGTGCTCGAGTCTCAGCAGAGACCTGGTGTTAAAAATGTTCCTGCACGTCACTTATCTTGCAGAACAGTTATCCAGGTGTGGAAACATAGGTATGGGAAGACAAAGGGGAGTTTAGAGGTTGACAAAGTATGATAGAGGTTTTGATCTACAACCTCCAGCTGCCCAGGGCCATGTCTAAGGAAGAAGTACATGGTCAGGGCTGTGCTGAGGCATTTTGAGAAAGCTTGCCATTTAGCTGTAGGAATTAGCAGGGCTGTGCCTTCACAGGCATTGGCAGGACTCCCAATGAACTCTTGAAGATTTTATTGTCCCTGGGTTGGACAATGGGAGAGCATTTGGGGAGATAATTGGTTCTTGCAATCACCATAAAGTGTAGCATCCCCTCAGAATGGCAGGATGAGGTGTTATGGTCACACGAGGCAAGCTTGGAGTTCAGAAGTGAGCCAGTATCTAGGAAGTGCTGTTCTTTCAAGAATCGTCTCGTGGCCTCAAAACTGCTGCAGTGGGGGGTGCTGCAGGAGTTGCAGCTGACCTGAAAAAGTGTGATTTGATGAAGTGTAAGCAGGATGTGGAAAATGGTGCAGGCAATGTGGTATTTACAAGATAGATGAGAGGGAGCCTCACCGCAGCAGCGCCTTGGGGAGACATCAACGGAGTGTGTTGCTGAAGAGCCCAGGGTTTTTTCCTGACTGAAGTGGTAGTTCTGCCTGGCCAGAGACACTGATTTATTGAAAACTATCACCTGCAGCTTGTGAAGCCAGGCAATGAAGGGCACTGGAAACAGGAAGGACTTGGCTGAATGATTTTTGTAGGTGCAGAGTCAAGACAACTCTTAAACTCAAAGTATTACGCCACGTCTTTGAGGCTGTAGGCTTCCATCAAAGCTGCCCTGTCTCGGTGTGCCCACAGGCTGGTTGATGAGTGTGCTAGGAAGGATCTTTCTGGATGCACACCTTCAACTGCTTCATTGTAGAGATCCCATTGCCTTTGAGGGACTTCAGATGGAAGTGGATGAGAACATGAGTAGGAATGATACTCTGGAAGTTGTTTGCTTCCAATATAAAGGAAATATCTTTATTATAAAGAAATTTCGGGGTGGTGTGGGCAGCGCAGAAGGTGAAACGCTAGACTGGAAAAGCTCAGTCAGGCCTCTTTGGTAATGTGAACCTCTCTTGGACGTGTTTTTACAGGAACATGTGTGGAGTCCAGGGACTGACTGTGAATGAGACGTAAGGAATCAAGGAGAATTCAGTCTCAATTGCACTTTGTGCCTCCTTTTTTGTATGTCATTGAGATATATGGAATAGAATCCTAGAATTGTTTTGGCTGGAAAAGACCTTTCAGATCATCCACCCCAACCATTCTCTAACTCTTCCACAGCTAGTGCTAAACTATGACCCTCAGCACCATAGAATCATAGGATCATGGAATGCTCTGGGCTGGAAGTGACCTCCAAAGGTCATCCAGTCCAACCTCCTCTGCAGCCAGCAGGGATGTCCTCAACTAGATCAGGCTGCCCAGAGCCCTGTTGACCCTCACCTTGAATATCTCCAGGGATGGGGCCTCAACCACCTCCCCAGGCAACCTGTTCCAGTGTTCCACCACTCTCATAGTAAAGAACCTGTTCCTAACATCCAATCTAAATCTGCTCTACTCTAGGTTGAAGCCATTGCCCTTTCCTATCACTGCCTTGCCCATTGTCCTATCACTGCAGGCCTTTGCAAACAGTTTCTCTGCAGCCTTCTTGTAGCCTCCTTTAGGTACTGGAAGGTCACTATTAGGGTCTCCCTGGAGCCTCCTTTTTTCCAGGCTGAACAGCCCCAGCTCCTTCAGCCTGTCTTGGAAGCAGAGCTTCTCCAACTCCCTGATCATTTTTGGGGCCCTCTTCTGGACCCAATCCATCAGCTTTGTGTCCTTCTTATATTAAGGGCTCCAGACCTAGATGCAGTACTCTAGCTGAGGCTTCACCAGAGCAGAGTAAAGCAGCGGAATCACCTCTCTGGATCTGCTGGCAATGATGCTTTGGATGCAGCCCACATCTTTGCCTCTTTGGAACACCTCCAGGGATGGGGATTCCGCCACCTCCCTGAACAGCCTGTGGCAGGCTTTGAGAACCCTTTCAGTCAAGAAGTTTCTTCTCATAGAGAGCCTAAAGCTGCCCTGGTGCAACTTGAAGCCATTTCCTCTTTGTTACTAGGGAGAAGAGACCAACCCCCTCCTGGCTCCAACCTCCCTTCAGGGAGTAGTGAAAAACGAGGTCTCCCCTCAGCCTCCTTTTCTCCAGACTAGACAACCCCAACATGTGTTGTGATAGTTTAGTTCGCAGTGAGAAGTTCATGGTCTAAAGAGACCAAGCTGCTTTCTAGACCAAAGTATAAGATTTACAGCAAGCTGGGGTGAAGGAAAGTGTTTTTTTTTTCAGTAGCTGATTTTCATCTATTATCTCTCTTCAGCAGAAATCATAGGAGAAGTAGAGGCATTTTATCCCTTTAGTCACAAAGGACTGAAAATACCTTGTCAGTTCTTCTTTCCAGTCACTTCAGTCCTCCAAAGATCTTGAAGATGCTGTATTTCCAGGCTTACCTGAGTGACGGAAAGCCTTCAGGTATCCTCAAATACTGTCAGAGTGGTCTTTTGGCTGCAGGTATGGTGGAGGAGTTTTGAAATGTCAAAGTTATGGCTGGTTTTGCTCAAAACCAGGGTATTTTTATGTGATGGGAATTTGAAGGATCAGATCTGGGTGCTTGTTTGCTAAGGATTGGTAAAGGCAGTCATTACTTCTGATAAAAACAGGTGCAGTTTTCTCCCTGACTTGGGCATCCAGAAGATATGTGGATCTTAAGCTGGATCTGAAATATCTTGTACAAGTTCTCAGTCCTCCTTTAGGTGGGACTGAATTCTTCAGAGGTAGGTTATTTAGTTGGCAAGCAGCAGAGGGAGGGCAGTTTTCTTGATGCAGTGAGATATGTTAGCAGCTCTTTGGGCAGTGTCTGGTCCTGGTCTCGGGCTGTGCAGCCTGAGGTGGTTCACTGCAGTTCCCTGTTTCCAGCATTTCATCTCTCATGTCAGTTGTGGAGCAGCAGGAAGGCCATTTTGTCCCTGTTACTGAGCTCTGCTGTCCTGAAAGAGCAGTTTGTGCTGTCAGTAGCATTGTTTGCGCCACTGGCACTGCCTCTGTCACAGCACGTGCAGTTTGTGTGCTTGGTGGGGCATCGAAGGGAAAATTTGAGTAGTAAAGGGTTTACACAGCCCAAAGAGTAGATAGCAAGTCATTGTTTGTTATCACTAAAGAGTCAATCTCATCATGCTCAGTTTCTGCTTCTAGAGTGGTTTGCACAATGAAGCAAGATGCCAGTGAGCTTTGGTGTCATGCAGGCTTGCAGGATGCTCTGATCTTTGCCCATAGCAGGCATTTATCTCACCACTACCCAGTTTGTGGATTGAAGGTAGGGTCTTTTAGGACAGACAGTGCAGAGGAAGGGCTTGAGCATTGCCTAGAAGCTAGCGAGGTCTTCTATAATGGTGTGGCTGTGAATTACTTGAGATGCTTTCTGTAAAGGCTGAACTCGCCAAGGGGTGGCAATGGATAGGACTTCAACACTGCCCCAGCTGGCTAGTGGCTCTGTTTCTGGGGATGATGGGTTTTCTTTTTGGAGGCTGGCAGGGCCAGTGGAAACCTTAACCTAACACCTTAGAGGCCACATGAATTTTGGTGTGGATCACCTGCAGCAAAGGAGTCTTGGCTGCAGGGGCTTACAGGGGAGTGCTGGGAGGTCCGATTTTACTTCTCCCACCTTTGCTGCCATGTGTTAAGAGGAGGGGCAGTAGGGTATTTGTGCCATCCCTTGCAAGGTGGTGAATTTAGCGCTTGCCCATCAGATGTTTTCTGGGCACTGCAATGCCAGAGTCAGCAAAGAATCTGATCCAAGTGCTAGCTGAGAGTCTGTGCCGCAGCTAGGACAAGATCTGTACAAAGTTAGCTGGCAGGAACTTGTGCTCAGCTATGGTGAGCAAAGTGCTGTGATACTTCCTTCTGATTTCAGATGACAAGTTAGATACAAACTTTTGTTTTGTATAAACACACAGCTTTATGTGCAAACAAATAGTTATTTTTGGTGCTTGTTTCCTAGGAAAAAAATGTACAAATAAACAAAAACGTGTTCTAAAACCTCTTAATTGGAAGATTAGAAGAAAGAACAGACAAAGACTCATGCTGGCTTCAATTCCCATAGCTGCTGGCACAGAGGTGTGGAGCAGCCAGATGAGCGGCACGTGGCGAGGCGCAGGAACGGTCTGTACTGCTTTGAAGTTGCCAGAGAGCACGTAGGTGCTGTGGGATAAATCCTTGTCTGTTTCTCTATGCCCGTTCAGTTTTAACCAATATCTGTTTGTATCTTCATGGATCACAGGAGGGCAGTTCACTTGTGAAATCTTACTCAGAGCACTGTACTGATGGAAGAATTCAGGTATGAATACCCTGCAGTGTCACAGGTTACTGTGCCTTGGTGGACAGTGTTTGCAGCCACCGAGGCTGTGGAGATACATTCACCCTGCAAGGATCAGTGGCTGCGCATCACTGTTCACCATCAAGAGAGTTTGTGTGAGGGCTTCTTAGCTCTCTCTAGGCAACATGAGTTCATATACTTAAACAATTTAGTAGATGATTTGTGCTAAGGGAGTTGACTGTTGCTTAGAGGCAGGCAGTCTCTGAGAGGCTGTAATGTGAAATGAATGAACTAGCTCAGCATTTGCTTTTGCCCTTTCCTGCATTTGCCTCAACTTGGTGTTTTTATGGAATGTTTATGAGTCTTTTAACTTGGAGAAGTGTCAGGCATCACCTAGACACGTGTCGTTTTATTTCCATGTGTCAAATTGGAAAATAATAGAGAGTTCTGCTTCAGAGAGGTACTTGAGGAGGGAAGGTTGGCAGCTATGATTTTCAACCAGAGAGAAAGCATGAGGAGAGAATGTTTGCTTAGCAGGAGGCCAGACCATCTGCCATTCAGGCTGAAGCACCCCTGTGTCCTCTTAAATGGAAGTGTTAATCAAAATATAGCAGGGTAATTGTTTATGTGAGTGGGTGAGATTATCCCAGACAATGAGGTGCTGTTTAACTTGGAGAAACAACTGTGTGGCCATACACAAAGCTGCATCACAGAGATAGTCAGATGGCTTTAATAAAATCTGGAAAGGTGATAAAAATGAAGCTGATTTTTGGGTGGGGTGCTGTGCTATCTGTTCAGATCAGATTATAGCTGAGCAGTATTGTTCGCTATGCACAAATGAACAGAGAATGTGGCTAAGGCAGGGAGCAGGCTTTTAATCTTAATGTACCAGGCAGCAGGTTCATTTCTTGTGATAAGGTGTCCAAGAGGGCTGTGGAGCGATAAGGGAAAGCTTAGAATGGTTTTACTGTGCTGGATATAATTTCACAACGTTAGCTTGGCTTCATCAGGGCTTTTTAAACGGGGACTGTGCACACCAATTAGTTTGTTTAACTTGAAACTAGATGTGAACTTTGGTATGCTTTTTAGGGTCCAGCTTCACCTTTCAGGGAAACTGCAGTAGCAGGGCAGCCTTGCAGCTGCGAAGCGCGTATGGGAAGCAGGGTGGCTTGGACACAAACCTCATCTCAGGCTTGCCTGCAAGTGCATCGAAGTCTGTAGGCTGGCACGGCGAGGGGGACTACACGAAGTACCCTGAAGGGTGGAGTGCATTCTTCCTCGGAAGGATTCCATTAAGAAAGTAGAAAAGAACAGCCTGAGAGAGCTGGAATCTCCAGAAAGGGAGGTGTGTCTTTCTGTTGCATGTCTGCCAGGTCCCCACTGCACTGGCCCAGGGTTGGTCATGGGGGAATAATGATGACTACTTACTCCCTAATGCACCACATTCTCACCTTGCATGTTCATCCTCAAGTCAGGTCTTGTCTTTCCTCCTGTCACTGCTCGTGTTGGTTTTCCCCCTCCTCACTCCAGTAGGTGCAGGAGTCCTCCCTCATGCCTCATCTCATATCCCACTGCCTGCCTTTCTCACATGTCAGATTTTGCCCCTTCCTCTCACACCTGTTGGTTGAGGGCATGTGTTGGGCAGCGATGATCATTCCAAACTGCTTATTGTAGCAGGGCAAGCTGAAACCCCACCAGTGTTTCCTCACAGGCTGCATTCTGGCTGTGCTCAGGATGCAGAGGAGCAGATCCTGAGGTCCTCCCCCTGTAGTGCCTCCTGCCAGCCAGCACTGAGAAGCTGCTTGCCCTGCATTGTGACAGGTCCCGATGGTGAATGGAGAAGAGGAAATAATGTCTTTATCCCCCCCTCCCCCCATGTATGCAATGAAAAGAAACGCTAACAAACTGGGTGAGATAAAACAGCTTTCCTCCCACAGCACCTTCCAACACCTCTTCATCCTGCTTCATCTTCTCTAAGCCCTGCTTGGTGGGGCTGTCCTGTGGGGAGGGTGCCCAGCCTCCAGGCAGCCAATGTCTGCCTCTGCCAGCTGCTGGGCTCCAGACTTCCCCCAGCAGAGCAGCTCGGGCAACCTCTGCTTGCTGCCAGCAAGGGGCTGCTGGTATAGTGCAGGGGACTGTGGTGGCTGCAGTGGAGCGGAGCATGGTGGAAAGGCTTTGGTTTCACAGTTGGCATTGAGAGGGGCTGTGTGAAAGCCTCGCTTGGTCCTGTTGAGGGGAGCGAGAGCACCTTGCCCTTTGACTTGGGCAAAAGAAGGTCTTGCCTGCCTTAGCATACTGGAGCTGGTGTGGAGCAGCACTGTGTGACTCCGGACACCGCAAAAGGAATTACACTGTCCAGAAGTTAGAAGAAGAAGGGGGGGGGAGGGGGGGGGGGGGCGGGGAGGGGAAGGGGGTAGGTGGGAGGGGTGAGCAGAGGAAATACTTGAAGATGTCTGCAGTTCTTCCTGTTTGTTTCTGAAAATTATGAGTCAGATCCCCCACAAACAAAAGAGAGGGGTTTGAAAAACCCTGAGAGTTTAAAAAAGTGCTCATCCATGCCTGTGTTGTCTTGATCTCCTGGCTTAGCCTTCAGAGATGGAGGCCAGCCTCATGTTTTTCTGGGCAGTGGTGCTCTTTCCTTTTCAGTGAAAGCAGAGAGGGATTTCTCACCTATATTCATTCAGCATCAGGAAGTAAAACAATAGAAGATAGCAAAAGCCACAAAATCTGGAATAAAATCTGATACCATTGTGGCTCTTCTAGAGCTGACTGCCTTGACTCAGACTTTTGCAACATGAGTTAAGTGTAATCCTCACACCAGTTTGCCTTTGCTTTGTGAAGTACACTTTGGCACAAGGTGCACTGCAGGTGTCTGGATTACGTTGGGGAGTAGCAGTGCTTTCCAGTCACTGATCCAGGAGGAACCGTTCTCCTTTTTCCCAGGTCACACACCATCTGCACTTTTGAAGCCCACAGATTTGATGGGATGATAAAATGAACATTAAAAAGTGTGTGCACAGCAGCAGTGCACGTGGAAGTGAGCATGAAATGGATACCATTCTTCCACTTGGGGCCTCTGAGGTGCAGGCTTCTCCGGAGGATGTGGTTCCTTTGTTTTTCTGCCAGCTAATTCCTGGTAAGTGTATGTAAGTGGGAAAGGACTCAGTCTCCAAACTCAAAGTGCTTATTTGCAGGTGTTTACCCTCTGATATGGTGTCAGAGTAGACTGTACAAGGAGACCTGGAAGTGTTTCCCTCAGCTGAGACGAATGCTGCAGAACTGGAGGGCCTTCACGTCAAAGGCCGAGCTCACTGTTGTTAAGAGAGCTCCTTGTAAAGGCACACCTACCAGGTGCCACAACACTTGGGCAGCTGACAGCACAGCCTGGCCAGCAGGGTCCTTGCTCTGGTGTTGATGTTGTGATTCAAATCCTCTCCTGTCCCAGCTCAGCATCGTGTTGGTACTTGGAGCACAGGTGCAAGTGCTAGGTGCCGGATGAGACCATTGTCGCAGCATCTTCTGCCATGTCTGTGCTATGGAGCAAGCAAGGTGCTCACGTGTGGTCTGAGGTGCCACAGCCTGTACCACTAAATGGCTAAGGATGGTTCCTGGTGGGATTTTGGAGCTAACACTGTCCCTGGACCCTGTGCAGAGATGGGGCTGGGGGGGTACCGGAAGCTTCTCCAGGACTGCACAGCCACTGTGGCTGGAGCACTGAGGTCTGCTGCGGTAGAGATGAGGTTTTCTGTGCCACATGGACCCTGGGAGCATTTCAGGGCATGTTAAGTGTGCATTGAAACCAGAGGGGGAACACCTGCATGGAGGTCAGCCTGAGAAAGGTTTGAAGCAGGTTTGGGGCTTGAACTTGCTTATTAAGGCATCTTCCCATCTAACAGTGCTGGTTCTGAAAAAACACACCCAAGTGGCACAGCAGTGCACTGGCTCTCTTTCCACCTTTACCTTTGTGCCTGTAGACCCTCACTGAAGCTGCAATTTTGCCATCTTGTGTATAGCTGCTGTTTCCAGCTTTCCTGCTTCCCAACTTCTTCCCCTGGGGAAGGACCAATCCCAAGCATCTCCTCAGCACAGGTATGTGCGACACTCTCAGTGAGCTTCTGTAGGTTGGGTGTAGATGTGGCAGAAGGCTCCAAGAGCTGCTCCCAGCAACTGGAAAAGCAGCTCTAAGAGAATCTTGAACAGCTCCCAAAATGATCTCTCCCAGTAGAAAGCTGTCTGTGCTCAGTTTGAAAACAAGTGGAGTTGCTGTTTGTTGTTTGGGAGGTATTTTTTAACTTGCTTCAGAAGAAACAAAAAAAGCAAAGAGAATACAGAAAAATTAAACTTTGTAAACTTTTATCAGTGCAGAAAGAGAACAAAACAATCTGCTGTTGCGAGAGCTGGGACCGTGTCCATGCGAAGCTCTCTTATCCTTCAGTAACTGTGCAGATTGTCAGTAGCAGCAGTGAGAGCTGCGCACCTATCAAAGGGCAAGCAGTGCGACTCGAGCAGTTCCTGCGAACCAAGTCATGGTCCCTGGGGCAGAAGGGAATGCTGAAGGGCAGCAGCAGGCGGTGGGGAGCTGAGTTACCTGCTGGCTCCAGGCATTGGTGGTGGTTCTGCCATTAAACTGAAACTGAGATGTTAGGGGGTCTATGTTCTGCAAGCCAGAGCTGCTTTCAGAAAGCTTTCCTAATAACAATAGTTTTATCCTTTCAATTTTTTAGCTTTAAGAGAATGTCTTAATACAAATTTCATCCAGAAAAGTCTGTTTTGCTGTGCAAGATTTTCTTCTGTTGAAGGCTTTTAGGCTATCACAGCACGCTTGCATGTTAGCTTTACAGTTCGTAATTCCAGGGGAAAGAACAAAAAAAGAGAAGAAGGAAGAAATCAGCCATCTCCTTGGGTTTGTGGGAATGCCATTTGTCGTTCAGAGGTATTGAGACGGACTGAAGCCAAAACAAGCCGGGGAGCAGAGCACCGATGTTTTGGAGAATCATAGCAGGAGTCCATGTGACTGGGTGGGGTGTGCTGGCACTCCTCCTCCCATTGCCAGGTCCCAAGTGCCCTCTGAGAGCAGAAAACAAGTACCCCTGCCCCCCTGAGAAGTGTCTTTTGTCTGTAGCATTGGCGTGAGGATCTTGAAATGCCGTGCCCTTATCAGCACAAGTTGGCCTGCCCCAGCTGAGCTCAGCACCATTTTCCTTGCCTAGGAATGAATTGCCAGGAAAACTGAAAAACTGAGACTAAAATCTTAGAGTCATGCCTTGTGCCCTCTGCTGCCATCTGCAAACGACGTTTGGTTCGGCTGTCATCCTTTACTCATCCTTCCACTGTGCACAGTGCCTCAAGCGGGCATTTACAATTTGTACTGACTGAGCTTCTGAAGCCCTTACAGGCCAAAAGCATGACTGGGTGTAATACAACCCAGACAGCAGCAGAGTGACATTGAGGAGTCATAGCTGGCTGGCTTACCTGAGCAGGTAAAATGTGGTATCTCCCTGTCTAGCTTTCTGTCTCCATGGCATTTGATACCATTCCAGGTGACCTGCACAAGCACTTGTCAGCATGGTGAGAAGGGCTGAGTGCTCCTGAGCTGTGTGGCTGAGATAAAATGCACCCAGCCTTCTTGTTTCATGCTGTGGGTGGTTCGTGGTGAAAGGTGCCCGCTGGTTAAGATGCTCTGAGAAGTCTGGAATGCTTTAAATACACAGAAGTTTGCTTTCCCAGAGTAGGAGTATTCATTTCATAGCTTCTGTCAGTTTGTGTTAAGCTTTGTGTTTGTAGCAATTAACATTTGTTTGAAAAGGAAAGGGTAAAATTGCTAAAGTTTGAGCCAGGAGTCAGACTTTCTAATCTCTCTCTGTGTGCTGCTGCACCTCACTGGTGTGTAACAGTTCTTTAAATGCTGTGTGCTGCCTGCCGTGCTCCCATTGATAACAGGGGTTTTGGACACAGAATCTTCCTAAAGGGTACAGAGGCTTCTTCTGTCAGTACAGGGAGAGCCTGTTTATTTCCTGGGCAAGCTAGGGTTAATATAGGGGACCCTGAAGGATGAAAACGTTGGCTTTGGAAAGGAGACAGGAAAAGGGGCAAATTTCCTGTGGCAGAGCTAAATGGTGGAGCTGTAAATCACTTGAATCAGGGACTGATAGTCAGGAGGAGCATGAAGTCATGCTTGGGGAAGGGTGAGATATGATGACTGTAGGGATTTGCAAGGAGACTGCTTGAAGCAAGCAAGAAGTGGGCTGACCTAGATGCCTGATAAGAGACTCAATGAAATGAAAAGTGGGTGGATTGGAGAAGAACTGGGTGGACCCTGGTTGTTCTAGTGTTTATATATTTGGTGTTTGGTCTCCAGGGCAGCAAAATGGTAATAACCTATTGTTCCTTATTGGTTGGCTCCTCAGTGACATGACTGGCACCTTTCTTCCCAAGCAGTTACAGTGTGCTGGAATGTGTGGAGCATGGGAGAGGCTTTGGAAGTGAGAGCCGCAGTTAGGAAGGGAAGAAGCGTGCTGGGTGGAAGGTGCTCTGATAAGGAGGCTGTGTGCATAGAGACATCTGAGGAGCAGCAGTGGCAGAGAGGCTTTGAGGGCTGGCTTTTTGTGTCTTTGGGATGTAACCTCAGCATGATTTGTGATATGATGTTGAACAAAGATACTGCTTGGCTCCACTGGCAATTGAAATGTCCAGCTCCTCTTGCCCATTGTCAACATTACCCTGTCTGTCTGCTGCTGCCAGGCCTTGGGCTGCTCAGAAAAGCAGTCAAGTGCTGAGACTGTGAAGAGGGTAAAAGTTGAGCAGTGCAGTTACATGTGAGAGACAGTCTGTTTGCTCGTGTGCTTGGTCAGGTACTGTTTTGCTTGATGATACTGGCTGTGAAAAGTGGAAGCCTGTTGGTTGGAAGAGACAAAAGGTTTTTCAGGGTGGCGGCTTTTCTAAATCGAAGGCACAAAGCTGGGATAAATGATTATATTATAGACTAGACTAGAATAAACCAGGTTGGAAGAGACCTTCAAGATCGTCGTGTCCAACCTATCATCCAACACCACCTAATCAACTAAACCATGCAACCAAACACCCTATCAAGTCTCCTCCTGAACACCTCCAATTATGGCTGCTTTCTTGGACAATCTGGAAAGTGTCTTACATTATGAAAGATCCATAAAATTCATTAAATCTATCATCATTCTGTTTTTTCTTCCACTGGTTTTCGTTCTTTCAGAGTGCAGCTGTGTTTCAGTAGCAAACTTCAAGTGCTTCATTGTGAAAGATTTTCAAGGGCTGTTGCTAGGGTTATCCTTGGCCCTTGCACTACATCTGCAAGTTCCTAGAAACCTTTGGTGCATTTACCTTCAGAAGAGCTTGCAGGACATGCAGATTGATCCAGCACGTGTGATTCATACGTGTGCACCTGGGTGCCTCTGGCCCTTCCCTGCCTTGTCCTTACACTGCAGCTGCCCAGCGCCGTGCCTCGCATCAGTGCATCCTGCCTCCAGTTTGCCCAGGCACATGGAGACTGCCCACTGATTCTTCACTGACTCCTGTTTGTATTTTCAGTGGGAGTCCCTGCAAAGGCTGCTGCTCTGCTCAGGAGAGAGGTTTGGTGGGAATAACTGCAGGCTGTTTCCTTGATTCTGCCTAGGGAGCAGAGCTATTGTGGGAAGCTGGAAGTTGTTTGTGTTAGCCAAGTTCTGAACGCAAATGAGGAATGGTATGGGGAGAGAGCTGATCCTGGCCTTTTGTTGCTAAAACAACAAAAACGAGAGGCACTCTGTTTAAAGGTGCTTGTAAATGTTTTTACACAGGTGTGCCTTAAATATGGAATTAATTGCTGCAGATAGGATATCACTACAGAATTACAGAGTAGTGGAGGTTGGAAGGCACCTCTGGAGATCATCCAGTCCAACCCCCTGCTAGAGCAGGATCACCCAGAGTAAATCCCACAGGAATATGTCCAGGTGGGTTTGGAACACTGCAGAGAAGGAGGCTCTGCAGCCTCATGTTTAGCGTGGCTTTGTACACTGGAGTGCAAGGTCCTAATGGCTTTAAACACTTGGTGGTGTGTGAGGCTGGCTGTGTGCAGCAGCATGCTGAGGAACTGCCCTTGCAGACAGTGGAGAAACTTTTGCTGGTTTCAGTGGGGAATGACTGGGCAGCTCCCACAGGTGGTCCCATCTGTGTTGTTGCTGTCACCTGAACACACAGGGGTGTGCATGACCTCCAAGGCTGTCATTGTTGTTCTGACTTCTGTGGTGATTTATGTCAGCCCCCAGGGAGCTACTGTGTAACTGTGGTACTGTATTGTATAACTCAATTACTGCAGTACAACAATTACTTGGAGGCATGAACCAGCCACTTCATGTGCTCAGGGGAGATGTGGTGCAAACTGAAGTCCTGTCATACGTGTACAAGGAACTCCTTTGTCATTTGTGTGCTGCCAGCATGTGAAAACCTGAAACGCAGTTGTGTTGGATCTGCTGGTGCTGAGTGACAGTGGAGGGCACAAAAATTGTCTGCAGTCCAGCTGAAGAACTAAACCCTTTGAAGTTTGCCAAAGCTTCTTTGATGATGCAGTGGCTTGAATGTTGGCATAATAATTTCAATCATTATTTAAATAACCAGCAGATGTGATGGTATCCTATAATATCCTGCCTTTATCAGAAAAGTCATGTCTGGTGCACTTGGGCTGCCCATGCAAACCAGCAGGCAAGTGATCTTACACTCTGCAGTACTGCGGTCTGGTAGAAGCTGCAGGTGCCCAGGACCTTTTGTAGCTGAGCCTGTAGCTCAGTCTCACACACCTCAAGTAGGTTGTTTGCAAGTGACAAGGGTCATGAATTGCTGGTTGTTTAATGCAGCCACCTAGCAGGCTTCAGTAACGAACCGACAGCTGCCCTTCGGCTGGGATGAAAAGCAGGATTTGAAGGTTTTGTGTGTCTGCGTCTGCAGAGCCTTTCCTGTTCCATTCTGCAGAACAGGCTGTGCCATGTGCAGCTTGCCTCTCACTGCAGTACCATAAAAAGCACTTCTACAGTAAACAAGGAGTGGCTGAACTCCTCAGTGGCCATGCTGGGGGTACACAAGGTGATGCCATTGTATGGACATCAGGGGGATTAGAGGGTTGGAAGGCTGCTCTACAGACAAAGCAATGTCCAGTCAGATTTCTGGCCTTGTTGTTAAGGGGCTTTGTGAAAAGCCAGGGGTGTCAGCAGCTGAAGCACAGAGCAAGGGCTCTTGGGGTGGTGTTTCAGGTCTGCCATGCCACTGTCCTGCCACAAGATGATTAATCTTTCTATGCTGTCATCACCTTGAAAGTCCTCAGTGGGATGCAGAACCTGCAAGCCCAGAACAGCTTGCAAGTGCAGAGCCAAGCTAACCTACAGTGCTTTAAATGTCCTTTTCCCTGTCAGATACTAATGTGCCTTCCTAATGTTTTCCTGAGGCCTTTCCCCAGTGGCTTAGAGTCTCTCTGTTGCTCTTGATGAATTTTGGATTATGCCCTGGGGTAATGGCTGTGAAAATCTGAGAGCTGCAGAAAACCAAACTGTTTCTGATTCAGGGTCAATGGGCTCTTAATGGATGACAAGAATTTTACACCTGCCATCAATGTACACAGTGTAACCAAAGGGACTTCAACTGTATTTAAACAAAGGGATCTGAAACATAGGCCATTATTCATTGCAGCAAAAGAAATCTTCATTCCCAAAGGAAAATGTTGAGGTTTTTTTTCTTGGTCATGCTTAGTAGCTGAATAATAGTCTCTAAGGTATTGTTTGAGTTCAGTTGGAGCCCTGGGAGCTTCTGTGCTGTGACAGCGTGTCCCTGCACTTCTTATGCACACTGATGCCAAGTGCACCTTTCAGTAAGTGTAACCACTTTTGTTTTTCTAGGTTAGTGGATGATCGGTGTGTGGTTCAGCCAGAGGCAGGGGACCTTGCTAACCCTCCAAAGAAGTTCAGAGGTCAGTAACTGGGAATCATTTATTTTTCTTCATGGCTGGTGGGTGCACCTGGGCACTTGGCCTTACCAGACCCATAACTTGCCAGATGTGAACGTGCCGCCAAGGGCACGAGAGATGGATGGAAAGCATGGGGAAAGAGACTCATTTGTAGTCCAAGAGTTGGTTGCTGTGACCAGTTCCTCGCTCCAGCCCTGCTCTTACCGTAAATGGGAAACAAGCTTGTGAAGGTTCAGAGCTGCTTGAGCTGCTGGTTTGTTTATGTTTTTAAAGATAAGACAACATTTTAAGGATTACCCCCAGATATTTTGTCAGCTTCTTGTTTTGCTTTTGCTTAAAAAATGTATCTGATTTTTCTCAGCTTCCTTAGACATGACCTCGTAGGTTTGGATAATTCTGCTGTTCTGCTTCTTGGAAAAAATAGTGCAGTGACAGCGTGCAGTTTCTGTTTCCTGAATGCAAAAAATTACTCCTGTGGTATTAGAACTTCTGTGTGTTTATATGTAGGGAAGGAAATAAAACCTCTCAGTCTTGTCTGAACTTGCTTTAAGCCATTTGCTCTAGCTGTGCTGGAGCAGAATCTTACTAGCTTGATCCAGACCTCTCTTATCTGGGTATTTTATGTCCAGTGTTTATTATACCATAGTATAGGCTGTGGTTGCAAAAAGAGCTGTCTTTTAGAACTCTGAGAGACTGGAGTTCTGTTTTTCCAGTGTATTCAAGACTTTTTCTCTGCTGTGTATTCAGGAAACACCAGCAGTCGGTTCCAGTTCCAGCTGTGAGCATTTATCATGTTGGCGAATGTTGGAGACTGAGAAAGTGAGGATGTACACTTAGAAACCAACAGGAATAAATGTCAGTCACTGGCATGATGGCACAGAGTAACTGTGGAAGCAATGGAGAGAGCATCAGGTTCTCCATTGTGGCTTTCAGGCTGCCTAACTGTGACCTCATCTTCTCACTGCTTGCAAATACATCTTTAATTCACAGCTTTCAGGTGGCACAACATTTCAGGTGGAGATTCTTTGGATACCTTTTCTGTCACTTTACCACCCCAGTTGTGTTGCCAAAGTAGGAGTATATCCAGGTTTCTGGATGAGATGGGGGACATCAGAAAAGATCTGCATGTGAAGGTGTAATTGCAGAATGCATCCAGATGCCTACAGCCAAGGAGCAGAATAGAGGTCAGAAAGACAACCCTTAATTTTCACATTGTCTCACGTCTAAGGACTTGATTTTATAACTTGACTACAGCAGAGTTCTTTTGTTGCAATTGTGATGTTCTTTCTTAACTTGCAAAGCCAAAGAGGAAAAAAGTTGGTGGTGTTCTGTGTTGAGATTTAAAAAAACAAACCAGAACAACCACAAAGGTGATTTCAGGAACATCAAAAGGGTCTGGGCGCTTTGATCCAGGTTGTGACATTTTTGACCTCTCAATGCCGAGAGCATGGCATCAGTGGAGGCAGTGGCACTGGTATATGGAGAGCAGGTGGCAGAAGGGGATGAGACACAGACAAGACGTACAGCTGTTGTCTGCTGCTGAGGGAACGCAAGGACTGTGCTCCTGATTCACATCCCAGCTTCTGCAGGGGAATGTTTTCTGTTAGTCGTGGACAGATTTGGCTCTGCTCTCTTCTACCCCCTCTTCTACCTTTCTGTCCCTGCCACAAAATTTCTTACTAGATACTTTCCTCCTCCTCATGCTGACTCTTAGCTCCCTTTGGCTCCAGCAGCCTCTCTTCCAGTCACACCATAAGTCTTTCTGGTTTAGGATGCAACCGTATCTGACTTGATTTTGAAGTGACTTGCTTGGCTGTTGTTAGCATTGTGGTAGCATGCAAATCTTGATGAGCTATAACATCTGTAGGAGGAGCTGAATTAGTGAAAAAGTGAGTTTTGTCACCTTAGGGGATGACTCACCATGCTATAACATCATGGCTGTGTTGGTGAGTGCCACATCCAGTGGCATTTTCCTGCTGCTTCTGCTATGTGTAATCAAGTGGTATGCAGGAGAGTGGCTGCAGCAAAGATGAAGGCATCATTTGGTGCTTTTCTCCTTCAACTTGCAAGCCATGTTCTAAGTGTGGGAATAGCAGGGGCTTTGCTGAGAGCACAACAACAACAACAACAACAACAACATAATAATAGTAATAATAAACAGGTTGGAAGAGACCTTCAAGATCATTGTGTCCAACCCATCAACCAATCCAACCCACCTAAACAACTAAACCATGGCACCAAGCACCCCATCAAGTCTCCTCCTCAACACCCCCAATGATGGTGACTCCACCGCCTCCCTGGGCAGCCCATTCCAATGGGCAATCGCTCTCTCTGTATAGAACTTCTTTGCTTTCTAATTGTGATTTTGTGCCCGGTGCCACAGAGGTGTCTGTGTTCTGAGAGCAACCAAAAGCACATCTCTGGCATGCGTTGTTCAAGTTGTTAGCTCGGCTCAAGAGCGCTGAGGCAGAAGAGTTGCTAAATCTTGTTCTTATAAAGAAGAAACTTAAGCAAAACCTATACTGCCTGCCCCGTCCTGCCCAAGAATCTTCTGGGAAATAGGATTGTTTAAAACATGAAAGTTAATAAAACAAACAAAATCTGCTTTAAGTAGGTTCTTGACATAAAAAGAAGACTTAGGCACGAGTGATTAACTGAATGGTTAGATATAAGCACCTAAATATAGCATCTCACAGCAGGAAGAGTAGGGCCTCTTTAGTAACACGAGCTGCTGTCGGCATGGTTGCAGCGTTCTTATCACTGGTGGCTGAACTGGTGTTGGTTCGAGGTTAGAGCATGACCTGAGAGTCAAGTAAGTATGAGAAAGGCATGTTTCTGACAAGATGTTTAGATTCCAGGGGCTGACTCTGGAAATTAACATCAGAGGAGTGCTTTGCTCGTTTTCCCTGTAGAAAACCCCCTAAACCCAGCAGCAATCCAGAAGGACTGTCGTTTCTTAACTGCTTGTATCGCTCCTACAGCCTTCACTCAGATCCAGTTTAGGTGCTGAGGTGCTGGCCTGAACTGTGAGCCCGCGTAGGGAGATGCCCCAGGACAGCAGTGTCAGGCTTAGGTGTTTATTTTGTTTTGTTTTTTAAGTAGGAGGGAGCTATTCTGCTGATTTCAGGACATCCTACAAACGGAGCATTGTTAGGCCCAGGAAGGCTATGGCCGTGTTCCATTTTGCGTCAAAGAAGCTGCCGCTCCGCACTGGAATGGCCCTAGGACAGCTCATCCATGCACATCCGGAGTGGCAGCAGCCCAAGCGAGGTCCCACCTGTGTTTCCTGCAGTCTGTTGAGATGCCCCCAGAATGAGAACTCAAGGGCTGATCAAGCCAGGTGCTTCATGTGCTGGGTCTAACTGGAACACTCGGTGCCTGCTGGAAACACTTGCCCCTCTGCGGGGCCAGGCCACAGACAGTGGGCGCCGGAGCGGCCATCCTGCTACAGAACTGCAATTTGCTTTAGTCTGGGACCTTTAACATGTTGCAGCTCCATGCCGTTATCACCAGTGGGGAACCCTTTCAGCTTCCAAGGTGGAAAAAAGCACAAATAAGAGCTGCTTGTTGGTCAAATTCAGCAACTCTCAATATTAAATGACTTTAAATATTAAATGACCTAAGTTCCTAAATTGATTTAAACTGCTTACACTTAATAACCCTTTCATTGAGGCATCTGTAGTGAAAGTTTGAGTTCCTAGATGTCTCCCTCTTGCCTTTTTTAGTGTGTTCTTTTTTCTGACATTGTTCTTTCCTCCTCTTTCCCTTCCCTTATGTTCCTGTGTCCTGTCTCCTTTCATTCTCCCCTTTCTTCTGCCGTTTTCCTTTTCTTTGTTGCCTTCTCCTACATGATTTGGGTTTGTCCTTATCTTTTCTTCTTGTTTCTCTCAGGTCTGCCATTTTTCATTTACTTAGAATCCTGATGGTTTTTTTCTGTTATTGTTCTCAGGACTCCTCATTGCCTTACTGCTTGCTCACTCACATTCCTCCATTTCCATTCTCACTTCATCTCTGTTTTAACTTTCTGTATTTTCTCGAAGCACATAGATTTGTATACACTGTGATTTACCAACCCTGTCACTTCTGCTTACCCATTTGTCAGCCTGCTGTTTTAAGTAAAGTCATGTGATGATTTCATTTGTTCAGCAAATTAGGATGAGATGAAATGGCCTCAGGTTGCACTGGGGGAGGTTTAGGTTGAACATGAGAAGAAACTTCTTGACTGAAAGGGTTCTCAGAGCCTGGCACAGGCTGCCCAGGGAGGTGGCTGAATCCCCATGCTTGGAGGTGTTTCAGAGAGGCGGAGAAGTGGTGCTGAGGGCCGTGGGTTAGCCCCAGCCTCGGGAGAGTTAGAGAATGGTTGGACTTGATGATGCTAAAGGTCTTTTCCAACTGAAACAATTTTATATCACGGAAATCTTCCGTGGTGGCCGAGAGTTGAATTTCCAACACTTAGGATTGCAGTTGTGGTTGGTATGTGTCTCAGCAGTGATAATTTCTCCTATTTTGTTACCTTCTAATAAGCCAAGGCCTGGAGTGTGTCTGGGGAGAGCGTTCCCTTCTTTTCCCCTTTTGTCAAGAAAACGTGAACAAACTTCCATTGTTTTAGAAATGCCTGGAGTGTGCAGTGTTCCTCATTTCCTCCATCTTCACTTTGTGCACAGTAACTTTGTGAGAAAATGCATTAAAGTTTAGTGAGTGACACTGGTTAATACTTTTAAGCTATTTACTTTAAAGCCATTTGTTTACCTTGAATAATGCCTGCTTCATTTGTGCCCTCAGGAAGAGACACATTTATGCAAAACTCCGTAAAGTAATGAGTTAAGAGCCAGGACTATCCAAGAGGGTCTGGAGAGGTTAGGTGAGATGGTCTGGCTCATGAGCAGGTCACTAGACTGCCTGGAGGGCTGAGCTTTTCATCTGCTGTGTTTGCTGGGAAGTTGCTTTATCATCTTAGGTCTCACTTTCTCTTTTGTCCTGTTTATTTAACCTACAGCTTCTCTAGGGGCGGGCAGTGCTTTTTCCCTCCCCTGATGTTTAGGGCCACAATGCTTGAATTTGTGTGGTCCCCTGTTGTTACTCTAACCAAGGTCAGTGGGAGGAAATCAGCAAAATGTAATGAAATGACTTGTTTATAATCACAGAATCACAGAGTGGTGAGGCTTGGAAGGGGCCTCCTGACATCATCTAGTCCAACCCCACTGCTAAAGAAGGTTGACCTAGATCAGGTTGCTCAGGATCACAATGTCCAGATGGATTTTGGAAGTCTCCAGAGAAGGAAACTCCATAACCTCTGGTCAGTCTGCTCCAGGGCTCCAGAATCATCACAGGAAAGAAGTTTATCCTTAAGTTCAAGTGAAACCCCCTGTGTTCTAGTTTGTGCTCATTGCCCCTTCTTCTGTCACTGAGAACCTCAGGAAAGAGCCCAGCCCCAGCTTCTTGACTTCAACCCTTTAGGTATTGATCAGCATTAGCAAGATCCCCTCTCTGTCTTCTTCAGGCTACACAGCCCCAGGTTTCTCAGCCTTTCCTCACAACATCAATGTTCCAGTCCCCTCAGCATCCTAGTGGCTCTCTGCTGGACTCTCCAATGCTTCTTTGCCCTTCTTGCAGTGGGGAGCCCAGAACTGGATGCAGTATTCCAGATGAGACCTGACCAGGGCAGAATAGAACCTCCCTCATGCAGCAGGCAGTTGTGCATATGGGCAGGTTCACAGACAGAGACTCATGAGGCTTGCAGAGGTTGCACAAACTTGACATGTTGGGTACTGAAAGCTTCACACTCAACTCAGGTGTTCTGCCACCCTGTTTATTGGCAGAAAACAACACTGTTGGGTGATTGTGTTTTAAGCAGGGGGTATTCAGGCATAAGTGTCTCTGAGAGCATCTCTGTCACTGTTCTGCAGACTGCCTGTTCAAGGTGTGCCCTATGAACCGTTACTCAGCACAGAAGCAGTACTGGAAGGCCAAGCAAGCCAAACAAGGAAACCATACAGAAGCAGCACTGCTGAAGAAACTTCAAGTAAGAGACATCTGTATTTGTAATCTTATCTCAATCTGCAGGCTGTAGAGCTACAATAGAATGAGAAAGAATAATAACAAGTGCCTTGGGAACCACCACCATGGGTGTTGCTATGCCAGCTTTATGTTCTCCGTAGCTCTCTTGCCTTCTGACTGGAATTTGTTGTCCTGGTCTGTGTCTGTCTTTGTGCTGGGAGCTTTGCTTTTGCTATCAGCAAAATTCTGCTTTCAGAAATGATATCACTTAAAAATGGAGTTGTTAACACCAGGGGTGGTCTGTAGGTTAAGTCATGGTATTATTTTAGAAGTCCTTTCCCGGAGTTAGGTAGAGGGGTGGACAAAGAGATGTTTTCTGTAGCTTTTGCCTGGAGATTGCTGAGGTTTGTAGTTGTCCTTGCTTTTAGTCTGAGTGGTTCTTACCTGAATCACCAGGCAGATATTTTTTTTTGGCATCCAGTACAGTGTGGATGGAGCAACTCCTTTGTGTCTGGAAAAGAGCTAGCCTAGTGTTACAACTGAATGCATAGGGATAAGTAAAAGCAAGGTCCTGTCCAAGCTGGTTGATAGTTTGACATGCAGTGGAGGGGCTGCCAGTGCCAGTCACAGTAAGGAAGGCCCACGGTGTGTGGCCACAGCAGGGTGCATAGCAGCTAGAGCCAGAAGCTGACAGTTGGTTCTGTGGCTGCATTTGATGCATTTGTTGTGCTCAGCCTTGACTGTGTGTGGCCTGCCAGAGCTCTTTTGGTATGAGTCAGGTCTGCATGTCCCTGCTCAGGGGAGAGCAGGATGAGCAGGAAGAATGGTGACAGGGTGAACCTAGGCACAGGCCCTGCCTTTTCTGCTCTCAGGATCATACAGAATCATAGAATGCACTCAGGTGGATGGGACCTTTGAAGATCATCTGGTCCAACCCCCAGCAGTAAGCCAGGACAGCTTTAACTAGATCAGGTTGCTCAGAGCCCCATCAAATCTGACTTTGAATGTCTCCAGGGGTGGGGCTCCCACCACGTCCTTCAGCAACCTGTTCCAGGGTCTCACCACCCTCACTGTAAAGAATTTCTTCCTAATGTCCAACCTTAATCTCTCCATTTCCAGCTCAAAGCCCTTGCCCCTCGTCCTGTCATTACAAACCCTTGTAAAAAGTCCCTTCCCAGCTCTCCTGTAGCCCAGCTTCATGTACTCTTCTCTAGGCTGAGCAGCCCCAGCTCTCTCAGTCTGCCTTCATAGGATAGGTGCTTCAGCCCTCTCATCATTTTTATGGCCCACTTCTGGACTCTGTCCAACAGATTCATGTCTGTCTTGTGTTGAGGGCCGTAGAGCTGGACAGAGTAATCCAGCTGAGGTCTCACCAGAACAGAGCGGCAGTAGGATCAAGGATGAAATCAAGCACCTGGAGTTACTTTTTGTGCATCTCGGGTGTGATCCATAGGTTGTGATGAGGCAATTAAAGACCAGAGTCAGCAGGGAGGTGATGGTAATTCAGAAGAGGATGCCGCAGCAGGATTTGGGTGCTAATCCTTTCAGTGCCGTAACGCTCGCAGGTTGGAGGAAGCGTTTCACCTGCGGTGCCATTCCTTCCGGCACTCTGTTGCGGGAGCCAAAGACAGGTGCGGATTTTACAGATTTAGAGCAATAATCCTTCTCTTGCAGCATGCAGCAGAGTTGGAACAGAAGCAGAACGAAAGTGAGAACAGGAAGCTGCTGGGTGAGATTGTCAAATACAGCAATGTCATCCAGGTAAGGCCACTGACATTCACCTGCCTTCCCTTGGGGGTGCTAAGGGAGCAGCTCTTCCACCTCAGGGCACAGTGAAAATGAAGCCAGCCTCTGTAGTCTGGACTGGCAAGGGTCAGGTCAACAGCACTTGGTGAAGTTTACAATGTTGTGTTTATCTGTTTTAAAGCCTACCAGAAGTGCTGCATGTCCATCTTTAAATAGTATGTCAGAATGTAAATTCCATGTGTAATTTTGGCTAAATGAAGAGAGGAGACAGAGGCTGTGTTCTGAAGTGCAGGACAGCTTTCCTGTGCTGGAGAGATTCCTGAGGGTGACACTGTTCATGGGCCCTCCCCTGCCCTTGTAGCACGAGCTGTACATTGGTCACTGACACCTTTCCCTCGAGCTGAGACACAGCTCCTGTGCTCCTCAGCTACAGCATGCCTGAGAGCTCTCCTCTAGGTTTGCTTTGTCTTTAAGAGGATTATCACAGATCCCCATGATGTGTGAGAGCCTGCACCTCCTCTTTGGACTGAAGGCAGACAAAGCAGCAGCCACACTGATGGCTGACAGTGCCGCTGTTTGCAGCTGCTGCACATCAAGAGTAACAAGTACCTGACAGTCAACAAGAGGCTGCCTGCTCTGCTGGAGAAGAATGCCATGAGGGTGTCTCTGGATGCTGCAGGCAACGAGGGATCTTGGTTCTACATCCAGCCCTTCTGGAAACTGAGGAGTGAAGGTGACAATGTAAGTGAAGATACTGAATATGTAAGTGGCAGAAGGGAGAAAGTTTCAGAATTCACAAGATGTCTTTGGGCATAAATCGTTAAATTTAGAGAAGTCCTACTTGAAACAGTGCTTGGCACTAGAAGTTCTGTGTGTAACTAGAAAGTGTTACCAAATGATATGGTCTGGACTCTGAAATATTGCCACATTTCACACAGTATCACAGTATAACTAAGGTTGGAACATTTGCACCCCGAGAAGTTTGCAGATGACACCAAGCTGGGAGGGAGTTGATCTGCTGGAGAGTATGATGACTGGGACCTGGCCAGGCTGGATCCATGGGCTGAGGCCAGTCGGATGAGATCCCACAAGGCCAAGTGCTGGGTCCTGAACCTGGGCCACAGCCACCCCATGAACACTCCAGGCTGGGGGCAGAGCGGCTGGAAACTGCCCAGCAGGAAAGGACCTGGGGTGCTGGGTGCCAGCAGCTGAATAGGAGCCAGCAGTGCCCAGGTGGCCAAGAAGGCCACCAGCAGCCTGGCCTGGAGCAGCAATGGTACAGCCAGAAGCAGGGCAGGGATTGTGCCCCTGGACTCAGTACTGGAAGAGGCCACACCTTGAGTGCTGGGTTCTGTTTTGGGACTCTCACTCCCAGAAGGACATTGAGGAGCTGGAGCGGATCCAGAGAAGGGCATAGCAGCTGGGGAAGGGTCTGGAGAACAGGGCGTGGAAGGAGCTGCTGAGGGACCTGGGGTTGTTCAAACTGGACAAAAGGAAGCTGAGGGGAGACCTTCTGGCCCTGTTCAACTCCATGAAAGGAGGTTGGACCCAGGTGTGGGCTGGTCTCTTCTCCCATGTAACAAGTGACAGGAGGAGAGGAAATGGCCTTAAGTAGCAGGAGGGAAGGATTAGGTTAGACATGAGAAGAGACTTCTCTGACTGAAAGAGTTTTCAATGTCTGAAATAGCCTGCTCAGGGAAGTGGCTGAATCCCCATCCCTCAAGGTGTTTCAGAGAGGCAGAGCTGTGGTGCTGAGGGCTATGGGTTAGCCCCAGCCCTGGCAGAGTTTAAGCTAGAGTAAAAGCTTTGTTAAAATTGTTTCTGTGATAATGTTCTGGCAAGGGTTTTTGTGAAAATATTTCTGGGTTTTGTGGCAATATTCCAGGCACACTTGTTTTCAAGAAGTCAGCAGAGAATGTGTCTGGGAAATACATCCAATTTCCTTACATCTGTACCCCCCTCAACATAAGAACGGCCCCCGTGCTTGGGACTGGGTTGGGGAGTCTGGGGAGTCTTTTCTGAGTTGGTTTCAGCAGGTTTCTGGTGTGTGCTAAGAGGAGTGCGTAGGGAAAGCTCCATCCCGTGGCTGTGAGAGTTGTGCCATGAGATCAAAACTCTGTTCAGCTGGCTGTGGCTTGGTTTAGTGTCCACTGTGGAAAATTCAGATCAGCCTCTGGGGAGACCACGTGATGAACTGGCGTGCTTGTGGATGGTAGACCTGGCTGGGCATGCTGAGCCCCTCTGCCATGTGAAGCAAGCAGCCAAAGAGCCCCCTCAGGAGCCGAGAATGAAGCACCACTTGAGTATTTTCTCTCTTTCACTTTGTGGTTACCCAGCTCCTGGGATACTCTCCAGGAGGAATGTGGTTACTTGCAGCTCCTTTAGCCACTCTCTTGTGGGAAGGGGAGGGACTCCATTACCAGCTCCTGGCCAGGAGTCCCTAAAGATAGTCTTTCCCTGCTCTGCACAGCCATCTGAAGGGTGTGAGAGAGCCTCTTCTTTTCCTCAAGCCTGCTGCAGAGAAAAGCAGCAAACATGAGTAGTCCTCTGGGCCACCTTTGCTTGGCTTCTTAGCAGGGGAAAGTAGGTGTTGTGGACCCAACATGAACCTGGTATTCTTTGGAAAGAATAAAGAGAGGTGCTTACTGCCTTTAGATTTGGGCTTGATTTCTTAGAATAACATTCGTTCAGCAGCTTCTTAATTTGTCATGCCCTCATGCTTGGGAAGTAAGTGCATCTCCTGCTCTCCAGAGAGAGGAGCTGGGGTGCCTGGATTGTGATCTGCAAAGCCATCGGGAGTCCCGAGTCCTGAGAGCAGCAGATTGAACTTAAGCCTTATATGCCATTCTCAGTACTGTGGAACTTCTGACTTATGCTGATGTGGAGAAATAAGAGTTTGGAAGTGGTTTTGCGGGTCTGAAGAGTCTGTAGGTCGTGGCAGGGATCCCTGTAGTGTCCCACTCTGTGGACCTCTCCCCTGGTTTGCTCCCTGTGGGACTGTATTTGATGGGCTCTGGCCTGTGTTGGAAACTGGCAGGTTTACTCCTAACTTAATGGCCTCCCTAGGAACCTACCTGCTGCTCAATTTCTGTGACCAGGTGTTGCCTTCCAGAGCTGGGAGCTTGCTATTGCATTTTACAGGGGGAAATCGCCAGATCCAAGTTTTTCCTCCTTTTGATCGGGCTCCAACAGATTTGATAATTTCCTGTACAAACTTCTGGTGCTAAAGCATTAGCCCTTTGGTAGCTTTCCTGTAACTGCTCTGAGGGGAGACCTCATCACCCTCAACAGCTACCTCAGAGGAGGGTGGATCAAGGTGGGGAAGGTCTCTTCTCAGATGCAACAAGTGACAGGATGAGGAAATGGCCTCAAGGGAAGTTCAAGTTGGATATTAGGAAAAATTTCTTCACAGGAAGGGTTCTTAGGCATTGAAACAGGCTGCCCAGGGCAGTGGTGGAGTCACCACCCCTGGAGGCATTTAAAAGAGGCAGAGATGCGGTTCTGAGGGATGTGGGTTAGTCCCAGCCTTGGCAGTAAGAGACTGGCTGGGCATGAGCTGAAAGGGCTTTTTCAATTGAAACAATTCTGAGATGCTTAGTTAATGAAAGTAACGGCCAAAAAAAACCCTAGGGCCAAAATCTTACGATAACCTGGTGTGGCTGCAATATTTTATGCTGGCGTTTGCTCCACGTACAGCAGCTCTCCTGCAGTGCAAGTTGTGACTGATGAAGGTGAGAGCTGTTTCCAGCTCAACTACACAGCAACACCGGCACTGATAGCTGAGGTCTGCATTTTCAGCCTCCTGCAATGCTAGTGATCTGAAAGGTTGATCTTGCAGCATGCCCTGAGGGGTGGTCTCAGACTTGGGGAGTGCCCAGCCAGCTGTGGGAAAGTTCTGTTCATCTGATCTTTGAAGTCTTGTCAGCAATGCCACTGGCAGATGTGATTATAACATCAAAGCAGTGGAGGCTCAGTGGCACTGCCATCAGTGCCCCTGTGGACCTGCTGAGATAGTTAGCCCAAGCAGTAGTCATTGCTACTGCATTTTCACACCTATTGCAACCCTTTGTAACTGCCAGCTTTGTGATCTGCTACACCTCTACTAGAGTATTTGCTCCTGCTTGGTGATTGTGGGGCAGGTGTGGTGGTCAGGGGGCTGACTGAGTTTATGGGAGTGGCAGAATCGCTCTGTGTGATGCCAGCACTGGGCTTCCACCCAGAAGACAGAATGCAGTCAGTGGCTTTTCCCACTGCCCGTGGACCCCCTCCAGCAAGAAGTGGACCAGAGGTGTTGCATGAATTTAAAACTTACCTTATGTGGGAAGAACTCCACTGCATCCAGGACTGAAGGATCTTGTAGGTTTACCTTGAATTCAAAAGCTGGTTTCTGATTGGCTTTACTATGACTTTAATCATTGGAAGTTCTCACCTAGACCAGAAAGGAGTTTTGTCAAAGAAGCCAGGAGTTAAATCCTCAAAAGCTGCTTGTCCGATGCAACTTTAACAAATCCATGTCTATATGTAAGGAAGAAGTCCCAGGGACCTGTCAAACTATTGGCCATTGCTGGTCTGCAGCATAGTGTGGCAGAATGTGCTCATGGGGGTACTAAGGGAAGAGGAGAAGGAGCTGATGCCAGATTTAATGTTGCAGAGCAAACCCTTGGGAATCGATTGCTCTGTCTTCTACACTCCATACACTTCTACAGGCAGAAATTGGGGCATCTGGGCATGCAAGTGCTCAGCCTCCAGTGTATTAGGCATGCTGGGACATTATTTTGAACCAGAAACCAACTGAGTAGGAGATGGGAGGCAGTCAGAAGAGCAGACCTGCAGCTTGCCCAAGGCAGTCAGGTGCAAGGGAACAGGATTCCTTCTTCACTTTGCTTTTGTTTGCTGCAGCGGTGCACAGGAAACCTGTGAAATGGGCTCTGTCCCTTCCCAACCACATGTGGAGAATGGAAGCAAGAAACAGAAGGAAGAGAACATAGCACATCTCAAGACCTCTGTGGCAGCTGGAGAGCTGGCCAGCATTGAGAGCAGGTTACTGGTGTGGACTTGGAGCAGGATAGGAGACTAAGACAGAAACTGTCATGGCACTCAATGGTTCTTCATCAGATAGGTGCCTTACAGGGGAGCTCCTGTGTACGTCTCCTTTTGGTACTGCCATGGTAGTCACAGGCTTATTCCCAAGATCCCTTCCCCCTGCCCTTTTCACTCTTCAATAAGATGCTCAATCATGTGCTGTCTTGCTGATTACGTTGTTGCAGTCCTGTTGCGATGCTGAAGTCCTGATTCGCCTTTGCAGGATGCGAGCCTGATGATTTTTTGATTAACGAGTTGTCTGGTAATAACTTCTTTATGTGGACTGTAAGTAATGTCTGTGTGAAGCATGGCATGCAGGAATGTGTTGCATAAGAGATGTGTATTAAGAGCACCTTGTCATTATTTGGGTTCCATTAGTGACCTTTTCTCATGACTTGGATTGTGTTGGATCTCCTGTGTACTCTGAGCATGGTGATGCTGCCTTTGGCTGCTGTATTGGTAAAGAGCAGGCAACGTTCTCCTTCACCTCTGCAGTAAGTGGGCCACATCCACATGAGGCTCATCTGGGCTCTGCTCTTTCATAGGAGACCTGCTGGTGCAGAAAGTGGTTTTGTTTCTTCATTCTGCAAAAGAAAGCATGGCTTGTGCAGCATTTCACGGCGCAGAAATCACACGTAGCCACTTGTCTGCCTGTGTGTGTGCTTAAAACTGCTGTGGACCACAGAAGCAAAGCAGAACCCAATGCAGCCAATCTATGTGGATTGATTAAATAAAAATAAAAATAAATTATGTTTTTCCCCCTTCAGGTATGAATTGAATTCTCCATATGCATGTCTCAAGCACTTTGTAGGTCAGACATTTTCATATATTGTTTTGCCCTGTGTTTGCAGGTAAAGAGTTGCACAGGTATCAAAATGTGTTTGCAGGGTGTCAGCTAGGAATACCTCATGCATAGAGAAGGTGTCTCAGCTGAGGTACCTGCTGCTGTGCTGACCTCTAGACACTGCTTAGGGACTGACAGCAGAGGGGATGAGTGTGCGCACCTCCCCCTGAGTTTCCAGCACTTTATTTCCTTTCCAGATTGCAGTCATAAAGACTGCAGAGCTCCTGAGCCTGTCACGGTGTTTGCCAGACGGTCCACAGATCTGGGGAGTTACTGGGCTAAAGAAGTCTTCTCACAGGCAAGATTTTAAGGCTTTTGTGAAAGACACATTGAGGGCTGAAGGTTTTGCTGACAGCAAAGAAGGGAAAGAAGTCTTGCTCCCTGACTACATCTGAGCTTTCTTTGCCTTTTGTCTGGCAGTGTCTATGGGATAAAGTGTAGCTAAGGTAACTTCTAGATGAACTGGAGTCACCATCATTGGAGGTGTTCAGGAGGAGACTTGATAGGGTGCTTGGTTGCATGGTTTAGTTGATTAGGTGGTGGTGGATGATAGGCTGGACACGATGATCTTGAAGGTCTCTTTCAACCTGGTCTAGTCTATTCTATTCTATAGTTTAGCCTGGAGAAGAGGAGGCTCAGAGGAGACCTTATTGCTGTCTACAACTCCCTGAAGGGAGGTTGTAGCCAGGTGGGGGTTGGTCTCTTCTCCCAGGCAACCAGCACCAGAATAAAAGGACACAGTCTCAAGCTGTGCCAGGGGAGGTTTAGGCTGGCTGTTAGGAAGAAATTCTTCATGGAAAGAGTGATTGGCCATTGGAATGTGCTGCTCAGGGAGGTGGTGGAGTCACTGTCACTGGGGGTGTTTAGGAAGAGACTTGATGGGGTGCTTGGTGCCATGGTTTAGTTGATTAGATGGTGTTGGATGATAGGTTGGACTTGATGATCTTGAAGGTCTCTTCCAACCTGGTTAATTCTATTTTCTAACCGACCCACTCCTGTAATTTGCAGGTTGGTGTCTATTTCATGATCTCGAGTTTCTGCTGACTTTGGTGAGAAGTTTACTAAGAGCCATTCATTAGTGCGAAATCTGGAGCCCAGGCAATAGCAGAGGCACGGGGAAACATAGCCCACGTGTGAATTGCCTGCAAATAACTTCGCTGAGTGCCATTCCTAGAGCATGCATTTGAGTCATCTTCTGAAAAGGTTAAATTACTTCATTTGTTGGATAACTATATAGGTCTAAATTACATTTTCTTTCTGACTTCTAGGTTGTTGTGGGAGATAAAGTTGTTCTCATGCCAGTCAATGCAGGGCAGCCTCTACATGCCAGCAACATTGAGCTTCTAGATAACCCTGGCTGCAAAGAGGTGAGTTCAGTGAGGGGAGGAGGGGTAATTGCTGATCTGAGATATATTATTCATTGTTCTCTAGCGGTAACAAGAGCCCACCATCAGCCCATCAGGGGCTAGATGCCATAGTTAAATGTTGGTTCCAGCTTGGCCTCAAAACACCAAGGTGACATCTTCTTGGCACACTGCTGACTCATGTTCAGGCAGGTGTCAATCAGCACCCCCAAGTCCCTTTCTGCCTGGCAGCTCTCCAGCCACTCTGACCCCAGCCTGTAGCTCTGCATGGGGTGGTTGTGGCCAAAGTGCAGCACCCAGCACTTGGACTTGTTGAATGCCATCCCATTGACTCTGTCCAGTCAGTCTAGGTCCCTCTGCAGAGCCCTTCTACCCTCTAACTGACCAACATCTGCTCCCAACTTGGTATCATCTGCAAATTTGCTGATGACTGACTCAATCCCCTCATCCAGATCATCAATGAAGATATTAAAAAGGATGGGGCCCAGTGCTGATCCCTGGGGGACACCACTACTGACTGGCTGCCAGGTGGATGTGGCATCATTCACCACCACTCTCTGGCCTTGGCCCTCCAGCCAGTTCCTAACCCAGCACAGATGTGATATCTGAGAAGAATAGAATGTCTCAGGAAGAAGAGATCACACCCCAAGACTGTCATTGTGGTTTGTTTGCTTTCCCCCAAAGGTAAATGCTGTCAACTGTAACACAAGCTGGAAAATCACTTTGTTCATGAAGTTCAGTAGTTATCGAGATGATGTGCTGAAAGGAGTAAGTATGGTTGGGTTCCTGTAAACTTGTTTTCCTAATCTGAAAAGCCATGCTGCATTGGATGCAAAAGAGACCTCACAGGGTGAGTAGCAGAGGAAATGAGGATTTCACGCAGCTGTTGAGGATCCCTCACTACTGTCCTTTGACAGACAGAATATCACAGTATCACGGTATCACAGTGTAACTAAGGTTGGAAGAGACCCCAAGGATCATCAAGTCCAACCTGTCCCAACAGACCTCACAACTAGACCATGGCACCAAGTGCCACGTCCAATCTCCCCTTGAACAGCTCCAGGGACGGCGACTCCACCACCTCCCTGGGCAGCCCATTCCAATGGCGAATGACTTGCTCAGTGAAGAACTTTTTCCTCACCTCGAGTCTAAACCTCCCCTGGCACAGCTTGAGACTGTGTCCCCTTGTTCTGGTGCTGGTTGCCTGGGAGAAGAGACCAACCCCTTCCTGTCTACAACCACCTTTCAGGTAGTTGTACAGGGCAATGAGGTCACCCCTGAGCCTTCTCTTCTCCAGGCTAAACAATCCCAGCTCCCTCAGCCTCTCCTCACAGGGCTGTGCTCCAGACCCCTCCCCAGCCTTGTTGCCCTTCTCTGGACACGTTCAAGTGTTTCAATGTCCTTCTTAAACTGAGGGGCCCAGAACTGGACACAGGACTCAAGGTGTGGCCTAACCAATGCAGAGTACAGGGGCACAATGACCTCCCTGCCCCTGCTGGCCACACTGTTCCTAATACAGGCCAGGATGCCATTGGCCCTCTTGGCCACCTGGGCACACTGCTGGCTCATGTTTAGGCAGCTGTCAATCAGCACCCCCAGGTCCCTCTCTGTTTGGCAGCTCTCAGCCACTCTGACCCCAGCCTGTAGCTCTGCATGGGGTTGCCGTGGCCAAAGTGCAGCATCCGGCACTTGGACTTGTTAAATGCCATCCCATTGGACTCTGCCCATCTGTCCAGTCGGTCAAGGTCCCTCTGCAGAGCCTTTCTACCCTCTAACTGACCAACATCCGTTCCCAACTTGGTGTCATCTGCAAACTTGCTGATGAC
The DNA here is from genome assembly GCF_014839835.1 of Dryobates pubescens. Lineage (NCBI taxonomy): Eukaryota > Metazoa > Chordata > Aves > Piciformes > Picidae > Dryobates > Dryobates pubescens. Next base: position 102,105 of record NC_071626.1, read on the forward strand.
TGACTCAACCCCCTCATCCATATCATCAATGAAGATGTTGAAGAGGCTGGGGCCCAGCACTGATCCCTGGGGGACGCCACTGGTGACTGGCCGCCAGCTGGCTGTGGCACCATTCACCACCACTCTCTGGGCTCGGCCCTCCAGCCAGTTCCTAACCCAGTACAGAGTGTTGCGGTCCAAACCACGAGCTGACAGCTTAGCCAGCAGTTTACTGTGGGGGACGGTGTCAAAGGCCTTGCTGAAGTCCAGGTAGACCACATCCACAGGCCTCCCCACGTCCACCAGGCAGTCACCTGATCATAGAAGGAGATCAGGTTGGGGAGGCAGGACCTGCCCTTCCTAAATCCATGTTGGCTGGACCTGAGCCCTTGGCCATCCTTCAGGTGTGCAGTTATTGCCGCCAGGATAATCTGCTCCATCGCTTTCCCTGGCACTGAGGTCAGGCTGCCGGCCCTGGAGTTTCCAGGTTCCTCCATCCAACCCTTCTTGTGGATGGGGACCACGCTGGCTGCTTTGTAGTCATCTGGGACCTCTCCAGTGAGCCAGGACTGGAGGAAAATGATGGAGAGCGGCTTGGCCAGCTCATCGGCCAGCTCTCTCAGCACCCTAGGATGGATCCCATCCGGTCCCATGGACTTGTGAGGGTCCAAGTGGCTCAGCAGGTCCCAAACTAATTCCTCATGGATTTCTGGGGCATTACGCTGCTCCCCGACCCTATTACCCAGCTCAGGAGGCCACTCATCCTGGACTCCTACCTTTGTGTTACTGTCTTGCCAAGCGAAACTGTCTGGATTGTGCTAGCTTCCAGCCCCTCTCAGGGAGAACTGAGGATTCATGAGAAAAGGTGAAGTTCAAGTGCAGGGTGGTGAGGGGTCTGTGCCACTTCCATTTGTGCCAAGATACTGCAAGAAGGTGGAGCAAGCTTACAGAAAATGGAAGATGACAACAGCTGCAATAAGAGAGAGTAGCTATAAATGCTGAGAGATTGCACAGCTGCGTGCCTCCAGATCACTCCCTGAGATAAATTAAGTTTTTATTTTAAAGAAATACATTTCATTTGTTCTCACTTGGACCTTAAGTCATTCTCAGCTGGCTATTTTCAGCAGGTGTCATGGTTTTTGAGAAAGAATTTGAAAGGGAAAATAGCCTATCTGTGTAGGCCTGTTTGGGGATGGTGTTTCAAACCTTGGGGAGAGGCAGAAGGAAGCAGAACTTGTACCAGCAAAAGAAATAGAGACGGCCTTGGCTTTGGTTGCAGAGTGAAGAGATGAAGTAACGTGATGTTAGAAAAATCAGATCGCTTTCTCTAAATCCTAAGAGAGATTAGAAATAAAGAATCCATTTAGTAAAGTTAGCTAGAATGAAAAGTCACCTTTAGGTTGGTTGTTGCCCACTGTCCTTTGCAGTGCTCTGAATCAAGTGGTGTTTTCACCCTGGTGTGTGGGCCTGCTGCAGGACTGAGTCCTCTCGTCACCTTTCCAGACTCAGTGCCTGAGTTTCCTGCTCTGCCCTGGCAGCTGCCTCAGCGATAGCAGACTGAGCATTTTGTTGAGCTGCTCAGAGGCAGGATGAGGCTCCTGGCTTTGCTCGCCAGCTGATAATGCTGCCTTATTACCTTTAGGGAGATGTTGTCAGGCTGTTCCACGCAGAGCAAGAGAAGTTTCTGACCTGTGACGAGTATGAGAAGAAACAACATATCTTCCTTCGTACTACGCTGCGCCAGTCAGCCACTTCTGCAACGAGCTCTAAAGCGCTGTGGGAAGTAGAGGTATCTCTTTGCTTTCTATAAATATTGTAGGACCCAAAGGCCAAGGTTCAGTGAAAATGCTTTGCCACAACATGAATCATTCATACCCTCTTGATACCACCGTGCACCGCCCCATGGCTGTGATTCCTTTAGGAAGTGCTTGGTGTGGGATGAGCGCTGCAGAGATGCTTTGCTGCTGCATGCCTGTGGAGGGGACATTTGCCTACTGCATCTGCTTGTGTTAAAGTCACAGTCAGACTCAGACTGTATGTGAATGGTGTGATTTTGTCATAGCCAGTCCAGTGACACTCACGTGACCTCTGAGGGCTTATATTTGCCTTCATGTGCAGTGTAGGAAACAGGCATTCACGACTGACAGGAGCTCTCACAGATGTGATTGAGTCCATTCTTCTGCTGCAGGGCACATCAACAGCTGCTTACAGTTAGCCTGGATAAATGTTTTGCTGCTGAGTGGGGCTGATTTTGAGAAGATGACTAGCAAACCTATTTTTAAACTGAGGAACATTAGAAACTTGCTATTACAGTAATGCAAGTCCCATAGCCAGAAGTCCTCAGGAGCTGAACAAGCAGCTCCTTGCTCAGCCACAGGGTTGATTTTTGTCCGAGGAAGGACTCTATGGAAGAGAGTATATTGCACTTACAGTTACCTGAGATCGCTCCTTAAGAGAGACAGGCACTGCTAGGCTCGAAGGTACCAAATGACTTACAGCTGAGCCAAAGGGAAAAAGAAAGAACCTCAGATATTTCAAATGATGTGGGGCAACTCCATCACTTCAGTGAAATTCTGTCAGAAGCCTCTGGTGTTGTCAAACACAGAGTCTGCTGTAAGTGCTGAAACAATATAAGAGGGTGTCAGCTTTCCTTTCACGCAGCGCCTGTGGAAGTGCAGAGTACCTCTGCTGTTTTCCAGAGCTTGAGATTCACACCAGGTCAATCAAAGCAAAATGTGGCTCATTGTATTTGCAGGGGACAGATCTATGGTGGGCCTAGTGTGAGCACAGAATTCCTCTCTCTGCTGGGCAGTTTGTAGTAGGGCAATTAGGTAGTTTTCATATTTGCATTCTGCATGAACTGTAAGAAATGCTAATGATCTAAACATGATCTTGAGGAGCACAACTGAAATCTGTACTTCTTTTAGGTTGTCCATCATGATCCTTGCCGAGGAGGGGCAGGACAGTGGAACAGCTTGTTTAGATTTAAACATTTGGCAACTGGAAACTACTTAGCTGCAGAGGTAAGAATGCCAGTTGAACAACTGGTGCTGTGCTGCTTCTCCAGGCATTCTACGTGCCCTGCCAGTTCAGAAATGCCGTAGTATGTAGGCCCACGACGGAAGCCTCTGAAAAGATCTCGCATCGGGTCTGACTGGGGAGACCTGGGTGTGCACTCCTGGGTGTGCACTCCTATGTCACATGCTGTGCTCCTGCAGCAAAACGTTGCAAGGGAAAATTTTGTGAGCTACAGCACACTAGGAGGTGACTTGTAGATGGCATCTAACCTTAAGTTCAGCTGTGCTGTTGAATCTTTGCTCTGCTTGTTGTCATGGCAGCCAGGGCAAAACACATTGTTAAATATCTACCATATCCACACCGAAAATCCTTAGATTCCTTTATCTCTGTGCTCTTATTTGCCCTTGATTTTTATAGTAGTGTTGTGATCAGTCAAATAGTCTTTGCTGGCTCAGGCAGCCATATCCATAAAGCTTTTAGTGCTGAACTGAATGCAAGGTAATCTGTGAGCTCAATCACAGACATCTGAGTGCAGGCACTGACGTGGACATGCTGAACTGCTCTAATTCAGGAGTTGTCATTCCTCCTTTTCCTGCAAGCGCTAGACTCCTTGACAAAATGTTTCCTTGGTGCTGATTTCAGTGTATTAATCTCTGCCACCCAGCACGCTGTCCAAAACACCTCTGTGTTCTGCAGCAACTTGACGAAGGGCAAACTTGTGTGTTGGTGTCAATCTAGTGCAAGCCCCAGGAGGGCTTGTTTTTGCCCCAAACACCTGAGCCAGGTCCTTAGTGGGAGATTTAGACTCTAAGATACCAGCTGAGATCCAGGCTGCTGAGTTTTGCTCTCATCTTCACAGTTAGCAGTCGCTTAGAAAAAGTTCTGCAGAAGATTCTTTTTTTAGCCCCAGTTACAGCAGAAAGACCCAAGTTATTCTGAGGTTTTATATTTATAAAGAGAGCCTGTAAGGTTAGGTGAAAATTGAATGCTTCAAAGTAGCAAAGATGTTTCTAGTATTTTTTTAAAGTCTTTTCAGTGCTGTGGCACATACAAAACACCCCCAATGTGTCTGTCTGTGTGTGGGAGCCAGCTGCAATTTATTTGGGCAGCTTTCAAAGGCTGCAGGTTGGGACCACACAGCTGTGTCTTTCTCATGAACACACCTCACCTTTTCAATATTCTAATCACCAGGATAAAAGTCTCTTTGAACTGAATGTCAGCTTATTGATTGTGCTGAACCCAAACCTGCACCTTTGGTACTGTTCTCCAGCCGTATGGCAGCTCCAGTTCTGTGATTTCCAAGCTGGATGCTTTGCACTGAAACTCTTAACACTCATCATGTAAGGATGTTACACAGAAACATGTGTGTGTCCCTGGAGCACTGGAGAGGCCACACCTTGAGTCCTGCGTTCAGTTTTTGGGCTCTTAATCCAAGAAGTACATTGAGGGGCTGGAGTGTGTCCAGAGAAGGGCAAGGAAGCTGGGAAAGGGGCTGGGGAACAGGGCTGGGGAGGAGCAGCTGAGGGACCTGGGGGTGTTTCGAGTGGATAAGAGGAGGCTGAGGGAGACCTCATTGCCCTCTACAACTCCTGGGAAGCAGGTTGAAGCCAGGTGTGGGTTGGTCTCTTCTCCCTGGTACCAAGTGGTAGGAGGGGAGGAAACGGCCTCAAGATGCACCAGGGGAGGTTTAGTTTGGACATCAGAAAAAAATTCTTGACTGAAAGGGTTCTCAGAGCCTGGCACAGGGAGGTGGCTGAATCCCCATCCCTGGAGGTGTTTTGGAGAGGCAGAGAAGTGGTGCTGAGGGCCATGTGTTAGCCCCAGCCTTGGGAAAGTTAGGGAATGGTTGGACTGGATGATCTGAAAGGGCTTTTCCAACTGAAATGGTTCCATGATTCTATATAGGCACTAAGAAGAAATGCAGAATTAAGTCCCTCTAAGCCTCTGAGGTGAGATGGCTATTGCTAAAATAATCTCAAAATCTCTCTGCAAATACCAGATCACAGGCTAGCCTCAGATGCTGTAGACAATGCAAGAGGCAGGGTCCATTGCTTGTGAAGCACCATGAACACACATAACCAGAGTGTAGAGTGTGTGAGGAAATCCTTGTGTTTCTGCTCTGTTGGTCAGACTGAGCTGGGGTGACCAAGTGCCTGGGCCAAGGTGGGCAGCACACCTGGTAGGGTAACTGCTAAGATAAAGCAGGGAAGAAGGCAGGCTTCATCTTTACCTTCTGAGGGTCTGTGAAACTGGGGCCAGAAGCAAGCCTGCGGATTCTCCCCATCCCTTTCAGGCAGTGCACGCAGTACTGTTGTTGCTACAGAAGGTTGGCTGTGCCCTGAAGGTCTTCTCCATGAAGGAGTGAGAACAGCCTGGCCAATGCAGCAGGTTGAAGCAATGAGCTCAGAGGTAATGGCAGAACCAAACTTGCTTTTTCTGATTCGTAGTGTGCTTTGCTCTTTGAAGCAAATTGCTGCTCAGGGCAAGCCTCTTGTTCAGCCAGGCTCTCGGGAGCAGCCTTGTCTCTGGTGCCAGTGGAATGTGAGCATTTTGGCTAGGGGTGGATGGGTCTGGACTTCTTCCAATGGTTTTTTCTCTTGTGCAGCCATCCCCCCTGGACTTCTTAGACCATTGTAGGACTGAAGCCTCCACAACAGCTACTTCTGACTTCTACAAGCGACATCAATGGCTTGTACAGGATAGTTTCTTTCTAGAGAAACTTAAGAACCTCATTCTCTTTAAATTGAGAACTGCTGTTGATATTGGTTTACATTCTTCTAAATGGATTTCTGTTATGTGTTGGTATTAAAAAGACTCACCTGCCTTTGATACGCATCATCATAATATGCTTTTATGTGAGCAGACAGAGCCATACTGTTCATAATAAATTTAATCCTCTTGTAATCACTGGAGTTGGATCATGGTGAAGATGGCTGAGTGCACGTTCAAGTTAGCATTGACAGAAAGCAATCCTCTCCTGCTTCCTGAAGAGGACACAGTAAAGAAGTGGGTCTGGCTGCCACAAGAATAGAAAACAAAGCATTTAATGAGGTTTGAATGAAAACTGCAGATTTATGAGAGCAATAGTATCCTCAGATTTAGGTCAAATTAAAAGAAATGTGAAAGAGAAATGAGTTCTTAAACTTGAAGCTATAAAGCAGGATTAACTCCTTGGAGCCCTGGAGAAGCTTTCTCTGGACTTTTATGTACTTCTTTTTCACTTTTGTAAACTGCTGTGGAGACTCAAGTGCTGCATAGGATGTTTTGTTGTGGCAGTTGAAATCGAATGCTTGAAGGTCGCAATTTGAAGCCCTTCCATATCCAGTTTTTGAGTACTGACTGAACTTTTGTGTTCAGCAAGCAAAGAGGGATCAGTGTTATTACCTTGGGTCACATGGAAGCAAGCCTTTGTGGAAAGATTTATTAACCTACTGATCGTACAGCTCATGCAGAGGAGGAAAGCAGCGTGGTGAATGCTCCGTGGTGGCAGAGACCTCGGTAAAGATGGCCTCGCCTGACTGGGACATGTTTTGCTCCCGGACACCAATTTGCAATGGGCGAAGGGCCCAGCAGATGGCAGCATTCACCTGGAGCCTCGCTCGCTCCTGGGCTCCTTGTGATGCTGCTGGACCTCCCTACCTGCAGCCTGCTTCGGAATCTTCCGAGTGCTGCTTTCCCAGCCACTCCTGGAAATGCTAACACAGCATTCGGATTAATTTCTGTCTGTTGGGTTGGTGATTAAAGGTTCTTGCAAGAAATAGGCCTTGCCAAGGTGGCAGGGTGAACTGGGCACCATAAGCTCTACTTCTGTTCTTCTGTCTCCTAGAAGCGTGGGTTTGTTTAAAGCACTGTGAGGAGTGAAGGCTGGTTTTACAGCTACATGTGAAGATGTGGAAGAGGTCCAGAGAGTGGAGGAGGAGGGTGGGTTACTGATTTACAGAGCCAGTCTGACTGGTTCCACAGACCTGAATGTATTGCTTCAGAGTGAGAGCATTTAGAATCTGTCCATTTAGCAAAATCCAGAGCTAGATTCTCCAGGGTTTTTAAGAACCTTGATACTGCAGCTCAGATTCTTGGCCTGCCTTGTTTTGGTTTGAGTGGTAGTTAGGAACTGGATTGGCATGCATCTACCTGCAAATACCTCCAGAGATCTTGGCAGAAGGACGGTGTCCCACAGCCAGCTGGTTTGCAGCGGTGCTCTGTGCTCGGCTTGGCTTTTCCAGTCCTGCCTGCATTTGGATCCTGTTTGTGTGCACAGGAGCTTTAGAGGAGGGGAAGTGTGGAAGAGCCACTGCTGCAGCAGTCGCTCTCTTTAGGTCATCATAAGGCCTGCTTCTGTTATTAAACATCCATAATCTGCTGGTACTGCACTTTGGTGTGGTTCAAAACAGCACATACAGGTGTGTGCTCTGATCTTTAGTGCATTGGATTTTTGCATAGTATTTCTAGATTACTTAAGCTTCTATTCAGTTATATTTGTGCCTCTGTATTTTTCGATAGAGGTTTAGGAGGCTTCCCTCTGTTTTTGTTTTGAGTTGGGGATTGTTATGCTGTGGGGGTTGTTCATTTGGTGGCTTTGTTGCTGTTGTTTTGGTTTTTGTTTTCTTATGGCAAGGGCAAATACCTGGGGCAGGAAGGTGTCAGAGCTGCTGCTCCTCGCTGGTTTTGGCTAACAGGTGACTCTGTTACTGAACAGGGCAAGAAAAGTCTCTCAGCCCAGCGAGGTACTGGGAAGCAGCCTCTCTGTATTTCTGTGCCGGACACTTTTGGGATCGCTCCACCTGAATGAGCCAAAGCCAGCAAGGCTCAGAGCATGTCTGCTTGCATCTCAGACATCATTATCACTGCTCTGGCGCATTCATGTTGCCTCATGGAATTCCTTACCTAGGTAAACTCCTGCATCCGTGCCCATTATGTACTGTGGGGGTCCCCTGGTGGTTTGGGTCATACTCCCTGTGGCCTTTTGATGCACTTCTTTGTGCGTGTTCTCTAGGCTGTCTGACACGGCTGAAGAGACAGGCTGAACCAGTTTGCTGCTCTTAACTTCTTTCTCAAGCTCACAGGTACAACCTTTTATTGTTTACACAGTTGATAATTCTTGGTTTACACAATGGACACACTCTGTGAGGATTCCAGATTCCTAAATGCTCCTGGGTTAGTCTGGTATCAGTTCCTCCCAGGCAGAGCTTGCTGTCCCTATGCCCTTACGCTGCCTGTCATCAGCACCATTCATCCTCAAAACAGCAGCAAAAGGCAATCCTGAACTGAAGGGCCTTTGAAGATTTTTAAACTTCCCTCCAGTGATGCTGGTTAGGAGCCTCGTGCTGGTGCTGACTGGAGTTTGCCAAGGGGAGTCCTAGCCAGTCTTTCTCTGGCAGGGTAATAAAACGGCAAAAGTTCTGTGGACGCCGCTGCAGTCTTTGAAATAGTGCCAAAGTCCTTTGGATGTAGTGAAAGCTAATCGGTAGGATCTTAGCAAAGAAAGCCCGGTGAAGATGAAAGATTTGAGAAGTGGATTTTTTCTCTTTTGCACTGGCTTTTTAACCCTGAAGCACTTGCCCTTGTTGGGGTAAGGTGTTACCAGGCTGGTTATCCAGGGAGGGGCTGGAGTTGCCAGCCCTGGATGTGTTTAAAGGTCATTTGGATGTGGTGCTTGGGGCTATGGTTTAGAGGTGAACCTTGCAGAGTAGGGTCATGGGTTGGACTTGGTGATCCTGAGGGTCTTTTCCAACCTGAATGTTTCTGTGATTATCAGATTAGATAGCAACTGGTTACATGTGTTGAATCAGATCCTTTTATTCTTTTGGCTGCCAGGGTTCCCTTCATAAATGCAGGTGTTAACCAAGGCATTAAAATGCTCATTTAGCTGAAATTTTGCAATCTAGTTGTTTTAAATATCCTTTACCTAGTGAACAAAATTTGATTAAGATCAACATGAGTGTTTCTTTCTCCAAACTGCTCGCTCGCTCTCTCCTCCTTAAGTGTCCAAAAATATCCTGCTTGGGAACTTCCTGTGAATTCCTCTGTACAGGAAAGAGCATTCAATATAAGGATGAAGTGCCAGGCTGCCCCAGAGCATGGACTGGGGTTCAGAATTCAGGTGTTGGATGGTAGAGGATATCTTGCCATGGGAAGATGCCAAAGAATAGAATTAAAGCCAGGTATATCTTAAGGGTCTCAGTATGTTAGGCTTTAGCATGGCTGAATCTCCTGAGGAGAATGTCTTGAGCAGAAGCTTCTCACAATTAGCATCATAGTCTTACTTTCTAAATATCTGCAAAGAATGCTACTTGATTTCATTAGCAACAAGGAAAAAAAACTAATGCTGTTATTTTCAAGGCTTCTTTTGTTTTGGAGTCCTGTTGAAGAAGGTGGAAGTGATCTTGCATAAATCAGGAAGAGCCTGGCAGTGGTAAGACTGTCACTTAGCTCATCCTGCCATACTTGCATGTTGAAAGGGGCTCCAGACAGGTCTGATATGACATACAGCCCTGTGTGATTTATGCCTCTACCTGGCGAATACAGTGTGGGATAATAGCTAACAGTCTGATTTTCAGAGATGCTCAGCACCAACCACCTCAGCTGAAATCAAAGCTGAAGCGGCAGCTGCTCAGCACAGCTGGAAATGGGGCCATGAGCATCAACCCTAAACCAGCATCGCATCGTGTTTGTGACTTAAGGTCAGCATCTCCACTCTTTCTCTGAACATCTTTTTGGGTTTATTATTTCTGTTACAGTGGGACAAGGAGAAACATCATTAGGGATGTGCTTAAAGTTTTCATGTGAGCCTTCTGTCTCCCTTGGCCTCAGTCTGAACGTTTTTGGGGATGTGAGGACATCTGTTTAACCATTGTAACGTGGGCAAGAAGTGTTGCAGGAGAGACCTTTTCTTAGTTTTACCTGTTGATGCTGTATGTTCTTTAAAAGCATCATTGAAGTGAAAGCAAGCAGCTGAAGAACAACAGAATTCAAGGTCAAATTCTTGCTGGGTAGACACCTGCCTTCACTCAGGCCCTTTGAGCATTGTAGCTTTGTTCGTGTGCAGACTGAGTCCTCAGTGCTGTCTGGTATCAAACCTGAGGTGACCCAGATCTCCTCCTGATTGCTCACAGCCCACAGAATCTGAAGGCAGGGTAGAATTTAGCCTTTCTGCACCTTCTCTGCCTCTGAGCTGGAAGGCTGCTGTGTCTGGCTGGGACTAAGGAGAGCTGCCTGATGATTTTCTCTGTTCTTGATGGAGGACCAAAGGTAGAGAGTTCAGCATGGCTGTTAGAATGGACAGCTGGAATTGCTTTAAGGTGTCAGGTGAACAAATTCAATGCTGAAAGAGGTGTGAGAACTTAGGAAGAGCCCAAAGCTGTATGAAAAGAGTTGCACATGTACCTTCCAGCTGCCTGCTCACAGGTGCTCATCTCCCATCACTGTTGTTGTTTAACAGCCAGAGGCAGGAGTTGGAGCTGGGAGACTCTGAGAATGCCATGGAGGAGCAAAATGCAGCATTTGGGATGGATCCTAATGCAGGGAGGAAAGCAGGCTCTCAGAGTTAGGTTTGTGAGGGTAGCACAGTGGCTAAACACTGAAGTGAAGACAGGAGAATTAACTCTTGGTCATTTCTGTGTTAGCACACCAAGGCATGACAGAGGAAAGGGATTTTCAGCTATTTTAGAAATACCAAAAAGGTTTTCTCCTTTCCTCAGGGTGATGGTGTGGAGAGGAGCTGGCTTTTCTCCAGTAAAGGGACAGAAATGACACAGTGTTAATGAAAACCTTATCTGTGTAGGAAAACTTCTTCACAGTAGTTGCCTGTGTGAAGTTAGGTGTATGATGATGTGATACTGAAAGGTTCTGCTGGGACTGGTTCAGCGTGCCCCATGCAGTTCAGTTCTGGCTTTTCCACAGTGCCGAATTCCAGCCAGGAAGGTGACTGTGCCTGTCTGGAGATGCACACGTGCTGTCACTCCCTCAGGAGCTCCATTACCTTACATAACTAATGATCACAGTTCAGCATTTGCAGCACTGGGGTGGCATATCCTGTGTCAGGGAACACGGTAAATATTGAGGCAAAGCTGTTTCATTATGTAAGCCGAATCTTGGACGGTTTCATGTGCAGCCAGGGTGTGGGTGTTTGTGTTTATTGAGTATCTCTGCCTACATAATCCCTCATCCTCTAGTCTACACATTTCTCTTGTCTGAAGTGAAATCACATTAAACACTGTTAAATAGTAATGCTTTGCACTTGTTAGTGTGTACTGTCTTTAATCCAAGATTCTCATGCTGCTTTAGTCATTAATTAATGCTTGGTGCTCTGGGTATGGCACAGAAAATATTGTCCCCATTAATAATGGTCAAAGGAATCAGAAGGTAGTTCAAGACTTGCCTCTAGTGGTGGTGTTTCAGAGGTGTGTTTACTCTGAGTTCACTGCCTTCCTGTAAGACCTCAGCAGACATAAAGCCAAGACAGTTGTTGCTTCACTGCACCTGCCCAAGGTCAGTCCTGGAAGTGGTTGTGTGGATGTGGGTGTCTGTTAGCAACTGTCTGTGCTTTTTTCATCACTCTTTTTGGGTTTGGTTATTTGAGACCAAGCCTGATTGTAAGACACTTTTTTCAAGTGACTTAACCAGTTAAGTTAGTCAGAAACTGAATCAGGAATTCTTGTACCCTCATTCTCATACTGCTTCTAAATGATCCACTTCTGCTTCTTCAGTTCTGAAATGTCTAAAACCTGTCAAGATAGTATTTGACTTCTTTTCTTTTCCAGCTTAACCCATGCTATCCAGAGGGTAATTATGAAGGGAAGGCTTTGGTAAGTGGAATTTACGTTTCATGTAATCTGGGAGATGCTGTATCCTTAACCCTATGGAGCCCAATGCAGAATCACAGAAATGTTTTGGTTGGAAAAGACCTTCGAGATCATTGAGTCCAACCATTCTCTAGCTCTACCAAGGCTGTGGCTAAACCATGTCCCTCAACACCACTGCTCTGCCTCTTTGAAACACCTCCCTGGGCAAGCCCGTTTGAGTGGCTGAGAAACCTTTGAGTGAAGAAGGCTCTGCTAACATCCAACCTAAACCTCTCCTGGTGCAGCTTGAGGCCATTTCCTTACCCTGTCGCTTGTTCTTCAGGCAGCTCTAGCATGGCATCTTCACAAGGATCTGAGTTGCCCTTGCTGCAGTGTGGGTAGGTTGGACCAAGGCCTTATGCCCTTTGCCTGGGAGGCAAAAGAAAGCATGCTGGCTGATTCTGACTCATGAGGCAAGGCCAGAGATGCTGGAGTTCATAGCACGTGAAGCAAGGGGAATTCAAACCCTGGGGGAATCTTACTGTAACTGAGACAAATTGCCCAAACAAGAGTCGTTCCTCTATCAGATGAAGGAGACTGCAAATTCTGAGACCTTCTTGGAGAAAATTCAGTTCCACTTCTTTCCGTTTGCCTTCTGGCTTTTGTTCTTTTAGAGGATGTGTTTCCCAATTTGTCTCTGAATGGGGAAGAATTTTTTGTCCCTGGTGAAAGGAAAGCCAAGTTTGTTACATAATCACCTGCCTTCAGCACTGAGATTTCAGTGAGTGGAGACTTGTGCAGGAGTTGGCAGCAGTGGTTTTCCATCCTGCCTGGTGTTTAGTGCTGAAGGTCACAGAGCAGTGCCAGCTGAGCTGTGCAGAGAAATGAGCATTCTCTCTTGGGAAGGTACAGAGGTGCCACCACGTGTTTCTCTTTTGGGTTGGAATGGCCCTAGAGGCGGTTTGAGCTTTTGAATAAGGACTGAGATCAACTCTGGAATATTCCAGTGAGCAGAGTGCTTGTCTGGCAGTGCTGGGGCTCTGGCTCTTGCATCCATACTTCTGGATCAACACTGTAGGGCAGGTCATGGTGGCACTTCTCAGTCAAATCTCCACACCACTCACTATTTAAGAGATTTCAGTTCAGCCCGTAGCACAATCTTGTAAACTTGTGTCCTGTTGAATGAAAGTGAAAAGATGCACACACCCCAGTCTAGCTACTGTGGTGGCCCAGCCAACGGCCCTAGCCCTACACCAGGCAAATCAGATTAGGGAAATACTTCCACTGAAAATTTAATCAGAACTGACTGATGATCAAACCTGGTGTCATGGTGGAAGTGCTGGTTTGTTGCAGTGAGAAATGCTCTGTGAGGGACCCCCTGACAATGCCTGGTAATCCCTTCATGTAAATCCAAGCCTACAGGTACTTTTAGCGTGGTAGAAACCCCTTTGGGTCCTTCGCCCCTACCTATTCTTGTTGGAAACAGCATGAGTCAGCAATGGCTGTTTCAAGCCTTCATTCTGGCCTGGAGCAACCCATGAAAAAAGCTTTACATCCCTGTGCAGGAATTTCTTGTTGCCATGATGCAGTGTTTTGAGTTTTCCCTCACAAGTACAAGAATCTCACAACATTTGGAGTTCTCTGTCAGTCTGGCATCCAAGGCACACACAACCTGGAGCACACAGGCTTTGCATTATGGAGTTCATCTCCTGTTCCTTCTGTCAGCTGGCTGCCTGACTGCAACAGTTCCTTCTGCAGTACTGCCTGGGAAGGAAACCTGCACTAGAGGTGGGCCTGGAAGTGCACCTACCCCAGCAAAATTTGAAGCCTGGGTAGCAGGGCAATGGGATCTTGAGTCCTTTCAACTGACGGAGAAAGCTGAGCCTGCAGCCTGCAGTTTGCTCTTCTCTGCTGGTCTGTTGGCTAAAATGCAGTGGGGTTTGGAAGGCAGCACAGCCCTCTGTGCATATCATGCCAGCCCTCACCTCCTGGACGTGTGCTGGGGCTTCTTCTGCACGCTCACTGCTTGGGTTACCAGCCCAGAGCACAGTTGCTTAGGCAACTGAATCTTGGGAAACAGAGCTGGAGAGGGATTTTCCGTGTTGCAGCAGTGGGCATGGGCACCTGGGTTCTGCCTGTGTCCTTCTTTTCTGCCTTGCTTCAAGTGACTGGAAAGTCTGGCAAGCTTTTGGCTCCAGGGAACGTAAATATTTCTGGATGTCACTTGGAGCTTTGTTCCCAAATGTTAAGCTGTGTTTGGACTGCAGCTCATTGCACATTTAAGGGCTGCTGCTTGAGATTGCAGTCACTGTCTGGTGAAACTCAGTTCAGAGCTGAGCTCTGGTAAAGTTTGTCCTTACAATGAGGTGATTCATGTTCTCCTGGCTTTGTTTTTTTCCTTCTCGCTTCTAAACTCCAGCAGGTTGGTTGGTTGGTTTATTTATTTGTTGGGAAGACCTTTCTGTGGTTTAAAAGCCTTATCAAGAGAGAAAAGCTGCTTCACCTCTTGAAGCTGAGGAGATCATGGAATCATTTTGGCTGGAAATGACCTTTAAGGTCATCAAGTCCAATCATTATCTAACTCTACCAAGGCTGGTTCTACCATGCTGGGCATCAAAATGCAGTGTTCTGTGTTACAGCTCCCATTAAATCAAAAATTGGTGTATTTTGTGCTGGAAAGTAGTTTATTATTTCTAATCACAGAAACTTAACAGCATTCAGAAGGGTCCTGTAACACTGGGAAGTGGCAGGAGCAGCTGGGAGCCTGCCGTTTGTAATCCCTTTTGTGTCAGAGGGCTGTCTCTGGGTAGGTGCCTTGATCCCATTTGTCTGCCTTTCCATCAGGGTGCTAACCCTAACCACTTCCAGACAGGGTTTTATTGGTGAGGTTTTTCTTAGCATTGAGACTGGTATGCATTTATTTTCCTTGTAAAGAAGTTGGACAGTTACAGAATCACAAAATCTCAGACTGGGAGGGGTTGGAAGGGACCTCTCTACATCATGCAGTCTAAGCCCCTGCTAAAGCAGGTTTGCCTGGAGCAGGTTGCACGTCTGGGTGGGTTTGGAATCTCTCCAGAGAAGGAGACTCTGCAGCCCACTCCAGGGCTTCAGTACCCTCACACCAAAGATTATTTTTTTCCTTTATGTTTAAGCGAAGCCTCCTGGGTTGCCCCTTGTCCTGCCACTAGACATCACTGAAAGGAGGCTGCATCCTCTTGCCCCCCACCCTTTGCTATTGATCAGCATTGATCAGATACCCTCTGGGTCTGCTCTTCTCCTGGCTAAGCAGCCTTATGTCTCAGCCTCTCCTTGTATGAGAAATGCTCTTGAACTGGAGGATCCAGACCTGGAGACAGTACCCCAGGTGTGGGCTCACTGGGGCAGAACAGAGGTGGAGGAGAACCTCCCTTGACCATGGACTGCTAGGTGCAGTTTGATGTATCTCCCTTGACTTCTGTTTATCTATACTTATGAATTCCAAACCAGTCTACAGTTCAGAGTTTTCTGTCTTGCTTCCAATCCAGGTGTTTTTTTTTTTCTGATAAACACTGTAAATCAAATGTTTTTTAAATGTTATTTTACCTTCCAGCAACGAAGTTTAATTCAAATTTTATAAGGTGAGACACAGGTGATGCAGTTTTACATAAGCTGAATAATCTGGGGATATTTATTGTGGGTGTTTTTAAAAGCCTTGGTTAGGAATTGACCTGGCAATATACAGTCTGAATAATGACAGGAAAAAGAAAAGAACCTTTGGCCTTGAAGTGGCAGAGCCTCTGCTTTTGTGAAGCCAGCAGTCAGAGCAGTGGGGAGGCTGTGGGGAGAAGGGGGCCACAGATGCCAGCACAGGAACATCAGCCTGCTGTGCACACAGCTCTGAATCAGCTCTGCGAGCGCCGCGCCTCCTTCCTTGCGGATCGTCTGGCTCCTGACAGCAGAGCTGCAACGTGATGTCTGTGCTGGAAACAGGGTGACTCACAAGTGAGTCAACAGACAAGGTGCTAGAGGAGGCTAACTGCTGTGCTGACTGCCAGGGCTTGTCACCAGCAGGAGCAGGCCTGGCCATTCAGGTATGCCACTTTGTTTTCAAGGAGGATTTTAAAATCACCTAACCTATGGAGTTCTGCTCATATTACCACTCTGTGCAAGCCTCCTAAACTGGGTTAGCATTGAGATACCACATTGCAGTGGATTTAACAGGCATTTTCAGGACTCTGGCTGCTATTAAATGTAATTCCTGCTGGAATCTGTAGTGCAGCTGAATGCATTCATTCAGGAGCATGGTGTTATCTGTGCCTGTCTGTGCCACAAGAGGTGTCTACCAACTGCAATTGTAGATAGGGCTTCTAAAAGGAAAAGGAATTTCAGCTCTGTCATGTTTCTGTATTGCATTTTGCAGTTGAGAGGAATGCCCCTCCTTAAGCCAAACTGCATGGAAATCTCCTGAATTAGAGCGTGGTGCCTAGCTGAGGTGGATAGTGGGGTTTTGGGAGAGGTCACGTTACTAGCACGTTGTGCTGCAACCTGTGAGAAGGGTTGTCACCTGCTGGACTACAAGTCCCCAAGAGGACCAGTCTGCCTGTACCTGAAGATTTTGTCTGGCATTACAAGATGGGAGTTGCCTCCCCTGGCATTTGCCCTTCACACTGCAAACACTGCATGCTGGCTGTGCTGGGTTCTTGAGCTTCTTTGACTCCATGGGATGCACTGCAGTGCTGCTGGCCCAGGATGATGGACTTTGCTGTGAGTCCGGGTCAATATTTCTCTGCTCACCAAAAGGGCTGTTTGTTGGTGCTAGCTCTGACTCCTGCCTTCACCTCTCAGCCTTTGCTTTCCCAGGCAAGTGGCTCCATGGCAGGGGTATCTTCAGGTCCGTTTCTGGTGAATGGTGAACTTTGCTTTGCTGCTGCAGAGTGAGGGGCTAGCAGCCCTCTGGCTGGGCAGACACTTAAAATCTGTTAAGCAGAAGGGGCTGAGTCTACTCTGTGTTCTACCTGGAATTTGGAATAGGTCATTCTTTTGGAAGGTGCAGGTCCAGCTCCTGCCAGGCAGAAGTGGAGCTGAATGTCAGCTTCATTTTTGGGAGTGATTTTAACTCGGGCACAACAGAGCGAGGTGGTTCCACCTTCTGCACCTTGCAGACGTACCTGGTGTGACTTGCTCAGCCTGTCACTGCTTTGCTAATAGCTTAGGACAATCAAAACTTTTTTTTTCTTTCTTGGTGGCTTTACTGTTTGCTAATATAGTTTTTGTCACAGTTCTTGCACTGCCCTGTGCTCTGAGCATGCAGTTCACCCACTTCAAAGAAGTCCCAAGAGTGCACTCCTTGGCTGTCAGTGGCCATGTCACCAACAGTTCTGAAACCATTCACTGACTTTTTTTTCATGTTGCTTTAGGAAATGCCTTCTATCTACATTTGAGTCCCTTTCCAGTCCTGTTCCTCCCTTCTGTTCATTTGATCTGTTTTTGCTGGCTCCATCTGCTCGTATGCCAGTTTCTTACCTGAGCAAATGCCACCTTGTTTTCATCTGCTGTGGAATGCAGTGCTCCTCCTGACCTGATCACGTCACCCAACTCACTGGAGATAGGGGAAGTTCACTTTCTGCATACTCCTCTGCACTCATCTGCTGATTCAGTAGTGGCTTAGGTGAAGTGCATTCTGGTGCCTGTTGCTGAGTTCCATTCATCAGAAGCAGCTTTCTATGTGCATGTGTGTCTGTTGTCTCTCTCACAGACCTTGCACCTGCACTAAGACAGAAATTCAGACAGTAGTCCATGTCTGGCCATATGCAGTGACACCATTGCTCTCTCTTGGGTAGGTTGTTTCAGAGCTGTCAAGTTGAAGGTTGTTCTTTAGTGCTTAAGACCTATAATCCAGGTTGAGATCCTAAAATAACACTGCTGGGAGCCCTCTGAGGTTTGTGCTGGAATGTGGTGTGGAACTCTTGCACAGCTCTTGTGCAGGTCTGATTTTGCTCAGCTGAGCTTTGCCTTGCAGTTAGCAGTGTTGCAGACACTGCCTCACCCCCTGTTGAAGGGGACTTTCTTTTTAGAGTGAAAACCAGCTCCTAGGTCTGATTTGATGCTAAGACTGGTTGGCAGGAGTTTGGTCTAACAAGCCAAGTTGCTCCAGTGCATCTGTGCAGTTGCTGGGGAGACTGGTGAGAGGGTGGAGGCTGCCCCAGACTGCAGGCTGAACAACGTGGGGATGGACTACTAAAGCACAGGAGACTTTGCCTTTGCCTCCCACCACAGAACCCTGCAGGTGCTCACGGTGACCTGTTGGGGGTGGTCAGACACTGTGAGTGAGGACATTTCATGACACAAAATAGAATACAGCCTCATATTTTGGTCTGTATTTTTCCCACAGTCCTAGGGGGGAAACCAAAAGGCATAAAATTATGAAGTGTCCTGAAAAGCCATAGCTGCATTTGAATGTAAGTGATAAGAAATACCCAGAGTGTGCATCCTGGCTTAACCTATCCTGTGCTCCTCACCCCTTCACAGTCTTCTTGACCTGTAACCTGGTTTTCCAGTTTTCTGTTTAATTTGAAAATGTAGGAAGTAGATTTTCATTTGGTGTTAGACTCTGACCAACACCTATTTAGCTCTTAAGAAGATTCTCTTACAGTTTGCTTGCCCTTCCAGTATGGGTCTCATCCTGACTATATAAACCAGAGTACGTATGGAAATCACTTAAAAATTTGCTATTTCTCCATCTTTGCGTACAGGTTAAGTTTCTTTGGTGCAATTTTGTTTAATATTTTGGGGTTTTGGGTGTGGGCTGTGGTAGCACGTGAGGGCTGTGGGATGAGCTTACTCCCGAGTGAGACACAGGAGATGCTTGTCCCTTGTTTCAGCAAACTTCCACTCAGGCCCAGCCAGCATGGGTTTAGGAAGGGCAGGTCCTGCCTGACCAACCTGATCCCCTTCTATGCCCAAGTGACTGCCTGGTGGATGTGGGGCAGGCTGTGGATGTAGTCTACCTGGACCTCAGCAAGGCCTTTGACACCGTCCCCCATGGCAGACTCCTGGCCAAGCTGTCAGCCCCTGGCTTGGATGGGAGCACACTGCAATGGGTTAGGAAGTGGCTGGAGGGCCGAGCCCAGAGAGTGGTGGTGAATGGTGCCACGTCCAGCTGGCGGCCAGGCACCAGTGGTGTGCCCCAGGGATCAGTGCTGGGCCCCATGCTCTTTAACATCTTTATTGATGATCTGGACGAGGGCATCGAGTCCATCATCAGTAAATTTGCTGATGACACCAAGCTGGGGGCAGGAGTTGATCTGCTGGAGGGTAGAGAGGCTCTGCAGAGGGACCTCGACAGGCTGGGCAGATGGGCAGAGTCCAGGGGCATGAGATTGAACACATCCAAGTGCCAGGTTCTGCACATTGGCCACAGCAATCCCATGCAGAGCTACAGGCTGGGGTCAGAGTGGCTGAGAGCAGCCAGGCAGAGAGGGACCTGGGGGTACTGGTTGATGGTAGGCTGAACATGAGCCTGCAGTGTGCCCAGGCAGCCAGGAGGGCCAAGGGCATCCTGGCCTGCATCAGGAACAGTGTGGCCAGCAGGAGCAGGGAGGTCATTCTGCCCCTGTACACTGCACTGGTTAGGCTGCACCTCGAGTCCTGTGTCCAGTTCTGGGCCCCTCAGTTTAGGAAGGAGGTTGACTTGCTGGAGCGTGTCCAGACAAGGGCGACAAGGTTGGTGAGGGGCTTGGAGCACAGCCCTGTGAGGAGAGGCTGAGGGAGCTGGGGTTGCTTAGCCTGGAGAGTAGGAGACTCAGGGGTGACCTTATTACTCTCTACAACTACCTGAAGGGGGGTTGTAGACAGGCAGAGGTTGGTCTCTTCTCCCAGGCAACCAGTACCAGAACAAGAGGACACTGTCTCAGGCTGTGCCAGGGGAGGTTTAGGCTGGAGGTTAGGAGGAGGTTTTACACAGAGAGTGATTGCCCATTGGAATGGGCTGCCTGAGGAGGTGGTGGGGTCGCTGTCGCTGAGGGTGTTCAGGAGGAGACTTGGTAGGGTGCTTTCTTTCCATGGTTTAGTTGATTAGGTGGTGTTGGATGATAGGTTGGACTCGATGATCTTGAAGGTCTCTTCCGACCTGGTCTATTCTACTCTACTCTATTCTACTCTATTCTACTCTATTCTACTCTATTCTACTCTATTCTATTCTATTCTACTCTATTCTATTCTATTCTATTTGCTAGTGCCAACACTCTGACGAGTAGATGAGCCTATGAAACTTTGGAGAGGATTGCCCAGGAAGGTGGCTGGGGCCCCATCCCTGCAGGTGTTTCAAGGAGACACATGTGGTGTTGAGGGCCATGGTCCAGCCACAGCCTTGGCAGAGTTAGAGAACACTTGGACTGGGTGATTTTAAAGGTCTTTTCCAGCCCAAACGATTCTGTGATTATTTTTTTTTAAGGCATGAAGGATTCCAGAGGTGCCTGGAAATGAGATGATAACCAGCTGCTGCTCCTGTAGTTTCACTCATCCTTGATTTTGTTGCTTAATTGCAATTGGCAATATGAATAATCAAAGCTTTGCCCTCGATTACCCCTCACAGTTTGGTTTTAATCAAGTCACTAATGTAACCCAAGCCTCTTTACATTGCTTTGTCCTTCTCTTCCTAGGGGTGTGTTGTGAATCATTATAAAAGTATTCCAGGTTTCCAGGGGGTGGTTTTTCTCCTTTGGCTTTCTTCATTCCTCTTTTCCTGTTCCTCTGTGATCTGTGGTGTGTGTGTGTGAAGGGCCCTAGGCTGGCAGCTGCTTGATTGATTCTTAGTCTTTTGTAATTTGTGTAACACCACCCTGGAGGAAGAGCTTTCCCTTGTGCTGGTGATTCTGTTGGTTGCCATGTGGTTGCGGGCACCCACTCTGAATTACACCTTCAAGCAAAGATGGGTAAGGCAGCAGTTGGAGGCTCTGAAGGCTGAGGCATGTCGGTAACTAGCGATGAAGATGGCTGCTCAGTGGTGCTGGATCACAAAATTCCCATGGATTTTCAGCAGATGGTGGGAGGAGAATGGCCACCCTCGATTCCCACGTCTCTTTTGAGCCACCAACACAGCTTTGTACACGTCAGCTGAAGGCTTCTTGAAGGAAACAATCTTCTCCAGTTGCTGTGGGCAAGCTCCAACCTGTATTGGATCCAGCCTGCAATGCATGGTCAGCCTTCTGCTATAGTTTCTGAGAATCTACCTGGTGCTTTGTGTCCCCGCTTCCAGTGACAGTTCAGTGGAGTCGATACTCTGTCTCTTGCTGTTCGGCGAGTGTGCTGTTGGGATTCTGACCACATGGGAAGGAGAAAAATCAAACAACAGTGCATGTAGGCAAATGGTTTTACTTAGTCCCCTCCCTCTTATAAAAAAACCCAGGTTTTGTTAACTCTTTTATCTTTGCTGTGTTGCAAACCATCCCTGTGTAGCTATATCTGTTGGGAGTGCAGGGTGTGCAGCTCCTGCAGGCTGTTTGAAGCTGTAGGTGTACAGTCCTGCAGGCTCTCCGCAGCCTCTGTAATGACTGCCTGAGACCCTGCGTGCCTGGGGCAAAGTGCACCCTCTGTGTTCCTACGTGAATGTAAGGAAGAAAGGTACAGTTCTGATGTGTTACTTGTCCAAGAGCTAATTGCAGAATTTATAACAGGCCCTGATGCAAGCAAATAACCCTTGTGCCTAATCAGCAGAGAGACGGCGACCTTCCTGCTTCAAAGAAGAAGTGCCAGGCAGGGGAGAAGATTATGTACACTTTGGTCTCTGTGCCGCACGGAAATGATATCGCTTCTCTCTTTGAACTGGATGCCACCACTCTTCAGAGAGCTGATTGCCTGGTTCCAAGGTAAAAAAAGAAAGAGAAAAAAGGGCAGAAAAAATAGTGTTGCATTGGCAAGGTTTCCTCCTAGCACTATGCTAGTGAGTAAGGCAGGGGAGAAATCAAACAGAAGCAAGAAGCTTCCTTTGCTGAAAATGTGAGGAGCGTTCACAGGTAAACAAGGGATGTATAAAACATGAGAGTGCTGCTGTGGCTGGGTAAAACAATTATAAGGCTAAACTAAGTGGTGCTTGGAGAGAGTCTGTGAAGAGAAAATGGGCTGAATACTGCAAAGATCTGTGAGGACAGAACTGACCCTGTGCACTGGTTGGAAAAAACCCCACCACTGACAGATCTAACTGGAGTTGTTGCCTGGAGAATAAAGGTGTGGTGAACTGGGCTGATGTGTCTCTGACAGACCACTGTGCACATTTCTTAGTCAAATGAATTCAGCAAGTGGCTTCTGGCTTTTAATGGTGAATATCTGATGTTTCAGCTGTGCAGTTTAGCTGAGCTTGGCTGGAGAAGTCCCTCAGTGTTGGTTGTGACTAAGAGGGTGTGCAGACAGTGGGGCAGGTTGTGATGGGGCTCGGTTTTAGAGCTGGGCATCTGTGAATACTGATGTGTGCAGCTTGGAAGTGTATTTGCTATGTGAAGCTTTTCCAGGTAATTTGCTTGCTTGAATACTCCAAGCCCATCAGCATGAAAGGGAAAGTGTGAAGGAAGACCACAGTGAATCTATTTCAAAAGCAGAATTCAGAGTAAAAATTGTAGCTGGTTTCTCAGCTCTGCTTTTTGATAATGCCACAAATTATCATATGGAAAGAACGTAGAAAGAATCTCATGTCTGCTCTTTGTTCACTTGCTTTTCAGTTGAGAACTGGTACTGTAAATGCTTGCTCCCTGGAGCAGTCACAATGGTGTAGCTGTGAAACCATGGCCAATTTTACTTTCTGGCTTTTGTCTGGGACGGCTCAAAGGGGTTTATTACTCTGCAGAAAAAAAAAATAAGGGATTTTTCATTAAATGTATTCCTGTTTAGATGGGATAACACCTTCGTTTTACATTCTTTTTCTTTCAGGAATATTTTGTGCCTGGGCTTATATGAATACTTAAACCCAGCATTCTGCATAATCCCAAGATGCTGTTTGTTCTGTTGCATCTCTCCTCTGGATGGCAAAGGAGGAGGCAAGGGGAAAGGGCTCTGCAGTACCATTTAGGTCTCTCTAATCAGTGGCCAGTGTGACTCATGCCCTCGAGTCTCATGCTGTGCTCATGTGCTGCCCTGCATCCCACTTTGCCCACTCCAGGTCAGGAGTGATCCATCTCACCTGCCATTTGCTCTCCTGTAGGAACTCCTATGTCCGGCTGAGGCATTTGTGCACCAACACCTGGGTGACCAGCACAAGCATTCCAATAGACACTGATGAGGAGAGGCCTGTCATGCTGAAGGTAAACATCTGCAGGAGTTTCACCTCTCCAGCTCCCTCCTGAAGCTCTGCACTGAGGATCTCACTTCTAGTACATAAAATATCTGTAATAGTTAGTATAAAGGGAAGAGGATTGCTCACCTGTGTTAAACTCTTGCAGATTGGGACATGCCAAACAAAAGAGGACAAGGAAGCTTTTGCCATCGTCTCGGTTCCTCTGTCTGAGGTCAGAGACTTGGACTTCGCCAATGATGCAAACAAGGTTCTAGCATCAACTGTTAAAAAGCTGGAGAATGGGACAATAACCCAGAATGAGAGAAGGTCAGTGAGTTTGATTTCTGTGCCGTCCTAAACTGATGTTTGCCTACTCATGACCCTCTGCTCTTCCAGCTGGTATGGATTTTGGATTTCTGAGTACTCTGCATCCTGCATTTTTCTCCCTTTTTCCCCTCTGGTTTTCGTTCAATGCCTCGGTAATCATCTGTGTGACGGATTTAAGCCTCTGTGAACCAAGGTCTGGAATCCTTAAGTGCACGTCAACCTTAACTGCACCGTGACCGGGGTTCCGTGGCACCAGACACAGCTTGCTCTGCATGGTGCATCCAGCAGGTGCAGAGTGGCTGCAGGTAACACTGATTTCTGTTGGCCCAGGTTCGTAACCAAGCTGCTGGAAGATCTTATTTTCTTTATTGCTGATGTGCCCAACAACGGGCAGGAGGTTCTGGATGTGGTTGTGACCAGGCCAAACCGGGAACGGCAGAAGCTAATGAGGGAACAGAATATATTGGCTCAGGTATGGCCTACTGCATTAATCACTTGATTCTTGTTACAGATTATAGGAGTGATTTATAAAAACATTAGTTTTGGCTACCTTGCTTTATGCCATGTTGGATTTGTCTGGTTGGATTGCATAGGCAGACACGACTTAGGCAAGGCTCACGCCTTGGCCTGTGAATCAGATGGAAACACAAGGGGGAGCATGTAGTGGCTGTTAGTTTCCTGTGATTCTTATGCCTTTTAAGACTATATTTGGTAGTTGATGAAGTCCGAACCGAGCTTGCAACGTGGTCCCAATCCTGTAAGTATTCCCTGTGTAGGGAAAATTCTAATGCATTTGTGGATCCCTGACATTCTTCACACGAGGGCAAACTTCCATGTAAATGAAAATTAATAATCACTTTAAGTAGCCTGCTGCAATTTAAAAATGCAAAAAAGGGTGAGGTTGGGCACCAGCCACCGCTGTCTTCCTTTTTCATTCTTGATTTAGCCAAAACTAAGGCGCTGAAGTGGCATTGTTTAAACCTGGAGATAGTAGTAAAGAGGACGCAGTGTCAGCCAAGTGGATGGGAAATGTAAAGCTGAAGGCATGAAGCTGTGATATCGGAGGCTGTGGTCCCACATGTGTTTGCTCACACGTAACTGGGTTGAGGGACTCACTTTACATCTTGTGCTGTTCTTCTCAGAGGATGTCTCCATTGCCTGCTGAAAGCTAATCAACAACTTGACTTTGTTTTTCACGCTCAGTGGTTTTGATTTTGAACAGATCTTCGGCATTCTCAAAGCTCCTTTTAAGGACCAAGGGGAAGGATCAATGCTTAGGCTTGAAGACCTGGGTGACCAGAGATATGCCCCATACAAATACATGTTAAGGCTATGTTACAGAGTTCTCAGACACTCCCAGCAGGACTACAGGAAGAACCAGGTCAGTGGTAATCAAGACAATTATCCTCCTGATTTCCATAACTGTCAATGCTGGGTTGGACATCACTGCCTGTGCTTAGAAGTGGAATTCTGTGGTAGTGGTCAAAGGACTGGGCGTTATGTAGTCACTGATCTGTTCTGCCTCGTGCTGAGAAAGAGTGGCTTTGCTTTGTAGGCGTTTCTGTAAGAACTGAGTGGTCAGCAGTGAGTACCACTGGTTCCCCTTGCACTTCCACAGGCTCAGACCGAGCTGAGTCCACTGCTTCATTCAGCTTTCTGCTTTTAAAATGATGCTCTTGGACTCTGGATTATCAAATGGGCAGTCTGAAAAACCAGTCTATTTCCATTGCTCAGATACTTGTAGAGGGATGGCAGGGAATCAGACCAGAGGTTATTCTGTCACGTAGCCTGAGGTGTCCCACTGCTGGGGACTCCCTGTGAGCAAGAAGTGTTTCAGAAGATGGTGCTGAGTGCTTGGCACATTGCAGCGAGGAAAACAATGCTCCCGTGGTAGGACCAAAGGGACTATCCATAAAGGATGGAACTGCCCTGTGTGGCCTCTTTGCTTTCCTTCTAAAGCTTTATGGGAGTATTTCTGTCTTAGAAAGGGAGGAGGGAGGACTCAGGAAAGCTTCTTGAACAGGATAGACCTAAGAAATTATCATCCCTAGTATTGAGACTGTTTCTTGGGGTGCATGTTTCAGGTGTGCAGGTGTTGCTTTGTGGAGGCCAGTTCAGGGAGGACAGTTCTGAGGCAGGCTGTGATTGCTGAGTGAGCTGGATGCTCCTGGCTCTAAATGAGCAACTGCTTTAACAGGTCATTGTGAGAATGTTCTTGTTCTTTTTCAGGAATACATTGCTAAGAACTTCTGTGTCATGCAGTCCCAGATTGGTTATGATATTCTGGCAGAAGACACCATCACAGCTTTGTTGCACAACAACAGAAAGCTGCTGGAGAAACACATCACAGCTAAAGAGATTGAGACGTTCGTGAATTTACTCAGGAGAAATCGAGAGCCAAGGTTTGAAGTGGCCCACACCAGGCTCCTGATCTGTTGACAGCCTTTGTTCCCTGTGCATGTGCCTGCTACTTACTGCTTTGTGTCATGCAGGATTACCTGGGGTTCTTGGGACTTGACCGTGTCTGCATTTCCGAGCTGGAGCTTTTACAGTTCTAACAATTTGGTTCTATGTCTGATAAGGACAAGTTGAATCACAGAATGGTAGGGGTTGGAAGGGACTTCTGGAGGTCATTGAGCTCAGTCCCGTGGTTAAAGCAGGTTTGCCTAGGTCAGATTGCTCAGGATCTCATCCAGGTGGGTTTTGAAAGTCTCCAGAGAAGGAAACTCCACAACCTCTCTGGGCAGCCTGCTGCAGTGTTCCAGCACCCTCAAAATGAAGAACTTTGCCTTATGATTAAGGAAACCTCCCGGGTTCCAGTTGGTACCTGTTGCCCCTTGTCCTATCACTGGACACCACTGGAAAGAGCCCAGCCCCATCCTCTTGACCTCCACCCTTTTGATATTGATCTGCTCTGAGAAGATCTTCACTCAGTCTGCTATTTTCTAGGCCAAACAGCCCCAGGTCTCAGCCTCTCCTTGTCATAAAGATGCTCCAGACCCCTCATCATCTTTGTGGCCCTGTGTTGGGCTCTCTCCAGTAGATCCCTGACTCTCTTCAACTGGGGAGCCCAGAACTGGACACAATACCCCAGGTTTGGCCTCAGCAGGACAGAGTAGAGGGTGGGGAGAACCTGCCTCAACCTGCTAACCTCCTGACCACACTCTTAATGCACCCCAGGAGGCCACTGGCTTTTTTGGCCACAGGAGCACCTGGTGAACTTGTCCATCAGCACTGCCAGGTCCTACTCCACAGAGCTGCTTCCCAGCAGCTGACCCCTCAGCTGTAGGGGCTGCTCCTCACCAGCGGCAGGACTCTGCACTTGCTCCTTGTGAACTTCATGACGTTCCCTCTGACCAACTGTTCAGCCTGGTCAGGTCTCACTGGATGCTAGCACAGCCTGGTGGGGTGCCAGCCACCCCTCCCAGCTTGTCCCATCAGCAGACTGGCTGAGGACACTGTCCCATCACCTAGGTTGCTGAAGGTGATGTTGAGCAAGGCTGGACCCAGTACTGACCCCTGGGGAGCACCACTAGCCACAGGCCTCCAAGCCAGGATGAAATGTCAGTCTCTCCTAACTCTGCAGTTCTCCTGCTGTCTTGCAGGAGATGTTCGTTTTTCTAAGCTTTTGTTACGAGTTTTCCTGCAGGTTGTGGTTTCAAGTCAGGCCTGACGAAAGTGAAGATGCCAGTGAACATCTGTCCTAGACCAAACCTTGTGCCAAATGAAAAATCCTGCCCTTGAACTTCACCCAGGGGGAACTTTTTTTTAAATTAGCTTCAGGTCAGAATGTAAAGGAAATGGATCTTTTAGTGGAAACTCTTAGCTGATTTGGGGGTTGGGTTTTCATTTGTGAAATTACTGAAGTCACAGCCGTCTTCAGAAGCAAATGTGCTGAGGCCTCTGTGGTGCCCTCTGTATCTTGCACTAGCCTTCCTTTCCTGGTGAGCAAGGGTATTGCTCAGGGCCCTGGTTCTTCGCTGCTTCAATTGTTCTCCATGTCTGCTGCCACTTTGCCTCTCTCTGTAAGCTCTTTGCCTCTCTTGTGCTAAACTGTTTTGGATTTGGTCATCACAAAGAGGGAGCTACATGAGATCAGTTCCTTGGTGCTGAAGGGTCCTAGTCCTCACTGACAGTCACAGGTCACTTGCTGCGGTGGAGGGTATTGTAGTATTGTTGTATGAACACATTGTGCAGCTGCTGCGTGTTCCCTTCTCTAAGGGTGAAGTCCAAGAGATCATGGGATAGAATCCTGTCATTGTTCTGGCTGGAAAAGACCTTTCAGATTACTCAGCCCAACCAGTCTCCAACTCTGCCAGGCCTGGGGCTAACCCATGGCCCTCAGCACCACAGCTCTGCCTCTCTGAAACGCCTCCAGGCATGGGCATTCAGCCACCTCCCTGAGCAGCCTGGGCCAGGCTCTGAGAACCCTTTCAGTCAGGAAGTTTCTTCTAATATCAAACTTAACCTTTCCCTGGTGCAACTTGAGGCTATTACATTGTCTCCTGTCACTTGTTAAAAGGGAGAAGAGACCAACACCCACCTCACTACAACCTCCTTTCAGGGAGCTGTAGAGAGTGAAAAGGTCCTGTCTACAGATCCTCCCAGATCTCCACTTTTCAGTAATTGTTGGCTGTGTCACTTCAAAGTGACACCTTTAACAGGTTGAGGTGTGGGCTTCTGCAGTGTGGAGAGTGTGGAGTGCAGTGCAGAGCCATCTCCTGCACAAATAACATCCCTGTGGTACTTGGGTTAAGGGAATAGCTGATTGGGAAAATGGGGACTCTTGCTTTTGGTTCCTGACAAGGATGAGGACCTTCAGTGGAGTTCCTCTGCCTGACAAACTTAAAACAGCCTCATTCTTAAGTTCTGGCACAACCCTCTGGCCTTTGATGTGCTGGGAAGTGGCACACTTGGGATGTTTTTCTCTTCTCCTGTCTGATTGTTTAACACCACTGAGGGTGGCCCTTGCAGCTCTTGCTCTTCTTTACCTGCTGTGAGCCTGCAAAGGTCGTGTGCTGATAAATCTCGTGATCGATGCTCCCTTGAGTTCCTTAGTGATGGATGCTGGAGGTTCCTGCTGCAGTGTGTCTGTGTGGAGGTTTAAATATCATGTTATGTTGCACCTGTGGTTTTCTGACTGCAGATTCTTGGATTACCTGTCAGACCTGTGTGTATCTAACACCACAGCCATACCAGTAACTCAGGAACTCATCTGCAAGTTTATGCTGAGTCCAGGGAACGCCGACATTCTCATCCAGACCAAGTGAGCATCCATAAGCAGAAGATGCTGTTTTGTAATCTCTGCTGTGCTGTTTGCAGTGCTTTGCTGATGGCTCCCTTGTGACTAGTTTGTGTTTTCAGGCTGGTTTCAACACAAATGGACAACCTTTTGGAATGCCCTGTCATCTCAGATGACATTGATGAGGAGGAAGTGTGGCTCTACTGGATTGACAGCAACAAGGAGCCTCATGGCAAAGCTATCAGGCATCTGGCTCAGGAGGCGAAGGAGGGCACAAAGGCTGATTTAGAAGTTCTTACCTACTACAGGTAAAGCTGCTCATTTCAGTGCATGAAAAGGCTTGCAGAAGATTCTGGTGCTGTTCTTGCCCAGTTCCTTTGCCAATATCAAAAAAGGTCATGTCAGAAACAGGGATTGAAAGTTTGTTTCCAGTTTTTCCTGTAGGAAGCATCACAATCTTTGCTATTACAGACAAATCTTGAGCCTCCTTTGCTCATGACAGCTCTTGTGTGTCTCCTTAGCATTTTGCCTTTTTATTTGTTGAGCTTTATTTGAAGTTCTTCTGCCTTGGAAGCATGGCATACTCTGAGGATTAGAGAAGAAAGGGCACCACAGAACAGTGTCCTACACTGCTTGAAAGCAGTCCAGACTTCTCCCTTCCTCTGAGTTTCACAGGGAGCCCAGTCCTCATGTGAGCATTTCTATGGGCAAGCTGACCCTCGCTTAGCAGAGCTGCTTTGGGTTTTAGGGTTTGTATCAGCAGGACGAGCATCAGGCCCGGTTCTGAGGTGCACTGTTTCACTCCCAGCTGCCTTCTGTGAGTTCCTCACCCTGCTGCCTTTTTAAGGTACCAGCTGAACCTCTTTGCACGGATGTGCCTGGACCGCCAGTACCTTGCCATCAACCAGATCTCCGCGCAGCTGTCGGTGGACCTGATCCTGCGCTGCATGTCCGACGAGAGCCTCCCCTACGACCTCCGCGCTTCCTTCTGCCGCCTGATGCTGCATATGCATGTGGACAGAGACCCGCAGGAGTCTGTGGTGCCTGTCAGATATGCCAGGCTGTGGACTGAAATTCCTACAAAGATCACAATTCATGAGTGAGTTGGAAGTGTTTCAAGTGAGAGCACAAAAAATTTTGGGGGCTTCATCTCGGTTGTAGATGTCTGCTCTTGACAAAAAGTGTGTGGGGGAGTGCTGTGTTGTGAGCACGGAGCTGCACCTTGTGGTTGCTTTTGGGTAGCTTTGCATGGAAAGATTTGAGTTTCATTTTCCACTGTGTTCCTGTAGGGAGCAAATGCAATGGCCTTTCCTCAGACCAACCGACCTTGGATTTTGTCTTAACATCACAGGTTTGCTAGGCTGGAACTTGGTTTTGTACTTCAAGCTGAACTGAAAGACAGAAGTTTGCAGTTAGGTACAGCTGTTGCCCCAGAAATGGTTCACAGAGGCTTTGGCTTCCATCCAGCAAAGTACTTGAGTGTGTGTTAAATTTAAGTATGGGAGAAGGGACCCTTGACTTCAGTGGAAACCCTCTCTGACCTAATTGATTAGGTGGAGCAGTGCCACTGGGCTAGACCTAGACAGGGAGTATCTGGCTGAAGAGACAAAGAGGAACAAGTTCATCAGTACAGCAGACAGGATTGCTTCTGCTAGTGAGAGGCAGGATTAGAATAGAATAGAATTAACCAGGTTGGAAGAGACCTTTGAGATCATCCAGTCCAACCTATCACCAAACACCATTTGATCAACTAAACCATGGCAGCAAGTGCCTCATCCAGTCTCTTCCTAAACACCTCCAGTGATGGTGACTCCAGCACCTCCCTGGGCAGCACATCCCAATGGCCAATCTCTCTTTCTGTGAAGAACTTTCTCCTAACATCCAGCCTAAACCTCCCCTGGCACAGCTTGAGACTGTGTCCCCTTGTTCTGGTGCTGGTTGCCTGGGAGAAGAGACCAACCCCCACCTGGCTACAACCTCCCTTCAGGGAGTTGTGGACAGCAAGAAGGTCTCCTCTGAGCCTCCTCCAGGCTCCAACCCCAGCTCCCTCAGCCTCTCCTCACAGGGCTGTGCTCCAGACCCCTCCCCAGCTTTGTTGCCCTTCTCTGGACACCATCCAGCAACTGAACATCTTTCCTAAACTGGGGGGCCCAGAACTGGACACAGGACTCAAGGTGTGGCCTAACCAGTGCTGAGCACAGGGCAGAATGACCTCCCTGCTCCTGCTGGCCACACTGTTCCTGATGCAGGCCAGGATGCCCTTGGCCTGCTTGGCCACCTGGGCACACTGCTGGCTCATGTTCAGCCTACTATCAACCAGTACCCCCAGGTCCCTCTCTGCCTGGCTGCTCTCAGCCACTCTGACCCCAGCCTGTAGCACTGCATGGGGTTGCTGTGGCCAATGTGCAGAACCTGGCACTTGGATGTGTTCAATCTCATGCCCCTGGACTCTGCCCATCTGTCCAGCCTGGCAAGGTCCCTCTGCAGAGCTCTCCTACCCTCTAACAGCTCAACTCCTGCTCCCAACTTGGTGTCATCTGCAAATTTGTTGATAACTGACTCAATGCTCTCATCCAGATCATCAATAAAGATGTTAAAGAGCATGGGGCCCGGCACTGATCCCTGGGGCACACCTCTAGTGCCTGGCTGCCAGCGGGATGTGGCACCATTCACCACCACTCTCTGAGCTCAGCCCTCTAGCCAGTTCCTAACCCAGCTCAGAGTGCTGGTGCCCAAGCCAGGGGCTGACAGCTTGGCCAGGAGTTTGCTGTGGGAGATGGTGTCAAAGGCCTTGCTGAAGTCCAGGCAGACTACATCCACAGCCTGCCCCACATCCACCAGGCAGTCACCTGGGCATAGAAGGGGATCAGGTTGGTCAGGCACGACCTGCCCTTCTTAAATCCGTGCTGGCTGGGCCTGATCTCTTGGCCATCCTGTAAGTGCTGTGTGATTGCACTCAAGATGACCTGTTCCATGATCTTGCCTGGCACTGAGGTCAGGCTGACAGGCCTGGAATTCCCTGGCTCATGCAACCGGCCCTTCTTGTGGATGGGCACCACGTTGGCAGCTTCCAGTCAACTGGGACCTCTCCAGTGAGCCAGGACTGTTGATTCTTGTATCAGACCCAAAACATCAGCTCTGGGTGTTGGTGCAGAGAAGGAAACTGACTGCCCAGTGTTGCTGTGTTCCTCCTAAAAGCAGCAACTGGCCAGCTGAGACTGAGCACCTTATTGAGCTGCCATAGTATGATCCCAGAGTGCTCTCTGCCACAACTGTGGTGTTTCCCTCTCTGTGTAACTGCTCTTCTCTGCAGCCCTTGTTGGAGGGGAGGTCTGTCCCTCTTCTGTGCCTCTCTGTGAAGCATCAGCTGGCTTCTCCCCCTTCCCCACACAGAGAACTGAGTGTCAATTCATGGCATCAGCACCGTTTGGGTTTTCTTTAGTGGCAGTTGATCCTGCTATTAAAGATGTTTTATTTTCCTTCCTTCTGTGCCTTGTGTTGCAGGTATGACTCTTTCACAGACTCTTCAAGGAATGAAATGAAGAGGAAGTTTGCTCTAACTATGGAATTTGTAGAAGAGTACTTGAAAGAAGTTGTCAATCAGCCCTTCCCTTTTGGAGACAAAGAGAAAAATAAACTTACATTTGAGGTAATTCTCAGCTACCTGCATCCCAGGTGCAATCCTATCCTTTCAAACCTTCCTAACCCTCAGGTCGGTTTCTGCTCTCTGTTGAAATTTAACTGACCAATTGCTTTGTCTAACTCTGAAAATCATGCAGTGTCGCTGGCCTTCGTGCAAGGCCTGTGTTTACGTCAGTGAGCTGTACCAACCTGAGTGCTCTCTGGATCTGAGTCTCTGTGAGAGCTGCAGTGTGCCTTGCACAGCCCAGTGCCACAAGGGTTGCCAAGACTTCCTTCATTTTTCATTCTCTTTCTCATAGGTGGTGCACCTGGCTCGAAACCTCATCTACTTTGGCTTTTACAGCTTCAGCGAGCTGCTGAGGCTGACCCGGACGCTGCTGGCGATTCTGGACATCGTTCAGGTCCCTATCTCGTCATACTTCGAGCGGCTGAGCAAGTTTCAGGATGGAGGTGGGAGAAGCAGCCATGGTTGATGTTCCCATCTGCAATTCACTATTTCCGTTGGAAATAACTTGTAGAATGTCTCATGATATGTCAGGGTTCTTTATTCACACATAAGCCTTTCTCTAGGTGCAGTTTGGTCTTCTAGATAGCTGATTTTAGTCGAACATGCAACTGCAGCCTAAGTCAGCTCTGAAAGATGAAATGACACAGTGGCATTTGCAGGCAAGCTGCAGAGTTGCCATGCTGCTTAGAGCTATTTAGTTAATGTTCCTTGGGAATGAGGATGATGGCTGATGATCCTTGAATTTATACTGCACGTGTCTTGGTGGTTTTGGATGCAACTCGAGTGCTGCACATCAGTCTGACAAAGCCCTTGTTGATCAGGTGTCTCAAGGCCCTGTTCAACCTAGCTTTCAACACCTCCAGGCTTGGCGTCCTCATGGCTTCTCTGGGCAGCCCACTGCAGCTCCTCACCATCCTCATGGGCAAGAGTTTCTTCCTAATGTCTAATGTAAATCCAGCTTCTTCCAGTCCAAAGCTGTCATCTTTCATCCTTCGCTCCGTGCCTTTGTACCCAGTCGCTCCCCAGTTCTGTAGCCACGCTTCAGATACTGAGGGCTGCTCTAAGGTCTCCCCAGTCTTCTTTTCTCCAGGCTGAACAGCTCCAACACTCTCAGGCTGTCCCCATAGCAAAGGTCCTCCAGACTCTGATCATCTTTTTAACTCTCTTTTCCTATTACTTCAGCAACATTAGGCGTCAGCCTGTAGCTGCAACTGGTGTCCTGAGGTTGTGAGGTGGATCATGAGAAGTCTGACCCAGCGAATGGGTGGCAGATCTGTGTTGTGGGCACTGTGGGCTTTTGGGGTTGTTTCTCCTCATTGGTTCTGTGGGCTGTATAAAATGTAGAAGTGATCTCACCTGCTGCCCTTAATGTCATGCATTAAGTTTTCTGTGAGGCTTACCTGAGGTCAGCTAGTTACTGAGCACTGAAAAATGGCTTAATGAAGAAATAAAGTGTGGCTCTTGGCCTGTTTATGGTAGCTTCTGCAGCCTTTACGAGCAAATTCTGTAGAGAACCTGTAAAAATTCATACCTCTTTCACAAACAGAGCTGTAAGGCTTAGTGCCTGTGGCAAATAATAGATGGCTTTACAGGGTTTGAGAGGAAATGTGTTCCTTTAGGCACTGAAGGGTTGTTATATGTCTTAAAAATGGCTGTAACTTCTCAGGCAGACAAATGAAACTGCGCGAAGCAGTGAAACTAAATCAACAAAAGCAGGGAGATGTAGAGCCCCAGGACAATGATTCCCTGCCACAGGATCTGCAGGGACTGCCACTGTTGCATCCAGAGAGGGCACTGACACTTGAAGAAGCCTGTGGCGGAGCATCAGTGTGGTTTTCCCTGGAATCCACAAAGTCAAAGCACTTTGGATTCCAGGTTCCCATTCAAGCAGACATCTGGAAACTGTCTGGTGTTAGCTGCTGCCTTAAAACCTGGCTGCGTGCACTTACGCTGAGGCTAGGTCAGTTTTGATTAGTTCCCTCAGCTGCTCCTCCCCAGCCCTGTTCTCCAGACCCTTCCCCAGCTTTGTTGCCCTTCCCTGGACCTGCTCCAGCCTCTCAATGTCCTTCTTGTAGGGAGGGCCCCAAAGCAGAACCCAGCACTCAAGGTGTGGCCTCTTCCAGTACTGAGTCCAGGGGCACAATCCCTGCCCTGCTTCTGGCTGTACCATTGCTGCTCCAGGCCAGGCTGCTGGTGGCCTTCTTGGCCACCTGGGCACTGCTGGCTCCTATTCAGCTGCTGGCACCCAGCACCCCAGGTCCTTTCCTGCTGGGCAGTTTCCAGCCACTCTGCCCCCAGCCTGGAGTGTTCATGGGGTGGTTGTGCCCCAGGTTCAGGACCCAGCACTTGGCCTTGTGGGATCTCATCCGACTGGCCTCAGCCCATGGATCCAGCCTGGCCAGGTCCCTCTGCAGAGTCTTGCTGCCCTCCAGCAGATGAACTCCCACCTAGCTTAGTGTCACCTTCAGACTGAGGGAGCCTCAATCCCCTCATCCAGCTCGTTGATGAAGATGTGTTGATAACATTCTCTGGTGTCTTGAGAATATCTGTGGCATAGAGGGCTACTGCCTGTGAGGGTATCAGCCAGCCTTGGAGGATGTCCTTGGAGGATTGTGCATGGTCCTTGGCCCTGGGCACTGGAGAGCAAGCTGAGGACACTGGGTAGGAGGAAGAGTCTGAAGGAAATGGATGAATTGTGAGTTGCCTTTGCAGTTGCTTTTCTTCCTGAGCGTGGTATCCTGTCAGTCACCATCCAGTCTGTGTTCCGTAGCAGATTCCTGTTGGCTTTTGCCTTCATTCTGCTGTTAGAGTTTTTGCAGCTAGTAAATGGCTTAGCAAGGGAATATATTTATGTAGAAAATGAAGTCTCAGGTTATCCCCTGCTTCCATAACTTGGATGGTTGTTATTTCCCCTGCTTAATTGACTCCTGTGAACAATCTTTCCTTCCCAGAGAGGCTGCTGTGCTGTCAGTCTTGCCAAATTGTATGGGATTGTGTACTGGAGTTCTGTGACTGATACTCATTAGGAAGTTGTGATCACTGTAATAAAGCCATGGAAGGAGATGCACAGTTGTCTTTTCAAACCATGACAAGTATTCTCCTCTTCACTCTTCCTGCAGCTCCTTTAAATTGCCACTTGTGCAGACACGCCCTGATTGCACTTCCACTGACCAACCTCGTGAGGCATGGGGCACTTCTGGTGGCTCCACTGCTGTGGCAGGTTCTTGGCACCTGACCTGTATTGGCAGATTGAGGAGCAGAGAGGGAGAACTGGGGAGAGAAAGGGAAAATGGGGGAAATGGAAGAAGGTTTGTGGGTGTTGCCTCGTGCTCTCCTCTGCTGGTCAGCCACAGCTCTACTTGCTGCCTGCCCTGGTGTAGCTCAGCTAACTCGCTGAGGCAGCAAGTTCATTTTCCCTTGGCCATTGGTATTCAGGAAGCACTGCAGAGCTGCAGCTAAGATCAGAGCCCTGTTACTTTAGTCGTGAGCATATGTACTAGAAGCTGGAATCTCTTTTATTGAGCTGCTGGGGTTTGTCTTGCGTTGTAGGCTTAGCTGACGCGAAGGCAGCTGCTGTTTAAGCCACAGTAACCTTTCTGCTTGCCTTACTTCAAGGACTCGTCCCC
This sequence comes from Dryobates pubescens, assembly GCF_014839835.1. Classification (NCBI taxonomy): domain Eukaryota; kingdom Metazoa; phylum Chordata; class Aves; order Piciformes; family Picidae; genus Dryobates; species Dryobates pubescens. Next base: position 137,968 of record NC_071626.1, read on the forward strand.
TTTCCTGCTGAGATAACTCTGTTAAAGCCAAGAGAACACAAAAACTTAGCAAGAAAAAGCAACTCTACTACTGGGCCCTGATGCTTGTGAGTGACAGATTTAAATCCATGCTTAATGTGGTCTAGACTTCCAAGGCTGGGCATATAACCCTGAGCACCTCGAGTGCAGGTTACCTGGGGATCTTCCGGAAGAGAAGCTACTGCCCACTCTTTATGTACCTGAATGATCCTTGAGGCTCCTTATGGAGAACCTCCCAGTCGTGAGATGCAGTTAGCTGTGCTGGGGGACTGCTGTCTAACCCTCAGAGATGGCTACATTCCACCAGCTCCCTACAAAAAGCCTTCCATGAAAAGAATGCCAAAGTGCTGCAGCTGCTGGGTTATTTTCACTCTGGGAATGTTCTCCCCAAGCCTGTTCTGCATTAATTGAAAACAACAGTCACCATCAGGCAGCTGCTCAAAAAGTCACAAACTGGACCAGGGGAGGTTCCACCTCAACATGAGAAGACACTTCTTTACTGTGAGGGTGCTGGAGGCTGCCCAGAGAGGTTGTGGAGTCTCTTTCTCCGGAGACTTCGCAGGCCCTCCTGGATGTGTTCCTGTGTGCCCTGCCCTGGGTGATCCTGCTCTGGCAGGGGGTTTGACTGGTTGGTCTTCAGAGGTCTCTTCCAACCCCTACCATTCTGTGATTTCTCCAAGATGGATTTGCCAAGACACCTTGTCTTACCACAGCTGTTGACTGCAGTCATGCGGTGTTGAGCCACTTCCCACCCCAGCTGTGAATCCTAAGCTGGATTCAGCAGAATGTTCTCTCACTGAGATCCTTTCCTGTGCATTCATGGGGTGCAGTTTGAAATGACAGTGACAATAAGCACCTCCTCAATCCTCCTCTGCTGTGCTGCTCTCCCTGTTCAGACCAGTGGCATGAAAGTAAATAACAGAGGAGTGTTGTGGGCAGAGGGTGTACCCTCTCACCAGTGCTGTTGGGAAGCAGCTTCACAGCTACTGTTTACTGGTTTGTCCCATCTTTTAGCACTGGTGTTTCATGGGTAAGGGGAAAGGACAGCAGTTATTTCTTTGTATTTCCCAGATGCTTTTATAGGCACCATCATCACACTGGCTGAGTGCTTCCCAGTCTGGCCTCTCACTGTCCCTTTTAGAGATGGAGAAAGTAATCTTCTCATTTATGGAGGTGATCCTGAAATGCAGAGTGTGGCTGATTCCTTGGTCATGGAGGGAGTTGATTCCCATCCTGTGCAGCACCCCAGTGGTAGCTGAGAAGTAAGCAAGATGTATCCTGTAGGCAAAATCCCAGCTTGCTTTCTCTGAGAACGTGGGGTCCACACAAAACATTGTCTGAATCCTTGTGCAGAATACATTACCTTTTTGGTTAACTTTACACCAACTGGACTTCAGTCCTAAGAGCTGGGCAGGAACTTTTCAGGATGAAGTGGAGTTCCTGTCCTTTATCTGGGACAAACTGCAGTTGTGTCTAGTTTTTGAGAAGAGTATCTCCTGGGCTGGTCTTGGACTTGAGTGGTTTCGTTGTCAGTGGTAACCCCAGGAACTCAAGCTGTTTTATCAAGAATTCCTGAGCTTTGCAGAGGGCAGTGCCTCAGTTCATAGTCTGCAGCTGAGTGGAAGGCATTTTGAAAACATGCTGAGAGAGAGGCTGGTGACTTCTCAGCTGGTATGTAGAGCAGGAGTATCACCAGCCACAAAGCAGCTGCAAAGCCTTGAGGTCTTGCTGAGGACTTACCCATCAGTGTTAAGGACAGGCTGATACGAGAGAAGTAATTTATTTCATGGTTTGAAGATGTAGAAGATGCAAAAAGTCGCTTTAACTGAAGCCACTTTAAGGGCTGAAGGTCCTCCACTTAGCTTGATGTGGGGGTGTACTGGACTGTGATCAGTACACGCTGGGAGAAGGAGGTGCCCGTGCTGCATTATTCCCCAGCTGTTTGGTGTGATTTGAAAGGAAAATTTGCAGCAGGAAGGGCATTTGAAATTACTTTGTTTGTGTTATGCTGGTGTAAACAGTGAGGAGAGCTCTCTGTGCCTGCCTGATACAAGGATCCAGCCCCTGGTTTGACTTCTGGCTTTCTATCCCTAGCATTGTGTAAAGTCAGAAATAATTTTTCCCCTTCTGTGCAGGGACCTGAAGAGTTATTTTCAGCAGCCCAGTTCAGAGTGATTGCAGAGCAGAGCAGATGCCAGATGGGCTTGGTTTTCAGTGTACCTGTTAGGGCTGTAAAGGACTTTGCCAACATGCCTCTGTGTGACACAGCTTTGCAAGCAAGCTTTGCTCACAGCCAGCGCACATCTGTTTGTTTCATGCACAGGAAACAATGTTATGAGGACCATCCACGGTGTGGGAGAGATGATGACCCAAATGGTGCTGAGCAGAGGATCTGTGTTTCCCATCAGTACCCCAGATGTACAGCCAAGCCTTCACCCAAGCAAGCAAGCCAGCACCTCAGACAGTGAAGATGTGATTGTGATGGACACGAAACTGAAAATCATTGAGATCTTGCAGGTAGTAATGGTTGGTGGATGTCACACCACAGCCATCTCATGGTGCTTTGCTTATCCACAGGGGCCAGTTCTGTTACCTACCTGCTTACTGTTCACTGGGCTGGTTGTGAAAACAACACTTTGCTGTGTGGAAGGATACTCCTCTGTGTGCACAAGGGTCCAGCTGTGGTCCTCTCTCTGGCACACCTGCTGTGCTTCTGAAGGAGGAGATTCTGTAGACACTCTGCTGTCGTAACTGTGCCAAGGTGGCACTTGTCCTGCCAGCTGCCTCTCTAAGGTTTTTTGGACAGTGTCTGTTTCCAGTCTCAGGAGCACTCCTCTCACACCAGGGTAGCTTGCTTGACTCTTCTGCTACAGCAGTTTGAGGAAGGGCGGAAGGGACCTAGACCCACAGAATGACAGAAGGGTGGGGGTTGGGAGGGACCTCTGTGGTGGGCAACCTCTGAAGATCATCCAGTCCAACTAACCTCCCCTGCTAGAGCAGGGTCACCCAAGCCTTGCATGCTCTTGGAGTTCGTATCAGGTTTGTGCCATGAAGAAAGAAATTACAGGAGACTGATGACTGTAATGGATTCTAGTTTCATAGTGGACACATTTACTTAAAAGAATTGACCCACTAATCAAAATAATAACATCCCCCTGTATGACCCAGCACAGGAAAGTCCCAACTCCTCTTACCAGACAGCAGAGGAAAGCCTTGATCTAAAGCTGCCTTTTCCTTCCAGTTCATCCTCAGCGTGAGGCTGGACTACCGAATATCCTACCTGCTGTCCATCTACAAGAGGGAATTTGGGGAAAGCAGTGGCACTGTGGACTGCTCTGCAGCATCCCCACCTGACACACCAGGGGCTGCCTCAGGTGGGTGTCACTGTTGTGTGGCAGTGCAGAGTGCTTCTGTGCAGGATGCAGCAAACGGGGAGCTTGGCCAGCCCTGGAAGGTGCAGGCTGCCTGAAGCTGGAAGGCTGAAGCGGAGAAATGAAACTTCTCAGGAATCCCAGAAAGCCAGGCCTGGCCTGGCCTCCTCCAGCACAAACAGGATTCCTGATCATTTACTCCTCCCAAAACACCGCACGGTGACAGAGGGGAGGGTAGATCATGAACAAGTGGTAGAGGATGGGTGAGGACAGATTGAAGTCAGGTGAATGTGGTGTGGGGATGGAGCTGCTTTCCTGGGAGCATTCCTGTACGCACAGAAGCACTCCACAGGCTGATTGATGTCTGTGTGGCCACCTGCAAGAAGGGCAGAGGTGCTGTGCATCAGAGGGACAGCTAAGGTCTGCTAAAGCTATTCCAGAGCACAGTGTGGTGACTTATCTGGGTGATGATAAACCTTCTAAAATCCACCTGTCTGCTTTGTGGGGAGTGGCAGATCTAGCACAAAATGCACGAGTTTCATGCTCTGTGTCCTTTGTGGGTCAGGAGTGGTGGTTTGTGCAGCTCCAGGCACCATGAGGCCCTGGTTTGTCACTACATTTTGGGTGTTCTCAGTGACAGTAATGCACAAGCTAGTTCTGCTCCATGTCCTGGTTCTTCCCTCCTGCTCTTGCAGAGAGTGAATTTCATCTGGCTGAGGATTGAGTGGTTGGACCCTGGCTTGCTAATAGCTGCTTGAAAGGCAAGCAGAGCTCTGCTCTGCTGTGCTGATTAAACACTGAGCTCTGCCTTGCTTTTGAAACTTGAATTTGTATTTTTTTTTTTCCAGCAGCTGTTCCTGACATAGATGAAATTGCAGCTCAGGCTGAAACCATGTTTGCTGGCAGGTACATGCTTTGAAGTTCTGCCTCTCTCTATATTTATCTGTTGGTTCACCTTTATATTTCTCATGGACAATCTCTGTTTGTTCTGTGCTTATGTTCACCTCCCTTTCTCTTCCTCTCTTCCCACATGACCCACACCTGGATGGAAAGGTGCCAGGAAAGACCTGGATTTCAAACAAGCAGACAGCCCTGTTGGTAGGGATCACTGAATCCTTCCAGCTGGAAAAGCCCTTTCGGATCACCCAGTCCAACCATTCTCTGACTCTATTGTTTTTGAGCTTAATTTATCTTAAATAAAATGTTGATAGCAGCTGAAGAGAGAAGGAGTGAAAAGGGCCAAATTAATCTCTGATGAAATGTTGTTTACTTGAATTAATTTGGATTGGGGATGAGCCTGGTACCATTTCTAGGAGGCATAAATGGGTTTTGCAGTGTGCATTTCAGTCACAGTGCCTGACAGCTCCATATACACGTGCATTTCCAGGTGCCTTCCAACCCCTAAGCCTGTGTGAGCCTCTGATGTCCATTCTGCTACAAGGTTGCTGCAGCACCACAGGGCTGTGGGACTGAAGTACTTAGAAACTACGTTAAAGTGGTGTTCAGAGCTTCCGTCCTGCAGCATCCTTGACTTGGTTTTAGGAGCTGTGTCAAAGGAGGATTGTGTATGAAAGCACATTCATGTCAAAAGCCTCTTTGCACTTGATTTGATCCTTCTTTCCCATTTCTGTTGCAGAAAGGAGAAGAATGCAGTTCAGCTGGATGATGAAGGGGGCAGAACTTTCCTACGAGTCCTCATTCACCTCATCATGCACGACTACCCGCCTTTGCTCTCGGGAGCTCTGCACCTGCTGTTTAAGCACTTCAGCCAGAGGGCAGAAGTTCTGCAAGCATTCAAACAGGTATGGATGAGCAGTGTCATGGCAGGCAAAGGCTTCCCAGAGGCTGCTTTGCTTACCTCAATTGCTGTGTGTAGCATGGCAGTGTTCTTCCTTAGAGGTTTGTTTGTTTCCTTAGCTGAACACGTGTGCCAGTGTGCATGGTAGCTGTGCACCCAGGAAGGCTTCTCTCTGGCACTGCATCCACACAAGGAGGGTCTGTGGTGACAGATGGCTCACACCCATCTCCCAGCAAGGTGTGCTATGGTGATCCCTCAGAGACACAGCTGTTGGCAGCCCATGTTCTGCAGTGTCAGCAGGAAGACTTCCCAGCCTTTCAAGACTCCTGAGGCTAGGCATAGAGTTCTCTTGTTATTCATGTGGTGTTTCTGGTTTCAGTTCATGTCTCTGCATTGTTCTCTGCTGCCTGATACAGATATGGCCAAAGAACAGGAAGGCAGGAGCAGAGCCAAGCCTGTTAGCAGCTTGTTTTCTCTCTGCCTGATGCTGGTGCATGTGCAGGCTCCATGTGTCAGTGGATTAGGATGGGGAGAGCTGAGTGACAGAGACCTCTCAGTTACGTAACCCGGAGTAGCATGTGTTGGTAAGACCATCTGATGCTCGCCTCAGAAGTTTGATTGCTGCTTGTCTCGTTGTTACATAAGATCTGGATGTTTCTCTTGTTTAGAAACAGCTGAGTGATAAAGACCTGGAAACCTTCCTTCAGTGCTGTTGCAGAGCAGCATTGTGGCCTCCCACCAGAGTATTGGTGTTAGGCCATGCTGGGTGGTTGCACACCCAGCTGCTGTTCCCAGGCAGGCATGGACTCAGTAGCTGAACATCACTTTGTGAAGCATGGAAAAGGTTAATTACTGAATAAACAAAAAAAGGCTGTAGAGAACATGAACTGTGAATGTCTCAGTGTTCTTGGCTGCCATGGGAAGAGGCAGAGATGTGGTTTAGCACCAGCCTTGGGAGAGTTAGAGAATGGCTGGACATAAGCCATGGTCTTTTCCAACCAAACCAGCTCTGTTACTCTTTGTGACTGTCACCTTTTACATAAGTGTCATTTCTTAACAGTGCTCATGGCTGTGCTGCAGACTCTTGTTAGGGTTTTTGGAATATTACCTTCATTAATTGCCCTGGTAGAGCAAAGAGCATTGCAAAGATTGGAAATGTGTGGAGCATGCTAGATCAAGAACTGCAAGCAGCAGTGAAAAAAACCAGCAAATAATCTTAGCACTACAAAAAAGTGAGGCTAATCTTAGTAAGAGGCAGCAGGTCAGGTGCTGAGAGATGTTGTGAAGCCAGGAGTTAGTTGGTGAACTATATTCAAACACACTTTCCCCAGCTGGCCTTAGCAGTGTTTCAGTCTGTTACTGTGCAGTGTTTGAGGTGATGCAGGTGAGCATCAACGCTGCAGCCACCTGACTTCTGCTGCCCTGATTCCTTCTCCTATCATCCTTTTGTTTTCTTGGAAGAACCGTGGCAGTGGGAGGAGCTGTTTCCACCTGTTCTGCTTTCATACCACATAACTAACTTTGCTGGCTTGATACTATGAGGGTCCCAACTGGTGCACAGAGCTCAAGAGCTTGGAAAGCTGTGCCAGTGCAGGAGAAGTTTCACTGTGTACTGAAGCAGGAGAGATAATGTTGTGGAAGTTGTAACTGTCCTGTTTTGGGCAGCTACGGCCTCCATCTCTGTTAAAGGTTCTTTGATGAATGTGGACTGAAAAGGCTGCATGTGAGATGGTTCAATTTCACAGAGAAAGTGACATAAAGCCCTTGGGAAGGGCTCAGAATGGAAACTGTGAAGCAAATTCCCAGGCATAAGTGCTGGTGCTACTGCTTTAAGAGGTTTACACTGTTCTCTATTTCCAGGTCCAGTTGCTGGTGTCTAATCAAGATGTTGATAACTACAAGCAAATCAAGGCTGATCTTGATCAGCTACGTCTGACTGTAGAAAAATCAGAACTGTGGGTTGAGAAGAGCAGCAGTTATGAGAGTGGAGAGGTGGGTGACAATCAAACCAAAGGGGGAGAAGAGCCAATAGAGGTGAGTTTAAAACCTTTGCTCTTAGCACTGCTTCAGGATTGACTGGTAGTTTAATGAACAGCTACAAGTTGGTGGTCAGGTCAATCAAAGCAGCAAAGCAAGAACATGCGGTGTTCCAGCTGAGCTTCAGGAAGAGAGTAGGAAATACAACCTCTTTTATCAATGCATTCAGTGTCCCAACTGCCTGCACGTGTCACAGAGCTGCCTGCCTGGCTAGGTGCAAGCCACTGTGTTTGTCACAGCTGCGTGGCCAGGGATGTGACCTAGGGAACACAAGCTGCCAGTTGTGCTGACTTGCTGGAAGAAAGGAGCAGACAGTATCTGTTCCTGCAGCTAAGGGAGAAGAGCACAGTCAAACATCACAAGGAACTGCACTGTCCACAAAACATAAGACTGACAGAAGGACCCTGGGGTTTTCTGAGCCTTGCTATACCACATACATATCCTGCCATACATTGTGGTTTCAGAACTTATAACTTGGATCTGGAACCATGGAGGCCTGATTATAAAACTAAAACTAAGAAAGTGAATTTTGGTTTTCAGTCACAGTTGAAGGCTTTAAGAAATTCCCCAACTCTAGTCTATGAAAATGCAAGAGTTGCTGTGGCTGAGGTTTGGACCATAACAGTAGATAGGTTTTCCCACCAATATTTAGTTCCGCTTTTCCTTTTTCATCAGAGGAAACGGGGAGAGGTGAGCAGCTGTGATTTCTGACACAGCACTTTCCTTATTCTGTTCCTTGGTGGCAGGAAATTGGGCAAGGAAGTCACCAGGGGAAATTTAGTAGGAAGCCAGGTGGAGATTGTGCAGCATTGTGAAGCCAATGCACTGAGGAAAAGTAGGAGCTGTGGAGAAGAAACAGGATGTTTGCAGGTGTCTGTGGCACACACTTGGCCTTTCAGATGAGAAAGCAGATTTTAGGTGGCTTTGTATGGCAGAAAATCCAATGCTTCAAGAGAGATTCCTCATTCCTTGGGACAGTGTAGGTCCTACCCTAACTCATCTGAATTTAGTGGTGTCAGCGCTGGGGAGGAGTCTGGACTTTGTGACCTTGGGTATGTGGGATTTCCTCAAGCATAGCTCAAGTAGGAAAGAAAATGTTCCTTTCTGTATTTAGTGAATGGAAAAGGAAATGGGGAAGCAGGACATGGAATTGCTGCTGGATGTTTAGGGGGCTTTTTACCTCTTACACATTTTAAAGTGTAGAGAGGTCCTTTGCATCCCTACTGATGGCAGAGAACCTCCATGAAAACTGTAGACTGGAATGAAATTCACACTGGATAATACATAGAATAAACCAGGTTGGAAGAGACCTTCAAGATCATCGCGTCCAACCCATCAACCAATCCAACACCGCCCAAGCAACTAACCCACAGCACCAAGTACCCCGTCAAGAGGAGGGGAGAAGGCGATGTGCTAGGAACAGAAACATCTCTGACCAGGGTGTTGTCAGTGTTCTGCTCCTGTGAGGCAGCCCCGTGCCTGCAGGGATTAGTAGTGCAGGACATCATCTCTAGCAGTTCGAGAGAGTCTTCTCTCAGAACAATTGCCTGCAGTCTGCACAACTGCTTGCAGCATCTGGTGGTGATTCCCTCAGAGCTGTGCCAGGTTACAGTAGCTCAGAATCTTTCCAGTATTTTTTTCCACTGTTACCTTAATCTTTTACACTCAGGAAGTGTAAAAGTCTTACCTGGCAAAGCCACTTTAGATAGTGAACATTCTCTTTGAGATCTTCAGTCGACCATGGGAGGTGAGCTGAGGGCCAGAACTTGCACTGTGAGAAGCAGGTGGCTATCTTCAAGCAGATAAACATGCCTGTGAGATCTCCTGCTTTCTTGGCATGTATGCTGGCTGTTCAACACTGAGCTGGATCAACCTCTAGGTCTTTAGGGAGTATGCTTCATTTGCAGTCATATGACTCCAGAAATGGAATTTATAGAAAAAAGGCCATGTTCTTCTAGATAAAATATCCAGAGTTCTCCAGAGGAAAACCAACTAGTCTTATAACCATGCAGGATCATCTTGACAGGAAAGAGTGCTTGGAGTTAGGTCAGACCTAAATTAGACACCATAGAGGATTAAGAAGAGATGGGAAAATTGGTCTGGCATACCTGAGCCTTGCTTGAGAAGGGAGAAGCAGATGGAGCCTGTTTGCTTGGGTATCTCTAGCAAGGGAGTTACGAGTCTCTCTTTGTGCCACTGCCCATGGAGAGTGCGGTGTTTCTTCTCATGTCTCTGGAGAATGCATTGGTGGTGTAGCACCAGCAGTGGATCTGAGGAGGAGTAGTCGTCTTAGTGGAAGGACTCTCAGCTGAGGCTGGAATGCAGTGGCATGTCTGGAGCTTCTCATCTTCACCATCCACCTGGAAAGGTCAGAGAAGCTTCAATGGGTACAAACCTTCAGCACCCTGAAGCATGTGGTGTGTTCCCTTGCTCCCCTCCTTAGCTGGTCTGTGGCACCTTGCTTTTGCTCTGGAAATGTTTAAACAGACACCTCCTTGACGGTTTGAGACAGTGAACTGGAATTTCTGAGAGGACCCCTTATTCCCCTGGGTAAGGAAATGCAGCCTGAGGAGGGCAAAACTCTGCCAGCATGGCACTGACTCGTGCCTTGCACAGCTGAGGTGAGGCAGACCATTTCAGCAGCAGGAGCAGCGTGGACTGAATGCTGGAATCTGGGCATCCATGTGTTTTTTTTGTGGACATCCAGAAAATACTGTTCCCTGAAGGTGGGGTGGTGAGGTGAAAACCTTTCTCCTTGTGATCTCTGTGACTCCTGTCCCCTATGGAAGCGTCTGTCTTGGAGCATAACGAGGCAAGACATGCAGCTGAGTGCCTCTGGTCTGCCGGTGGTGTGATTACCTCTTGATGACTACATCCCTGGCATACTCTATGGATTCAGTAAAGAAAGCTTTGCTTTGTTCAGAGAAGGGATAGATTCAGCAGTTTAATGCTGATCAGCACTTACAAGACATATGGTTCCTGTGGATTATAAAACTACTTTGATTGAGGAAGAATGCTGATAGAAGTAACAGGTAAATTAATCTTGGTTAACCCACAGTCCCAGAACAAAAGAGGGAAGTTAGTTATAGCAAAGAGCCTGAAATATCTTCCAAAGTATTGATTCCAGCAGCCAGAGGGAAGGCAGTGTGCATGCTAACACCCTGCACAAGGAAACAGCCTCTGCTGTTGCTCCGATCACTGCCGAGCAGCGGTGCCGACGCTCTCACAAACAGCTCCTGTGGCCAAGCTGTTCCTGCTCCGCTGGGAGTTCAGGCCAGATGGAATTTGCAGAGCTTCTCTTCTCCATCAGCTAGCAAAGTTCAGAGAGGTTTCAGGAGGCACAAACGTTCAGACTGGCCTGCACTTGGTGCTTTAGTCTGCTGAACCTGCCCTGTGCAATGGCACCCAGAGCACACCTGTCTGCTGCTTTTTCACACCGGTTTGCATCCTTGTGCTTACACTGTGAGGCAAAGTATCATAGTATCAGTCAGGGTTGGAAGGGACCACAAGGATCATCTAGTTCCAACCCCCCTGCCATGGGCAGGGACACCCCACACTAGATCAGGCTGGCCAGAGCCTCATCCAGCCTGGTCTTAAACACCTCCAGGGATGGGGCCTCAACCACCTCCCTGGACAACCCATTCCAGGGCTTCACCACTCACGGTGAAGAACTTCCTCCATCTCCAGGTCTGCTGCAGTTTTTCTGTGGGCTTGATAATTTCAGTATCCAAAGCCCAGCCCTTCAGTTCTTTGTGTTTCCAGTCAAGAAAGCCTTACCCTAGCAGGCTGCAGAAGCAACCCAGCACTGTCAACGTGTTTGTGTAGAATGTTCTCCCTTGTTTTGACTGAGATACCATGGAAAGGTGTGGAGGTGTGGCAGTTACACTTTATTCATCATACCCAGCTGGGGCTTTCCATGAGCCAGGGCCTACAGCATGCAGAGTCCAGACTGATGCAGCAGTTTAAAAGAAAGTTCCCATTTGTGTTTAAATCCTTTCCTGCATCATCCAGAGACAAGGACAGAAGAGTCCTCTGTGTGGGGGAGGAACATCTCTGTTGTCCTTGTGCTCCTTGTTGCTGTACACCTGAGAACTCCACCTTACTTCTCTCAGCTACAGAGGTCACCTTAAGCTATTTCTCCAGACCTTTGAAATGTTCTCACAAACTCTGTCATCTTTCCAGCTGCATTAGGGATCTCTGGATCGAGTGTTGGCTGCTGAAGTTCACTTATGGTCCCTATGCTCATTGTATCTAAATTCTTGTCTGCGATTTAGGAACCTGTTCTCTTTTTGGAAGATCAGAGGCATGCAGACCTAGAGCAGTTGCCTCCAATCATGCTGGAAATGTGAAACAAAGGAAGGAGTTGAATGTGGCTGTTCAGACTCACTTGGATGGCTGCACAAAGAAAAATGAGTCTCTGTTATCTGTGTTATGTCTGTTCCCTAAGATACAGTTTGTGTTCAGGCAATTGCAATAGATCTCCACCTGTTGTGTGTTCCTTGTTACAGGAGTCCAACATTCTGAGTCCTATACAGGATGGGATCAAAAAGCCACAGATAGACAGCAACAAAAGCAATAACTACAACATCGTGAAGGAGGTCGGTACGGCTGCCAGGGAGCCTGCCTGACGGGCGGGCTGGCTGGCTGAGTAGACGTAGTAATCACTTTGAAAGGAATGTTTGTGTGGCTCTGTGTGACAGCACTGGTTCTTTGCCTTCTTGCAGCTTTGTTTATTTGTTCATTTATTTATAGATTTTGGTTCGACTCAGCAAACTTTGTGTTCAGAATAAAAAGTGTCGGAATCAACAGCAGCGACTGCTGAAAAATATGGGCGCCCACTTGGTGGTCTTGGACCTTCTGCAGATACCCTATGAAAAGGTTGGTCTCCTCATTTCAGCAGTAAGGTGGATGAACTCGATAAGGGGAAAGGCCTCCAGAGCCTCGGGAATCAATGTGATGTGTATTAAAAGCTGAATTCAGTGAGCTCTGGCACAGGGGTGAAGAAGCTGTGTGCCTAGGCATGCCCAGCTGACTTGGTTTGTTCTCCTGCAGAGTGATGAGAAGATGAATGAAGTCATGAATCTGGCCCACACTTTCCTTCAGAATTTCTGTCGAGGAAATCCTCAGAATCAAGTTCTCCTCCACAAAAATCTCAACTTGTTCTTAACTCCAGGGGTAAGAAGTGCATTTCAAGGAGGGTGTTAGAACGGGCAGTAAATTGGGACTTGCTGACAGATGATTGTGCTGAATAAATGACTTAATTAAGCTATGCCTGCCCTGTCTTTTCTCCCTCACTGTCTTCCCTCTCCTGTCTTTTCTCCTTTATCATTGCTCTTTGTGTCATTGTTTTCGATGCTGCCATTTAAAAAGTAGGACACCTGGGTGTTCTTTGTTGTTAATGGATTTGTGCAAACCTGTTCTGCTGAGTTCTGGCTGGCCTTTTGCCTTTCTGACGTTCCCTCTGCGTGACCTAACTAGATCCCTGTACTCTTCTGGAGTTGCCAGCCCCTCTTTCCAAAGGTGGTCAACTCTCCTTCTATTCCTGAGCCCCTGCAATAGCTCCCTGTTCAGCCAGGATGGGCATCTTCCCTGAGTGTTTGTTTTACAACACGTGGGGACAGCCTGCCCATGTGCCTCTAAGGCTTCCTTCTTGAGGAAGTTTTCCTGGACCCCTTTGCCCTTCAGGACGGTCTCCCAAGGGAAACTCTTCACCAGTGTCCTGAACATTCTGAAGTCTGCCCTCCAGAATTCCCTGGTAGAGGTTTTACTGACCCCACTCCTTGCTTCACCAAGAGTCAGCAAACAGAAAGATATACTTGAGGAGCACAACAGGCCCTTATGAGCCTGGTGTCCAAGGGACCAAACTAGAGCAAGTTTGAAGCCAGAGCACCAAGAACACATCAAGTCTGGATGCTGGGTCCTCAGCAACATCCCCTTCTTGCTGTGGATCTGTTTCTCTGTAAGCAACGAAGCCTTAGGTTCCCTCTGCAGTTACGGTGGCAGGAGATGGTCCTTCACAGTGATCAGACTGCACATGATAACCTCTGCCTCCTGGAATCACAGAGTGAGCCAGAGATAGCTACTCATGTTACTTGGCTGCCTCTCAGCAAATCTGCTGGCAAGTGGGATGAATGTGGTCTCCTTTGCCTTGTATACCACAGTTCCTGCAGAGTGCTCTAGCAGCATTGTGTGTGTGTGTCTGTGCGTGTGTCTTCACCTTCCCCAGGGGCACAGATTTTGTCTACGTCCACTTTAGGACCACTTTGTACTCACAGGAAAGTGTGGAGAAATCCCATCATAAAGGAAAGCTGTGCCCTAAGGTTACTGCTTAATCACTGGGCTGCTGCACACTGGACTTTCCCAACATGCCTTCCTCTGGTCCTGTCAATCTGTCAGTCTCAAAACATCTGCTCTTCTCAAAACACCTGCTCAGGGGAGACCTCATTACTCTCTAAAGCTCCCTAAAAGGAAGCTGGAGCCAGGTGGGTGTTGGTTTCTTCTCCCTGGTAACAAGTGACAGGAGGAGAGGAAATGGAGGGAGGTTTTGGTTGGGCATTAGAAGAAACTTCTTGACTGAAAGGGTTCTCAGAGCCTGGCACAGGCTGCCCAGGGAGGTGGCTGAATCTCCATCCCTGGAGGTGTTTTGGAGAGGCAGAGACGTGGTGCTGAGGGCCATGGCTTAGCCCCAGCCTTGGTACAGTTAGGGAACGGTTGGGCTGGGTGAGCTGAAAGGCCTTTTCCGGCCACTTTTTAATGTGTGTAGCTCCTGGAAGCTGAAACCATGCGGCACATCTTCACCAACAACTACCTGCTGTGCAACGAGCTGAGCGACAGAGTGGTGCAGCACTTTGTGCACTGCATCGAGACCCACGGCCGCCACGTGGAGTACCTGCGCTTCCTGCAGACCATCGTGAAGGCGGACGGCAAGTACGTGAAGAAGTGCCAGGACATGGTCATGACGGAGGTGAGCGAAGGGCTCGGGTGCCAACCGCCCGTGCGCTGGCTGCTCGGCGCAGGAGGTGTGGGGTTGCCTCGGCTGCTCTTGGTGCCGCTGGGACGCACGACGTCAGCGTGTCAGGGCTGGGTGGTAGCACAAGTGAGGAATGTTAGCAGAGGTTTGGGGGAGTTTCATGTTGTAAGGCCATCTGCAGAACTAGAAAGGAAACAGGAGTGTTAGCATGGTGCTGGGGAGATAGCTGTTTGTGGATAGTGTGGCATGGAAATAGCAGAGTTACATAAACCTTCAGTTTCCTCTGCTGTAATTCAGGAGCCCATTTATGCAGCATTCTTGCCACACTGTGCCATGGTTTTGCCACATGGTTTTATCATGCCTGTGGTGTGGCTCAGTTGGTAGCACGTAAGACCCTTAATGGAAAGCTTGTGATTTCAAGCCTGCAGTGGGCACTATTGTCCTCCCTACTCTAGTCATGAGGTCTGTGGTGACAGGTTGGACTCGATGATCTTTGAGGTCTCTTCCAACCTTAGTGATACTGAATACTGAATCATTACATTAGAGACTCTCACCTCTATGGATTTGTCTAAATGGGGCTGCAGACTCTTGAGGCCTATGAAGCTGATAGAAAAATACCTTACTGGCTTCTCTACCTTTAGGATTTGATACACAGAGTGCATGAGAAGTGAAGTCTTTAGCTTGCATTTAACTGTAATTATATTAACAGCTCAGTGAAATTAATAAGTGGGTAGAGCTGAATATGGTGAGAAGTTCAGACGGGATCCAAGTCCAGGGAACACGTTGCTTTGCTTTACTATATGCATTTGTTTGTTTTAGAGACATCTGCACAAAGAAAACACAGATAAAGCTCAGATAAACCTTGCTGAAGTTTTGCTCCACAGCAACAAAGAATAAAAACTTCCAATTAAGAAAATAAAGCTTCAGCCTACATGGATAACCTTTAATGGAATCCACCTCAACCTTTTCAGTTTGACTGAAGTGTTTTAGCATGCAACATCAATTACACGTCTTTGATTTACATAATTCAAACAGTTCTTTTATCTTTGTGCTTTTACATTTCCCCCCCTTCCACCACAGCCTCTTGCAGGCTTTTACTTTCTCACCAAAAAAACTGCTTAGACTTTTCTCGATTTAAACATTGTTACTGACCTCTAACAGCACAAATATAGTGTTACATTTCTGAGCTGGCTACATGATGGCAATTGAAGTGAACTCAGATTTGACATCATGACTCCTGCAGGAATTTGCAGGGGGAAGGGAGTGCCTCTGAATGACAGGGGTAGGATGGAACACAAGCCCTACGAGGAGAGGCTGAGGGAGCTGGGGTTGCTTAGCCTGGAGGAGACTCAGGGGTGACCTTATTACTCTCTACAACTACCTGAAGGGAGGTTGTAGACGGACGGATGTTGGTCTCTTCTCCCAGGCAGCCAGTACCAGAACAAGAGGACACAGTCTCAGGCTGCACCAGGGGAGGTTCAGGCTGGGTGTTAGGAAGAAGTTCTATACAGAGAGAGTGATTGCCCATTGGAATGGGCTGCCTGGGGAGGTGGTGGAGTCACCATCACTGGAGGTGTTCAGGAGGAGACTTGATGGGGTGCTTGGTGCCTTGGGTTAGTTGTTTGGGTGGTGTTGGATTGGTTGATGGGTTGGATGCGATGATCTTGAAGGTCTCTTCCAACCTGGTTTATTCTATGTGTGTATGCTGCTCCTTTTCAAAATCTGTAGGAGGTTACGGGCAAGTGAGAGAGGCACCGGAATGGCAATCCAGTGTAAAGGGCACAGTGTAGCCAAATGGTTGGCACTCGCAGGGACTCAGGACAGCTTCTCCGCAGCCAGCTGAGATGTGCTTGGTGTCCTTGAACCAGGGGTGTAACTTTGTGCCAGAGGCTCGCTGGGCGTGGGCAGGGTGCTGAGGGGTGCTGAGGGGTGCTGGTGTCTTGCAGCTGATCGCCGGGGGCGAGGACGTGCTGGTGTTCTACAACGACCGTGCCTCCTTCCCGCTGCTGCTGCAGATGATGTGCTCGGAGCGCGACCGCGCCGACGGCTGCGGGGCCCTGGCCTACCACATCACGCTGGTGGAGCTGCTGGCGGCCTGCACCGAGGGCAAGAACGTCTACACCGAGATCAAGTGCAACTCCCTCCTGCCCCTGGACGACATCGTCAGAGTGGTGACCCACGACGACTGCATTCCCGAGGTGAGGCCCTCGGGCCGCAGACCTGGTGTGCTCAGCAGCTCAGGAGAGGCTTTGCTGTTCCTAGCCTGCTGGCCAGTCAGATATAAGCGGGCAGCAAGCGTCCCAGGAGCTAGCAGTGTGCCCTTGTGGCGAAGAATGCCAGTGGCTGCCTGGGGTGCATCACGAAGAGCGTGACCAGCAGAGTGAGGGAGGTTCTCCTGCCCCTCTGCCCTGCCCTGACGAGGCCTTCTCTGGAGTACAGTTCTTGTCCCAGGTCAAGAGGGTCAAGGAAGTTCTGCAGAGTCTGACAGGCACGAAGATGCTGAGGGGACTGACAAGGAGAGGCTGGGAGCCCTGGGGCTGTTTAGCCTGGAGGAGAGCAGCCCAAGAGGGGATCTGCTCAATGCTGATCAATAGCTAAAGGGTGGAGGGCAGGAGGATGGAGCTGGGATCTTTCCAGTTGTGCCCAGTGATAGGACAAAGGGCCACAGGCCCTCCACTTTCTCCAGTAGTTCCCTGTCTCTCTTCAGCTGGGGAGAATTTGTTGCTATACTCCTCCCTCAACTCTTCAAAACGGGACACATGCATGATTGCTGGGTTTATTGTGTTTGTACTTAAAGGATCATCCTTATTGTTCCGTATTTTTGCAGACAGAAAACATCACATCAGTGGTTGTTGCTGTTCCATTCCATATTGGTTGCTTTTACTGTTCCTGCAGGTGAAGATTGCCTACGTTAATTTTGTTAACCACTGTTACGTGGACACTGAAGTGGAAATGAAAGAGATCTATGCCAGTAACCATATCTGGAAGTTATTTGAGAACTTCCTCATTGATATGGCAAGGGTAAGCTTCATGAGACATTAAATATTCCAGCAGACTAATTGATATAGAATAGAATAGAATAGAACAGACCAGGTTGCAAGCTGATGGGCAGCAGTTAGGACTGTAGGCACTGTTTCTGTGGACCCTGGGGAGATTTGTGCTGTCATTACTTGTTGAATTAAATTTCAAGTCAGAAGTTGAATTGAACTCCCATTCCCTGATATTTTGGAGGCAGAAAATGAGGGAAGTCATAGGACTTGCAGAACCATGAGGAGAAGGCAGTGTGACATAATGATTACTGCTTACATCATATGCCCTGTTCCAGGAGGTTACTGCTGCTTGGAAGAGCCTGATGCTGATAGCAGCTAATGGAGTTGCTCTTTCTGCTCAAGAAGTGGAACAGTAGGATTTTGGTGGGTGGTGGACTGTGTTTGATGTTTTGATGCTGCAAAGTCTTTTGGAGGTGTTCCAGACCTGTGTTGGTAGCACATGCCTAGCTTTTCCCAGCCCACAGCCCCTTACAGAATCATTTTGGTTGGAAAAGACCTTTAAGATCATTGAGTCCAGCCATCAACCCAGCACTGCTCGGGCAGATGCCTAATTAATCCTCTGAATTTCCTGGATAACAGCAAAAAGCAGTACAGAGGTGCTGTGGCCTGGCCTGCTCTTCAGCCAGCTCCCTTTGGGCAGCCCTTGCTGCCAGCCTATTGAATGTATTTGCTCAGAATTATTTTTCTGGGCCCAGGCAGAGCCCCTGTGTTACAAAGGCAGTGTTGTTGAGAGGCGGTTGTGGTGTGGAGCTCTCAGGACGGTTAGGCAGCTGTCAGCCTCACAAAAGGTGTTACAACAGCTTTCAGAGCAGTGAGGAAAAGAGCCCTTTGATCCTGTGTGTCCCAGGGAGCTGCAAGGGATGCTTTGGCTGGGGGAAGGGGAAATGTTTTGCCTTCTGCTCCAAGTGCCAGTCAGTGGAGGGCTTGTGAGCTCTTGCCTAGCAGTGCCAGCGGGGCAGAGTGTTCTCCTCAGGGCAGGATCCCTTCCCTTTTTATAACAAGAAGCCAAAAAGGAATCTTTTTTGTCAGCCTGTGTATTGAGGAAGGAAGCAGTCCCCAGCTGTCTGTTCTTCCAGCATGCTGCAGAGCAGGCGCAGGCCAGGCTGCTGCAGCGGGCCAGGCTGCCAAGGCAGGTGTGCTGTCAAAGACACCCTGGGCCTGCAGCTTCTGCCAGCTGCTGCTCCTGCGGGTCCTTGCAGCAGTGCACTAAGCAAAGGGCTGTTGCTGCAGGAAAGGCTTCTCTGTGCTGTGTGTGGCCCAGCCGGGGAGTCAGCGGCTGTAGTCTGAGCAGGATTAAAGAGAGAGCCAGGGTCTGACAGCTGTAAAAGTCATCCTGGCTTTCTCTGCAGAATTTTTGAAGCATTATTCATCTGAGTTTTGTCCCCAAAGCCTCTAAAGGGGTTTTTAAACACTGGTTTCTCAATCCTCATCTCCACTTCATGCATTTCAGGTTTTTTCTTCCACATATTTTAGTCCCCAAAGAGCAGAGGGATAAAAACACAAATGAGAGGATTTCCAAATTCCTTCTGTGCTGGGAACTTTTCAGGCTGGAGTGGGAGCAGAGTGGCACCCCCCATATGGCTCTGCCTTTCAGACGAGCGAAGGGGAGAGCTTTAAAGCTTTTGGGAATTTAGTTTTGGTGATTTCTGAATTTGCCATGCTAGCAGTGCACAGCTCCCTGGCTTCCCATTGGGATCACAAGGGCTGAGCTTCAGAGCTACTGGTTCCAGCCAAAACTGGCATACAGATTAATTAAAGGCAGGAAAACTTCAAGAGGGTTTTATTTCTGTGATTATTAAAAACCCCAGACAAACAAAAAAACAATCAAACAATCACAACCAAAGAAGAAGAGATGGGGGTGGAGGTGGTGTCAGACTGCTCCCAGAACTGAAGGGCTGAGGAGTTTGCTATTTCAGTTTAGCCACTGTTCTCTGGTCAAAATCTCCTTTCCTGGAGGGATGAAAAATGCACTGTGTGGGGGCATGACTTGTTTGTCTGACGCACTTTAGCAAAGCTCCTCAAGATGCCTCATTTCTCTCAGTTTCTACCTCTGCCTGCTGCATGTCAGTGCTTTTGTGTTCAACTCCAAATGCCTTTGTGTTGCTCCGAACAGGAGTGCTTTTGGATGGCACGTCAGTAACCCACCTTGAAACTCTGCTGGTGAGCTTTCTGTCTCACAGCGTCCAAGGGTGACAGCGGCAGTGTGTAACTGCAGAGCAGTTTGCCCTCTGTCAGACTCAGGATGATCATTTTGATCCTGTCACCAACTTCTCTCTGTGATGCTGAGCAATTCACTCAGCTTCTCTGGACCTCAGTTTCCCATCCAAAGTGTGATGCAGTGGTGAGTAGGTACAGCCCAGGTTTCATAAGTGTGTTTAATGCTCAGAGGCAACGAGAAGGCTACCCCAGAGCTGCGTGCACAAAATAAGTTCTGCTTTTGCATAGATTCCCTGGAAGGCTGCAGCAGTTTGTGGCCTGCAGGGGTGAAAGAACAGCTCTGCCTTCCATCCTTGTGAGCATGGCTACAGCTGCCTGGTTGAGGCTGCTGAAGGTGGAGCGCGGCTCTGGGGTGTGCTCCCTGTCGGTCCAGTCCTGCCTTTCTCGCCAGGCGTGGCCCTTTGCGGAGTCTTTTCTCTAGAGCTTACACTGCCCTGGGCACAGTCAGCAGGGCTGCAGCTGTTCACTGCTGCTGAAAAGAAATCAAAGATGTACTGAAGGACACCACCCACACTGCTCTTTTCCTTTCTTCATGGAATCTTCATGCAGCAACAAACTTTCAGTGTTGTACCAAAGGGGTCTTCAGGGGTCTTTGATACAAATCTTCCCCCATCCTCCCACCTTCTAGTCATCCTCCTGTGCTTCAGAGCTGTCCCAGTACCATCTATTCTCTTCTTTCACTGTTTTTACCTCATCTTTCACATTTTTCCCATGTGGCTCTCCTGCTCTACAGCTTGCAACCCTGAAGGCTGTTGGTGTCAACTCTGCTATCTCCTTTCCTTCCCTTTTTTAAGAGCAGCTTTCCTGCAAATGAGCTTTGCCTTTGCCACTCATTTGTGGTGATTGATTGCAGGGAGAAGTTAAACCTTATTTGAAATGTTTCTGTCTCATGTGCCTCTCCCAACCAGCCCCACAATGGGAGGCGAGGCCAATCTTGAACTGTCAAAAGCTCTAAGTGGCAGCAATGTGCTGACCGAGGTGGCGAAGAACAGCCAGGCAGAGAGCTGCTTCAGATGAGAAGGTGCTCAAAAGACACTGTGGGCCTCCAGGGAGGAAGATGAGCTGATGGGTTTTGTGTACAAATGATCTGGGGTTGCATGAAGAAGTGTTCCTGTGTTGTAATGAATGCAGGGTAATAAGGCTGGCACCTTTGAAGGAGCTGAACATCGCTGCTCCCTCCCTCCCTGCAGGTCTGTAACACGACCACAGATCGCAAGCATGCAGACACCTCTCTGGAGAAATATGTCACAGAGCCTGTGATGAGTATTGTGAGTGGCTTCTTCAGCTCCCCATTCTCAGACAACAGCACCAGCCTGCAGGTAAGGAAAAGACACACAAACCATGAATGAGACTCCTGCTACCCAGACGGCAATGCTGTGTCTTCACATCCTCCTCTGGTTTCTCTGCCCCCTCACATGCCACTGGCTTGCAGGCTGATTCCTCCTTTACAACACTTAATGTTTATCACCCACAGCTCTGAGCCCATAGATAGCTCCATATGGTCAGATTTACTCCTGACTTGGTGTGAGGTAAATGCTGTGTCCTATGACAAAAGGGACACAGACCTGAGAACTGGAAAGACTTGGCAGTCCTTCTGCTCTCTGCTGTTTGCCGAGTGTCAGTGGTGATGTGAGGAACAATTGCACGCTTTGCCCTTTGTAGAGGTGCAGCACTGATTCCTGTTCCCTCCAGTCCGGAGAGCAAAGAGAATGTCATGGAACTGTAACTTGAGTCAGCAAGCCATGTGGTTTGCACTGTGTCAAACCCTGGGGCAGTTGTGGGGAGACTCCAGGGGGTAAAGTCCCATCTTTCTGGTTTTCAGACACACCAGCCTGTTTTCATTCAGCTCCTGCAGTCTGCTTTCAGAATTTACAACTGTACCTGGCCAAATCCAACACAGAAAGCCTCAGTGGAGTCGTGCATCAAGACTTTGGCTGAAGTGGGTAGGTGCCAGGTTTTGCTTTCATTATTCTTCTCTGTGGTTTAACATCAGAATTACACAAGGTGTAACAGTGTTTAGTTTAATCCTGCCACCCTGAAACTGTGACAGCGAGGATTTCAGAAATCTCACTTTCTGAGGCTAACTTCTTCCCCCTTTTAGAACTTATTCCAATCTGCCTCATCAAATGGAGCTGTTGGGTGAAACCTGTGGGTCAGAGAGACCTTTGCTAAGTGAGCCATGCTTGAACTTCACCTTAAGCCAGTGATGATCTTAAAATGTAGCACATGTTGTGCCAGGAGACAAGCCTGGGCATTTCTAGGTGTGCGGGGCTGGTGGTCTGTGGTAGGTGTCCACTGTGTGCCTCCTGCTCCTGGGGAAGTCAAGGGGAAAGCCTGAATGGAAGGCAAGGCTGATGTCTGGAGTTCTCTGTGTGACTTTGTTCCCTCTGTGCTCAATTTAATTTCTGCCTCTACTTTCAATCTTCTTCTTTTCTTTCATTCATTTTTCTGGGTTTTGGAGGAGGGTTGCAGTTGGGGTTCTCAGTGAGGATGCTCTTGTGCTGTTGCAGGCGTCCAACCTTCTTGCTACTCTGGCTTCCCACTGACGGGACCCCAGCCGTGCCTCAGGCGCTCTCAGGTGTGGCAAAGTGGAGCTACGCTGCCAGTGAAGGGCATCGCCCCCTATCCTTTTCTGGGAGTTTTCTGCACTGGCAGCAGGGCACCTAGGGGTGCCATGGGCCTGCCAGCCTCATGGCTGTCCCCTGAGAGCAGGTGCTAGCAGAGTCATTAAGGCTGGCACAGCCCTCTGGGGTCCTCCGGTGCAGGCCTCACCCATGTCACAGGAGCTGCTCAGGAGCTTCCCAAAGTACGGACTGGAGTGGGGGGAGTTGTGTTGTGGCAGTAAACTGCCACATGGCCTCTTTAGGGGTCTGGGAGGGTGAGGGACAAGGCGAGGGGGATGTCCCTAAAGAGCAAAGCAGAAGGGGAGCACAGTTTCCATCAGACTCCTGTGCAAAGACTGCTGTGGCTGGGGTGCAGGCCCCTGCCCCGCTCTGCAGGGGCACACGCCATGGTGCATCTCCTTGGGCACCAGTGTCTGCTCCTCCGTGGCACAGCCAGGCAGGGTTTGGCTCTTTGGCTGGGTTTTGGATACCCATCTGTGAGCACCCTTCTGCCTTTTATTTTTGTTCGACTTGAGAGTCTGACAGCTTTAATGTTAGGGCCTTCATGTTTCACAGCAGGGATTAAAAAACAGGCTTCTAGAAAGAGTCTGTCTGTATCTCAGAGAGAGAGGATTGGCCAGATTTACAGCAGGGACCAAAGACTTTTGGGGGATAATAAATGCAGTGTGGAGTTGAAAGAGCAAACATGATTTTTTACTTTATTTTTTGTGTGCACGGGAGCCCTGGATTTAGGCACAAATCTCAGGAGGAAGAAAGATCATAGACAGATTTCCCAGGATATCAAAGATCCATATAACAATGCACTTCTAAAATATCTCTCTCAGAGCAGGTTTAAGCAACATACATTCTGCTCAGTGCTTACTGGTTTGTTGCTGGCTGGGGGACATGAGGCTTGCCTCAAGAGCTGGAGCTCATTACATCTGTCTTATGAGCACTGAAGAGTGGGCATTGTCTTCCAGGTCAGCGAAAGGGTCTGTTGCAGAAGCTAATTTCATGTAACCCTAGTACTCCAGCTGCACTCAGCCACTAGGGAAAAGCTTGATAAGCTTTTCAGGCTTCACTTGCTGCTGTGTCTGCAGGCAGTTGTCTGCCTGCAGCTGGGTGAGAAGCATCGAGGCTGCTTTTCTTCAGCAGACCCCTCTGTGGCTCCAGGAGATTTGGAGCACATAAACACCCAAGTGCATCAGGCTTTCATTGTCCTGCAAATATTGGGCTTGCTGGAATGAGCAGAAACAGGCAGGAAATAATAAATATTTACTGGAATATGTCTGGTTCAGGGGCAGATTGCCAGGGTGATAGACAAATATACTCTCTCTGCTGCAATTGAGGCCATTTCCTCTCCTCCTGTCACCTGTTACTGAAACAGGCACAGAGGAAGTTGTAGTGTGATGGTCACGGGAAGGGAGAAGTGGATTATAACAAACTACAGAAGCCCCACAGCCTGTGCTGTTGCTCTTTGAAAAGGACTTAGGTAAACAAATAGTCACAAAGAAGAGACATTTGAGATGAAGGACAGTGCCCACTCACAGTCAACCAGACATAAATTACTCTAGGTTGTGAATAACCTAAATAAATGTAGTTTGTAAATCAGAGGTTTGGATCCAGCTTTGGAAGTGTGTTCTTGGTCAGTGGGCCAGGAGAAAATGGAGGAAGGAGGGTTGGCAGGAAAGCTGGCTTTGTATGAAATGGGGCTCAGTGCATCTTTCAAGAGATCTTGAAGGCTGTGGCTCAGCAGGAAGCAGACAGTCTGAAGGAGCAGGGAAGTGATTTCTGGCTGCACATTTATTGCCCAGGTACAGCTCACCAACAGCCCTTTGGCCAGAACCCAAAGCGCTCTCCTGTGATACTCCTTGACCACCCTGTGCTGTCCTCTGGAGCCCTGTCCCTGATCAGGCACCACAGGACTCATTACCCAGCAAATGTGGGTTGCATTTGATTGCTGCTTTGGAGTTATTGTGCCTATTTTAACTTTCCTGTAACAACCTTTTCAGCCCTGAAGATACTTTTATTTCATTTCCCATTTGAGTTTTAAATCCTTTTTCCCCTGTTCTACAAAGAGCTAGGCCTTCATTTTCACTTTCTAGTTCAAATACAATAATTATCCTGTTGTTACTTCTTTGACAGCAGGAAGAATAGGTTTCAGATGAAGCACATGTTTTATTCTATTTTAACTGTTTGTGTTTCCCTAATTGCAAGGAAAATTGAGTGATGATCTTTTTACAGGCTGATAAATATTTTAGTGTAGATTTTGTGCCGGGAAGAAGCCTTGCAAGTGAAGGGTGGCGGATTGGCACAAAGCTTTCCTTTGCCTGAGCAGCCTGGCTGCTGCCAGCCTTTGCATCTCCCCATCTAAAGGCATTTGTTCAGCAGTCAGGAAATGATTAAGGAGCTGGAGGCGCTGATTTGTGGAGCAAAATTAATTGGACTAAATATGCATCGCTCTGTGAAGCGACAGCTGGGACGGGTAGGGGAACACCACAGAGCTGTCTGCAGCCATCCAGGGGCGGCAGCAGGGAAGGGCTGCAGGGGCAGGTGGGTGCTGGCTTTGTGTGTCCCCCCATTGCCCACCACACCCCTGCAGGAGGGGCTGTCTGTCAGGGCTGAAACACCTGCATGTCCCCCCGGGAAACACACACCAGGGCTGGCCTAAGGCACTGCAGAGTGTGCTGGGGGTGCTGGGTGACAGCAGCTGAAGATGAGCCAGGAGGGTACCCAGGTGGCCAAGAAGGCCACCAGCAGTGTGGCCTGGAGCAGCAATGGTGTGGTCAGCAGGAGCAGGGCAGGGATTGTGCCCCTGGACTCAGCCCTGTTTGAAGCCATGTCTTGTGTTCTGGGGTTCAGTTTTGGGCCCCTCACTCCAAGAAGGACATCAAGGGGCTGGAGCAGGTCCAGGGAAGGGCAGGGAAGCTGGAACAGTCTGGTGAGGAGCAGGTGAGGGAGCTGAGGTTGTTTAGTCTGGAGGGAAGGAGGCTGAGGGCAGACCTCACTGAATCCCCATCCCTGAAGGTGTTTCTGAGGCAGATGTGGTGCTGAGGGCCATGGTTTAGCAGCAGCCTTGGTAGAGTCAGAGAATGGTTGGACTGGGTGATCTGAAAGGGCTTTTCCAGCTGGAAGGATTCAGTGATCCCTACCAACAGGGCTGTCTGCTTGTTTGAAATCCAGGTCTTTCCTGGCACCTTTCCATCCAGGTGTGGGTCATGTAGGAAGTGAGCAAGCGTTCCTGGAACAGGGCCTTTCCCTTCCAGTTTGCCTCTGTAAAGAGAGCTGCATGCAAGTAATGCAACAACCCCCCACCCCGAGCCCGTCCCAGGCCTTCTGTGGGCAGCTGGTCTGTGCTACTGGGGCTTTGGTGGAGTCCAGCCCTATCACAGAGTGTCAGGTTGTGAGTTCATTCTTGGCACTCCTGTTGCTCTTTTCTTGTGAGTCCCCATCTCAGAGAACTTTTGGGTAGTTTAATCAGTGAAGGAAGCTGCTGCTGCACTGGCTACAGATGGAGCTGTCCAGCCCAGAGCAGGCTTGCTGTGACCTGGCTGGATGTGTGGCTCTGCCTTGCTGGCCATTGGCTCATGTGGTTCGCTCAGCCATGGCTGTTCTGATGGCACAGCTGTGAGCAGCAAGCTGGGGGCTGCTGGTGCAGAGCACTGCCTGGTTAACCCCCTCTCCTCTGAGCCTGCCAAAGCAGGGCGGTGTGCTCAGGCTGTGATGGCCCTGTGCAGGCTGTCCTGGGCAGGAGATAATCCTGGGCTATGCCTTCCACTGCAAGACAGAATACACCTTAGCTGAAGGCCCAGAATCACAGAATGGTGGGGAAGGCACCTCTGGAGACCATCCAGTCCAACCCCCTGCCAGAGCAGAAGCACCTAGAGTAGATCCCACAGGAACACAGCCAGGTGGGATTGGAATGTGCCAGAGAAGGCTCCACAGCCTCTCTGGGCAGCCTGCTCCAAGGCTCTGCCACCCTCCTTTTGCTTCCATGGAACCTCCTGTGCCCCTTGTCCTGTCACTGGACACCACTGAGAAGAGCCTGGCTCCATCCTCCTGACACTGCCCCTTTAGCTATCGATCAGCATTGATCAGATCCCTCAGTCTCCTCCAGGCTGAACAGCCCCAGCAATCTCAGCCTCTCTGAGGTGGGCCTGTAGACACATTCTAGTCCAGCCTGGTCAGTGTCCTGCTGGGTACCTCTGGTGCCATGCAGACACCTAGCAGGCTTCTGTCCCATTTCACCAGGCCAGACAGAAGACAGAATTTTACCCCCTCCTGACTGCTTTGTCTCCCAGCTCCAGCCCTGCTTGGCAAGTTTGAGTGCTGTCCAAAAGTACTTCTAAGTGGAACAAAACCAAACATGCTCTTAAATATTTTATGTTTGTACGTTAAGGGAGATTGACACAGTTTGAAGAGGAAAGCAGCCTACAACACCTAAATTAAAAATAAATATTGATGTTCACATTTGTTCATCAGCTTTCCTAAAGGTAGAAATATGTTTCATGTTGTTTTAAATAATGAAATGTGAAACAAATGAAAGATAAACTTTCTACAAGCTGCAAAGGAGATCAGAAGACAAAGCCTTTGTTTATAGCTTAGACTTCAACAGTGCCCTTTGACAACCAATACAAATCTTAATTACAAATGGAATTATACATGTAAGGACTCTTCAAAACAAGGCAGGCTCTCTCTCTGGTTTTCTTTGTGATAGTTTTAATTAGCTGCAGCTCTTTGAACAGTCATGGTCCTTGACTGCTGCTCAGACACTGATGGAAGCTGTTCACTTCAGATGGCACCTGCAGGCCGGCAGCAGGCTGGGTTCCTCTCTGAACCCCACACCTCCCTATTGCTGAAGTCATTCCAGGGTGTCTCAGGACTCTGCGTACACATCACTTACCGAGAGGTGAGCACTGCCCGGGAGCATCCCAGTGACTGACAGTAGGGCATAATCGATTGGATTAATGGGCTGCAGCAGCCTGCAGAACTGGCAGAACTTTCGTGAACTGCTGCAGCAAAGGGAGCAGCCACAGGGCAAATGTGTTTGGAAAACTAGCCCAGGTGATGTGGGCAAGCAGTCACTGGAGGTGATGGCCGCCCGGACATGGTCTTCTCATGGCAATCGGGAGCCTGGCCTTCAAAAGCGATGGAGACTGAAAAGGAAGAGCTGCCAGCAAGGAAGCTGCTGCACAGCGGCAGCAGGAGTGCAGAGGCCACACCTTGAGTCCTGGGTTCACTGTTGGGGCCCTCACCACAAGAAAGACTTTGAGGTCCTAAAGTGGGTCCAGGGAAGGGCAACACAGCTGGGGAAGGGTCTGGAGAACAGGGCTGGGGAGGAGCAGCTGACGGAGCTGAGGGTGTTTAGTCTGGAGAAGAGGAGGCTTGAGGGAGACCTCATTGCTCTCTACAGCTCCCTGAGAGGAGGCTGCAGTGAGGTGGGGGTTGGGCTCTTCTAGTCTCAGGTGATAGAAGGAGAGGAAATGGCCTGAAATTATGCCGGGGGAGGCTTAGGTTGGAGATTTAGGAAAGCTTCCTGACTGAAAGGGTTCTCAAAGCCTGGCACAGGCTGCCCAGGAAGGTAGTAGAGTTGTTCAAGAAATGTGTGGCCATGGCACTTGGGGACAGGGTTCATGGCCATGGTGGTGCTGGGTTGATGGTTGGACTAGATGACCATAGAGGGCTTTTTCATCCTATGTGACAGCACAATTCTTGATGGTTGTGGGGAAATGTGTGTTCCCATCCTGACCCATGGAATATTACTGTTTTCCAGTTCCCTGTGGCAGGCTGTTTCAAAGCAAGTGCCCACAGAAACAGAATGAGACCTCTCTCACTTCCATCCCACTTAGACAGCCTCACCTGTAGGTGGAGGCTCTGGTTCTGCATGGGTGTTTTCAGCCCTGCAGTGGGACGAGGGGAAGGTACCCTGCACCTGTGGGAGCTATGAAAGGGATGAGAACAAAGCACCCTATGACTGGGGCTGAGGTGTCACAGCTACATTTAGGTTTCTAACAACTGCTGCCGTTACAATGCAGAGCTGGAGGCAGAGAAAGCTTCAGCCTGGGACCTGTGACTCACTGTGCTTGGCAGCAGCCCAGCCCTCATCCATCAGAGCTGGGCTCCTGACGTCCTGCGTGGCTGTGCAGGTGTGGGGGTTGATGCCTAGGCTGTCTGGGAAGGAAGGGCACCTGCTGCCTGCTCAGCTTCAGTACTGAAAGCTGTGCATGACTGAAGAGGTGCGAAGGGGTGGAACAGTTGTGATCCCTTCCATTGCTGGCAGTGCAGAGTGGCAGGGCACTGCCTCAGCCCCATGCTGTGAGGGACTGGAATGTGGTCTGATGCTGGTTTCAGAAGTTTCACCACAGAAAACTGCAGAGTTGATTGTGATTAGTCATTGCCACATGGGAACTGGAACTGTTCTCCACTTCTGAGGTTTTATTAAGCACAAGCTGTGCCATGGAAATTCAGGGGAATGACTCAGGATGCAAACCTGATCACTCCAGTGGGACCTCATCCTTCAAACAGATGATGCTGCATGCACCTCTTGTTTGTTTGCAGACGACTCATGCTGAGCCATAGGAGAGCATCACTCTGATCTCCAGTGGGATGGAGGGGTGCAGAGGTTGTTGTGGAGGAGAAGGCAGATGCCTCCCAACATTCTTTCCAACTTCCTTTCCAAGAAACAATTCAGGAGGCAATAGCAGTTTAGTAATGGATGCCCTGGAAGATTTCATGCATGTCTTTCCTCAGGCTTTTTTTCCTCTGTTGCTCTCTCTTCTGTCAGTTCCTGCCCCTGAAGTCTGAACAAAAATTAAGGTAAAAATGGCCTTTTTTGAAGTGCTGGTTGCATCTTTGTGACTGTCAGTTACATAGCCAGGCTCCTCAGCTAGCTGGGAGCCCTGTGAGCGAACAACCCCAAAGTGAGGGAGCAGCCAGCCTTTGCCAGGTTCCATTTGTATGCACTTGGGTTCTCAAGGTCCTCAGAGGAGAAACACAGAAAAGCAACACACAGCACTTGGGCTAAATGAGCAAATGTCCACTGGAAGGAGCAATTGCTTTTAGTGCTGAGCAGGCAGGCTGGCTGCTTGAAGGAATATTGCATGCACTTTGTGACTCGTTAGTATCTCTGGAGCAGATTTAGGGTGGTTTTGAGTTAGTGAAATGTTCTAAAAGCATTGTGCAGATGGTACAGATAGTGGCAATGATCCTTCTCTCCTTTAAGATAGTGCAGCTGTCTGTAGCTAGGTTGTGGCTGATTTCTCCCACCTTGGATTTTTGGTCCTCGTTTTCAGAGCCTGTTGGTGTGAGACCCCTCTGCCTCTTAGCCCCAGCAGCCTCAGCACCTGCCATGCCATCATCTTCACAAGATTTCCAGGATGTTACCCCTGTCAATGTCTTCTCTGTTTTCCCTTCCCATGGCAGCCAAGAACCGTGGGATTGCCATCCCAGTGGATCTGGACAGCCAGGTCAACACCTTGTTCATGAAGAGCCACTCCAACATGGTGCAGAGGGCTGCCATGGGCTGGAGGATGTCAGCCCGCACCGGACCCCGCTTCAAAGAAGCCCTTGGAGGGCCTGCCTGGGATTACAGGAACATCATAGAGAAGCTCCAGGTATGAAAACAGGAAAGGTTTGGGCCGTGGTAGTGGCAGAGATTTTGTGTGCCAGCTGTGGAGAACCCAGAGGCAGACTCATGGCACTTTTACTGCTGGCTTGCAGTAACCTCGGCACTTCAGGTGGCAGGAGCAGAGGTTCTCACCTCTTCTCTGGTGCATGTTCAAGACATCACGCAGGGCCTTTTGGTTCCTGATCTGACTTTGGCTGCTGCAGAAGTCAGCAGAGAAGGGTAGGATGTTCTTTAGCTCAAAGTGTTCTGCAGAACAGGATCTCCTTCCTGCCTTCTGATGGACACATGCCCCACTTTGGCTGCAGAGGGGCTACTGCAAGGTTTAGAAGCCAAGTTTGTGCCACTGGAGATCACCTGTAAGGTGGAGATCACCATGTGCACATAGTGGGTAGACAACATCAGGACTTCATGAGCTAAGAGCAGGCCCCAGACGAAAGGAGGAGCCCTGAACACCAAGGAAGCACAACACCTCAGGTGATGCCCCAGTACCACGCTGAAAAGCAGGATGTTTCCAGCCCACTAGCATCCAGACTGCTGCTGAGTGTTCTGTTAGCATTGCTGCAGAGCAGGCAGAAATGGGCACCTCTTTCCTCTTGCCCTGCTTGAGGAGTGAAGAAAGGCTGGATGTTGCCTTGCCTTAGCCTGGGCTAGCCAGGGCTCTTGCAGCTGGCCACCAGGTAGTCCTGCCCACGGTGCTGTGCAGCTCTGCAGCGCTGCTGTTCTGGGGACCTTGGCGCTCTGGATGTTCTGGAGGTCATTCCTCTCTCTTCTTTCCTAGGATGTGGTGTCCTCCTTGGAGCACCAGTTCACTCCCATGATGCAAGCAGAGTTCTCGGTGCTGGTTGATGTGCTGCATAGCCCAGAGCTTCTCTTCCCCGAGGGGAGCGACGCCAGGATACGATGCAGTGCTTTCATGTCCAAGTAAGTGCGGGGGGAGAGATGTGTTTGCTGCTTTGGAGAAGGTAGCAGGGAGCTAACATCTGCAGCACTTCCCTATGCTTGTCAGCAGTGACTTAAACGGTATCTGAGCTCGGGTTGAAAGCTTAAACTCAGGTCTCAGCAGTTTAGAACTCTGGAGAGGATCAGAGAGAGATGCTGCTTGCCCTGCATGTCCAGCAGTGGGACATTAGTTGCTTGTTAACTGTGGCAGGCTCACCCTGCTGTGCTTTTCTTAATGGGCTGGTCTGGCCATGAAGTTTGTCCAAACCTCCATCAGAAACTAAAGACTTTGCAGGATTCATAATGAGGTGGGGTGCTCAGGCCCAGTGTTTTGTGGGGTTTGTTTTCAGTTTTAAAATGCCACAAGCTCTTCTAAAAATACATTTCATGACACCCCTGCTCAGTCTTGAGTGATCAGATGCCTTATTTGCAGGCTGTGTACCAGATGATGCCCTGCCAGCTCTCCCAGCCCTGGGTTTGGTGGCTGTGATTTGGGGCAGTTACTGGTGCCATCTTTCACTGTAAAGTGTTGGCCACAGTGCCTGTGCTGCATGCCTTCAGATTTCTCTCCCTCTTGTGTCCTCTCAAACATTCTTCCAGCAGTGTGTGAAGCAGTGCAAGGACCTGCTCTGCACAGGGACCTGTTTGAGCTGACTGAAACCCTAAGGCCCATCACAGAGCTTGCTGGAGCCAGGAATGTGCCTTGTTTTCTGGCTTGGAACATTCCTGTGAGGCTGCTGTGCCAACGTGAGCCACGATTAAGGTCCACCCAAATGTCTGCACTTGGGAGCACTCCCATGTGAGGGCTTTGGGAGTCCTTTTGGCTGGGTACTGTTTGCTAACTGTCAGAAGTATGTACAGGCTGCAGCTTGAAAGTTTGCAAGATGCATGGTGAACACTGGTTACCCTTAAATAAAGGTTAAAGTAAGTTATCCTTAATAAAGGAGGGATTAAATGGCAACTTTGGATTTTCATCTCACAGCACCTTGAAAGCTCCATTTCCTTTTTAATTATGATTTCTCTTGTCTGCTTTTATTGCCTTTCCTTGAGGAGAAATACAGTGACAGGCAACTTCTGCGTGAAGAAATTGTAGCGTGTCTTAGCAGCGATGTGCAATGCTCTTTAAGGTTTAATATTTTACTTTAAGGTTGATTAATCACACAAAGAAGCTAATGGAGAAAGAAGAAAAGCTCTGCATTAAAATTCTTCAGACATTACGGGAAATGCTCGACAAGAAAACTAACTTTGCGGAAGAGGTACTGCTCCCCCCCTGTCCTGCACAGCCTCTGGGCATGCCCCAATGGCCTGGTGCTGCCTCAGCAGCAATGCAGCCAGGTAGGAGGTCAGACTGACAGAAGAAACCACCTGCCTTACACAGATGGTTTTGTACCAGGGACTTGAAAAGAGTCCAGGCAGGGAAGGTGGAAGGAATTAGCAGCAGCCTTGATGTGTGGGGTGGTTCTGTCTTGGGCACCTTGTCCTTCTGGAGACAAGTCTCCTTGTGCCACCCCTGCCTGTATAGATCATGAAATCACCTGGAAATGGAGGTGGTTTAATTGCCAGTGTCCAGCTTTTTCCTGCTGCCTCTGGTGCCCGACGTTTGCACACCATTTACTTTTTAATGCTTGGAAATGTGTGATGGGAATATGCAATCTGTAGGCAGAGCTGCCAGCTTTGGGGAGAAGTGGCGTAGTTTGTACCCTACAAGTGTCTACTTATTGCGTGCGCACCCTCTCTCCCCTTACTGCCCACTCTCCTCCACAAAACAAAGTTTTTCAAATGCCTCTTGCCTGAGCCTTGGGATAGCAGCAGCTAGGTGCAGACTGACATCAGCTGTCCCTTCTTTTTGCATCTGGTCCTTGTGCCTTTTGTGTGATTTCTTCTCCACCCAGAATCCCAGTGTGGTGAGGTGACCATCCAGTCCAAGCCCCCTGCCAGAGCAGGGCCACCCAGAGTCAGTCCCACAGGGACACAGCCAGGTGGGTTTGGAATGCTCCAGAAAAGGCTCCACAGCCTCCCTGGGCAGCCTGCTGCAGGACTCTGCCTCCCTCACAGGGAAGAATTTTTCCCTTATGTTCACATGGAGCCTCCTGGGTTCCAGTTTGTGTCCACTGCCCCTTGGCCTGCCCCTGGGCACCACTGGCAAGAGCCTGGTCCCATCCTCCTGGCACTGCCCCTTTTAGCTATTGATCAGCATTCATCAGATTCCCCTCAGGCTGCTCTTTTGCAGGCTGCACAGCCTCAGCTCTCAGCCTCTCCTCACAGGATGGATGCTCCAGGCAGACTCAATCTTAACCCCAGCCTGACCTTAAGAAGGAGAAGGTCTGTGGTGAATAAGATGCCCAGACCTACTGCTGGTTATTTGAGATTTTAAAGCTGAAAGTTTTTCTCCAGTTGTACAACCTGGTAAGAACCAACACTTTCTGTTCTCTTATGGTAGAGGAGCCCTGTACTAGAAATAGGAAATATTCACAGCGTCTTTGTTCTGTGTTGCTTGTTTTGATTGTCACATATGGACATGGGAACATACTGCTCAGGCTTCTGAGCAACCTGCTAGACAGGATAAAAAAACTCTCAAAGCAGAGAAGTGAGATGAAGACAAAGGCAGCAAGAGCAGAGCATCAGCTCTCCTGCTCTGTGCAGATACAAGCAGCACAGGCAGGGAAACCCAACTCTTCCTGAGCAGTGTAATGAGATCCGCCCCCTCAGGATGCTCTTGTCCAGGCTGCACAGCCCCAGTTCTTAGCCTCTCCTCGTAGCATGGATGCTCCAGTCCCCTCAGAATCTCAGCAGCTCTCTGCTGGACTCTTTCTAGCAGTTCCCTCTCCCTCTTGAACCAAGGAGCCCAGAACTGGACACAATACTCCAAGTCTGGCGTCACCAGGGCAGAGCAGAGAGGAAGGAGAGCCTCCCTCAGCCTGCTGGCCACACTCCTCTTCATGCAGCCCAGGATGCCAGTGGCCTTCATGGCTGCGAGGCCTCATGCTGACTTGTGTGTGAAGGACAGGTAGGAGGCATGATTTCTGATCTCTTATGGAGAGGGACCTCCTGATTTGGTATCAGAGGAGCACCGGGGAGTGGAACACAGCCTAACTCCTCTGCAGGACCAGCTGCATTCAGGATCCTGCCCTCTCTTGATGATGTGTGATTGGCAGCTGTCACTGTGATCCAAGTAACCCTTCAGCTCAGGTGAGTGAGCAATGGTGTGCACTGCTCACTGGCCCTTCCCTTCTTTGTGTCAAAACCTTGATTTAGAATAGAATAAACCAGGTTGGAAGAGACCTTCGAGACCATCGAGTCCAACCTATCATCCAACACCACCTAATCAACTAACCCATGGCACCAAGCACCCTATCAAGTCTCCTCCTGAACACCTCCAGTGATGGTGACTCCAGCACCTCCCCAGGCAGCCCATTCCAATGGGCAGTCTCTCTCTCTGTATAGAACTTCCTCCTAACCTCCAGCCTAAACCTCCCCTGGCACAGCTTGAGACTGTGTCCTCTTGTTCTGATGCTGGTTGCCTGGGAGAAGAGACCAATTTGTTTTCTTTGCTCTCCAAGTCATAAGCATATCCAGTGGCAGGTTGGTTGTAAGCACATCTTTCCTAGAGACTGTAATCTCAGCAGCTTCTTTTTATCACATTTTCAGAGTATGAAGTGTTCTCACCCAGA
Source organism: Dryobates pubescens (assembly GCF_014839835.1). Classification (NCBI taxonomy): domain Eukaryota; kingdom Metazoa; phylum Chordata; class Aves; order Piciformes; family Picidae; genus Dryobates; species Dryobates pubescens. The sequence goes on from NC_071626.1 coordinate 172,269, forward strand.
TTTGCTGCTGAAATATGAAGCCCCAACTCCTGATTGATAAATTGGTTTGGAACCTGTATCACCTGCCCTTCTCATACATAACCTCTTTCCTCTGAAGAAGCATCTGATGCTGTGAAATACTACTTCTGTTGATACTGATTTAGACAGCATCAGCCAAAACTGTAACAACCTGGAGTAGCTCTGAACTCGCCAGCAACTGATTTCTGCTCTGGCATTTCCTCTTTACAGAGTGTGGCACAAGGATGCTGCTTATCTTCCCAAACTTTTTTTCATAGCAGTTCCTTTCTATGGATCTGGTCTTAAGAGCAGCAAAGCATCAGGGAGATGGTAACTGCCTGCAGACTTTGGCATCCTGCTCCATTGGCATTACTTTTAGTTACAAACAACAGGCAAAGTGCAAGGCAAAGGAGCTGTTTAACAAAGGGACCCTTCACGTAGCTGGAGTGTTTCCTCTCTCCCTCCTCAGGTACAAACCCCTTGGCACTGAGCAGCATCCTTTGTGTGAAAAACAGCAGCTGGATTTTATTTTGGTGTTGTTTTGAGTGCAAGTGGGGTGGATTTCCCTGAAGAGTTCAGCTCATCTAGAAGTTCAAATCCATGCTCACTGTAGCTATTTGAATCAAATTCTACAGCACAGAGGTATCAGGGTCGAGGTTTCCTTGTTGTCAGGTTTTATTTATATCTTCTAAGCAATGAATAAAGCAACTGAAGATTTTTTTTTAGGACTTGAGTAGAAGGTTCTGGCAGATTCTAGACTGGCAAGGGGCTGGGTGACTGCCCAGGTTAATGTGTAAAATGAGTCAGCAGTTTTATGGTTCATGTCTCCAGCCGTGCTGAATGTTTCCTGATGATATATGCATATGCATAAATATTTATTTCAGGTTAGCTATTCCTATTCCATCTCTCTTCCTAATGAGCAGCAGATTACCTCCATGGTGGAACGCTGTTAGACAATAAGTATTTGAATGTGCATTCTGTGTCCTGCCACTGTGTGGTTTGGGTTGTAACAGAGTAGATGCTTAGGACATCAAGTGTCTGAGAGACATTAATGCTCCTAGAGTCACTTAAAGAGAGGACAAACATCATTCCCATGGGCACTCTAACTGTAGTGGTGCTTGTTTCAGGTATCCAGCTGACATCCCAAAAGGTTTGCTAGCTACATAGAAGTGGGAAGGGGAGTTCAAAGGAATCTGTGATTGCCGAGTCTAGAGAGAGAAACAAGCTGCAAGTATGCTGATGTTTGGGATGGTTGCAGTTGTTCTGGGGAGCGTGGAAAAGAAAACTGCATAAAGCTGTTCCTGGCTCAGGCTGGAGAATGCTTCTCCTCCCACTCCCTCTTCAGGGAGCCCCATTTCTGAGCAGGTTCTGTGTCACTGCTGGGTAAGATTTGTCTTTACTGGTGAGCCTGGAGGACTGCTGCAGTACCACAGACACCACTGTGTGGCAACTGTGGACTTCTGTCTGCTGCCTGCGGGAGCAGGTCAGCTGCTGCTGCTGCTGCTCCTACACAGCTCTATTCGCCCAGCACCAGACGTCTGCAGTTGTGGAGGGGGGCAAGAGAAAATGTCTCCTTCGGTTTGGAATTCCCTGTAAGGGGAGAAGGCTTCTTGTGTTTCCTGGGGGTGTTTTCTGTTGTTTTGGTTGGGTTTGAGGTGCTGTTGGCTGCCACAGATTTGCTGTTGCTTTGGTTAATGAGTGAGCAGTGAGGCCCAGGAGAGCACTGAGCAGAATGCAATGAGTTGTGTTAGGGAGGGCCAATTAATATTTATGTCAGACCCGGGAGCCAGTCGTGAAAATGAAACCAGCCTGATGCCACCAGACCCAAATCTTTGATCTCTGTCTTAAGAGCAAACAGAACAAAGCAGGGGCTAATGGACTCATTGGGATGGATGGTCGGTGACAGCTTGGTAGGGGTGCTGTGAACAGGGGTTACAGACACTGCTGGAGTCCGGGATGGGGATTCAGAAAGGGGCTTCAGCAGCTGAGCTCCTTCAGAAAGGCTCCGTGGCTGGAGGTGTTCTGGCTGGGTCAGTCCACACACAAAGAACTGCAGGTGTCTGTCTGGGATAGCAGGATGGGCTGCGCTCTCGCCTTGCTTCCGAAGGGAAGGGAAGGGAAGGGATGAGAGCTGGCCAAGCCCTTCCACCCAGCCTCTTTCCACGCCTTTGCTCTTCGTCTGTCACCCTGTGAGCAAGTAGGGAGGGTTGAGCATTGCAGGAGGGTGGAAATTAGATCCCAGTCCTCGACCGGGCAATCTTGCCAGACACAAGATGTGAGGAGATGCTTGGAGGGAAGGCTTCCAGTTTTGTGTCATGCAGGGGGATGCAAGGGTTGTGGCTGCAGATGCATGCCCCACCTTGGAGCCACCTATCTCTATCAGGAACAGGGACAACCTACTGCAGTGTGCTGGAAGAGCTTGGGGGAAGCCTACTGAAGGAGACAGTATCTGACAGGGAGCAGGAGTGAGCAAGCTCTTTGCTTTTGAATGGCTGCAATTACTTGCTTACCCCTGCCACAAGAAGCAAGAGGCAGAGCAGGCTTGATTCCAGGCCACAGATGAAAGCTGATCTGGAAGTCTTTGTCTCGCCAGACATGAGGAGGAAATGGACCCCACCCTTCTCAGATTGGTTTCATACTGATGTCGTTTCTACGGACTGCATCACCAATGACATATGGCCAGGTCCTAGTCTGTGGTGTGGTCCTGTCCCCCCTTTTCAGGAAAGAGAGAATTTGTTATTTTGGGCTTCACAAACAGCTCTTAAGCAGCCACAGCCTCTGGTAGCGCTGGATGAGCTTCCCTGTCCGGTGAGGATTTCACTGAGCGTGTTTGGCCTCGGGTAGTGCCTGGATGACATTGCCAGCTGGAATTGTCAGAGCTGCTTTGTCCTCTGTCCCAGGCAAAGAGGAGCCTGCCGGGCAGGCACTCTGGCTCTTATTTCACATCCCTGCTTAGTCAGAGCTGCCAGCCCTGGGCACTGAAAACCCTGAGTCAGGCCACAAACGAATCACAAGATCTGGCTTGGAAATCATGAGATTTTTTAATTACAAGTAGTTAATTTGGGATTTCTTTGGGGTCGTTGGAGTGTTTGTTCTTCCAATTTTATTCTACAAATCCCAGAGCCTGAAATATGCTTTGGTGAATTCTGCATGTGTTTGTTTACTGAAGTGAGAGCCAGGTTCACTTATGGTTACCTGACCTCTGGAGCTGGCAGGGAGCAGACCAGAGTATCTAAAAGATCTGCACTGACCAGGCTGCTCAATGAGGAGCCTGTTCTGCAGCTGCTGATTGCCCTAAGGAGCTTAATTATCTCCGTGTCGCTTTGACCCCTCAGGCTTATTGCAGAGAGCTGTTTCTCTTGGGCACAGCCTGAAAGTGTTCTTTCAGCTGGTGGAAAAGGACACTTTGTGCAGGTTGTGCCTTGTTTACCTTGCAGCAGCTTTCCACGGGCAGCACGTGGCACCTTGCCAAGGAGGCCCTGAGGCACCACTGCAGTTCTGCTACGCTGGGCTCTGGCTGGGTGCCCGCACGTGCCGCAGCTTCATGCCCAACACGACCCCGGGAGGACATGGCCCAGGGGCTGTGCTGGCTGCTCAGCTGCCTCTCAGCTGGCTCTGGGCTGGGAGACACGGAAACATGCTGGGGAGGCTGGGACTGGTGTGGGTAATTCCAGGTGCAGAGCTGTCACCTGGGGTTGGCACTTTGAAAATCCCTCTTGGCAGCTGCTCAAAACATGTTGTCCCCGCGCCCCCGGCAGCCACGCCAGCCACATCCCCTCAGATGCCTGTTTCCTCCAAGTCTTGTATTCCCCTCCCCTTTGAGTTTTCAGTGCCTTCCTCCTCTCTCATGCAGAACACCTGACTTCTGGGGACTCCTCAGCTCTGTGTGGCAGCTTTTGTGTCCTATCAGCCCCACACCGGTAGGGCTGGGTGCCAGTTTCTCTCAGGTGCCCCCAAAACGTAGATAACCTGGACTCTCAGGTTTTCCAGTGTGAAGAATTCTTGGTGACTCCAGGGGAACATTGGGCTTTGCTGGAACCAGGTCTTTTCTCATCTATGACCAACTGGAGGTTCTCAGTTCTAGGGTTCCCCCCAGGCCTCTGGGAGGAAGTTTAAGCCCTTTGGAAATAAAACTCTTCCAAATATACAAATGTTTGTCAGTGGCTCTCAGAAGATCTGTGCATTTAACCAAAGGCAGGGAGTCCTGCACCTTGTAGGGAAGTTCTTCCTCTGCTCCTCATCAGGGGAATGTTGCTGGCCAATGGACTGTGGGGCCTGGCTTGTCCTGGCTCTGTGAGCAGGCCCACATTAACCAGGCTGCTCTTGGGAGGCAGAAGAAATACCAGTGGAGGCTGACTGCTAGTGGTGCAGTGGGTGATGGTCAGTCAGTGCACCCTGGGTGGCACCAAGGGCCGTTCTGGTTGGTTGTCACATTGGCCCTGCTTGATGCTTTGTGAGGCTGGCTGTAGGGCTTTGCTCTGCAGTCACCTGGCTGAATGCAGCTGTTTCTGTGCCCCACTGATTTCTGTCCCCAGGATACTGCAGGAGCTCCTTTCAGCTGGGCAGCAGGTCCTAGCCTGCCAGCAAACCCAAATCTGTGTCTTTCACTGCTTTTTTTTTTCCCTTTTAAATGAAAAGTCAGGGAGTCACCTAGCTGATCGAGACTTTGATTCAACAGCATTTATCCTGATTTTTAAACTCTAAGCAGTGTGCAGCTGGAACAGTTCTCTTGACTTTTTAAACCATCTCTATCCTCCCTACGTTTTGCACGTGGTTTTATCTTCTCTGTGTTCTGTTCTGAATTTAGCTGAAGAAAGAACCATTTGGGAAGTGTTGCTGTGAAGAAGTTTTCTTTTGAACTAGCCAACAGTTTATGGCTTCTGCGTCTCCAGTACTTTGCTCTCTCTCTGTGTTTTGCTCCTCAGCCCTGCGCAGTGAGATTTCACTGGTGAGCCAGCTGGGGCTCTGCCACTCGTGAGAGCTGTGAGGTAATGAAATCAGAGTCAATTAGAAGTGTTTTCTCAAGCCCTCTGCACGGTTCTGAGCTATTAATTTCCCACTGCAGCTCTGCCAGCTGAAAAGTAGCTGCCTTATTGCCCCGGACTACAGTGTGCATGTACAGCTCCATCTTCAGCAGAGGCCTCCGGCGCCACAGGAGGTGGCACAGCAGTGGCAGGACAGCTGCAGCAGGGCACAAAGCAGCTCTTTCAGACACATTCTGGCCAGGAGGGCACATGTGCAGCTAAGACTAGTCCCAGGGCCCATCTGACTGGAGCAGGAGCTGCCCTGGGGAGGCAGCAGTTGGGGCAGCGCTTGTGTCTGACTTGGTGACCGGCATGGTGGGGCCAGCACTTTGCTCATTCTAGATCTCTTTGCTGTTCTGAAGGGATGCAGAGGGACAAGGGAAGGAGGGGAACTGATCTCCCCTGTGATGGGTCACTCAGACATAGCATCACCTTGGAACACCTGGGCAGCCTGTTCCAGTGCCTTACTACTGCCCTGGTGCATTTGAAGCCATACTTGAGGTACTGCTGCTGTGGGCACATGTCAGTGCAGCAGTGTTGTAAGGTACCATGAGCTAACTCCAGCTTTGGGCTCCTCTCCAGAGGACCAAGTGACTCAGCTTCAAAGGAGGTCGCTGTGAAGGTGGAAGCAGGGCTTTGCATGTGTGAGTGCAGAGCCTGGCAGCTGGCAGGGTGCCCAATTCTCCTCCTTGAACCAAGCAAACAGGGTGCCCCTCCTGAGCTTCGTGATTGAAAGCTTTGCTGCAAAGCATGGTATGAAGTCTTCACAATCACTGATTCAGTAAGCTTGGCTTTGGGTTATCTGCACAAATTCCTCTTCAGACGTTGGCTTCTCCTGGGAAAAGGCATGCTTTTGAAAGAGTCCCTTCTGGAGCTGTACAGAGACAATGCCTGCTGTGCTGGCCAGCCTGGCACAGTGCTCGTTCTCCTGAAGGAAGAATTGTTGGTGAAGGTGGCTCTGAGGATCTGCAGCTCAAGAGGATGGTCCCAGACAAGAGAAAGCAGTGACCTGCGTGTAGCACCCTCCCCTACAGACCTGCCTGGGCAGTGTTTGTGGAGTGGGTACCAGCTGCCAAGCCAGTGAGCTGGACGTGGGGCTGAGACCAGCACAAGCTGGGCTGTGTTAACCCCATCCTGCCCTCAGCACTCTGCTGTCAGCTGTGGCTGCAGGACCTGCAGATGATGACATGGGTAGGAGCCCCCTTGCCTGAAGGGTCTCCAGTCCTTGTCTTTGACATGGCGGAGGCACATTTTATCCAGTGGTGAATAGCACCAGGCTCCTGAGGCAAGGCTTTTGAGAAGCAGCTGAGGGACCTGCAGTTGTTCAGCCTGGAGAAAAGGGAGCTGAGGGGAGACCTCTCTACAACCGCCTGAAAGGAGGTTGGGGTGAGGTGGGGTTTGATTTCTTCCTAGTAACAATTGATAGGAGAGGAAATGGCCTGAGATTGTGCCAGGGGAGTGTTAGATTGGAGATGAGGAAAAAATTCTTTGCTGCAAGAGTGATCAGGGACTGGCAGAGGCTGCCCAGGGAGGTGGTGGAGTCCCCATCCCTGCAGTGTTCCAGAAACCTGTGGCCATGGCACCTGGGGACAGGGTTTTAATGGGCATGGTGGTGTTGGGTTGGTGGTTGACTTGATCTTGGAGGTTCTTTCCAACCTCAGTGATTCGCTGGTTGTTTGTGGTGAAATCCTCCCTGTGTGTGCCTGCTGTGGGTGTGTGCTGGGCAGGAGCAGGCTGGCAGTCTTTGCTGCGTGTGCTGGGATAGGTGGGATGGAGGCTGGGCATGGCTGCAAGTGGGACACGCAGGAGTGACCCAGCCTCTGGCAGCCTTCAGGGCAGGGGGGCTGGGGGCAGCCAGCTAGCCGGGGGCTTGCTGAGTCCCAGACAGCTGCAGCAAGCAGGAGGTACCTGTGGTGCGTGGGTGGCTGCTCCCTGGCAGGGCAGCGGGCTGTGGGCCGCCTTTCCCTGGAAGCCTGACTTAGTGTTCGTGGGAGAGCTCTGGGTGCAGAGCCCTGCTTTGGATGTTCTGCATCTCCTGCGGCCTCCTCGCCCTTGCCCAGCTGCTTGCCGAGCTGTTGTGGCCGGTAGTGGGGGCCATGCTCGCGGTGTTGGATGCTCTGGGGCCATGTGCCGGTGCCCGGGGCCATGTGCCGGTGCCCGGGAGCCGGGCTGGCGGCGGTGCCCGCGGTTATGTAATGCCCGCAGCGCCTGGCAGCCCGGCGGGGCCCCACGTGTGCCGCGGAGCTGCCGGCCCCAGATTCAATTAAGGCTGCTGCCAGCGGACGTGAGCCCGCATGAGCCGAGCGCTGCTGCCCGGGCCCCGGGAAGCCAATGGGCTGATTAGCGGCACACCGATTGACGAACGGCTGCTGCAGCGCCGGTGGGGGCTGGCGGATCCCTCGCCGCGCCACCGAGCGGGGCTGGCATTAGGCATTATGTAACCCGTCTCGGGCAGCAGCCGCGGCGAAAGGAAACAACCACCCACCTCGCCCTGCCTGCCCCTCTGCCCTCCCCCTGCCAGGACATCACGGAGCAGTGTCTGGTCGGGTTTGCGGGGGGCTGTGCTCCTCTCTGGCTCTGCCCTCTGCTTCCAGCAGCAGTCTGGCAGGGCAGCAAAGCTGGCTGCAGGGTGGGGGTGGTTGGCAGGTCGGGCGTTACAGGGCCGACAGTTTGGGCAGGGGATGCAGGTTTGCAGGTGCTGGGGTTGATGTGTGCAGGTGGCCTGCTGGGACTTCTCATCGACTCTTGTGGAGGGGAGCAGCCCCAGCAGCGTCAGGCAGGGATTGTCCGTACGAAGCTGCAAACGTTCTTGCTACGAACCTCTTTGTTTTTACCCAGCTCTCTGCCACAAGAAGGTCCTGTGGCTGCAGGGGTAAAGCACAACCCAACCCAAATACACATGGAGGAACAGGAACTGCTTCAAACCTACACAACTATTTGTATTAATGAGCAGCTGAGGAGTAAAGTGACATTAGAGAGTTGGAGGGCTCCATCCCCACCCTGCAACCTTCACCCCATCTTTTCTCCATAGTACATTTTGGAATCCATCCTTCTTCCTCTGATGGAGGCTGATGTTCATTGTCTCACCCTCGAAAAGGAGAATGCTGCTGCCCAGAAGCCATGAAGAAAGCAAACCCTCTGCAGTTCTGAGCTGCATTCTCTGCTGCTGAAGGGCTCGGGGGCACTGTTTGCAGGCAGGCTGACTGCATGGCACACAAAACATTTGCTTCTTAAAAATGTCCCCTGCTGCCACTGAGGCAATGGCCATTGGTAAAGCTGTGCTGCACCGAGGGCCAGAGGTGTTTGACACACTCAGGCTTGCAGGCTGTGCATTTGGGGAGTATTCAGCAAGCAATAGCACTATCCAGTGATGTTATTCCATGCTGCTAGCCTGGACTGATGACATTCCCAAGAGGAAGCGGTTGCTGGAGTGGCTTTTTTTATTATTAGGCATAAAAAAAACAAACAAAAAAAACCAAAACAAAACAAAAAAAAACCCAAAAAAACACAACAAACCCCAGAAAAACCAACCCCCAACAACTTTTTTTTCCTGGTGTTTAGAGATTTTTCTCTTCTCATTTCTCTTGCTCTTTCTTTCACTGCATCCCCCCATACACAGTTGCCTCAGTGATGTTTGCATGCCCATTGTGCTGGAGAGTTGCACAACTCTGCCTTGCAAAGTGCTGACAATTGAGCCCTGCCTTTATCTTGGGCTCTGTTTTCAGCACGCGTTTCTGTGTGTAACTTAGCACTGTTAGAAGGCAGAGGGAGGCATGCTGCAGCTGCCCAGGGATCGTTTTCCACAAGTCAGGACAGAGTAATAGAGCTGCTACCCAGCCAACACCTTGTGCCCCCTTGCTGCCCGAGCCTGAGCCCTGGCTGTGTGGCTGTGCCTGCTAACGAGTGGATGCTGTTAGTTTAACGAGGCTGCAGCCGGGGGCTGCTCGTTATCATCACAGGAATTAACCTGCTGCAGCAGCTCAGAAATAAATGAGTCTAGCTCAGATTGGGCTGCGCTGGGAGCCAAACCAGGGCTGTTGCTCTCCACAGCTTTAGCAGTCCTTGCTTTCTTCCACTTCATATGAGCCATTCTGAGCTGTATGGAGGAGCCTTTTACCTTCCCTTGCTAATCCATCCAAGGGAAGGTGAGGAAGTGGTCCCAATTCCTGCCTCTCATCAACAGAGGCAGCACCCAAGGAGCTATGCAGAAGCAGAGGTCTTGACAGCTGGAGAGCAATAACGTGCTCCCTCTCAGAACAAATGACCATCCTTCCCCCAGACTGTGGTGAGAGAATATTAGGACTCTGGCTATCATCTAATCATAGAGTCACTAATGTTGGAAAAGACTTCTAAGACCCACAAGTCCAACTGTCAGCCCAACTTCACCATGACCACTAATCTATGTCCCAAAGTGCCATGCCTACAGGTTTTTTGAAGACCCCAGGGATGGGGACTCTAACAGGCACTGTGGGAGAATAAGAAGCCCTAATGGTGTGGAAAACTCTAGGTACAACTTGAGCAGGTCAGATGGCTTGTGAAAGAGAGAAAGGCAGGAACCCTGCTCTGGTGTCAGACTGGCCACATGAAAACATCTTGCTCAGCTACCACTATGGAAAGAACAGAATGAAAATCTTCCCATTTTGATGGGTTTTGTAGAGCTTTATTGCTTAGGTACCAAGGTTCCCCCAGAGTTGGGGTTTAGTAGATAGTGTGGGAGTACTGTACAGCAAAACGGGTTTCACTTTGGAGTTGACAGAAAAGCAGTGTCCCTCTGGCTGAGGGTGTAAATCCAGCAGAAGAGGTTTGGTTTGCACTTTGAAACGAAAGGGTTTTTGCCTTACAATGTGCAATTAAAGTGAAATGGTTGACCTCCCCCCTCCCTCCCTGCTGCAGAGCTTTGCAGCCTGCTTCTGACTGCCTGTGCTTTGCTGCTGTGGCACAGTTTTCACACAGTCCTGGCACTCAGAATGAAACTTTGAAACAGTGTAGGGTTTGGGAAATGTTCACCTGTTGGCTTGGGTTTTTTTAAAGCTAACCTACAAAGAGTTTTAAAAATAGACCAAGTCCTTCTGGAATTCAGTTACAGATGCCTGCCAGCTGCCTCCCCTGCCTGGCACCTGTATTTCTAGCTTCTCTGTTCCTCTGGATGTTTCTTGCATCCTATATAGCACAAGTGATGAACAGAGGTTCGAGGCAGAGGTGCTGGGGTGCAGACTGCACTGCCCTGCTGTGCCCCCATCCCCCTGCTGCTGGGGCTGCCCTGTCGTGGGCATGATGCAAGCTGTGCAGGTGCTGCATGCTCTGGTGCCAGCAGTGCGCCTGCTGCCAGGGCTGGCACTTTGTTCTCAGGCCATGTGCAGTGGCTGTGAGAGTAGGTCTTGACTTAGGCCCTGCAGCACTGCATCCTACAGCATTGTAAGAGTGCACTCTCTCAGCGCCCTGGCTGAGTTCACAGGCACACACTGCATCGCCCGTTTGCTGGAACACCGGAGCCCAAACCCTGGGCACAACGGCAGAAAATCCCTGCAGGTTGGAGTAGATTTGCCATAGATGCAGACCCTGGGTTCTGCCTAACATAGACCTTGCCTTAAGGGATTGCTTCCAGAGCTGCCGTGCAGGGTCAGAAGAAAGCCAAAGAGCTCTGTGCCTGTTGTGGTGCATGTGCCTGTGGTGTGTCATCCTCCTGGGCCTCCTTGCAGATGATTCATTTGTCTGCTTCCAGGGGAGTGTTCTTCCAGACATGTCTCTGGGCTGTGATCGTTTCTGCTGCTGTCTTGTTTCACCCTGTGGGCTCTCTGGGCCTGTGTGCCCATCTGCGTGTGGCTGTGGCAGCAGCTTTCCACCCAGCCTGGCTGGCTGCAGGATCTCGCCGGTTCTGTGCTGCCCTGCTCTCTTGGGTATCGTTTTACTCTTTGATTGGGAAGAATATGGTTGGAGGGTTTGTAGCAGAAATTCATTTACTAATTCATAGGGGAGGGAAGTGGGGCAGGGAAGTAATTCTTTGGTACAGAACAACAATCCTCCAAGGACGTAGTTACAGCATTTCTTGTTAAAGTACAGAGTGTTTGTTTTCAAACTGTGGGGAAAATGCAGCAGCTCTGTGGCTCAGGCTGCTGCATTCTGAACACACAGCAATGGTGCTGGGGCAGATATGGCTGGTGCTGGGCTGAGCAGTTCCCTGCCCCATGGCTGGTGCCACAGCAGGGGAAGCTGCTTAGCCATTAGGCATGATGTCGCCGCCTGACAGCTAGAGCCATGGAGTTGAGAGCTGTGTAGGAGTGAAGGTTTCTCAGAGTCTGTTAAAGTCAGCACTGGGATCCTGATCCATAGCTCTTAGGTTGGACTATGGCAGGTGCCTGCTTACAGCGTGCAGTGCTGCCCTGCAGTAGGGCTCTCCAGGCAGCATTATCCACAGTAACTTCACCAGCAGGGTTGTGAAGCTTCCTGCTCTGCTGCTGTTTTGTGTGGTGTTTTCTAAGGTTCCTCTCCATGTTGTTGCTTGGCTGCACCTGCAGGAACTGAGCCCAGATCTGAGTTCAACTTGAGCAGTTTTTTGCTGTTTGATATGTAGATGTGGTTTTTCTTCATAAGACTTTAAGTTAGGTAAAAGGTTGATGAAGCTGGAGTCTGAGAAGCAGAAGTGCAGAGTGCCCTGGAGCTGGTGGGTTTCAGAGGGCTGTAGCTGGGTGTGTAAGCCAGCGGCTCGGGGGTTGATGCACTGCTGCTTGGGGACTACATGTGCCAGGGCTGCATGCTGCCAGACAGCAACCCCCCCTCAGCAGCACTGCCACCTGCAGCAGGCTGGCAGCCCTGGTGAGAGGGGGAGTGGGGCTCTGTCTCTGGAGAGCACCAAAGGGGTTGTGTCTTGCTGTAGATCTACCTGAGCTCTGCATTAGAAGTGCAAGGGGCGGCAGCAGCCCTCAGCTGGAACTGCAGGCCAGTGAAGGCCATGCTGTCTTTGGAGGGAAGCTGCAGCACTGGCAGGGCCCAGAGCAATCAGGGACACTGCTCACAGCTCACTTGAGGCTGCTGATGCTTTGTCTGTGTGGTTCTGGTGCAGCTGAGGCTTTAAGGTGCACATTCGGCTCCTTGTTTCCCTCTTTCTGGGGCTCAGATAAACATTGTAGTAATTACAGCTCTGGCCCCTTACAGACTCATTTTGAATAGTTGTTTACTGAAGAGACCCTGGAACATTGTTAGAGGGCAAATGCCAGTGAAAAGCTATATTTGATTCTTCACTGTAGCAGTACATAGAGAATCAAAGTGACTTACGACTACCAAGGGTGCTTGTGTGTGGCGTTGTGGGGGGTTGTGTTCTTCACAAGTGCAGACCTGCAAACTTCCTTGGGATTTGGTTGTTTTGCTGTGCTGATAGGAGCAACAGGTCAGGAAAAGGCAAGGTGGTTTCCTTTGCCCCTGATCCAAACCCCAGCAAAGCCAGTGAGAAGATTTCTGATAGCAGAGCTGTGATGGGCTCACTCCAGCCACGTGTGCTGCCAGCACTGCCTGCTCCGTGTTTGCAGGGTCTGGGTTCCCCTCTTGTGCTAACTGAGCTCCAGAAAAGGATCAGACAACTGCAAGTTTTCCAGCCCTGCCCACCAAGAAACTGGTCTTTACTGGTGTGGAGGCTTTGTGGTGATTCCACCTGCTCCTCACTGCTACAAAGCTAATGCAGCTGCAGTTCAAAACTGAGGACTGTTTGTGGCTGTAGCTCTGACTGTGCAGGGACACCTGAGCACCCACACTGCTCTCGGGAGATACAGGGGCCCTTGGCATCGTGTTGTTCTCCCATCTGCCTGCAGTTTGCAGATGGCATCAGATCCTTTGGCAGTTATGTGACCTGTGTTACACCTTCTTGTCATTATGGGCACAAAGAGAGGCTGGACAGGGCTCCAAGCAACCTGATCTAGTTGAATATGTCCTTGCTCACTGCAGGTGGCTTGGACTTAGGTGACCTTTAAAGATCTCTTCCAACCCAGCTCATTCCATGATGCTGTGGGATTCATGCAGGGAATGCTGCCTCTGGGGAGCTGAATGCACCTGACTGCTGCACCTGTCTGCATTTGAAAGAGAGAATCATAAGTGCTGGAAGAGTTCTCTAGGATCATCAAGTCCAAGCATCAGCCCAACACCAGCATGGCCACTAAGCCGTGTCCAGCAGTGCCATGTCTCTGCTCATTTACAGCTTGTACCTGGCAGCTCCGGCAGCACCTTGTTGTTGGGTGGCTGTGCCCTGGGGCAGGGTTTGCTTGCTGCAGCTTTTGATAACTCATCCAGGATCTTGTTGTAGGAGCATCTGCGTTGGTGCTGTGAGAGCCAGCTGTGTGTGCTGTGTTGGCTCCATGTGAGCTCCTGGTTCTGGAAGGGTTTATGCTGCCATCGGTCTTCCTGAGATGGGCTTTCCATCCCCTGACACAGCACTAGCCTCACCTGCACCTGGGCTACTTTCTCTGTCATTTAATATCAATGCAGGAGAAAGTGTCCCAAGTGATTCCCTGAGAGCCTTTGCTCTGGGTGAAGGAGGAGACAGCTGCATTCACTGGCTGGTGGTTGCTTGGTGGATCAGTCATCAGATGGTTTAGTGGACAGGGGGAATATCCTTTGCCAGTTAGGCAGCAGTGTAAAGCTGACTTGCTGTTTCTGTGGAGGGAGGCTGACTGCCAGGAGGTTGTTTGGGCAGAGAGCTGGGCCTGTAGTCATAGAATCACAGAGTCATTTTGGGTGGAAAAGACCAACCCCTATCTAAGTCACGAGCCAAGCTCCTCCAGCTGAGACATCTGTGGCACCTCTCAACTGCTACAGGCCTTCAGGAGGTACACAGGCAGGTTTAACAGCTCCCCACAACGACCCAGTGATCTGTGAAGGATCTGGAAATGTGGAGCAGCATGTTGTGTGAAATAGGTGTCCTGTAATGCAGCCAGCATGAGCCACGAGCGCTGTGGCAGCTGTGTACAGAGAGCTCTGCTGTTAGAGGGACATGCTGGAAGGTACGTGGCTTGTGACCAGTGATGGAGTCGGTTCAGCTCTGCCTGCATCCCCTTCTGCCTGTCTTGTGTTGGCTCCAGCCTGGACCCTCATTTAGGCAGAAAGTGAGGCAGGAGGACAGCCCTCTGCGACAGGCTGCCCAGCTGCAGGTCTCATTAGCATCAGTGCAAGCATCTCTCAGGAGCAGACTCTTTGTAGAGCCCTGCCAGTCCTGGCTGCTTGTTCTCTGTCCTGCTCTTGTCTTTTGCCCTATGGCACAAAATCGGTGTTCACGTGTCAGGAAACAGACCACAGCCATTATCTCAGGCTTGGTTGTTGTTTGGCACTGGCTTTATGAGGCCAGTGGCTCAGTGCTGCAGTTGTTTGTGATGTTAAGCTCCTACACCTAAAGCAGTGAGGTATCTATGGCAACTGTACCCCAGGCTGCCTTTGCACACAGGTCAGAGCATGCATGTTCTGCCTGCCCTTGGGCTGCCTTAGCCACCAGGGATTTTTACAAAGACCCTGGCACTGACTGGTTCCTAACAGAATTTTGTCTTCAATTAGCTGTTGGGGCCTCTGCAGTGGAGGCAGCACAAAGCCTTTGCCACTGCAAATGAGGCTGTTGGCCAGACCTGTTCGCACGGAACCTGAGCCCGGTGCTGAAAGTGTTGAGAGAGAGCTTTGCAGCAAGGAGACTCCAAATTCAAGTCTCTACTACAGCACCCAAGAACCACCCTGATGGGAAGTTTCTAACAGCACAGTTCCACCCAGGTCACCAGGAGCCACAGCTTCTGCAGAGCTGGACACCAGCTTGGAGCTTACTCTGCCTGCCAGGCTGCATCCATCCTGAGCTTGCCCTGTCCCTTGTTTGGACAGAATTTTGCTTCATCTTGGTTTGTTGTGTCAGTTGCAAAGCTTTTGCTGCAGTGAAACGTCAGGTGCGTTTCTTCTGAGTCTTCAGGTTAGGAATTTGAGTGTGGAGGAGGAGGACCAGGCTCTGCCTTTAGCCTCATGCTGCTTTCCCAGATGCTCCCCTGCCCTGTTGCAGTCTCCTCCAGAGCTGTGCCACCAGGCACGGGGACACAGTGACCAGAGTTACCGAGGGGAGAAGCTGCAAATCAGGTGTCCCATGGGTTATAACATGTCCTTGGGACAGCCAGGGGACAGGCAGGGAGAAGGGAAATTCAGAGGGGACAAGGAGGCTGGTGAGGTCCCCATCCCTGGAGGTATTTAAAGAACAGGTGGACAGTAGACAGGGCACTTTGGGGTATGGTTTGGAGGGCATGGTGGTGTTGGGTTGACGGTTGGACTCGATGATCTTGGAGAGGCCTTCCAACCTTAATTGATTCTGTGATTCTAAGAAAAAAGATGGAAAGACAGCAAAGCAGGAGAGACAAAACCCAGATCCTCTCCCAGTGTTCTGCATCATCCCTCTACCACTGTACGAATCTGTCAGGCTTTTGGCTGAACCCGAGCAGTTTGGAAGCCACAGCTCCAGCACTAAGGCCTGTCCTGTGACCCTGGGGGCCAGCAAAGGACACTGAGTATGGAGGTGGGAACACCTGTGTGACACACAGTCCCCAGCAGGCAAACAGCCATTGCATTGTGGTGTGGACTCACAGGGGGACAGAAAGGCCTCTAATATGTACAGGAAACCCAGCTGTGGAACAAAGTCATTGCAACGTAGTCATTAATCAAAGGAGCTAAATAATGGTGACATTCTGGGCAGTGTTATTTAGGGCTAAATGAAGGCTCTGGTGTTCAGAGGCTGTCATCAGAACTGGGGAGCCCGATGCTGTGGCTGCCTCTGCCTTGCAAAGGCATTCTCGGGTGTCTCAGAGGATGAGGCAATCTGGACTTTGTTAGGGCAGGAGCAGAAAAGTCACCTGTGGGAGGCAGAAGGGCAAGACTGGAGTTACCTGGCTAAGGGAAGGGGGTGCTCAGCTCAGCAGCAGTGTCTGGCTGGAGACACTGGCTCCTCCCTAGGCAGGAGCTTCTCTGTTGTTCACAGGCTGAGGTGTCTCTGCCCAGCCCTCTGCTGCTTTGCTCAGCACAGTGTACGAAGGATGGCAGACCCTGCTCAGGTGGCACACAGGCATTTTGTTACGCCAGTTCTGCTTTTGGTCTGCTGAAGTCAGGGTTCCAGCTGACATTTTGGGTCACTTAATGTTCTGCTCTGGCTGTCTCCTCATTGGAGATTTTGTAGAACCAGTTTAGCTCTTGAGCTGACGTCGCCGTGCACTGGGCCGTGGATCCAGCACAGACAGCCTTGGCACGCTCCTTGCTCTCTTCTGAACACATCTGGATTGCCAGAGGACGAGACCAGAGCACTGAGTGCTGTCTCTCTGTGTGGCCATCACCAGATGCTTCAGAAGGTCTAAAAATCCCCACTGTAGGCAGAGCTGAAGTTTTCTATTCTTCCCAAAGTCTTGGGATAATCCTTAACAGTGAGATCATAAATCTGTGGCCCCTGAAGCTGCAGACTTTGGCTTCTTTCCCATAGCTGCTTTGGGTTTCCTAACATTTGCTGTTGCAGCTGGCTTCTCTTGTTGTCCATGGAAGTGCCCAGACCCCCCTGGAGTCTTGCCAAATTTGGCCTTAACGACTTCCCACGGTGGTGTTTTGCCACCTAATGATGTGTGGCTTACCAAGTATTTCTTTATCACTTTTTCACTGACCATTTTCCATTCCACTCAAGGGCCCCTCCTGAGTGTGGGAGGAAAGAATTCCTGACCTCTGCCTCTCCTCACCACTCACTTTTCTGTGCTGCTGTCACCTCCGCTCACCTCTTTCCACAGCGAGCAATCTCAGGCCACAGTTTCCCACACCTCTGTGTGCTCCTGGCACTCCTCTCAGCCTTCTGAGAGATGGCAGCCTGTAGGAAACACAACTTGAGGTGAAATGTGCTTTTGGTCTAGCTTGGGGCGCTACCTTTGGTTGGACTTGATGATCTTAGAGGTCTTTTCCAACCTAAATGAGTCTATGATTGTAATGTTGTCTTTGCTGCTTCCTACCCTGCTCAGTCTTTACCAAGGTTTTCACAGAGATGTGGTACAGGAGAGGGTTTTACTAATAACCAGAATAGCCTGAGCTGGGAATTGTGCAGCCCCTAAGACTCTTGGTGGGGTTTGTTTCATAGCCATGCTGAGCACGGGCTGGCTGCCGAGCCTCTGCAGGGCTGGAACTGTGCAGTTCATCTTGATTTTCACAATGCCTTTGACCCCTAACGTGGGGCTGCTGCATGGCATTTACCCGAGAGATGTCATTAGTGGGGACATCAGGACTGCTGGAACAGCAGGAAGAGGCTGCAGTCGGGCAGAGGACCTCCAGAGCAGGTTTTCTGCAGGCTCACTGTCAATCCAGGCTGTACTTTGCAGCTCTGAGGAAGCATCTGGCATAGCATTCCTGTAGCTGCGTGCTGCATGTGCAGCAGCCTTCCAGGGACAGCATTTTCTCCTTGGAAGCAATTGAAATGTGGGCATGGTGATGGCAACAGCTTCATCCTAGATGTGCCCCAAAACATGGTGTGGTGGACCAGCCAGGGCTCATGCAGCAGCCCTCTCAGGAACAGAGAGACCTCAGCAGTTCTAGCAGAGGTTGAATACAGAGGGGCAGTTTGATGTCCTGGTGAGCAGCTCACAGGTTGGGCCTTACATAAACATCAGTTTCAGGAGGGGGAACTTGAGCAGCTGAGACAGCCTCATAAAAACATGTAATCAGCTGCTCAGAGACAGGGGAATCCATTGTAAGCAAATAGTGATTTCTCCAACCAGTCCAAGGGTGGCTTCAGTTTCTTGTGGGGTTTTGTGTTTGCTGGTTGGGGTTTTTTTGTCTCCAGCCTAGAAGAGAACTTTTTCTTGATCTTGTGAAACTTAGCATGCAGAAGTTGCTGTTGCTCCTCAAGTCAGATGACAGCTAAGAAGCTATGGAGTTCTGGACGTGACAGCTAATACACCTCCAGAAGTTATTAAAACCATTCCCCTTGCATTCAGCAGCTCTGGCTGAGAGAAGTGGTTTATGAAACCTCTGCTGCAGCATTATGCAAAGGCAGGGTCATTTCCATGGCACTCTGCAAAGGACATGATGAGGTTTATTTGTTTGCACTGATGAAATCTTCGACTCCAAGAGCAGAAAGCTAATATTGGCCTCATTTGAAAGGGAGGGCTGAGAACTGCTTTGGAAACAGAGTGGGTTTTCCTGGTAAAGGATGCCTTTAGAGACCAGAACCTCTGATTGTCACCTGGGGGAATCCTGCAGTCATTCTGCTGTGATAAGCCCTTTCAGATCAGCAGGTCCAACCATTCTCTACCTCTACCTTTGTCCAGGTCACTGAGAGCCATAGATGTAAAGATCTTCTCTTTGGACCCCCAAATGAATGTTGGACAACAATATTTTATGGGCCAGCAAAGCAATCTGATACTCCACCGAATCAAACTCTATTTTTCAAATGCTTTCTTCTCAGCCCAGCTGTGGATGCTGAGGTTTTTCACTAAACTCCAAACAGTTTTTCTCTCCTGCTGCATTCATAGCAGAGACCCTTTAGAGATGATGCCAAAAAAATCCTTTCTTCGAATATGATACCTTCCTGAGTTGCTGCAGGCTGCAAACCTGGGCAGTTACCAGGCAGAACCTGGGGTCCTTGCAGTGTGCTCAGTGCTCCTTTCCCTGCCTGTACTGAAAATGGACAGGCAGGAGCATTTGTTTTGCAATGTTTTGGCCCTTAGGCTTCCAGCTTCTATGGAACCTGGAGCTGCAAAGGAAAGAAGAACTAGAAGAGTGCTAAAGCACCCCAACAGCTGCTGCTTGAGCTGGGCGTTAGGGAAGGCTGTGCTGATAGCTCTTTGTTTTGTCTGAACCTGCAGCAGCTCCAGGCTCAGGTTTATCACTCAGCTGCTGTGCTGTGGGTAGCCTGTGCGAAGAGGAGTGGGGCTGGTGCCAGACTTGTGTGGGGCTGAACAATGGCACATTTCAAATGGGGGTGTCTCTGCCTAATGAGAGACAGCTGAGAGGTGTGGGTGGCCAGTTCTGCTCTCCTAGGAGAGCTGTCTGATGAAGCATGGTGCATATTTTGGGTTGCTGGTGGTTTTTTTTCCTTTTTAGAGTTGTATGAAGACTTTTGCCAGGCAGAGTACGTGTCTGCTCCTCCTTCTGCTGGAGCTGCTGGCAAGCCTCCCCTTGATGTTAGTGGAAGCAGAGCTGGACACCAGCTGGACCCAGCCTCACACCGAGAAGTGCTTTTCCCTGGGGTGAATGAACTCCCTACTGTGCAGAGGGCTCTGCTGCTGGGTGTCAGATTTTGTGGGTGAAAATGTATCAGTTCCAGCTATCAACTGCCCGTGAAGACATCTTGTTGCAAAAAGATCAAAGCCAGCAAAAAGCTCCCTCTGTGTGAAAACAAGCAACCAGCCCCCCAAAACAAACAGCTCCCGCAGCCCACAGCCTTCTGGAGGCTGCTGGCACCATGCAGGCAGAAGCATTCCACTGTGGACGTGGTAGGCTCAAGGCTCTGGGGCCCTTTTCCAAGCTTGTGCTTTTGCAGTCCATC
The DNA here is from genome assembly GCF_014839835.1 of Dryobates pubescens. Taxonomy (NCBI): domain Eukaryota; kingdom Metazoa; phylum Chordata; class Aves; order Piciformes; family Picidae; genus Dryobates; species Dryobates pubescens. The sequence continues at coordinate 191,802 of NC_071626.1, forward strand.
TGCACAGTGGCTCTGTGCCTCAGCTGAGCCCTTCTGGAGATGAGGTCTGTGCCATCTTGCTCTTTAAGAGCAGGTGAGTGACAAGTTAAAGGGTTAGATGCTTCCATCTGTGGTATCTTCACAGCAGCCACTTGCACCAAACTGCTGCTTCTACCATATTTTGTCTCCAAGGGAAACAAAGGAACAAAATGGTTTGAAAATGGGTGAAAGACAGCCACCAAAAAAATGCTCCTGAAGCAGAGCCTCGGCCCAAGGAGTGAAAATGTCATTCCTGGATCAGGAGAGGCAATGTATAGAAATAGGTGCCCTAGGGACAGCCTTCAGAGAAAGCCAGGCTTCTAGCCTCACCTCTGTTTACTACAGGAAAAGGTGGCATGATGTCTTCCTAGATGATGTGAAATGACATATTTTTGTGACCCAGTGTGTTCTCCTCCTGCAGACCACAAGATCTTCAAATAGTTCCTAAGAAGCCACCCAGTGATGATTTAGTAACTGCCAGCAGCAGACCATCACAGCTCTTTTCAGGCTGTTCCAGGAGCTGAATGCCATCAGTGTTTTAGATCATAAAAGCAAAATTCATGATCCACAAACCTGGGGGTGTTCAGCCTGGAGAAGAGGAGGCTGAGAGGAGACCTCGTTGCTCTCTGCAGCTCCCTGAGAGGAGGCTGCAGTGGGGTGGGGGTTGGGCTCTGCTCCCCAGACTCAGGTGATAGAAGAAAAAATTACCTGAAATTGTGGCAGGGGAGGGTTAGGCTGGAGATTTGGAAAAGCTTCTCAAAGCCTGGCACAGGTTGCCCAGGGAGGCAGGGGAGTCACCATCCCTGGGGGTGTTCAGAAACCACATCGGCATGGCTCTTTGGGACATGGTTCAGTGGCCGTGGTGGCGTTGGGTTGATGATTGGACTGGATGATCTTGGAGGGCTTTTCCAACCTGTAGGATTCTGTGATCATGTTCAGCATGCTGAACACTGTAACTGCCGTCCCAGCTTCCTAGGATGTAAGCAGAGCTCTGTGAGACAGGACAGGTTTGTTGTGAACACCCAGGGTGGGGCTGCTGCTGGTGCCTGTCCCAGCCACAGCTCCCCCAAGCAGGACACTACAGCCTCCTGTGGGACCAGCCCCTGGCCAGCCTGGGGAAGGGAACCTTGAAACCATTGCAGTAGCTGTAGAACCCAGCTGGTCTGATGGCATATGGGCTGGCAAACGTCACTTGTTTGCCTCCACACTTTCCTGCTGGAATCACCTCCCTGTTGAAAACTCCTGTCCCTCCTGCCTAGGTGTTTAACACTGCACCACCAATGACCAGTTGTGACCAGTTTTTGCCTCCTTGTGTCCTCAGGCTTCACCCTAGCTGTTGCTGGAGACAATGCAGTGGCATTCACGGCCAACAATGACACTGTTGTGTTCCCTTGTGGGGGCTTTCAGGGCTATACAATGTCCTAGCCATTGGAGAGGGACTGCAGTCAGCTGAGGGATGTTTACAGCCACCTCCTTACCCTGAACCAGAGGAATAAAGAAAGTGTTGGAGGCAGCAGGGGAGAGGTTCAGCTTGGAAGGTCAGGACTTCTGCCATGTGTGCAGGGAAGTGATCATGCCCCCTGGACTCAGTGCTGGTGAGGCCATACCTTAAGTCCTGGGTTCAGGTTTGGGGCCCTCCCTGCAAGAAAGACACTGAGGAGCTGGAGCAGGTCCAGAGGAGGGCAGAAAAGCTGGGGAAGGGTCTGGAGAGCAGGGCTGGGGATGATAAAACAAAAGGAAATGTTCCCGAGTTGCATCAGGGGAGGTTTAGGTTGGAGATGAGGAAAAATTTCTTTGCTGCAAGAGAGGTCAGGGATTGGCACAGGCTGCCCAGGGAGGTGGTGGAGTCCCCATCCCTGGAGGGGTTCATAAAACACCTGGGGACGTGGTTTAGTGGGCATGGTGGTGCTGGGTGAACAGTTGGACTTGATGATCTGAGAGGTTTATTCCATCTGTAGTGAGTCCATGATTCCACGTGTAGAAAGCTGTCCAGGGAAGCCAGTGCTGCTGCCTGGTGCTGGTAGTGTTGGCCTCTCATAGCCTGTCAGTAACAGCTGCTGCAGGCTGCTCACTGCTGCTGTTGCCTGGCCTTGAATCTGGAGTCATATTCGCTGTGTGGCTAAATGAGGAAACCCTTCAGGAGGACATCAGTGCTGTCCCCGCTGCCCTGGCAGCGATTTGTCTATCCCTGTGAGGGGGCTGCCCTTGAGCACTGCCTGTGGCATTGCCACCCAAGCAGACTCCAGCCACCGGCCAGCAGGGTCAGCACTCTTCCAGGGAGCAGTGTGCTGGAGGTGGCGGGGTGGCAGCGGTGCTCCAGGTCACACTGCTGGGCTCCCCTGCTCTTTACAAGGGCACCTAATGTGACAAGGCTTTCCTTGTGGCTGCCCAAAGGGGATGAAGATTCTTGCTTGTGAAATACAATGTCCCTGACTGCTGACACCTGGGCTTCTGAGAACTGTGTTACCTGGATTCCTGGGAGGCTGAGAGAGGGAGTGAGACAGAGCAGGGATCCTGACATTCAAGCCTTGCTTCTTGGGACAAGCAGTGAAGTTCATACCTCAGCCTGGATCTGGATGGAGCAGGATTCCCCTTTCCCTAGCCAGCAGAAGGAGCATCTCTGCATCACTGCTCCTCCCAGTGCCTTTGAAGGTAACAAGGCAGGAAGAAGATCTGAGATGTGCTGACAGTTCCTTGCTTTTATGTCTCCAGGTCTCATCAGAGACCTGCAGTGCTCTTTTCCTTACAAACCTTTAGGTTATGCATACACCTACAGCTGCTGGCACCCTCCTCTGCCTCTGTAAAGCCAAGTGTTGACTGCAGCTGTTCCCAGGAGACTGGAGGCAAACTGAAAATGCCAAATAATTGGTGCCCCCGGCTCGTGATCAGTGCCTTGTGATGCAGAACAGAAGCAAAATGAAAGGGAAGCTCTTCAGAGAGTTGAATGAAAGGTTTGACTGGTTGTGACCTTCTGAAGTGAGGGAAGAAGGAGATGCAGAGAATGCTTTTTGAGCTGTGCTCTCAGCTGTCACGTTTCTGGGTCAGTATTTCATGTGGTGCAGCTGAGATCAGACACAGGGAGCTGTGCTGCTCCGCTGCATGCAGCAGGCAGAAGGTGCTGGCAGGGCAGGGCACAGACACTGACTGCAGAGCATGGCTCTGGTAGAACTTGCAGACCAGGATGCCCGTCTCCAGCTGCTGGTGTCCAGCACCCCCAGGGCTTTCTCTGCTGGACAGTTTCTAGCCTCCAGCCTGGGGTTGTTGTGACTCAAATGCTGCACCCAGCACTTGGCCTTGTTGAACCTCATCCCATTGGCCTCAGCCAGGTCCCTCCACAGAGCCTTCAGCAGGGAGACCTTCTCTGTTTTATTTTGAAGAGATTCCAAAGCAAGGTCATACCACAGTGTGTTAGAGTTCCTTCCTTGGGCTTTGCTGCCCAACACCAGGCATTTGCTTTCTGGACACCCTGGCTCTGTGTGCTTGCTAACTGTGATGGAAAGGCCTGAGAAATGATGGATCTGAGTTAAAGAGCTTGCTGCTCAAGCCAAGGAATGTGGCCACCACTCCTAATTTCTTCTCTTTTTATCTTCTAAAGGGCAACACTTTAAGGAAAATCCTCCTGCATCGCTACTTTAAAGGAGAATATGGAAGTGGTGTGAATGGGCCTCTGTCTGCCAGCTACAGCAGAACTGCACCAGTGGGAGGTAACTCGCTGTGGACCATGCACAGAGCTCAGAAACACCAGCACTGGTTTCTCTGACAGGCACTTTGGAAGTGCTCCAGAGCTTCTGCTAGCAAACTAATCCAGCGTGTTCTGTAGGCAGGTCAAGGAGAGGTGCATCAGACCTGCCCTGAGCAGCACAGCCTGTCTGGCTGGGCTGCTGTGCCTCTGGTGGCTCCAGAGCAGGGCCCTGCCCTGTGCCCCACAGTCAGGCATTCAGTTCAGGGCCAGCTGGTAACACCTTTTTCATTTGCCAGCAAATCCACCTCCAGAAATTCAGCAAAGCACAAACCATTGGAACAAAGGTGCTGCTGTTGCTGGAAATTAAAAACACCCTAGAATTAAACTAAATCCCAGATCCTTTCTTGATACATGATAAAAATAGGATGAGAAACTTCTCCCCAGGATCATGGCTAGGCAGTGGGACAGACTGTCCCAAGAGGCAGCAGAATGTGTCAGCTCTATGCTGTCAGCAGGAAGGAGGAGTTCCTGGTCTCTGCAGGTGCCTTAAAGCCTATTTTGTTAGTGGTGCTGTTACGGAAGCCATGGGAGGTTACAGGGTGGCTTCTGGACAGCACATTTTGCTCCTTAACAACCAGTGGAGTGAAAATGTGCTCTGGGTTGGAGTTCCATCCCTAAAAGGTGTGTGCAGCTTGGGGGTTGTGCAGCTGGGTGTATGTGCAGCTCGGGGAGGTGTGCGTGGCTTCCTCACACAGAAAGTCTGAGCCCTTGTCATCAGCTGAAGCAGCAGGGGCTGCTGAGGCAGTGGTTGCTGTGCCCTGCAAGAGAGCTTTTGCTCTGCTCGGAGCAGTAGCACACGGCTCTGGTTTTCCTCATGCAGTGACATCTGTGCACCAGTGAGTATGGCAGGCAAGATGCTCGTTTGTGCTAATTAAAGGTGCAGGGTTTAATGACTTCAAACTGTTTAACACAATTCCTTAACCCCTGCACCTCTGATGTGGATTACCTCAAGCCTTAAAGAGCATTGTGCTGTTCATGGGCTGAGAGCCTTACTGGCCAAAGCACCGAGGTGGAAGCCATGGCCATAGCCAAAGTGGATGTCCCAGCACACAGCCCTGTTGTAGATCAGCCCTGACTGGAGAAGCAGAGTGCAAAATAGTGTTGGAGCAGTGACCAAATGTTATGTGGGGTCAAAACAGAGGTTCAGTGTGCAATCACTGTCAGAATGGCTCAGGCTGGAAGGGACCTCAGAGCTCATCTCCTCCAACCCCCTGCCAGGGACAGGGACCCCTCTCAGCTAGACTCAGCTGCTCAAGGCCTCATCCAGCCTGGCCTTGAACACCCCCAGGCAGGAGGCAGCCACAGCCTCCCTGGGCAGCCTGTGCCTCACTACCCTCCTGCTGAAGAACTTTCTCAGCTCCAGTCTGAAAATCATGACAGAAGGAGGATTTGGCAGGTTGGTTTGTTTCCACTCTTGGAGCCCCACACTGCAGTGTCACAGAGCAGCAGTTTGTGTGGAGAGGAGATCTGCCTGGGACAGGACTCCCGGAGGAAGGTTGTACATTGCTCCTGTGTGCAGAAGGCACAGCTGTCACACACACCTGTGACACAAACAGCGCTGTGGCTTTGTCTGGTCTGCAGGTGGATTCTCAGGGCAAGACTCGGACAAGTCTGGGGTGACCATGTTTGACATTCAGTGCCTTCTGGACAAGGAAGGGGCATCAGAACTGGTCATCGATGTCATTGTCAGCACCAAGAACGACAGGATCTTCTCAGAAGGCATTTTGCTGGGCATTGCCCTGCTTGAAGGTGGAAACACCCAGACACAGGTATCCTTCTCTGCCTTGCTCACACTGACTTCCAGGTGCCAGAGCTGCCCTGTTTGCCCTGAGCTCTGTGAAGAGCTGCTGGCCTTGGCACGTGCATGGAGTGTGTGGAGGGGGCATGTGGGGGGCACAGGAGGGGTTATGCAGGCATAGGAGGAGGCATGTTGGGGGGCACAGAAGGGGGCATGTGGTGGGCACAGGAGGGGGCATGCAGCAGGTGCAGGAGGGGGCATTCAGCGGGCACGGGAGGGGGCATTCAGCGGGCACGGGAGGGGGCATTCAGCAGGCACGGGAGGGGGCATTCAGTGGGCACACAGCTGGAGTGCTCTGTCTTTGTGCCACAGCCCCTGGTGCAGACTGCTATGCAGAATCAAACCTGTCCCTCTCTGGGTGGCACAGAGCTTCTCTTCCTCTGGCCCTTGCCCCATCAGCAGCATCTCCAGCTGTGCCACGAAGCATGGCAGATGTGCAGCACTCGGTTGCTCTCTGGGGAGGCCTGTGAGGTTTGTCAGTACTCCCAAGAGAGCAGAACTGTTGGAGATGCAGGCCAGGATGCCACTGGCCTTCTTGGTCACCTGGGCACACTGCTGGCTCATGTTCAGCCTACTGTCAACCAGCACCCCGAGGTCCTTTTCTGCCTGTCTGCTCTCCAGCCAGGTTGTACCTGTTGTTCCTTGTCCTGCCACTGGGCACCACCACAAAGAGCCTGGCACCTTCATCCTGACACCCATCCCTCAGATATTTATAGACATTGATCAGATCCCCTCTCGGCCTTCTCTCCAGGCTCAACAGAGGAGGTGCTGTGAATCACTCCCTGCATTTCCCATATCTCACCACTGCCAGTGAAGGGAGCCTGAAACACCCTGTGTGACCTGAAATACTAGTTCCATTTGGGTGTGAAGCACAAGCAGTGTCTGGAGCCTAAGCTAGATCCTGCAGGTCAGATGTTCCAGGCTTCCTCTTGCTATGTGCCAACAATCACTTCTCACGTGCGTGTTGGTGGAAGGTTATAACTAACTTCAGAATGCCTGGAGAAATGGAGAGTGTCACAAAGAGATCCATCTTTACTGTTGTGACACAGATTGCAAATAGTGTTCACCATTTTATCCCAGTGTAAAACAGTTCCAGCAGTCTTTGATCCCAGCCTTGTGCCTGACAGAGCTGGCCAGGCAGGAGCCAACCCATTTTCTGTCTGAGGGCAGTAACTGTTCATCATCTGTTTCACCACAGCTGGTGTGCTTTGGTCCTTTCCTTAGAAGACTGGTAGCTAAGGAGTGCCTTTCTTGCAGTACTCCACATACCAGCAGCTGAGGGAGCAGAAGAAGTCAGAGAAGTTCTTTAAAGTCCTGTACGACCGCATGAGGGCTGCGCAGCAGGAGATCCGCTCCACGGTGACAGTGAGCACTCTTGACCTGGGCAGCAAGAAGAAGGATGAGGACAGTGACCTGACCACATCTGCTCCCAAAAGGAAAGGTAAGGAGCACCCATATCCGAGTGGGGAGGTCTTGTGCTCCAGCAGCACCCCCTGCACCAGCATGCTGCGCTGGGCAGTCAGCCTTCATGTCCTCATCCTCCGCCTGCTCTTCTCTGCACCGGAGGCCATCTCCTGAGCTGCCTACGAGGAGTCTGGGGAAGCTGTGGCAGCAGGAGATACACAACCATGTGTTTAGGGCAGCAGCAGCAGAGGCTGCTGCTAATGGGGCTGTTTCACAAGAGCAAGCCCAGGAACCGATTCCCCACCCTGTGGTCCCTCCATTGTTCTCATCATTTATTGTATATGGGAGAGAACTTGCAGAGCTTTTTGTCTTCGTGTTCTGTTTCACTCTGGTTTGTGGTTGGTTTGGAACATGCTATCCCTGCATGAGGCTTGCTTTGATACTCTTTGCAAGTTGCCTAGAGGTCTTTGAAGAGTTAGGCAGCAGCAAAGAGAGAAAGAGCTGCACTCATTGTTATTGTGTGGTTATTGTTTCATCGGCCAGGGGAAAGAGTTTCCACAATTAAGGAAAATTATCATCTTTTCAGTAAAGGATTCAACCCTGCATCTGAAAGAGGGTATGAAAGGACAGTTAACAGAAGCATCTTCTGCAACCTCCAAGGCTTACTCTGTGTACAGGAGAGAAATGGACACAGAAATCGATCTCGTGGGCTCAGGAGCAGAGGCTGCAAATGCAGAAGAGAAGTCTGCAGAAGAAGCAGTTATGAGCCCTGCCATTGCCATCATGCAGCCAATACTGAGATTTCTTCAGCTGCTGTGTGAGAACCACAACCGAGAGCTCCAGGTAAAGGGTTTCCTGAGCTGAGTTCCAGAGGAATGCCTGAGGAGCTGGACCTCCATAGGGGAATGAAAACACAGCCCTGCCTGGCTCCTGTTACAGAACAGAGCTGTCTGAAAGGAGCTGCTTCTCTTAGCCCAGGGCATGGCGTAGCCCTCTTCAAGAACAGCTTGTATGCTCTGGGATACCTCCTGGTTTATCCTCAGAGCTGCATGGAGACACAGCATGGCCAGATGGAATCAGGAGGTGTGGGCACAGATCCTGTGCATGCCTGGTGGGTCACTCATACAGGCCTGGAGACCGTGGGAGGTTTCTGGGCAAAGTTTTGGTACTTCTCTTTTCCCTGGGCATTATGGTTGAAGGTTTGAAGATGCTACAAGGTGTCCCTGCTATGAGTTGCTTTGGTAGGAACTGCTGTCCCCATAGCAGCTCTGGCAAGGTGAACTGTAACCTGTCCCCTTCCACCTATGCATGAGGGAGGGCTGTGTCTGACTTGACTCTAACAGTCGTCTTCTTTGGTGGTTTTTAATGTTCCTTTTCTCCATCCACCAGAATTTTTTAAGACATCAGAACAACAAAACAAATTACAACCTTGTTTGTGAGACCCTGCAGTTCTTGGACTGCATCTGTGGCAGCACCACAGGCGGGCTGGGCTTGCTGGGGCTTTACATCAACGAGAGGAACGTGGCTCTGGTGAACCAGACGCTGGAGAGCCTGACCGAGTACTGCCAGGGCCCGTGCCATGAAAACCAGGTATGGCTCAAGGGACTCCTGGCTGCTCCAGGGTGTGCCTGGGCATCTCTGCATGCTTGCAGGGAGCCCTTCAGGGTTCCTAATGGCAGAGATTTGCTTGGGACTGCTGCGACTGGGCTCAGCATATTTCACCTGAGCAATGCCTCCAGTCAGAACTCAAAGCAGACTCTTCCTGTAGTCTGCCTGCTTCTGCAGAAGCTTTCCAGGCCTCTTGGAGACAGTTTCGTGTCTTATGTCAGTGGGTCTGTGGCTTAAACCTCACATTGAAAGACTGGGCTTAGACTCACAGCTGTGGAAGAACTCTGTGATCACAATTTCGTATTCTTCATTCCCACAAATTCTGCTTTTGCTGGTGTTGGTTGCTAACATTTACTTCCCTTGATTCACAATGCTGAACTTACTACCCTCTTACACTGCCTAGCAGCATCTTTAGTTGTGGTGTCAGCAGTGATATGGATGGAGACCAAGGACATGCTTCTAATCTCCTGTGCCTTGCTTGATGCGGGCTCTCCAAGTCCTGTAGCTGGGACTTGGGAGATGTCTCTTCAGTGCCTGCAGAGGCAGCACGGGAAGATACCTGCTGCTGTGTCTGATCCAAAGGGAGCTGAAGTAAAGTTGTCACAGTGGATGAAACTGCACAGTTTTTGCTGTGGATTGGTAATGGGGAAATTGTGGTGTGTGACCTTACAGTGGCAGCCTGTTCTGGGCACTGGAAATAGCTGAAAAGCACAGCAGTGTGAATGCTGCTGCCTGCAGCTGCACCAGTGGAGTGTGAGTGCTGTTGCCATCTCTGGTAGTCAGCTGCCTTCACCTGGCACTTTGAAAGCAAACAGACAAAAATGCTGCAGTGGGCAGAAGGCTAAACAGTTACTTTTGATCCACTAATGAATGGGGAAAGCATCTGGGCAAGAAAAGCATAATTACAGGACTAGAAGTTAAAAAGGTAAATGAATGTGTGCTTCACGCTAGTGTGTTCTCCAGAAGCTACCCTGAGCAGCACTGGAGGAACTTACACTTTGTTCCTTAGGCCTGCCTGCTGGGGAGCCATTGGAGTTCTGTGCTGTACAGCAAGCTGCAGCTGTGGGTCAGAGACAGATGCACCATGCTGCTGTTTGCATTTTCCCCTCTGTCTTTCTGGAAAGAGTTGTCAGGCACTGCCCAGGGAGGTGGTGGAGTCCCCATCCCTGGAGGTGTTCCAGAAACCTGTGGCCATGGCACTTGGGGCCATGGTGGTGTTGGGTTGCTGGTTGGACGGGAGGATCTCAGAGAGCTTTTCCCACCCCAACAGTTCTGTGATTCTACATTCAAGCATCTTTACTGTTTCTGCATGAATGTTCATCTGCACCTGGCAGTGCTGCTGTGCACTGCTGGCTGTGGCTTGTGCCACTTGGTGCCAGGCCCTGCAGGCATGGTGTATCTTGTACCACCTCTTTTCCAGCTGTGTCCTCTGGCAGTGCTCTGTACGAGGCCAGTCTCCCTCAGTACCTCTTGTGGCACGTTGTGAGGCTGCTCTGCTCTAGCTGGGAGGTTTGCTGCTGTTACCAGGCCTTTCAAGCTCTGGGTCCTTGTTTTGGAGGTTTGCTTGCATGCATATTCCCTCCTGCCCTCCTTCTGTATGTCCCTTCTGCTTTTCTTTTCCCCTCCTGCCCTCCTCTCACTCCCCTCCCTTCTCTTCTCTTCCAGACTTGCATAGCCACCCATGAGTCTAATGGGATTGATATTATTATTGCACTCATCTTGAATGACATCAACCCTCTTGGCAAATACTGCATGGAGCTGGTGCTTCAGCTGAAGGTACAGTGGCTGTGAGTCTGTGTATTTACACTGCAGCAGTAGCAGAAGGCAAACCTGAGCAAGAGCTGTAGGCAGCCTGACATTTACTCAGTCTCACCCAGAGCAGAACATCCTCAGCAGCCTTTGCAAACAAACATTGCAAGGAATTCACCGCAGCTGCTGAATCCTTATCAGCCCCTCCACCAGAGCCTGGATGGGCTCCTGGATGAACTTCTCCAGTGTGTGCTACTGCATGCAGGGGGGAGCTCTGCAGCTGTGCTGCCTGCCAAGCAGGTAGAGCTTGTCCAGGAGCAGCCTTGGCTTACTGCCTTCTCTTGCCCTCTGAAGGGAGTATGGAGAACAGGAGAAGCAGCACCCTGAATGTGTGCTCCGGGTGCAAGGCAGCATTAGTGCAGGCAACTTGTCCTCTAGGATGAAAGTCCAAAGCTTTCTGAGCTAGCTGGGCTGTCCCAGGCAGACAAAAGAGCATTCTGTGTGAAGTAAGTGGACCACAGGTCCAGGGAAAATCTGGGATGAAATCTGACTGCTTAAAAGGAAATGTTGCTGAAGAAGGCAGAAAGTAGCTCCTTGATAGTGTGCATGGCCAAGCACCTTCTACAGAGAGCAAAGGAGCACCTGGAAGATGTTCAGCACAGGGTGCAGGTGGAGCCAGGTGCAACCCCAGCATTACCTGCTGCAAGGATGATAGCCATTGTGGCTCCGTTCACAGGAGGCTTCCTCCTTCACCTTGCTCTTGCTTAACTGGCAGCAGTTGTGGTGAATGACACCAGAAGTGCACCCTGTGGAAATGATTCTGATTTTACACAACCACAGAGTCATTTGGATTAAACACTGTGGCCTACTTCCAAGGGTTCACACAGCCCCCTCTGCAGCAGGGGATGCTGTGGCAGGTCAAGCAGGACAGCTACACTGTGCCAGAAGGGACTCAGACCTCCAAACCCACTCTTCCTCTCCTGCTCAGATTGAACTGGAAGCCAGACAGGTCTCCAGCGTTCAAGGCACTGCTGGGTTACTGCTGCTGAAGCTGCACTGTTTAATCTTGGGAGAAGTGTCAGTGAAAAGCATCCAGCTCACAAAATTCCCCCAGGATCATTTTGTATTGAAACAAAACTCCAGGGATGTATGAAACCAGTATTGGTTTTAACACTTTATTACTTAAGGAAGGACCACTCAGTCTTCATGAAAAGCAAAAGGGGAAGGAAACCTGCCTGCAAGTTGAGACCTCTTTGAGGCTGTTGAGTATTGCTCTAGCAGAAAGCTGTGGCAAGAGCTGCTAGGTGGGCAGTAAGGAAGGGAAATAGGATTCACTGGCTGGTGCTGCCTGCTTCCCAGTGCTTAGGATGCTCCTTCCAGCAGTGTGCAGGGTTGGTTAGCTGCACAGAGTGCTGAAAGCCCTCTTGAGCACATCAGGGAAAGTAGTTTAACACCTTACCTGCTGAAAACGTGGCTGTCAGCATCTCAGCTCAAACAAATGCAAAGGTTGCCCATCGTGGAGGAGGGAGCAGCTGGCACTAACTCGGGTTTGTGTCTGCAGAACAATGCCTCCAAGCTCCTGCTGGCCATTATGGAGAGCAGGCAGGACAGTGAGAACGCGGAAAGGATCCTCTTCAACATGAGGCCGAGGGAACTGGTGAGAGAACTTCTGAATATTCATAAATCTTTGGGCTGACAAAAAGTACAGCTCTGTGGTTCAAGCATTTTCAAATGCTGTGCATCTGAGCTGAGAGGCACTGGCAGCCTGGAGTGGCTCAGAGCATCAGGACAGCTCTAACGCACACAGGCACTGGCACAGGATCCAGCCTGCACACTTCCAGGCCTTACAGCTTGGCTGTTCTCAGCCTTTCCCAGCACTTCCCTCTCACTGTTCCTCTAACTTCTGCTAAGAAGGCTCTGATAGACTGCCTCCAAGTGCTCTCTGCCAGGGACTGGACAGGTCAGCCTGTGCAGCTGCAGCAGTGCCAGCAGGAGGTGTCCCCTGAGCTGTGTGCTCTGAAGCAGCTGTGATGCCTCTCTAGGTTCCCAGGAACTGTAAGTAGGTTGGAAATCTGGAGAAATGGTTTCCAGTCCAATTGGCTGTGTAGCAGCAGGGACTGAAGAGCCTCTCTTGTGGGAAGATCTTTGGGCATCAGCCCTGCCCATAGGCACAGCTCAGTGTCCTGCTGGTTTGGGGGCATCACTGTTCAGGGGGCTTATCAGCACATGGAGGGAAACAGAGAACCTCCCCACCTTGGTGCTGAGAAAGGCATTTGGATGTCCTGGGCTTTCTCCAGCACCCTGCCCTGATCTGTGTCTTCCTCTCCTCTTTGGCCGAGTTAGTTTTTGTTCTGTTAAAGGGATAGAGAAGGCTGAGTGAGGTTGCAGCCTGCTCTAGCCAGAAGGAGACTGGATGCTCAGTACCATCTGCCCTGTCTGCAGGTCTGTCCTCAGAAGCACTTCTGGGAATACCTGCCCACAAAAGCTGGACATTGCTGCTCCCTTCTCATGATTGCAGTTTTGCTGCTGAGAAGTGTGGCACTTTGGAGCTCCATAAACACTTCAAGGTTGTCTCTTTGTTAAGTGTTTCTCTGATTGCTCACACTTCTTGCAGAGCCATAGGGCACCCATCCAGGCCTGAGTGTGTTCAAACGGTACTTGTTCCTCAAGAGTGACACTGATGGATTTCATCTCTGCCTGGCTGGGCTCTCTTGCAGGTGGATGTGATGAAAAATGCCTACAACCAAGGCTTGGAATGTGACCAGGAGGAGGAGAACGGAGACGATGGCATCTCCCCAAAGGATGTTGGCCATAACATCTATATCCTGGCACACCAGGTAGGCTCTGTTTGGGGTGTGATTGGTTGCTTCGGGGTGTGATTGGTTGCTTTGCTGTGTGGCTGCTTCCACCAAAGTGTTGCAAGATTCAGCCCCACGCAGAACCTGTCTGATCAAAACTGGGAGCTTTCCCTTGTGGTTGCTGACTCACACTTGTGTGCATCATGGCTTTGTCTGGGGAGCTGCCGAGAGCAGGCCCAGCCAGTGGTCCCTGGGCAGGCACGGGCACTCTGCCGGGCTTGGGGGGCTCTGTTTGTGTCAAGTGAGAGCACAGGGCAGGGCAGCTGATGTCCCTTTGGCTCATTTGTGTCAGCCAGTTCATCAGTGGCCTTATTGGGGGTATCCTCAGTGGTGGTCCCAGGTGAGCTCCAGCTTGAGAGGATCCCTCTGGTTCAATTTGTATTGGTTACCCAGCAAGAGGAGCTCGACCTTTTCACTCTTTTCTGCTTTCAGATTCTGTTGTGCTGCTCTGCTCTTGAGCCTTTTCTGGTCACTTTGCCTCTCCACTGGTGAAAGACTGGAGGTTCTGGTTGAAGGATAGATGAATTCCTGAGAGCAGCTGGTCTCAGGAGTGTCCAGAGTAGTGTCAGTACTTGTAAATGAGAAGAGTAAAGATTTCTGGATCCTATCATAAATGCAGGCAGCTGCTGTTTCATGAGGGCCCAATCTTCAGAAGATGTTTTTACTAAATCAGAAGAAATAAACAGATGGGGATAGGGAGTGTCCTGCATTCATTATGCTAATTAAATGCTGTTAGGACTTGAATAGCCAGTGGGAAGGATGTCCTTGCACTGGTGTTGGGCAATGTTTCTTTGAAGCAGGGAACACAGAAACAGCTACCAAGCTCTGCCCTTCCAGCACACTTCACTAAGTCTGGTTCTTGGAGTGTTGTTGGGGTGACCCTTAGTTTTTCCTGCAGCCAGTGGAGCTCTTCAGTCCCTCTCCTGACACTGGTGACTACTTGCTCTGGTTACAGCTGTTTGGCCCCCCTGTGATAGCAGAATGAAGACCAGGGGTTCCTCTTTCTGCTGCTGCAGCCTTCAAGCACAGATAGTTTATTTTGGGGAGCTCAGACTTTCAGTTTTTGTGGTTGAGCTCCTCAGGCTGATGCTGGCTTCTGCATTTTGTCACCACTTCATCCTTCCTTGCCCTTCCTGTGGCTGACTTTTACCAGAAGTAAAAGGCATTAATGTAAATGATTGACTCACAGTGCATGGAAAGTTATAAATGTCACAGGCAAGCCTGAGATTCCTGGCACCACATCTCCTTCACAGCCTCCCAGCCCCTGCCCCAGAGGCAGCACAGAGCATGTGAGTGTCAGTGCACACTTGTGCATCACAGCTGTGTGAGCACCTGGGGCATGAGGGCAAACCCTGACTGCTGAATGTGCCAGGGCATGGCAGCTGTCTCACCTCTGCCAGGTGCTTCTCTGTCCTCTCTACTCATCCCTTTATTTCTTCATCTAGCTCCAGTGCCAGTGCTGTGCTCAGGCAGCTCCAGCAGCTCTGCTGCCCTTTCTTTGGAGCCTGGGTGACAATAAATGGATGTGCTGCTTGTATTGCTGCAGTTCAAGCAGGCTGAACTTGGGTTTGCAGTGTTAGTAAGGCTGTCCACAGAGCCTTCATCTTGTGTCTGTGTAGCAATTACAAAAGCTTTTGGCATCTTAGCCCCCAGAAGTTCCATATTTACTAACTACCTACATGCGGCAGCACTGCTGCAGAAGAATCAAGTTCTTAAGTGGTTTCCCCAAAGAGAACTCATGAAAGGCTTTTCAGGTGACCACTGCAGCTTGCTGCCTGTTAGTTCTGACAAAGAGTTGCAGCAGATTGTTCCTGGAGCCAGCAGCGTTTGTGTCAGCTTCCTGACCTTGTGCACTTACTCTGAAGACTGCATCCAGGGGCTTCTGCAATGCCCAGGGCTGTGTTTGCTGCTCTGGGCTGCAGGGCACCTCTGGCATTCCCAGGTGGAGGCAGAGTGTCTCAGTCAGGCACAAAGCCCAGGCTGATGCACTGGACCTGTCAGCAGGGGCTTCACTGGGGTGGCTCAGAGGAACATGAACCAACCTTGCACAGCTGCTGGCCCGTCTGTAGCCTGGGAAGGGTGCATCTTGGAGAGCTGTGGAGGCTTCTCCTCGATCCAGAAGGATGTGAGTGGGCACAGAGCAGGGAAGCAAACTCTAATACTGTAATCTTTCCCGTTTTCAGTGCTTTGGGAATTCCTCCATCTGGCTCCCAAAGCTATGCAGGAGTGTGGGGGTACTGACCCCTTCTTGGGGGGCATTTTCTGTGCTCAGCTGCTCTACCTTGCATGGATGCTGAGATTCCTTGCTGGAGAGGGAGCACAGGGCTTGGAATTCCACAATACCTTTGTAACAGCCAAACAAACAGAAGGGATGCTTTGGGGTTTTTATGAGGTGAAGTTACAATCTCCTTTAAATCCCAACAGAGTACCAAAACTACCTGTACTTAAATCATTTCCTGATGGCACCAAGACTTAAAGAGAAGACACTTCCTGTGCCCCTCAGGTTAGAACTTCACACTGCTTGGCAGCAGTGCAGGTGCACAGCATAAACAACATAAGTACAGAAAGGTTAGAGCTTGTCTGGTCCCAGAGCCACTGATTCCACTGAGTGAAGGTGCAGGTCAGTCACATTTGGAGCAACAGTGCTCATGCCTACGCTCAGCAGCTGCTGTGAGCAGTTGGCAGCTGGTGCTGGGGGTTGTCTGCCCCGGCACCTGGTGGCAAGTGGAGAAAGGTGCTGTAAAAATGACCAGGGCAGGCTTCTGAGAGCAGAGGGTGGCCACATCCATCCTGTAGCATAAACCTGCCTCTCAGGATGGGTAGCTGTGAGTTGTGCAGTAAGGGTGCTCCCTTTCTGCAGGAGGGGCAGAGTATTTTGAGCTGAAAGGTGCCATTGTTTGCAAGGCTTTGCTGAGGTTTGCAGGTTTGGGGGTGGTTATTTGTTTTGTTAGTTTCTCCTTAACAGAGAAGCTCTGGCTGGTAGCAGTGCCAAAACAAAGAGCTAATGGGGACCAGTCCTAAGCACTGTGACTGTCAGGGGACTCGTATCCTTGGCTGCCAGACCTGCAACTTCTGTCTCCTAGCACTTTGATGCTCCACATGTTGTTTAGCAGCTATCACCCTGGTGAGACAGGCTGTGGCATGGGAGTGACAGTGGCTAATTAAATGTCAGCAGAGGCAGAAGCTGTTGCAAGGCTTTTGCACTGAGAGTGCCAGGACTGAACCAGAAGCACATCAGCCTCCTTGCAGCTCATTAGGATGGTAGAGAACAGTGTGGAGACAGTGTGGAGGCTGCCACCGGCCCTTGGCACTAATGAGCACCTGAAGCATTAAACAAATGTCTCTGGCTGTTGTTAGGTCTCAAGTTCAAACCTTGGCAACTTGTCCTTCCATGTTTTCTTTTTCTCCCCTTCTCCTCAGAAGCATTCACCTCACAGCCCTGTAATGGGGACCTCTCTTGTCCCTCTGCTGTCCTGTTGGGCTGCTGAGAGCTAGGATTCAGGCTGGAGCTTGTTCCAGTAAGCTGGCCACAAAGGCTTCAGCTGGTTTTCATTTGTCTGGTCCTACTTCTCTAGAGCAGATCTCAGATCCAAGCTGAGGGGAGACCTCATTTCTCTCCACAGCTGCCTGAGAGGAGGCTGCAGAGAGGTGGGGGTTGGGCTCTTCTAGCAGCCCCATCCCTGGAGCTTTTTAAGGCCAGGCTAAATCCACGTGCACCCCCAGCTGGTGGGGTGGGATGAGGAGCAGAAAGGCCTTGGCTCTGTGTCAGCAGTAACTAAAACAGCCCAGGCTGAGCAAGGCTGTTTCCAGCATGAATCCAAAACAGCCCTACACCAGCTCCTGTGGGGGAAATCAAGTGGCCAAGAAGAGATGTGCTCTATGGGTGGCACACAGGGCCAAGGTGTGCCGTATGGGTGGCACACGTGGCCAAGGCGTGCTCTATGGGTGGCACAAAGAATGGAATTGGTAGAGGTTTGTAGAGACACAGGTTAGTGGGTACATGTGTGCCAGGAGTGTCTCCCATGCCAGTGAAGGATACATGTGCCCACCAGTGCAGCCTGGCTGCCTCTGAACTAGTCATGGACAGTGTCTTGGCAGCCCTAAATGCCAGCCTCCAGCATGCTGAGGAGCAGCTTAGCCCTTTCGACATGCAGAGGAAGTCTGCAGTGCAGCTCCATAGCCAAAGGTGTGCAAGGTTTGTGTCTACCTTTGAGTGAAGAGAAACCTTTGGTGGGACTGGGTGATCTCAGAAGTCCTTTCCAGCTGGAGCCATGCTGTGATTCAGTCTCAGCTCTTTAGCATTGGCAGAAGCCCTCCACAAGCAGGCTGCAGGCGAAGCTGCCTCTCATAAATCTCGGCTGAGGCCTCGCTGCTGACTTCTGAAGTCTAAATTATTTCCATTGTTCTCAAGTCATTACATTCTTCTTGTTATCTGTGGAAAGAGCCCCACTGGGCTGAGCATGTAAGCACAGGGGGCTGGGGGAGGAGGGTTTGTGTTGGTTAAGTGGAGATGATGAAGCTGAAACCATCGCAGCAGGACCTCCAGCAGTCACGGGTTTCTTTTTCTAGTTGGCTCGTCACAACAAAACACTGCAGCAGATGCTGAAGCCAGGGTCAGACCCAGAGGAAGGAGATGAAGCCTTGGGGTATTATGCCAACCACACAGCACAGATAGAGGTAAGGGATTGCTCACCAGATCAGTTTGCTTCTGTGCGTGGTGCATCAGCTCTTGGTAACAGCAGAGCTTCCTAAAGAGGTGCAGGAGGTTTGTGAGAACAACATTAACAGCAACCACACCACCACCACCATGCTGCTGGCTGTAGGACCAGAGGGGTGCACCTGTGTTAAGAGTGGCTCCAACTAATCATTTTGCAGTGCATTGCTTATGTGTTCCCAAGGATGCTTTGGTAGTGAAACAAGGGCTGTGGACAGTAGCTGTGTCGTGGAGTCCAGAACAGTCTTGTATGGTACATCACTCAAACCACCTTGAGGTACAAAGCCAGTGGTGATAACTGATCCAACCAAAAGTCTGGCTGGAGTGCAGAGAGGTTCTGAAGTGGTGCAGACATTCAGTATGGCTTTTGTTTAAAACCCAAGGCTTGACCTGGTTCTCAAGTCCTGTTCTCAAGTCTGAACTTCACCCCTGCCATGGACTGGATTTAGATCAAGATCCACAGAGGTATTTATGTTCTTAACTGTGGTATCAGTTCCTCTTAAAGCTTTCATGGGTTTCCAGGCATCAAGAACTGTATCACCTGCAGCCCTTAGTGGCTGTGTAAGGAGCAGAATTGCTTGGGTGCAGAGGCAGCTGCTGTGAGAGGCTGCAGCAGGAAAGGGGCATCTGGATCCTCTTGGAAATGCTGTGTGCAGTCCAAAAGTGCTGTGTGGTTGCACAGCCCTAACCTGAATCTGAGCCAATAATTCCAGTGTCAGTGGCCTGCCAGTCTCCACCAGCTTAGGACTTGTGTGCAGGGGACAGTCTTGACCCAAGCACCTCAGGTCCATCTTGTCCTAGCTGCCACCAAGCCTTTTCTGTTTCCTACTATCCTTTTTGCCTCGTACTGATCACCAGTACCAGAACAGATGGAAGCTCCAAGGCTGTGGCTGTCCAGGGAGCTGCTCAGTGTTCCTCTAAACCCATTTTGATACTTCAGATGCTCCTGAGGTATCTTTTAGCAACTGCCAGCTGAGTTTCTGGGTGGGCTGCAGATTCAGACCTTAAAGAAGCAATGTGGTCTGTGGCTTCTGAAATGCCCCAGTGTCTCATGGCTGCAAAGCCTGCTCCTTGAGCAGGTCAGAGGCTTTGTAGATGCCATTCTGCAGAGCAGCACTGCAGCTCAGCTCTTTGTTTGAGACACTGAGAGAGCTGAGGATGTGCTGTTGGCTTCCTTGACTCCCCCTGCCATGTTAGCTGCTCGTCACAGGGTCTGGCCTGAGACAAAGCTCCTGGGGCACTTCCAAACTGCCTGTTCAAGTGTCAGATAGTGCCCATGGGCAGGCAGGAGCATAATGATCCCCTGTCTCCCACACAGATGTGCTTGGCTGTGTTACTCCCGAAAATTAATTACGACAATTTTTAATTACATTCACATAATGAACAGGAATTAACAGAGGGGAGGGAGGGCTCTTGCCAGCAGGAGTGTGGCTGGCCCAGGGAAGCTGAGCTGTGTCAGATGGGTGTTTGCTCTGAGAGCAGGGCTGGACCTTTCAGATGCAGCCCCTCTGTGTCAGGGGATCTCATCTGCGTGACTGCAAAGTCAGAGTGGGGTTCTTTGCACTGGTGGCTGTGCAGAGACACAGCTCTGGGAGCCAAGGGAATGCTCTGCTCTGTGTTTCAGTAGTGCAGAGTCCCTGATCAGAGCCCATGCTGAGGGCAGCGTGGTGAGGTGGAGCCAGCTGCAGCTCACTCGCTGGTCACTGGGTAGGCTCTGAGACAAACTGTGCAAAACCTTGGGGGTTGCTGAATAAGGAGGTGAAGCCTGACCAGGCAGGAGTGCTGTCTGAGAACAAGGTGCTGGCTTTGCTTGCTCCCCTTCACAGCTTGTCTCATACAAATAGACTCAAGGTGAGAAAAGAATTTCATCATCAGATCAGAAAGCCCCTGAAGGTCTGCACTGCTTATGGGAAAGGTTTGTCTCACTGCCTTGCAAAATGAAAGCGTTCAGAAGAACTTTTCTGTTCTGGGGAGGAGTTTGGAGCTAGGTTTTCCTCGAAACACATTTGCCATCTTACTTTCAGGCGGGACTTTCAAGGTAGAGCAGCGCTTCTGCCTTGCGTTAGGATGGATGGGCTCAGCTCCGTTGGGTGCTCACATCACTTGTGCATCAAGTGGTGACAAAGGGGAGCTGGGAACAGGAAGCACGGGAGAGGTGCTGGAGGTGTGCTGTCGCCTGCAGATCGTGCGGCACGACAGGAGCATGGAGCAGATCGTGTTCCCCGTGCCCAACATCTGCGAGTTCCTGACGCGCGAGTCCCGGAGCCGCGTGCTCAGCACCACCGAGAGGGACGAGCAGGGCAGCAAGGTCAACGACTTCTTCCAGCAGGCAGAGCACCTGTACAACGAGATGAAGTGGCAGAAGAAAATCAGGAGTAAGTACTGCAGTTCTTTGTGCTGGCAGGCCAGGTGAGGCCTTCTGATGCTCTGCTTTCCATAGCACCCTGCTCTCTGCTCAACCCGAGGCTGCGCAGGCAAAGCTGTTCAGGGCTTGAGGTCGAAAGGCTGGGGGGCAGCTGGGATGCTTGCATGCCACCATGAAAGAGCCACAGTCTGGAGCAGTCACAGCAATAGCAGTAATGTGTTCAAGATGAGGTCTTGGACTCCAGAAGTCAAGCTGAGGGATGGAGGAGCTGGGCATAGTGCTGAACTCAATGGAGTTGCACTTAACTAAGCCAAGGCCCTTAATATTTAACACAAACATGTGCAGTGCATAGCTGAGGCTTGCAGATTCCTAAAAGGTCATTAAAAAGCTTGTAAATGTCAGCCACTTAAAAACATCTCTCACCAGAACTTCAGCTGCTTCAAATCTGCCTGGCTGCCATGGAGTCCTGCCAGTTGACATCAGCCTTGCTCAACTGGGCTGCAGTAGGTGCCAGCCCATACGGGTGCATGTCCCAGGGCACTGGGTGAGGCACGTGCACCGTGGTCAGCTGCTTGCAGGTCTGGCAGGCATGATCAAGAGACCCAAGCAGGGACCCTGAGAGGAGGTGCAGTGAAGCTAAGCCATGCACCCCCAGTTTCTCATTGAGTCCACTGGCAGCCAACTCAGCCACTGCTCCTTGCCCGCAGTGGGACTGCTGGAGATGTCCCAGGGACAGGAGGCTCCTGCCAGCTGACCTTCTGTCAGCTCTGCCCTTTGCTTTTGGAGCAGAGAATCAAGGCTGCAGACTAAGCATCTACAGTTATCCTTGAGGGATCAGGAAGGGTCTGGAGAACAGGGGTGGTGAGGAGCAGCTGGGGGTGTGTAGTGTGGAGAAGAGCAGCCTGAGGGGAGACCTCATTGCTCTCTCCAGCTTCTTGGAGCTATGTAGGGCTTGGTCTCTTCTCCCTGGTAACAAGCGATAGAAGGAGGGGAAATGGCCTGAAGTTGCACTGGGCAGGGTTTAGGTTGGACATTAGAAGAAACTTCCCTGAAAAGGTTCTCAAAGCCTGGCCCAGGCTACCCAGGGAGGTGGCTGAATGCCCATCCCTGAAGGTGTTTTAGAGAGGGAGAAATGTGGTGCTGAGGTTCAGCCCCAGCCTTGGCAGAGTCAGAGAATGGTTGGGCTGGATGCTCTGAGAGGACTTTTCCAACACAAATGAAATGGTGCTCTGTGTGTACAGAAATACAGAGGAGTGATCAGTTCATTCACTGCCCAAGGGCAGGTGCTGGGGTGGCTCACATCAGCTGCTCAGAGCTGCTTCATTGATTAGGAAGGAAGAGTAGGATCCATGGTCAGAGCAGCAGGGGGTTTGGATAGTCAAAGCAAAAGGATTTAGTGCAGCATCCTTCATGTGTTGGAAACGTGAATGTTGGTTATGTCAGTTCCCAAGCTATAATTTCCAGAGGCAGGAGTAAGCCTTCAGTGTGAACCTCTCAGCCCAGGGCCACTTCCCTTGGTAACACTCTAAGAACTTGTCTGTGCTGACAAAATGACCAGACCAGAAGCTGAGAAACAAATTATCCCAGAACAAGTCCCTGCCTGCACAGCCTGTTTGGGGCTAAAATGTATAGCAGAGGAAAATGACTTTGGTAACAAAATCAGATCTGTAGGGTTTGCTTATGAAAGACAAATAAAAGAGCCCAACTCTCCTGAGAGAGACCAGAGCTGCCTAATGCTATAAGCAGAGAAAATTGGTTTATTTTTATTCAGATCAGAAATTCCCCAATCCCTTTCATCAGTGGAATGGCTCACAAGGCTTCCTGGTGGCTTTTTCTGGTTTGGAAAGATAATAAAGGTGGAGGCTGGGTTCATTCTTTAGCCAAGCATCTGTTAGCATGATGCAGGCTGTGGTGCTGCAGTTGACAGAAGGCTTTTGCAGTGGCTCCAAAGGTTTCCAGCTCAGCAGCATGAGGTTATCACAGTGAAATCTGAATGTTTGCCTAATCACAATTAAACTCTGTTTAGGCTAAAGCCTGAGACAGGCAGCTACATCTGGGGGAGGCTGCTGGATGCAGGCAGGTCTGGAATATGCTCTGCTTGCTTGCAGGAGGTCTGTGGCGCACTGGAACCTCCCTAGCACCACGTTTGGGTCTGCCTGCAGATTCTTTGCACACTGCACACAGAGGTTTCACTGGAGTGGGATCCTTGGGCTAAAAGCTCTGCTTGAAGCTGTGTGATGGCAAGCCTAGGTGTGATACTTATCTATCTCAATTAAAGACTTAGACTCATAGAATCAGCCAGGTTGGAAGAGACCTCCAAGATCATCCAGTCCAACCCATCCCCCAGCCCTATCCAACTACCAAGACCATGGCACAGAGTGCCTCATCCAGGCTTCTCTTGAAGATCTCCAGGGACGGCGACTCCACCACCTCCCTGGGCAGCACATTCCCATGGCCAATCTCTCTTTCTGGGAAGAACTGCTTCCTAACATCCAGCCTGAACCTCCCCCTGCACAGCTTGAGACTGTGTCCCCTCATTCTGGTGCTGGTTGCCTGGGAGAACAGACTGACCCCCACCTGGCATTGCTTCATTAATCTGTGGTTTTTACTTCCTTGAGGCCATCACTGATTGATTTCCTCCCTACCTTCATTTCACTGACTGCTGCTCTTCTCCCCTTTCTAGATAACCCAGCCCTGTTTTGGTTCTCCAGACACATCTCTCTCTGGGGGAGCATTTCCTTCAACCTTGCTGTCTTCATCAATTTAGCAGTTGCTCTGTTCTACCCCTTTGGAGATGATGGAGATGAAGGCAAGTGGAGTTTGGTTTTATTTTCCCTTTTGTATTGTAGATGCTTTAGGTTCTGAGCCAGCATTTACACAGCACTGCACTTCAGCTGTGCTCCTGTCTGCACAAGTCAGGTAGCATCTCCTAAGTAGGTGCCAGATGTTGTCTGACATGTGGGGGCCGGTCTTCTGGGTGTCCCATGGCTCCTGCTACGTGGAGTAAAATGGGCAGAAGATAGCTGCTAAGATGAAGGTTACCTAGTTGAGCTCAGCTGGTTTTTTATACTGCCACACTGCAGTGCACTCCTGCACACACTCAGTTACAGCTTCTGAGCTGAAGAAGGATTCCTGGCACCAGATGGGTAGAGATGCCTTAAAACTGACCAAGTGGAATGACTTGCATTCCTAAAAACATATGGAATAGGATGATCTGGAAATGAGCTGGTTGGTTTTTGGTGTGTTGTTTGCTGGGATACAGGGAGATGACTGCTGCAGAGGAGAAGTGCATCACAGAACAGTGTGACAGAACTTGGGGCTGTGCTTCAGCATGGGGCACAGGAAACACAGCCAGTCACAATACCATTAAATGAAGGCAGCAGACTAGCAGGAGGCCTCTCTTGGAATCCAAAAGACACTTAACTGATATGAAGGAGACTAAATAGTTCAGTGCACTGGGAGTGGGAGTGGAGCCATTCACCTCTGGGTCTTTGATTCATGTCCAGGCAGTAATGTGACTGCAAGTTCCCTGGCTCTGGTGGCATGTGAACCTGGCTGAGGGAGGCAGTCCAGCTTCTGGTAGCTACATGTGCTGTTCACAAACACCAGGCTGGCACCAGCAAACATTCTGCTGGCTAAGCAGAGAGGCAGAAGATTAGAATGCACTGGCCCAGGGAGCAGGTTACCCTTCCAGCCCGTGGGGTGGTCTGTGTGGGGCAGGGCTGCAGGGCTGCAGACCTCTGCCATTGTTACCTGTACCCAGCACCACTCTGATGCTGGCAGCCCTGGCTGCACGGGGGGCAGGCTCTGGCCAGCAGCCATGGTGCAGGACTCGCTTTCTGTTGGCTGCACTGTCAAAGGGAAGAGATCCTTGGCTCTATTCTTGGTGCAAGTAAAGCTCCAGAGCTGCCTGTCTCACGCCTGCCCCTCTCCTCCCCACAGGCACTCTCTCCCCACTGATTTCAGCCCTGCTGTGGGTAGCAGTGGCCTTCTGCACAGCAATGCTCTTCTTCATCTCCAACCCCGTGGGCATTCGGCCCTTCCTGGTGTCTGTTATTCTCAGGTCCATTTATACCATGGGGCTGGGTCCTACCTTGATACTCCTTGGTGCTGCTAACGTGAGTACTTCAAAAGCATCCAGAATTTCCCTTTCAGAGAAGCAGATTGTAAGGGACTTCTGTTTGAAAAAAACAGAACCCAAACAAAACCTTTGGAGTGAGAACTTCCTTTTCTGGTTCACTGGTTAAGCCAAAAAAAATAAATCCTTTCCAGTCATCCTGAAACAGCAGCATCAGCAGGCTGGGGAGCTGAGAAAAGAGCTGCTTTGGTTTTGTGCTGCACAGGGGCCATCAGGCTGACAGTTTCTGGTGGTGAAAGAAGAATTTTCTCTGCTGATACACTCAGCAATCTTGACATAAATTAGTGATTTGTTTCTGTGAGCTTAAACACATTTGTGAGCAGCAAACTGTTTGCCAAATGAAAAGCTCTCAGCCCTTTGCCATCTCTCCTAACCCAGCCCTGAGCACCTTTGCCTGCTGCCTGAGCTTGGTGGGACAGTTGTGCTCACAAGGCACCAGCCCGGGTGGCTGCCTGAGCACGCAGCACTGATTGCCCTCAGCACGGGGTACTGGGCTGTTTGCCACCAGCTTTGGGGGAGCTTACCCTCTGACACTTCCAGAGGCAGGTGAGCAGAGCTGTGCACACACAATGTGTGAAAGGAGAAGGCTTGCAGCGTCCTCCCTGCTCCTGCTGGGCTGCCAAACAGCTGGGGTTAGCTCCTTCCCCGATGGTTTCTGGACTGCTCTGCACCTGCAGGCAGAGCTCAGCAGCAATGGACAGTGTGCTGAAGCTGACTAAATGCTGCACTTCAGAAATGTCCTCAGTAGTGGCCTTTTAGGAATTTTATGTTGAAAACCATGACCTGGAGGAAACAGGCTTTGTGCACAGCCCACAGGCTTCCTGCTGTGTTAGTGCTGTGCCCTCTGGAGCAGCTGCTCCTACACAGGCTTGAGTCTAAACTCACAAGCGTTAGGAGTTCACTCCCAGTGTGTTTTCTGATGCCTTGTGACATTAATCCTGCCCCCCTCCCTGACTGCAGAAGTAAATCACCATGCAGTGAGGCAGGGTGCAGCACTCAGGGCTGATGTCCTTCCACCCACCCTCACTCCCTGGATTTCTCTCATCTCCCTGCCACTCCCCCAAAGCTGAGTTCTTTAGTCAGAGCAGCCCAGCTGCAGCAGTGCAAACAACAGAGTAGGATTTTGCTGAGGGAGTAAACCTGGCCTGTTTTCACCCCACAGCTCTGCAACAAGATAGTGTTTCTGGTGAGCTTTGTGGGGAACCGTGGAACCTTTACCCGTGGCTACAGAGCAGTCATCATGGACATGGCTTTCCTCTACCACGTGGCCTATGTTCTGGTCTGCATGCTGGGCCTCTGTGTGCATGAGTTCTTCTACAGCTTCCTGGTGAGTGTGTGCTCCTGGGGTGGGGAAAGCCTGCACAAACAGAAAATGCCCTTGCCCAGGCAGCTGCCTTCCACTTCTCCCTGCCAAGCAAGCCAAGCTGAGGGTTTTTAGCAGGCTGTCGTGGTGCTGCCCCTCAGGAGCTGCTCTTTTCCTTACAACCTTTTTCTATTAGGACTTATTTTGTCTCTTGTAGAAGTGAAAGTTTGCCCTTTTCTTTTCAGGCAATCATCACACTG
This sequence comes from Dryobates pubescens, assembly GCF_014839835.1. Taxonomy (NCBI): domain Eukaryota; kingdom Metazoa; phylum Chordata; class Aves; order Piciformes; family Picidae; genus Dryobates; species Dryobates pubescens. The sequence continues at coordinate 217,759 of NC_071626.1, forward strand.
CCCACTCCTTCCTCCCACCCTTTCCCAGTGCCCATTGTTCCTCTGTCTTGTCCCCTGGTGTGCATGTCATGCCTGTGCCAAAGGGTCCCATCCCTCACTTCATCCTGCAGCCCTAATCAAGTCATAAAAAGAATGCCCTGGGGAATGGGGATGGTTCTGGTGCAGCAGGTTGATCAAATGATCCCAGTCCACTTTCCTTGGCTGCCACTACCCAGAGGGAATGCCTTTTGGGAATGTGACACAGGTGCAATGGAAATGAATCGTGCAGAGTGTGCTCAGCTCAGCTGAGTGCTCCCTCCATGCTGAGCAGCAGCAAGAGGAGCTTCACTGGCCTTGTTTTCTAGGCCTTTTGCTCCCTGCTGGCACTTGGGGCCGTGCTTTGGTGGCCATGGTGGTGCTGGGTTGATGGTTGGACTCGATAGCCTCACAGGGCTTCTCCAGCTGAAGGCATTCTGTGACTCCAGGTGTGGAACTTGCAGGGACCGGCTGACCTATGGTCATTTGCATGGCTCCACTTTCCTCTGGTGTTTTTCTGAGCTTCCTGAGTGGTGTTGACCTCCCAGCATCCCACACTGAAGCACACTAAAACATTCAGAGGCTTAGTCCTTCCTTTGGCAGAACTCCTCTTAAAGGCAGCCTTTCCAGATCTTGACCTTGCAGTGAGCTTCAAAGTTTGGGCAGATTTCAAAGGAGCCAAAATTCTGTGGCTGTAGCTGCAGGACCCTTTTCCAGGGGCAGTAACTCTGCAGTTTAAGAAATGCACAGGAAGGAAGTGTGCAGACCTGCAAGCACTTGCATGTCTGAGTGCACTGCTGTGGCTGTCTAGAGCTCTGTGATATGAAGGCAGTGGCTTCAGTTTTAATCCAGCCTACTCTTGAACATGGGGAGCCCATGGATCCTGGTGGTCTCTGTCACTGGTGAGGGCCAGGCTCTGTCACTGGTGTGGGCCAGGCTCTGTCACTGGTGTGGGCCAGGCTCTGTCACTGGTGTGGGCCAGGCTCACCTATAGTTTGTGACTTTGGATTTTGCTATAACCTGCCTTAGAATTCCAAGTTCTGCCCTAGGCTTTGTTCTCCTCCAGTTCCCACTGAAGTCAGCCTGCATCCTGTGTTTGTGGGGCTGAGCTCAGGCCATGGCTCAGTGTTTCAGGGGTTGACATTGCTTCCATGTATTGCCTTGTCTGTGTTCATATGTGCTGCTCTCCTCAGCTGTTTGACCTGGTGTACAGAGAGGAGACCCTGCTCAACGTGATCAAGAGCGTGACCCGCAACGGCCGCTCCATTATCCTCACTGCCGTGCTGGCCCTCATCCTGGTTTATCTCTTCTCCATCGTTGGCTTCCTCTTCTTGAAAGATGACTTCATCATGGAGGTCGACAGGCTGAAAGTCAGGAGCCCTGCTGCAGGTATTGCTTGTTCGGGTAGAACTTCCTGCACACAGCTTTGCAGTCTGCCCAACCTGGGGTTCGTCCAGGGATGCTCTGTGAGAGCAGAACCAACTCTGGGCAGCTCAGAACTCCAGTCTGGGTTAAACTCCCTGTGGATAGAGGGGGTTTAGGCCAGCCTTAGCTGGTGCACTGATGAAAGCTAACACATTTATTATGTTTGCTTTTCAAACTCTTGCTAAACTATAGAAAACTGAATTCTGTATTTCCCAAGTATCTGGAAGACAACTGCCAGTGGATTCTCCTTGCTGCCATCCCACCCTGAAAGCAGCTCAGAGTGTTCTCAGGGTAGTGTATGAGATGTGATCTTAGCCTCTTCTCAGTGGACAGAATTTGTAATTCATTACAAAATCCACACTTTTACTGATAGGAGGCTCCTGGATCTCTTGAGGTCAGTGTGCATTCACAAGCATCTCCATGAGTGTTCAGGCCTGGCTCCAGTAACATCACTTGGAGGCTTCTAACCAGTTTGTCCAAGGTCAGGATTTCAGCTTCTGGAATGAGAGATTTTTGCCCATGGGAACAGGGAGTTACAAACCTCCCAGGCCTGGTCTGCTGAGATCTTTGTAAGTGCTGCCAACCACCCTGCTGGGAGCATGGGCAGAGGGGTACCTGCCTTGCACAGACATCCATGAGAAGAGCTGGCTGAGGTTCCTGAGGGCTGAGTTTCCCTAAACGCTGAGCAAAGGACAGAGTGAGAAGGATCCACCGTGGGCTGTGTGCAGCCCTTCCTGCCTTGGTCACTTCAGGGTCTCAGGCACATGAGCAAGGCAAAGGTCCCTGGGGATTTGGGGGGACAGTGCACTCAGGTAGCTGTTTTGAGTCCATAGCATTCCTTGGCCATCTGAAAAGAGCTACCTCGGCCTATATTTGTCTTGCCATTCATTTCTGGGGCACAACTTGTGATGTGAAAGGTAGCTGGGACAGCTTTAGGCCGCACCCAGCAGTGGCCTTGTCCAGTGCAGTGAGTCCTGGTGCTTGTGGCTCTCCTGTGGGTTCTTGGCAGGTGTTTGTGGGGTGGGTGTGTTCTGGCTGGCTTTAGCCATTGCCATTCCTGATCAAAAACCCATCCAGAAGCTGTGCTGACTCTGCACTGAGGGACCATGCTGCACCCCCAGACAAGTGCTTTGCATTTCTGTCTGTATGACGCCCCAGAGAGAGGCAGCCAGAGCAGGTCTGTTCCGTGCTGCACAGATTGTCTTAGGCTATTACTGCTGTTGTAGAATTTTGCCTTCATTGTTTTTCCTCCTTAAACCTTTTTGTACCTCTGGTTTGAAGTGCAGGAATTGTTGAAGATGCACAGGCTAGAACTGGTTTGACAAACTCAAGCTGTACACATTTCCCCACCTTGGGAATGCTAAATTAGTGTTTTACACAAACCCACAGATATTTACAAATGAGCACCAAACCCTGTTGTAATCCTTGAAAACTCTTAAATATTCTACATTCAGGGGAGCTCAGCATCAGCCTGGTGTCCTTGTCAGCTTTGGTGAATAATTTATCTAATGGCTTTAAAACTGACATTATTTTCATATCTGACAGTTGCTTCTTGCTTCGAATGTATTTTGTTCTAACCAGAAGCAGCAGCATTTGATGTAGCTTCATTAATTTCAGGAGATGAAATGGGAATGGCTGTGAACTACAGGAAGTGTAGAGCTGTGGGCTTGTCCCTGCGATTGCTCTGAGCTGCTGAGGCAGCCTGCACAGGGAAGGAGAAGCTGATGGTGTCATTTACTCTTCTTTGGCTCCTCAACCTCCAGCTTTGGGAAAGAATGATTTAGGACTTGGTGTCACTGCAGGATCTGCCTTTTTTTAAGGCCCCACTTTTTCCCACAGGTACTGGTGAAGTCCCCACCACAACCCTGACATCAATGATGGGAGCCTGTGCAAAGGAGAACTGTTCCACAAGCATCCCAGCTGTGAACCCAGGTTAGGACAGAAGTTCCCCCAGCCTGGTGATCATTAGAGCTGTGCTGCCAGCCAGGCCTGGCCAGGCTGCAGAGCCAGATGGGGAGGAACCTGGTGAAGTTCAGCAAGAGCAAGGGCAGGGTCCTGCCCCCTGGGGAGGAGCAGTCCCTGCAGCAGTACAGCTGAGGGGTCAGCTGCTGGGAAGCAGCTCTGTGGAGTAGGACCTGGCAGTGCTGGTGTTCAACAGACTGCCAGCCAGCAATGTGCCCTCTCTCCAGCAGTTCCCTGTCCCTCTTGAACTGGGGAGCTCAGAATTGGACACGATACTCCAGGTGAGTCATCGCTAGGGCAGCGTGGAGGGGCAGGAGAACCTCCCTCCCCCTACTGGCCACACTCCTCTTCATGTCCCCCTGGATGCCATTGACCTTCTGGGCTATGAGGGCACATTGCTGGCTGGCAGTCTGTTGTCCACCAGCACTGCCAGGTCCTACCCCACAGAGCTGCTTCCCAGCAGCTGACCCCTCAGCTGTACTGCTGCAGGGGCTGTTCCTCCCCAGGGGCAGGACTCTGCACTTGCCCTGGTTGAACTTCATGAGGGTCCCTCTGCCCAGCCCTGCAGCCTGGCCAGGCCTGGCTGGCTGGCAGCACAGCCTGAGGGGTGCCAGCCACCCCTCCCAGCTTGTGCCATCATTTGGTTGTTGGATGCTGTGATTCCTAAGGCTGCTGCTCCCTTGTTTGCAGGTGAGGAGGAGGAGGATGGACTGGAAAGGAGCTGTGACACGCTGCTGATGTGCATCGTGACCGTGCTGAACCAAGGCCTGCGCAACGGCGGGGGGGTGGGAGATGTGCTCAGGAAGCCCTCCAAGGACGTAAGTGGTGGCTGTGCTCCTCACAGGGCTGAGCTGTCTGTGGAGTTCTCACTTCCCAGATGGAATGGCCAATGGGCAAAGCTAAGCTCAGTATGGTGCCCGCTCTAAGCCAGCTTGCAGCTGCTGGCAGGCTGCTGAAACCTGTCCCATCAAGGGTGACAGGAGGCCCAGAGGGACAGGAGCACATGAAGCCAAACAGATCTGTGCTTGGTCACAGAGGTGGTCCTCCCTGCTTCTGTGAGTGAGGCTGGCAGGATTGGGCTGGGGAGAAGGCAGAGGCTCTGCCTTGCCTGAGCTAAGTGGAGCTGTTGCTGAGTGCTTCAGCTGTGTGCTGGGTTTGCATCTGACTTCCCCCTTGTTGCTGTTGCAGGAGCCCCTCTTTGCTGCAAGGGTCGTTTATGATCTGCTCTTTTACTTCATTGTCATCATTATTGTTCTAAACCTGATCTTTGGAGTCATCATTGACACATTTGCTGACCTCAGGAGTGAAAAGCAGAAAAAGGAGGAGATACTAAAGACAACCTGCTTCATCTGTGGTAGGTGTTGCTGAGCTGGGGAGACTCTGGGTGGGGAGAGGAGCTGAGGGAACTCTTGCTCAGAAAATGAAGAGTAGACCTAAGGGTGGTGACCTGCTGCAGAAACAGCCACATTTATTCCCTCTCAGTGAGAAACAAATTTGCTTTAGGAGTCAAAAGCTGGCTTTGCCCAGAGGTGGGTGTGGGTAGGCTGGGATCAGTGTTGCTTCCATGGTTGTCTGAAAGGGATCAACATGGTGCAGAGCACAGCAGCTTTGGTGTCTGTGGAAGGCTCCGCAAGAGAGCAGGGGGAAAGCTGTGATGTGGAAGCAAAGATTTGTGACTCCTGCCCTTCCTCACCACGGTGTTCACCTTCAGAGGTGCAGAAGCTGCAGCCCCGGGGAGCTCTGTGAGTGCAGAGCTGCAGAGTGCTGTGCACACAGTCCCAGCACAGCTGGAGTGGTGCTGTGCAAGTGCCTGCTGCTAGCCCTGTGCATGGCCAGGGCCTGGGCTGCACACCTAGAGAGAAGCAGGGGCAAGGCTGATGAAGCCATCCCTAGCCCTCAGCACAGAAGGTGCTGTACAGGTGCTGCCAAGCTGCAAGGTGCTTGTGTGGCGGTGGTGTTATTGAGAGGAGATACCACACAGGAGGTGAGCACTGCACTGGGAGAGTCTTGTCAGCAAGGCCTTCTGGCCTGCCCTTTCTTGCCTGGCAGTCCCTGCGTGCAGTTACAGCTTTCCAGGTCAGGTCCTCGCAGCTCCTCCAGATGAAGTCAGGGTCCTCCCTCCAGCGAGCATCTCAGATCTGGGCTTTCTGTGGGCTGGTTCTCATTATGCCCACATCTCATTGCAGGGCTGGAGAGAGACAAGTTTGATAACAAGACTGTGTCATTTGAGGAGCACATCAAGGCAGAGCACAACATGTGGCACTATTTGTACTTCATAGTCCTTGTCAAAGTCAAAGACCCAACGGAGTACACTGGCCCCGAGAGCTACGTGGCACAGATGATCGCGGTGAGTCCCGGTGGGCACAGGGTGAGTCCCGGTGGGCACTGTTACTGCAGCCAGAGCAGAGAGTCTCCTTCTTCCTCCCTCCGAACAACAGGAGGCATTGATCTGTCATTGAAAGCTCTTCCCACATGCTTTAGTCTGCAACAAAGCCCAGGCTTAAACCTAATGAACAAGATGAAGGCAGAGACCACAGTCTCCCCGTTGGTGTTCATGCTCTGTGGGCTCTGCTGCCTCATTAGCCAGAGCAGGGGCTGGGGAGCACACATCAAAACAGCTACTGCTGCTCCAGCTTTCTCCAGCACCTCTGGGCTGCTGTCCAGAGAAATCACATCTCCTGCTGGACACTGAAAGGCAGGGTGAGTGCAGAGCTTTTCTGCCATGGCTGTTCCGAACAAGCTGTTGAGCAGCCCAGGAAGAGCTGCTGCAGGGGTTTGAAGATCTGCAGAACCTGCCCTGTGAAGCAGTGAGAGGATGGCTTGGATTCAAGAGACAGCAATTTGCTGCCAGCAGTGCAGAGAGATGTTCCACTGCATTTCATTTCCAGCCTGCTATCAAGGATGTTCCTTCTGGTGCCAGAGGGATGGATTTGTCAAGGCTGCTCCATGGGGCTTCACTTTGCAGGAATTCTTCCTGCTCCCTGGTTTCTTTGTGTGGTTTCAGTCCCCCAGTTTAGGGGACAGAGCAGCTCTCTTTGCGCCCAGAGCAGCCTGAGGGGATCTCATCAGTGCTGATCAATAGGTACAGGGTGGCTGGCAGGAGGATGGGACCTGGCTTTGCTCACTGGTGCCCAGTGACAGGACAAGGGGTAAGGGCACAAACAGATTGTCAGAATATCTGAACATGGGGAGGAACTTCTCTGGGGGAGGCAGAGCACTGGAGCAGGCTGCCCAGAGAGGTGGTGGAGTCATTGCAAACCCAGCTGGAGGCCATCAGAGGGGACAGTTTAATGATAACTGGAGCAGGGGAGGTCACTGCCCAGACGTGGAGAGTTCTCTTCTCAGAGGTGCAATCTGTAGATGCAGAATTTCCCTCAGCTTTGGTAGCTGCAAATAGATAAATGGGGACAAAAAAAGCAGATGATTAGCTGCTGGTTTTTTTGCAGCAGAAGAGAGAGATATGGATTAGCCCATGGTTTGTATCTCCATTCATTTGCAAAAATAAAAGGCTGCTGGCATAGTAATTAAATTAATTACTTTGCCCATTGGAGGAATGAAAGACTTTAGCCCTGCAAGTTCTGTTCTCATGGGCCCTGTCCACAGTTCTCAGCAAGTTTCATAATGGATTCTATCAGCATTAGTGCTACCTGTCATAACTACATAATTACAGCACCTAATTATATTATGACTTATTTACTCTAATTATGTAATTGGCTGTAATTGGTGCAATTACATAACTCCTCAGCCAGCTGAACACTGCTCTGAGCCCAGCCTGTGTTCAAGCGAAGGCTACTGCCATGTGTCAGGCCAAAGGAAAGGTTCTGCTTTGCCACTGCTGCCTTTTGTCCTGGCAGCTTCTTCAGTTGTTCCTTTGCATCTCCTTTGCTCTGTAAGTCTCCCTCCTGCAGGGCAAATTCCTCATCCTCAGGCTGCTTGGGGTTCCAGACACCTGCCCTGAAAGCAGAATTCCCACCAGTGTCATGAGGGTGCAGTAGAGGAGGCTGAGCAGCACCAGCCTGGGATTCTGAGCAGTGATTTTGGGTGGCAGCAGTCACCTGTCACCGGTGGAGGGACAAGATGCTGTTTCCTTTGAGAGATTATTCTGCCTTCTTTCTTGAAATTATGAAGTAAGAAGTGTTTACCCCATGTCCCAGACATCCCCCTGCCAGGAGGGCAAACCCCTTCCATCATTTGGAACAGTCCTGGCTTGGGTGAGCTTTTTAGAAACACTGAAGCCTGCACACTCTGCCTGGGCATGGTGCTGCCCTGAGCTGCTGCTGCTGCCTAGGTGAGCCTGTGTCAGCAGGGGAGTTGTGCTGGGTGAGCTCCAGAGCTCCCTTCTAACCCACACTGTGCTGTCTGCCCCTGTAGCTGAGAGCAGGAGCCAAGTGCAGCCTGCAGAGCCACAGCTGTGGGTCCAGAGCCTGCCTGCCCCTGCTGTCACACCCTGTCCCAGGGTCAGGCCAGTGAACCTGAAGCCAATTCACTGACACCAGCCCCTGGCCTGCTGCACCCTGAGCCTAAGCATGCCTGGGGAGGTTCTGGAGGGGGCAGGCGCAGATGGAATGCAGAGAGGAGCGGTGAGGAAGGGAGCAGTGAGGAGGAGCAGGGTCCGTGGAACAAGCTGTGCCTGCCTGCTGTTGAACTTTGTCAAGGAGCATAGCAAAAATAACATGAGCTGAGAGGCCTGGTGACCTCAGCTCCTAGAATAGAACTTCTTCAGAGACAGAAACCTTCTGACATCCAGGGGTTTTCTAGTCCTTTAGCTCTTGTCTTTCTGAGCTGTGAAGGCCAAAGTTCTCACTCTTGGTTTTTCTCTCTAGCCTGCAATGCTCTCAGCACCGCCAGGGCTGCTGTGCTGCACTGCACAGGTGCAGAGATGGCTCCAGCCAGAGCAGTGTCAGCCCAAGGTCACCTGAGTGCTGCAGGAGGACCATGGGTTGTCAGGAGGACACTCTGGGTGCTTTCCACGTGTACTGCAGTGATTCATCTGGGACCAGATCAGGAGTTTCCTCTCCCTGATGTCCTCTATACCCTTCTGTTGCAATTAACCACAGGAGCAGCAGAGGGGAGGACAAGGGATGTGAGCTCCTGAGCCTCTGGAGCTCCCAGCCCAGAGCACTAATGGGAGAAATGGAGGCCATTGGAGCCATGCCAGTCTCACCTGCACTGCTTGAGGAGAGGACACAGTGCCCACTCTGCTGCGTCTTCGCAGGTGGGATAACACCTGCAGGGGCACACAGCTGGTAGGGTGACCCCTTTGGCTGCCACAGCTCAATCATGGAAGCAGAGAACCCTTTTGATTGCAAGTGTGCCAAGGGAGGGGGAGCCAAGGTTCTTCAGCTGGCTCACTGTAACCAAACCATTCCTCACGGTCAGGAATTGTGGTTCAGCACCAGGATTCTGCGCTGGCAGCCCCGAACGTGCTGGCAGGACTTGTGCACACACATACTCTGCTGCAGTGGGGCATGGGCTTTGGAATGTTTGGGAAGCCAGTAATGTTCCCCTTGTTAGGACTGACTGAGTCTCCTTTCCACAAGTGGCCTTTCTCCAGCCCCTGGCAGATGTCAAAGCCAAGCTTGCCAAGCTGAGGTGTGTGGATGGAGCTGTGCAACTTCTCTGTGGATACTTTGCAGAGTGGATCTGATCCTGCCTCTTCAGGAATGATGACACAAGCTGGTGTGGGATTGGTATCAGCAGCAAGTGCTGCAGCACAGGCAGATGTGTGGTGAGCTCATGGGGAGAACCTCATGCCCCTAGAGCTGGCTGGGTAAGGAAATGGCCCTGCCAGTGGTGCCCTTGTCTCTGCTGCCCCTGTGCTCAGCCCCTCATGTTCCTGTGAGCTCCTAAAGGGACAAGTCCCAGCACCAGCACAGCTCTCTCTTTTTGCCTCCTTTCTTTAAACCCAGAGCTGTAATGCAATTGCAGGTACCAGAGGAGAGCCCAAGCCTCCCCAGAGGTATTCAAGATTTGGGGGGGTTCCCCCTGCTGTGATCTGGGAGCTGTGGTTTGATACCACCCAGCGCAGTCTCTTTGGAGCCTGTGGTGGTGTGGCTCCGTTGTAAGCTTAGGTTGCTTTGCTCTGTTTGGAGGATTTGGCCACCTCCCTGCTGACCAGCAGTCAGGCTTTGGAGGCCGATGTTGCTCTGAAGATGAGTTCTGCCTTGGGTGGTCACAGCCTCCTTGTCCTCCTTCCAACTTCATTCCATTTGCAAATTCGAATGAATGAGCTGAGTCAGGTTCCTGTTGGTTTGTTTGCTGGAGCCCCTGAAGCCTGGAGGAGGGGCCTGGCCACGAGGCTGTGTTCCTTGAGGCTGGCAGGTCCCCAGGAGGATGCGGTGGAGGTGTTCCAGCTGGCCAGCCGCAGGCCGAGCAGCGCTGCTGGCAGCACGCAGGCTGCGGTTCCCTGCTGGAGCCTGCTCCTGCCTCCACCTGCCAGCGGCTGCAGCTGGGAACGTGCCAGGCAGGCTGCAAAAGCCATCTTTTGTCCCTTGGTGAGGGAAGCATGTGGCCTGAGATGGAGCTGTGTGTGGGCAGACCTGGATTCTGTGGTTTCCAGCAATGGGAAGGCTCTCCAGCGCCCTGGAGAGGCACCCACTGTGGAACTTGGATCCTGCCAGGAGCCTCATTCTCCTGGGGCTGGCTCTGCATGGCTTTGCCTGATGGAAAGTGGCCCTGCCTGGGGTCACAGGCAGAGGCAAGAAGCTCAGCCTCAGAGGAACAAAGTGATGAGCAGATCCTGAAGTGTGTCGATAGCATCCATTTGCTTTTGCCCTATGGGCAAAGCAACAAACACCAAACTCTGATACTGTTTGGGAATCTCATTGCAATGTGTGAGAACAGTTCTTGGGCTTTGCATCACAGTGGGACTGAGCTGCTGGCTGCTTGCGAGGGGAAAGAGACTCCAAGTGTGTCCACAGCCAAGGCTGGTAACTGCAGATGCTGAGTAAAGGGAGGGCTGCAGGCTTGCCCAGAGGCGTTGGGACGGTTAGTAAAGGAACAGGGAGATGAGTTTGCGGTTGGTGCCTAAACAAAGGCAGTGTGGGTTGGACTCAAAATTGTAGCAGGGAGGTTCTGCAAGGAGAACAGGGTAGGGCTACAAAAATGTAGTTCTGCTTGGAGCCAGGTGATAGGAGGAGAGGAAATGGCCTCAGGTTGCCCCAGGGCGGGGTTCAAGTTGGACATTAGAGGAAAACTTCTTCACTGAAGGTTCTCAGAGCCTGGAACAGGCTGCCCAGGAAGGTGGCTGAATCCCCACCCCTGGAGGTGTTTCAGAGAGGCAGAGCTGTGGTTAGGGAATGGTTGGACTGGATGATCTGAAAGGGCTTTTCCAAGCCAGACCATTCTGTGGGTTTATGACTCTGAATTCTCACAGTGCAGAGGCAGCAAGGTCTGGGGAGCTGCCTTCTCTCACACAGTGCTAGAGATGTGGTGAAGCTTCCTCTTTCCTGTGTCTGTCAGGAGGGAAGTCCATCAGCCAGTGTTAGTCTGCAGGGATCAGTGTCTGCCTGTGTGGGACTTGGGTCTCGTCGTGCCTCTGGGGACCATCTGGTTGGTTGTGTCAGCCCTTTGCTGTTGGGTGCAAAGCCTCCTTCGTGCAATCATCTCCCTTTGGAGGGTGCTGGATGTGTGGATGATAAAAGACAAGGACTGCATCATCTTTACAAACAAAGGTGATGTATAGCCCAAAGAAATCAGATTAGTTGTAGAGAAACAAATCAATCAGGCTGACCAATTGTATCTGTGGGACTGGGTGCAGAATATTTGGTTTGTGAAGTATTTATTGAACAAATTTGTTGAGAAGATAGTTAAAAATGCTCTGCAGGGGAAAGAAAAGGACCCCTTTTGTTCCATTTAAATGGCATTGATGTATTTCTTACATCATGAAATCTTGCAGTGTCACCACCAGCAAGCCCTGACCAAGTGCTTTACCATTGCCTCCCACAGCACTTGGAGAGGGAGGAATCTGTTGGAGGCTGTGATGTGGCTGCATCCAATAGACGCAGGATGGACCCAGCTGCAGCCGCCCTGCAGAACCCAGCAGGTCGGCAATCACATTGCACTCCTGTGAGCCTGGGGCACCAGGAGCCTTGCAGAGCCTCCAAAACAAACAGGCAGCTTTAATTGCTCTTCAGTGAAGCCATGGGATTCAAATGCTTCACCTCTGCTTCTCCTGCAGCCTGCAGCTCCAGGTTTCTGCAAGGGAGAGAAGCTGCATTGTGACCGAGCACAGCAAGCCTCGGGTAAATGCTGGGCTCCAAACACAAAGCAGATCTGCACAGAGGGTCCTCGTCGGTGTGTCCCCAGCCCTCCCAGCAGGAGCCCTACAGGAAAATGTAGCCCAGGCAGGTGAAGGGTCACAAAGGACCCCGCTGGCTTTGTAGTGATCACTGCTTGCAGCCTCTGGGAACACCAACCTGAGGGATTTCATCTTTCACCTCGGGGGCCCAGTGTTGCTGGTTCCCATCCACTGTGCAGAGGGAGCAGAACCACAGAATGCTTTGGGTTGGAAAAGACCTTGAAGGTCACCAAATCCAACCACTCTCCAGCTCTGCCAAGGCTGGGGCTCACCCACATCCCTCGAGACTGCTCCCATGCACATGACAGTGAAGATCTTTCCCAGCCCAAACCATTCTGTGCATGGTAGGTGTGTGAGCACAGCCTTACTTACACCCCAGTTCTGCAGAGCCCCTGGGGACAGGAGATCATTCTGCTGCATTTTAAAGAGAAAAGGAGAAAATGTTGTTCTTGAAACTGTCCTTTCTTAGCACACCACACAGGAGATACATCAAAGTCAAAAAGGGCCCAAAGCAGGGACATGAAGCTCGGGATTCAGAAGCCTCAGCTCTGGCCCAGCATCCTGAGCCAGAACAATGGCTCTGCAATCAGGGAGGCTCTGCCTGTGCCTGCTGAGAAGGAGGTCAAGTCCTGAGCCTCTGAAAAAGGGGTCTCCTGCTGAGCCTTTGTGTTTCCCGCAGATTCTGTTACACCAAATTGAAGCTAAAGCTGGGAAATGGACAAGCCTTGCAAAGGTGGCAAAACTGGAGAACTAAAGCTAAATGTGAAACCCCAATAAATTTCAACCAGGATGGTGTGGGAAGAGATGGGAAGCAGAGGTCAGGTTTGGGGATGGAGTTAGACCCTGACTCACTGGGCCAGAGCAGCACTTCCAGTAGCTAAAGAGGGGCAGGATGTGGTGTCCTTAGCAGTGGGTGGAACAGAGGTCTGCAAGGAGCTGACATGCCCTGTCCCCAGCAGGGACAGGACGCTGCAGGGCGTTTGTGTTGCAGCAGGGTGAGTGTCGGTGGCTGCTGCCTGGCTTGCAGCACCTGGAGCAGGCTGGCAGCAGGTTTGGGAGGAGAAGCTCCAGCTCGTTAGTGCAAGCAGCATGGCAGGAATGGTAGGGCTCGAGGGAGCATCACTGTCCTGTGCCCTTGAAGCACAAAGGGAGCAGGAACACCACTGCCACCCAGCCAGGCATGTGCCAGCCCAGCCAAAGGGAGCAGGGAACCTGCTCAGGGGTGGTGGGAGCAGCAGAAGGAGAAGGAGACAGAAGAGTTGGGGGCATTTTGTGGGCAGTGGTGGGGCTGTGTGAGCAGCTCAGCCCTTCTCCCATGCCAGGACTGCCCTGTGCAGTGCAGCAGGAGGAGGAGATGTATGCCCTGCATGTCACCATATCGAAAGCAGCCCCAGGTGAATCAAGTCGGCAAGGCAGTGATTCATTGCTGCTTCAGATCTCTCTCTAGCCACAGTAAATTGCTGCCCGGCAGTGACAGGCTGTGTCCACATGCGGGCTGTGATTTACAGCTCTGCCTTTTGTATCAACAACATCTGCTTAACAAAAGAGAAAGAGAAAGGCCAAGAACATTTGCTGTCTGAGCTCTGCAGCAGATGTTTCGGTATGCACTGATCCAGGGATTATATCAGAAATAATCCAATTCTTTTACATGAATAACCTGAACTGCTTTTCCTCAAGCACGTCCTGTAACCACTAACAACATAAAAACACAGGAAGGTGGAAAAATAGCCTCATGCTTTGCACACATCTAGAACTAGATCTGGTTAAGGGCACAAATACTGAGCACCAAATCCTCGCTTCAGAAGGCACCGTTGGGATTCTCTGGGTGATGGCAGAGGTAAGGTGGCAGAGAGCAGCTGCAAGAGCAGAAGAAACCCACAGCGGAGAAAGGAACGTGAGGACTGGCTGACCTGGGAGGGCTTTTCCAGGCAGCCACATCCTCCTTCCAGCCCCAGTTGTTCAGAAAGAAAATTTCTGTGCATTTTAACAACTAAAGCTGTGCCCAGGCAGCTGCTTCATTTTCAAGTGCCCCATCTACAAACCTCACCCTCTGTGAGATCATTTATGCCCAAGCCATGGCAGCTTGTGCTAGGCTGGTGGCTGTTGGCCAAGTCCTGGGGCAGCTGTTTGCAGCAGCTTTGCTCTGCTCCCTGCCTGCAGCCCTCTCACTTCCAAGAGGGGTTCAGGTTGCCTGTGTGATGTTCCCTGGGCAGCATGGTTGGGTCTCTGAGAGCAGCAGCCAAGGCAGGACAGCTGGCAGCTTGCAGTCTCTTCCACAGCAGCCAGGCAGGGAGCAGCAGGGTCACCTGCAGCAGCATAGGCAGGTTCCAGCTCCAGCATTTATGAGCTGCTGGACACTGGGGTCCCGAAGCCAATGTTTGGGGCTGTGCTAAGGTGTTAACTACCCCCAGTTAATTGGCAGGCAATTACCCTGAAGGGAGAAGAGCTCCCCCGGGGCTGAGCACTCACAGGGCGCCTCTGTGTTCCCCTGAGCATGTTCAGCAGAGGGGGGTAGGCTCCCTGAGCTCCAGGGGTGCCTTCCAGCTTCTCCCACTCTGTGATCCTGTGAAAGCTATTTCCTCCTGAGCTGCTGAGCGTTGAACCTCTGTGATGCTGTGCATGAAGAAGACACAGAGATGGGCTGGATGTCATTGGATGCAGACACTGCAAGGTCCTGCACCCAGCACAGTGCTTGAGACTGCCACAGCTCCTCTGACCTGTTGCCTCTGCTGCCAGGAGAAGCTACAGAAGTCAGTAGCATCTTTTCGTGGTCTCTGGTCTGTACAAAGCCACCAATGTCTTAGACTTTAGATCAAGTCCTTGCTGATCTCTCACAACATTTTGGCCCCACATGCCCAGCTCTTGGTCTGTAGCTAAAGCACAGCCAGGCTTCTTTATGGGAGAGGCGATCCCAGCACTGCTGGGAAGGCAAAGCTGGGTGGAATCTGTCATGGAGCTCCTGTGACTCCGGGGCTCCTGGTGGCCAAGGCGAGCCGGCAGCTGGTTCAGCTGGAGGGCTGCCATCAGCACCGCAGAGTCCTGTGGCAGCGGGTGAGGCGCAGTGTGCCCTGTCCCTGTCTTCACCTCTTCCCAAGAAGGAGACTGTTGTGCCAAGAGCAGGGCAGCAGGAGACAGTGGGAGCCTCAGGAGAGGCAAGCCCACTGAGCTGGCATGACTGGCATCTGCACAGGGCTGTGTGCTGGTCCTCTGGATGCTGCAGGGCCAGGGAGAAGCTTTCCAAGACAGCTGGTGGTCTCTGCCTTGCATCCTGGAGGAGTGAGGGAGTGGCAGATTGCAACCAACACCAGCGAAATGCCAGTCACAGTCTTGGCAGCAGCACTTGGCCAGCACAAGGACCACAGCAACGGAGTGCCAGGGTGCTCTCCTGGGCAGCCTGGCTTAGGCACTTTGGTGTGAGGTGAGCCTGCTCCCTCAGCTGGCCCCCATGGCCCTGCACTTGGCATCTTCAGGTGCTTCAGGCCAGAGAAGCTGTGCTAGGTGCAGACTCCAGAGCTTTCCAGGAAACACTCAGGCACAAGAGCAGCTCTGTTCACTGCAGCCCCTTGGAATTGACTCTCTGTGCTTGCAGGGCCAGACAGATTTGCTGGCAAATGTGTTGCAGAAAAGAAAGGCATTGATGCAGGAAGGCCCTGTGCACAGAGCAGGCTTGGTGTGAGGGAGCACACCTGTGCTGACCACTGGGCACGTGGGGAGGGCTCTGCTAGAGCCCAGCCAACACAAATGCAAAGGGAATGTCGAGCACACGGGGGAGAGGTGAGCGCTGGGCTTGTGAGAGCAGTGGGCACGGGAGCAGGAGCCCTGCCTGTGCCCCTTCCCCACACCCTGGCAGGCTCTGATGGGGACAAACTGTGACCCTCTGCAGAGGGCATCAGGCACGGCCACAGCACATTGGCATAATGAGGTCAGGAGGCCCAGCAGGGAGGGGGCAGGAGGAGGGAGGCCTCATTGCACCAGCCTGGCCAGCTGACTGAGCCCTGGGCTGCCAGGCACAGCAGAGGAGCACACTAACTCCCCAGGCAGCTTCTCACTGGAGCAGCAGCGCAGGGCAGCAACAGCTTGGTAGCGTTTTGAGCTCTAAAGCAGCCCAGATTCTAATGGCTTTGCTTTCTGTCTTGTCCAGAGTAACAGGTGGCAGCCAGTAGTGGGCAAACATCCTCCTTCCCTCCCCCCTTTCCCTCCTTTCCTTCCCTCCTCTCCCTTTTTGCTGCAGTGCTATTCAGAGCACAGCAGATGGGCAGAAACTGTTCAGCTGGTTCTGGCTCTCTCCTGAAGGTGCCACATGCCCATGCCCACTGAGGCCTGTTGCAAAACTCCGTGAATATGCCCCAGTCACATCCTGCCACTGCCCAAGGTGCAGGCAGGCTGTGTTGATGCAAGCACTGCCAGCTACAATACCATTTGCCTTTGTGTCATGCCTTAAGCCAAACTGGGTGGCTTGCCCCTGGTGCCACCCCTCCTGGCTCGCACACAAGGGCCTGCGCTGGCTGTTCCACCTTGCACACAGGTACCTGTGCCCCCAGGCCACAGAGGCAGCTCAGGCTGGTGCTGCCAGCAGCACCTTCTGCCTCACAGCATCGCTGTGCAGTGTTGCTGTGATGGTTAAGTTCACAGCCTGAGGCCACAGAACACCCAGCTCAGTGCTGCTCTGTGTAGGGCTTGGTCCTTGGCTGTAGGTTGTGCTTGCGGTTACCTAAGAATCTCAACAGCACACTGAAGCCTGAGCCACTCCCAGCACCCCAAACCTTCTGCTGAGGGCAGCTGGATCCAAGGGCCTGCTTCTCTTGGAGCCATAGAACTGTTTTGATTGGAAAAGACCTTTGAGATCAAGTCCATGGTCCCTCTTGTGCTGCAGTATCACAGTGCAGGCCAGTCTGGAGAGGACCTTGGCTTGTCCTGGTTTGCTGATGTTGGCTCCCTGGCATTGCCACAGGGATGGCCGAGAGGTGGAGGCCAGCCAGGCACAGAGGCAGGGGGGAGCTGTGTCCCTGCATGCCCTTGAGAGCAAAGCGCAGGCAGCACTCAGGCTCTGCTGCTGCTGGGGACCAGGGGAGTGCCCCAGAGCTGACCCAGCTTCTGCATGCCAGAGCCACAGCTGACTGTGCCAGCACTGCCTGTGCTGCAGCTGTGGGCAACCAAGATTTCCCAGCTGCTGCCTTCTTTCTGGCTGAGCAGCACCAAGAACAGAAATGCTTGTGGAGAATGCTTGCTGACTTTACTGCTCCTGAGGCTCATCTGCTGCGTGTCAGCCACTGGAAGGCTGTTTCCATTGCCCAGCCTCAGCCTGCAGCGCTGTGTAAGCCCCTGGTAGCATCACTCCTGTTCTCTAATCCCCACCCAGGAGAAGAATCTGGACTGGTTCCCTCGGATGAGAGCCATGTCCCTGGTCAGCAACGATGGTGACAGTGAGCAGAATGAGATCAGGAACCTTCAGGAGAGGCTGGAGTCGACCATGGCCCTTGTGAAGCAGCTTTCCAGTCAGCTTGCTGAGCTCAAGGAGCAGGTAAGTGCCCTGCAGTGGCTGGGGGGATGTGCTGGCTTCCAGCCAGGCACAGCAGGACAGGGTTACAGGAGAGACTCTGTCCTGGAAAGGCTCCCATAAGCTTGTGAGCAGATACGCCCAGGGGGTCGGGGTGAAACTGGCCTCTGACAGTGACAGCAGGAGACAGGGGAGGAGGGAAGCCAAAGGCCTTAGCTGGGAAGTCGTCCAGAGGATAGAGGGGAAGCCAGAGCAGCACTGGGGGGATTGCTCCTGCAGGTGCTGTGGCACCAGCAGTGAACAACATGCAGTCTCAGCTCCAGTGCCTGCTGGTGGAGTCAGGGAGGCCTGCAGCACCTGCGTGTGCTGCACCCAGCCTGCTCTGCAGCCTGTGTGCACTGCACCCTGCATGCGCTGCAGCCAGCGTGTGCTGCACCCAGCCTGCTCTGCAGCCTGTGTGCACTGCACCCTGCATGCGCTGCAGCCAGCGTGTGCTGCACCCAGCCTGCTCTGCAGCCTGTGTGCACTGCACCCTGCATGCGCTGCAGCCAGCGTGTGCTGCACCCAGCCTGCTCTGCAGCCTGCGTGTGCTGCACCCAGCCTGCTCTGCAGCCAGCGTGTGCTGCACCCAGCCTGCTCTGCAGCCAGCGTGTGCTGCACCCAGCCTGCTCTGCAGCCAGCGTGTGCTGCACCCAGCCTGCTCTGCAGCCAGCGTGTGCTGCACCCAGCCTGCTCTGCAGCCAGCGTGTGCTGCACCCAGCCTGCTCTGCAGCCTGCGTGTGCTGCACCCAGCCTGCTCTGCAGCCAGCGTGTGCTGCACCCAGCCTGCTCTGCAGCCAGCGTGTGCTGCACCCAGCCTGCTCTGCAGCCAGCGTGTGCTGCACCCAGCCTGCTCTGCAGCCTGCGTGTGCTGCACCCAGCCTGCTCTGCAGCCAGCGTGTGCTGCACCCAGCCTGCTCTGCAGCCTGCGTGCACTGCACCCTGCATGCGCTGCAGCCTGCGTGCACTGCACCCTGCATGCGCTGCAGCCTGCGTGCACTGCACCCTGCATGCGCTGCAGCCTGCTTGTGGGGCCTGGTGGGCTTTTTTCATTCCTCTCTGGCCCAGTCTGCGCTCTCCTGGTGTACTCATGGGGATGCAGTGCCCACAGGGAACAGATCCCAGCTCCAGAGGCTCCGCTCACTTGTGGTGCTTGGTGCTGAAGGAGAGAATTCCACTCCCTCCTGTTTGGCTCCTGCCTGCCCTGCCCTGACTGCTAAATGAGAGTGAAAGGAGCGGGGGGGAAGAACAAATATCTCAACTCTCTCTCTCTCTCTCTCTCTCTCTGCCTTGCCACCTTAGATGACAGAACAAAGGAAGAACAAGCAGAGGCTGGGCTTTCTGGGATCAAACACAGCCCATGTGAACCATCACATGCCCCCACCCTGATGCCACCCCCCGATGCCACCGGGAGAAGCTGTGCCTGGCCTTCCATCAGCATCCCTGCCGCACTGCGAGCGAGGGCAGCCGAACAGTGCCTATTGTTACACAGCTACAAACAACCCAGCGCCAGGACCTGAAGTGCTGTGGCTCTGGGAACAATTCGCAGCTGTTTGTCATGGTTGAACAGGGACCACAGCCTCCAGTGCCAGGGCTAGGGGGGCTGGTTTGTGTTCCTTCTCAGCTGCCCTGGCGCCATGGCCCCAGACGGCTGCCCTCAGGGCTTGGGCTGCACCCTCAGAGCTGCTTCAGACCCCTCCCCAGAGTGCTGGCACCACCAGGATGGGCAGGAGGAGGAGGAATGCTGTACTGGTGCAGGCACAGCAGCCTGGGTCAGAGTCAAGGGAGGTCGTTTCTGCCTTTGCCAAATAGCAACATTAGTCACATTCGCTTGGCACCTGCTCTTTGTTAATTGCCTTGGATCTGTCAGCTGCCTCAAGTAACTTCTGCTAGGAGGGAAAGGGGAGAAACCTCTAAAGACTGGGAAAACAAAGGGTAAAAAAGGGCAAAATGTGGAAAAAGGGTTGCAAAGAGAAACATGAAGGCTTTGGAATTGTAGCTGTCACCAGGCAATGCCTTATTTATACCACAGAGCACAGTGCAGCTACAGCTGTGGAACACTGGCAACAGAACTGGAAGTGATTTCTTTCTCCTGGCCTCAGACCTTCTCCATTAATGTGACCCTGAAATCTCAGGTCCTGAGGAGTTAGTTAAACTGTGTTTTATCTTCAGGTTCCAGGGGAGAGCTCAGGAAACAAAACTCATCCTCTCTGTAGCTTGCAGCATGCCTGGGATTTAATGCTATTCCAAAAGCTCACCAGTGTCTGTCTGTGTGGAGCTGTGATGGTGTCGTTACCTTCCCTAACCCCCTCCTCAGCAGGAGCTGCCTTGTAAACAAGCCCCATCCTCTGCCAGCTCCCTCCTGAGGGAAGAGCATGGCCTTGTGCTTTGCCTGCCTCTCCTGCTGCCAGGGGCTGGCAGGGCTGGCCTGGCCAGGGGGGGACAAGTTGCTGTGTCCAGCCTCAGGCTCTCCTGGAGGCCAAGTCAACTGTGCAGGTTTCTGCCATGTCCTGCACTCCTTGTGATGGCTACAAGGAAAGTGGCAGGGTCTCCACAGAGTCCAGGAGGGCTCTTCTCTCTTGGGAGGAAATCTGGGGGTGCAAGTGGGAGCTGTGGTCCTCGTTCACTTCCATTTTGGGTGGGCTTTGGTCACTCCATTGTCCTGGGTGCACTGGACCTCTGCTCCATGGAGTCACGTTTTGCACCACCATGGTTTGGCAATTACTTCCCCCTGTGACATTTAATTTTGTTATGAAACCCATGCTGACCAAAGCTGAAAATATTATTAATGAATGTGATTGGCTTCACCATGCCTGGTTCCTCCCTGGGGAAACATTGTCTTATGTAAGGCACAATGCAAATCGGCAGAGCCAGGGGAAAGGGAAGGAAGGGACATTTCTGTCTCTTCATCCCAAGTTCAAACCTGTCCTTGGAAGCTGTCAGCTCCCATTTTTTGTGCCTGGGAGGTGGCTGAGATACAAATAACATAGACTAGGGGCTGGATCTTCTGCCCTGAAAACATTTCCCATGGGCTTCAGTTGTGTCCTTCACAAACACCATGAGGGAAGCAGAGCTTTGGGTGGTTTGGGGAAAGAAAATTCTCTTTTGCTTGCCTTGCCTTTAGTCTACAGAGCAGCCTGGCTGTGAGAGGTGCTAGCCACTGCCAGCTTCAGGGGCTGCTTCTCCTGTAAGTCCTCCCAGGTCCAGCCAGCACTCTGCCTCCATGTGCTAAGGTGGTTACCAGGAATGGCACAAGGCCAAGGTACGTGGTTGGAGACTAAACTTTCTGCAGCTCCTCTGTGTTGGGCTCACAGCCTCACCACAGGTGGAGGCAAGAGCAGAGGGAGGCAGTGGGAGCTGGGCTGAGTTGGGCAACAACTGCTTTGTTTCCATGGCTGGAGGTACCTTTTCTTCTCCAAAGGCCAGAGAGATGCCTGCTCCCCAGCTTGGGAAGCTGCAGAGTCAAAGCAGAGAGCAGAGGAGCAGTGGTCTGCAGGGATCAGCTGAGGTGCTCTGGAGCAAGCTGGGGCTGTGCCTCTGGTTCACACTCACTGCCTGTGAGATCCTGGTGCCACTGCTCCAGCATTACCATCCTGCTGGAAGCCCCTTCCACAGCCTCACCTGGCACTGAGGTGGGGGCTTTGTGCACCAGCTGGTTGTACCAAATGTGCCAGGTAGTGTCCAGCACCAGGAGACAGTGAATTGAGTTTGGGAGTTTCCATCAGCCCCTCACCACACAGCAACCGCTGTAAGGTAAAGCCAGAGCTGCCCCTGGCTAGACCTGTGGCACATCAGCAAGCCAAAGTTGTTGCATGCCAAATCAAGTCCTAAGCTGGTGGAGAAGCAGCCCCTGCAGCTGTGTTAATGCAGACTGGCTTCACAGCTTCTTTTCCAACAGCAAGCTGCCTCTTTCCCAGGCTGAGGAGCACAAAGCAGAGTTGCTGATCAGGTAAATCAGTGATGGCTGCTTGCTGAGGGGTGGGCATCTGGCTGATCCTGCAGGTGGCTGGTACCTCTCTGCTTTGCACTCACAAAAAACACATCCAGGGAAGTTTCTGCTAGGGGGTGGGGCTGCAAAAACCTGGAACTCGATGCAGCTGTGCCCTGAGCTCAGACCTGCAGCTAATATTTTCTCTCTCTGGCATCCCAGTGTCCCCAAGGCTCGAGAGCCCAAACGCTGCTCTGCGGAAGGGGCAGCTACAGTGTCAAAAGCAAAGAGGTGACAGATGCCAATCAGCCTTTGCCTTGATGCCTTTCTGCTGCTGCTAGCTCCTGAGAGAGCCCTCCACAGTCCGTGGCAGCAGGGGATGCCACCTAACCAAGCCTTAAAGACTCTGAAGGAGCCCCAGCAGCGAGTTTACAGCAGAACCCAGGCACTGTGTTTGTCTATGTGTGATGCAACTGGGGTAGCCTCCTCTTAGGCAGGCAGCATCTACCCTACCTGTTGGACCCACTGCAAAGAAGCTGCAACACCCAAGAGCTTGTCATGCCTCAGAGACATCCCCACTGAGGAGCTCCTGGTGGCTGCAGTCTCCATAGGTAACTGAGCCCCCCGCTGCTGGTGTTGCTGTCAATAAAGCCTGGCCTTTTACACACCCCTGCCTCACTGCTTCTTGGTGCTGAGGGGCAGGGGGTGCTGCTGCCGACCTGGAGACTGCTGGGAAGCACAGGCTGGTGGCAGGGGGTAGGGCTGGATAATCTCCAGAGGTGCCTTGCAATGCCTGCCATGCTGTGATTCTGGGCCATGCAGCTCTCAGGTGGTGCCCATGCAGGGGCTAAAGCGTGCAGGGCTGCTGTGACTCCTGCTGTTTGCCTTTGTGCCTGAGAGCTTGTTGCTGGCTTTTCTCTTCCTTGAGTTATTTTCTGTTTCTCTGTAGCTTCTTCAGGTAGCACCGTGAGAGAGAGACCAGGGCCTCTGCCCTGGCTCTGAGGTGCAAGGGTTGAGGAGGACAAGCAGCCCAAGGCTGCTGTCTCAGCTGACAGAAATCCATGGTCTGCTGGAAAAGGAAGCGCCCCACAAAGCTGTGACAGAACTCCAGCAGCCAAGAGCTTTTGGGTTATTTCCAGTGGTGTGTAGTGCACAGAATCAGGAGTTAGGAGGAAAAGAGACCTTTCTTAGGGGGTTTCTTATTGATTGATTAATATTTTCTTGTTATTTCTCACTGTTAAGCAGATCATGCTGCTGCTCCTGTGCACTGCTTACAGCAGCTTGCTGAGGGCTGGAGTAGAATTCACTTTCCTTTCTAATCTCCAGGTGGCTTTAAGGTTAAAAGGAGCTTGTTTGCTACTGTGTTTCTGAAAAGCATTTCTTGAGCCCCTCCAGGATGGGGACTCCACCACCTCCTGGGCAGCCTGTGCCAATCCCTGACCACTCTGGCAGCAAAGAGATTTTTTCTAATCACCAACCTAACCCTCCCCTGGTGCAATTTGAGGCCACTTCCTCTCATCCTGTCACTTGGGAGAAGAGAGCAGCCCCCACCTCAGGACATTCAGAAGGTGTTCAGAAGGTGTTCCAGGGAGCAGACATCTGCCTGAGCTGCTCAGGCAGCAGCAGGCTCCTGCCCCTGTGTCCTTCGAGCCAATTTGACTTCCCTGCTTCCACCATGGCTGCTGCTGTGACAAAAGCATCTGCAGGCAGGGATGTTGCCTTTGGAAGGAGGTGCTTGCTCCTGGGGAGAGCTGCCAGGGTTATTTTTAAGTGGAGAACACTGAGATTGGAGGCTGCCAGCCCCTGCTGTCCCAGGCTGCCTGCGGGAGCAGCTGGCGGTGTGGCTCTGTTTGCAGGCAGCTGCACTGCAGGTCCCCTCTGTGCACAGAACATCCCAGGGCACCCCAGCTCCAGGGGTCCTGCACTGCAGCACTGGGTTGCACTGGTTCATGCTGGTTCACACTGGTTCACACTTGCTTGCTGTTTCTGAGCCCGAAGCAGGCAGCTGCACAAGGCCAATGCTGTGCTCTCCCTGCAAACAGGCAGCAGTTCCCTTTTGGGTGTGTTTACATCAGTGTCTTGCTCCATGGCTCCCATCTCTTGCCCTGTCTTCACCCTTTGCTGTTGGCAAGGTGGGGTCAGTGCTGGGCACATGCAGGACCATGGAGCCTGAGAAGCCAGAGCAGTGAGTCTGTAGGAGCATGATCACACTGCTAGGGCAGTGTCCTTCAAGCTAGGATAGCTGTGTTTAGAGGTCATGCTGCCATCTAACATGCTCAGCATCTGACTCATGTGGGGTTATGGTGGGACTGGATGATCTTGGAGGTCCTTTCCAGCCTTCATGATTCTGTGATTCTCTGGCACTGGTTTGCCACGTGACCTGTGGGCTCTGGCACGTTGTCATTGGTTTGTGTAGTGACCTTCAACAGCCTGAACTCCTCAGTCCTCCTCAGGAGCATTTGCTGCCCCCAACCATGGAGCTGTGCCTTCACCCAGGAGCTTTGTGAGCTGGGACAGTGCTGCAGAGACCCACAGCTGTGTCCAGCAGAGCACAGGGTAGCCTCCAAACAGGGCTCACAAACCCATTTTCAGTCTTGAGCTGGTGTTGGAAGAGGGCAGATGGCTCCATTTGCTGGGCTCTGTCAGGTCAGCTTTTGTTGGCTTTGAGCTGGGGTCAGGCCCATTTGCAGCCCAGCAGGGAGCTGGAGCAGCTCCGCCTGGTACAGGAGGTTTCACCCTAATTGGATAGCAGCGGCAGGATGCTTGGTGCCTCCAGGAAAAGCCTCCTGAGCCTTCATCTGCCTCTGCTGTGAGCCCAGGGTATGTGCTCCGTGTGAGTGGCTCGCTCACAGGCAGCCTAGCCTGGGGGTGACTGGCAGCACTGGCATGCAGCAGGAAGGGCAGGCTGGCTGCCGCCCTGGGCAAAGCACAGAGCACCCTATGGACAATTCAGATCCCTTGCCTGTGGCAGGGATTTGCTGCAAAGGACGAGTCAGGAGAGGAGAACTCAGTCCCTGGAGCCCTCATCCTCATCCCGTGCAGGAGTAAACATCTGCCGAAGTCCCTGGATGCTCAGCTGAGAGGCTGCCAGCAGGGGCATCGTGCACCCAAGCTAAGACTCAGAGCTGCAAATGCAAGGAGTCACAGACACAGCTCCCGTGCAGAAAACCAAAGGGAGGGAAGGGAGGAAGCAAGGCTCAAGGGAAGGTCTCAAGGGTACAGAGAAATGTTGTCAGGAATGGTGGTTCTACTGCTGGGATTTACCAGCAGTTTACTTCGAATTACTGTGAAGAGTTGCTGTTATCAGAGCGTGGCGGCCCAAGGCTTTGTCACTCTTGGGTCTCTTCAGAAGACTCAGCCAGGAGCTACCAGCCCAGGGAAGGGCTCAGGGTCCTTGGTCTCTGCAGTCTGGGGGGTTTAGACAGTTTGTCCACAGCACGTCGCTGGGAATGAGTGCAGCAGACTTGGCACAAATCTAAATAACTACAGAAATACAAACTGGGCTGGAAAGTTACTGAGTACAAACTGTCCTGCAGAGCTGCCTGTGTTTGCTGGCTGGGGCTGGGCTGGAAATGCCACAAAACCAGCTTCTGTGGAGAGCTGAGGCTGCTGCCTTGGGCCCAGCTGAGAGCAGGGGCTGCAGGCGTGGGCAGGAGGGGGAAAAGAAAAGCAAATGATAATCAAACTCTTCTCTAACTTGTCAGTATGGAACTCCACCGTGGCCAGCCGCTGGCACACCTGCTATGGTGCATGCCTTAGAGTTTTAGCCCTCTGCTTCCCTCTGAGCTGTGGCAGAGAGCTGGCAAAGGCAGAGCAAAGCTATCTTGGAAGTCTTCTAGAGAGCAGGACGTGGGCTGTGCCTGCTGGCTGGCTCCAGCCCCAGCCCAAGTGCTGCAGTCAGCTCAAACCTGGCTGCCCATGGGCCGAGCTGGCTCCCACCTCCCCAGGAGAGGAGACTCCAGTTTGCTGCACTCTCTGCATGTGAAGCTTCTGCAGCTCAGGCGGCGTGGCAGCAGGCCATCTCCCCAGGCACCTGGCCTTGCCTGCTGCCTTCAGCTTTTGGCCCCAAGCCTGTGCAGGCAGCCCTGTGCCTACCCTCCAGCCCATCGCCTCCCAGGTGAGGAGGACATGCACGAACTTGTGTCCTGGGCTGAATGTGGCCCAGCTGCACTGACACCGAGTCTGGGGCTGGCGTGGTCCCAGACCTCTTCGTTTGACCTGGTTTTACTGATGGCAGCTCCCTTTCCAGCAGCCTTCCCCCAGCTGGAGGTCCACAGCTACAGCCCCCCCCAGCCAAGGGTGAGTTATATTCTGGGGTGCCTGCAGCTTCTCCCATTTGGACAAATCTTTGGAGACAGAGGTTGTGGCAGCTGCGGTGGCAGGGAAGGGAACAAAGCACCATCACTGCTGGTGGTGGGGATCCACAGCAGCAGCAGCCACAGCCCTAGGAGAAGGTGGTTGGGCAGTCAGGATGCCAGGCAGCTCCTCTGCCCTGTGCCTCCAGCACAGCAATTCACCTTCCTTGGGGTGAAACGGGGTTGTGGATCCCACCTGCCTTTGTCACCACTCACACAAGAGCCTTCAGCAAGCCCTTTGGAAGGAAGGAGTGAAGATCTGTGTCCTCAGGACTGCCCAAGTCCTGCGCACCCCTCCTGCCTTTGCCAGCAAACAACCTTCAGCTAAGGGTGCCCAGGGCTGTTCTGGATCTGGTGATCTGCATTTAGAAACAGCCTTGGTATTTTTAAATGTTGCCTGCAGCCATCTGCTCCACACTTCCCTTTGTGCTTGCACTTGAGGTGCAAGCCTGGAGGGAAGCAAGGAGCCCAGACCTGAAGCCCACTGAAACCTCTGAAAGTCCTTCCCTGGCTTCCAAAGGCTTTGGGGCTGGCACCCCCACCAAGGGAGCCTGAAGGGATGCAGCTCTGCAGGGTGCTGCCTCGGGGGGACACAGGCACTGCACACTGCCTTGGCCAGAGCCAGGCCAGCCCCTGACTTCTGCTGGGAGCCAGCTCCTTGTGGCCACTCTGAGGCACAAAGAGGCCACCTGCTCTGTTCAGGCCACCAGGGCAGAAGCAACTGACTCTGCTGTGTGCTGCTGCAGGGCTCTAAGGAAGCTGCAAACTGCAGCTGTGGCTGTCTGGCAGAGGTGCTGCCCACCTGCCCCCTGTGGCTCTGGAGGAGCTCATTGGTGCTTGGGAGCTCGTGGCAGGCTGGGGAAAGTCATTTGGTTGGTGAATTCTCTTTGCTCCCCAAGTCTGCAGCAAATTATTTCCATCTTTTCTGCCTGACTCCATGCAGAGCCCTGGGCTGTAGCCCCAGAGGTGTCACCTCCTCTTGGAAACAGGACTGGTTTGTAGTGCCTCAGCTCACACCAGCTGGGCTCCTAGAGGCATCACCCAAGTCATGCTCGCCCACTGGCAGCCCCAGCAGGGCAGGATGGCCCCAGATGGGCATGGTGCCCTGGTGGACCCCAGTGCACCCCAGGCGGAGAGGGACACCTCACAGGACAGATGTCCCACATCAGGCTCAAACCCACCTGCACAGTCCATCAGTGAGGCTCCACCTCCTCCATGGTGCATCATGAACCAGCCCGGTGCTGAGGGGTGACGCAGCAAAGGTCCCCAGCACCTGGAACGATGGCTAAGCTGTGCTGGGAAATGAGCTGCTGCCAGCTGGTGACATCTCAGATAGCTTACTCTGGTGCCATCCTGGCCCTGGCAACCATCTGAAACCCAGAAGTATTGACCTGTGGGAGATGGTTTCTGATTGTCTCCTGCCAATTGTGCTGGGTTTGGAAAGCAGCCATGGGACCGGCGAGTGCCAAGGAGCAGGAGGGCTGCAGATCCGCAGGCCAGGCTGCTGTGGCTCCTCAGCATGCTCTTGGCAGGGGCAGTGGTGGTCACTTGCTCCATTGCCATAAGAACCTGTCCCGCTTGCAGCGCAGGAAACAACCCACGGTCCCCGAGCCAGGAGCTGCTTCGCATTTTCATGTGGACATCACTGAGCAGGCTCAGGGAGCCCGGCAGGGAGTCAAAGGCTGCCAGAGAAGAGCTGCTTCTCAGCACTGAAACAAGCAGCCCAGCCCAGCTGGTATTGATTGGCACTTTCGTTGGTGGTGGATGAAGTGTAGAGGAGACAATGGGGCCTGGGCTGGTTTCTGGTGCCTGGAGCTTGCTCTGCACTGAGGCTTTGAGCCGGTTGTGTTGGAGCAGCACCCCAGTAGTGCCCTCTGAACCTCTGTGTTTAGGTTCTCCAGAAGCTAAGAGACTTTCTCAATCTTTTCATGAGGCACAAGCCAAGGAAATGCAGTGATGCTCTTCTTGTTTGTCCCCTAGAACAGCAACACTCAGCTGAGGCTTTGGTCCTTTTTCCTTCAGCACAAACAGGAGAAGCAGCTGAAGGACTTGGAAGCCACGAGGCTGAAGGGCAGTTTCTGGGCAGTAACTGAGGTGAGCTGAGGGAAAACAGCTGCAAGCTGGACGTCAGCAGATGTGTCCAACCCTGTCCCTGGGGAGCGGTGGGGAGGGGTGGTCCTTCACCCTGGGAGGCCTGCAGCCTTAGTGGTGCCAAGGGACTGCCTCCCACCACCCCTCCAGCACAGGTCATCATAGCTGTGAGCTTTTTGCTGCAGATGGAGAAGTTGTCCCCTTGAGAAGAGAGGAGCGGAGCTCAGCAGCCCATGGGGCTTCACCAGCTCACAGCCTGCCAGTGCTGGAGCCTCCAGCCACAGCTACCAATACCTGGTACAGCAAAGGGCAGCCAGGTAAGGGCACAGCCACAGATTCACAGACTGCTGGGGCCAGAAGGGAGATCATCCAGTCCAACACCCTTGCTAACACAGCCTCACCTAAAGCAGCTTGCCAGGGTCACAATGTCCGGGGGGGGGGTGTTGAAAGCTCTCCAAAGAAGGAGACTCCACAACCTCCCTGGGCAGCCTGCTCCAGGGCTCCAGCACCCTCACACCAAAAGAGTTTTCCTTTGTGTCCAAGTGAAACCTCCTGGGTTCCAGTTTGTGCCCCTTGCCCCTTGTCCTGTCCCTGGGCACCACTGACAAGAGTCTGGACCCAGCCTCCTCCCTCCATCCTCTTGTCCTCCACCCTTTAGCTCTTGCTGAGTATTGCTCAGATCCCCTCTGGGGCTGCTCTTCTCCAGGGCTCTCAGCCCCAGGGCTCTCAGCCTTTGCTCCTCACAGAGCTGCTCCAGGCCCCTCAGCATCTTTGTGGCCTCCTCTGGACTCTCCCCAGCAGTTCCCTGTCCCTCTTGGACTGGGGAGCCCAGAGCTGGACACAATATTCCAGGTGTGGGCTGGCCAGGGCAGAGCAGGATATTGTTGGCTTCTTGGCCACGAGAGCATATTGCTGTTCTTCAGACATTTCCCTGGGCAGCCTGCTGTGGGTGATCCTGCCCTAGCAGGACCTCTCTAGAGGTCCCCTCCGGCCTCCACCATGCTGGGATTCTGTGGTGTCCTTTCAAGAGGTCAAACTGTTTGAAGCCTTCTGCAGGCAAAGTTTTCCTGACAAGTGAACTGAGGCAGAGAAAGCTGCTGAAGAAGAGCCAGGCTGTGGTCTGCCCCGTGAAGGGAACCTGGGGGCTCTCAGCAGGGTTTTGGAGAAGCAGGAGTGAATCCTGAGCTGATGGACAGCTGCTGAACGTTGCAGGCTTGCCTGCAGACAGCCTGAGCTGCCCAGGGGTGTTTGCACGCTGAGGTACAGCAAATCTGCAGGCAGTGCAGGCCAGAGCCTTGCACCTTGGTGCTGAGGGAGCTGTGCCCAGCATGGCTTCTCGAGCTCTGCTGGCCACGGCCTGCTGCAGCACAATTAAGCTGCTTATTAGGATCTGACAGCCATGGTTTGCAGGGGTGGCCACCCTAATCCCCACGTGCACAGCCAGCCCCCGTGAGCTGCCACGGGGACTGTCCAGGCCTGGCTGCCCCTCCACCCATGTGCTGCTCTGCAGGGCAGCAGTGATGTGGGCACCCCTGACCAGCAGGGACACAGCCTCATGTCCGGGCAGGTGAAGGTCTGTGGTGGATGGTGTGATGTGGAGGGGAGGTTAGTGCGGACTGGGCTGCCCTGAGGCCTGTCCTGGCTTCATCACCCAGCACAGAGATGTGGTCCCCCTGGCCCTGCTGCCCCTGTGCCCTCAGGGCGCTGGCAGGGGCAGGTCCAGCCTGGTTTCTGAAGCAGCTGCTGGTTTGGCTGCTGGCACTCACACAGAGCCACCAAAACATGGCCCTGGAGGAGCTGCTGTGCTGGTGCAGCCTGTGCTGGAGGCACAGTTATAAATATGTGTTTAAAAAACACATCCTAGTGGAAAAGGAGTCAGAGGAGGGCTGCCACCGCGGAGTCCCCATCCCTGGAGGTGTCCATGGCACTTGGGGACACAGCTCAGTGGCCATGGTGGTGTTGAGTTGGTGGTTGGACTGGATGAGCTTAGAGGGCTCTTCCAACCTTCATGATTCTATGATCTTTAAAGAACAAACAAGTCCCCAGTTCCCAGCCAACTGTGAAGCTTAAATGAGTCTTTTGACTGCTTGCTTGGACAGCAGCACGAGAATCAGGTACCAAGGGAGAGATGCACCCCAGCCTTGTCTAGCTGCAGTTGTTGTTCGTGGGGTTTGACTATGGAGACAACTGAGCAGAGCATAAATGCTACTAGTGAGTGATTGCAGGAGGCAGCAGTGGAGCAGAACGCAACAGTCCCTGGTAGGAGGAAATGCAGATGCCTGACACCAGCGAGCACCGAAATGCATCTCGCAGCCCTTGCTCGAGGTGCCACAGTCCACGCACGGCCACCTGAAAATGAGCTCAGGAAGATGCCAGCTGCGGGTACGGTGCTGGCTGGGGCAGCTCGGCAGAGGGCTTCGCCCGAGCTCAGAAAGCCCCAGCCCTGCCTGGCGGGTGACGCTACAGGCTGCCAGCGGGACAGGGCATCGGGATTCGGCTGCCCGCGCCCCAGAGGTGGGTACCCACGGCTGCCGTGCCACCCAGTGCCTGAAGGAGGCTTGTAGCAGAGCGCTCAGTGCTGAGCTGCCGCCTTTCCTCTGCACTTCCCTTGAGCCCCCCCCAAGCCAACACCCTTCAGCTGAGACCGAAAAGCATTTTGCAGCGGCAGGCTGCGTGGGTGGGGAGCAGGGCACCGTGAGCCCTTCGGGGGATGCCTGGGCTGCTAAATATAGAGGAGCGCTCGGCTCGCCCGCAGCCTGCGGTCTGTTTCCAGAGCTCGCAGCGAGTGTGGCGCTGGCTGTGCCGGGAAGGGAACGGGGGGGCGGGGAAGCTGGGTGCTGCGAGCTGGCTGCGGCCCGGAGCTGCTGCTCCAGCTGGGTGCCAGGGCTGAGCTCCCCGCGGTGCCCACGCAGCGCCGGGCTGGCCGCCGCGCAGATGGCCGTCACGTGCGGGGGGTGCTGGGACGAGCGGGTTGGTGGCAGCCTCAGCACGGGGCTGGGACCTGGTGGCACTTCCCCTTCTCCCCCTGCCCCCCCAGTGCCCGTGACGCGAGGGCTCCGTGCGAGGGCTGCGTCTCGGTTCCCTTTCCGCCCGTTCTGGCTCGGGTCTAGCACGGCACCAAAGACCCTCAGGCAGAGTCACAGCCCAACAAGAGACCCCATTAGAGACGCTGGAGCAGCCCGCAGAAAGGATCTCCTCTCCATTACATTGGCTAGGGCTCGAGTTCTCATGTGCACAAAGGGCCCCCGCAGCCGTGTGAAACGGCCACGAAGCAGATGTGAAAACGACTGATGTGGTCCTTGCAGCCCCTTCACTCTGGGAAAGAAGTGCACAGTGCCCGGGCTGCAAACGAGAGTCACACCTGGGCATCTGGCACTAAATCACATCCAGCCCTTCACAGGCTCTGATCCACACAGGTTTAATCTTGCCCCTTTCTGCAGCAGTCACCCAGAGAATATATTTCCAGGATTTTAAAAAAGAAAAAGACAACCAAAGGCGGTGTTTTTCCCCAAGACCTTCCTTCTGAGCCTTTCAGTCCCAGCCTGCCTCCTGGTGCAGTCTGTGTGGCCTCTGACAGCAGCAAAAGACTGAGCTGAGTACGCTGTGCTAGGTGCAAAGCCTTTAATTAGAGCTTCCCCAAACCCCCGATCTGAGAATGGCTGTTGTGAAACCATGCCCAGGAGCAAACTGGCTCCAAACCCGACCGTGTCCATTCCCCCAGCTCTCCTGTTTTGATTCCGTGCTCTTGAGATAGGCAAAGAGGAAATGCAGAGTCGGTCTTTGCTGGATCCAGGTGCCCTGTGTTTATTCATTAACCATTCAGACACCGACAGAACCCATGAGGAACGCTGCTCTCTTCCAGAAGCAAAGGGTTAAGCTGCCAGAAGGGGATGAGTGGACTGAGCCCAGCACTGGCTGGCTCCCAGGTGAAGGCTGCCCTGTTACGGAGGTGCACAGCTTGCCAACCAGGAGGTTCTCCCTTCTGCCGTCACCACTGGGGGCATTTGCAGCACCTCTGTGATCATCACCACCACGTCCTTCGTGCTCTGGCAGACTGAAGCCCAGGGGTGAGTAGGCAGAGGCCAGGCAACAGGAGCCTAGCCCCATCTAACTAGGGAGGCTCTGGGAGACCAGTGCCTGGAGGGTGATGTGAGACAGGGAGAACAAACGTGTGTGAGACAGAGGCCACAGGCTCAAGGAGATAAAAGCCCAGCCATGGGGTAATGTCATTGTGCTGGGGACAGCCAGCCAGGCTCCCACCACAGCTCTGCTGCCAGCCTGCATGCAGCACAGCCGAGGCTGCAGGGCTGCAGACCAAGGATTTTCTGAGGACATTTGGGAAAGGGCAGGGTGGGAGCATGCCCTGCTCTCCAGCAGAGCTTTCCTCTTGCTCTGCCAGCCCTGGGGTGCAGCACCTGGTGGCAAAAGCAGGAGGAATGCCCAAAGCTCAGGTGGCACTCAGCCTTCCCCCCCAATCCCTTTCCCACTTCTTGTTCTCTTCTTTGCAGAAAGGATGTCCCATGCTACTGGCCAGAGGGAGGAAGGAGTGCAGTAAGGCTGCTGTAGGTGGGAGGAAGGTGTACAGAATCAATCACAGAACCAGAGTCATTTGGCTTGGAAAAGCCACCCAAGCTCGTCCAGTCTGAGCAGCAGTCCAGCATAACCATGGCCCCAGGTGCCATGGCTACAGGTTCTGGAACACTTCCAGGGATGGGGACTCCACCACCTCCCTGGGCAGCCTCTGCCAGTCCCTGACTACTATAGCAGGAAGGAAATTTTTCCTCATCTCCAACCAAACCCTCCCCTGGTGCCACTGGAGGCCACTTGCTCTGCCCTACGCTTCCCCAGAGAGCACAGCTGGAGCTGTGCAGGGGAGGGGGACAACCAACATCTGAGTGCAAGAGAGAGACCCCTCCGTATCTACCTCAACAGGAGGCTGGCCCTGGCACACACCCATGAGCTCTGCTGGAGTTAGGGGAGGCAGGCCTCTTCCCACTGCCCATGGATGGCACCACCCTTCCCATCACCATGTCTTATACCACCAACCCATCCCCACTGCTGTCCCAGCTCCTCCAGCATGCCTGGGAGCCGGGCTTAGGGCTTTGGATGGGGGGCAATATGTAAGGAGCAAATGGGCACCCTTGCAAACGTGTCCTGCAGCCAGGCTTCCTGGCATATGGGTGCATAAAAAGGGACATTTGGAAGCTGGGCTCAAAAACTTTGATTTTCTGACACTCTTCACTTGGCAGCTTGGCAGGAAGCACCTTGGGGATGCTGTGCCTGCTCTGGAGTCACCTTCCATGACCCCAAGTCCTGCTCTAGGTGACCACAGGAGACGTAACTGGGCTGTGACCTTCTGACTGGAGGTGTGCTTTGCTGGCCCTGGGGTGATGCATGACCACCTCGTGGAAGGCAGTTCTGGGGCAGCATGAGAACTCCACCAGCTTTTGTCAGACTGAGGATTTTTACTTCCCGTCAGATATTTTTAGTGCAGAAACAGAAAGGTTTTGCTTCTTTGAAGCCCTACAGAGATTTTATTTGCTTCCTCCATGCTAATGATTCTATCAGAGCTCTTCTGGCAGGTGGCTGCTGCACCCAAGCTCAGAGACAGCCCTGCTCTGGCTGGGCTGGGAAATCCCTGGTGGTGGCAGGGTGTGAGCTCCAGCTGCCCTGCCCTTGCACAGGGAGTGGTTGGCAGGCAGCACCAACTGCTGCTGATTCCACACTGCTCCTGTCCTTGCAAGTCCCTGCTGTGCAAGTGCAGATGGCAGCTCAGGGGACAGACTGACAGACTTGGCCTGGGATAAGGCTGATGAGATGCAGAGCACTTCCAGAGCAGCACCTGCAGGGTGAGAGAGCTCTGTCTGAAGGCTCTTTGTTAACCTCCTGAGGGGAGGAGGACTCCTGAGCCCTCACCACCACAGGTGCCGGCTTCAGGAGCCTGGCAGCCTCCTCTTGCTTCCCTCCCTGCACCCCACTCTAAAGGCACTCATTGGTGCAGGTCTGCTGGCCCAGCTCCACTGGCTGGTGTGTAAGGCTGATTGGCTTCAAAAATGGCACCAAAACTGCGTTTGGCCTTTTGTGCTTGGAGTATAATTGGTGGAATTGGCTGGACACCAGGCTGGGAGTCTGCACTCCAGCAGTGCCAACAGAGGCTGTAACCTGGCTGTTGATTTAGGGTCCTGCACTCCAGCAGCGGAACTCAAGGCTGATCTCTTCTCACAAAGCGTCAAGCACTCCTACTTCAGAATCTGCCTGGGGTCTCAAGCAGGACCCACCAGCCACTGTCAGTCAACCTCCTGCTGCTCATTGGTAATTGGATTTTAGGTGACCTCTGTCTTTTGTCACTCTGAAAGGCTGGGGTTGGTCAGCCTGGAGAAGAGAAGGCTGAAGGAAGACCTTATGGGTCTCTACACCTCCCTGAAAGGAGGCTGGAGCCAGGTGTGGGTTGGTCTCTTCTGCCTTGTTACAGGTGATAGGAAAAGAGGAAAAGGTCTCAAGCTGCACCAGGGGAGGTTTAGGTTGGACAGCAAAGAAACTTCTTGACTGACAGGGTTCTCTGAGCCTGGCACAGGCTGCCCAGGGTGGTGGCTGAATCCCCACCCCTGGAGGTGTTTCAGAGAGGCAGAGATGTGGTGCTGGGGGCCATGAGTTAGCCCCAGCCTTGGCAGAGTCAGAGAATGGTTGGAGTGGATCTTGAAGGTCTTTTCCAAATGAAAGGGTTCCAGGATTCTCTCAGTCTTATCTGTATTTCATGTGGCAGTCACCAATAGAGTCACTTTGCTGCTGGTCTCAACCTGCATTCAAAGAGGTCTTGACCTCCCTTATTACTTTCCCATGTGGCAAACCTCAGCAGGTTAGTGTGGATTGCACCCAGAGCACTCAGCAGACAACACATTGTCTAGGCATGATCAGCAGAACTGTAATGAAGCAGCCAGGAGCAGATCCTGGTCTGGCAGCAAATCTGAGGGCAAGGACAGACCTCTGCCAGTGAGGGAAGCAGGCCCTAGGTTTTAGTGGCTGCAGGCTGTAGATGAGTCCCCAAAGCTGTCATTTTGTCTGTGGCTATTCAGGATCCTCCCTGCGAGTATTTGTGCAGCTGCATCTTTAGGCTTTGTGACCTCTGCCTCATCTCACAGGAGCAGCCACATGAAGTGCTCTTCAAACTATACCAAATCTCTTCATTAAAAGTGAGAATGCTTTCTCCTGTCAGAGCCCTTACCAGCACTCATCCCTTGGTGGTGTGTGTGGTGGCAGCCCTGCAGACATCTCCCCATGCCTGGCTGCAGCCCCCCCAGCCCATCCCAGCCCCTATGCTTTCTGCTGCTGGCCCTCGGCAGCAGCCAGGGGGTAGAACCGAACGCCCACATAGAAGACCTGGTACCTGTGCTTCCACACCACGAAGCAGGCTGCCAGGCACACCAGGGCTGCTGCCAGGTTGAGGCCCATCTGCAGCAGCAAGTAGAGGCTGAGCATGCTGGTGAGGCTGCCGCAGTCAGTGGCGTCCTGGTAGACGAAGGTCCTCCCAAGAGGGTCTTCCATGTCCAGCTTGCAGTGGCAGGACTCGAGGAGGCTGTCACAGGTGAATTTGGTCATCTGCACATAGTGGTGTGCAGCAAAAGCCACGGCCAAAACACAGGCAACCAGAGCCAGGGCACTCAGGATGAAGTACATCAGCTGAAAGACAGCAAAACAAAGAAAATCAAGAGCAAACCTCACTCTTACCCAGCCACGGGAAGGAGGAGGAGCAGGGAACAAAGGCTGCAGTGTCCTGCTCAGGGAGAGTGCTCTGTGTCCTGTCTGCACATGCAGGGCTTCAGGACAGATGTGCAGGTCCTGGTGAAGCAGAGCTCAGCAGGGCTCTGCAGCTCTGCCCTGCACATTTCACATGTGACTCTCAGACCTGATGAGAGCACCAAGAGACCGGTGTCTGTGTATTTGTCTCCTATCCATCCTCAGACAGAAGCTTTAAGAGAGGGAGGGAGGGAAGGACAAGCGTCTGCTTGTCACCCACTGCTCTTCACAAAGCTTGAGAACAGGGTGGATTTTATCACAGGTTGCTGTGCAGAGTCGTGTGTGTCCCCAGACACAGGGAACCAGCAGCAGCTCAGAGCCTTTGCTGCTCCAAGGTGCACCTGAGACCTGTGGCCACCAGCAGATGTGGGCTCAGCACTCTCAAAGGTGTTTACAGAGCAATCTCCCTGCCAGCTGCAGGCAGGGTTCCAAACATCTGATGCCTGCGGGGGAGCACAGGATCCCATCAGCAGATCCATCACATGCCAGACCTGGAGGCAGCTTCAACGTCACAAATACAGCCACGTGGTGAGCTCTGCCCAGGGACCACAGCTGGCCACAGAAAACTGACAGCCTCAGAGCGATGGGCACCGTGACTGCTGCCTGAACAGGAGGAGAAGGGGAAGTGGGCAGTGCCAGCATGTGATGAGGGCAGAGCAGGGCAGCTCAGCCTCCCACGGCTTCCCCTTCTGAGCAAGAAACATTTCTGCAGTATTTCCCAGCAGCAGTTTTGCTCCATGCCAAAAAGACAAGGAACTGCCCAAGGATGGAATTCCTGATGGGAAAGGCCCCAGGCCATTGTCAGAGGTGCTGCTGGCTCGGCCGCTAGCCCCTGCAGGCAGCGGCTGTGCTGTGCGCCACGGCTGAGCCCGGGCAGGGCTGGAGGCTGTCATGCAGCTGCAGGAGATGCTGTGATGAGAAGCATGGGGAGTGACCTGTCAGCTATCAGCAGATAGCCCAGGAAGGCCACAGGGGATCTCAAGACTTCCCTCTGTGGTCCCACTATGTTTTTTTTGCCAAGGACGGACAATCTCCCGCTGTTAATAGCCAGGCGCCAGCTGGGCATGCTGCTTTGCCATGCTGCAGGGCACTCTTCCTGCAGACACAGAGGTGGGATGGGGCAGAAATTCAGCCTGGGACTGGCTGTTCAAGCCCCAGAGGGCTTCGGGTGGGGTGTCCCTTCCTCACTGACACACTAGGTGCTGTGGGTACCTGAGGCAAGCTCAGGGAGGGGCTCTGCTGGCAGCAGCTCTGGCACCCCCTTTGTCAGCAGTGGCCAGGGCTCAGGCAGATGTGACATGAATGCAGCAGCTGTTGAGAAGGGAGCAAGGCAGAGAAGACTGCACAGGTCCCCTCCTATTTCCCACCCCATGAGAGTGGGTTCGCTCACTGTCACTCACAGTGGCCACAGGGTCACCTCCAGGGCTGACTAAAGCCCCCAGGGCTCTGTGTGTGTGGTCCTCCTCCCAGAGTGGGGTTTAGGCTGTGCAAGGAATCCTGGGCTGCTTACCACACTGCAGGGAAGCTCAGCCACCATCTCATTGTGGCTATGTGGCACCAGCCACCAGCCTGAGAGCAGGGCATGGGCATCTGCACTCAGTGCCCTCCAGAGGTGCCCTCCAACCCCTGCCGCTCTGAGATTTCACACCCCCTAGGGACACTTGGTAAGTTTGGTTTCTTGTGTGAGCCATGGCTCACCTTCCTCACTGTCTGGGTGGGTGGTGGAGACCTCTGAGTTGTCCAGCCCAACATGCCCTCCCAGCACCAGGGATGACTCCCTTCCTGCCTGGAGGCCAAGTTCGATCTGATGCTGCAGTGCAGGCCATAAAAAGCCTGGCATGGCAGCCACCGCCCAGCCCAACAGCTCCCTGGGCAGCCCTGGCATTTGCTGGAGGGCATAAAGGTGACAGGGAAAGAAAGAGAAGGCACTCAGAGGGCAGCAGCTATTGTTCTGCTCCTGCCTTTCCTTGTGTGAGGGTGGGGACCGCTTGAGAGACTTTCAAGACCCACCTGGATGTGTTCCTGTGTGCCCTGCCCTGGGTGACCCTGCTCTGGCAGAGGTCCCTTCCAACCCCTTCCGCTCTGTGGTTCTGTGAACCAATGTTCCCAGTCTTTGTTTTCCAGTTTCTCACCAGTGTGAATGAAGCCCTACAGGAGGCACCACGCACTGAGCCCTGGCTGCCTGCTGAGGTGCAGCCTCTCCCGCCTCAACCCTGAGGGCAGGCACCTGGAGATTTCCAGGCACCCTTTGGGGCTTGCCTTACTCCTGCACTTCTTCATTCCACAGTGAGCTGCAGAGCTGCTGGGAGGGTGCTGAGATGCTGCTCAGATCACCCTACAATCAACCCCTGTTTAAGTGCCCCCCTCCCTGCATGTCCCCCCATGTCTCACCCAGCTCTCTATGAATTCCCAGGCCTTCCTGAACACTTCCCCGGTTGTTCCAGCTTCTCTGATCTGAACCTCATTGATAATCCCAAAATATGGCAAACAAGAAGTTCCCTGGCTCTGGTTTGAAATATTTGTTACTGAGAGTTTCTTCCTTAGCTGCCTGGAAAATGCCAGAAAACCATCCCTGCATTTCAGGGTCATTTTCACTTCTTTTCATGTGACCTTCCAAACATCCCCAACCTTCCTGAGTGGTTTTCATGGCAGGAGAGGAAAAATAAATAAATCAAAAGCACTGCAGGTACCTTGACTGTGAACTGCAGGCACGTCTTCTCCTCAGGCTGGTAGGAAGTACAAAGCATCACAAATCCCACCAAGGACACCACACAGACCTGCAGGGGCAGGAGAAGCAAAATGTAAGGTTCAAAAATCCTACCCAAAAAAACCCAAAACCTTTTATTTTTTAAGCTAAAAGACTCTTCTGTGTCGGCAGGAGCATAGCTCCAGGTGCGGTGTGTAAGTCAACTCCTTTGAGCAGAGGCATGCAAGTACCTCCTGTGTGTAGAGGCACTTGTGAGGAGAGAAGAGCTTCAGCACAGAACCATGGAGTCATTCAGGTCTGGGATTGGGAGAGGAAAGGTCTCTCCACAGAGACCTTAGAGCAGCCTTCAGTATCTGAAGCGTGGCTACAGGAGGACTGGGGAGCGACAAAGGCATGGAGCAAAGGATGAAAGGTGACAGCTTTGGACTGAAAGAAGCTGGATTTACATCAGACATTAGGAAGAAACTCTTGCCCATGAGGATGGTGAGGAGCTGCAGTGGGCTGCCCAGAGAAGCCGTGGAGGCTCCAAGCCTGGAAGTATTGAATGCCATTGGGTCCCTTCCTGCTCTCAGCACACCAGGCAGTGCTGCTCAGAGCCAGGCCTCCAGCTCGGCAGAGATGCTGTACCCACACTGAGGAGCTGCCTGGCTGTGCTTGAGGCAGCAGCATTGAGCCCTGGGATTTGATCATAAACCCCCAAATTCTTCTTTACATCCACATGGTTGGTGTAAGGCGGCAGGCAGCATCCTCTGAAGGAGCAGTGCCTCTCCATGGACAGCCAGCCGGGGCCCTCGGGAGCCTGCGAGGCTGCTGGCACTTTCCTCCGCAGGTTTTACCCCGTGTAGCAGCAGGGCACGGGTGGGAAGCATCGCCTGAGAGCACTGCTGAGGGAGTGTCAGGGTTATTTACTCCTTTCCCTGTCATGGGTATTTATAATCTGGTCCCATGACTTACACACAACCTCCCATCTATTTGTTTTCTTTGTTTTACTGTTGATGGCCATAGCTGGCAGGGCTGTCAGGGGAAAACAACCTTCCTTGTCAAAGGTCCTTCAGTGCTGGGCTGGGCTGGTTGTGCCCCACGGTGCTGCTCTGTACTCGAGCATGGTTCATTTCTCAGGATTAATGGCCAGTGTCCTTGGTCCCCTGCACTGTGTATTAATCTTTTAATTCAATTAACAAGCCCACAGAACTTAAGGAGCTGATATCTCCAGCTGCACCCAAGTGCCCAGCTCCCCCCTGGCAGCAGCAGCTGAAGGGAAGGGCTTGCAGCAAGCCCTGCAGGAGGACATCCACAGACGTGTGGAGCGCTGCGTCCCCGGGCTCCTGTGGGACCAAAGTGCTGCTGGTGTCACAGCTGGCCCCCAGTGTGCTCAGCACCTGCTGCTGAGGGATCTTCTTGTGAGCAATCAGCTGCCTTGCAGGGCCTGCACTTGTGGGCGGTCACACTCGTGTGCCCCAGGCTCAGATGTGCCTCCAGGTTACTGCTGTGAGATATCATGGGATCCTGCCTGCTCTCCAGCCCTCTTCCTGCTTCCCAGGAAAGCCAACAGAGCTGCATTCATGGCTGAGGGCAGAGCCAGGCACTGATGGTGCCATCT
This sequence comes from Dryobates pubescens, assembly GCF_014839835.1. NCBI lineage: Eukaryota > Metazoa > Chordata > Aves > Piciformes > Picidae > Dryobates > Dryobates pubescens. The sequence continues at coordinate 257,471 of NC_071626.1, forward strand.
TCCCTCTACCATCGAGTGCCTCACACGACCCTTGCGAAAGCCCTGCTGGCCTTCGCGCAGCAGGGTCAGCCCTGCCCCTCCAGGCAGCTTCCCATGCAAGAGGCTGAGGGATCTCCGTTCCTGCATGTGCTCCACACAGGTCCTCTGGGGTTCAAATCACACACTTAGAGCTATGTGAAGAGGCACGTTTGACTCCCCACTGCACTGCACGCAGCTGAGCCTGCTCCAGCACCTGCCTGCTATGAATCTGTTCTACACATCAAGCAGGTCCTGCAGGAGCTGCAGAAGGGCATGGATTAGATCAGCTCCCGTGGCTGCTGTCTGGAAATCCAGGACTGTGCCTTCCTCTGCTGAGTAAATCTCAAGTCAGGCTTGTGTCAAGGAGCTGTTTGCAAACTCTGCAGAGGCCCAGCACAGGCTCTGCTGTGAGAGGTTATCCAAGGGAAGGATTTAAATTTAGAAAAGCCCCAAATGCAGCTCAGATGTATGCAGGGTTCAGATTAAACTCTGGCTGAGGCGTGCCCTGTGGAGCCCTCCTGCTCACAGCTGGCTACTGGAGCTGCCTGGGGAAGCTCAAGGTTTGTGCTGCACAAGAGTTCAGTGCTGGGAGTGTTTAGCAGGACATGGTTGATGTTTCTTGCATTAGGCAAGGACATCTCAGTGTTGAAAAGTGACCCTTTTTGGTGGTCTTCTTTAAACCACAATTAAAATGGGAGTAGATATTTTCTGGGTCACCCCCACTCCAAGGAGGGCTTGATCCTGCGGGGGTGAGAACTGGATTAAGAACCTATAGATTTCAGCAGGAACAGGACCTGGTACCAAGGGCATTTAGCAGTGGGTCCCAGCTGGTGGGTGGGTGCTCATCCTGTGCCAGATCTTTTGAGACACTTTTTGCACTAGAGAAAATAGCAGCTGGAGCCATGGCTGCTGCCTGGATCTGCTCCTGAAAGAGAGGGTTCTTTTGTAAGCCTGGTTTAAAGCCTAGGTTTGCATCCATCCACCACACACGAGGGTTTCAGACAACAGAAGCCATGACCACCCTGGGCAATCACTGCTGATGAGCACCTCTGCAACTTCCCTCACCGCCAGAGTCCTGCAAACCCAGCTGGAAGAGAGCCTGCCTGGCACAGCTCTGATGCTGCCTGCTTTTGATCACAGTGGAAATGATTCCAGACCAGATTTTTCAAGGAGAAATGCATCATTTCTTCCTCTGAGTGTCAGAAGGCCACAAGCTAATGACACAGAATAACAAGGGTGCCATCACTACCCACTGCAACACTTCTCATCCACAGATCCCAAAGCAAGGCTGCCAGGCACCCACCATAACCCCACTTAGCAGAGGAGATCACAAGGCCTTAACAGGGGTAAGAAACCTGCCCAAAGCTGTGCAGAGGAAATAAAACCCTGCAGGGCTGGGTGGGGTTGTGAAGAGTTCATACAAGACCTTCAAGGCAGCAAGAAGAAAGAGGCTGCTGGGGTGGTGGAATGGGAGTGGCTGTGGTCCAGGGAAAATCTGGGATGAAATCTGACTGCTTAAAAAATGTTGCTGAAGAAGGCAGAAAGTAGCTCCTTGATAGTGTGCATGGCCAAGCACCTTCTACAGAGAGCAAAGGAGCACCTGGAAGATGTTCAGCACAGGGCGCAGGTGGAGCCAGGTGCAACCCCAGCAGTCTTCAGGGGGCACTAACTGCTGCAAGGATGATAGCATGGTGATAGCATGGGAAGGGAGAGCTGGATCCTGGCTGGACTCGAGGATCTTGAAGGTCTTTTCCAACTGAAAGGGTTCTATGATTCCAGCCTGGAGTTTCAAGTCCTTGGGAGAGGTCTCATGGAGGAGCTGGGCAGCTTCTGCAGAGCCAGACAGCTTGGCTGTAACCAGCCATAGGCTGGGGAAACAACAGCCACCCTCAGCACTTGTGATGGCATTTGTCTGCCTGTGCCCAGGCAACGTGGTAGAGGCACTGCAGGGAAGAGGTTGTTGAGGCAGAAGTGGTGAATCATGTAGGCTCTATGGTTTCTGCCCACCAACCTTCCCCTCGGGTCTGACTCAGGCCCCGTGGATTTCAGCTGAAATGCATCTCAGACCAGAAGGTTTCAGCAGGAGCTGCAGGAGGGCAGGGCTGGTGTCAGACACCTTTCAGGGGGGGACCCTGCTCCTGCTCGGCAGATTACTGGCCACACTTATTCCACAGGCTGATGAACCCAGTCCTGGCCTGTGCTATCCTCAGAGCCCTGGGCAGTCACCTGCTGGTCTGACTCAGACTAGCTTGCATGGGCTCCTGGCAGCACCTTGCTCAGCTTCTCCTCTAAGGTCTCTTTCCTGCACTGTAACACACTCAGGCACATGGCTTTCAGCATGGTGCCCCCCTTCTGCCCTAACACAGAAGGGAAAAAAGAACCTTACAGGCACCCAGGGCCTGTTGAACACATCAGCAATTCCCCATTTTTCTGCCACCCAGCCCCAAGAGCTGTGGGGACAGATCCAGCCCTGGTGTCATCCCCAAGAAGTAACAGCAGCCATGAGCTTCCCCATTCTCTCTGGTGTTGCTCCAAAGGTCTCCATCAGAGAATGCTAATCAAGTCCTTGGAAAAGAGCACTTGAGTGGGATGCTGCTCAAACAAATCTGCTCTGGTATTTTGCACCACATCTCGTTCTGCTGCTCATTTCTGTGCCAATAAATGAGTGTGGGGAAGTCACTTTCTGCTGTGTGGTTTGTTCTCAAGCAACATGTGCATGTCCATCCCCTATCTCCATGCAGCCTCCCACAGCAGCCCAAGAGGCAGCCCAGAGGATGCCCAGCCACACATACAACACCCCAGCCAAGGGTCCTCCTTCATGGAACAGTTTGCCCCCAGTCCTCAGCATGCTCCCTGCCACAGCTCCCCAGCAGCTCCCTGTAAGCCACACACCCAGGAACTTATCTGAGCAGCTCCTAGTTGCCCCTGCCCAGTGTCCCAGTGGGCACCAACTACTTCCTCAGAGGGACATCATAGCACAGGAGCAGTGACTGCAGCATTGTGTGGCACCTCCTGCATTGTGCCCCTCATGTCTGCTCTGTTCTGTGGTGCCACCAGCCATGGCCAGTGCTGCACATGCCCTGTCGTGCTGGGAGGCTCTGGGGCTGCACCACCACATCTACCTCTCCTTTCCAGCGCTACGTTCCCAGCTCTGGGCACCACCCTGCCAGCCGCCTCCTACAGCCTGGCAGCACCCTACCCTTTACCTCCTCCCCACCAGCCTGCACGGTGGGGCTGGCAGGTCCCTCTGAATCGTGTGTGACATGGTGGGAGCCACGGGTGGGCCTGGGGTGGGCTCCCTTTCCCTGCCAAGTTCCCCATCCGCCAGCACCGCTCCCCTCCCCACAGCCAGTGGTGGGGGAGAAGCTGGGGAGCGGCGGGCACCAAGGGGTTAAATCGTGCGAGTTCCTCCACCCAGCAGAGACGAAGCTCCACAGGCAGCCATTGCTCTGCTCAGCGTCCGGGCAAAAGTTGTGAGCCGCAGACTCGCTCTGGCTTCCCAACCCCGACGGCTGCGGCTGGGGGGTAGCAGGGCAAGGCAGGGAAGGACCCCGGGGGTTGTGTGGGAGCGCCAGGCATCAGGGGACAGGCTGGCACAGGACACACCAGCCCTGCCTCTTGCTCCAGCTCTGCTGGGTGTGCCAGGGCAGAAGAGGGAAGCTTGTCTTACCCTGCGGGAGCAGCTTCCTCGGGAAGAGTGCGGCCAGACACTGAATCCCGGGAATGTTCACAGTTAGCATAGCTCAGCTGGGCTGCATGCAGCGGGTTAGTCCCAGGTGGAGCGGCATGCAGCTTGCATTAATGCTGGCACAGGCACCGGGCGGAGGAGCAGACTTTATGCTTACAAGGATCCCAGCCCAGTACGGAGTGTCTCTGACTGGCAGAGAGGAGCTGATGCCTGCCATCAGGAAGCCCAGCACCGTGACAGCGGTGCCCAATGCCAGCTGCAAGAAAGCAAACAGCAGCGGGAACCGGCAGCCACAACAAGTGTGGGATTCCTCCTCCGGGCCGGATTTGGGCTCCCCTTTGCTTTTCTTCTGCTGCTTCCTCATGGCCGCCCGCTGCGCCCTGCAGGCTCGGTGCTGTCCCGGGCGCTGCCCTCCGGCGTGTCCGTGCCGAGGGACCCCCCAGCTCCGGGCGTCCTGCGCTCACAGGGGGGCAGGCTCTGCCCTCGGGGCTCCGCCGTGTGCTGCCTGCCTCCTCCTGCTACGGGAATCGAGGAGGCTGAACAAATATGGAAAACATTTGGAGCAGATTGTCAGAGCTTGGGAATGCCACAGAGAGCCCAGGGAAGGGGGGATACAAGGGGGGTAGCCAACTGCCAACGCGCGGGCGCTGGGCATGGGGCCGTGGGGGGGGAGCTGAGCGTGGTGCCATGCAGGGTGGGCACACCTGAGCAGGCAGAGAGAGCTCAGCACTTCAGGGCTTGTGGTGATAGGGTGAGAGGGGAGGGACTGAAGCTGAGAGGGGGCAGACTGAGACTGGAGATGAGGAAGAAATTCTGCACAGTGAGGGTGGTGAGGCACTGGCACAGGTTGCCCAGGGACCGTGAAGTGTTCAGCTCCCTCCGTCCCAGCGGCAGCGTTCCAAAAGACTGCTGACCCTGGGATGCCCTCGGGGTGGCCAGCACAGAGCAACGGCTGCGGCTGGGACGGAGCCAAATGTGCCACAGCCAGGAGAGGCTCAGCCACCTGCCAAGTCAGCCTGGGCTGTGGAGAAACCCAGCCCCTGCCTCATGCTCCCCTGGCCCCCTAGCAAGGCATGGACCAAAGTCAGAGCGAGCAGCACCCACACAGTGCCAGGTAGCCAAAGCTGCCAGGGGGGGTTTTACAAAACGGCAAAAGAGCCTCCCTGGAGGCAGAGGTCTGGAGCCAGCCTCTGCTTGCTGCAGACTGCTGCCTGCTGACAGCAGATAATCACCACAGCCAGCTCCTGAAAGCCCAGTTACACCAAAGACATGGCCAAGGAGAAATGGCTCTGACAGCCACCCTGGCTGCCCTCTGGCATGGCCATTTCTACAGCCTGGGTCATGTGGAAGTGAAGCTTGGTCCCTACAGCCTCTTCTGAGGCCATTCACTGGGCTCATGTGCCTGTGGGCTCCACTGAGTGCTGGATCCTGAAAGGTGCTGAGTGCTGGAGCCTTCTCCTCAAGAGGTGCAGGCAGAAGAGGGGCTGTGAGCTGGTGCAGTGCTCCCAGGAGCTGTAGGGAGGTTGCTCCCTCGCAGGGCTCAGGGCTCTCTGTGGTGCTTTCAGGCTCGCTGGCATTAGCAGACACTTGGGGCTTTGTTCCTGAAGCTGGCTCAGGGTCTCATGCTGGCACCTGGGCAGTCTCACTGCTCAGGGATGATGTACTCACAGGTGCTGCAGTTGGTTAAAATACACAACTGGGCCCTCTGGAAGGCACCAGCTGGAACTTGCTGAAGAGCTCTTAGTCTTTCAAAGGCAGACCCTTGCCAGCCTCCAACCAGGCCTCACATAAGCGCTGACTTTTCTCAGAGCCTCCAGAGCCCTGCAGCACTGCAGAGCTGCAGCTGACGTCTGCAGCCATGCTGAAGTTTGCTGCTGACCTCAGTGTCGCAAAGATTTGTTTGTCTTGGCTGCTTGAAGCCAGAGCCCCTGGCCTTCCTGGGAGCCATGAGACCTGAGTGGATCAGGGCTCACTCCTTCCAGTGTTCTTCCCAGTCCTCCTGAGTTTGTCTTAGTACCTACAGAATCACAGCATCATCAAATTGCAGAATCATTAAGGTTGCAAGAGCCCTCCAAGTTCACCCAGTCCAAGCATCAACCCAACCCCACCATGGCCACCAAACCATGGCCCCAGCTGCCACGGCCACAGGTTTCTCGAACACCTCCAGGGGTGGGGACTCCACCACCTCCCTGGGCAGCCTCTGCCAGTCCCTGACCACTCTGGCAGCAGAGTATTTTTTCCTCATCTCCAACCTAAGCCTCCCCTGGTGCAGCCTGAGTCCATTGTGTCCTCCGTTTCCTCAGACCTGTCATGGGAAAGGATTCTTGAGGACAAGAGGCCTCGGGTGCCGCCAGAGCTCCCACGTGTGCTCCAGCAGATGGTGAAGGACATTCACTCTTACCTGGCTGCCCTGGGTGTTGTGTTCTCTTGGCTTAGCATTGTTAGGACCTGTCATCCATGGCTCCTCTGGCTCTTTCACAAGGTCTCTGAGGGACCACAGCAGCTTTGCAAGCACAGGCTGGGTCCCTACGGACTGGCACCACCTCTCCTCCTGGGACAGCCTCAGCCAGCCCTGGAGACAGGTGAGACACAGCAGGATGGAGGCTGGCAGTGAGCTGTGCTGGAGCTGGACGGCAGCTGCTGGGGAATGGTCTGAGGGCTGCCTGGGGACTGCCTTGGGTTAACAATGGCCTGTGACAGAGAGGGAGGAGTGCATGGGGACACTTCCTGGTGACACAGACACCGGGGGCTGCTCAGCCAGGGGCCCTGGCCTCGCAAACAGGAAGAGCTGCCTGGCCCTGAGGATGGGAACAATGGGAATAGGACAGATCCCAGTTGTGCCAGATGCAAGGTTCGGCACGCAGGGCTGAAGGGGCAGGAAAGAAGGAGGCTGAGGTGATTTGGCTGCTGACAGGGTTGCTGTGAATGGTGGAGAGAGGCAGAGGGGGTGGAGGCTGCGCCAAGCATCACCTGAGGTGTTCATCAGTACTTGGTACCATTGCTACTGAAGAGGAGCAGGGGTGCACCCCGTGGAGAGGTTGCCTGCAGCTTTATCCACCTCTGCTCCAGAAAGACAAACTGACTGCAGCAAGCATGAGGGAGTGTTGGCAGGGGGCTGGAGACCTCAACTGCCAACAGGAACCCCAGAGTGGCTGCCTTGCTCAGGCTTGCAGCTGTAAGGGTTAGAGAGGACACCACAGGTCTATAAATATCTCCTGTTAAGTCTAAAACAATGTTGGCAGAAGGACAAATGGCCACAGACAGCCATGGGTGCAGCTCGCCTGGGAAGCAGAGGAGGGTTTCTGACCATGGGAGCTGCAAGAGCCACAGCTGGCTGTGGGGACACTGCCCTGCCAAGGTGTGAGTCACACTGTGCCATGGAGGTGCCTCCCCTCCCAAAGCCCCACTGTGGGCAACCTTTCTGCTCCCTCCTGCTCCTACTAGTGCCCAGCAGCCACAGGAGGGGGCCAGGCTGCCCACCCCTGCCCACTGCTTTGGGGCTTGGCACAGACTGACTCCTTCACTTGTTAATGGCACTTCTTTGGATTGCAGAACTGGAGGCCTGCATCAGGAAGCAGCTTTGGGAGGTCTGGGATTTGGTGGTGGTGTTTGGGGGTGGGGGGGTGTAGTTATTCTTTGTATTTCTGTAGCACCTTTCATCTTCCCAAGTGCTTCACACACATCCATGACTGAAGTCTCCCTTCAGACCTAGGCAAGCATCCTGATGCTCAGCTTACAAGTGGGGAAAGCAAACTGCAGAAGAACAAATCCTTGCTGCTAGGCTCAGCCCATCAGGGCTGATGCAGGTTTGTGGCTCTGAAAGACAAGGAGAGGTTACAGGATGTGCACAAGGGTCAACAAGTGACCCAGTGGCGGAGCCATGCTGGGAACTCTTCTGGCTACCCTCTTGTTGCAAAGAGGGGGAGGGAGGGGAGCTGCAGGGAGGCTGTGTCTGCCCAGCAGAGCAGGAGCCTGGGAAACACCACACTTGAGGTCCAGCATCCATTCTGCCACTGGTTGGTGGTTGGCATTGCACAGGGGTATCAGCTTCATTTCAGCAGCCAGTGCCCAGAGTGGGAGGCAAAAGAGCAGGCTGCTGGTTTTGACAGAAACTGCCTCATCTGGGGGCTCTTCAGCACGAGCTCTCTGCCCAGCCCTTTAGGACAGCAGTGCTGTTTGTAAGGGAATCCTCTGTGCATCCTTCTCCTGGCAAAGCAGCTTGTGCCCAGAGCAGCTGCTGTGCTCTTCTGGGTTGGTCAGTCTGTGGCAGAATTGCCTTTGGGGAGAAGGGGGAAGAGGACCTGAATTCAGTTGGTTTTCCTGCAGCACAATTCTGTCCTGTTACTGCTAGCAGTAATTCCTAGAGCAGTAACATGACTCAGGCTCCTCAATTTCATGGACATTTTGATATGCTAAATGGTGCCAAGGGAGCTCAGTGGAGAATTAAGAGTTCAGATCCCCATGGAACTTGGAGTCTGCAGTTAAAATGGTGCTGCTAGATATTAGCAATTAGCAAAAATGATTTTGAAGCAGAGCATTTTAATTAGCTGTGACTGCTGCTCCCTTGGCATCTGTGTGAGCCCCTGCGAGAGCAGAGCTCCTCACCTGCACAGAGCAGCACCTGTGAGACCCACGGGGCTGTGCAGGGAGCAGAAGGGAAATGCTACTGACAGGGCAAGGCTGAGAGCAGGACCCTCTGAAGAACACAGTAGCCAAAGGTGGAGGTGTTGTGACTGTCTTGTGCCACCCCTTCTGTCTGAGTCCCTCTGCATTTCTTGGCCAAAGAGATTCCCACTCAAGATGGGGGGAAATGTGTTGTGCAAGGGTGGGCCAGGGGGTGGGAGGGGGGTGGATAAAGCTGGCACTGACTGACATGCAGAGAGCAAAGCCCTCGGAAGGCTGCAGCAAGGAAGCCCAGGGGAGAATCCAGCAGAAGGTGTGGGCAATGCCTGGGGTGAATTTAAAGGTGAGCAGTGAAGGGCCAGAGGAGCAAGGGCTGTGGTCAGCACTGCATCCAGGACTGGGATCCACTGCCACAGGAGATGGCTGAGACCAAGGGCTCAGGAGTCTGATACCAATGGGGGAGACATTTCTGAGGGCTGGGGCTGTCCCTGGGGCTGTCTCAGCTGAGAGAGTCATGCAGAGGGAGATAAACCTCCCAAGGGCAGTAGCGGAATCCCCAGTGGTGGACAGCTTCAACACTCAGCTTGGGCAGGCTGCTGGCTTCTCAGCTCCACCAGCACCTAGCAAGGTTGGAGCAGATGGTCCTTGGGGTCCCTTCCCACCTGGCACCCTGGGGTTCTGTGAAACCAGATCTCTTCCTGGGACACACCAAGTGTTAAATGTTTAGGGGTAGGAAAATACTTCCCTGTAGGCAAGTTTTGTGTTTCTCCTTCTTCCAGCTTTGCAGCAGCTGGCAGCTGGGTGCCTCCAGAGACCAGAGAGGGGAGCAGAGCAACTGGGAGCCCAGCTGAAGGCGGCAGTCCCGCTGGGGAGAAGGCATGTGAGGAATTCTAATTCCCTGTGGACATGTGACCCAAATTGCAGCGGGAATTTGCATTCCTGCCTCTGCTTCACATCTTCCCCCACGCATGGTTAACACCTGCAAGGGGGCTGGGAAGCCTTGCCGAGAGCAGCAGCTCTGCCACCTTCTCAGAGGAAGGCAGAGGAGGAGTTACAAAGCAAACAGAAAAGTTGAGGGCAGTCAGAAAGGTGTCAGGGCAAGGGGAAAGCTCAGCCAGCCAAACCCAACCTGCCCACAGAGCAATGCCTTTGACATCTGAGCTGGAGCCTCTCCAAGCACAGCCCTTCAGCAGAGCTTGAAGAGGAACAAAGGGGGATGGACACGGACTGGAACCCAGGAGGCTCCCAGTGAACATGAGGGGAAAATTCTTCCCTGTGAGGGAGGCAGAGTCCTGCAGCAGGCTGCCCAGGGAGGCTGTGGAACCTTCTCTGGAGCATTCCAAACCCACCTGGCTGTGTCCCTGTGGGACTGACTCTGGGTGGCCCTGCTCTGGCAGGGATGGTCTCCAGAGCTGCCTCCCAAGCCCTGCCCTGCTGGGATTCTCTGAACAGCGTGGGGCCAATGTGAGCAGCAGCAAAGCTGTCTGCCCTTGGCACACCTGCTGCCATCCCGGCTGCAGCACCAAGCACGTGGCCATGTGCAGTCTCTGGGTGCTGCAGAGGGCTTGGAGGTCTGTGAGGTGCCTGCTGCCAGGGCAGGAGCCAGCAAGCCCTCACTAGCAGCAGGCAGGGGCCAGTGCTCCACCAGCCCCAGGGGCATTCACCCGGGACCAAAGCCTCTTTACAACGGGGAACGAGTCACTTTTACCTCTTCTGCACAAGACAACCAGGACAGAAATGCCACAGCTGCAATCCCTGCCTCAGCGGAGCACCGGCAGCTCCGGTGCCCTGGTGCCCAGCTCTGCCTGGCAGCGCAGCTCCCCTGCAGCCGCAGTGTCCGGCGCCTGTGGCTGGCTCAGTGCAGCTGTGCCCAGGATCCCTGCTTGGAGCACCCTGCCTCCAGGATGAGGTGCTGTGGGGCTGTGGGGCTGGAGAGTGACCCCAGAGGTGGCTTCTGCCCTCACACAGGCTGCCTTGGCTGCCAGCGCACGCAGCCCCGATTGCGACACGGCCGGGCCCTGGCAGTTGCTGCTTTTATTCATCCTCCTCAAAGGCTTAAATAAACAAGAAACAGGTTAAAAACAAAATCCTGGCCCCAGCCCCTTCCTGAGCTGGCTGCTCCACCATGGCTTCCTCCCTGTGCATCAGCTCTCCCCTCCAGAGGAAGGAGGCACCGTCCTGCAGCTGCCCTGTGCCTGGTTCTGGTGTGGGGGCCAGGCCACTGCCCTCCCGGCACCATCCTCAGCACTCCAGCTCGAGTGGGAGCCCCACTGTGCCACTGGGAGCTGGGGCACCTTTGCCTGCCCAGGCCACAAGGACACAGGGAGGCTCTGTGTCAGCTGGGCAGCAGCTCCACAGAGGGGCATTTCCAAAGGCATGGGTCCCACACAGCTCTGCAGAGCCCTCTCCTGCAGGGGCTGATTCTATCCCACCTGCAGCCTGCCATCAGCACCAGACCACAGAGTCGTGGAGGCTGGGAAAGCCCTCCAAGGTCATCCAGTCCGACCACCACCCCCACACCGTGTCCCAGAGTGCCATGCCCACACCTGTCCTGAATGCCTGCAGGGATGGGGACTCCACCACCTCCCTGGACAGCCTGTGCCACACCCCCCCACCCAGCTCAGCTCCCAGGGCAGGTCTGGGTGGCACCTCATAGTGCCTCTGCCCTCCAGGGAGCACCGTTTGTGCCAAGGCTTTATTGCCTTGCTGGAGACTGCAGCACATTAGTGGTTTTGCAGAGAGGCTTGTGCCATACAGCAATGCCCACGAGCAAGACCTCCCCACGCAGCCCTGGAGCACTGTGCAGGGCTCTGTGGGCTGAGCTTTGGACATGGGGCCAGAAGGTTTGGGTGTTTTTATTCCTTCCCCATTTTGCAGACTGCTATCATAACTGGGTGGGGGCATGCCAAAGGGTGGCCTTGGTGCTGGTGATGTCATGCCCTGCTCTTTGCCAAGGCCACCAGCAGCCATGACAGGTCTGTGTGTGGGGCCTGGGCTGCTGGGTGTTTTGAGAAGGTGATGTGGACCTTCAGGGGTGTGGGGAATGCTGCAGCTGCAGTCACAGCAGTGCCTGCCCAGAGCCGGGAGTGCCTGCTGACCAGGCTGCCCCCTGGCAGGGCATCCATGCCTGGCCATGCTGCCAGGACCAGTGGGTGCCAGCATGCCCAGCAGTGGGCCGTGTGGGTGGCCCAGGAGTGTCCCCATGGTTGCCAACCCACCTTGAGCTCTCATTCTGGCATCCCCCTACTTTCTTCCCAGCAAGAAGGGCTCCTCCCCACCAGTGCCATGGCCACTGCTGCCCTCCAGGGCAAGGCACTGCCTCTGAGGAGGATCCCAGGTGGCTGCTGCCCTCTCAACGTGGGAGGTTGGGGCCAGGGTGGGCTGGGTGGGCAGGGGCTCATTGTCAGGATGTGCCTGGGGCACAGTGCTGTGCCCAGCGCTGTGCCCAGCCCTGCTTTCTGACCACAGAAAGAAAACATCTGCCCAGCCACAGCCCAGCCCCTTGCCACGCTGGAGGCCTGGCTGCCAACAGCACCAGGGGCTGTGCCAGGCCTCCCTGGCAGCATGCAGGGGACAAGGCTGAGAGGCAGTTAAATGAGGCTGGCTCTTGGAGCCTCCTGAAATCCACCCTCCCAGAGGCAGCTGTCTGGAGCCCTGCTCAGCTGAGGGCAGCAGAGCCTCCCTGGGCAGGGCCAGGCTGCCCACCATGGCTGCCCACATGCAGCTGGGCACCGTGCACAGCTGCGGCCAGGTCTGGGTTGCAGCAGCTGCCTGGTAAAGCAAAGGGCAGAGGAGTAACAGGTGGGGAAATGACCTCTGTCTAGCAGGGTCTGCAAGAGCTTCAGAGTCAGCTGCAGCCTAGGGCAGCTCCCCATGGGCCTGCACATGCCAGGGAGCACTGCCAGCACAGGTGACCATCCCTGCCCCCAGCTCCAGGAGCAAAGGGCACACAAGCACCATGGCTGAGGGGGCATTTCCCTTGGTGCTAGGGCCAGAGCTATCCTGAATACTGGACAACAGTGCCCACCAGCCATGCCTGTCCTCTTCCTGGAGGACATGCCCTTCCTCTTCCTAGCTCTGTCCTGTTCTGCTTGTGACCTGGGGCTGGACTGCAGCTGGTACCCCCTTAGGTCAGCATGGGACAGCTCAGCTCCCTGCCCAATGCCATCTGCTTCTCTGCATGATGCAGGAGGCTTCCCTGTGTCTGCACACTCCAGGTAGATCTGGGGTGGTGACAGAAGCAGGCAGGCACCAACAGATCCTCTGACCTCTCTCCCCTTGTCCTTCCAGCTGGAGAGCTCAGCCCCCACAGCTGCAGGCCCTTGTGCACCCCTGTGGTGTGGCCTGAGCACAGCTTCAAGCAGGTGGTCTGCAATGAAACAGAAAACTCCACTTCTGCCACTGAAGGTCAACCAAACTGATGATGACCTCAGAGGCTCTCTTGCTGGAGTCCTCATTCACAAAGCCTCTGGATCTTCTTCCCTGGACCCAGGAGCACTCAGCTGACAGGAGCCTGGGTCTCTGCTCAGAGCCAGCCTGCCCCAAGTACCACTTGTACCCCAAACCGCTTACTGGGCTTTCCCCTGCCTTCTCCCCTCTCTGCCCTTGCCTGCTCACACCCAAGGGTCTGGGGTGGGATGGTTGCTGTTTCACAGAGGAAGGTGATTGTCCTGCCTGTCCTGCACCCCTGGAGTGAGGAGAACCCCTCCCCCCCCCGCCCCTTGCCCTCAGCCACCTCCTTTATCCTGAAGGAGCTCAGAATGTCAAGGCTCTAACAAAGACACCAGGCAGAGAAGGAGGGGAAGTCTTTCAAGCAGTGATGAATGACACATTCCAACTCACCTGTAATTCCAGAGAGGCATTGTCCTGTCTCCAAACATGTGTGCTCCTCTTGCTCACAGCCTTCTGCTCCTTGCTTCCCTTCCAGGCACACACTGAGTGCTCCCAGGGTGCCCTCAGGTGTGCCTGCAGCCTGCTGCAAACCTCTGGAGCTAGCAGTGGGGCTGGGGGAGTTGTGCTTCAATTTGTCCCTGAGGTTTGTGCTCCCCTGAGTGTTCTTCCCTAGCACATTTCCCAATGGGCCTCAGGACAGGGTGGGATTTTGTGCCAGGACCCTACTGTACTCCGTGTGCCACCAGAAACATCCAGGCCAGCCCTGGGTGCCCTGACACAGAGGGTTCTGCAGGGCTGCTCTGGGGTCACCCTAAAGCTTCTCACTCTGTTCTTTCTGCAAAATACCCCAGGCTGGCACTAAAAACAACAAAAGAAGTACTTCTGTGCCTGATCCCAGACTCTTCTCCTCCCAGCCTCCACAGAAGGGCACAGTGGAGTCCTTAAGTTTTCACCACAATGGTGAGGAAGAGCTTTGCTGCTCCTGAGACCTTCAAGAGGCCTGGAACAGGCTGGGTGTTGCCACCCGATGCAGTCCCAAGGAGCAAACCAGCTGAGTGGAAGAGTCTGCACAAAGCCCTTCAGGCTGTGGTCACATGGAGATGGTTTAGGGCTCCCAACCACCTCACAGATCTGCTGGAATGCTCTGGGCTCAGTGTCTCTCCCTTGAGCTTTGTGCAATCCTCCCATACCTCCTAGGACTTGGAAGGAGAGGACGTCTCTCACTTGGCCATCTGGCACTGGTGTGCCAGCAGCTGAGCCTCAGGGTGCTGTGTGAAAGTCTGCAGCTCCCAGGCTCTGCAGCTCCCAGGCTCTGCAGCTCCCAGGCTCTGCAGCTCCCAGGCTCTGCAGCTCCCAGGCTCAAGCACAGGAGGCAGTGCAGCCCCTCGATGAAGGGCCTCTGTTTCCCTTGAAGCACATCCTCAAAGGGAAGGTCCAAATGGAAGGGGATAAGCACAGCTCCTGATGTTTCTCTCCCAGCTGTACCCAGGGGCATGAGGACAACATCACACCCAGCTTTGTGCTCCAGTGCCCTGTTTCACCCAGACGACTTTGCCAGCTGAGGCAGTGTCTCCACACTCCTGTCCTCATGTCAAGCTGAGGAGCTAAGCCACCATCAGCCCAAGTGCCAGTCTAGCTTGGCTGGTCCAGCAGACTTGGCCATCTCTGTTCTTATCACACATTGCACATGGCTGAGGAGTGCCTCTGTGACCAATGTCACCCTTCCACGGGGTCTGTAACAGGTCCTGCATAGAACTGTGGCCCTGGCTCTGCCCCCATTTCCCCATTCTGCAACCCTGTAAAGGCTTCAGCACACCACATGCCATGCCCTGGCCCCACCACCTTCCCCAGCAGCTCCCTTGGTTCCTACTTCTGGCCTTGGCTGGATTTTGCATGCTGCTGTCCCCCTCCTTTGACACCCAGCAGGTGTCTGTGGCACTCCCTGAGATGCAGCTTCTCTTCCCCCCATGTCAGCCACAGGGACTCCTGGTGACCCAGGAGCTTCTCACCAGTGTCTGCTTCCTGGCCAAAAGCTCTGCTGCAGCCCATGGCTGAAGCTACTTGGCAAACCCCTCTGCCCCTCACAGAGGTTTTGGCTTCCCATTAAACAGAGAGAAATAGTTGCTGGCTCAGGAGGCCTCTGCACCAAAGGCCACCAGGACCTGGGAGTCTGGCCAGGAGAGTTTTTGTTACGTGCATGCTCTGTTCATGCTCCTCCTGCTGGGCTCCAGGACAGCTGGACCTTGTTTCTGACCCAGCTCAGGTTTTCATGTGCTCTCATTTCATCTCTGGCCCTGGTCTCAGCTTGGCCCTCCCATAACTAGAAGTCTGTTAGCAGGTCAATGGCCAAGCTGTGCTGGGAGGCTGCAGAAACATCCTGTACTCAATCAAAACCATCCAGACCCTTCAGTTGAGTCCTCCTCACCAGTGACCAGCTCTCTGACACTTGGCTCTGGTCACACAGCCAGCCCAGAGGATGCACTCTGCTCTCCCTGGAAGCAAGCACTCCCTGCCAGAAGAGCTGAGCCCCCTGAGCTGGCTCCCAGGCACCTGCTTCAGAGCCACTGCCCTGGTGAAGGACTGAGCTGAGCTGAGCAAACCTCCCAGTGGTGTTGTGCTCACAGACCCCAGCTCCTGCACCGCCTCCTCTAGGGCAAACGGCCTGATCCCAACCTCCTGCAGGCTGCAGATCCTGGGGAGCTGGTCTTCTGGCTGGAGGTGGTGTTCTGGCTGGGGGTGGTGTTCTGCCTGGAGCTGGTGTTGTGGCTGGTCCTTGTCTGCAGCAGGAGGCTGGTTTCCTCCTGCAGTGAGCTGCAAACCTTGGATGTCCTTTCCTGAGTGATTTCTTTTGGTTTCTTAACTCTCTGCTGTGGTTCACCCTGGCTGACAAACTGCCCAGTGCCTCTCTTGTGCCTCTGGACTTCTGCAAAACTTCTTTTCCACTACAGCCACTCTGCTGATCAGCTCTTTGGTTTTAAACTGGGAGTCTTCCAGGAGACTTTCCACCCTCTCTGTGGACACTGAGGCCTTTTACCCTTGTCTGCAGGTGACCTCTTGTAAACTTCTCTTAGAAGCTTCCAGATGTGGCTGGAACTCCTTTTGCAGTCTCCAGCTGTCTCAGCTCATGTTTTGCATCTTTTGGTCATCTTCAATTTCCGTTCCCACTTGGTTCCAGTGGAATCCCAGGATTAGGACTTCTCCTAGAAGCTGACTCCAGACATTGTTTCCATGATTTGAAGATTTGCATGTTGACCCCGAGAGGATGAAGCTGGCAAAGATGCTCCAGCAATGCTCCAGGTGCTGCACACAGAAGGTGCTCCAGCAATGCTCCCACACCAACTATTAGCCACAGAAACCATGCAGAGCCCTGCCTGCCTTCCTGCCCACAGGAGAAATCAGCTGGAGGAAGCTGCCTGCTCTCTGGGAGTCCAGGCTCTCTGAGCCAGCACTCCTCCAAAAGGTCCCCTTCAGCTTCACCACAGGGTTAAGCTTCTCCTTTTATTTGAGCTGTGCCCCCAGTTTTCTGGATGGTTTCTCAAAGACCAGGCCAGTCAGGAGGAGGGGAATTTGTCTCTCTTTACTGACTAGCAAGACATAGTGTAGCTCCATCCTAGATGTCCAACATCTGAGAGCAACCAGTGCCCATGCTGTATGGCTAACTACTGCTGGCACATAGAGTCATTTGGGTTGGCAAAGCCCTTTCAGTTCACCCAGCCCAACCATTCCCTAACTCTGCTAGGGCTGGAGCTAAGCCATGGCCCTCAGCACCACAGCTCTGCCTCTCTGAAACACCTCCAGGGATGGGGATTCAGCCACCTCCCTGGGCAGCCTGGGCCAGGCTCTGAGCACCCTTTAAGTCAAGAAGTTTCTTTGCTGTCCAACCTAAACCTCCCCCAGTGCAACTTGAAGCCATTTCCTCCCCTTCTATCACTCCCCTTGGGACACCAGGGGAGGTTTAGGTTGGACATGAGAAGAAACTTCTTGACTGAAAGGGTTCTCAGAGCCTGCCCCAGGCTGCCCAGGGAGGTGGCTGAATGCCCATGCCTGGAGGTGTTTCAGAGAGGCAGAGATGTGGTGCTGAGAGCCATGGGTTAGCCCCAGCCCTGGAGGAGTTAGGGAATGGTTGGGCTGGGTGAGCTGAAAGGTCTTTTCTAACCAAACGATTCTCTGACTGTGCTCCATGGCTGTGTGGGGCTTGCCTCTCTCCTCCGCGGGGGCTACTCGCCCTTTCCCGGGCACCCCACCCCCAAAAACCCCTCCGCTGCTGCGGGAGACTTGAACCGTCCCCCAGGAGCCGGAGGAGCCACGCAGCTCCGAAGAGTCGGCACTGCGAGCAGGAGCAGAGGCAGGGCCGGGAGAGTGGGACAAACACATCCCCATGGATCGCCTCTGCTGCTGCTTCCCTCCGGGAACACCGGGAGAGAAACCTCCTGCCTGGCCCCGGGTGGGGGTCCGGAGCGGGCGGCTGCTCTCCTCTATCCCCTCGGCACGGGTGTCCGGGGGCCCTGCACGCACACCACACATCCCCCCCATTTCCCTGCACCCCTCCATTTCTCTGTACCCCCCTCCATTTCCCTGCATCCCCCAATTTCACTGCAGCCCCCCCATTTTCCCGCGCACCCCTCACGTTGCAGGGCTGCAGATACCCACGGGCAGAGACAGGGACACGCAGGGACACGGAGAGACACAAACACCCCATTTTCTCAAGGGGAGGGAGGGGAGCATCACTCCCCTCCCCTCTATTTGCTGGCCTGGAGGGTTGCCCAGCAAGGGGTACCCCCTTGTACCCTGTACCTCCCAGACCAAAGGGTGCCCGGTGCCTGCCGGTGCCACCGGGTGCCAGTTCCTGTTCCCGAGGCGGGGGGGGGACAAGGCCCTCCCCGGTGCTGCCGGCGGCAGTGATGTGGCAGCAGGTCCGGGTCACGTTGCCAGCCCTGTGCTCGTACCAGCGTGAGACAGGATTACGGAGGGGGCTGGCGGGGGCGGGGGGGCGGCAAATCCTGCCCCAATGTCACCCTCCCCCCATTAAGGGACAGCAGCAGAGACACCCACACACCCCCCCCCCGCCCATCCGCAAAGGCAGAGGAGCTACCGTTTGCGGATGGAGGTGGGGGGAGGTCCCCGCTGCCCATCCCGTTAAGCCACCCCTCCCTCCGCTCGGTCCTTCCCCCCCCCTCCCCGGTTCCGCCCCCGGTGCGCACCGCACGTGAGGAGGGTGCGGGGCTGGCGGCGTCGGCTTTGCGGGGCGAGAAGAGCGGCGGAGACAAGAGGTGGTTTTTTTGGGGGGGGGGTTGGGGCTGGGGGGGTGGGAGGGTGGGGGGGACACAGACGCGGCTGCATGTGCGGCAACGTCGGATCTCCCCAAGAACGAGCTGAGCATCCCGGTGAAGCTGAAGCAGGCGACGGCAAAAGAGCGGAGATGGATGAAGGAATCTCCCGTCTGCCCGAGAGGCAGCTGCTGGAGCACAGGGATTTTATAGGGTAAGGAGAAAAGGGACCGAAGCGTCTCCGTCTCGGTGGATTTTTCGCTTTTCTGGATAAAAAAAAGCATTGCCAGACGGCCCTCCGGTGATGCGCGGGGCTCGCCCCCCGTGCCTGGATCTTCCTCCTGTTTGCCCACCGGAGGAGATGTCAGCCCAGCTCTCGCTCTTTTATACCGATCCTGGATCTTTTGCATTGTTTTTTTCCCCTCCAGGCTGGATTATCCTTCCCTCTACATGTGCAAACCTAAAAGAGGCGTGAAGAGGGACGACAGCAAGGTAGGAGTAGGTGCTTGGGGCTGTTCTGGTTTCACCGGGGTTCGCTGGGTTTTTTTTCGCTCCCAAAAACATCCCGAGGAGGGGGGTTGGGGTGGTGGGGTGCGCTTTAACCCCCCGAGTTTCAAGCGGGTCTAGGAGGGGGTGCCCGGGCGGTACCGAGCGGCGTGCGTCCGGCACGGCGCCTGTTTGGGTTCGCTCCCGCGCCGGGGGACTCGAGTCTAACGCCCGGCCTCCCCCCGGCGCTCGCTAGGAAACGTACAAACTGCCTCACCGGCTGATAGAGAAGAAACGGCGGGACCGGATCAACGAGTGCATCGCCCAGCTGAAGGACCTGCTGCCCGAGCACCTCAAGCTGACGGTGGGTGCGGGTCAGAGGCTGTGCGGGGCTGGGCGACCGGGGCTAGCATCGGACCTGGCGGAGTCATGTCAGGGTTGGACTTTTCCAGCCCGAATGGTTCCTCTGTACATGCGCTGGCAGTCCGCCCGCTTCACGGCCGCCGGGGTAGCAGGGACGCGGGACACCGGCCTGCCTTGCCCCACGGCTGGCAATGGCACGCTCCGTGGACCCCTTTCCCCGGAGTTACGGCGCTTGGTGGGGGCCAGAAATGGTGCCGAGCCGCCCCCTTCACTACCGTTGCAGACGCTGGGACACCTGGAGAAAGCGGTGGTGCTGGAGCTGACTCTGAAGCACTTGAAAGCGCTCACGGCCTTAACGGAGCAGCAGCACCAGAAGATCATCGCTCTGCAGAACGGTGAGCGGGGCCGGGGGAGGGGAGCCGCCGCGGGAGCGCACCGGGGGCCGGGGGAGGCGCGGAGCCCCGCAGCGGAGCCGCAGGCAAACGCCGCCCGCTCTGGTCCGACCCCGCAGGGGAGCGCTCCATGAAGTCTCCGGTGCAGGCCGACCTGGACGCCTTCCACTCGGGCTTCCAGACCTGCGCCAAGGAGGTGCTGCAGTACCTGTCCCGCTGCGAGAGCGGCGCCCCCCGCGAGCAGCGCTGCGCCCAGCTCCTCGGCCACCTGCACTCCGTGTCCGCGCAGCTGCTCCCCGGCCCGCCGCTGCTGGCCCCGCCGGGCCCGCTCAGCAAGGCATCCTCCTGCTCCCCGCCCTGCGCGCCGGGACACCGGCCCGAGGGCCAGGCCAACTGCGTGCCCGTCATCCAGCGGACTCACGCCGAGCCCAGCGCCGAGACCGACACGGACACGGACAGCGGCTACGGCGGCGAGGCCGAAGCGCGGCCCGAGCGCGGCCCCGCGGCGGCCGGGGGCGCGCTGCCCGCCCTCAGCATCAAGCAAGAGCCGTCGGCGGACGAGGTCCCCCCCGCTCCCAAACGGCTGAAGCTGGACCGCGGCGGCAGTCCCCTGCCCGGTGTCCCGGGGCTGACGGCGCGGGGGGCCGAAGCGGCGGCGGCGGCAGCGGCTCTGGTGAGACCGGACGCGGCGCTGCTGGGCTCGCTGATGGCTCTGGGGGGCGGCGGAGGCCCCTTCGGACAGCCGGCCGCCCCTTTCTGTCTGCCCTTTTACTTCATCTCGCCCTCGGCCGCCGCCTACATGCAGCCGCTGCTGGATAAAGGCGGCCTGGAGAAGTACCTGTACCCTGCCGCCCCCATCCCGCTGCTCTACCCCAGCATCCCGGCACAGGCAGCCGCCGCCGCCGCTGCCGCCGCCGCCGCCTCTTTCCCCTGCCTCTCTTCCGTGCTCGGCCCCGCCGACAAGGCGGCCGCCGCCGGGCTGCCCCCAGCGCCCCACCTCCCGCACCCCTTCGCCACCGCCGCCGAGCCTGCCGAGGACCCCGAGCCCTCCGCCGCCGAGCAGCCCGGTGCCGAAGGCCCGTGAGCTGCCGCCGGCCGGGAGCCCCCGTGGGGTTCCCCGCTGCCGCTGTTCTCCGCAACCTCGGACTTGGCCGCCCCGCGGCGGGGCGGGGAGAAGCCGTCGGGGCCGGTACCGGCGCTCCCGGCTTTCCGCGGGGAGCAAGGCGGCATCTGCGATGGCTCAACGGGAGCTGGCGGCATCCGAGAGGGCTCGCCGGGAGTCGGCGCTGGTCTCGGCGCTGGTCTCGGCGCGGCCCCGGACCGGCACGGATGAAATTTGCTACTCAGTATTTTTCTAATGTTCGGCTTTCTGAACGCGTCGGTGTGTTGCGGAGGAAGGTAAAAGGAGCAAGGACGCTTCTCGTTGCGCCCCACAAGGTACCGGAGATGTCGCACCTTATTGGGAGGGGGTCGCACAGGGTGCCCGAGTCCCTGCACTTGTTCGGGGGGCTCAGGGTGCGGGCAGGGGCGAGGCGAGGGCGGAGGCAGAGCCCAGCACCTCTGCGAGCACTTTACCGGGAGCCCAGCCCGGAGCCATGCCCTGCGCCCGGAGCCTGCAGTGCCTTGAGCCCCGGGGGTGGTGTGGGGGCGCGGGGGGGGTCAGGTCCGTGGGGTCGCTTTCTGTCGCTGTGGCCATTTCTGGGTGCCTGGGGCGACGCGGCGGGGCTGTGGTGGGCGTGGCTGTTCCCACGCTGCTTCGTTCAGTCGGGGCCCCAGAGGCGCCCCCCAACCTTGCTGTGTGAAGTGAATGTTTCTGCACTGATGCAGCAGAGACCCCCAGCTCCCCCCAGAAAGCACAGAGCAGCTCGCCAGCCTCAGCTTCTGGCTTTATCCCGAATTCCGAGTGACCCGAGTGGGGGCCGTGCGTAACCCCCTCACCCTGCAATCAGAGTCGAGCAGGTCGGGTCGGGGCAAGCCCCCAGGCGGGTCCTCCCCTCACGCCGTGCTCAGAGCCCCGCGATTTCCCTTTTCTGGAGACAACCCAGCCGCCAGATAATCACACAGATACGGCTTCCCTAACGGGGCTGACAAGCAAGGCCTTGCCTGGGTATTTTTAGTTTGTTGCCAAGGTAGCACTGTGAGGGATCTCACTTGAATGTTATGTAAGAGGTGAGACACCAGCGCCTGGCGTCCATCCCTGCTGGTGCCTCTGCTGCTGCTGCTGCTGCCGCTGCTGCTGCTGTTCGCCTCACCCCCGGCCCCGCAGCCCGCGGAGGGCTGGGTGTACAGAGCTGTTATTAACACATCCGGTTAACGATGTCTGACATGCTATTTTTGTAGGGAGAAAATACCTGTTCTGATATTTGGAGTTAAATATCCTTGGGGAGGGTTTGCTGAAGAAGTTGCACTTTTGTTACGATGCTTATGCTTGGTACAAGCTTATGCTGTCTTAAATTATTAAAAAGAATAAACCCTGTCTGCAAGAAACCAGCTGGTTTAGAACAGTTTAGTATGTGATATATTAGAAATCAACATTTATATTCAGTATTTTCCAGCACTCCGTGAATTCTATTATCTAAATATTTCCACACTATTTTGTGATTAAAAAAATAAATTCTTACTAAGGAATAAAAACTTTAATACACAAAATGGGGTTGTCTACTACTTCCCAGTGCTAGGCTAACACATCATCACGAGCAGAGCAAAGCCATGCTGCGAGTCCGTAATGGGCGTTTGGGGCCTCAAAATGCATGGCTGTGTGGCTGACACTGCGAATTTAATGACTTTGCGTGTTTTCAACCCAGGCTTGAGTTTGCTTTGCCACCACCTCAGCAAACCCTGGCTGAAGACAGCACACTGCAAACAAGCCTGTGGAACACGCCTGTTCCTCCCTCACGTCTGCTCCTTCCCTCTTCTTTGGGCCAAGTCTGACTCCTTGCAGTTAACGTTTCCCAGCCCCGGTCTGCTGTCTGCTGACAGGGAGCCAGCCCCATGCTCTACCTGGCAATCCGATGCCATCTGGTATCACTGGAGGAACGGTGTCTGTCCCAGCTTGGAAACCCTCTGAGGAAAACGTGCATTTTGGGGGTGGGGGAGGCAGGAGTGGTGGAAACAAGCTAGTAATTCATAGCATGGAAATGCAGCACCCTGAAGACTGCCGCGGACCGGACCCGGGAGCCGCGGATCCCCTTTCCTGTGCAAGCCCAAAGGCAGAACCCAGGTTAGGCACCCCCAGAGTTTATGTAAGAACAGCCGGGAGGCGCCGGGGCGCCCTCTGCTGGCGCCCAGCACCGGGCACTGCGGCTGCCCGGCACGGAGCGGCGCCGGAGCACAGATGCGCTGCAGAACTCTCCGAGACTGGAGGGCCAGCAGCGTCCTAGGACGCAGGAGGAACTGTGCGCTGGGTGAGAAAAAAACGCCCCTCTTCAGCTGTCCGTAGGACTGCTGACAGGTAGGCACAGGGCTTCCCACACGTGAAACTGGTTCCAGTGAGACACAGGGAGGCTACCTATGCGAACACCAGTGGGCACAGAGGCGTTTCTTCCACAAAGCCATGACAGTGGCCCCAAGGCTGCTACACTGCACCAGTACCCCCACTGAGATCACTCATCCGTGGGCTGAAATCAAAGGCAACAGAAAAAAACATGTCTGCCCTGGGCTGTCTGGGTCCTGCCTGGTGGCTGGGTTATCACGGCAACAAAACCTTAACCCCTCAGCCCTTCACCACTTCACTGTCACCTGCACACCAAAACTCCTACCGCTTGGAACACGGCCAGAGTCACATCAGAAAAGCCTGTTCACGTGCTCCAGCTAGTGACAAGTGACAGGAGAGGAGATGGCCTCAAGCTGCAGCAGGGGATGTTCAGGTTGGACATCAGAAGAAACTTCTTCCATGAAAGGTTTTCAAAGCCCAGCACAGGCTGCCCATGGAGGTGGCTGAATGCCCATCTCTGGAGGTGTTTCAGAGCTAGAGATGTGCTGAGGGCCCTGGGATAGCCCCAGCCTTGGTAGAGTTAAGAGAGTGGTTGGACTGGATCTTGAAGGTCTTTCCCAGTGGGAAGGGGCTGTGACTCTGATTTACTCCCTTGGGATGCACTGCAGGCTGTGAGGAGCTGTTGGCTCACCTGTCACCAGCAGCAGCCGAGCAAACCCTGGCCACGTGCAGGCTGGCCGTGAGGCTGAGCTGGCACTGGCACTTCCCTCTCTGCAGCCTTTCCCTGGCTGCAGCACGCCAGTCCCCAGGGCTGCCACCGTCACGAGCACTAACCTCATCCCAGCCGCAATCCTGGGCAGCGCTGAGGGCTGCATGGAGTTGCCCTGGCACAGGCCCAGCAGCAGAAGCTGTTCTGCCTCACTCATGGGTGCCCAGCAGTAGGGCCCTGCTGCTGCCAGCGCTGCCCCTGCCTGGGGTGCCAACATGGCCCTCACTGCCTGGCACTGCCGTTTGTGCTCAGAGGTTGCACCTGGCACAGGCAGGGAGCTGTCACCTTGTGTTTCACACGGCCAGGGCTAGGATCCCAGGGGCATGGGTCTGGGCACTTTTTCCTGCCTCCAGAATGGGCCACGGGTTTTCTTATTTTACTTAACTTCTATGTCTTTTCAAAGCTGTTTCCCCATCCCCATTCATCCCACTTCAGTTTCAGAACAAGTGCACCGATTTTCACCACTCTTTACAAAGCTTTTTACCTCACCTGGGATCTTCTGGGATCAGACCAGCAGAGGAGCTTCTCACTGGAAGCACATTCACACTCCCTTCCCCCTCGGAGTTTATCTCAGACAGAAACTACAGGATAGGAACCAGTGCAAATCCGAGCAAGACTCTGGGACGGAGGTTCCAAATCGGCAGTTCCTGGGCATCGCTGTCCGCAGCCCTGCAGCCAGCGCAGGGCAGCAGCTCCTACGAACGCTGTGCTTGGAAGGGGCAGGGGGCGCGGGGCTCGGCCGCACTCCTGCAGACGGCAGGGGAGCCGCGGCACGCCGCTCCGGGGGCACGGCTGCCTGCGCACCGCCCCTGGCTCTAACGGCAGCGCCGGTTACAGACCTGTGAGCGCCGGGGGGCGGCAGCGCCGGGGAGCACCCCGCAGCGAGAGCCCCCTGCCCCCGGCGCTGCGGCGGCTCCGGCCCGCAGCCGCCCCTCACGCGCGCCACCACGTGACAGCCCCCCCGCGCACGCTGCCCGGCACGTGCCCGCACGGGGGGTGGGAGGAGGGGCGGGACCGCGGCGGCCTCCTGGCAACCGCGACGGCTGCGGCTCCGCCCCTCCAGCTGCAACCCCGCCCCTCCCGCTGCAGCCACGCCCTAATCACCGCCCCTTCCTCCCCCCGTCCCCCCGCTGCCGGGACGGACGTGTCCGCAGCGGTGCCGTGTCAGCCTCCCGGGCGCTATCAATCCCCCTGCCTTGCGGTGGCTCCCAGCTGGCAGAGCCGGGCTCAGGCCCACGCTGTACTAAGTGCCCTTTGCCAAACGAGCAGGATGCACGCAGGCAGCCGGAGGGGATGAGCCGGCACTGCCTGCAGCTCGCAGCTGCCCGCGCCACAGGATGAGGAGAGCTGGCGCAAGGTCGGGCACAGGACAGCGTCAGAGCTGGGAAACCGAACAGGCGCCCCCCGGCCCCGGGCAGACGCCGGGCACAGGACAGCCTCTCAGCTGGAACGTGCCACCCCGTAGCTCCACAGATGTCAGCAAGCTGTCAGATCTGAGCCTTCCTCCGTGAACGGCAGGAATCGCAGCCTCTGCGCACCAGCCCCACGCGGGCCACGAGCAGGACGCGACCTTGTGGTGCCCTTGCGGAAGAACACGGTTAAGGCCGGCGTGCTGTGGCTCGCGGCGCTGGCGTCCAGCCGCTCTGGCGCCCAGCCGCCTGCGCAGCTCTCCGCATCCAGCGTCCGCTGGCGCCCTCTCGCGTGGGCCTGCCTGTAACTGCAGGGCTGCGACACGCGCTGCGGGGCTCCCGACTTCGGTGCTGAGCTCACGCCAGCCCCGCGCCTCACGGACGCTGTCACCTTTCCCACTGCCTCCTTCACGCGTTTTGTACCCGAGACAAGCTGCAGGACAGTGGAGAACCCCGGCCGGAGTTCTGGCAACCACGCCGGGATCTGCTAGGTCAAGAGAAGAGTTAGGCAACTTTGCAGCAGCAAAGCCCAGTTAAAGCTCATCTGCTGTTCTCCAGTTTTTCTTCGGCTTTCCAGCAGGGCCACTCCTACCTCCCTGAGCAAAGCTCACCTCTGCTCAAGTCAAATCATCTGCTGGGCACACAGCAGCATGCTAGAGATTTGTTGTTGCAGTCTGTGACTGGTAGCCATCCGTGAGAAGCTTCACAGAAACAACAAAGACTTTCCAGTTATTCCCTACTTAAAGGCTGCCCTGGGTTTGATTGTAGCAGCAGCTGTTGCTGGTACCCTGTGACACCATGTCACCAGCTCTAAAGGTGAATGATTCCTTTCCCATCACACAGACAGTGAAAGGGACTTCAGAGCAAACAGGAGCCAGGCTTATTGGTGCTCATCTACCTTCCCTCTTTGTTTCAGCAGAAGCCTCCCTTTTATAGCACCCAGGCAGGTCCTGATTTGCCCTTATCTGTGTTTCCTTCAGTAAAAGCTTTTAAGCAGCTCCAGCACCACAGACTGTCAGGGCCCAGGGTTTCTGAGGGGAGCTATGGCCTGGGAGCAAAGCCAAGCTCTCTCGTCAGCCAAAGACAGAAGCCTTGGAAATGAGCAAAGGCCACAGCTGTGCAGCATGCAGGTTCCCTCTTGCACTGAAGCCCAGCAGCAGCGACTCGCTGCAGCTCTTGCCCTTGCCTTGTACTGCTTCTCCAGGCTGAAGAGTCACCAACTCCACTCCTCCAGCCCCTGCTTGGCATCTTCACAGGGTGCTCATGAGGGTGGGGAACGTCCTCTCCATTTGGAGCCCTGAACCAGCAGAGCAGGCAGGCTTGGATCCTGCTCAGAACCACTCGAGCTGGCAGAGGCACCACAGCTATGCCTGCAACGAGGCCTCCTTGCTGCAGCTGGAAGGGTTTTGTCTCACAGGGTGCTGGTGGAACCAACTCAAACACATCCATGGCCTGCTCAAGAACGTGCTCAACCCCCAGCTGGATCAAAGCTGCTTCTGCCCCCCACCAGCACCACTCCCTTGCACCAAGCAGCATGGGATGGCAGGTGTGAGTTGCCTGCAGGACACAGGACTGGGCCATCCTTCAGCCCTGAGCACACATTTCTGGAGGTGCTGCACCCACCCAGCCCCTGCCCACAGCATCACTGCAGTGAGCCTGCACATAGTCCCTTCCACTCCAGCCTTCTATCCAAGTGGGAAGAAAACCACCTGCAGAGAGCTCGGACGGCTTCCAAGCAGTCACTCTCTTGGCACTGATAGCTTTATTTGGAAAACTGGAAGCAGCAATACTGAATAAATAGACAGAATGATTGTTTTGTCATCTCCATACCCCCGTGGCCTTCATCCAAAACATTCCAATACTGCAGCAAAGAGAATAAACATGCATGGTGCAAGGCTCTAACAAACAGCAACAAAAACCCCAAACAGAACCCCCAACCAAAACCCCCATCAAACAAACCCAAACAAAAAACCCCAAACAACTTCCCCCAACGAACAAAAAGCCCAAACAAAACCCTCCCAAGCAAACCCGACCCAGGAGGGGTGCCTGGAACAGTCCCACTCGGGACACTTGTTCCAGTGCAGAGCAGCAGAGGCTGTTTCTGCAAAGAGCACCTGCAGACAGCTCTCTGCTCCGTGCAGGGATCTTAAGGCCCAGCTCGCTGAGCTAATGCACATCAGGAATTGATGCTTCAAGGTCACTGGCTGCAAAGGAGGAGATCAAATCCTTTGTTGGTAGGACCCCGGGTTACTGAAGCAATGCGACGCCCCTCAGGCTGAAAACAAGGCAATTGCTGCCCCGCAGGAGGGCTTTGTTTCCCTGAAGCCTCTCTACCCTCTCCCCTAGCCTCCAGAGCAGCTCTGCCTATTGCTAATGCCATGGGAGTTCTCCAGGAACTTCCTTCTGTCTGGCTAGGCTCAGCCCCGAGCTAGGGCACCGCTTCAGAAGCGATTCAGGCACTTGGGAACCTGAGGCCCACTGAAAGGTAACAGAGGCAGGTCCCTGGCTGGCTTGTCAAGAGTGGGACTTGGGTTTCTCCCTTGCTCTGCCGTCCAGGATGTTCCCCTTCACCTCAGCCTGCTGGCATTTCAAGTGGCCAAACTCCACCCCAGCCTCTTCCCCCTACAGCACAAACTGGGTCCTCATGGATGAGAGGTGGCACAGCTCCTGCCCATCGGCAGCCACCCCCAGAAGCACCCAGATGAGTTCCTGTGCGCTGGAGAGCAGTGCTGTTGTGTCCACACCCTCTGCCCATGCTGCCCAGCAAAGCAGCTGGCACTGCTCAGAACCAGCATTGCAGCTCCTGCCAATGCCCTGGGAAGAGGCTTGAGGCCACTTCCAGAAGTGAATGCTTGTGAAGGAGGGAGGGCTCTGCAGCTCTCAGAAGCCAGACCTTCCATGCCAGGTGAGAACTGGTCATACACAGCAGGTGCAAGGCCATGCCATGCCTGGGGGCTTATTTACAGAGGAGGAGAACTGCTGCAGAACCTGAGCCTGGGTGGGATCCAGCAGGCAAGGGGAGCGTGGTGTGGGCAGGGGCACTGATCAGTGTCCCATAAGCACCAGGCTTGGCTAGCAAAGCCTCTCCTTGGCCACAGCAATGGCTATGGAGGTTTTCCAGACCACCCTGTCACCTGCTAAGCCCTGCAGGAGGAGGGTCCCTCGGTAGTGCTGCAGTGAGGGTCTTCAGGCAGCCCCAGGCTGCCCCCCTGCCCAACAGCTGCTGCAGGCAGCAGGGGCTGCCAGGTTGCTAAGCCCTCCAGAGCTGCTCTTACCCTTCCTTTCAAGCCTCTTCCTCCTCCCTCCACCTGCAACTACCCTGGCAGAAGAAGAGGGAAGTTTTTATGGTGCAAGAGCCCAGTCCAGCTCCAGCTGACACCTGTGGGAGAGGGACCAGCCACAAAGCATGCCAAGAACTAGGGGAGTGACACTGATCTGCCTTCGAAATGCTTCTCTCAGGACAAGACTGCACCGGGCTCTTGCTTGTGCTCCCCCCAGCCCCATGCAGCAGCATAATTTGGGCCAGACTTTGCAAGGTGCTGAGTGCCTCGGCTCTGCTCCCAGCGAGAGGTGCTGGAGGTGCAAGACCTCCACTGGAGAGGGCCACTGCGCCTGCGTGCGTGGCGCCCAGAAGGTAAGGCAGAGATGCTCGAGTGCCTTGGACACACCATGGTCCCCAAACTGCAGATCTTTGCTCCTTTTTAATATATATTTTTATATACACACATTCTTGCTTTATTTCATACAAAGTGAGGGGCAGGGGAAACGTGAGCACAGAGAGGGGAGGGACTAACAATAAAACCTGTGAGCACTGCCAAGATGCCCAGGGCAGGACCATCCCAGCCTCTGGGCTGCTCACAGAGGGCAAAAAAAGGGGGGGGGGGGGGGGGGGAAAGAGATCTGGTAAGTTAAGAAGTAAAAATTCAGAGTCCATCTGGAAAGGTCTTGACTCTATTCACAGCCTGGTCTGGTGCTGTCAGCCTAAGCACAGCAGCAGGTTTAGAATATATGATGCCATTAATAAGTGGAAAGGGGGTGGGGGAAGTATTAAACACTCCAGAGTCCTTCATCTTCTCCTAGGTAAAACTTGCATTGCTCAGGAAGCTCCTTTTTCAAACAACAAAAAAGGAGCCTGAAGTGAACCTTTCCCCTGCTCGTCAGTAAATCCACCCAGAGGGTGCCAGGGACTCAGCACTCAGGATGCTTCCATGTCAGGGAGCCTGAAGCTTCCTACCAGAGGTGAAGTCCTGACCCTGCCAAAGAGATCAGGAGTTCTGCCATCTTCCCAGGGACAGGGACTGAATCCTGCAGGGAGAGCAGAAGCCCTGAGGTGGGGCTGATGGCAGGGACTGCTGCTAGAGCAGCAAGTCCAGGTGCAGGTGGGGCCCATCCCTTCTCTGAATCACCCAGGAGGCCACACAGTGTCCCACTGATGCCACCCTCTCTCTCTACAGACCCAGTCCCCTTGGGGTCTCATTTCAGGGCCTGTAACCAACGTGCTGCTTGCTAGCCCCTGTCTGTCTGGAAGCTGTTTGGTCCAGTCCTTGTCCTAGCTGTGAGGCACCAGAGTGACCTCAGGACAGGATAACAACGCCTGCCCAGTGCTTGCACTCCCTGCCTGTGAGCTTTCTGCTCTGGAAGGAACAAAGCAGCAGCACCTTTCCAAGAGGAGAAACCTCTGCCATGGGCTCTAGGATTAAATCCTGGCCCCACTCAAGTCAGCAGGAGCCCTGCTGTTAACTGCACAGGTCTCTGCCAGCTTTCTTCCTCCCTCAGCACTTGAGTGAGTTCTGGGAAGCTGGGAGGTGCTCCTCTGTCCTGGGAGTTGTTCCTCCTCCAACAGCAACATTTACTGCAAACAAGAACACTGCAATGGCTGGGGGGAAATGAAGTACAAAATAACCAAAACCTCCTCACTCTCTCGGACAGACAGACATGAAGACAGCTTCTGACATTGTTCCTCTCTCCAAAGGCATATTCATCGTGGCAAAACGCCTCCATGTACATCCTCCCTAATAAAATATCATCTCTGTAGTGCATCCTCAACCCTGTGCTGCCAGGGGCCAGCTCCATGGGCCTCCTGAACACCAGCTGCTTCCCTCAAGGCAGCTTCAAGGCAAGGCAAGCCCCCAGGCTCACTGCTCGAGCCTTCCACAGTAGCAATGGATGGAGCAGGGCAGGTGATGGCCCGTGGGCAGTGGTGAAAGGTTCAGCACTGTGCTGTGCTCCGTGCTGCCAGAGCAGAGGGTGGCTGTGTGCACAGGCAAGCTGCAGCCACCTCATCAGCCTGACCTGCAGCCAGAGGTGGTGATCCACACGTGGAAAGTAAAGCTAGAAAAGGTCAGCACTCACAGGTCCACTGATTCCAGGGAATAAATTAAGCCTCAGAGCACTTCACACGTGGCTTCCTTCACCTGCACTCTGCTCTTCATGCCCAGGCGAGCGGCGATGCCCTCCCGAACGCTTCTCAAGGGGCAAACCCAAGGGAGGCTTCAGCACTCTGGCTGTGCCGGCAGGCAGCTGAGCCTCGGCAGGCAGCTGAGCCTCGGCAGGCAGCTGAGCCTCGGCAGGCAGCTGAGCCTCGGCAGGCAGCTGAGCCTCGGCAGGCAGCTGAGCCTCGGCAGGCAGCTGAGCCTCGGCAGGCAGCTGAGCCTCGGCAGCCGAGGGTGGAGACAGCTCCTCTGTCTCTTCAGCATCAGTGCACAGGGTATGGCTCCAAGTGGTGCGGTGGAGGAAGAAGAGAAAACTGCAAACAGAAGTGGTGGCTGAACAGAAGAGAAGCTCTTCTTCCACTGGTGGTTGGCAGAGTGACCAGCAGCGTCCTGCCCGGGCGGCCGCGGCGCGGGGCCGGCGCTGTCATACGTAGATGCCCTCGGGGTTGAAGCCGGAGGCCAGGGGGCTCTGCAGCAGGCGCAGGTTGCTGGGCAGCTGCCGCGAGGAGCCCGGCCGCCGCAGCGAGCCCGACTGGAACGGGGGCTCTGCGGGGGGCACACAGGGTCAGGGGGGCACCAGCAGGGCTGGCACCTGCTCGGCCCCCAGCACAGCAGCACCACACACCACAGAGACACAGACACGGCCTCACAGCCAGAGCTACAGCGCCACAGCCACAGGCTCAGACCGGGGCTGAGGAGGTCTCGGGTGCAGGCTGCCCCTCGTTTCAGAGCACAGGGCTGTGTCTCTGCAGGCTGGTGACCCTCCCACGGGGCAAGGACAGCTGCCACACCTCTGCAGAGGGGGGCACAGTGAGGCTGTACCTGCACACAGGAAGAACACTCACCG
This sequence comes from Dryobates pubescens, assembly GCF_014839835.1. Classification (NCBI taxonomy): domain Eukaryota; kingdom Metazoa; phylum Chordata; class Aves; order Piciformes; family Picidae; genus Dryobates; species Dryobates pubescens. The sequence continues at coordinate 288,590 of NC_071626.1, forward strand.
AGGTTGGAAAAGCTCTCTAGGAGCACCCAGTCCAACCCAACCCCATCATGGCTACTAAACCATGGCCCCAAGTGCCATGGCCACAGGTTTCTGGAACCCCTCCAGGCATGGGGACTCCACCACCTCCCTGGGCAGCCTCTGCCAGTCCCTGACCACTTTTGCAGCAAAGAAATTTCTCCTCCTCTCCAACCTAACCCTCCCCTGGCACAATTCCAGGCCATGTCTCTCCTCCTATCCCTAGTTTCCAGGTAACTCCAAGCAAAGGAGGCTCTGCTTGTGCCACAGCTCTAGCACAGCTCAGAGTGCTGCCACGTGCGTGCCTAGGACACCCTGAGCCCAGATGTGGGCATGAGCAGCATGAGCTGACTTCCCATGGGGCACAGCTGACTAGCAGAGCCAGCTCTGCAGGCCTGCAGCACAGCTGGAGCAGCTCCTGCTCCTGTGTGGCTGCTGTCTGGGATCTTAGGGCTCCAGCAGCTCCCTTTTCTACTTTGACAACATCCACTGGCCTGCTGGGGTACTGATGGGGCACCCCAGGCACAGTGGCAGAGGAGTCCTCTGCTGTGCTCTACTCACAGCTTGCTAAGCCCTGGGGAGGAGCAGCTGTGACCCTGCTCACTCAGTATCCTGCCAGCACCTTCACTCCCTGCACCAGTGCCAGCAGGAATGCAGCAAATGCTCTGCCACCCCACTTCCCCTGCCCACCAAAAGCACTCTGAGCACTGCACCTCTCTTGAGCTCCACGTGTGGGGCCTCCACCTCCACAGGGTCTGCTGGCAGCACTGTCACCTTGGTTCCCGTCTGCTGGATGAACTGCTGCAGGTTGACCTGGCGCAGCTCCTTCGTCAGCTGCTCCAGCTCCTGCTCCCTGTCCTGCCGGAGAGAAAGCAGCTGCTGAGCACCAGGGAGTGCAGCCCAGGGCCTGCTGCAGCTCCTACCTGATCCAAAGGGCAGAGCTGAAAGCCTTTCACTCCATTCAGAAAGCAAATCTCCACTCCCTGTTACTTATGGGGGTTATGCTTACACTGCTGCTGGGGCTTCCCAGGGGCTGGTTGTGTTGGAGGACTGGCAAGATGGTTCCATACCCCTGAGCAACACTTTGGCAGGACAGCTGAAGGCCAGAGTGTGCATTCTGGCTTTGCCAGGAGTGCACAGTGTGACCTGGACAGCTCACGGGGTTCTTCTGTTCCTAAAAGCAGATCAATTCCTTTCTTCTCTCCCTCTCCTTCGTGTTTTGTATTTAGAATGCAAAATGTTAGGGCCAAGATTCTGCCTCTGAAGGTGAGCTGTGCTTTGTATAGCCAGGCCAAACCCTGGCTGGTTCACCTCCCCTTCACAAGGCCATGGGGTTAAAAGAGAATCACAGCATCCTTCCAGCTGCAGAAGCCCTTTCAGCTCACCCAGCCCAACCAGTCTCCAACTCCACCAGGGCTGGGGCTAACCCATGGCCCTCAGCACCACATCTCTGCCTCTCTGAAACACCTCCAGGCATGGGCATTCAGCCACCTCCCTGGGCAGCCTGGGGCAGGCTCTGAGAACCCTTTCAGTCAAGAAGTTTCTTTGCTGTCCAACCTGATCCTGCCCTGGAGCAGCTGGAGGCCTTTGCTTTTGTCCTGCTGCTGCTCCACAACAGTTCCATCTATCTGCACTGCAATTTGCAACCCACAGCAACACTTTCCTCATGCACCCAAACACCCTAGGGAGAATACTGCTGCTGCCTTCTTTCCTGGGCTCCAAGCCTGTGCCAGAGAGATCTGTGGCAGTCAGCTCTGCAACTTCCCCTCGGTCAGGGCCACAGAGGCTGCTCTTACCTGCAGCCGCTTGGTAGCTTGGCCCAGAGACCTCTCCACAGCTTTGATGCCGTTCTCCAGCCTCAGGCTCTGCTGGCCCTGCACGTCAATTTCGCCCTTCACCTTCTCGATCTTCTCCTTCACCTCCTCCTCGTTCACCTGGGACTCCTGCACCTCCCGCTGCAGCTTCTCTGCCTCCAGGCCGCTCTCCATGCTGTGGATCTGCGACAGGTAGTCCTTCAGCTTGCTCTCGCAGTCCAGGATCCTCTGCCTCAGCTCCTGCAGCTGCTCCTTCAGCTGCTTCTCGTTCTCCTGCTCGATCTGCAGCTCGTTCTCCCAGAACTCTTCCTCCTCAATCTCCACTTCGTTCCTTTTGACCTCCTGCTCCAGCTTGAGGATCTCCTCCTCCAGGCTGGCGCTGTACTTCTGCTCCCAGTAGCGGATCTCGGCCTCGTTGGACTCCAGCTGCCTCTCGATGCCCTGCAGCCGCTCGCCCTGCAGCTGGATCAGCTTCCTCAGCTCATCCGCCGTGGCCCTGCAGCCGCCCAGCGCCTTGTGCTTGAGCTCGGCCTCCCTGCCCTTCCCGAAGATGTCCATCAGGCCCTTGGCGCCGCCGGTGAAGGTGAGGGACTTGCGCTTGGGCTCCCGCCGCTTGATGGCCTTGTCGGCGGGGGGCCGCAGCTTGGCCAGGGGCGGCAGGCTCTGCCGGTACAGCGAGCGCTCGGGGACGCGGGCGCCGCCGTCCGAGGTGGGCCGCTCGCTGAGGGACGGCCCGGTGCGGCGCAGGATCAGCTGCACGTCGCTGGCGTACTGGCCCCACTTGTTGAGCGACACGATGGGGTTCTCGCTGGGCGCCAGGTGCCGCTCGCTGTCCCGCCACTTCTCGATCAGCGCGTAGCGCCCGGTGCGGCCTGCGGAGACAGCACTCAGCGCGGCCGCCTGGGGGCGCTGCCTCCGAGCCGGGCCCCGCACCGGCCCCGCGCCCCGGGGCGGCCTGCGGGGACAGCACTGGGCGCGGCCGCCTGGGGGCGCTGCCGCCGAGCCGGGCCCCGCACCGGCCCCGCGCCCCGGGGCGGCCTGCAGAGACAGCACTGGGCGCGGCCGCCTGGGGGCGCTGCCGCGCTGCCGCCGAGCCGGGCCCCGCACCGGCCCCGCGCCCCGGGGCGGCCTGCGGGGACAGCACTGGGCGCGGCCGCCTGGGGGCGCTGCCGCGCTGCCGCCGAGCCGGGCCCCGCACCGGCCCCGCGCCCCGGGGCGGCCTGCGGGGACAGCACTGGGCGCGGCCGCGGGGGCAGGGGGGCTCTGGGGAGGGCCCCTGCCAGGGCAGCACGGCCCCGAGTACATGCCCCAGCAACACAGCCAGGTGGGTTTGGAAAGCCTTTAGAGAAGGCTTCCAGCCACCTCCAGCCTGGCCTCAAACACCTCCAGGCAGGAGGCTTCTGCCACCTCCCTGGGCAGCCTGTGCCAGGCTCTCACCACCCTCCTGGGGAACAACTTCCCCCTGTCTAACTCTGCCCTCCTCCGGCTTGGATCCATTCCCCCCAGTCCTATCACTACCCAAGACACTAAAGAGTCCCTCCCCAGCTTTCTCGCAGCCCCCTTCAGATCCTGGAAGGCCACAATTAGGTCTCCTCAGAACCTTCCCCAACAGCAGAGCAGCTGCAGCCCTCTGCTCCTCCTCGGGGCCCTGCTCTGGGTGCTCCTAACCCCTCCCAGTGCCCTCAGCTGCAGCAGGCTCCAAACGCAGAGGAGCTTCCTCTCTCCTGCAAGTGGCTTCACACAAAAGCCACAACACTGCTGACAGGAAGGTGTGGGAGAACAGCTGCAGCACCTGAGCCTGGAGCTTCTGAGCAGCTCCTCACCAACACCAGCAGCTGCTGTAGGGCTGCAGGAGATGAGCTCTGAGGTCCCTTCCAACCTGAGCCCTTCTAGGTTTTAGCCTTGCAAACAAGCGGGAAAAGCCAATTAAAGCAATCAAAGGTGTGCGGCCAGGCCACCCTTGGAGCTGGCAGCTAGCAGAGCAGCTCCCTCCCTTCCAGGGTGGCAGCTGGTTTTGCCCTCGGCATCACAGTGATGTTCTGGAGGAGCCACTCTGGTCAGCCCCCTGGTGCCAAGGTGCTGCTGTGTCCACAGCCCTGCCCAGCTCCAGCAGCCAGCCCCCATGGGCAGCAGGGAAGCAGCAGCAGCTCTTGCCCCTGGCTCTCATCTCTTGCCCAGATTAAGCAGAGAAGTCAAAACCAGCAAGAAATGTTTCTCTGCAGCCATGCTGGTTGTCAGAGCTCCTGGCAGCAGGACCCAGGCAGGATTTGCTGCCAAAGGTTCATTTTCAAGCAGAGAGTGATGGAGGTGAGCAAATCCAGCTGGTTCTGGCCAAGCCTTCCCAGAGCAGCCTCGTGGCTCTATGCTGGGGCTGGTCTGCACATTTCCAGTGCTCAGGAGAACACCACCACTGCTCACATCTGCACTGTAAGGACAAAGCTTCCTCTTCCTAACTTGCAAGCTATTTTTAGCCCCCAAACCTGGCCTGAGGCACTATCAAGTGCTGTGCAGTGTCCCAGCAGGAGGTGACTTCACTCTCTGGAAATGTGTAACTGGACAGGTTTATGTTTGCCTTGAATAGAACTCCAGGCAGCCTCCCCCCAGCCAGGGCACTTCTGAGTCAGGGACACAACCAACTATAGCCCCCAGAAGCCTCCAGGTGAATCTCAATCCTGCCTCAAACCATTCCCCCTGGGCCTGGCTCCAGACCCCCTCAGCAAAAGTCTCTCTGCAGCCTTCCTGCAGGATGCCTTCAGGTCCTGGCAGCAGCTCTGAGGTGCCCCTGGAGCCTTCTCCTCTGCAGGCTGCACAGCCCCAGCTCCCTCAGCCTGTGCTCAGGGCAGAGCTGCTCCAGCCCTGGGAGCATCTCTGTGGCCTCCTCTGGGCTCTCTCCAGCAGCTCTGTGTCCTTCTCATGATGGGGAGAACTGGAGGCAGGGTTGGAGGTGGGGTCTGAGCAGAGCACAGGGCAGCCCTGGCAGACAGAGCAGCTCCGAGTCTCGCTCAGCTATGCACTGCTGCAGAAGCCAGACTGCAAAGAGGCAAAGGAGATCAGAGCCAGCTGAGGCTGGCTGCTTTCCACCACCACAGGTCAGGTGAGAGCAGGAGGACACATTTCAGAGATTCCAATCAGATTGAGGCACAGACAGTGGCTGCTGTGCTGACAGGAGGGCTGGCCAGCCCTGGCTGCCAAAGGCCTGCAGGTACCATTTGGTTGCTGCCTCACATTGTCCCAGCAGCCCAAGCACTGGAGGTGTTTCCTAGAGAGGAGATTTCCCACAGGAAGGAGTTTCCAAAGCATGATCTTAATTTGGCTGTGGTTGCAACTACAATTCATCTCCACATGGAACCAGCCACACACCCAGGGTGATCCTGTGATGTGCTAGAGGACAGGAAATCTGCTGAGCTGACACAAACTGAGCCTGCCCAGGGCTGCTGGAGCCTCCTCAGAGTTCAGGTGAACTATTGAGGAGGCAGATAAAAAACCACCAAAGAAACTACCCAGAGCACTGAATGACACCAAGCTGGGTGGGAGTTCATCTGCTGGAGGGCAGCAAGACTCTGCAGAGGGACCTGGCCAGGCTGGATCCATGGGCTGAGGCCAGTCGGATGAGATCCCACAAGGCCAAGTGCTGGGTCCTGAACCTGGGGCACAACCACCCCATGAACACTCCAGGCTGGGGGCAGAGTGGCTGGAAACTGCCCAGCAGGAAAGGACCTGGGGTGCTGGGTGCCAGCAGCTGAATAGGAGCCAGCAGTGCCCAGGTGGCCAAGAAGGCCACCAGCAGCCTGGCCTGGAGCAGCAATGGTACAGCCAGAAGCAGGGCAGGGATTGTGCCCCTGGACTCAGTACTGGAAGAGGCCACACCTTGAGTGCTGGGTTCTGCTTTGGGGCCCTCCCTACAAGAAGGACATTGAGAGGCTGGAGCAGGTCCAGGGAAGGGCAACAAAGCTGGGGAAGGGTCTGGAGAACAGGGCTGGGGAGGAGCAGCTGAGGGAGCTGGAACCTGTAATTACTTTGAGAAGGTGTCTGAAGCCTGCAGGTCACAGCAAGCACAGCTGGACTTGAGTTGAATCCTCCTGAGATACAAAGGGTCAGCCCTCCACCCCAGCAGATGGAAGTGATGCTCAGAACCACTCACCCAGAAACCACCACAGACATTCAGATGCATTGACTTCACCAGACACTAGAATGGCTCAGGCTGGAAGGGAGCTCAGAGCTCAGCTCCTCCAGCCTCCCCTCCATGCCCAGGGACACCTCTCAGCTAGGCTCAGCTGCTCAGGGCCTCATCCAGCCTGGCCCTCAACACCCCCAGGCAGGAGGCAGCCACAGCCTCCCTGGGCAGCCTGTGCCAGAGGCTCAGCAGCCTCCTGCTGAACAACTTCTGCCTCAGCTCCACTCTAACCCTGCTCTGCCTCACCTCCAAACCATTCCCCCTGGGCCTGGCTCCAGACCCCCTCAGCAAAAGTCTCTCTGCAGCCTTCCTGCAGGATCCCTTCAGGTGCTGGCAGCAGCTCTGAGGTGCCCCTGGAGCCTTCTCCTCTGCAGGCTGCACAGCCCCAGCTCCCTCAGCCTGTGCTCAGGGCAGAGGTTCAGCAAGCAGCCAGCAGTGAGCAGCCCAAGTCAGCCCTGCCTCAGATCCAAGTAGTGCTGCAGCAGGAAGAGCAGAACCTGAGGGCTCAGCCTCACTGATCTGTGCTGTTCCCAGCAGGGCACAAGAATCAGGAGGCTGTGAAAGCCAAGCAAGCACTCTGCAGTGCTGGGGCCTCAGCAGGGATACCTCAGCAGCCCCTGCAGCCCATGGTGCTCCCCAGCAGAGCACATCAGTGTCGGCCACAGCCTGGCAGCCTCAAACCAAAGGGCTGTGAGGATACTGCACTCTGCATGCCACACTTCTGCTCTGCTGCCACCTTCCCTGGCTTCAGTCCCCAGCCAAGCTGCTGCCCAGGTGCCACCCTGACTTACCAATGGCCTGAGCCAGAGCTATCACCACCTCCTGGCATGTCGTGACTTCCGTGACCCCGCAGACGATCCTCTGGACTCCATCCACCCATACCTTGAGCTCCATGGTTCACCAGGTCACCCACCAGCCATGAGTGCAGATGCCTCAGGTCATCCTTGCAGCGCTGCTGGAGATGGCTCAGCAGCTGGAAGAGAGAAGAATTCTGCTGTTGGTAGTGAAGTGTCCCCAGATCTGAGCCTCACCCAGGCCACTTTAACAGCTGCTGAGCAGAAGAGGCCACACAGGCTCCTCTCCTTCAGGTACCAGCAGGAACCACCCAGCCCAAGCTCCAGCAGTGTCCACCTGCCCTGCAGACAGACCTACAGCTTCCCTGCACCGTGTTGCCCAAGGCATTCCAAGTCATCACAGAGCCCCCAGAGAAAGAGCACCAAGTGACTGCAGGGAGCTGCTCAGTGCCCCCAGCCAGCGCTGATGCTGTGACAGAAGCAGCTGCTGCACCACAGCAATGCAACAGGAAGGAGCCAGCCAAGGACAGCATTGCTGAAGAATGAAGCAGCAGAGAATGGACAACCTGAGAGACAGCCCCAAGTTAGTTACAGGAGATTAGCAGCTGAGCAGGGCTGGATTACACCCAGAGCATGGACTCTGATGATGCTGCTGGACTGAGCAGAGCTGCAGTGGGGGCAGAACTGGGGAGGGCAAAGGAACAAATCCCCAGCACAGGGCACACAGGGATTGAGAGGAAAAGGAGAGGAAAACCAACAGACACAGAAAGGAGAGAGGAAAGGGGGGTGGGGTGGAATGAGAGCACTGCAGAGCTCTCCAGTGGCCAGTAAATACCAAACCCAAAGCAGGCCCTCAGAAGTGTCAGGAGCCTCACAGGGAGAGCCCCCAGGAAATGCAGCACCCCAGCAAAGCCTCCCCAGCAAGGGCAGCAGGAGTGCAGCCCTGCCAAAGCTCAGGGCATTCACTAAGTGAAGTATGAAAGGAGAGGAACAAAACTGAACAGAAGCATCCAAGGGTTTGCCTGCCACCCCAAAGCCTTGGAGGCAGTGACCTGGGGCCCGAGGAAAGAACAATCCCAATGTCTGTTGAGACAGAAAAGCTATCATGGAATGGCTCAGGCTGGAAGGGAGCTCAGAGCTCATCCCCAGCCTCCCCTCCATGCCCAGGGACACCTCCCAGCTAGACTCAGCTGCTCAGGGCCTCATCTAGCCTGGTCCTGAACACCCCCAGGCAGGAGGCAGCCACAGCCTCCCTGGGCAGCCTGTGCCAGAGGCTCAGCAGCCTCCTGCTGAACAACTTCTGCCTCAGCTCCACTCTAACCCTGCTCTGCCTCAGCTCCAAACCCCCTCAGCAAAAGTCTCTCTGCAGCCTTCCTGCAGGATCCCTTCAGGTGCTGGCAGCAGCTCTGAGGTGCCCCTGGAGCCTTCTCCTCTGCAGGCTGCACAGCCCCAGCTGCCTCAGCCTGTGCTCAGGGCAGAGCTGCTCCAGCCCTGGGAGCATCTCTGTGGCCTCCTCTGGGCTCTCTCCAGCAGCTCTGTGTCCTTCTCATGATGTCAGCACTAGAGTCAGAGTCCCAAGATCTCTTTCTCCCAGCTTCCAGCCAGGCCACCCCCAGCAGAGCACTCTACTGAGAAGTACAGCACAGCAGAGCCTCCCCTGCAGCCCTTCCAGCTCCTCAGACAGCATCTGCTCTGCTAACAGCCTGGACCTGCTTCAAGCAGCTTTAATCACTAAATCCCAGCCCCTGATCTGCTTCAGGATTAGGACTGAAGCATCACCTGCAGGTGGTGTTACACAGAGCTCTCCTTTCCCTAGCTCTGTTCCAGCCACCACCAGATTGAATTACCAAGAGGGGACAGCACAACCCTGCCAGAGGCAGCACCAAGTGGTGCCACCCTTGAGAGCCTCCCTGCTGGGCACTGCTCCAGGGGGGGCTGGGTGGCTGGCAGCAGCATGGCAGAGGTGAGGGCAGGTAGCAGATGGATGACTCTCACTCCATGCCAGAGGAACATCCCTTTGCAGCAGGCAATGCTGGCACAAATGCCTGCCCTGCACCCCTCTTCTGTGCCCAGCAGCCCCAAGCAGCCCTGTGCTTCCCTCCAGGCACTCTCTGCTGCCTGCCAGGGCTCCCATGGCCTGGGTTTGCTCTTGGCTGGCAGTGAGCATGCAGCACATGAGAACAGCAACCTCCAGGCAGTAACAGCAGCAGCACGCAGGGCAGCTCACAGCTCTGCCTCTCTAATATGGCTAAACACCAAGGGGAGGGAAGGAGAACAAAGCAAAGAGCAGGAGAGCTGCTCCAGTGCAGCAGCAAAGTGAGCTGCACCAAGGCTGCTGCTCCAGGAACCAGCATCAAACCCTTGCTGTGCTCTGCTTCCAGCAGGCAGGGAGCAGGCAGCAGAGTCAGACCTTCCACCCTGCTCTGCCAACAGCCCACTGAGGACTCCCTGCTTCTGCTGACACTTCTGCAAGACGAGAGGAGATGCAGAGTGCAGCAGAAGAGGCACAAAACCTTCAGGCTCAGGCTCTGGGGTTTGGACTGTTTTCAAAAGGAGACATCCTCACAGAGGACAAGCTCCCTTCAGGGACTGATGGAACAGCATTTCCCCTTGGAGCCCCTGCAGTGGCTCTCTAGTCTGGGTTAGCTTTAGCCTTGAAGCTCTCTGCCAGACAGAGGTGCCAGGGATGCTGCCCTGGCCCAACAGAAGACCATCCTTGAGGGAGTCTGCCTTGGAACATTAGTGCCACACTCAGAGACACAGACTGCCTCCAGACCTTCTCAAAGGGCCCAGCAGAGAAGACTTTGAGAGAGCTCTGAGATATGCCCAACAGCTCCCCAGCCTGTGCTGCTAGTGCCAGCCCTCTGCAAACAGAGACTGGGAACTGCCCCAGGGAAGGTGCAGAGCAAGCTCCAGGCTCCCGGATCTGTGCCTGGCCCAGGGCCATGCCTGGGTAGCCTGCAGGAAACCTCTGCTGCAGAGGTGAGTCCCAGCCCCAGCATCAGCCAGCACTGGCACTCAAACCCCAGTGTCACGCCCCCCGTGCCCTGCATGGCTCAGAGCAGATGGGATCAGCTGGCAGGGCGCAGTGCCCAGGGAGGCACCGGTGTGAGCTCAGGGCAGCGCTGGGGGGGACGTGGAGCACTGCAGGGCCTCACTGATGCAGGAAACCTTACCCAGAGCAGCCCAGCAGAAGCCACTGCCAGCAGAGCTCAGCACCAGACACTGCCAGCCAGGCACCCCCTGCCTGCTGCCCAGAGCAGCCAGGCCAAGTAGGCCAAGTGTCAGTGTGGGACAGCAGGAGGCAGCTGGGGCTGTGGGCAACAGGGCAGCTCCAGCTGGCACCTCCCCAGTGGTGTTCCCCAGGGCTCAGCTCTCTGATCTTTGCTCTCAGAGGTCTCTTCCAGCCAAAGCGACTCTGCAGTTCTACAAACTGCCTGAATGTACCCAGCTGAGGAGCCTCAACCTGGACAGCCCTGCAGGCTGCTTGTGGCCAAGATGCCCGCTCTGCTGCCAAGGGAGAGGCCTGACCCTTGGCTGGAAGTGTGCTCACCACTGATCCAGTAAGCACAATGCAGTGGCTCCTGGCAGCCCAGCACTCTGCTTCCCTTCCTTCCTGATAAGCCAAGCTGCTGGCAAAGCCTGGGTAAGAAACAGAGCTGAAGGGCACAAGTTGTAATTCCTTTGCACTGGTGGTGAGCTGAAGCAGACCCCTCCTCACCAGCACAGGGGCACAAACCACAGGGAACTGTCTGCAGCAGCACTTTGGAGTCTGAAGCCTCTGGGGCTGCTTGGAAGCACAAAGGCCTTTGGGGGGTGGTTTTTCTGGTGAAGAAACAAAGCCTGGCTGTGTGAAACTCAAAGGGGTGCTTTGTTCAGGACATCCCCATCCTGTACCAGGTGCTAGCCTTGGCCTGCTCTGTGAGAGCCTTGCCTGCTGCTGAGGCTCCCTGGAGAAGCTCCGAGACTCCTGACTGAAGTCTTCTCAGACCTGGGCGAGGGCAGGTGGAAGAAGCCTGAAGTTCCTTTGAGAAGCGCAGTGCTAGGCTGCAAGTGGAGGCAGGCAGCCCTGCTCCTCCCCCTGTCTGGTGCTGAGGGAGCTCAGCAGCAGCTTGAGGGGCTGCAGGGTTGAGAAATGAGACTTGATTTTACCCCATTGAGCTGCTTTGTCTTCCTCACTCCCAGATCCCAACTACCAAAGCAGGTTTCCTTAGCCACCAAAACACCAAAGGTAAAACTTATCTTTCTTCCAGGCCTGCAAATTCTCCATTTCCCCACACTGTGCAGCTGCCCTTCGTAGGGAGCAGCCTAGAGAGAGCTGCCAGAGCAGCCTGAGAAGCAGAAGCAAGCCTGGATCGCAGCGAGATGCCTGCAGCCGCAGAGAGGGCAATGCCAGCGTGTGCCAAGCGCTTCCTGGGCTGCTGCTGGCAGGCTGGGCAAGCACCCACCCCTGGGGCTGCTGCAGGAGCCTGGCAGGGTGAGCCTGGATGTCTGTGCCTCCTCAACACCCACAGCTGAGCTCTGCCACAGCCACCAGAGCACTGCAGAGCTCTCCAGTGGCCAGTAAATACCAAACCCAAAGCAGGCCCTCAGAAGTGTCAGGAGCCTCACAGGGAGAGCCCCCAGGAAATGCAGCACCCCAGCAAAGCCTCCCCAGCAAGGGCAGCAGGAGTGCAGCCCTGCCAAAGCTCAGGGCATTCACTAAGTGAAGTATGAAAGGAGAGGAACAAAACTGAACAGAAGCATCCAAGGGTTTGCCTGCCACCCCAAAGCCTTGGAGGCAGTGACCTGGGGCCCGAGGAAAGAACAATCCCAATGTCTGTTGAGACAGAAAAGCTATCATGGAATGGCTCAGGCTGGAAGGGAGCTCAGAGCTCAGCTCCTCCAGCCTCCCCTCCATGCCCAGGGACACCTCCCAGCTAGGCTCAGCTGCTCAGGGCCTCATCCAGCCTGGCCCTCAACACCCCCAGGCAGGAGGCAGCCACAGCCTCCCTGGGCAGCCTGTGCCAGAGGCTCAGCAGCCTCCTGCTGAACAACTTCTGCCTCAGCCCCAGCCCTGTCTCTTCATCTAAGTGGCACACACCACCCTCCACCAGCTATGATCAGTTCCTCTCTCTGTTTCCAGACTCTGTCTCCATTCTCTCTTTGCCTTCAGCTGCCAAGCAAGTGCTGAAGTTCTGAGCATCCCCTGGCAGCACTGCTGGTTCTCAAACACACCCCAGGACACAGCCCCTGGCATGGGCTTCAAATGCCCTTCAAAACCAAAGCACAGGCACCAGAAATGATCTGCATGTAAGACCCAAGCTCTGTGGAAGGGCAAATTTCCTCAGGGCAGTAAGAAGGGGAAGGAACATTCCCTTAAATCTGAAAGCAGGGAGGCTGACACCAAAAACCATGAAGGACGCTGATGCAGCCCCCATGGTACCCCCAGCTTCAGCGCCCCCCACCCCCCCGCCCCTGCCTAAGCCAGGGTAAGGGCATCCCAGAGCTGCAGACATGAGGGAACAAGAGGCACTTTGTGCAGTGCTCAGCTCCAGAGAGGGCACTGGAGTGACAGCAGAGATGAGAAGCATCTCTTGGCATCCAGAGAATGCAGCCAAGCTCCAGGATCCCAGGCACAAGGCTGGCAGAGCACTGCTGGGCTTTGCTCTGGCTCCAAGGGTGGGGAGGGAGGTGCAGACCCTGCCAGGTGGAGGCTGCAAGTGAGGCAAGGAAAGTGCAAGCAGCAGCTCACTAGCTGGGAGATGGCTTTTGCCTCAGCCACAGCTTCCTGGCCTGTCACAGTAAAACTCTGCCTGAACCAGAGATCCTTTAGGGAGCACCAGGAACATGTCCCTCCTCTGCATTCCTTTCAGCAGTTAGGTGATGGCTGGACTCCATGATTCCAACCCAAACAATTCCACATTCAAGTCTTCTATAGCTTTAGAGTTCTTAGCATGTTCAAGTATCTGCAGACAGGAGAAGGGAAACATCTCTGAAGCTTCCTGACCATAGCTCCTTACCTGCAGGTGCAGATGGGCAGAGGGCTCTGTCTATGCAGCAGGGTTAGGGCAGGCTCCAGGCACAGCTGTCAGCTCTGCTGCCAAACTCAGCTGCTAGAACAAACAAGAGATCATTATGACCAGTCCAGTCCTGCTCCCCCTCCTCTCCTTGATCACAGAATGGCTCAGGCTGGAAGGGAGCTCAGAGCTCATCTGCTCCAACCTCCCCTCCATGCCCAGGGACACCTCTCAGCCAGACTCAGCTGCTCAGGGCCTCATCCAGCCTGGCCCTGAACACCCTCAGGCAGGAGGCAGCCACAGCCTCCCTGGGCAGCCTGTGCCAGAGGCTCAGCAGCCTCCTGCTGAACAACTTCTTCCTCAGCTCCACTCTAACCCTGCTCTGCCTCAGCTCCAAACCATTCCCCCTTGGCCTGGCTCCAGACCCCCTCAGCAAAAGTCTCTCTGCAGCCTTCCTGCAGGATCCCTTCAGGTCCTGGCAGGCAGCTTTCCTCCCATTGCCTCAGCCCATGGACCCAGCCAAGACTTTCTGAACAGCATTCCACAGGGATTTACCTGCTCTGGCTTAGCAAACTGGACCTGGCTGTGCCACTCAGCTGGTGCCTCAGCCCATCCAGGGATGGAGATGCATGGACACTGCTGGAGAAGAGCAACAGCATCAGCACAAAGCAGGAGAGCTGAGCACCGAGCTGCTGAAGCTGCCTTCACCTGCTGCAAAGTGACCAACTGCTAAGCCCCCAGCAGCCAACACTCACTCCAGTTACTGCTCCTTGGTTGCTCTTCCAGAGGGCTTCACAGTGGGTGGGCTTGGAAGCTGAAGCTGGAGGAGCTGTGATGCTGCTGCAGCAGCAGGGACTGACACTGCTCACAGAGCTGCATTATCTTCAGCCCTGCTGCAGCACCAAAGCTCTTCTCAGAGCACTCTGCAACCTGAGTGGGAAAGGTAAAGCTGAGAGCCACTCTCTGTCCTCAGGGACCCCTATTAAGTCAGATTCCCAACATCAAGCACTTCCTCTTTGTTTCCCTCCAGCCATATGGCTTCCTGACAGAACCTCTGCAGACAATCAATCCATTAATCAAGGCCCTGCTGCAGGAAAAGGCTTTTTCCCTTCATCAATCCAGACATTTTCATGGAGATGGTTTATGTATTTTCTGTGGAAGTCCCACAGAAAATACTGAAGGGTTCTTTGTTCTCACCCTGCAGCCTTGGAGGCTGGAGCCCCAAGTCCAGAACCAGCCCAGCAGGCAGCTGTGTGCTGGGCTGCATTCAGAGGAGTGTGGGCAGCAGGGCAGGAGAGGGGATTCTGCCCCTGGACTCTGCTCAGACCTCACCTCCAGGAGCCCTACAAGTGTGGAGGTTCCTGGGGACTTGCTGAGCCCTCCCCTGGCTGCCCTGCTGGAGCTGAGTGCACCCAGGCTTGGCTCACAAGGGGCTCCCCAGCAGCACAGCAGAGATGGTGCCAGGTCCTAGCAGGAGTTTGCTCAGGTGTTGAAAATCTCTTTTCTGGATCCTTGTCTTTGCTCATCATCAGCCCAAGCCTGCCCTACAGACTTCCTCCATGAGCAGCTCTGGGCTAGCCCAAAGCAACAATCCAGTGCCAGGTCAGTTTTGCTTCTGTTAGCAGGCACATCACACACTGCTCTGCCTCTCCAACCAAGCCTTCCCACCCCAGGGAGCTGTCACCCAGCACAGGCATCTCCCTTGCACCTCCTGCTCTGCAGCTCCACACCTGCTGCCAGGCACAGCCTTCCCAGTTCAGTGAGGTTCAGGGCATGCAGCCTGACTGCATCTCCCAACCACAGCCCAGAGTAACCTGAGCTGCACAGCTGGAGGTGCCCCTGGCACAGGGGCAGGGGGAAGCCAGCAGTGCAGCAAGGGAGCTCAGAAGCCAACCACAGCCCTGCTGCAGGGATGTCACAGATGGCTTCTGCTGGGTGGCACCTGAAAAGCCAACCAAAGGTCCCCTCCCTAGCATGGCTCACAGTCTGCACAACACCCAGAGCTCAGGCACCAGGACCAGGGCCGTTGTGCCACCACGTAGCAGCTGCTCCTCTGGTTAGAAGGGGAGGCAGAGGTCAGCAGCTGCTCCTGAAGGCAAGCGCAGGGCTGCCACTAGGAAGGTCTGCAGGTGCCCAGGGGAAACACAAGAGGCATAAAGACCTTTTGAGTGTTGCCTGCTCTGAGCAAGAGCACAGCAGATGAACTCCTCACCCAAGGTGGAACCAGGTGAGGCACCTGCAAGCCCTCTGGGGCCAGAATGGCCACATGGTGCCCCCAGAGAGCTCAAGTGCTGTGTTCAGCTGTCCCCACACAGGACTGAGCTGCTGCTAGGCTTCTCCCTGTACCACCTCTCAGGGCACAGCTGCCCCCGCAGCTGATGAGCCCAGCACTCCATGCCTTCCAAAGCCCCTGCCCAGGACCCAGCAGCTCCCTCTCCACACTAATTCAATTACAGCACAGCTCCCTGAGCCACCTAAAAATAAGCAGCACAAGGTGAGCAGTGTCCCTGCTGGCACTGCACCCAGGAGCCCTGGGGGTGAGGCTGGGCAGGGAGCAGAGCGCTGCTGACTCTGCAGGGAGAAGCAGGGCACTGGTGCTACATCTCCTGTGTTTGCAGGGTGGTGCTTGTCACCCAGGCATGGAGATGGAGTGGAGCAGACACCTGCAGCATCTCTGCATTCTGACCAAAGCACAGATAGGCCCTGGGAGGCCCAGGCTGTCCTGCCCAGGTCACAGCCCTGGCTCCATGCAGCAAGTCACCTGGCCATGGGTGCTGAGGGGGTTTTCCTTCTTCAGATCTGTGACCTAGAAGGGAAGCCAAAGAACTCTGGGAGAAGGGAACTGCAGGCAGCTGAAAGCCCTCCTGACTCAGGCCAGCAGCAGCTGACTCACTGCCCCCTGGGCACTCAGGGCCCAGCTGGGCACCTGCAGCTCCTGGAGAGAAACTGTGCTTCACTCCTCAAGTTCAGGAAGCTCAACTAGGGCAGAATCAGCCCTGCACCAGCACAGCTGAGGGGGAGCTGAGGGAAAGCAGCGCTGTGGAGAAGGACCAAGGAGTGCTGCTGCCCACCAGCCAGCAGGGTGTCCTCATGGCCAAGGAAGATTGCATCCAGCAGCTCCAGGAAGGTTCTCCTGCCTCTGCTCTGGTGAGGCCACATCTGCTGCTGCCAGGGGGGACACCTGCACCCCTGCAGCCAGCTGACAAGAGAGTTGCTTGCTTGGGGCTATCAAATGACACCAGTGAAGGAACTGCCCCTCAGGACAGACTGGCATCTCCCTGCACCGTGTGTGGCACCTCCGCACAGCCTCTGAGCCTTGACACCTGATCTGTAAGCAGCTCAAAGTTCAGCACCCCTCACAAACAATTCCAGTTACAACAGCTCCTCAGTGTCTGCAAAGTGCATGGTGCTAAAAACCCAACAGCTCTTGGCTCTGTGAGGTTCAGTGCCAGGGCAGAGAGTCAGCTCCCAGAGCCAGCAGCTGGAGCTGCCCACTGAGAGCACCAACCTTGGAGTCCCCATGGAAACGCAGCTGGGATCAGCACAGAGATCCCAGAGTTTAAAGCCAACCTCTCTCCATCTGGCCCAGGAGCAGAGATGCTGGAGTTGCAGCAAGGGCTGCAGACAGACACAGCTGCCATGCCCCTAGTGATGGAGAGCCTCATCCTGCCCCAGGGCTCTCGCCCTCACCAGGAGCCAGCCAGCCCCTCACGAGCCACAGAGATCCATGTTCACGAAGGGGACAGCACTCCAGAGCCATGCACCCAGGAGGAGAGATGCTGCCAGGCTGTGGGAACACGAAGAGCTGTCCCCAGACCCCTACTGGCCCGAGGCAAGGCCCAGGAGGGTGCCTTCCACCGCCCCGGTGCCACACTCGTGCCCAGAGCTGCAAGGGAGAAGCCTGGCCTGGGCACCACGGCTGCAGGATGCCAAAGCCATTTGCAGTGGTATTTGTGGCTCCTGCTCCCTGTGTTTGGCAAGAGCAGAGGAAGAGCAATTTTCTGGAAGTGCTTCCATGGATCTTGCAGCTGCTGACAACACTCAGCTGCTCTCAGACACCGCTGCCCTGCCAGCCCCTTCCCCATGCGCTGCTCGCTCCAGGCTGTGCCAAGCTTCTCGTGCTCCTGAACCCTGCTCTTTCACCAGCTCTGAGAGGGCCATTTCCAGCTGTGAGCAAGAGCTTGAGGAGCTCACCCTGGGCCCTAATCACAGCTCTGCAGACAGACAGGTGGCATTGCAAATGCTGCCCCTCTCCAGCAGCCTGGTGACACAGCTCAGCTTCAGAGCTGTGCAAATCCTTGCAGAGAAGGGGTCTGGAGGCCAGTTCAGAGAAGCAGTTTCAAGAGAACCAAACCCAACTGGTTCTTCCAAGAAAGCCCCACAGCCCCATGGGGATCAGGATGCCAGCTGGCACTTCAAGATGCACCACACAAAGCAGCATCCCCTCCAGATGACTGGAGGCTCCCTCCCAGAGCTGAGGCTTGGGACTCTGGCCCAGCGAGCACAGTTCTGCCCACACCAAACAGATGCAGGGATTCTCTTCCCACCTGTGTGCCTGGCACCTTCCAGAGTTAACCATCACAAGAAACAGAAAGCCTGGAATGTGAACTCCAGAGCATCCCCAGGCACACAGCAGGGACCACACTGCTTCCCCAACCTCCATGCAGCGACCAAGCCACTTCCTGTCATGTGCTGTGATTCACCATGAAGTACTCCTCAAGAATGCAGCAACTCATCCTGCAGCATCCCATCAACGAACAGTAACCCCTGAAAGGCACACCCAGGCCCCTTGCTAAGATCAGACACTGAATCCACCACAGAGACACGGACTGCAAGGTCAGAGATTGCTGGAAAGCAGCTGCAGCAGCTCTGGGAATCAGCAGTACTCAAACAAGGGGTGGACAAGCAGCAGCAGTCTGCCCAGCTCAGATGATCAAACCTATTCCATAGCCACAGAGTGGCTCAGGCTAGAAGGGAGCTCAGAGCTCATCTCCTCCAACCTCCCCTCCATGCCCAGGGACACCTCTCAGCCAGACTCAGCTGCTCAGGGTCTCATCCAGCCTGGCCTTGAACACCCCCAGGCAGGAGGCAGCCACAGCCTCCCTGGGCAGCCTGTGCCAGAGGCTCAGCAGCCTCCTGCTGAACAACTTCTTCCTCAGCTCCACTCTAACCCTGCTCTGCCCCAGCTCCAAACCCTTCCCCCTTGGCCTGGCTCCAGACCCCCTCAGCAAAAGTCTCTCTGCAGCCTTCCTGCAGGATCCCTTCAGGTCCTGGCAGCAGCTCTGAGGTGCCCCTGGAGCCTTCTCCTCTGCAGGCTGCACAGCCCCAGCTGCCTCAGCCTGTGCTCAGGGCAGAGCTGCTCCAGCCCTTGGAGCATCTCTGTGGCCTCCTCTGGGCCCAAGCTCATGACAAGTTAACAATCAGGCTCAGTGTTTCCCATTGCTGCAGTCTGTGACTTCCAAATGCCAGGGCCACACCGACACAGCCAGCAAACAGCCACGGACCTGAGATCAGCCTCCTGCTCTCCCAGCAGCCCTACCACATGCAAGCAGCTTCCTGCCTCCAGGCACAGAGCCCGAGAGCAGCCCAGAGCTGAGCACATCCTGCAGCGAGGCAGGCACGGGACTGAGCTTTGCCTTGTGTCAAAGGAAAGAGCAATTCAGCAGCTGCAGAGGCAGCAGCCTGTGCCTGGCAGCTCAGCCTCAGCTCTCCTGTGTGGGAATTCACCATCTGCTCGGCAGCCCCAGGCAGGCCTGCTCCAGGGTGGCACCCCCAGGGCTCCTGGCGCTGGGGCACACGGCACAGAGCCCAGCAGCCACCCTGGGCTCCCCTGTCTGTCCAGGCTGTGGTCCGAGGCCGTGAGCAAGGGCAGCCCAGGCCAGCAGAGGAGGCACAGCTGCCAGGGGACACGGAGGGGAGCAGCTTGAAAAGGCTTCCTAACAAAAAGATGCTGTTTGCAACGGCTGCAGGACACAGATCCTGATCTTTTAGGATGACTGCCAGAAGTACAGCAGGCTGGAAATGGTCGCTGGAAAGGAGAGCAAGGCAGAACGCCTGCGGGAAAGGTGCGGCTGGAAAGAGCTCCCCCGGCAAGGCTGGGTGTGTGCCAGCCCCAGCTGCTGGGGGAGCAGGAGGCCTCTGCCCCCTGCAAACACATCTGCACAGCACAAACTCATGGACTCAGAGGCTGGGATGGCCTGCAAGGGACCTCCGAGACCACCCACTCCTGCCATGGGCACCTCTCAGCTAGCCTGGAAGCTCCCTCTGCCCAGCTCTCCAGCCGCCAGTCTCAGCGGTGGAGGCACAGCCTGATGAGGTGTCAGCCACTGCTCCCACTTGGTACCACCAGCAAACTGGCTGGGAGGACACTGTCCCTTCATCCAGGTCACTGATGCTGGACAGGACTGCACCCAGAACTGCTCCCTGGAGAACACCACTCCAGTGAGGGCATCCAGACAGACTCTACCCCACTGGCCACAGCCCTCCGAGCTGCCCCCCAGCCCTGTGCCTGTGTGCTGAGGCTGCACTGCTTTGTGTGGAGTGGAAGAGCAGCCTCTAGTACTCCGCTCCCAGCCTCACCACGACCCCCAGGCTCCTTGCCAGAGCTGCTGTAAGGCTTTCCTGAGAGGCCTTGCAGGGCAGCTCAGTGTCTGCCTGGGACCAGGAGACCAGGAGTGTAGCTGAGAGGTGTCCCTGCCCATGGCAGGAGGTTGTAGATGAGCTCTGAGGTCCCTTCCAACCCAAACCATTCTGTATGCCTATGAGACAGGCAGGAGCCATCTGCACCTCAGGAGCCCTGGAGAGCACAAGGCAACCAGTCAGACACCCTCAGGTTGGGCTCAGCAGAGCACCAGAACCTAAAGCTCTTTTAAAACTGACCTCAAAGCTCAGCCAGCTCCAGCCCCCTGCCATGGGCAGGGACACCTCCCACCAGCCCAGCCTGCTCAGGGCCTCATCCAGCCTGGCCTTGAGCACCTCCAGGGAGGAGGCAGCCACAGCCTCCCTGGGCAGCAGTGCCAGAGTCTGCATAAACATCTCCAATTATTTAGGCTTTTGGAGGTGCCTTTAGAATGCCAAGCACGAAGGGCACTACGAGACAGGAGAAAATCTCTCTGCAGCATCACTTCAGTAAATCCAGTCCCTGTCTGCTCCCCACCAGTGACAGTTTTCAGAGGTTGGGGTAAGTGATTGAATCCTACAGAACAAAACCTTGTCTGGAGGTGATGGAGCAGTCCCCAGGCAGTCAGGAAGCCTTAGGCCCAAGACAGAGAAGTGTATTTGCCATTTCCCTCTATTTAGCCTCACTTCTACCTGGCAGTGTGCAAATACCTTTAAAAGGTCATTAATATTTTGTACAGCAAGCCCAGAGTGAAGCTGCTACTTACTGCTTGCTTGTCCTCCCCACAGCAGTGGGTGATGCTCAGAGCTCTTCCCACAGCTGTTTGTGGGGTGCAAATGCAGCTGCTGCAGCTCCCTGCCCTCTGCTGAGGACAGATTTGTGCACAAACACTATTTACCTGCCACTGGCTCCCCAGTGTGAGTGGAGCTGAAAGGGAAAAGGCAAACCCAACCCCCCCAAACAACCCAACCCGAAGCAACTGGACTGAATTTGCCTGTCCTACACATCTCCAGGGCTGAGCTTCAGCACTCCTGGGAAAACAATCACACTGGGGAGTGAAGGGCAACAGCAGATAAAGGAGACCAAGAATCTTGTCAAGAGAGATAAAAGTGTGGTCAGAGGTCAGTGAAGGACAAGGGCAGGGAGAGGAAGACTTCTAGAAGGTTCCTGGCTGGGGTTTGCTATGTGGTAAGGCAGAGAGCTGCCAGCAGCAAACAGGCTGCCTCCCAGGGAGCAGGGAATGGGCACTCCAGGATGCCAGGATCACTCCAGGTCAGGTGCTCTGGGCACATTAAGCCCAAGTGCAGGACACAGCAAGGTCTCCCCCACCAGCCCTGGCTCCATGCAGCTCAGCAGCACAGGAGTTAGAGGAAGGCTTCTGCAGCTGGCAGACAGGCAGGGAAGGGCCCAGGGTCCCTGCTTCTCCTCGAAAGGCAAATGCTGTGCTGCAGCCAAACACCACCTAGAAAGCCACCAGGTCGTGGGCAGGGATTTAGGAAGCCTGGCAGCAGGGCAGAGCAGAGAGATGCAGAGATGGCAGCCAGCACAGCCAGCAGGCACTGCCGGCGAGGGCTGGAGCAGGCGAGGAGGCAGCACGGGGTGAGGAACAGCCCCGAGCCCGGGCCAGGCACAGCCCCGAGGCCCGGCCACAGAACAGGTAGGGTTGGAAGGGTCCTTGAAGTTACCACTGCCTCCAGGCCCCTGCCGCGGGCAGGGACACCTCCAGGGACTGGACACCCACCAGCTCTCCGGGTAACCTGTTCCAGCATCCCCTTAAGGCTTCTTGGAAGCAGAAGAGCCCAAACGCCTCCTTCCTGGAATTCCTCAGGTTGGAATCCCCAGGACAAGGTGAGCAGGGATCTGGAGAGCAAACGGAGGGCTGGCCGTGGAGGGGCTCTGCTGCTAAGCCAGCAGAAATGGCTTTTCTGTTCAGCCTGGTCTGTAAACGGAGGCTCATTCGGGCACTGCCGACCCAGCCCAGACCCAGCTGAGCACAGTGGCTGCTGATGAAGCATTGTGCTACACCGCTTAGCAGCTCCTCCACAGAATCAGTCCCTTTGTATGCTAAGCAGCCCCTGCTACCTCGGGGGCTACCAACCCCTCCCCAGCACAGGCTGCAGCCTTTCACTCAGCTGAGCCTCCAGAGCTCTGTCCTTGCTCCCACAGAAACCACTGGAAGGCTTGGGCTGGCTCGGCGGCGCAGATGGAGCCCGCAGCAAGCACACACAGAGGGATGGAGTAGCCCCGAGGTGAGGAACTGCTTCTTAAACTCAAGCAGAACTCCACACACGACCACCTTCTGATGGGCAGGGGCATTTCACCACTGCCCCACGCCCCTCTCCAGATGCCATTTGCCAGGCACTGGTGCTGGTTAACGCTGCCAGCTCCACAGCTGCCAAGCCACGCTGAGCTGGTTGGGATCTTGCTTCCCAGTATCCACTTTTAAATAGTCAGCTGTGGCACCTTCCTGCTCTCTTCTGCAGGAAGGGTTTGCCATGTGCAGACACCTGATGAGTGAGACCCTTCCTGCCCTTCCTTCTCACAAGGCAGGGGAAGCAAGAAAAGCCTCTCCGAGCACCTCACAAGAAGCACTGACCAGCAATAAAAAGCCCAAACCAAGCCGAAGTGACAGCTGAGTGTGGAACTGCAGCAGGGCAGAGTTAGACTGGAGAGGAGGAAGAAATCCTGCCCAGTGAGGCTGGGGAGACTCTGGCACAGGCTGCCCTGGGAGGCTGTGGCTGTGCCCTCCCTGGAGGTGATCAAGGCCAGGCTGGATGAGGCCCTCAGCAGCCTGTGCTGGTGGGAGGGGTCCCTGCCCATGGCAGGGGGTTGGAACGGGATGAGCTTAGGAGTCCCTTCCAACCCAGCCCATGCTGTGAGCCTGTGGCTTGTGCCCCAGACCAGCCTTCCTCTACCACTCTGCCCTTCACTCCACACTGCAGAGCCCAGGGCAGAACCCATCTCCAGGGCAAGGGCTCTGCCCTCACTCACTGCCAAGCTCCATGCAGCTTATCTCCAACTTCAGATGAAGGAACTCAAGCTGACAACAAAAATACCTTTGCCAAAGCAACAAAGAATGCTTTGTTCTCAATCTCCTCACAGGCATGGCAGGAGGGAGGGGGAGAGGACAGAAAGCAGATAGGGATCTGCTGAAGATCCCAACCAGCCCAGTGACAACGGCAGCCCCTCCACCCCAGAGCCACCCCCTCCCCCTTTGGCACCGACACGAAACATCTGGCTGCCTAAATTGCAGTCTTGCTCCCTCCCTGCTCCCCAGGCTGCCGACTGAGGATGCCTCAAAGGGCCCTCCAGACACAGCAGCTCCCTTTGAGTAACAGCTTGGAAACGTGGACCAAAGCCTCGGGAGCACAACACACTGGCACAAAGCCCCCAGGAGCAACCCCCCACAGCACCCCCTGCCCCTCCAGCAGCACCACGGGGAGCTGCAGCTCCCCAGACAGAGTGGCACACAATTACAGAGCACAGCCAGTGCAAACTGTATGACCTGATGGGCTGGCCTCAAGCTGTGCCAGGCCAGGTTTAGGTTGGGCATTAGGAACCATTTCTTGCCCCAAAGGGCTGGCCAGAGCAGCGGTGGAGTCCTCATCCCTGGAGGGGTTTAAAAGACTGGAGATGTGGTGCTGAGAACTTGGCAGTGCTGGGCTCATCTTCGAGGTCTTCTCCAACCTAAACTACTCTGTATCTGACCAGGGGACACAGCAAGCTGCCTGCAGGGAACACAGCAGTGCTGTGGCAGGTAAGGAAGTAAAGCTTCAAGCAGCACCCACCCTGGAGCAAAGGCAGGGTCCAGTGGAAGTCACTCACAGGACACTTCTCCAAGCTTCCCTCCACTTTCCACTCAGAAGTAGCCAGGCATTAAAACAGAAGGCTTCAAAAATCCCCCAAACCACCACAAGCTCCAGTGCTGGAGAAAGAGAGACCCTCTCCAAGGGTAGCTGTCATGGCACACAGGCAGCAGCACACAGCACAGGACACCACTGCAGCTCACCCTGCTGCTGCTCTGCAGGGGACAGACCAAGCCTGGAGTGCCTCACCCCTTCCCAAAGCTCCAATAGCCTCTGGGTACATCTGCAGGATAATTTTCCAGTCAGGTTAACCCCCCTGCAGCATGAACTGCACCCACCCCAGTCCTGAGCAGGAATGGCAGCCCCAAAGCTTCAGGACCTTTGCAGAGTTCACTTTTATTTTCTCTTCACATTCCTCTGAGTAAGAGCTTCTGGGACTGCAGAGAGCCTAGGGGGCACAGCTTCACTGATTTGGCAGCTGAACCCAGGCTGGGTGCAAAGTGGATTGAGAGCAGCCCTGGAGAAAAGAGCCCTGGGGGTGCTGGGTGCTGAGCAGCTCCCCAGGAGCCAGCAGTGCCTCCTGCAGCCCTCAGGCAGCTGTGTGCTGGGCTGCAGCCAGAGCAGGGTGGGCAGCAGGGCAGCAGAGGGGATTCTGCCCCTGGGCTCTGCTCAGACCTCACCTCCAACCCTGCCTCCAGCTCTGGGGTCCCCAGCAGGAGAAGGACACAGAGCTGCTGGGGAGAGTCCAGAGGAGGCCACAGAGATGCTCCAAGCTGAGGCAGAGCAGGGTTAGAGTAGAGCTGAGGCAGAAGTTGTTCAGCAGGAGGCTGCTGAGCCTCTGGCACAGGCTGCCCAGGGAGGCTGTGGCTGCCTCCTGCCTGGGGGTGTTGAGGGCCAGGCTGGATGAGGCCCTGAGCAGCCTGTGCTGGTGGGAGGTGTCCCTGGGCATGAAGGGGAGGTTGGAGCAGATGAGCTCTGAGCTCCCTTCCAGCCTGAGCCATTCTGACCTGCAAGCCGAGACCCACCCTGGTCAGCAGGCTCCAGCACCAGAGTTCCAGTAAGACATCCTCTGCCCTGCCTGAAGCTGACAGCACCCTGGGGTCAGAAGCCATCAGTGCAGAGGGGTTTGTCTGCTGCCCTGTGCTCAGCATTGGAGCTTCCCCACACTCAGGTTGAATGTCCTGACCTAGCTGACCCCCACCTTACCTTCAGCAGCAGTGCCCTGGACTAGAACTGCTCTGGCAATGGCTGTTGATGCCTTTGCAGGCACTGGGCTGAGCTGCTCACCAGCTCCTGACCTTCAGCAAAACACAAAACCACTACTTTGTTAATAAATATTTCCTCAGCAATATTCCAGCCCTGCCTTGTCCCATCCAAAGGGAGGGCTGCAGGGATGACCTTCTGTCCTCATTACCATTCTTCCCTCCTTGTGCTAAAGATAGCAGAGAGTAAAAATAAATAAATCCTCAACAGCACCAGGAATTAGACAATGTCATGCTGAAAGATGCCCTAAGTGGCCAGCTCCTGCCCTGCCTGAGGGCTCTGCCCCACAGAGGGGAGCAGCCTTGCCTTGGTGGTCTCTTGGCAGCAGCTCCATGCCCAGCTGCAGTTTCTTGTCAGCCTGAACTCCCTGGAGCAGATCAGCAGAGCACCTGAGCAGCTGGGTGGTACAGGCCACTGGAACACCACTGGGGTTTGCTCTGCCCATGGCTCTCTCTCAGCACATAGCTTTGAAGTGCCACCACAGAGGGCTGGCCAGCAGCTGAAAGCAGAGCCTGGTCCAGCCATGCCCACCACAGAACAGCCTCTGTGCTGGCCAAGCCCTCTTAGGGCTCTGGAAGGAGTGACTGGGAAGTTAAAAAGTGAATCCAGTGGCATCCTCAAGCACCTCTGAAAGCTTGCAGGCCCCTCAGACTCAGCCACTCTCCACTTACCCCAAAGAGGAGCAGACACTGACAGACTTGAGTGCAGGGACAGCAAGAGGGACCCCAGCTATAAAAATACATTGCTGATAGGGCCTGGATTAGCAGGAGCAGGGACCTGCTCATGCCCCTGTACTCAGGAGGCTGGAACTGGATGATCTGATGGCCCCTTCCAACCCCAACCATTCTGTACACCACTTTCAGTGAAGAGCAAGAGCTGCCTGCAGCAGGGGCACAGCTCTGCCTTTACCAAGTGTGCAACTCCCCAGGGGCACAGCAAAGCCAGCACCGAGATCCTCATCCCATCACACTGAAGTCCCAACCCCACCGGAAGGAAAGAAAACCTGAGCTTCTGGAGCAGCCCTAGAAAGCCACACAACATCTCCATGTCATTTGAGCACAGACCTTAAAGGGCTTAAAGGCCCAGACAAAGACCTGACCCTAGGCAGCACAGAAAGAAGCCCCCAGGCCCTGAGCCCATCTCATCCCTGGAGCTCACCAGGGGAGCAGGCCCCCAGAACTGCACACAGCACGCTCAGAGGATGCTCTGCCCGCTCCCCGAGGGACAGCCCCCACCTGCAATCCAATTTAACAACTTGGAGAGGCCAAGATTCCTTCAGGTGCAGCTTGAGGCAGCTGGAACATGCACCAACACTGTCAGAGAGGCCAGGGGACAAACCCCCCTCCAGTCCCAGCCCCACCGCAGGAGGCTCAAGCTGCTCAGAGGATGGCACCGAGCTTTCCTGCCCAGCTCAGGAAGGAGCACTGGCACCAGCAGAAGCGCCACCCAGTAGCAGTCAGCAGCACAGCCACACAAGGAGCACCACCTGCACCGGGAACCATCCCTACAATCCCCTGAGAGCCATGCTCCTGCCAAGCACAGCCCCCACCGCCTGCCTCGGCGGCAGCAGCCTCGCCGGGGCCCAGCTCTGCCTTTCAGCAGCTGCATCTCCTCCCTCCCAGCTAACACGTTCCTCTGCAGGGCCTCCCTCCGAAGGGATGCTCGGCAGCCCCAACCTGGCTCCTCACAAGCACTGGGGGTGCTGCCAGAAGCAGCCCAAGGCACAGGCTGGAAACTCTGCTGGTCGGATTTGGTTTTCCTCTCCTACTTTTCCCCATTCCGAAGTTTTTTAAACTTCAGGAAAGATAAAAAAAGAAGATTCATAAAACTCAGATTGTGTTGGGCTGTTAGGGATGGGGAGGGAGAAGGATGGAGAGAGGACTCAAGTGCAAGTGAAGCAGCTTCACTCTTTCGGTTGTCCTGAAGGGCACAGAATCACTAAGGCTGTTAAAGACCTTTAAGATCAAGTCCGGCCCAGGTAAGGCCAAGCTGCTGGCTCAGTTTCCCCGGCCCATCACAGATCAAACATTCTCTTGCTGCAAGACACACAGCCCTAGTTTAACGCCCAGCCTACTCCCCAGCTGGATACCACCAAACAAAAGCTGATCTGAGAGGCAATTTTACCTCTTTGAAGAAACAGGAAGGGCAATTAGAGCCCATCTCAGTCTGCTCTTCAGCCACCTAAACCCGTGGCGTTCTGGGGCAGGACTCGTCGGAGGTAACAGAAGCAGGACCCACCCAGTTCCTTCTCCCCTCCGAGGCTGACATTCCTTGGCCTCTCAACACTTCCCACAGCCACACCACCCCCGTTCCCTGGCAGCTGAACACCATTAACAGGTGTCTGCAGCCACCAGCAGCTGATGGACCTCCCTGTGCCCCTGCCCAGGCTCACCTCACCCGGGATGCAGGAGCTTGGGAGCTGCAGAGCAGACGCCGTGAGCCACAAACCAGCCCTGACAGCTGTGAGCAGCTCCCAGTGACTGCTAACCTGCCAAGCCCTGCTGTGCCTGCAGCCTGGACTGGAAAGTCTGGCAGGTGTCACCCTAAAGGGGATGCTGACAGCTGTAACCCTCCCTTCCTGATCCCTCACCCTGATGAAAGCCAGGGACTAAGATGCTGGGGGGCCTGCAGCATCCATCCTGTGAGGAGAGGCCGAGAGCTGAGGCTGTGCAGCCTGCAAAAGAGCAGCCTGAGGGGAATCTGATGAATGCTGATCAATAGCTAAAAGGGGCAGTGCCAGGAGGATGGGACCAGGCTCTTCCCAGTGGTGCCCAGGGGCAGGCCAAGGGGCAGTGGACACAAACTGGAACCCAGGAGGCTCCATGTGAACATAAGGGAAAAATTCTTCCCTGTGAGGGAGGCAGAGTCCTGCAGCAGGCTGCCCAGGGAGGCTGTGGAGCCTTCTCTGGAGCATTCCAAACCCACCTGGCTGTGTCCCTGTGGGACTGACTCTGGGTGGCCCTGCTCTGGCAGGGGGCTTGGACTGGATGGTCTCCAGAAGTGCTTTCAACCCCTGCCGTGCTGTGATATTGAGCTGCAGTTTAGCAACGGCTCTGCTGGCACAGAAGAGGCTGCTCTGCTGGAGAGAGCAGAGCCTGGCACACACCACTGGGCTGCTACAGCCCCAAAACCAGACCCCTGGACCAGACCTTCTCCACAACGGCTCCGAGCTGCTGAAACCAAGGAGCAGAATCCATTTTCTTACCCTTTAAAGTCCATGCCCCCGTGTTGCCCCACTGCACTGATCTGCTTTTCCCCTCTCCCCCACACCAAAAAGCAGCCCTACTAAATCTCACCCATTCCCTGCTGGCAGAACATGTTTCCATCTCACTGCTGGTGTGGGTTTGTTTGGGGTTCCCCCACCCCCCCTTACCGGGGGAGAAAAAGAGAGAGAAAGGGATTGGGGCAGCAGTAAAAGATTAATTGTGAAACAAATCAGTACTGACTGGGGGGGGAAAGGACCAAAATAAACAAACAGTGCACGGCGTGGGGGGCGGGGGGGGAAGAAAAAGAAAAATAGGTTTGGTTTTCTTTGCGGTGCCAACAACAGGGAACCAAAAACACTACTGCAAAGACTTCCAGTGTGTCAGGAAAGTGGCTTCTGAATTCCCTTCCTCAAGGACACGCAGAATATTCCTGTACTTTTCACACGATGCCCGAAGGAAAGGGAGAGACAAAATGCCAGGAGAGAGGAAAAATGCTGGAGAGAGCTGGAGAAGTAGCGAGGGAAGGAGCGAAAAGGACGGGAAGCAGGGAGGGCGGCAGCGGAGCCGGGAAGCGGGGAACGGGAGAGCCCAAACGCCGAAAGCCGCCCCTGGAAGCGGGAATGCGAGGGGAGGAGGAACGAGGCGGCGGGGACGGAAAGTTGGCGAGAGCGGGCGGCGAGCGCAGGGGCAGCGGCGGCGGGGCCGAGGGGCTGCGGGGCCGGCTCCGCGGGGCCGGCTCCCCGCCGCGGCTCCCCGCACACTTACCGCTCGGCTGCTCGGCCCGCGGCGGCTTCCCCGGACTCCCCAACGGCCCCGGCGGCCGCCGGCTCCTCCTCAGCCCCGCGGGGGGCGGCGCGGCCGGCGGCGCAGCGCCTGAAGGCTGTGCCCAGCCCAGCCCAGCCCGGCCCTCCGGGGCTCCCCGCTCCTCCCCCCGGCTCCGCCGGGCCGCCGCCGCCCGCTCCTGCCCCGGCCCGGCGGCGCGCAGGGTGTCCTGAGCCCGGAGCGGCCGCCCCCGCCTCCTTCCTGCCGCTCCCCCGCTCTTCACCGGGCGAGACATGTAACGGAACTGGGACGGCTGCGCGGCATTGTGGGAGCTCTTAAAGCCGCAGCCGCCCGCCGGGGCCCGCGCCGCCGCCGCCGCCTCCCCGCGGCCCGGGGGCGGGCAGCGCAGCCTGGCCTGAAGGCGGCCCCGCGGAGCCCCCGGGACCGGGCAGCGCAGCCTGGCCTGAAGGCGGCCCCGCGGAGCCCCCGGGACCGGGCAGCGGAGCCTGGCCTGAAGGCGGCCCCGCGGAGCCCCCGGGACCGGGCAGCGCAGCCTGGCCTGAAGGCGGCCCCGCGGAGCCCCCGGGACCGGGCAGCGGAGCCTGGCCTGAAGGCGGCCCCGCGGAGCCCCCGGGACCGGGCAGCGCAGCCTGGCCTGAAGGCGGCCCCGCGGAGCCCCCGGGACCGGGCAGCGCAGCCTGGCCTGAAGGCGGCCCCGCGGAGCCCCCGGGACCGGGCAGCGCAGCCTGGCCTGAAGGCGGCCCCGCGGAGCCCCCGGGACCGGGCCGCGCAGCCTGGCCTGAAGGCGGCCCCGCGGAGCCCCCGGGACCGGGCAGCGCAGCCTGGCCTGAAGGCGGCCCCGCGGAGCCCCCGGGACCGGCCGATGCGGCGGCGGGGCGGGGCGCGGCGGTGCCCCGGGAGGAGCGGGGGGGATCAGTCCCAAAGGAGCAGACGTGTGAGAGCTTGGCGGGGGCGCAGCCGGGGCCGGGGGTTGCTTGCAGCGTTTCGGGAGCACTCGGGAATGCCTTTGGAGCTTGCTTGGAGCTGCAGCCTGGGCAGCCGGCGGTCGGTGCCGGCTGCTGGTGCGGTGCTGGGGTGGAGAATTCCCCCCTCGGCTCCGGCGGAGCAGCAGAGCGGCTGTAAGCAGGCGGCAGATTGGGGCAGAAAGTTCCGAGTGAGAAGTTTTCAGCAGTTTTGCAACTTGCAGGAGGAAAAAGCGTTTGCAGAAAGAGAGAAAACCCAACCAAGCCCAAAGGCATTTTGAAAATCAAGCGGGGAGCAGTGGGGCACCGACATTTGTCACTGTCAGATGCCTTCGTGCTGGGCAGCCCCGGCTACAGGTCATCCTCTGGGCTGGTGGCGCTTCCAGAGCTGCCTGAGCACCGCAGAAACACAGAATGGTTTGGGTGGGAAAAGCTCTCTGAGGTCATCCAGTCCAGCATCAACCCAACCCCACCAAGGCCACCAAACCCTGGCCCCAGGTGCCATGGCCACAGGGTTCTGGAACACCTCCAGACACGGGGACTCCACCACCTCCCTGGGAAGTCTGTGCCAATGCCTGCTGCATGCCCAGAGCTGTGTGGTTGTGTAAGGCCTCCGCTGACCTTGCTCCATCAGGAGCAGCCCTGAATGGATCCTAGCAGCAGAGACACAGCTAACTGGCACGGCTCACTGATGTCCTGCAGGGTTTGTGTTCAGCAGGGAAATGTTCAAGGGGCTGGGGGGCGTCAAACTAAAGCTGCTGTCTGAAATTCCAGGGAAGCAAACAAACATCAGATTAGAGCTCAGGTTCAGTGCATTCTTCAAGCTCTTTCTTCGGAGTCTTGTTATCCTTTTCAGTTAATATTTATTTCTTGCAGCCTGAAGAGCAGTAACTCCTGCCTGCTTCTCCTGCAGGCTGGCTGGGTGCTGCCCTGCTCTGTGCTGGCTGTGGAGCCCGAGTGCTATGATTTGTTAGATGGAAAAATGACAAAGGACTGATCTCCCAACATGCAAAACATCTTCAGCTTCCATTCTACACAGCAGCTTCTGGATGCTGCCAGACACCTGCAGATTGCGAAACTCAGCTCCACACCTCTGCCCTGAGCACAGGCTGAGGGAGCTGGGGCTGTGCAGCCTGCAGAGGAGAAGGCTCCAGGGGCACCTCAGAGCTGCTGCCAGCACCTGAAGGGATCCTGCAGGAAGGCTGCAGAGAGACTTTTGCTGAGGGGGTCTGGAGCCAGGCCCAGGGGGAATGGTTTGCAGCTGAGGCAGAGCAGGGTTAGAGTGGAGCTGAGGCAGAAGTTGTTCAGCAGGAGGCTGCTGAGCCTCTGGCACAGGCTGCCCAGGGAGGCTGTGGCTGCCTCCTGCCTGGGGCTGTTGAGGGCCAGGCTGGATGAGGCCCTGAGCAGCTGAGTCTGGCTGAGAGGTGTCCCTGGGCATGGAGGGGAGGTTGGAGGAGCTGAGCTCTGAGCTCCCTCCCAGCCTGATCCAATCCATGATTCTGTGATTAATAAATCCTAAACCCTCTGTTTTGACTCCCCAACAGTCCTTTGTCTCCTTCAAAAGGGATGGAATTCCTTGCCCCTGAAGCAGCCAAAGCCAAGTCTCCAACACCTTAAAACCCAACGAGTGCAACATTTCAGACACACTGCAGGAGTTCCAGAGCTCCAGCCCCATTTTCATAAGCTAGGGCCAGGCTGACAAAGCTTTTGGAAGATGCAAATAGATGCCCAGAGGGCTTTTGAAAGCAGACATCAAAATGGGGAGGGGAAACCAACCAGAACAAAGGATTGCTGCTGAGGTTTCCATATTAAGGAGTTTGTGTGGGAAAAAAAAGAAAAGAAAAGTTTGGTTTCTTTCTGACGGAGTGTTGGCAAGGCCTGGGAACAAACCCTGCAACATCACTGAGCAGCACGTCTTCAAAGCTTTGCAAGAGAGCTGGAGGTCATCCTGGGGCTTAGCTTTGCCAGCCCTGCCTTTGCCACGGCCTCAGCAGATTCACTTCTCTGCTGACAGCAGTTTCCCTCTTGTTTGTGAGGTCTTTTTCTTAGACTCAGTCCTTGCCTTTGTGGTCTGCCTGCTGGGAAACATAAGAGGGCACCCCAAGGAACTCTTCCTGATCCTGATGACCTGAGCCTGCCAAGCTTCCCAGGGAGGAGCAAACTGCAGGCCTGCCGTAGGGTAACTCTTCCAACCTTAGTGATAACTGTGGAGCTCGATGCCTCACAAGTGAGTTACTGGAAGCAAGGGCTGTGAAAAGCTCTTCCCTGGCTTCACCTGGGGCTGCCTCTCATCGAGGACTTTGTTTTGGAGAGGTTTCAGGTTTTGTCTGAAAAAGAGCAAAGAGCAAACGCAGCTCTGGGAGGAGGTTACAGATCTGCACATTGCAAACTGGCTGCCACTGGGGTTAAAGCTTCCTTGCTGCCCCTCTCCGTGTCCCTTCCCCTCTCTCCTGTGCATGATGGCTTTGTCAGCACAACATTTCAGAAAGGGCAGGGAGCACAAATGGGAGCCCAGGAGGTTCCACCTCAGCAGGAGGAGGAACTTCTTCGGTGTGAGGATGCTGGAGCCCTGGAGCAGGCTGCCCAGAGAGGCTGTGGAGTCTTCTGCTCTGGAGAGCCTCCAGCCCACTTGGCCATTGTGACCCTGGGCAAGCTGCTGTGGCAGGGGTTTGTACTGGGTGATCTCCAGAGGTGCCTTCCAACCCCCAGGGGTGGGGGTGCTGTGATAAGAAGGTGGATTTTCCATCATCCTGCTGTATGGGAGAAAGCCTCCCCCAGGCCACCTGGGCACTAGGATGTGGATAGGCTCACAGGAGTGACCAGCACAGCAGAGCCACCCAGGCCATGCCACAGCTGCAGTGCCTGTGAGGCAAGGCCAGGGCTGAGCTGAGATCAGGGCAGGCTCCTTTGCCATGCTGGGAAGCAAGCAGACCAGGCTGCCCTGTTCTCTCCAGGGAGGTGTTTCAGAGCAGCTCCCCAGGAGCACAGCTCTGGTGCCCAGCCAGCTGCCTCCACAGAGCCACATCGTTTGTCCTTGGGAAGGGCGTTGGGAAGCTGAGCTGCAGAAGCTGCCAGAGAAGAGGTCATTGCTGCTTCCAGCCCATCCTGGGGTGACCTAAACACCCCCTCCAGTCCCTCTGCAGTGTGGGCTCTGCACCCCTCTTGCAGAAAGGGATTCATCTCCCAGAGGACACAGCTCCCCTGGGGCATTCTGGAGTGAGAAGGAGCAGAGTCCTTCACAAGGGCTATCACAGCATCCTTCCAGCTGCAGAAGCCCTTTCAGATCACTCAGCCCAACCATTCCCTAACTCTGTCAGGGCTGGGGCTAAGCCATGGCCCTCAGCACCACATCTCTGCCTCTCTGAAACACCTCCAGGCATGGGCATTCAGCTACCTCCCTGGCAGCCTGTGCCAGGCTCTGAGAACCCTTTCAGTCAAGAAGTTTCTTTGCTGTCCAACCCAGAGGTGATCTCTTGGTGCTGAGGGACAAGTGGCACCTTCTGAAGAGGAGACCACAGGAGAGCTCAGGGGAACAAGGGGATTTGTCCTGAGAGAAGATCCTGCACTGGTGTGTGAGGGCAGAGCTGCAGCCCCTGGCAGTGGCCATGCACAGAGCTACAGTGGCTGCAGGAGGCAGTTGGGATTTGGGGCTCAGGGCCCCCTCTCAGCATTGCTTCAAGAAGACCTCTTCTGATTCACACGAGAGGGATCTGCTCTGCCACACCAAGCTACAACGAGCACTGCTTCAGGCTTCCTGCACTTCAGGCCTGAAGCACAGCCCGGCAGAGAGCAGAATGAGGACTGCTCCAACGTCCTGGAGATGGTGGAGCTTAATTCCTTATTAGAGGAAGCAGAGGAAGAGAGGAGTAACAGAGTTAGAGAGAATGGTCTGCTTGTTTGCCTAAGTGCTCTGCCCCCTGAGTGCATCTCCTCAAAATGTGATTATTGATGGACTCTCTTTGATGATGTTATCTCTAATGCCAGACAGCCCCCAGTGGAGTTGCTCAGGAGAGAATGAAAGCAGAAAGAGCTGTGGGCTGGAGAGCAGGAAAAAACAAACCCAGTGTTAAGTGCAGGTGGCCAAAGCCTGCGAAGCACTGTGTGGAACTGGGATTCCTGCAGGACTCAGCTGTGACAGGGGGCTGGGAAGTGCCACAGGCTCCACTGGCAGCACAAAGGCATCGCTTCAGCTCTGCGCTCAGGCTTTATGCCTTGCACCCAAAGGAAGAGCCAAGCTGCTTCAGGATCCTCACCCTGCCAGTCTGTGCTGGGCAAACCCTGCCCCAAGTGCTGATAAGCTCTGGGCAGGTAGGTAGCAGAGCTGGGCAGGCAGCTCCCCAAGATGCTGTGCAGCTCTCCCACCTCAGAGAGGCTCTTGCCTAGGTTCAGGCAGGAATGGTTTTCACGGAGGCATGGAATTGCTTTGGCTGGAGAGGACCCTGAGCCATCCAGTCCAACCATCCTCTAACCCTACCAAGGCTGGGGCTAAACCATGACCCTCAGCACCACAGCTCTGCCTTCTGAAACCCCTGCCCAAAACACAGCCTTGGTGCTTGGAACAGAGGCTGGCAGAGAGGGAGGCTGGCAGAGAGGCAGGCTGGCAGAGAGGCAGGCTGGCAGAGTTTTATCTCCTAACAGAGAGCTTAGGAGCTGATCTTGTCTGGGTGTTGCCAGCTGTGCCCTGCTGAGAAACTTTTGCTGTCTGAGGG
Organism: Dryobates pubescens; assembly: GCF_014839835.1. Classification (NCBI taxonomy): domain Eukaryota; kingdom Metazoa; phylum Chordata; class Aves; order Piciformes; family Picidae; genus Dryobates; species Dryobates pubescens. The sequence continues at coordinate 322,734 of NC_071626.1, forward strand.
GGTTTTGTTTTCTCAGCCAGAGGCACTCTTCCCACCCCTGCCCCACCAAACCTTTGGGGAGAACCTGGCAAAGCTGTGCCCCACTTCGTGCCCAGCACTGTGAGGACAGTTGGGCTCCATGAGCTGACAGCTCCCTTCCAACCAAAACAAGTCTGAGCCTTTGACTGCTTCATCCTCCCCAGGCTGTGCCAAGGAGCCTCCCCATGAACACAAGGCTCTAAATCTCCTTGGGACACATGAGGGCTGTTTGTCTCCCCTCCAGCATGAAGTGTTTGTGAAGCCAAAGGAATCACAGAACCAGGGAACTGTTTTGGTTGGAAAGGGCCTCCAGGATCAGGGAGTCCAACCACCACTTTGTAATTTTATCTTAAATACCACTAAAGCCCCAGCCCTGCTGTGCAAGATCCAGGCTGTCCTTCAGCAATGCTGCAAGGAAGCATCTGGCATGGGGGTGAGTTGTTTCACCCTTTTCTGTTGGGTTTTTCCTCCCCAGCACCAGCAATTTGTAGCCACCCACGAGGGCTGGCATCCTCAGGACTAGCCTGGCATGTCCTGCATGAGAAAGAGTGGAGGGCAAAGAGCTGTCAGAAGGGCTTCGCTGCAGCTGTGGGAGCCTGGACCCCCTAGCAGAGGGCTGACTGCACACCTGGGCAGCTGCTCCTCTTCACTTTGCTTTCTCCTGCTCAGTGTCTGCTTCCCAAGTGGGTGAAAGAGTGCTGCTAGGGCAGGTGCCTGCACAGACAGCCCACAGTGTGCCTCAGAGCAGGGCTGTTGTCCTTGGGAAGTGTCCTGTGGGTCACTACCCCTGGCATTCCTCTGATTCCTGCCCCCCTGGAGCAAGTACAGCCTGCCAGGGAATCAGGACAAACAGCTGTGCCTGGCATGGCCCCAGAGCACAGAGGCCAGGGACCTGCAGTGCAGAAGCCTCAGAGAGAAGCCAGGAGCTGAGGGATGTGAGGTGGTTGCCTGTTCTGCAGGTCCTGTGCTCAGGGTGACACTTGGGAGACACTTCAGGGCCAGCACAGTCTGTGATTGTCACAGAGCTACAGATGCCAGGTGGGAAGGACCCCAAGGGCCATCTGCTCCAACCTTGCTAGGTGCTGGTGCAGCTGCAATGAGCTGGCCCAGGACCCTGCCAAGCTGAGCCTTCAAACTGCCCCATGCAGGGGGCTCCACCACTGCCCTTGGGAGATGATTGCAATTCCCAGCTGTGCTCATGCAGAACAGCTTCCTCTGGGGCCCCCTGGGACTCTCCCCAGCAGTACCTTGTCCCCACCACCCCTTGCCTTCTCCTGGGACTCCTTGCACAAAGGGAGTCTCCCTCCTTCTGGTGGCCACCCTGTAGGTGCTGGTCCATGGTGCTAAGGCCTCCCTGAGCCTTCCCTTCTCCAGGCTGGACAGCCCCAGCTCTCTCAGCCTGTCCCCCTCTGCCTTGTTGCTCTTCAGGCAATCAAGGGCCACTTTCACCTCCTCTGCTCTCCCCTCTCAGTGCAACTGCAGCCTCCAGAGCCCAGGCACTTGATGGCCTCCTGTTACCCGGGAGGCCAAGGCAGGGCATTGCCTGGGGTGCCAGGGGCATGTTTTTCACCCAGCATCATGAGAACTGCATTGTCAGCAAAGCCTCATGCCCTCTGCTGAGTGCTGGGCATGGCTCTGCCTGAGCTGTGTGGAAACCCCAAGAGCAGCAGTAGGTGTCAGAGCTGTCAGGAGCACTGCCTCCAGCCCTGCTGCCCTCAGCACAAGGAGGAACTGCTGCAGCAGGGCCAGGGGAGGCCACAAGAATGATCAGAGCCTGGAGCACCTCTGCTGTGGGGACAGGCTGGGAGAGCTGTGGCTGGTTTCTCACAGAATTGCCTTGGCTGGAGCAGAGCCTGACCTGTGTGCTGGGCTCTGGCAGGTGCTGAGCAAAGGAGCTGCAGCTTCACCTCTTCCCCAGCTCTCCTGTCCCGGAGTTGTTGTCTTCCTCCAGCACAGCTCTCTGAGCACCGTGCAGCAGAGCCTGGAGCCATGCACTCCCACCACTGCTAATGGGTAGGATTCTCCATTGTCTTGGGTGACGTCAGGAAGGCCCAGCCAGATGCCTCCAACTCTGAGGAAATGTCTGCAAGGCATCTTTGTGGGAGCACAGGGCTGCAGATCCCATTCATCATCGCCCTGACAGCTTAACTAACTGCCAAGAGGATCGCTGGAATCCCTTCCAGGAGTATGAGCTGGAAGGACAGGAGCAAGCAACTGAGAGCTCAGGCTCCCAGAGCAGCCCTGGAGAAAGAGCCTTGGGGGTGCTGGGTGCTGAGCAGCTCCCCAGGAGCCAGCAGTGCCTCCTGCAGCCCTCAGGCAGCTGTGTGCTGGGCTGCAGCCAGAGCAGGGTGGGCAGCAGGGCAGCAGAGGGGATTCTGCCCCTGGGCTCTGCTCAGACCTCACCTCCAACCCTGCCTCCAGCTCTGGGGTCCCCAGCAGGAGAAGGACACAGAGCTGCTGGGGAGACTCCAGAGGAGGCCACAGAGATGCTCCCAGGGCTGGAGCAGCTCTGCCCTGAGCACAGGCTGAGGGAGCTGGGGCTGTGCAGCCTGCAGAGGAGAAGGCTCCAGGGGCACCTCAGAGCTGCTGCCAGGACCTGAAGGCATCCTGCAGGAAGGCTGCAGAGAGACTTTTGCTGAGGGGGTCTGGAGCCAGGCCCAGGGGGAAGGGTTTGGAGCTGAGGCAGAGCAGGGTTAGAGTGGAGCTGAGGCAGAAGTTGTTCAGCAGGAGGCTGCTGAGCCTCTGGCACAGGCTGCCCAGGGAGGCTGTGGCTGCCTCCTGCCTGGGGGTGTTGAGGGCCAGGCTGGATGAGGCCCTGAGCAGCTGAGTCTGGCTGAGAGGTGTCCCTGGGCATGGAGGGGAGGCTGGAGGAGCTGAGCTCTGAGCTCCCTTCCAGCCTGAGCCATTCTGTGACTCCCTGATTCTGAGGACTCCATCATTGCCACAGGGCAGTGGTTCCAGGAGGTCCTGCACAGGATGGACTTCTGTTTTCCAGTGTCAAGACCACCTCAGCTTGTTGGCAGCACTGTGCACAGGAGCTCTGTGTCTAAGCTGCTCCTCAATGTGCCAATTAAAATCATGCCTCTAGCTTGGGCCCTGGAGGTTTGTGTGGAGCCCCCAGGTCCATCAGCACACAGAGAGCTACAGCTGATAAGGGAATGAAGCTGTGAACAATCCCAATGTGTGTTGTGCTGGCTACACCCAAAGCTCCTTTTCCATAATCCTCCTTCTGCCTTTGTAATCCTCACACAGCACCTCTGGGCAATCTCCCTGGAGCATGAGGATGGGAAAGGGAGAGGAGGGGAAAGGGAAGCAAATTCAGTAATGGAGGAAAATCTCTTTGGAGCCAGGGCTGATTTCTGAGCACACAAAGCTCTGGATGGCTCCACACAAAGGCTCAAATCTGGCTGGAATGGAGGAGTGGTCAGGCAGACCTAGGCTGAGGGGAGACCTCATGGCTCTCTACAGCTCCCTGAAAGGAGCTTGGGGCCAGCTGGGGCTTGGGCTCTGTTCCCTAGATCTAGAGGAAATGGCCTCAGGTTGCACTGGGGGGGGTTAAGTTGGACATGAGAAGAAACTTCTCCACTGAAAGGTTCTCAGAGCCTGGCCCAGGGGAGGTGGCTGAATGCCCATGCCTGGAGGTGTTTGGGAGAGGCAGAGCTGTGGTGCTGAGGGCCATGGTTGAGCCCCAGCCTGGGCAGAGTTAGGGAATGGTTGGACTGGAGGATCTTCAAGGTGGTCTCCAACCAAAGTGACTTTGTGATGTGTAGGACCCACTGGGAATGTGGTGCAGGGCTTCTGGCTGACTGCAGCACAGGCAGATGTGAGGCTGTCTGGACAGAACCAAACCCTGGCTCAGTTCCCAGATCCTGGGAGTGTCTGAACCCCCTTTCACCCAGCAGGTCCCAGTGCTGCCTACAACATCTGGCCACATCCTACAAACCCAGGCAGGTCTGTGGTGGCCCTGCCCAGAGCATCTCCTGAGCTCCTGTGGAGGGAAGAGAAGGGGCTGGGGCTGACCTGTGTGTGCAGGCAGTGAGTGCTGTGCTCCCTGCTCAGGGCTGTCAGGATTGAACCCAACCCCAGCAGTGATGGGAGAAGGAAGGGGAGAAGGAGGGGAAGCAGGAGCAAAACCACCCAGAGACAGACAGGCACAGAAGTGGCTGAAGCCACTCCAGGGAGAAGCAAGTTCTGGGAAGCTTGATGCTCCTGGGCAGGCTCTGGGCACCCATGGGCCCCACAGACCCTGAAGCAGCTCCCTGGGGACAGTGCTGCTGTTGCTTTGCTTCCCTCTCCTTGCAGGGTTGGACTTGATGCTCTTCAAAGGGAAGGGAAATGGTTCTGGGACTCCAGGAGTCTGCAAAAGGAGGCTGTGCTGAGGGCCAGCTGCTTGCTGCCTGTGCTCTCCCTGCAAGCAGAAGACAAGTTCTCCAGCTCTGCCATTCAGAAGCATCTTCATTCTGCAGTGCATTCATCCTCCAGGCTGTGAACTGACCATGAACAGTTCTCTGCAAGCATTTGCTGTGGTATTTGGGAGGGACAAGTCAGATGAGGCACCTGAGGCTAGACTGCAGTCCTCTTGGTCTCTGCTCATAGCAGAAGGCAGGCTGGGAGGACCAGCTCCCTACACCAAAAGCAGGTCAGAGCTTTCCACCCTCCTTCCTTACAGAATCAGCAGTGGGGGAAGCAGGGGGAAGGCAGGTCTGGAGCAGGAGCCAGGATCACACACACCCCAGAACAGCTGATGGCAGCCAGTGAGTGTTGCCATGGAGATGTTGGGATGACTGGAAGTGGTTTGGGGGTTCAAGGAGGGCTCAAGGGTCTAGAGGAGGCCATGGAGATGATCAGAGGGCTGCAGAACCTCCCCTGTGGGAGCAGCGTGAGGGAGCTGGGGCTGTTCAGCCTGGAGAAGAGAAGGCTCCAGGGGCACCTCAGAGCAGCCTGCCAGGACCTGAAGGGCTCCAGGAGAGCTGGGGAGGGACTTGTGTCAAGGGCTGGGAGTGCCAGGACAAGGGACAATGGATTGAAGCTGGAGGAGGAGAGACTGAGACTGGAGATGAGGAAGAAATTCTTGGCAGTGAGGCTGCTGAGCCTCTGGCACAGGCTGCCCAGGGAGGCTGTGGCTGCCTCCTGCCTGGGGGTGTTGAGGGCCAGGCTGGATGAGACCTTGAGCAGCTGAGCCTAGCTGAGAGGTGTCCCTGGGCATGGAGGGGGTTGGAGGAGATAAGCTCTGAGGTCCCTTCCAGCCTGAGCCATTCTGTGCTCTTTCTGTCTCAAGGACCTTCCTTGCTCTCCAGCAGGGTGCTGTGGCTGCAGGGCTCCTGGTGTGGCTCCATAGCTGCACTTGCCAGGCTCTGGAGAGCATCAGCGGGCACCAGAAGCAGCTGGTCCTGCAGCCAGCAGCGGGAGCAGTGAGAGGCTGCCTGCTGCCCTTGCTGGCTGATTGGCCATTGTCTAATGACATTGTGGCAGGGGATGGCTCCGGCTCCAGTATTTTTAGGAGCTGCTCAATTGCAGCAGTGATTAGGCAGAAGTGGAGCGAAGCCATCAGCTGATTGCTCTCAGGCACTGCCATCCCCTTCTGAAGGGGCTGGGGGGAGGATGCAGGTTTGTGCAGCTGCTGCTCACAGCTCTCATGTGCTGTGGCCTTGCTCTGGTCTGCAGACACCACAGGGACCTGACCCGTGCCAAGTGGCTGCAGGCTGACTGCCTCCCACTCACGAGCAGCTCCTGCAGCTGCTCCGTGCTGGGCAGGCTCCAGAGCGCTCCGCTGCCCTCGGCAGGCTTCAGACCACTGCTGTTCTCCCTCGGGGCAGAAAGCAGCCAGCAAGGTGTGTCTGGGACTTGGCCAAGCCGTGGGTACAGGGGTGCCCACCGTGCCAGGGCCGTGTTTGGGCGGCAGGTGACGGTCGGTGCCGATGCCTGCGCACACCCAGCCCGAGGGGCAGCAGCAGGGATTGCAGGAGCAGGTTCTGCATCTCCCAACAGCAGCTGGAAGCTCAGAGACCAACCTGGCTGCAGGTGGGAACAACCTTGCCCTCCAAAGGAGCAGCTCAGTGCCTCTCACCAGCTGCCTGCCCTTCCCCAGCAGATCAGCATCCCAGCACCATGGCTTCCCAGGCTCTCAGCACCACACCGAGGTGCAGGTGCTGCTCTTGCTGGCAGGAGGGGAAATTGGCACAGGGCTCTATAAATCTGGTGCCTTCCCCCAGGGCTCCTCTTTAGCTGGCTGCAGTTCTGAATGCTGGGAAAGCCATCAGCTGCCCCAGGCAGCCAGCTCTGGCTGAGGCTGGGAGGCTTTGACTATGCAAAAGGAAGGAACTGCAGCCTCCATTCGGGTCCCCTGGGCTGCTTCCTGCAGTGAGGATGTGGAGCCCTGTTCAGGAGCAGGTCAGTGACTACCTCTCTGTCAACGACCTGGGTGGCCTTGTAGCACCCAGTGAGTGCTGCTCAGGAGCTGGCCCCTGCAGGGGCTGCATTCTGAGCTGCTCTTGGCTCCAGACTCAGTGCCCATGAGCATAGGGAGCTGATCTCTGGTGAGCTTCCCTTGGCAGAAGCCTTCTCTGTGGGCTCTCAGCCTCTCGGTGCCAGCAGCCAGAGCAGGGCTGGGGGGGGGGGTGATGAGGAGCCTGTTGCTCTTGGAGATCCTCTAACAACACCTCCAGCCTGCCCTGTGTGGCCAGGTGCAGCTTGGCTCCCCTGGAGCCCCCCTGGACTGGGGGCAGTGATTCTGCCCTCTGCAGTGGCTTCTGAACTCCCTGATCCCAATGTTTGCGTGGCTCTGCTTCTGCAGGGGCTCAGCTGCCCTGCTGGGAAGGGGCTGTGGGTCTGAGGAGAGAGGAGAGAAGGCAGATTGTGTGGGTGAGGTGGGGTGGGGGCATGAAGAGCCAACATGCTCTGGTGGAGAGCTCAGCCAGGCTGGGAGTGCTGTGAGCTCTGTTTCACCAGCTCCTGCCACGTGTCTGTAAGCGCTGGGAGAGGCTACCTGAGGGTGGCAGAGGTGCCAAAGGCTCTCGCCCTGTGAGCTGCCAGAGCTGCTATCAGCTGGCTGATGGAGCTGCTTCAGCTCTCTCAGCACTGCAATGCTGCTCCTGGTGAGCACCCTGGGAGCATCCCCACCTGCACCGATGGTTTCCTACCTCACAGGGCTGCTGGAGCTCTGGAACTGCCCCTGTGAGCCTTGCAAAAGAGCAGAGCCTGGCCCTGCTGGCACGGGGAGCTGTGGCTGTGCCGGGGTGACTGCTGCAGCTGGGGCACAGGGGCTGGGGAGCTGAGAGCTCTGGGGCTGCCTTTTGTGTCCTTTCTGAAAGAAAACCTACTCAGGAGTGAAAACCTGAGGTCAAGGGGAAGTGGAAGAGGAGTCCTTGGGATGCCAGGGAGCCAAGCTACAGACACCAAGCCAAAGGCTGCTGCAGCTGTGCCAGCTGTGCTCAGCACCACCAGGCTCAGGCTCCCCAGATCTCCTCCTGAAATCCTGGGGCTAAGTTTTCTCTTCAGTCTGCTTTTGTTTTCTGTGAAACCACTGAAAACACAGCTTGGGAGCAGCAGCCTGCCCTGTGCAGGAATGTGCAGGGAGCAAGCAGAGCCTGGATTAGCATTTGCATTAGAGAGACTCCCGGCAGGGCTGGGAGTCACAGAAAGCCCTCTGTGTGTGCTGGTGGTCACCTTGCTGATCCCAGGGACACTCTGGACACTGGCAGTGGAAGCCCAGCAAGAGCAGAGCTCTGGGCTCTGTGTTTAGGTTTCTGGTCCTGCTGCAGAGACCTGACCATGGCCCTTCACCTCTCTACCCTCCAGGCGAGAGCAGCTTGCAAGGAGCAGAGCCCAAGCCCCCCCTGGCTCCAGCCTCCTCTCAGGGAGCTGCAGAGAGCAATGAGGTCTCCCTCAGCCTCCCCTGCTCCACACTGAACACCTCCAGCTCCCTCAGCTGCTCCTCTCCAGACCCTTCCCCAGCTTGGTTGCCCTTCTCTGGACCTGCTCCAGCCCTCAAAGTCCTTCTGGGAGTGAGGAGCCCAAAACTGAACTCATTTTTCAAGGTGCTCCTCCCCAGTGCTGAGTCCAGGGGCACAATCCCTGCCCTGCTCCTATCACACCACTGCTGCTCCAGGCCAGGCTGCTGGTGCCCTTCTTGCCCACCTGGGCAACCCCTTGGCTCATCTTCAGCTGCTGGCACCCAGCACCCTCAGGTAATTTCCTGCTGGGCAGTTTCCTCCCAGCCTGGAGCCTTCATGGGGCTGTTTCACCATCACCCTGTCCTGCTGCCCCAGGCCTCTGGGCATTTCCCTGATGTCCCTCTGCCTGGGGGAGCAAAAGCCCCTGGATGGCTGCCAGTGGAGGATTTGGCACCTGGGCCAGGCTGACACAAAGTCCTGGCTGGTCTGTGGCTGGAGGAGGGGTGAGCAGGGCAGGGAGGTTGTTGCTGGTTTTCTTGGCTGCTCCAGTGCAGCTCTGAAGGTGGTCTCCTGGCTCCCCTGCCCCTGTTGCTGCCCCCGGTGAGAGCCTTTTCTGTCCTCGGGAGTGAATGGGCCTGGGAAGTGCTAGAGGCAAGAAGTGCTTTCCCCTGGCACGGAGGGGAAGGGCTCTGTCAGTCTTGCTGGGGTCCTTGCTGCTGGCTGGGCTGCTCTTGTACCAGGGAGAGATGGGCACAGATCAGGTTTGCTGCATGAGGGAGGTCTTCGTGGCTTAGTGCCCCTGCTGGCCCCTTGCTCTGGAGTGGAAGTGTCTGAGGCTGTGCTCTGGGGGCTGGGAGGAGGTGTGCTGGGCCCAAAGCTCCAGGCTTGGCTGCAGCATGAGCTGAGGTCACTGAGCAGCCTGCTGGCTCCTGGCTGCACTCAGCAGCTGCTGGAAGCAGAGCTGTGTGATGTAAGCCCACACGTGTCCCAGGGCTCGGTCCCACCAGCCAGGCAGTCTGAGCACACCCTGCCTGCTGCCTCCCCCCTGTCCCTTCCTCCTCCTTGGGGTCAGCTTCTGACACTGCACAGGGAGTGCTGTGGCCATCAGCTGCCTGCAGTGGGGTGGGGTTGGGCTCTTCTGCCTAGGAACAAGGGATAGGAGAGGAAATGGCCTGAAACTGTGCCAGGGGAGGGGTAGGTTGGAGAGGAGCACAAATGTCTTTGCTGCAGGAGTGGTCAGGGACTGGCACGGGCTGCCCAGGGAGGTGGTGGAGGGGTTCAAGAAACCTGTGGCCATGGCAGCTGGGGACAGGGTTTGGTGGCCATGGTGGTGCTGGGTCAGTGCTTGGGCTCAGTCTTGGAGGTCCTTTCCAAGCCAACCCATCCTCTGCTTCTATAAAATACTCCTCTCATATCTTCAGACCCTGGAGGTCCCAGCAGATGAGAAGGGCTCAGGTGGTCAGAAGCTCTTCTATCCATCCCAGGCAGCGAGGGGAGGGAGCCCAGAGGTGATGGCTGAAGCTCAGAGAAGCTGGGGAGCCTCTACAGCAGCGGGGGGGTGAATTGCAGGGCAGGCTGCAGCAGCCTGCCCCCAGCCCAGGCTCCAGTGTGTAACATCTGCTCGGCAGGGGCCGGGGCAGGGCATCTGCAGGGCTCACGCCGGGCTCTGCGCCCCCCAGCTCCGGCCAGGGCTTGGCCCAGCTGGGGGAGAAGCAGCCCTGAAGGAGGGGGAAGAGGAGAGAGCTGCAGGTTTTGTTTGAACAAGCTAGGGACACAATGCCAGAGGAAATGAATCAGAGCAGTGATTCCTGCTGGCTGGGTTTGCCTTTGTGCAAACAAAGAGGGTCCCCTCCCGGCCCCCCAGAGTCACCAGGGCCCTTCTTTGGCAGCGTGGGGCCTGGGCTGCTGGGGGGAAGGGGCTTCCAGGAGAACAAAGGCTGCTTGGGCTGCTGTCTGCTGCAGCCTCCCCGGGCTGCCTCCCAGGACCCTTCTCTGGAGGGTTTCTTTTCCTCTCCCTACAAGGCCATTGCCACCTTCGTCCCACCCAGAGGCCACAGCTGTTCTGGCAGTGTGACCCCTGCAGAGGATGAGGGGCACAGGGTGGGCTCCTCTGCTGGCACCGGCTCCTGCTTGCTTCCTGCTGGGGCCCAGCCCTGGGCAGCCTCAGCTCTGGGCTGTGCCCCAGTGCAGAGCCCTCCAGGGCCATCTGCAGGCAGAGCCTTCAGGGGGCTGCCAACAGCCTGCTGCTGTCCATGGCCTTGCCCTGCTGAGGCAGAGGAAGGCTTCCTTCCTCTCCACCTTACTGAGCTGCTCTGGAGAGGCCACAAGAGGAGGATGTGCCCCAGCCATGCTTACCCACACCCAGGTTCTTGAGTGCAGAGAAGGGGCTGTGGGCTGAGCTGCAAGCCCCAGCCAGGCTGTAGGGCAATGTCTTTCCCAGGCAGCTGTGTTTGAATGGGTCTGAAGCTCCTGGCTTGTTCCCAGCATGAAGCCACAAAGCAGCTGTGGTCAGTGGGACTCCTACTCCCTGGCCAAGCCTGCCAGCTGCGTGCATGAGACATGCATGGCACATCCCATAATTACCCCTTCAGCACCTCTACCAGCTGGGTGTGCTTCTAGCACACAGCGTGGCCAAGGGCTGTGCTTGCCCTCTGGCCATCTGGAATTCCCAGGGGAGTGCCCAGGGCCAGCTGTGGTTTGTACACACAAGCCAGGTCCAGGTCCTCTTCCCACTGTGACCTGCTAGGGTCTGAGGTGCTGCCAGGGGACATCACTGAGCGGCTGTCCCGCAGCGTCAGGGTGACTGACACCGTGCTGCAGCACCTCCTTCCCTCTGAGAACCACAAGGGAGGAGCCCAAGGTGTGAGAGCAGCCACCCCCCCCCCCCCCCCCAGCGCTGGCACAGGCTGCCTGGGGGCTGGTGGAGGCCCCAGCCCCGGAGCTGTGCAAGAAACCTGTGCCCTTGGCACTGGGGCCACGGGGGGGGGGAGCTGTTGGCTGGACTGGAGGGGCTCAGAGGGCTTTTCCAACCCAACCAACTCCATGATCCTCTGCTTGATGCAGGGGCAGCAGCCCTGGCTTGCTTTGCAGGGGCTCTGGTGTGTGTCAGAGGGGAGACTTGAGGAGCTGCACGGCCACAGCTCGGCAGCAGCTCCGCCTGCAGCAGGGCTCTGGTCAGCAGGGTGTGCCCCTCCCGAGGAGCTGCCGGTGTGGACCTCATGCAGGGTTAGCTGCTCCCTCCCAAAGTCAACAGCTGCCCTGGGGAGCTCGGAGCCCTGCACAGGAGGCCCTGCTCTGGGCTGTTGCCCTAAGGGGTACATTGGCAGCACAAGGGAGCCCTCGAGGAGCCCTGGCTGCAGCATCTGCAGTGGCCTCAGCGATGCTCTCTGCTCTCCTGAGTGCCTGAGGAGCTCTGTGTGCCACCCTGCTGCCCCCCTGCTGCCTCTGCCTCTTCAGGGAGCAGGAGGTGTTTCTGCTTCTCGGGGTCTGGGGGAGGCATGAACTGGAGCTCGGAGCCTGAAGGCTTCGAACTGGACTGCATCAGCAGGTGACCTCCAGAGGTCCCTTCCATCCGCACCCTTCTGTGGGGGTAGCACATCCAGCTCCTGGGGATCTGTCAGCCCTGCTGGGGAGAAGTTCTTCTGCCCCTAGGCTGTGTTGCTGCTCTCTTCCAGAGCTCTGCATGTGTTTGACGCTTGGCTGGATGCTCTCAGAGCCCTTCTCCAGCCGCCCTGGTTCCGTGAGCCTGCACGGGGGTGGCAGGCAGCAGATGGAATGATTCAGGAGCAGCCTTAGCCTCGCATTGCTGACTTGAGGAGCCCGAGGCCGTCCCAGGCTCCCGCGGCTGCGCTCCGCAGCTCTGAGCAGGGAGCTGTCCCGGGGCGGGCTGAGCGCTGCGGACGTGCGGCGCCCGTGCGGGGCCGGCAGGGCTCGGGGTGCTCAGCCTGGAACCAAGCCGGGCAGCCTCCTCCACAGAGCTCCTGCCAGGCCTCAGCAGATGCCCACAGGTGAGGCAGGGATGTGCCCAGTGTAAATGTCAGCTCCTCCCACGGAAGGGCATTTCCTGGAGTGCCAGCTGGACGCTGGGCACTGGGCTGGCAGCAGGCGTGGGATGTGCTCACAGCCCTGCCTGGCTGGGGCAAGCTGCTCCATCCTGTCCTGCCCAACTCCCCCTCTGCTTGGATGTGCCCAGCCTGCTGAGCCTGCCCACAGAGCAGCTGTCCCTGCAGCAGGAGAGCAAGAGCAGAACTGCCCAGCCTGCTGCCCTCACCTTCAGAGACCCACAGGATGGGCTGGGTTGAGAGGGACCTTAAAGCTCATCCAGTTCCATCCCCCTGCCACGGGCAGGGACACCTCCAGCTAGAGCAGGCTGCCCAGAGCCACATCAACTCTGACCTTGAATGTCTGCAGGGACAGGGCCTCAACCACCTCCCTGGGCAGCCTGTGCCAGTGTCTCACCACCCTCACTGTGCAGAGCTCCCTCCTGATGCCCAGGTGCTGCCTTCTGTAGGGGCAGCTGCAAAAGGAGCTCCCCAGGCTGCAGGCAGGGTGCTGGGGTTGGCAGGGTGCTGGGGTTGGCAGGGTGCTGGGGTTGGCAGGGTGCTGGGGTTGGCAGGGCAGATGGCAGCAGTGCTAATCCCTAATCCTTGTATTCACCTAGCAGGGCAGAACCTGCTTTCTGCTCCTGGAAAGACAAGCAGCCCCTGGGCTGTGAGTGCTGCAATATTAAAGCATAATCAAAGGATTGAATGAGAGTTAATTTTGAAATCAAATCAGTGGAAACAGCCTTTAATAAGATGCTGCCTCTGCTGCTCTTTTAGCAACAACTTTATTCACAATGTTGAATATTTCATGGTGCCAGGGGCACCATTATCTCCTCTGATATTCACAGAATCATCTCACAATGGCTCAGGATGGAAGGGACCTCAGAGCTTATCTCCAGCCTCCCTACCATGGGCAGGGAGACTCTTTCTGAAAGGCTGCCCAGGGAGGTGGTGGAGTCCCCAGCCCTGGAGGTGTTCAGAAAAGCTGCAGAGATGGCACCTGGGGACAGGGATCAGTGGGGATGGTGGTGTTGGGTCAACAGTCACAGGAGGGCCACAGAGGTGCTCCAAGAGCTGGAGCAGCTCTGCCCTGAGCACAGGCTGAGGGAGCTGGGGCTGTGCAGCCTGCAGAGGAGAAGGCTCCAGGGGCACCTCAGAGCTGCTGCCAGGACCTGAAGGGATCCTGCAGGAAGGCTGCAGAGAGACTTTTGCTGAGGGGGTCTGGAGCCAGGCCCAGGGGGAATGGTTTGGAGCTGAGGCAGAGCAGGGTTAGAGTGGAGCTGAGGCAGAAGTTGTTCAGCAGGAGGCTGCTGAGCCTCTGGCACAGGCTGCCCAGGGAGGCTGTGGCTGCCTCCTGCCTGGGGGTTGAGGGCCAGGCTGGATGAGGCCCTGAGCAGCTGAGTCTGGCTGAGAGGTGTCCCTGGGCATGGAGGGGAGGCTGGAGGAGCTGAGCTCTGAGGTCCCCTCCAGCCTGAGCCGTTCAGTGACTCCATGATTCCACCATAAATGACACCACTGGGGCTCAAGGCAGGACCAGCTTTAGCCCTACGGAAGGCAAAAGCCACAGCATTGGTTCCTTGGTTTGGTTCTGGCCACTCATCCTTTAGATGAGGGCTTGCAGAGGTGATGCCACCCTGGGCAGCTTCCACAGCTCTCCTGTATGCAGGCTGGAGGGGTAAAACCTCTGTGCCAGGAGAAGAGGCAAAAGAAAAGAGCAGGAAAGAATATCTGGAGTGGGTTTGTTATGAGGCAGTCTCCAGGCAACTCCTGGCTGAGGGCAGAGCTAAATGAAATCTGGTAGTAGCAGCCTGATAGATTTACACCTCAGGAGCTATTTTTAACCCAGGCACCTCTGCCATAGCTCACAGCTGACAGCTTTATTTGAATCCAGGCCATTCAGGGGTGGAATAAGCAGCTAATTAATTTATCTCATGAATATCAAAGATGCAATTAAGGCACCGAGGGCTGGGCAGCCCAGCCAGCACCCACCGGGGCAGGCTCCACAATGGCAGGGAAATGAGGCCCATTCAGGAGCTGCCCTGCTGCAGGGGGGCAGCCAGGAGTGGCTCTGCCAGCTGCTGCTTCGTGTGGTGCTGTCTGTGCCCTCTGTGCAGGGCTGTGTGTAGGTGGTTGATGGCTGCCCTCAGCCACAGCAATGTGCAGGGGGCACAGGAGGGTGCAGAAGGTTCATGGTTTAGTCTCAGTGCCCTGAGAGCAGCTGTGCCAGGGCAGGGTTAGGTGGGGGTTGGGCTCTGCTCCCTAGTCTCAGGTGACAGAAGGAGAGGCAATGGCCTGAGATTGTGCCAGGGGAGGGTCAGGTTGGAGAGGAGAAATTTCTCTGCTGCAGGAGTGGTCAGGGACTGGCAGAGGCTGCCCAGGGAGGTGGTGGAGTCCCCAAGCCTGGAGGTGTTCCAGAAGCCTGTGGCCCTGGCACCTGGGGCCGTGGTGGTGTTGGGTCGATGCTGGAGGGCTATTCCAACCCAGTTCTGTGGTGCTGTGACTTTTTGTTGGCTCTCAGGTTGGCTGTGCTTAGGGAAGCTGTAATCACAAGCTGGCAAGGTCTGAGATGCTGCCCAGAGCAGCTGCTCTGCAGACACAGCTCAGCTGTGGGTGGTGATGGCTCCTGGCTGCCCCTGCCCTGGGCTGAGTGTGGGCATTGAGCAGCCCCACAGCTCCCCAGGCTCCAAGCCAGGCTTCCTAAACCCTCAAGTGCACTTCCAAGGCTAGGCTCACACTGTCTATGGAGCTGATTGCCCTCGAGTTCACCTTGGGCCTAATTGGCTTACTGGATTAATTAACAAAGTGCTTATTAATGTCTAGTGGCAATTAATTTTCAAGGGATTATTTCTCCTAAGATCATGAGCAGGGAATTAATGTTGTGTGGAGACCCAGGCAGTGCTGGGTGTGGGGTGTTGTGCTTTGATGTGCCCCCAGAATGGCTCTCCCTGACCAGGCTGTGCTGGCCCTGCAGTCACCACAATTAGCATCACTGATAAACAATTAACACCTGCCCCGGGCCAGGAGCTGCCTGCTCCAACGGCAGCAGAGCTTCTGCTGGGCTGGCAGGCACCACGATGGGCTGGGGGGAGAGCAAAGGGCTTCTGCCAGAGGAGAGAGTGGCACAGCAGCAAAAAGTACTCCTGGGGATGTACCAGGGAGGTGGTGGCAGCCTCATGCCTGGAGGTGCTCAAGGCCAGGCTGGAGGTGGCTGTGAGCAGCCTGCTGTGGTGTGAGGTGTCCCTGCCCATGGCAGGGGGTTAGGACTGGCTGAGCCTTGGGGTCCCTTCCAGCCCTGCCAGTTCTGTGATTCTGTGGTGCTGAGCCCACATTTCACAACCCCAAGGCTGCTGCTGTAGTAGTTCAATATTTTTATGTGCATGAAAGTTGGGAGTGGGAACAGTGGAACCTGAGCCCCTTCTCCAGGATCATGGAATCCTTTCAGTGGGAAAAGACCTCAAAGACTGAGTCCAGACATTCACCAACTCTGCCCAGGCTGGGGCTCAGCTATGACCCTCAGCACCACAGCTCTGCCTCGCTGAACCACCTCCAGGCATGGGCATTCAGCCACCTCCCTGGGCAGCCTGGGCCAGGCTCTGAGAACCCTTTCAGTCAAGAAGTTTCTTCTATGTCCAACCTGAACCTCCCCTGGTGCAGCTTGAGTGCATTTTCTCTCCTCCTATGCCTTTTTCCTAGGGAAGAAGCCAACCCCCATGTGGCTCCAAGCAGTTTCCAGGGAGCTGCAGAATATGGGATAGGGCTTAGGGAGAAGCCTGTCAGAACATCCTGGGGGCTGGAGGGCACAGGGCAATGAGATGCAGCCCTGAGACCACACTAAGAGCAGCGGGGATGGAAGCTCTGCATCTGGATTAGACATAACCCCCTGAGGCCAAACAGCTAAACACTTCACTCTGTGTTGTAAGGAAGGGTCAGGAATGGGGAAGCAAAGAGGCTGGTTCCTGGAAATCAGAAGGAGTCACACTGGGGGAGAGCAGGGGCTGGGAACAGCCCCGGGAAGCAGCGGAATGCTTGGCCTGGAAGCGCAGGGGTTTGGCACAGCAGCCTCGCAGCTCAGGAGCCTCAGCCAAGCTGCTCTGATCCCATCCCGAGGAATGTGCTGCCTCATTAACTCCCCAGCCAGCCCATCAGGGCCAGTCCATACTTTTTAAGTGTTCATCAGTTAAACAAAGGCCTGGCTCAGCTTGTCAGAGAGGAGGGACTGCAGCTCCAGGATTCCTGCTGTGGTGCTTGGGCGACCTTGACTCTGTGCTCTGTGAAGGTTCCCTGGGCTCCTGCTGGCACTGGAGGCTTGCTGCTGCAGTCCAGAGATTCGTGGGATGGGCTGGCTTGGGAGGAACCTCAGAGATCATCCAGCTCCAACCCTGAAATTCCAGAGGAGGTGTGCAAGAGAAGCCAGCAAGAGCCAGGCAGGGGAGAGCAGGAAGTTGTCTGGAGGAGCACAGCCAATGGAGTGAAACCAGGAGTGAAAATCATCACCAAATGGGGCCTGTGTCAGGGAGGACAGGAACCCAGTGGCAGGAAGAGTTGGTCTTGGAAAGGAGATGATGTTGGTCCATAGGTGAACTGTCCAGGAGCCTGAGCTCACCCTCCCAGGGAGGTTGTGGCTGCCTCCTCCCTGGAGATGTTCCAGAAACCTGTGGCCATGGCACCTGGGGCCATGGTTCAGGGGCTGTGGTGGTGTTGGGTTGATGCTGGACTGGATGTTCTTGGAGGTCTTTCCCAACCCACTCTGTGTTCCATGAGGAGGAGGAGCTGGAGCTGTGTTTCTGCTGTCAGCCAGGCAAAGCATCCCCTTAGGAGCCTCCTCTGCAGAGCCCTCAGCCTGCTCCATCCCTCCTGCTCCCAAGGCTTTTCCAGTGACTGCTTCCCACAAAAACCTGTGGCCCTGGCACCAGCTGCAGGTCCTGCTGCTGCCTCCATCCCGTGGCTCTCCAGGGGTCTTTGGTCTTTATTTATCCCTTCCTTGCATTCTGCTGCCCAGAGCCACCCCCGCAGGCTGCTCCAGCCTGGGGCAGCCTGCAGCAGCGCAGGCGCCTGGTGTGCCGGGGCTGCCGGCTGGGGCTTGCTGCTCTCACCTGAGGGAGGCAGGAACTGAGCCCCAGGAAGGCACTGGAACGGCAGTGAAGCCTCTCAGCCTGCACCTGAATTATTAAGTCCTGCCCTGCTGCAGAGCAGAGCTGATTTCTTTTTGGAAGAATTGCCTTTTGCAGCAATTTTTGCATGAAAGATTCACTGCTCTGCAGGAGAGCCTCCGTGCCTCCAAATGCTCCTCATGAAACATTCACCTGCAGCCTTGTCCTGCCTTCCCTCCTTTTGCTTTTGGCCCTTCTCTTACCCACAAACCAGCAGCCTCTGCTCCCTGCCAGCCTCCTCTCCTCTCCTCTGCCTGGGGAGGCACACAGCAGCCTGGAGTTTTCCCCTCAGCATTCAGCTCTGCCCAGTCAGGGATGGCTGAGGGAGAGTGTGTCCTGCTGCCTCAGCCCAGCTGAGAGGTTTCCCTTCTCCACCAGGTGAGCTGACTCCTCTCTGCCCCTGCTTCCCTGGGGGGGTTGGCAGCCACAGGAAATGCCATGGGGGGGCACTGATTACATCTCGTGGCTCCATTCATGGTTGGGGTTAGAAGTGACCTGGAAGATGCTGGCAGGTGGGACGTGGCTCAGTGGTGGTGTTGGGCTGGATGCTCTTGGAGGGCCCAACCCATTCTGTGCTCTGTGAAAAGGAGGAGCTGGAGCTGTGCCTGTGCTGTCAGCCAGGCAAAGCATCCCCTTAGGAGCCTCCTCTGCAGAGCCCTCAGCCTGCTCCATCCCTCCTGCTCCCAAGGCTTTTCCAGTGACTCTTTTTCCAAGCCACCCCCAGCCAGTTCCTTATCATTTCCCTTATCAAACATTCATGCCAGGGCTGTAACTGTTTATCCTGCTTCCCAGAGACTGCCAGGGCTGCCCAACTAGCAGGGTCCTTGCCACATGGGACCCTTTTCTCCTCACCCACTCCTGGCCCTGCTGTTCCCAAGAAGCTGTGCTGGGAGTGGAATTGTGCATTGCTGCACTTCAGGCTGCTCAGCTGGCATCACCTGTGCCAGGCAGGGTGCAGGATGGCTGCAGCACCCTGCAGGTGAGGTGATGTGGGCACACTCAGGCTCCCTCTGCTCACTGCTTCCCTGCCTTGTTAGGAGTCTGGGAGAGGGAAAATACTGGAGAAGGAGGAAGGGAGGGGAGAAATGAACAAATCTGTCTTGGCATAAACAGGTTTGGCTCAAGAACACAACAGTTGTCAGCAGCTCTTCCACAAGGCTGCTCCTCCAGGAGCAGAGCAGGAACCAAGTGGCTGGAGAGTTGGAGCAGGTCCTCACTGTGCTCTGGGAAGAATGTGGAAGGGAAAGGAGCAGAGGGAGGAGCTGTGCTGGTAAAAGGAAGTGTGCTTGGTGCTCCTGCACATCCAGAGCCAAGGCAGAGCCTGCCAGGCAGAGCTGCAGCCCTGTGCTTGCCCTGCTTGCCTGGCCAGAGGGTTAGATAGAAGGGGAAAGCCCTCTCCTCCTCTGTGCCCTCCCTCTGCCATTCCTGCTCCATTCATTTCTCCTCCACAGGATGACTTTGAGGGTCCCAGCCTGTGTCTCTGTGATCTCCCAGGACAGGTCCCATGTGTGCCACTGCTGCCTTATCCTGACAGCTACACATAGCTGGGGAATGGTCTGGAGGAGCAAAGTCCTTCTAAAGTGTCTTCAGAAGTGCAGAGTGCTGAGAGAACCCCTGTGAAGCCCTGCCCCACCACGAGGCACAGCAGCAAGCAGAAGGCCTCCTTTTATTGTCCTGCTTTGAGGCAGATCTGTGTTTCCTACCTGTGACTCTCACTGGGAGGCCAGAGCAGGTCAGTCTGGCAGAAGGGGCAGGGTTTCACCGGGAGGAGGCCACCTGAGTGCCTGTGTGGGGCTGCACAGGGCACCTCCTGCTGCTGCTGCTGCTGCTTCTCTTGCACAAGCAAGCAGACATCTGGCTGTGGTTGGAAGACTCCACTCGAGTGACACCCAGTGGGTGCCTTGGCAAGCAGAGGGCAGCAGGAACATCCCATGGGGAGCAGCGAGCTGTTTGGCAGAGCTCAGGGTGTCAGCAGCTGGGGACAGCAGAGCAACAGTCCCTGGCTGTGGCCTGGAGCAGCCTCAGCTCCTCACCTCCGTGCACTGCAGTGAGCTCCCCTGGCCAGGCTGCTGGGTGTTGGTGCCAAGCTCCAGATGCTCTCCAGGTAAGTCCCTGGGGTTGTTTTGTTGTGCTCCATTCCTCCTTACTCACAGCTCACTTGCCTTGAACTGCAGCCACTGGCAATAACCATCCAGAGAGCTGCAGCTGAGCTGAGTGGACGCTGCTGTCCTGTCTCCTTCAGTCAGGGCTGGGCTGATGCAAGGCTCCAGCAGAACCTGGGCCAGGACAGCCTTCAGAAAGTTCAGCTCTTTCCACTTGATTTTTAACTCTTTGTGAGCAGGGAATGAAGGGAATTGCTTCTGTCCCCAGCAGAAGCTGAACCCCTCAGCACTCCCAGAGCTGGGCTGCCCTTCAGCCAAGCCCTCCTGCAGGGGCTGGCATGCTGCTGCCCCTTCCCCCTCTGCCCCACTCACTGCTGGAGGCCCTGTGCCTGGAGGCATTCAGCCTGGCTGTGTCCCTGTGCAGCCTGCTCCAGCTGGAGCTGTCCCTGCTGCCTGCAGGGGGTTGGACAGGATGCCCTCAGAGGGTCCCTGCCAACACCAGGTGCTCTGTGAACTCTCTCACCTCCCAGAGCATGCTGGAGGAGACTCATTCACTGCACAGAGCACACAGGGGGTTGGCCCTGGATGGTCTTGGAGGTCCCTTCCAACCCAACCCCTTCTGTGGTTCTGTGAAATGCCCATGGGCAGCTCCCTGCTCCCTCTGCCCTTCCCTGCAAAGTGAGGGAACAGAGACCCCCACCCCCCCAGCTCCCTTGGCAGCTCTTGAAGGTTTAGTGTGAAACAGGCAAAGGTCTGGGCTGAGCCCTGTGAAGCATGAGAAGAAAAGAGTTGAAGTCATTTCCAGAACAGATCTGCAGAGCCTTGCCTGGACACGAGGAGAGGCTCTCTCTGGAGCAGTCCCCCAGAGAAAGGCAGAGGCTGAACAGTGAGCAGTGTTCAGCGACTAACTCAGGCCTGAGCCAGCTCTGAGCTGCTGAAGGGGACACAGTCTCAGGCTGTGCCAGGGGAGGTTCAGGCTGGATGTTAGGAAGAGGTTCTACACAGAGAGTGATTGCACATTGGAATGGGCTGCCTGGGGAGGTGGTGGAGTCCCCATCACTGGAGGTGTTCAGGAGGAGACTTGATGGGGTGCTTGGTACCTTGGGTTAGTTGTTTGGGTGGTGTTGGATTGGTTGATGGGTTGGATGTGATGATCTTGAAGGTCTCTTCCAACCTGGTGTATTCTGTGTATTAGCAATGAATTGATACAGAGATTTTATCCGGAGCAGAGGGAGCTCTGCTCAGTCCCCCTGAGAGCAGCTGTGCTGGGTGCTGAGCAGGGCCATGTGGAGCTGCAGGCCCAGACTTGAGCTGTGTGTGAGCTCAGTCATGGCATGGGTTGGGTGGGAAGGGACCTTGCAGCTCATCCACACAGAGACGCGTGGCCATGGCAGCTGGGGGCACAGCTGGGTGGGCATGGGGGTGTTGGGTTGGTGGTTGGCCATCAGCACAAACCTGTCCCCTGCATGGGACATCCAGCACTTGGTGCCAGCCAGAGGTGTGGAGCTGTCCTGGGAAGCCCTTGAGTCACTCCTTGTACCCAGCAGTGCTCCCATGAACTGCTCCCCGTGGTGCCAGGCTGCTGCCAGCGTCTGCCCACAGCGTGAGCTGTGCGTGGGAACCCCTCCAGTGACAGACCTGGGGGAGAATCGAGTGAGCTGTGGCCTGCTGGAGCTCTGCCCTGGGGTGTCACTGCAGCAGGGCCTCAACCCAGAGAGAAAAATGTGCCCCCATCTGAGGGTCCCCAGCAGAGAGACCCCAGAGCACTCTTCTGGCCATGGGGCTCTGCTCCTGGCTTGGCCCTGGGTGACACAGAGGGATCTCTGTGCCCCCTCGAGGAAGAGCTGGGATGGAAGATGCAGAGTCAGAGGGTCCCAGCCTGGTGGGGGTTGGAAGGGACCTCTGGAGATCATCCAGCCCAGCCCCCCTGCCAGAGCAGGGTCACCCAGAGTAAATCCCATGGGGGCTGGAACTGGAAGATCTTTCAGGTCCCTTCCAACCCAAACCACTCTGACTCTATGGGAACTCCTCTGCTCCCTGGGGCTCTGGGATGCAGCCCTGCTGCCCTGGCTCTCCCTGTCTCACACCTCTGCAGCAGGCAGCTCAGCTCCATTCCTGGCACTGCATTTGCAGCTCTGTGCACTGAATTATGAAGTCACTCCCTCGATGCTGGCAGGGGAGCTGCTAACACCCAGCTCTGCCATTGAAGATTAGCACTGAGCCCTCATTCCCCTCGGTGAGCACTGCTGTGCAGAGCACATCCCTGCTGGCTCTCCCCAGCAGTGAGCAGAGGCAGAGGGGCAAGAGGCTCCTGGTTTGCTCCACCACAGAGGTGCTTAGGGCAGAGGCTGTTGGTGTCAGGGGAGAAGGTGCTGTGGGACTGGTGCTCAGCTGCCTGCTGCAGGCCAGCACCGCTTTCTGCTTTTGCAGGTTTCTGTCCTTGCTCACTGTGTTTGCAACCAGCAGGCTCACAGCTGGCAACATCTGGAGTCTACAGGAGTGTGCATAGAGCAACCACAGAATGGCTTGGGCTGGAAGGGACCCCAAAGCTCATCCAGCCCCAACCCCATGCCATGGGCAGGGACACCTCCCACCAGCCCAGGTTGCTCAGGGCCTCATCCAGTCTGGCCTTGGACACCTCCAGGGAGGAGGCAGCCACAGCTCCCCTGGGCAGCCTGCTGCAGTGCCTCCCCACCCTCAGAAGTCGCCTCCAGATGGTGTACCTTCACTCCTCCCTGTCTCCAATGCACAACCTCTTGCACTAGCTGTTGAGCTCCGGAGCTGAGCTGCTGCCTCCCATTCCCCCAGAAGTGCAGCCCCCTGCTGATGGCTCTGCTGCTGCTCTTGGTGACTTTCACTCCTGATCCAAAGGCTCAGCTGTGGAGGTTGTGAGCAGGTTAAAAATAACCCAGCAGCAGTGGTGGAGGCAGCACTTTGAAGCCTCAGCCCCAGCCAGCCTGGCTGTCACTCAGGACGTTTCCTGTTGCTGAGGAGCACTACTTGAGCTTCAGGGGCAGATGCAGGCTGCAGACAAGGAACCAACTCAGCTCACGTTTCAGTGGGAAGAGACAATCCCTGCCGCTGCCTCCTCCCGGGTCCCGGCCCCTGGCTTCTGCTCCTCCCACTGCATCTCCTGGGGTTGCACAGGGTCACAGCATGGCTCAGGCTGGAGGAGACCTCGGAGATCATCCACTCCAACCCCCTGCCATGGGCAGGGACACCTCCCACCAGCCCAGGATGCTCCAAGGCCTCATCCAGCCTGGCCTTGAACACCTCCAGGGCAGGGGCCTCCAGGACCTCTCTCCGAGCAGCCTGCTCCTGCCAAGCCTGGCTTTGGGAATGAGCTCACCTGGCAGAGCAGAAGCATCTCATGTCCAGCATGGAACTTCAGCACAGGCAGCTGCCTGCTCAGCACCCCATGGAGAAAAGCTTTGGGCCATAGGGGTCTACACTGACTGCAGAGCACCCTGAGCTGCACTTAACTTGGGGCTGTTCAGCCTGGAGAAGAGAAGGCTCCGGCAAGACCTCAGAGCAGCCTTCCAGTACCTGAAGGGCTCCAGAAGAGCTGGGAAGGACTTTGGACAAGGGCTGGGGGTGCCAGGACCAGGGACAATGGCTTTGAGCTGGAAGAGAGGAGACTGAGACTGGAGATGAGGAAGAAATTGTTAAGAGTGAGGGTGGTGAGCCTCTGGCACAGGCTGCCCAGGGAGGCTGTGGCTGCCTCCTGCCTAGGGGTGTTCAAGACCAGGCTGGATGAGGCCCTGAGCAGCCTGGGCTGACAATGAGATGTCCTTCTGCTGCCCTCTTTCTTCTGCTTGCAAGCACATCTGCTGCATGCACATCCCTACCACCCTCCTAGCTCTGCACTGCACTCTCTCCAGCAGATCTCTGTCTCTCCTGAACTGGGGAGCTCAGGACTGGGCACAGTGCCCCAGGTGTGGTCTCAGCAGGGCAAGTGGTGAGAGGCTTGTGGAGGACAAAGCTCTGAGTGCAGGGAGCAGTGATGTGCTGACGGGGCATGAAGGGTCTTCCCCATCCTTCCTGGCTGACCCCATGCTCTCTGGAACAGCCTGAGGCACACAGAAGGAGCAGTGGTTTCCCAACACACACAGGAGCAGGGAAACAACCTGCCTAGGTGCTCCTGGGGGCCTGGGCAGTGCTGTGGAAGTCAGCTTCAGGACCCTGCCAGACAATAAGGAGCTCAACAGTAGTTTTCTCCTCTTTGCTCTTCCCCCTCAGCTGCACTGCCCAGGACTGTGCCTGTCCTGGCAGCAGTTTTGCAGCAAACGCAGGGGGCTCAGGGCTGCAGCAGCAGCCAGGCTGGGGCAGGGTGCTTCCAGGAGACAGCCTGAGCTGGCAGCTCCATTCCAGCAGAGAGGGTCACCAGCACACAGCTGCAGAGAGCCTGGCTGGGCTGGAGGGGAAGTGTGGCTGTGGTTTTGCTGGGGGTGGAGCACTGAGCATGGAAGTGCTGGGGAAATCTCAGACCTCTTGATCCCCAAATCCCCTCTGCAGTGTCTGGTAGTGGTGGTGTTCCTCACTCCTGCTCCACGCAGCTGAGACCTTACCTTGTCCCAGGGCCATCACATCAGGGCTTGCAGGGGGACCCTAGCCCAGCAGGCACCCCCTGCCTGGCCCTCAGAGGCTTTTTGCTGGTCCAAGCTTCGTGCTCCTGTTTGTTAAATAACCATAATGGGAATAAAGAATAGGAAATGTCAGGCAGCACTGGGGGCATAGGTTCATGGAATCACAGCATGGGTTGAGTTGGAAGGGACCCCATAGCTCACCCAGCTCCAGCCCCCTGCCATGGGCAGGGTCACCTCCCACGAGCCCAGGTTGCTCAGGGCCTCATCCAGCCTGGCCTGGGACACCTCCAGGCAGGAGACATCCACAGCCTCCTGGGCAGCCTGTGCCAGAGTCTCCCCTCCCTCACTGTCAACAATCTCTTCCTCATCTCAGTCTCAACCTGCCCTCTCCCAGCTCAAAGCCATTGCCCCTGGCTCTGGCACTAGCAGGAGAAGTGTCCAGATGGGAGCTGGTACACAAGAGGTCAGACAGCCTGACCTGACCAGCCCCTCTGGCCCTGAAGTCCTGAAGAACTGCACTCCAAGAAGCCCTCAGCTGTAGGAATGAAGTGGCTCAGTTGCAAACAGATCAACTGATCTCAAGCTGGCAGCCTCCTGGATCATCTCTAAAGGTACAGACTGTTGCACAGGGTGTCAGCAGGGGTAAGGGTCTCCTGTAGTTGGGTGATGGTTGGCCTCGATGATCTTAAGGTCTTTTCCAACCCAAACTGCTCTGTGATTCTGCTGACCTTTGATTCCTATCAAACAGGAGGAGGAACTTCTCCAACTGAAGGCTGGCAGAGCCCTGGAGCAGACTGCCCGGAGAGGTGGTGGAGACTCCATCTCTGGAGGCCTTCAACCCCCCCTGGCTGTGTCCCTGGGTGCCCTTCCCTGGGTGCCCCTGCCCCGGCAGGGGGCTTGGACTGGGTGAGCTCCGGGGGTCCCATCGAATCCCTGCCGCGCTGTGATGCTACAAACGCAGCCTGAAGCCAGGCAGCCTCTGGGCTGCTCGGGGTGAGGGCAGCCAGGCCTGGCCAGCGCGGCAGGGACCCTGCCGGCACAGCTAGGGGCTGGGGGCTCAGCCCGGGCGGCGCGGAGCTGCCCGCGGTGGGCGCCGAGGGCAGAGCCCGGGCGGCGGCGGGGGCCGGCCCGGCGCGGTGCCCGCTGCCCGGCGCGGTGCCCGCTGCGCGGCGGCTGCAATGCGGAGACTGCCATCTCTTGGAAAAGCTGGAAAACTGTCCGGGATGCCGCTGCCAGCCAGGCACTGCCCGCCCCGCCCTGCCGCTCGCCGTGCCCGAGCTCTGCCGCCCGCCCCTCGATGCTCTGCACAGGGAGAGGGCACCCCTCGGGTTCAGGATGCAGCCCAGCAGGCAGCTGTGTGCTGGGCTGCAGCCAGAGGAGTGTGGCCAGCAAGGCAAGAGAGAGGATTCTGCCCCTTGGCTCTGCTCTGCTCAGACCTCACCTCCAATCCTCTCAGAGTGCCAGGTGGGAAGGACCCCAAGGGCCATCTGCTCCAACCTTGCTAGGTGCTGGTGCAGCTGCAATGAGCTGGCCCAGGACCCTGCCAAGCTGAGCCTTCAAACTGCCCCATGCAGGGGGCTCCACCACTGCCCTTGGGAGATGATTGCAATTCCCAGCTGTGCTCATGCAGAACAGCTTCCTCTGGGGCCCCCTGGGACTCTCCCCAGCAGTACCTTGTCCCCACCACCCCTTGCCTTCTCCTGGGACTCCTTGCACAAAGGGAGTCTCCCTCCTTCTGGTGGCCACCCTGTAGGTGCTGGTCCACGGTGCTAAGGCCTCCCTGAGCCTTCCCTTCTCCAGGCCGGACAGCCCCAGCCCTCCGAGGCTTGCTCTGTAAACCATTTTGCCACACAGGATTTTCTTTGTCCCAGGTGCCAGCCTGAGCCCGGTTCTGCAGTCTGCACTTGGCCACATCCTGCTGTCGGAGGGATTCTTGCCTGCCTGGAAGCAGGAGCCCCGAGCCCTTTGGCGGCAGGAGCCCCGAGCCCTTTGGCGGCAGGAGCCCCGAGCCCTTTGGCGGCAGGAGCCCCGAGCCCTTTGGCGGCAGGAGCCCCGAGCCCTTTGGCGGCAGGAGCCCCGAGCCCTTTGGCGGCAGGAGCCCCGAGCCCTTTGGCGGCAGAGCTGTCGCTGCCCCATGGGAGCCCAAGCAGCAGGGTGCAGCAGGGATGTCCCAAGGAGGTGACACTGCAGAGCTCCACATCCACAGCTCAGCGCAGCCTGGCCGTGCACCCCCTGCATTCCTCACCCTGCTGCTTCTCCACTCCTGCTCCCTTGGCACTCGACGGCAGCCTCCTTGGCACTCGGCACATTCTGCAGGACAAGGGCCAGGGCTGTGCTAGCCCGGAGCCCGAGGAACCCTTCTGCCGCGGAGCTGGCGGCCGGGCTGATGGAGTTAACAGCAGGAATGCAGAAGGAAGCAGCGCTGGTGGAAGCGCTTGCGATGATTATCTGAGGGCTGGGTGGGGTCCCTCTCGGAGAGGCAGCAGCTGGGGGAGCCGCGGGGCTGACTTTACACAACCGCTTCACTCCCAGGCACTTCGTTTGCTCTGAACTGCCCAGGGGTGGGGGTAGGGCAGCTCCCAGACCCGCAACTCCCGGGGGAGACCAGCCCCAGCTTCAGACTAAGGAACCCACAGCGGCGGTGGGGGCAGAGAGAAGAACAAAAGCTTCTTGTCAGGAGTGCCCTTGGAGTCACTCATCTGTACCCTCGGAGCCCCGCTCCGGTCCTCAGGCTGCAGAGACCAGGCCCTCTGAGCAGGGCTCAGGACACACAGATAACAGCAGCAGCCCTAACGAGGTTCCTGCATCCACCGAGCTGGCAGGCACCAGCTAGGCGGCAAGGCAATGCTCCCAGTCACAGGCTGCACCGGGCTGCAAGGGACCCTCCAAGGTCCCCTTGCCCAACCCCCTGCAGGCAGCAGGGACAGCTCCAGCTGGAGCAGGCTGCCCAGGGACACAGCCAGGCTGAACTTGAATGTCTGCAGGGATGGAGCCTCAGCCCCCTCCCTGGGCAGCCTGTGCCAGTGTCTCCCCAGCCTCCCTCTGCAGAGCTTCCTCCTGATGTCCAACCTTGCTGGCTTTGCAAGGAGATCTTCTCCCAGCTCCAGACTTGCTCTGTGAGAGCCACTCCTGCAGGAGAGTGAGGAAGAGCGGAGAGGGAAGGAGGAGCAGCAGCTGCCCTCCCCCGTTCCGCTGCGGGCCGAGCAGCAAGGGAGCTGCGGCTGTGTTTAAATGAAGCCAGGTGTAATTAGAGCTGCTCGGCAGCAACTGCACAGCCCGCAGGGTGCTTGTGCCTGCACGCCGGAGGCGCTCAGCTCCTCAGGCGGATCTAGGTCAGCACAGCTCACAGCAAATCCCTGCGAAAGGCAGCGTGTAGGAAAAGAATTCCACTGCCTGCTGAGTGCCGGCAGATGACCTCCCACCCACACCCACCCCGCTGGCCTTGGGGTCGCTGCCCAAATCTGCAGCCCTTCCGTACAGCAGCTCTGGCTTGCTCTGCACTTAGGTTTGGCTCTCTTCTCTCTCCCTGCTTGTGCCATCCTTGCAGCTGCCACCGTGCATCCTCCTGGGCAGCCAGGAGAGCCCAAAGCGTTTTAACAACAACAACTCATTAAAGCTGAGATTGTGACAAGCATTCAACTCAGTGTGCCACAGGTCTGAGGCAAACACCTCAGCCTGATCCCCACGTACTGGCAACTCAGTTGCATTGCTGAGCTGTTACATGCTGGAAAAGGAAACCAAACAAAAGAGTAAGAAAAGAGAAAAAAGGGAAAAGGAAATAATAATAATGATTATAATAACAAAAGAATAATGAAAAGGAAGGAATAATAAAAAGGAAAAAGAAAATATGAGGGGAAAAGGGAAAAAGGGGGAAAGGGATGAAGGGGAAAAAAAGGTGGTGGGGGGAAGTGGGGGCAAAAGGGGGAAAATTTAGAAGACACTAAAGTCTCTTCTCTCCCAAGCAATCCTCTGCCTCCTGCCTTCCCTGCCTTCCACCCCCTGCCCAGGGGGCCCAGCTGTTGAGTCCTGCATCACTCTGGGTCTCCTGGCTGTGCTGGGCTGCAGACTGAGGGTGGCTCCGGTCTGGTGGCAATCTGGAGCTGGCCCACATGGAAGGGCCAGGGCTGTGTGTGGATGAGCTTTGGGACACCTCCTGTGATGGGAGATGTGGCGTGGTGCAGAGCAAAGCCATGAACAGGGCAGAGCAGTGCCCTGCAAAGCTGTTCAATGCCATGCATGGAATCTTGGTGTTGCTTTGGTTGGAAAAGCCCTTTCAGATCATCCAGCCCAACTATTCCCTAACTCTGCCAGGGCTGGGGCTAACCCACGGCCCTCAGCACCACAGCTCTGCCTCTCTGAAACACCTTCAGGGATGGGCATTCAGCCACCTCCCTGGGCAGCCTGGGCCAGGCTCTGAGAACCCTTTCAGTCAAGAAATTTCTTTGCTGTCCAACCTAAACCTCCCCCAGTGCAACTTGAGGCCATTTCTTCTTATCCTATCACCTATTGCTAGGGAGCAAAGCCCAATCCCCACCTCACTGCAGCCTCCTCTCAGGGAGCTGCAGAGAGCAATGAGGTCTCTCTCAGCCTCCTCTTCTCCAGGCTAAACAACCCTCAGCTGCTCCTCCCCAGCCCTGTTCTCCAGACCCTTCCCCAGCTTGGTTGCTCTTCTCTGGTCCTGCTCCAGCAGCTCACTGTCCTTGGAGTGAAGGACACAAAACTGAACCCAGGTGTGCCCCCACTCCTCCTAGTGCTAAGTCTGTGGGGACAATCCCTGCCCTGGTCTTGCTGGCAGGATGAAGTGGTGCATGGCTGGGGAGGGTAAGGTGAGGCACGGCATTGCATGACACGGCACGCCTCTGCCGGACGTGCCCTTCCTGTAGCAGGAGAGGATGCAGTCCTGCGCTGTCGTGGGCTGTGCCGTGCCAGGTTGGCATGTGCCGAGCCGGGCCGGGCCGCCTGGGCAGAGCTGTGGCTTACTGCCCTGTTCCGCTCCGGGCCCCGCTCCCACCCCCACTTCGCGCCCACGGGGTCACGGCTGCCGCCCCGGCTCCGCCCGCCGCCACCACGTGAGCCGCTGCCCCTGCCCACTATGCAAATGAGACAGGCGGCGGCCAATGGGGAGCGGCTGCCGCCGCCGTGTTTATGTCTCGGCGGCCAATGGGGAGCGGCTGCCGCCGCTGTATTTATAGCTCCTATTTAAAGAGCCCCGGGAGGCGCCGCGCGGCGGCTGGGCGGCGGCGCTGGGAGCGCTGCGGCCGCGCTGAGGGCCAGGCCCGCGGGGTAGCGCCGCCCCCGCCGCCCCCCTCTCCCCTGCCTGCCTGCCTGCCTGCCTGCCTCTCCCCTGCCTGCCTCTCCCCTGCCTGCCTCCGGCCACCCTGCTCCGGGGGATCAAGGGCCCCGGATTCCAGTGCGGTCTGGTGCGGGGACTGCAGCTGAGAGCGCCGGGGCTGCTGAGCTTGCACAAGAGCAGCCTGAGAGGCATCTGCTCAGTGCCGGTCAATAGCTGTGGTCTGGGGTAGCTGTGGTCTGGGGGCAGACATCAGAGAAGAGCCGTCCGGGATCAAACACAAATGAAGCTGTTAGGGGCAGCGCACAGGGTGTGGTACCCTGGGGTGGGAGGTGTTCTAGGCAGAGGTGTTGGAGAGAGTTGGCATCATTTGGTCACAGACAGCAGCCCAGACGTGGCCATTCACACCTGGGAGGGGGCAGAGTCCTGCAGCAGGCTGCCCGGAGAGGCTGTGGAGCCTTCTCTGGAGAATTCCAAACCCACCTGGCTGTGTCCCTGTGGGACTGACCCTGGGTGACCCTGCTCTGGCAGGGATGGTCTCCAGAGCTGCCTTCCAAGCCCTGCCCTGCTGTGACCCAGCGCAGGGCTGGTCACAGGTAGCTTTCAGTGAGCAGTGCTGCTGTATCATCCCACATGGATGAGTCCAGGGCTGTGGAACTCCTTTCTGCTGCTCCCTTCCTGCCCTCTAAAGCAGAGCTCTCATGACTGCAGCGTTGTGTGCAGTGAGGTCTGAAAGCAGCCCTGACAGTGTGGGCTGGCAGGCTCCCCGCAGCAGTGTCTGGCAGTGGATTCACAGAAGACTTTGAGTTGGAAGGGACCTTAAAGAGCATCCAGTTCCAAGCCCCTGCCATGGGCAGGGACACCTCCAGTGGAGCAGGCTGCTCGAGGGCTTCTGATAGCACTGCTGGGACTGACATGGGAGTCGCAGATGTCTTCACTCATGTGTGGGGCTCTCACTACAAGAAGGAGCAGGGCTGGAGCAGGTCCAGAGGGGGGACAACAGAGCTGGGGAAGGGTCTGGAGAACAGGGCTGGGGAGGAACAGCTGAGGGAGCTGGGGGTGTTCAGCCTGAAGAGGAGGCTGAGGGAGACCTCCTTGCTCTCTGCAGCTCCCTGAGAGGAGGCTGCAGCCAGGTAGGGGTTGGGCTCTGCTCCCTAGTAACAAGTGACAGCGGGAGATGAGAGGGTCTCGGGTTCCCCAGGGGAGGTTTAGGATGGACATGAGAAGAAACTTCTTGGCTGAAAGGGTTCTCAGAGCCTGGAACAGGCTGTCCAGGGAGGTGCCCTGCCTGGGAGGTGTTTCAGAGAGGCAGAGGTATGGTGCTGAGGGCCATGGGTTGGCCCCAGCCTTGGCACAGTTAGGATGGAGTGGATCTCAAGGGTTTTTTCCAACCCAAATGATTCTCTAACTCTAAAGCAAAGCTCCACAGCATGCTGTTGGTAGGACAGCTTGGGTACTCTGCTGATGCCTGCTTGAGATGGGGATGGGCACAGGAGCTGCTCTAGCTGCTTGGCTCACCAGAGGCATACTGAGAGGCTCCTCTGGCCTTTAAAGCCCACAAGACCCCCAGAGCCTCCCCTTGTGCTGAGAGCTGCCTGGCTGCAGGGATTCCAACAGCCTCAGCTCTGCTGCCAGTTTATAGCAGGTGGTGTCCTTAGCTGGTTCTGGAAGCACACAGAGGGACCTGACCTTGCTTCAGGGCAGAGGAGCAATGATTCAGAGCACAGAAGTGAGATGGTTCTGCGACAGGGAGGGTGACTGAGGGAATCAGCAGGGCCAGATCCTGCTCATTATTTTGCACCTGGAGTGATCAGCCTGGAGCAGGAGTTGCTGCCCATGGCAGGGGGGCTGGAACTGGATGGCCTTCAGGGTCCCTTCCAAGGCAAGCCTTGTGTGGCTCTGTGGCAAGCACAGACTCCCCAGGACAGCCCTTCGACAGCCTGGGCTAGGCCCTTGAAGAGCCCCTGGCCAAAACCCTGTGGTGGGTGAGGCCATCTGCCAGAGCTGTCTGAAATGCTCCAGCTGCCCACTTGCCTTTCCTCCTGAAGGCTCTCATCCCTGCCCCGGAGAGAGGGAGGGAGGAGCATCTCTCCTGGATGGCACAGGCTTCACCTGCAATCCCAGAAGGGTTTTGGTTGGAATAGATCTTGGAGAGCATCCAGCCCAACCAGTCTCTAACTCTGCCAAGGGTGGTGCCAACCCGTGGCCCCCAGCACCACAGCTCTGTCCTCTGGTGCAGGGCTTTTGTCTGCTTGCTTTTTCCTCACTGCACTTCCCTTGGCACCTACCTGCTTGGTAGCCACAAGCTGCCAAAGCTTCTGGGTACCCTCTACAGGTAACTGGGAGATGTCCATAAGTGCTCCACACTTGCTGTGAAGCTGGGCAGGCCATGATGCTGCACCTTCTAATTATAGTTAATTGCAGTTAATAAAGATGGGGAGGGACTTTGTACAAGGGCTTGTGGTGGTGGAACAAGAGGGAGTGGATTGAAGCTGGAAGAGGGCAGATTGAGACTGGAGATGAGGAAGAGATTCTGCACAGTGAGGGTGGGGAGACTGGCACAGGCTGCCCAGGGATGCCCCCTCCCTGGAGGGAGCCAGGCTGGATGAGGTCACCTCCCACCAGCCCGGGTTGCTCAAGGCCTCATCCAGCCTGGCCTGGGACACCTCCAGGGATGGGGCAGCCACAGCCTCCCTGGGCAGCCTGTGCCAGAGTCTCACCCTCATATCTTTCTAATCTCCAGTCCCAAGCTGCCCTGCTCAAGCTCCGCTCCCTTTGCAGGCTCCTTGGAGCAGCTGCAGCTGTGTCTGTCAGAGGTGGCTCTGAGGGTGCTGGGCAGAGAGTGCAGCACCTGGACTTTGGGCTGTGGAGTTCCATTGCCATCTTCCTGGCAGCCTCAAGGAGAGGCAGGAGCAGGTTCCCCCAGGGCAGGTGAAGCCTGTGGTGGTCACTTGCTCCACAGGTCTGAGCCAGGTTGGACCTTCCTGGCTTTGTGAGGAACACCCCAGAGGAACATTCGCCCTCTGCACCAAGCCCTGGGTGAGGCTGCCAGGGCAGCCTTTCTCCTCTCCTCTGCCTCATTAATTGTTAACCCAGGGCACCCAGAGCTGTGTTCTGAGTGACTCTCACGTCTCCAGCCTCACCAACTGATCTTCACATTGCTCCTTCATGGAGTCTTGTGCCCTGGGAAGGAGTCCAGGTGGCAGTGTCCCAAGGTTGTCACCCAGGCCTTGTGGCTGTCAGCACATCTGCCCTGCTTCTCCACTGCTTCCTCTCTCCAGTGACCTCTGCAGCCTTCAGCCAAATGGCCTCAGGTCTTTGTGGGCTTTGTGGTCTTCTCAGCAGATGTAATTCACCAGGAGAGATAAATCAAGCAGCAGAATGAGGCTTGGACTGGAACTGAGCTGCAGCTTGTGTGCATCATTTAACCCTCTGGGGAGTGAAGGACCTCTGGGTGCTTGAGATAAAACTGAGATGTGCTTTGGAAAGGGCAACAGAGCTGGGGAAGGGTCTGGAGAACAGGGCTGGGGAGAAGCAGCTGAGGGGTGGTTAGTGTGGAGGAGGCTGGGGGAGACCTCATTGCTCTCTACAGCTTCCTGAGAGGAGGCTGGAGCCAGGTGGGGGTTGGCTTCTTCCTAGCAGTAAGTGATAAGAAGAAAAGGCCTCAAGTTGCCCCAGGGGGAGGTTTAGGTTGGAAATGAGGAGAAACCCTGAAGGGGTTGCCAGAGCCTGGCCCAGGCTGCCCAGGGAGGTGGCTGAATGCCCATGCCTGGAGGTGTTTCAGAGGCAGAGAGGTGGTACTGAGGGCCATGGTTCAGCACCAGGTATGTCCTCCCTGCATGTCTGGCTGTGTGAGCTGATGGCCCTGCTTCAGTCATGCTCACAGCTCCTGATGGAAACTCCTCCGTGGCACTCGGCCTCTGGCTGACCAGGGGGT
Organism: Dryobates pubescens; assembly: GCF_014839835.1. Taxonomy (NCBI): domain Eukaryota; kingdom Metazoa; phylum Chordata; class Aves; order Piciformes; family Picidae; genus Dryobates; species Dryobates pubescens. The sequence continues at coordinate 355,752 of NC_071626.1, forward strand.
GGGCTGAGGAAGGTTCTGTTAGAGAGAGACCACCCCCAGGTCAGCAGCTGTGGTCTGTGCCTCAGGAGTGGGCTGCTGGGGGGGGTCTAAAGGCTTCCCAGGGCACAGAAGCACACCAGTGGCGTCCTTCGCCCAGAGGCAGAAGTTGTCGGCGCTGGGGGAGACCCCAGCAGCTCATTAGCAGGCAGGACCCACTGCAGAGCCCGGCATGGGCCCCAGCCTTGCCCGCTGGGCAAGGCCTGGGGAAGCCAGCCCGTGAGCTGCAGGGTGCAGACTGCCGCTGCAGCCATCCCTCCGCCCGCTCGGAGCTCTGCAGCTCGCTGAGGAGGATCCAGTCCCTCCCATGCAGCCCTGCACGGACGGCTGGATCCCACCCACGGCTGTGCAAACAGACGTGTGAGGGAGGCCAGGGGTTCCTGCCGCCGGCTGCCCGGGCAGGCAGGGGGCTGCTCTCGCTTCTCTTTTCAGTGCTTGGGAGGTGCTCCAACGCCACAGCCGAGGGGGTGCAGCACGCCCCGGCCGGGGCTGGCAGCTCCCCGGCAGCAGCTCCCCGGCCCCCGGCACCGCTGCGCGGGGACGTCCCGCACCCAGGTGGTGTGAGCAGGGCTGAAGGCGATGCCTCCATTGACCCCCCCAGCGCGGCCACCTCGCCGGCAGGCTGCCGGTGCCCAGCTGCCGGTGCCCAGCTGCTGCCCCGCAGCTCTGCTGTGCACATCCAGCCGGAGCCCAAACCCTGCCTGCTTGTCCCCCTCCCGCTCTGCCTGCTCTGGGCAGGGGCTGGGCGTAGGGACCGAGCTGCTTGCTGGGGCAGAAGCTTGAAGAGAAGCTCTGTTGTGTGGCACTGCCCAGGGCTGCGTGCCTGGCAGGGCTGAGGTGCAGCACTTGGCAGCAGGGTGGCTGCAGCAGGGCAGGAGGAGCCAGGGAGGATGAGGGTGGAAGGAGCAGAGTGGGGGCACAGAGCAGGACAGTGACTGAGCCAAGCCCTGCTGCTGGATGTAAAGCACCTGAAGATAAAGGCCTCCTAAGGGGGTGAGAACTCCTACAAGCTGATGTGATCTCCTCCAGCTTGGATCCATCCCCCCGGTCCTATCACTACCCAACACCCTCAAAAGTCCCTCCCCAGCTTTCTTGGAGCCCCCTGCAGATCCTGGAAGGCCACAATGAGGTCTCCTTGGAGCCTTCCCTTCTCCAGACTGCACAGCCCCAACTCCCTCAGTCTGTCTGCTGGAGCAGAGCAGCTCCAGCCCTCTGCTCATCCTCCTGGCCCTGCTCTGGACACCTTCCAGCACCTCCAGATCCTTTCTGGCACAGAGGCTCCAGAACTGGCCCCAGAGCTCCAGCTGTGGTCTCAGCAGAGTGGAGCAGAGGGGCAGAATCCCCTCCCTGGCCCTGCTGCAGGACCTTGCCCTTGGTCTTGTTGAACCTCCTGAGGTTGTCCTGGGCCCAGCTCTGCAGCCTGCCCAGGTCCATCTGGATGGATCCTTCCCTCCAGCAGTCAGCAGCACCACACAGCTTGGTGCTGAGGGAGCCTCAGTGCCGCTGCCCATGGCACCAACAGAGATGTCAAACAGGACTGGTCCCAGTGCTGATCCCTGAGGGACTCCACCTGGCCATGGAGCCACTCTCTGGGAGTGGCTGTCCCACATGGGTGGTTCTGGGGCTGGAGGTGCCTTAGGTGTGACCCAGGCAGTGACCTGCAGAGTTTCCTGGTCTGGGGTGTGAGCAAGTGGCAGTGACAGGACAAGGAACAATGGACACAAGCTGGAACCCAGAAGGTTCCACCTCAGCAGGAGGAGAAACTTCTTCGGTGTGAGGCTGCTGGAGCCTGGAGCAGGCTGCCCAGAGAGGCTGTGGAGTCTCCTGCTCTGGAGACTTTTGAGACCCATCTGGACATGTTCCTGTGTTCCTGCCCTGCTCTGATCTTCAGAGGTCCCTTCCAAGCCCTCCCATGCTGTGATTCCAGCTCTGTCCCAGGCAGTGTCCTGAAGAGTTCCCTGGCCTGGGGTGGGCCCAGGTGGCATCAAGTCCCTCTACACCAAAGCTGGATTACTGCTGCTGTCAAGAAGATGCCAGCCCCTGGCCTTGCCTTGAGGCAGAGCTGTGTTTGGAAGGGCCTGCAGAGCACAGAAGGACGATTGTGCAGCAGGAGCAAACAAGAGGGTGTCAGCTGCAGACCAGAAATGGACCTTCCTGTTTGCTCTGCCTGCTCCACACCTTCTCAGCTAGGTCCTGCTCTCCCTGCAGCCACTAATCCAGATCCTGGCAGGGCTGACTCAGCCCTCTGCAGTCCTGAGGCTGAACAAAGCTCTGAAAGCCCAGGATTCCATGGCAGTGTTTGTCCCAGTGGGCTTGGCCAGCATCCCCCTCCTGCCCCCGAGCATGGCATGGAGCGTGGGGCTGGCTGGTGACCTCTCCTGGGCCTTCCCTTCTTCTGATCCATTAATTACTGTAAGTAATTACTGTACTGCCTCTGTAGGGCTGAGGTGATCATGCACTGGAGGGAGCTGATGCAGGAGGCTTTACTACCCACACCTTCAGCAGGTGCTGGGTGCTGTGCTCCTGCTGCCACTCCTGCACTTGCAGGGACTTGCCTGAGCTGAAGGGCACAGAACAGCAGAGCTTGGAGGGGATCTCTGCAGACCAGCCAGGCCAAGTCCCCTGCCAGAGCAGGGGCACCCAGGGACACAGCCAGGGGGGGCTGAAGGCCTCCACCACCTCTCTGGGCAGCCTGCTCCAGGGCTCTGCCACCCTGCAGTTAGAGAAGTTCCTCCTGTTTAGGTGGAGCCTCTTCTGCCCTGCTTGTGAAACCCAAGCACTGAAGTGACAGCAGTGCCTTCATTTCAGCCTTGGCAGAGCAGGAGCTGGGGGGGATTATTTACTGCTGAGTGTGAAAAAGGCCTCCTGAGGGCAGCTTTAAAGGATAAATCCAAAATATCTTCATTTTTCTGTCGGGCTGGAGGCAGCCTGGGTGGGGATTTTGTCACTCTTCAAGGGAAGGAATGCAAACAAGGATGGGTGTCAGGGTGGGAGCCAGCCCCTGCTTCTGACAACTCTCTCTTCACCTTTCTGGACTGGAAAACAACCTCCTGTGGGCTGCTCCCTCTGTAGTAATATTGCTAAAAATACCCTCCTGAGCTGAGAGCTCTGACTGCCAGCACTGCAGCCCTCAGGTGTGCTGGAAGGCAGGCTGCACAGCCATGGAGAGCAGATTGAGCACCTCGGCAGACATTAAGTTGGGGCTCCCTAAGCCAAGCCTCAGATGATTCCTTGTTTTTTGGGGGTGAAATATGTGTTCTCTCCCTTTTGCCTCCTGAGTCTTGCAGAGCCTGGCTGGGAAAACTGGGGCTGGAGACAAATGCTCCTGAAAACGTGGCCTGACTCCAGCTGATAAAAGAGAGACCAACAGAACACCAACTCAGAGCTGCTTCTGCCATCAAACCAGCTCAAAGCAAGCCTGGCAGGGTGCTGGGCCAGCTCCTTTCAGCTTCACCAGCACCTAGCAAGGTTGGCCCAGATGGTCCTTGGGGTCCCTTCCCACCTGGCACTCTGTGACCCTCTGCCTTACCATTCAGCTCTTCCTCCAGAGGTCTTCCAAGCTCAGAAGGAAATGATGCAAACTGATTTGTCATGTGGTGGTGCTGAACAGAGTGCTGAGCAGTGACAGCAGCAGCACTGAGACTGTGGCTCAGCAGTCACAGAACCCCAGAGGGCCAGGCTGGAAGGGACCCCAAGGACCGTCTGGCCCAGCCTTGGCAGGTGGTGGTGGAGCTGAAAGGAGCTGGCCCAGTGTGAGTCCATTTGGTGGCACTTCTGCAAATCAAGTCCCAGCCCTCTGGGACTAAGGCTTCACTCTCTAGACTGCAGGACTCCTGGGGGGAACATCTCACACTGAGGGCTGGAGCAGGTCCAGGGAAGGACAACAGAGCTGGGGAAGGGTCTGGAGAACAGGGCTGGGGAGGAGCAGCTGAGGGCCCTGGCAGGGGGCTGGAGCTGGATGAGCTGTCAGGTCCCTGTGAACATCTCACCAGCAGCGCTCTGCTGAGGGCTGTGCTTTACCTGCGCTGCCACAGCGGGCTCTGGGAAGTGTGCCTGGTGAAGGCACTTCCATGTGCCTGAGAGGGAGGGAAGCCAGGAGACACCATGCCTGGCAGGGCTGGAGGGAGCTGCTGGCTGTGGGAGGTGTAGGAGAGGTCACAGAATTGTTGGCAATGCCCAGACCTCCTCTTCTCTCCCTAAAGCCCCCCAGGCTTCAGCAGGCGGCTGCAGAGTGTGGGTAGGGTGGGAGCAGGGCAGCTGCAGGCAGGGACTGTCAGGAGTCACTGCAGGCTCTCACAAGCTGCTTTCCCACTTTGGGAGGGGACCAAGGCAAGCCACAAAGAAGGCTCTTTGAGTGCAGAACAAGAGTCCACGTGGGCACTGCAGCCACAAGAACTGAATTCAGTGCAGCCTCCCCCAGCAGCAAGGCCTGAGCCCTGCGAGCAAAGCGGAGGCTGGGGGCAGCCTGTGATGGAGAGGTGGCTGCTGGCAGCTGCAGCTGAAGAGCTCAAAGCAGAGAAGAGGAAAAGCATCCATGGCACTGGTCAGGGAAGGAGGTGGAGGAGAATAGCCTGAGCACCAGCAGGTCCATGCCAGAGCTTCTCCAGGTATCAGCTGCTGGGAGGGATCCCACAGCAGTAGTCAGAGGTGCTGAGGACAGAGATGGACAACAGCCAAAATGGTTTCTCCCCCTGGCCTCCTCTCCCTTGTCCCCTTCTCCCACTCACTCTTTTCCTTCTCTGTCAGCTTTGGTGGTCAGATAATCCCAGAGTGCCAGGTGGGAAGGGACCCCAGGGACCATCTGGTCCAACCCTTGAGAGGAACCCTTCCCAAGTCCGTAAGTGCCATCCCTGTGTATGAAGGAAGGTTGGATGAGCAACCTGGGCTGGTGGGAGGTGTCCCTGCCCATGGCAGGGGGGTTGCAGTGGATGAACTGTAAGGTCCCTTCCAACCAACCCATCCTGTGACTCCATGCAGTGAGGAGAGCGACCCCAGAGCAGAGCTGCTGCATGTGAGAGCTGGCCCCAGCCTGATGGAGCAAGCTCTCCAAGCCAAGCAAGCAGCAGCCGGGGCTGAGCGGAGGCATTTCTGCCCCTTTGGCAAGCAGCAGCACACTGTGCCTCGTGGGCCAGGTTTCCTCTGCAGGAGCAGGATGCAGGGTGCTGACTGGGTGTTTCCTCAGCCTGTTTAAAGAGCAGAGCAGCACAGGGCTGCCGCCAACAGCAGCCAGCCGAGTGCCCCTGCGGAGGGCCCGAGGGACAGGTGCTTGGTGTCCTTCCTGCAGGCTGCTCACCAGGTGGGAGGCAGCAGGACACTGCCAGCACCCTGCCTTTGAAGGAGGGAAACCTGGCTAGAGCCCCACCCATTAGCTATTGATCAGAATTGATCAGATCCCTCCTCAGGCTGCTCTCCTGCCCTGCCAGGTCCCCCAGGCTGAGCTCTGCTGGGAAGTGTGTGGGCCACAGAGCCCTGGGCCTTGCAGCCCTGGCTGGCCCTGCAGCAGCTCCAGCAGCTGAGTCTCCCAGGCTGGTTCCTATCCCTGGAGCAGCTGAGCCCCAAGCACAGCTGGTTTGTGGGGGAGCTGCCCTGGGCCTCTGCCTCCAGTGCCCCAGGGCAGCTGGGGAAACAGAAGGATGGGAAGCACCACCAGTACTGGGATGGTTCTTACTCCTTTGAGAAGGTTCCTCCTGGCTGTCCTGAGCTGCTGAGCCGATGGCTCCAGGCTGAACAGGCAGGAGGCTGTTGGGGTGGAAAAGGGACATGGTTTCCAAAGTGCTGACGGCATCTTGGGGGGGTTTCCTGAAGTAAAAAGCCTGCAGCAAGAGCAGCTGCCTTGGAGGGAAAAGGTTTCCTTCTCTTTAATGTTTTCCCAGGTGCTTCTGATCATCCTGGGGAGCTGCACAGGTCCTGCCAAGCTCCATAAAAGAGAACCCTGGCTGGGTTAGGAAGCAGCCAGGTCCTCAGGCACCAGGACAGCTAACATTTCACACCAAAATGACCAGGTAACAGCACCCAGATCCCTGGGATGCAGGAGAAGCAGAGGTCATAATGAGTTTCCCACTTCTATTCTCTCCACAGCTCATGACAGAACCACAGGAGGTTAGGGGTTGGAAGGCACCTTGGCAGATCATCCACTCCATGCCTCCCACTCTATGTGGGCATCCTTACAGCAGCTCCTGGAGCAAGCCACAGGACTTTTGTCACCAAAAAGCCTCTTCAAGCACAGGAGGAAAACTCATCAGCTGCTTTGTGAGCCCTGCATGAGCAGACAGCATTTTGCACCCCACAGCTCAGAGCTGAGCTTGCTTTCCACTGAGTCTTACCACAGGGAGTGGTGCTGAACAGCACCAAAGGGCTTTGGCTTCTTAGTGAGAATGAATCCCAGGAGCACACTGTGCAAGCACAGCCCCAGAGGGTTGGTGCCTGCAGGGGAGCAAATCTGGCCAGATGAATCCCTTGTGCAAAGCAGCTGACACCACTGGGGCTGCCCTCAGAGGAGGCTTAGCTAGGAGTGAGGTTTGCTCCCCTTGTCTAACACCTGGCAATGGGCTTAAGAAGACTCTAAGTGCTTGGGCTGTAACACAGAGGACATTGACCTCATCACCAGCTGACAGCCTTTCACAGCACGGCAGGGGCTGGAAGCAGTTCTGGAGACCATCCAGTCCAAGCCCCCTGCCAGAGCAGGGCCACCCAGAGTCAGTCCCACAGGGACACAGCCAGGTGGGTTTGGAATGCTCCAGAGAGGGCTCCACAGCCTCCCTGGGCAGCCTGCTGCAGGACTCTGCCTCCCTCACAGGGAAGAATTTTCCCCTTATGCTCACATGGAGCCTCCTGGGTTCCAGTTTGTGTCCACTGCCCCTGGGCACCCCCGGGCAGAGCCTGGCCCCTGCTGCGGGCTGCACACGCAGGCGCTCGGTGCCGCTGCCCGCTCCCGAGGCAGCTCGGTCAGGGCAGCTGACCCCGGAGCAGTTTCGTTGTGCAATCGCTAAGCCTCTTCCCGTCCGGCAGCTCCGGTGCGGCACAGCCGCCGCGTCCCGGGCTGCGACCGGCCGGCTGCAGCGGGCAGCACTGCGGCGCTGCCGGCACCAGTAAGGGCTACACCGCCGTTCCTGTGTGGCCAGGCCCCGCTGCAGGCCCGGTCGCCACCGCCCCCACCCGGGGTGCCCGGCGGCCGCTCAGCCTCTTTCCCTCCGCCTCCCGCCCTCGGTCCCCGTCGGCGATGAGGCTAAATGGCGAGCAACGGTGGAGCGCACGCTTCCCGGGCAGGCTTTCCATCAGGCTGCGGCACAAAAGCCTCCCCCGGGCCGCCCGGTGCCCGCCGGGGTCTGCCCGGTGCCCGGCGCCCGTTCCCCGGCCCTGCGGCCGCGGGCGGCTGCCGCAGCGGGGAGCGCCGAGCGCATCGCCCGTCCCGCCCGGCCCCCGCTCGATGCGCTCGGCGCTCGGCTGGCTCGGCAGCGCCGGCCCCGCCCTCCCCGGCCCCGCCATTTCAGACCGGGACGGGCAGGGACGCGGAGCGGCCGCCGAGGCGGGGCGGGCAAGGGAGGCACCGGCGTGCTCCCGCGGCCCGCTGCAGCGCCGGGGCAGGTACTCGCTGCTCCCTCACCGCGCCGGGGCGCCGGGGCCGCCCCGCTCGCTGTTCTTCCCTCCTTCCTTCCCTTTTCGCCTCTCGGCGGCGGGGCCGGGGGGCTCGGCGCGGCTCGGCGCGGCTCGGCGCGGCTCGGAATCGGGCACTCCCGTGCCGTTCGCCCGCTCCAGCACGCCGCTGCGGGCCGGGCGCGCAGCCGGGGCGGGCGCCGCAGCCTGGCCGCGCTCTGGCTGCCGCGCGCCGCTCGCGCTCTCCCCGCGGCGCGGGCGGGGGGCGGGCGGGACAGGTGGCCAACGCCCTCCGCGCGCCGGGGCGCGCCCCGCCCGGGCCTGCCCTGCCCCCCCCGCTCAGCCCCGGGGCCGCAGCGCCGCGGCGGAAAGTTTGGTGAGCCGGGCCGGGCCGGGCCGGGCCGGGGGCTGAGCGGAGCCCGCGGGAGGGTCTGGGCGAGGGCTCCCGCAGCGGCGGCGGGGCCGGCAGGTGAGGCTTGCTCCGAGGCTGTGCGGCCGGAGCCGCTGGCAGGGGCCGGTGCTGCGGGGCTCCCGGCCTCGGCAGCAGGCGGGGGGTGCCCGGCGCCGCCGCGGCTCGGGGGTGGGCGGCGGAGGATCGAGCGTGTGCCGGCCTGGCTCGGGACGGGCACGGCCGCGGGGGTCTGCTGCTCGCCGCCTGCGCGCTGGGAGCCTCCCGGCGCGGTGCCCACCTGCGGATGCTGGAGGAGCAGCTCTGCCGTGCGGCTCCCGGCGGGGGAGCTGCTGCCAGGCGCTGGGGAAGGGAGGTGATCCTGCAGGGAACGGCGGCCTCCCGGGCCGGGGCTTTCCGCCTAACGTTGGCTTCTTTGTCCTCAGGCCTGCTAAAAAATGACAGAATACAAACTGGTGGTGGTTGGAGCTGGAGGTGTAGGCAAGAGCGCCCTGACGATACAGCTCATCCAGAACCACTTTGTGGATGAGTATGACCCCACCATAGAGGTAAACAATCACCCTCTGCCTCCTGGGAGTGCTGCTTTGGTTTGCTTTTGGACAGGTACTGCAGGGAGGTGGTGGGGAACCCAGAGCTGAGTGCTGAGGGTGGCTGAGCAGCACAGCTCCTTGCTGAGGGAGCTGCTGCCAGTGAGTGCTCCAGGGCTGCACACTGCCTTCTGTGCTCAGGCTTCCTGCTGGGTGACATCTGTGTGATTCCTGCCTGACTCTGGGTGATCCTGCTCTGGAGGGGGTTGAGCTGGGTGATCTTCATGCTCATTGCCATGTTTTGTTGGCCAGTGTGTCTTCAGGGTCTTGGAGATCAAGGATTTGCTTGGCCAAACCCTTCAAGGCCTTGCAGGCCACCTCTTAAATGTGGCTTTTGGATAGCAAGAAGGAAAAGCTGTAGTTCTGAGACTTGCTCAGTGCCTCTTTGGGCCCTGTGTCAGCTGGGGAGAAGCATCCTGGGGTGTCCTGGTGAGGGGAGCACCGCTGTGGAGCCTGGTTTTGGTTTCAAGACAGCAGTGCATACACAAATGCTGTGACTGCTGCAGTGGAGTCTTGGAGATGGAGGTCACCACTGCTCACAGCCTGAGGCTCTGAGCTTTAAACCTTGTGATGTGTTCCAGGATTTTCCTGAGCAGAGGAGCTCTGCCTTGGGAGTGGCAGAGGCAGCCTGCTGGTGTCTGAGCCCAGCTGTGGGTCCCTGGGCTTGGTCACCTCAGGCTGTGCAAAGGAGAGGTGGCACCAGCATTTGCCCAGGGGTTGCTGGTGGCACACTGAAGCCCTGCAGCCGGGGGCTCCGTTTGCACGGCGGCACAGTCAGGCACTTCCCAGCTCCCTGGAAGGCATCCCCTGGGGCCAGATCCAGCCCTTCAGTGGGCTCATGGTCAGGTGGGCATCAGCAAGAGGAGCCAGTGCCTGGGATGGCAGGGAGCTGGCATAGCCTAGGGGCAGGCTGAGCTCCTGTGCCCCAAGCAGAGGTGTGCTGGCTTCACCTTGGCTTTGCTCCTGGAGTGAAGCTGCTCTGACCTTTGCCTGCTGCACCACCAGTGCTGTTTGCCATTTATTGCTCCTTTCATTGTCACTTTGTCTGTGCCTCCTCTCTCTCTTGCCTGCCCACATCACCTCATGCATGGTGATGATCTTCCAGGTCCCTTCCAAGCCAAACCCTTCTGTGATTCTCTGCCTGTAGCAGGTTTTGTGAGCAGGCTTCTGGAGAGCAGTGTTTGGCTTGCTCTGGGAAAGCTCTTCAGCTGCTGAGATGTGAGGTGCTCAGCCAGCAGCCACCAGCACCCTGCACAGCTCCTTGGGGGGAGCAAGCCAGGTGGGGGCTGCCTTCTGCCTGCCAGGGGGCTTTGGAGGCTGTTGGGCTCTGCCACACTCATTCAGGGCCCCTGGGCTTCTCTGAGCCTGGAGCTGTGTCTGGGTGGTACAGCAAGCACTGGGGAGGACTTCTGTGCTCAAGCTGGCAGAGCCAGGGCTGTGTGAACAGTGTTGTAATATACTGTGGGGGCACAGCAGCAGCCCCTTAAACTTGTTCCATGGAGCAGTGTTGACCCTCTGCCCCTCCTCCCCCTTCCTGCCTGTGTGCTTTGGAGGTGCTGAGACCATGGGGATGGAGGCTGCCCCTTCATGGGGGGCATTGCCCTCTGTGTGCTCACAGGCTGCAGGCACCTTGCAGGGAGCAGAAATCAGCTCTGACAAGAGCTGGGCTGGGCCTGGGGCTGGGCTTAGGTGTCCTGGCCTGGACAGAAGCCCATGCAGGTGAGAGGGGCTGCTGGGTTGGGCTGCTGCTGGAGCCAGGGCTGTGCTTCCCTGCAGCAGCAGCTGGAGAGAAGGCTGAGGCTGCCCAGCTCAGGAGGCTGCTTAGACTTTTTCATTAGGATTTCTTCACTTCCTGCCAAGCATCAAACCTTTGCCACTGGGAGAGAAAGCTCAGGCAGCCCACTGAGAGCTACTGAAGCCCCCACCCCAGGATGGTGTCCAGTTCTGGGGTCCCCAGCAGGAGAAGGACACAGAGCTGCTGGAGAGAGCCCAGAGGAGGCCACAAAGATGCTCCCAGGGCTGGAGCAGCTCTGCCCTGAGCACAGGCTGAGGGAGCTGGGGCTGTGCAGCCTGCAGAGGAGAAGGCTCCAGGGGCACCTCAGAGCTGCTGCCAGCACCTGAAGGGATCCTGCAGGAAGGCTGCAGAGAGACTTTTGCTGAGGGGGTCTGGAGCCAGGCCCAGGGGGAAGGGTTTGGAGCTGAGGCAGAGCAGGGTTAGAGTGGAGCTGAGGCAGAAGTTGTTCAGCAGGAGGCTGCTGAGCCTCTGGCACAGGCTGCCCAGGGAGGCTGTGGCTGCCTCCTGCCTGGGGGTGTTGAGGGCCAGGCTGGATGAGGCCCTGAGCAGCTGAGCCTAGCTGAGAGGTGTCCCTGGGCATGGAGGGGAGGCTGGAGGAGCTGAGCTCTGAGGTTCCCTCCATCCTGAGCCACTCTGTGACAGGGAGCAGCTGCTGGGCAGCTGCAGTCAGCTGCACCCAGGAGGCTCCCTCTGGGCTTCCCCTTCAGCAGTCAGGCTGAGCACTGCTCTGCTTGGAAGTACCTTGCAGCTCCACATGGTGTGGTGTTCCTGGTGTTGCCTGAACCCTGAGCTGGCACTTCTGGGAAAGAAATCCCTCTCAGATAAGCAGAGCCTGCCCCTGAAATCACCCTGCAGCTAAACCTTGCTCTGTGAGGTCAATATTGGCTTGCCTGCTGCTGCTGAGTGCCAGCCAGGCTGGAGGTAAAGGGGAGGTTAGAGCCTGCTCAGTCTGAGTTGCTGCTGTGCACCAGCAGAGAGCCTCTGGGAGGACACCAAGTGCAGGGCAGTGGCTGTGTGGTGCCTTCAAAGAGTGGAAAGGAGGGAAGGGCTCTCAGGTCCCCTTCCCACTGCCCTGGGCTCACTTGCAGCAGGGTTGTGCCCTCCCCACCCCGGGGCAGCAGGGCTGTGCCAGGGCTTTATGTGTGCCTCTTGCTGTGAGTGCTGCTCACCCAGGGGGTCCCTGGCACTGCCCCCTGGCCTGGAGCTCACTGCTGTGGGCTCATTTCAGCCACTCAGAGGCTCCTGGCAGTGCTGATGCCATGCTGGTGATGTTCCCACTACAGTTCCGTGCTCCCAGGAGCCCAGCAGCAGCTGTGGCCACTCCTGGCTGTGTGGCACAGATGTGAGTCAGTGACCTGAAAGCTCTGCCTTGGCAGCACCAAAATGGTTTGCTGCAGTGTCTGAGCCACAGCAGGGCTCTCCTGGGCTCCCCAGGATGGGACCTTACAGATAGCCAGTTCTGAGCCCACTTCCAACCTCCCCCCAGCCCAGGCTGCTCAGGGCCTCAGCCAGCCTGGCCCGGAGCACCCCCAGGCAGGAGGCAGCCACAGCCTCCCTGGGCAGCCTGTGCCAGAGTCTCCCCAGCCTCACTGCAGAATTTCTTCCTCCTCTCCAGTCTCAGTCTCCCCTCCTGGCAGATCCTTGAGCTCCAAGTAGATCACTTTTGGTCCCTTCCTAGCAGCCATCCTTGGAAGCTGCTGCTGAGGCACACAGCCCAGCCTGCCTCTGCCCAGCATGCAGCCTGCTGGGCTCCAGGTCCTTCTCAGTGCCACAGGGCTGGGCAGCTGCCTTGCTCCTGTGCCCTTGGTGTGGTGTGTGTGGCACAGTGCCTTTGAGCACAGCCTGAGAGTGGCAGCCAGAGCTTACTGCCACAAACAAAGGCAACAAAGCAAGCAACAAACCCCCCAGAGGTGAAACTGAGTGAGCTGTAAGTCACACCTTGTAAAGCCAGGGAGGTTTGGTTCCTGCTCTGTTAGCAGAGAGCGGAGATGCTGTGGGGTTTGTCTGCTGTGAACAGAGACAGGGAGATGCTCTTGGCCTGTGCAGAGCGCTGCCCTGCTCCCCTGTGTGCAGCTGTGCTATCCTCACTGACAGCCACAACCTGGCTCTCCAGCCTGGCTCCCCCTGGCCCTGGCTCCCCCTTTCCCTGCCCCCCTCCTGTCCCTTGCCCATCTCCACAGCTGAAGCTCTGCAGTGCCGCTGGTGGGGACCGGCCTGGCTGGCTGCTGGCCCTGGGTGCTCCCAGTGTTGCTCTGTGTGCTCTGTCCCCAGGACTCCTACAGGAAGCAGGTGGTCATTGATGGGGAGACCTGCCTGCTGGACATCCTGGACACAGCAGGCCAGGAGGAGTACAGTGCCATGAGGGACCAGTACATGAGGACAGGAGAAGGCTTCCTCTGCGTCTTTGCCATCAACAACACGAAGTCCTTTGAAGACATTCACCATTACAGGTGTGTGCAGTGCCAGGGCCCTGCCTGGCTCCTGCCTCAGAGTCACAGAGTTATGGGGGCTGGAAAAGCCCTCCAAGACCACCCAGTCCAGCCAGCCCCCCCTGGGCCCTGGCCTCCCCCTCCTCGAGCTCCAGGGGTGGGCACTCCATCCCCTCCCTGGGCAGCCTGTGCCAGTGCCTGGCCAAACCAGTTCTGGACACTCCTTGTAGAGAACCAGGCCAGTGGTCAACCCCGCCAGCCCAGCACCCCCCAGGCCAAGCCTGGGCAGCAGCCATGGTGCTTGGCAAGAGAGCTGAGCCCTGGGAGTGCTGAGCAGAGCTTACAGCAGGGCTGCGGCTGGGGGGGCTGCAGCTGGCAGGGGGTGCAGCCCATGGACAGAGGGAGCCATGCAGTTGTGTTCCCTGGCTGCAGGCTGCCTGCTCGGCCGCTGACAGCAGCCTGTCTCGTTGCAGGGAGCAGATCAAGAGGGTGAAGGACTCGGAGGACGTCCCCATGGTGCTGGTAGGCAACAAGTGCGACTTGCCGTCCAGAACGGTCGACACCAAGCAGGCGCAGGACCTGGCGCGGAGCTACGGCATCCCCTTCATCGAAACCTCGGCCAAGACGAGACAGGTGCGGCGCTGCGGGGGCTGCGGCGTGCCGCCGCTGCCAGGCCTGCAGCGGGCTGCGGCGCGGGTCTGTCAGTGCCTGCAGCGGGCTGCGGCGCGGGTCTGTCAGTGGCTGCAGCGGGCTGCAGTGCGGGTTGGTCTGTGCCTGCAGCGGGCTGCGGCGCGGGTCTGTCCGTGCCTGCAGCGGGCTGCGGCGCGGGTCGGTCAGTGGCTGCAGCGGGCTGCGGCGCGGGTCGGTCAGTGGCTGCAGCGGGCTGCGGCGCGGGTCGGTCAGTGGCTGCAGCGGGCTGCGGCGCGGGTCGGTCCGTGCCTGCAGCGGGCTGCGGCGCGGGTCGGTCCGTGCCTGCAGCGGGCTGCGGCGCGGGTCGGTCAGTGGCTGCAGCGGGCTGCGGCGCGGGTCGGTCAGTGGCTGCAGCGGGCTGCGGCGCGGGTCGGTCCGTGCCTGCAGCGGGCTGCGGCGCGGGTCGGTCCGTGCCTGCAGCGGGCTGCGGCGCGGGTCGGTCAGTGGCTGCAGCGGGCTGCGGCGCGGGTCGGTCCGTGCCTGCAGCGGGCTGCGGCGCAGGTCGGTCCGTGCCTGCAGCGGGCTGCGGCGCGGGTCGGTCCGTGCCTGCAGCGGGCTGCGGCGCGGGTCGGTCCGTGCCTGCAGCGGGCTGCGGCGCGGGTCGGTCAGTGCCTGCAGCGGGCTGCGGCGCGGGTCTGTCTGTCTGTGCCGCAGAGGGTGGGTGATGCCTTCTACACACTGGTGCAGTGGGGGTCTGTCTGTCCCTGCAGCTGGGCAGGGCTGTGGGGCTGCAGTGGGGGTCTGTCTGTCTGTCTGTCCCTGCAATGGGTGTCTGTCCCTTTGTCTGTCCAGCAGGGGGTGGGCGACACCACCTACACGCTGGTGCAGCGGCGGTCTGCCTGTCCCTGCAGCGGGGTGCAGCGGCGGTCTGCCTGTCCCTGCAGCAGCGGGGTGCAGTGGCGGTCTGTCTGTCCCTGCAGCGGGGTGCAGCGGCGGTGCAGCGGCGGTCTGCCTGTCCCTGCAGCGGGGTGCAGCGGGGTGCAGCGGCGGTCTGCCTGTCCCTGCAGCAGGGGGTGCAGCGGCGGTCTGCCTGTCCCTGCAGCAGGGGGGTGCAGCGGCGGTCTGTCTGTCCCTGCAGCAGCGGGGTGCAGCGGCGGTGCAGCGGCGGTCTGTCTGTCCCTGCAGCAGCGGGGTGCAGCGGGGTGCAGCAGCGGTCTGCCTGTCCCTGCAGCGGGGTGCAGCGGGGTGCAGCGGCAGTCTGCCTGTCCCTGCAGCAGCGGGGTGCAGCGGGGTGCAGCGGCGGTCTGCCTGTCCCTGCAGCGGGGTGCAGCGGCGGTCTGCCTGTCCCTGCAGCGGGGTGCAGCGGCGGTCTGCCTGTCCCTGCAGCGGGGTGCAGCGGGGTGCAGCGGCGGTCTGCCTGTCCCTGCAGCAGCGGGGTGCAGCGGGGTGCAGCGGCGGTCTGCCTGTCCCTGCAGCAGGGGGGTGCAGTGGCGGTGCAGCGGCGGTCTGCCTGTCCCTGCAGCAGCGGGGTGCAGCGGCGGTGCAGCGGCGGTCTGCCTGTCCCTGCAGCAGCGGGGTGCAGTGGCGGTGCAGCGGCGGTCTGTCTGTCCCTGCAGCAGCGGGGTGCAGCGGCGGTGCAGCGGCGGTCTGCCTGTCCCTGCAGCAGCGGGGTGCAGCGGGGTGCAGCGGCGGTCTGTCTGTCCCTGCAGCAGCGGGGTGCAGCGGCGGTCTGTCTGTCCCTGCAGCAGCGGGGTGCAGCGGCGGTGCAGCGGCGGTCTGTCTGTCCCTGCAGCAGCGGGGTGCAGCGGGGTGCAGCGGCGGTCTGTCTGTCCCGCAGGGGGTGGACGACGCCTTCTACACGCTGGTGCGGGAGATCCGTAAGCACAAGGAGAAGCTGAGCAAGGATGGGAAGAAGAAGAAGAAGAAGCCGAAGGCCAAGTGTGCAGTGATGTAAATACTGCCCTGCTGCCGGGGCCCTTTTGTACATTACACTAAATTATTAGCACCTGGTTTAGCCTTCTCTCCTCTCTGCCTCCTGCTGCTCCCTGCTTGCCCCCAGTGCTTGTGCCCCGGGGGGCCCTGCTCCCCCCTCAAGTGCCAGTATTCCCTGACCCCTTGGCCCTCGCCTGCACTGCCTGTGAGGGGCACCCCGGGCCTGAGGCCTCTGCTGGGGCTCTTTGGTGCATGCACGGTTTCTAACTCCCTGGTGGTTTCCTGGCTGGTTGTGAGCCTGCTCTGTGTGCGGCAGCAAGCCCTGGGCCGGTGCTCCCCGGGCTCTGGGCTCGGTGTGGGGGTGACCTCTGGCTGGGCAGAGGGAGCCTCTGCCCCCCAGCCCCCCCTTGGCCCTAGGCTGCCTGCAATAGAGACCAGAAGCCTTGAGAGTCTTCCTGTAGCTTTTTTTGCTCCTTGTCTTGTAGCATTTCAGATCAACTTGAATGAATGTAAAGAGACCTCCTCCCCCAGGCAGTGCTGCTGCAGCCTCTCCTGCCTGCTCCTCAAAGGCTCTATTTTTTCTAGTAAAAAGGAAAAAAAAACAATAAAAAAACTTCCCCCCCAAGCAGTCTGCAGAGGGAGCAGCCCCAGCCCTGGGGGGGTTGAGCTGCTCCTGTCCATGCACTGCCTGAAGACTTCCCTGACCTCCTGAGGCTGCAGAGCCAAGGTACCACCCCAGCTCCCCTCACCCCCAACCCCCCAGCAGCTTTCTTCAGCAGCTGCAGTTCTCCCTCCCTGTCCCCAGGAGAAGCCTTAAGGGAAGCTGATTCCAGTTGCTAATTAAGTCTCAGCTAGCTCGCAGGTGGATCAGGAGGTTAGCAGAAGAATTGGATCAGAGGGACTCCTGAGTGACACAGCAAAGCCAAACCACTGCCACGCTGCTTCCCCCCAGCGGCTCTTTCCACAGCCCTGCCCTGTGCAGAGGAGGAGAGGGATCTGAGAGTCCTGGGAGCAGAGGGAGGAGAGCTTGGCTGCTTCCTGCAGGTGCTTGGGGAGTCCACTGCTGCTGTGGGACCTGCAGGGGTGGGCAGCAGAGAAGGGAGGCTTCCAGTCAGTGCTGGGGGGTGATGCCTGTGCAGTGCTGCTCTGGCTGCACAGCTGAGGTGGTTGGTGAGTGGCATTGCAGTGTCCGGCCTGCCCTGAGGCCAGGCCAACACTTCCATGCTGTCTCTGTCATGAAGCTCTCCCCCTGTACCTGGAACCCATGCACAGTCTGGGGAGAAGTTTCCATGGTTTGGGTCCTGCCCCAGGCTGAGCCTGCAGTGAAGGAGGAGCCAGGGACTGCAGTGCTGCCAGCTCCTGAGGCTCACTGCCTGCTGTAGTGGTTGGTTGGTTCCTTAGGGCCTGGGTGCCTGCAGGTTCCCTTCACAGCTCCTAAAGGTTCACTTCATAGCCCTGACTCAGCTGCAGAGTGAAACTGGATCAGTCTCTAATGTCCCCCAGGAGGCACTGGAGCAGGACAGGTCAGGACACTGGGAGGTTCCTGAAGTGTAGGTGGGAATTCTGCACAGGACACCTGGGGCTTTGCTGGGTGTCAGAGGTGCAGCTGCATGAGCAAAGGCTTCTCTGGATCTACAGTGAGTCTCTAGGGGGGAGCTGCAAAGGTGGCAGGGGGGATGCTGCCTGTCCTCCACTCACAGTGTGGCTGAGACAAAGAATCCCTCCCCCACTGCTCCCCCTCCAGCAGCCCCCAGACCCCTGCTTCCAGCTTGGGTGTGCAGGACAAGGCAGGAGTTGCTCTGGCAAGGCAGCAGTAGGAGAACCTCACATTTCATTGTGAGGAGCAGATTCCCAGAGCCACAAAACGTTTCACAGCCTCCAGGTTAAACCCTGTTGGAGCCAGGTCGGTGACTTGCAGGCTTTGGGCACTCCTGAGTCTCTCTGAAGCACCTGGCAAGGGTGGGGCTGTTCCTCCAGCAGGTGGAAGTGATCCCAGGGTGAAGGTTGGGGGTGGCTGAGTCACTGCCTGTGGAACTAGGCCTCTTCTAAGGTTCTGGGGTTCACTGCACTCCATACTGGTAGGAGAAGGTTTAAAGCTCTGATGTTTGACTCCAAGCTGGTAGGAGAACATCTGAAACTCTGGTGATTGGCTGGAGACTGGCAGCAGAGGGTCTGAAACTCTTCCAGTCTGTAGTTAGCCATCAGGGGTTTAGACCTTCTGCCTTCTTTCACTACCAGCTGGTAGGAGAAGGTCTAAAATTGCTGGGGTTAGCTCCAGCCTGCTAGGAGAGGTTGTAGCTGCAGTGCCTCTGGTCCTCCCCTGTGGGTGTCCAGCCCTAAAGCAGCTGCTCTGACTGCAGCCACCCATCTGAGGCAGCTCAGAATCCACCTGCAGGAGCTCTGCTTGCCTCTGGCAAAGAAGCAGAGATCCTTGCCCTGTGCAGAGCTCCAGTGGGGCAGGGTGGGCTGCAGCCTGCACAAGTCCATCCCACAGAGGGGACTGGATTGGAAGGGGCCTCAGATCTTCTGGTCCAACCCCCTGCTGTGACCAGGGACATCTTTCACCGGCCTAGGCTGCTCCAGGTCTCATCCAGCCTGGCCTTGAGCACCTCCAGGGAGGGTTTTCCTGTCTCTCCTTGTTGGAAATGCTTGCAGAGACACCCCGCCCTCAGCCACCCCCCTGTGCCAGCACCTCCCAGAGCTGTAAGGCAGGTGGGCACCTTGCCCAGTAGTGTGCCCAGAGCTGGCCCTGAAATTGTTGCTAACTGAACCCCCCAGATTTTCAGTGCATCACTTTGGGCAACCCTGAGACACATCCCCTGCTCCTCTGTCCCCCTGGCTCCCCCCCAGGGCCATCAGACTCTGTCCCAGTCAGTTCTCTCCAGTTTACATGAAGCTACTCAGCTAGGAAAAACCTTTCTCCCCTCTTCACTCCACTGTCTTTGCTCTTCCTCATGGTGGGAACCCTTCTGCTTTTTCCTTCCTCAGTGCCAGCCTCTCCCTGGATGACTTCCTCCTGCCCCCTCTTTACCTGGAATGTATTTTAACTATTTTTGTATGGTCTCAGCTGTGCACATTTTGTACACTGTGCTTCCTCTGCTGGGGCCCAGCTGCAGGGGGCCCCAGGGCTGCCCCTGGGCTGGTTGGGAGCCAGCAGTGTTGGTGACAACTCAGACATTCAGTTCATAAAAAAGACAAAAAACCCAAGCCAAAAAAAGACCTCTGTTTGTGTTCCAGTTTTTAATGTTTCTAGGAGTAGGTGCTGTGAGGTGAGCTGGAGTTTGTCCTTTTCTTGTCAAACTGTACTGCTCCTATTTATTGTAATGTAATAAAGACAGTTATGGTGACCTGCTGGCCCAGCTGCCTTCTGCTCCACCCCCACCTCAGGGCAGCCCCTGGGAGCTGCAGCTGCTTGGCAGCCACCAGCACCCCGGCCTGGATCAGCAGTGGGTGACCAGGAGCAGAGCGGGGATGGTGCCCCTGGGCTCGGCACCAGTGAGGCCCCACCTTGAGTCCTGGGCCCTCACTCCCAGAAGGACACTGAGGGCTGGAGCAGGGCCAGAGAAGGGCAACCAAGCTGGGGAAGGGTCTGGAGAGCAGGGCTGGGGAGGAGCAGCTGAGGGCCCTGGGGGTGTTCAGCCTGGAGCAGAGGAGGCTGAGGGAGACCTCATTGCTCTCTGCAGCTCCCTGAGAGGAGGTTGAAGCCAGGTGGGGCTCAGGCTCTGCTCCCCAAGAACAAGTGACAGGAAGGCATGGCCTCAAGTTGCACTGGGGGAGGTTCAGGTTGGAGATTAAGAGAAACTTCTTCCCTGAAAGGGTTCTCAGAGCCTGGCACAGGCTGCCCAGGGAGGTGCCTGGAGTGTTTCAGAGAGGCAGAGCTGTGGTGCTGAGGGCCATGGCTTAGCCCCAGCCCTGAGTGGTTGGGCTGTGTGATCTTAGAGGTCTTTTCCAACCACTCCATGATTCTGATTCTCTTGCAGGGAAGAGCTCAAGTTCTGTGTCCCTGCCTCTGCAGTTACCCAACACCAGAAACCAGCAGTAGCAGGAAGTCTCTTCAGAGGCTGAAGTGCTTGAGCCACTGCTGCTCAAATCCAGCCCTTCCCTCACTCCTTGTCCCACACAGGAGGCCACCCTGACTCTGCCTCCTGCACATCGGGAGGCACCCCCAGGAGGCCGAGAAAAGCCTCTTGCCTGTTCGATACAAGCCCCAAGGCCTTCACGCAGCTCCTCGGGGGGAAGCAAGGTCCTGCTTTGGAAGCACTGCCACTGAGCTGCCGAGAGTTTGGAGCTGCTTTTATTGGTGCTCCCTGGCTGTGTTCCGGGGCTCGCCGGCGGCGCCTGGCGGCGGCTGGGGACGGCTGTCCGTCTGTCAGCGGCTGTCTGTCAGCGGCTGTCGTCGCTGTAGTAGCGCTGCTTCAGCGCTCGGTATTTCCTCAGGAAGTACAAAGCCTCCAGCTCCTTGATCACGAACTCTCCTCGGGCGATCAGCTGCTTGATTTTCTCAGGGTCCTTCTCGTCTTTGTTTTTAAGGAAGGCTGCTTTCAAGCGGCTCCTGAAGTAGTCAGCTCCCTTGGGGTACTCCCTGCCAAGGTACAGCAGCTTGAAGGAAAGAGAAGAGAGATTTTGAACGGGGGAGCTGGGGGCGAGGGCCAGGGGGGGCTGGCTGCATCAGAGAGCCTGCAGCACACTTACATTTTTGTACAGGTTCAGCACTTCAGCTCTCAGAGAATTTGCCATTCTGAGAGCTCTGTATTCTCCTTCTGTGCTCACCTGAGGAACAAGTTAGCCATTAGCCTTGGGGGGAGTGGGTCAGGAACTCCCTGCCTCACCCTGTGTGGGCCCCGCACGGCTGCTCGCCGGGCTTGGACCTTCCTCAGCCTGGCTGCTCCAACTCCTGCTCTCTTCTGCTTCTACTCTCTGCCTCTCCTGCTTCTACTCTCTGCCTCTCCTGCTTCTGGCTGCCTTTATTTTCCTGCCCCCCCCCATCTCGCCTCATCTCCAACACAGCACAAGAACCCTCCGGAGCCCTTCAGCTGCTGTCATGCTGCTTCATCTTTGTGCTGAGCTTGGCTTCTTTTTGTCTCTGTCCTTGGCTGATTTCTAAGGGCACGCAGCCCCTTCTCTGGCTGGAGGCTGCCAGCTGTGCCCTGCCAAGGAAACACAGCGACTACTGTTTGTTTTTTGCAACAGCGTGAAGAAACACCCCCCAGTCCTTGTGTAGCCCCGTGTGCACCGACAGGCAGCCAGCAACGCCTGCGGCCTCGCCCTTCCGCCTTCTTCCCTTTAACAAATCCTTTTCAGTGCGTTTAGCATCGAGGCCGGTGCGCAGCGGCCTCAGCGCTCACACGCACAGCGCGGCAGGAACGACCTGAGCCAGCAGCCGGAGCCCAGCGCGGCCTCCCCGGGCGGCACTCCCGGCCATCAGGAACCTCGGCGCGGCTCAGGACGGGGCCTGGGGCGTCGCCTCCTCCTGCTTCACCTACGCGGGGACCTGTCTGTGCCCTCGGTGGTGCCTTCTCCGGCCCCGCACCCCCTCCCCGGCCCGGGACAGCGGGGGAAGGTCAGAGTCTCACCGGCTCCGCTCGGCGCAAGCTCGCTGCAGGCGCTTTACGGCAAGGGGGCGGGGCAGCGGGAGGGAGGGCGCTCGGGGAGCAGCCGGAGGCGGGGATTGGTTACCTCGGCAGCGCGGGGAGGGACCGTGGGAGGTTCTGCCCGGCCCCCGCCCCGCCACCGGGGGCGTACCTGGGCGAGCCCCGGCCCCGCCCCGGCCCCGCGCAGGCCCCGCGCAGGCCCCGCGCAGGCCCCGCCCCGGCCCGGCCCCGGCCCCGCCCCGGCCCCGGCCCCGCCCCGGCCCCGCCCCGGCCCCGCGCTCCTCTGCCGGTGCCGGGGGCGCCGCAAGGCTGTGAAGGTTTCCCGAGATCAGCAGTGGGAGCAGCCGCCGCGGGACGCTGCTTAGCTGGCGGAGCCGATGAATCCCGGGCCGGAGCATCCGCATCGGCTGCTGCAGCACCGGCGCAGGGAAAAGCATTTAAGGCTGAGAAAAACCCCTGAAGGTCCCCAGGGGCCGCGAAGTGCCCTCGTGGCCAAGAAGGCAAAGGGTCTCCTGCGGTGCATCACGAAGAGTGTGGCCAGCAGGTCGAGGGAGGTTCTTCTGCCCCTCTGCTCTGCCCTGCTGGGAGCACATCTGAGATTCCCGTGCTGAGATTCGGTGAATTTCCAGGTTTATTTCGGTAAGGCTCTGAACAGCCCTGCCCGGGTGTGAGGGGACAGCTGTGTGCAGAGCAGCACACCAGCGACACCTGCTCGGCTCCAGGCTTGGGGAGAAGGCGGCTACAGGAAGGTTTTTAACCACTCTTCTGCCGGCACGATTCCAAGCCGGCGCTGGATCACCAGGAGCTGTCTCCCGCACCAGTAGATGGTGCTGGGCTGCTGCAGACCGGGAAGCACTTGGCGCGTGGAGGCTTCTTGTGACCTGGAACCGCCTGGCAGGCAGGCTGGGGAGAGACTGTTCAGAAGGGGCTGTGGGGATAGGGCCAGGGGCAATGGTTTGGAACTGGAGCAGGGCAGAGTTAGGTTGGACATCAGGAGGAAGCTCTGCAGAGGGAGGCTGGGGAGACACTGGCACAGGCTGCCCAGGGAGGGGGCTGAGGCTCCATCCCTGGGGACATTCAGGATCAGCCTGGCTGTGTCCCTGGGCAGCCTGCTCCAGCTGGAGCTGTCCCTGCTGCCTGCAGGGGGTTGGACAAGAGGACCTTTGAGGGTCCCTTCCAAGCCAGTGCATTCCATGATCCAACCCCTGCCTTTCACAATGTGCTGTTTGCTTTCATGCCAGCCAACATCCAGTTAAAAATGCCCAGCTCTGCTCCAGCAGGGAAGCTGCCAGCTCTGAATGCAGGTGTCCATCCCTGAGACAGCTGGTGGGAGGCCTGGAAAGATGATGGAAGGAGGCTGAAAGATGATAGAAGGCTTGAAGAGGGGGTTGAGGCCAATGGAGGCCTAAGGGTTGCTGGAAGGATGAAAGTGGGTTGGGGGTGGAAGGTGGCTGGGAGGCTGAAAGGCAGTGGGAGTCTGGGGCAGTGGTGAAAGGGTGAAAGAGGGCAGGAGGTGATAGCTGAGAGGGAGTCTGAAAGGGGGTGGGAGGGCAAAGAGGGGCAGGGTGTCCATAGGGTATAGGAGACCAAAGAGGGCAGGAAAGCCTAAAGGAGGTCGGGGACCGAAAGGGGATGTGAGGCCAAAAGTGGTCGGGAGGCTGAAGAGCCAAAGGTGATGGAAGAATGGGAGGGGTTGAGAGCCGGAGGGCTGAAGCTTTACCCCGGGTGATCCCTCTCGGCTGTGCAGCGCTGCCTTCCAGCGCCGCCGTTCGGCCGCTCCGCAGCGGGGCGCTCCGGAGCTCCCGGCGGCTGCGCTCACCAGGAGGAGTCTCGGCAGGGAGAGTTTCCCGGCCAGCCTCGGCCCGGTCCTGTGGTGGGTTGAAGTTTCTGCCCCCCAGCATTAACTTTGCCAGACCAGTTCAGTTAGAAGCAACTGAAGCTGTATTTACAAGCAAAATCCACACTCGGCGATGGAATGCAAGGAATGTGTACAAAATACCCAGGAGCTACAATATTCACAGGTCACAGAATCACCAAGCTGGAAGAGACCTCAAAGATCATCGAGTCCAACCTGTCACCACAGACCTGACTACTAAACCATGGCACCAAGTGCCACGTCCAATCCCCTCTTGAACACCTCCAGGGACAGTGACTCCACCACCTCCCTGGGCAGCACATTCCAATGGCCAACAACTCTCTCTGGGAAGAACTTTCTCCTCACCCCCAGCCTAAACTTCCCCTGGTGCAGCTTGAGACTGTGTCCTCTTGTTCTGGTGCTGGGTGCCTGGGAGAAGAGACCAACCCCTTCCTGGCTACAACCTCCCTTCAGGGAGTTGCAATTAATAAACAGCACAAGGACACCCCCACCCCACCCCCCCCCCAGCTAAGGACCAGGGGAAGCTGCCAGCTTCTCCCTCCCTGCCTCTCCCCTTACCTGCCTTGTACGAAAGGGACAAGAGAAAGGGGCAGAGAAGTTAGACTTAGGCAGGGCCAGCCAAAGCATGCAGGTTACCTCTCCTGAGCGAAGCAAAAGCAGCTGAGATCAGAGGAGAGGAAAATGAAGAATTGTTATGGTACAGCTCCTCTGATCCCAGAGATTTACCCAATGAATGTGTTCAGAATAACCTTTCGTTTTCCTTTTTACACCCACTGCTGATTTATTTATATTTTTCTACGTTTCTGCTCGGAATCTGTAACAATTTTAAAGGCATAGCCTGGAACCTCCACAGGTCCATCCCGACCCCGGCCGGTGCGGCGGCAGGCAGGGGCGGCTGAAGCTGCCCCCCCCCGGTCCTGCTCCCAGCCTGCTCCGTGTCGCACACCTGTCCTGACTCAAGGGACAGCCACCACGCCCCGGGCTCCGCCCGACACCACCCCCGGGACCACACCCAGGCTGCAGCACAGACACCGCAAGAGCTCATCGCGGCGCCAGGTCGTGGAGCACCGGTGGCTGACACGCATGCTGCGGGAGGTGAGTGCCGCGGCAGCGCCAGGCCGGGCACACCGGGGCCGAGCGCGGCGGAGCGGGGCCCCAGCTCGGCAACCCCCGGGGCGGCTGAAGGGGCAAGTGGCGAGAGGGCAGCGCCCGGCGGGACAGGCAGCGGGTGGGGATGCAGGCTGTGCCCCCGTATGGTGCATACCCCCCTTCCACCCCTGCTGAGGCCAGGCTCTTGTCAGTGGTGCCCAGGGACAGGACAAGAGGCAGTGGGCACCAACCCGAACCCAGGAGCTTTCACTCAAACATGAGGCAAAACGTCTTTGGTGTGAGGGTGCTGGAGCCCTGGAGGAGGCTGCCCAGGGAAGCAGGGGAGTCTGCTTCTCTGGACTGATTCCCAACCCACCTGGCTGTCGTGACCCTGATTTAGCAGGGGGGTTGCCCTGCATGACCTCTGGAGGGGCCTCCCAATCCCTGCCCTTCTGTGGCGGTGCCAGCAGGAGGGGGCGGCTGGGGGCCCTGCAGCACCCCCAGACAGAGCTGAGGGAGAAACTGCAGAGGAGTCGAACAAGGGCTAAAGAAGAGGGGAAAGGGCAAGCAGGGCTGGCCTGGGTCTCCTGGGCCAACTGTCTGGGGGCCTGGAGCCAGACAGAGCTCCTGCTGCTGTTCTCTGCAGAGGCAAAAGTTTGTGGCACAAAGGGAGAGCAAAATGCTGTGGCTGGATGAGCTCCCAGAGGTGGGAATGGCTTCTGTGGCTCGGTGGGAAGCTGCTGGCCTTCAGGCTGCACCTTGGTCTTCTGAATGCAGACCTGCCTTGGAAGGAGCTGCCCTGCTCTGGCAGGGGTTGGAGGAGATGGTCTCCAGAAAGCCTCACTGGAGTGAGCCCCAGCAGGACCCCAGGGAGCTGCCCTCTGCAGCCCAGGCTCAGCCTCAGCTGGGATGCCGACTGCTAATTCCATGGCTCACTGGGGTCGGTGACCTCCTCCTCCCTGCCTGGGATGCTCCATCCCTTCCCTGTCAGGTTGTTCTCATCTGCTCTGTCCTTCCTGTGGCCTCCAGAACTGCTCTCAGTGCCCCTGTGCCTGGGAAGGAGGAGATGTGCAAGCTGTCAGAGGCCACCTCCTCCTCTGGGGGCCCCCAGCACAAGCTCCTTGTTTGCCCAGCCTGCTCCTTCCTTTCCCTGCCCAGCCTGCCCTCATCCTCCCAGGCAGGGGCAGTGAGGGAGGCAGCTGTGGGATTCTGCTGGTGCCACTGTGTGTGGGCAGGGGGGAAGCCCACACTGAACACTGCTCCTTGCTTCATGTTCAGCTCCAGATGAAGGCTGAGGAGGAGCAATATGCTGAGGAGGAGCAAGATGCTGAGTCCACCCTGGTGCTACAAGGACCTGCTGGGCAGATCAACTCCACTGATGCCAGAGAAGTGTCTGCTGGTTCCTGGCTGTACAGGCAGCTGAGGCACAGCAAAGAGCTGCACAAGGGTAAGACTCATGTCTGCTGCTGGCTCAGGGCTCAGAGTCCCTTACAGCATACCCCAAAAACCTCCCAGCACTTCCCTTCTCCCCACCCGAGGGTACACCCAAAACCCCCAGACCTCTTTCTTCATCCCCACTGTTAGGCTGGTCTCAGCTGGCCAGGTCTGAAACTGCCTCTCCTTTCTCCTCCTGGCATTAGGCCTGTCCAGGTCCAAGAGCCTTGAGATACTTCCCCCCAGTTACCAGACAGGGAGCATCTCCCACGGGAGCAGGGAGGAAAGGAAGAGGAAGAGAGAGACTTTGCAGATGGATTTATAGGGTGCAGGATATTATGGGTATGACATTGGCTGTTTCCTGAGTTCACCTTCTGGGCTGGACCCTCGGGGCACCAGAGATGTATCCTGTGTGGCAGCAGCAGGGGGCACCCAGCCTGAACTGCCACATCATCACAGCTTTTGCACGGCAGAGCAGGAGCCTGGCCTGGATCTGCACCAGTGTGAAGCACCTGAGCTGGCTGTGGAGGCACTTGGGTGTGAGGCTGGCATCAGTGGGACCCGAGTCAGGCCTCCTCAAGCAGGAGGTGAGTGGCACAGCTGTCCCTTCAGCACCTCAGAGCTGCTGGCCACCTGACAGGACTTTCTGCCCAGGCTGCTGCTGCTGCACTGCTGGCTGGAGTTGGTGATCTGGAGAGGCTTTCCTCACCAAAGGCATCCTGTGGTCCTGGCATCACTAGCAGGTTAGGTGCAAGTGGCACAACCCTTAGCTGGTGTCCCTGCAGTGGGCAGCCAGCTGCAGGCTCCAACAGACACTCCAGCAGCTCTTGCTGGGGCTGGTGAAGTCAGCACCCCAGCAAGGGCAGGCTGGATGGAGCCCTGAACAACCTGGTCTGGTGGGAGGCTGGCCAGGGTGCAAACTGAGAGCCTCTGTCCACAGAGCAATGCAGGGCAAGGGAAGCAGCCAGCAGCAGTGAGTGAGACAGGGAGTGTTGAAAACAGGCCCAAAACACGTCACAGTAGCAGCTGAGAGAGGATGGTGCCCCTGGCTGCTACGAGTGCCCAAGGTCCATTGAAAGGGGAAGGAGAGCACCAAGGAGATCCTCAGTCACTGGAAGACTAGAAAGAGTCCCACTGCACCTTCACTTTGGTCGGCAGCACTGCTGACCTCCGCTGCAGGAGGCCTCCCAAGAGGACTGGGCAGATTCCTCTTCTCTCCTGGCAGACAAGGTCTGAAACACGTTTTGGAAGGCAGCACAAATGCTGATGGCTTGCAGGTGAGCTGAGAGTGTGGGTGTAGCAGGCTGCCACGGGCCCCAGCTGACCACCCACGGGGCATGTCCCCCAGGTCCACCCAGGTGAGGCTCTAGGTCACGGCTGCAGAGCCTTGGCACAGAGGCAGCACCTGGGCAGGGAGCATCCTGCAGTAGCGGAGCCGGATTCGGTCACGTAGGCACACTGAGAGGTGCCCTCTGCCTTGCCTCTGAAAACACACAGCAAGAGGACAGAGATGAGCAAAGAATTCCTCCTCCTGGGGCAAATATTTGAGGTTGCTGCAACCCCAAACCTCTGCTGAAGTTGGGCTTTGTTCCCCCCCTGGCAGTCTCAGCTGCTAAGAGCCAGGGGCGGTGTCCAGGGGGATGAGCACAGCCTGCTGAGCTCCTGCAGTGCTGCAGGGACCTCTGGCTCTGGGAACAGGCCCTGCCAGCTGTCAGACAGGGAGAGGAAGACAGACCAGAGGCAGCCTCTGCTGCATCCTGCCTGGGACCACTAGGCCAGCAGTGCTCTGGAGAAGAGCAGCAGGGGAACTGCTGTTTGCTGGCCCCGGTGCAGAGCTGCTGCAGTTTACCCCTGCTCTGGCAGAAGCAGGGGGGCTGGAGCTGCCTGCAGGCTGTGCAGCACTCACTGAGCAGGGAGGCTTTCTCCTGAGGCTGCTCTGCCCAGCTGAATGTGGACTCCCTGCTGCCTGTCCCTCCCTTCTCTTCCAGCCTTGAAACAGGGCTGTGGATTTGCGAGGGACTTGGGGCTGGAGGAGCACAAAGGATGCCATGGGGAACCCAAAGTGCTGAGGGTCTAAAGAAGCCTGAAATGTCCACAGCACAGACTGAACCCCTGTCTGAGGGGACACAGGGATGGTCAGCCACAGCACCTGGATGTGCTGAGCTGCCAACAGCCCTCCTGGAATCAGGGCCTTCTCCAGAGGGCTGCTGCTGGAGTGGGGTCAGCAGGAAATGCAGAGTTTGCTGCCAGAGCTACAAACCAGAGGGCTGCAGGAGCCCTGTGCTGTGAGCCCCAGCTCTGCGCTGCTGCTCTCTGTGCTGCACAACCAAAGGGACTTACAGGTCCTTCCCTGGGGCAGCACCATGCTCTGAGGAGGAGGGTCCAGCTTCACTGGGCAGCTCCACCCAGCATTCTTCTATCCTCAGCACCTTGCGAACAGAAGCCTGAAACACAAAGCCAAAACTTCTGGGTGAAGCCAGGGCCCCACTGGCAGCACTGCAAAGGCAGCAGCTGTGCACAAAGCCCTGCCAGAGGCAGCTCCATGCACCTGGACCCCCCTCATGAGCAGGGCAGAGTTCCACAGAGCCCTTAGAATGAGGAAAGGTCTGCAGAGCCCCAGCTGGGGGCACTCCCAGCCCTGGCAGCAGCAGGTGTCCCCAAGGGGCACGAAGGCAGAGCTGAGCAGAGGTGCAAGCAGATCATGAGGGTCAGCCCCGCTCTGGCAGGGAGGGGGTCTGACAGAAAGCAAAGGCTCCAGCTGGCTGTGGGCAGAAGCAGAGTTGCCTGAAGGTGAAGGGCCACAGGACAGATTGCTGGGAAGGCCAGTTCACAGCACAGAGCTTGGCATAGGCAAGCCAAGCCCAGGCTGCAAAGCAGTGAGGGGCAGCTGTCCTGCTCCTGCCCCTGCTGCAGCCCAGCAGCTGCCCCCCAGACCAGGTCCTGCAGGCACTGCCCCAGCTCCCTCCTCTGGCAAGGCTTCAAGGGAAGCTCTGCAGGCAAAGGTCTGAAAGTGCTGCCAAGGGGAGAGCTTGGCACAGAAGCTGCTGAGGGGGTTGCTCCCATTACCTGTTCTTCCTGGCTGTGGAAGGAAAGCAGCCTGAATCCCTGCTCAGCACATGAGGCCTGACAAGATGTCCAGTTGAGCCCAAGCTCCGGCTCCACGCGGAGGTAATAGGTCCCAGCAAGAAGGATCTGGTTTCTGCGACACTGCTCAGGAGTCCTGTAGGTGACAGCTGCCAAGGGAAGGAGAGAACCACATCTGAGCCTGGCAACAGCTTGGCACTGGGCAGGGGAACCAGCCCGGGGGGAGACGTTTGGCCAGCCAAGGGCAGCCCAGATGGCAGAGGAGAAGGGATCTCGGGTGGGAAATGTTCCCAAAGCTTACCAAAAGCAGTGAGGATCAGCACCAGAACCATGATGGTGAGGATCAGCACCAGAACCACAATCAACATGACAGGGGCTGTGGAAGGGAGGATCACGAGTGGAGGTGGAGGTGAGACACTGAGGCTCAGGCAGGGTTTCAGGGTGAGGTGAGACAGCTGCAGGGCAGCTTTGCAGTTGAGCTCCAAGCATGCAAGGCCAGACCCTGCTGCAGCCAAGGTGACTCTCTGGCAGTGGATGGTTTGAGGGCAGGGCGGCCGCAGCCTCGACCCGGAGGAGCTGAGCTGCAGAGGGCGGCCGCAGCCTCGACCCCGAGGAGCTGAGCTGCAGAGGGTGGCTGCAGCCTCGACCCCGAGGAGCTGAGCTGCAGAGGGTGGCTGCAGCCTCGACCCCGAGGAGCTGAGCTGCAGAGGGTGGCTGCAGCCTCGACCCCGAGGAGCTGAGCTGCAGAGGGTGGCTGCAGCCTCGACCCCGAGGAGCTGACTCTTGGTCCCATGCTCCTTCTCACACACAGGTGGCAGGGGCATGGCCAAGCTCATCCCTGGCCCAGGCTCAAACTGTTTTGCTGAAGAGCTTTTGGATTCCTTTCCTGCATCTGCTGCAGCAGCCTTGCACACAGGCCAGGGCCCCCTGGGACAGTGCCCACTGGCACCCCAGAGGATCAAAGCTCAGCAGCTCCCTTGCTCTTTGGGACTGCAGCTTTGCCCCCAGGACACCTCCCAGGCTATGTCTTGGCCAGAGCAGGGCACCTGCAGCTTGACTTGGAGCTGGGCTGCAGGCTCCCTGCAGAAAGGGGCCCTGAGCCAGCAGCAGACATGAATCTTACCCTTGTGCAGCTCTTTGCTGTGCCTCAGCTGCCTGTACAGCCAGGAACCAGCAGACACTTCTCTGGCATCAGTGGAGTTGATCTGCCCAGCAGGTCCTTGTAGCACCAGGGTGGACTCAGCATCTTGCTCCTCCTCAGCATATTGCTCCTCCTCAGCCTTCATCTGGAGCTGAACATGAAGCAAGGAGCAGTGTTCAGTGTGGGCTTCCCCCCTGCCCACACACAGTGGCACCAGCAGAATCCCACAGCTGCCTCCCTCACTGCCCCTGCCTGGGAGGATGAGGGCAGGCTGGGCAGGGAAAGGAAGGAGCAGGCTGGGCAAACAAGGAGCTTGTGCTGGGGGCCCCCAGAGGAGGAGGTGGCCTCTGACAGCTTGCACATCTCCTCCTTCCCAGGCACAGGGGCACTGAGAGCAGTTCTGGAGGCCACAGGAAGGACAGAGCAGATGAGAACAACCTGACAGGGAAGGGATGGAGCATCCCAGGCAGGGAGGAGGAGGTCACCGACCCCAGTGAGCCATGGAATTAGCAGTCGGCATCCCAGCTGAGGCTGAGCCTGGGCTGCAGAGGGCAGCTCCCTGGGGTCCTGCTGGGGCTCACTCCAGTGAGGCTTTCTGGAGACCATCTCCTCCAACCCCTGCCAGAGCAGGGCAGCTCCTTCCAAGGCAGGTCTGCATTCAGAAGACCAAGGTGCAGCCTGAAGGCCAGCAGCTTCCCACCGAGCCACAGAAGCCATTCCCACCTCTGGGAGCTCATCCAGCCACAGCATTTTGCTCTCCCTTTGTGCCACAAACTTTTGCCTCTGCAGAGAACAGCAGCAGGAGCTCTGTCTGGCTCCAGGCCCCCAGACAGTTGGCCCAGGAGACCCAGGCCAGCCCTGCTTGCCCTTTC
Organism: Dryobates pubescens; assembly: GCF_014839835.1. Classification (NCBI taxonomy): domain Eukaryota; kingdom Metazoa; phylum Chordata; class Aves; order Piciformes; family Picidae; genus Dryobates; species Dryobates pubescens. The sequence goes on from NC_071626.1 coordinate 386,250, forward strand.
CCCTCTTCTTTAGCCCTTGTTCGACTCCTCTGCAGTTTCTCCCTCAGCTCTGTCTGGGGGTGCTGCAGGGCCCCCAGCCGCCCCCTCCTGCTGGCACCGCCACAGAAGGGCAGGGATTGGGAGGCCCCTCCAGAGGTCATGCAGGGCAACCCCCCTGCTAAATCAGGGTCACGACAGCCAGGTGGGTTGGGAATCAGTCCAGAGAAGCAGACTCCCCTGCTTCCCTGGGCAGCCTCCTCCAGGGCTCCAGCACCCTCACACCAAAGACGTTTTGCCTCATGTTTGAGTGAAAGCTCCTGGGTTCGGGTTGGTGCCCACTGCCTCTTGTCCTGTCCCTGGGCACCACTGACAAGAGCCTGGCCTCAGCCTCTTGCCCCCACCCTTTCTCCGCGGCTGGGCTCCCTGCGACGCGGGACCAGCACCAGAGGCTGTCCCGCCTGCGCGTTAGGTTGGCCTGGCTGCTGCGCGGCCCGGAGGTGGCGCTGGATGATGAGAAAGGGACGGCGGCATCCAGGTGGCTCTGGAAGCCGCGGGGACGGGGGAATGGGGAGGGGTTCATGCCAGGGCGGAGAGGGCGTGGGGGTGTGTGCACCGTACGGGGTCACCGCGCTGCCTCCCTACCCGCTGCCTGTCCCGCCGGCGCCCGCTCGGCACCCATCCCTTCAGCCGCGCCGGAGGCTGCCGAGCCGGCGCCCCGCCCCTCCGCGCTCGGCCCCGGAGTGCCCGGCCTGGCGATTGCCCCCCACCCTTTATCTGGGGCTGAGCATTTCTCTGATCCCCTCTGGGGCTGCTCTTCCAGGCTGTACAGCCGCAAGGCTCTCAGCCTTTCCTCCTCTTCGAATGTCCCAGCCCCCTCCCGGTCAGTCACCCCCGGCGCAGGGCAGCGCAGCCGCTCCCACGGCTACAGGAGGCTGCTGGATCCCAGCGCATGCCGAGGGAAACGGGGAGGTGTCTCCTTGCCGGGGCGGGGGTGAGGGGAGGGCGTCTCTGGGTGCCGAGGGATGGGGCGAGTGGAATCTGACCCAACAGCGTGGTGGTAGCGGTCTCTGGGTGCAATGGATAGGAGTCGTCTCTGGTGCCAGGAAGGGTCTCTGGGTGCCGGGGTGTGTGTGTCTGGATGCTGGCAGCGGGGGATTCTCTGGATAATGGGGAGGAATTGGGGAGGGGGAGAGGGAGGGAGGTTGTGTCTGAATGCCGGGATCCTGCCTCCCCATCGCGCTGCCTGCCCGGCCGGTACTCGCTGCCCGCTCCCCAGCCGCCCTTTCACCTGCTAGCTCCGCGCTCGGCCCGCGCCGCTCTCCGGTCCTCCTGCAAGCCCGTACGCCCAGGGTGGCTCCGGTGCCCACACTGACTCACGGGCTGCAATGATGGGCTCACGCCACCCTGCTCCTCCACTTAAATACACTGGGATGAGCTCCGCCTTCACCGCTGGATGTTGGGCCGTTGGGCGGAGCTGCGGCGGCTCTGCAGCCCGCCTGCAGCCGCCCTGCAGCCGCCCTGCAGCCGACTTTGCAGAGACCCTGAGAGCCGCCGAGCCCTGGCGCGACCGGGTGAGTCCGGGCAGGTCGGGACGGTGGCCGCGGCGGGGCACGGCCGGCCAGGTTTTAGCTGTACCGGACCTCTACCGTGCCCGGTTACAGAGCCAGCGAGTCCCATCGGGGGGGTGGGGGGGTGGTGGTGGTTTGGAAGACACTTGAAACCGTCGAGTCCAGCAACGCTACCAGAGCAGGATCAGCCGGAGTAAACCCCACAGGAATGCGGGTTTAGAATGCCTCCAGAGAAGGAGGCTGCACAGCCTACTCCAGGGCTCTGCCGCCTTCGTAGGAAGGACTTTTCCTTTCCCGGGGGAACCCGCCCGGTCCAGGGGTGCTGTAGGTGTTTGGAAAGCCTTGCTGGAGCTGCTGTGCGTCTGCAGGGAGGCTTGAGCCGAGCCCTTTGTCCCTCATTAACTTTTCTCTCTCCCCTCGGAGGTGTTTGCTCAGTCCTCCTGGAGCAGCGTGGCTGGAACCAGAGCTGCGGTTTGGTGCCTCGGGTGGATTTCTGTCGCTGCCTTGGTTTCAGCCCTTGCCCGCGGCTGGCAGCTCAGAGACGTTTCCCCTGGATCTCGTTTCCCCCCACGGAGGCAGGAGGAGCTGCAGGGGAGCGAAGTGGGGCTGGGGCTCGGCCGCGGGCAGCCGCTCCGGGCAGTATGCGGATTCGTTCTCCGCGGGTCCCGCTGCGCTGCAGCCTGGCCGCGGCAGGCACACCCGCCCTGGGAGACGCCCTGGCACAGGGGCCCGAGGCTCGCCAGGAGCTGGCAAAGGTCGTCTCGATGCCTCCCGACGTGAGCCGGTGCCGCAGGGCCCAGGAGCTCTTTAGTGTTGCTGGGAGGACTCAGCCCTCCGACTAAAGAAGAATCGACCGCCCGGGACGGACTGTGGATGGAGTCACCCTGCGGAGCCCCGGGAGCATGCCCCGGGCAGCCTGGCAGCTGGGTCCTCTCCTCTTCGGCTGGGACCTGCTTAACTAAGGAGCCTGCAGCCCGGCTCGGTGAGTGTCTGTGTTTGGGCTTTCCCTTTCTGAGTGGGTGAGGGCACATTTTGGTTTATCTCCCCCGAGGCAGCTAAGCGTTTGTGCAGCAGGAGATTCCCCACTGGCATCCCAGCCTGGAGTTCTGTTGTGTCAGCAGAGCAACTGCAGTAACTCCACAGCTTTCTGAGGGCTGCTGCTCTCTGTTCTGTGGGTGCCTCTGTGGCGCTGGCAAGGTGCTGAGGAGTCACAGGGCCATGAGCATGGTGAGGGACACAGCTGTGACCTTCTGACTGATTCTGGCCCACAGACTTCTTTTTGTGGCCAAGGTCAGGCAGGACCTGCTCAGGCTCACGTTAGCTGCCTCCCAGTAGAGCACTGGTGTCTGTGCTCTGCCAGAGAAGGCCAGCGTGTGGATTTCGAGTGGTGTGAGTGGAGCTGGATGATCTCCGAGGTCCTTCCAGCCCAAACCATTCTAGGAATTAGTGAAAGCTCTAAACCAGTTCTGGGTGCACTGGTGCACATCCTTCTGGGTGCTCCTGAAGGACACAGCTCTTGCAGAGGGTGAGGGGTGAGCTTCACCATGCAGAAGGGCCTGGGAGAGCTGGGGCACAGCAGGCTGGCTGTGGGACAGCAGACTGGCCAAGAAAGTCTCCTGGGGTGCACTAAGAAGAGTGTGGCCAGCAGGTCAAAGGAGGATCTCCTCCTCCTCTATTCTGCCCTGTCCAGCCCATATCTGGAGTATTGTGTCCAGTTCCAGAGGGTTGAGATAAGAAGAGTTCAGAAGAGCACCAAGAGATAACAACAGTCATGGGGAACAGCCAGGCTGGTCAGGCAGTGCCTGCAAAACCCAGCGCCCAGTGGGATGGCCTGGCCAGGCTGGGCCAGGCTGGGCCAGGCTGCCTTCAGTGCTGCCTTCCTGCCAGCCCTGCCTTGCAGCCCTGCCTTAGGGAAGGGTATGGCTGTGCCCCCTCCCAGCTTCTGAAGGAGATAACTAAAGACTCTTACAACATTAACCCCATCCTGGCCAAGCCTAGGACAGATGACAGCAAGCTGGGGGGCAGTGTCAGTCTGCTGGAGAGCAGGAAGGCTCTGCAGGGGCACCTGGGCAGGCTGGATCTGTGGACTGAGGAAAATAGGATGAGATCCAACAAGGGCAAGTGCCAGGTCCTGCAGCTGGGTGGCAACAACCCCATGGGTGCTGCAGAGTGGCTGGAAACTGCCCAGCAGAGAAAGCCCTGGGGCTGCTGGGTGACAGCAGCTGAAGATGAGCCAGGGAGTGCTCAGGTGGGCAATGCCAGCAGCCTGGCCTGGAGCAGGAGACACAGTAGGAACAGGCAGGTTTGGACATCCAGAGGATACTCCCATTTCCCAATGCTCTCACAACTGGCCCTGGTGGAGAAGAGGAAGCTGTGGGAAGCTGCCCCCTTCCCAGAGAAGAGAAGGCAGCAGATGCCATCATTAACAATGTCCAGGCAGTGTCACCCAGGCCACAGAAGGTGCCCCCAGAGCAGCCTCTGGGACAGAGCTGTTGAGAGCACCAACCAGCTGCTGACACATGGGTGGTGACCAGAGCAGGCTCGGGGGCTGGGAGGAGACCTGGTCTTGCTGTGGTACCAGGGAGGGTCAAAATCATGGAATTGTGGAATTGTTTGGATTGGAAAAGGCCTCCAAGCTCACCCAGTCCAACATCAACCCAGCACCACCATGGCCACTAAACTATGGCCCCAGGGAGAGTTCTTGACCACCTCCAGGGATGGGCACCAAAGGGCTGGCACAGATGGAGGGGGTTGTCCCCATCACCCCCTCCAGAAGGGACACCTTGTGGGAAGGAGTTGTGACTCCTGGGGGCTCCAGTGTGTGGCTGCAGCTGAGGTTTGGAGCTGTGGAGCTGGGTGTCCATCACCAGCAGTCTGAGGGCTCCGGGTGCTGCTGCTGCTGGGTGCTGCTGGACCTCTGGGCAGGCTGCCTGGGGGCCTGTGCCATGTCTCTAGGATGCTGAACCGGCAGAGCTGCCAGAGTTGAGCCCAGGGCCCCTGTCCCTCTGCTCTCTGAGGGCCAACTACAATGCAAGGGTCTTCATCTCTTACCAGTGATGCAGGGGATCTGCTCCTCACAGTCTGTGTCTCATGTTCAAGTGCCCCTTGGTGTCTGGCTGGTTTGAGGGGGAGGTGCCCACCCGTGGCGTGTGGCCAGCCTGGGTGCCGCAGGCAGGCTCTGCGTGGGCTGAAGGTCAGAGCTCAAAGTGCTGCTCTCAGTAGAGCAGCTGAGAGCGGAAGGGGCTCAGGGTGCAGAGCTGTTCGTAAGGCCCCGAGGGGAGGATGTCCATTTGCACCCCAGCAGCCTCAGCTCCGCTTCCGCTGCGGGCGGCTGAAGGGCTCCGGGGAGCCCGGGCAGGGGCGGGGGGAGCCAGGCGGGGCGCAGGCCAGGGCCCTCCTGCCGCAGCCAGTCCGTGTGGGCTGCAGGGCTGGGAGCAGCTGAGCGAGATGGCAGGGCAGGTGGTCTATGCAGAGGTCTCCTCCAAGAGAAGAGTGACTTTCACCTCCCCAGCTCCAGATCCAGGTAAGACATGCATCTGCCTGCGCCTGGCTGCCCCTGCCCAGCCACAGCTTGCCCTCCTGCTCAGAACAAAGCTTCCCTCAGGGGCTGAAGGCGTTGGCAGCGTTGCCAGACCCTTGGCACCCACCTCTGCAGATCACAGATCTGTTTCCTTGCCAAGTTCTCATCTGTCAATGGGCTGCTGGACTCACAGCCCCACGATGAGTTGTCCCCTGTGGTTCCTAGACCTGGCTACCCAGTGTGAACGTTCACAGGGGGAGGAAGGTCTGCTCCATGCCCTTGGCTTCTCCAGGCTGGGAGCAAGTGTGCCTGGGCTGCTGCAGTGTTAGTGGCAGTGCCAGCTCCGCATGGAAGGCAGAGGTGTGGTGGTAAGGGACACAGCTGGAAGGCTGCTCTGAGGTCTTCCTGGAGCCTTCTCCAGGCTGCACAGCCCCAGCTCCCTCAGCCTGTGCCCTTGGGGGAGGTTCTGCAGCCCTTTGATCATCGTTGTGGCCTCCTCCGAACCTGCTCCAACAGCTCCCTGTGCTTGTGCTGGGGGTGCTGGAACTGGGAGGGATGCTCCCCAGTTTCTGATGCTGCAGGGCATCAGTGTGGGTGGCAGGGGCTGGCCTGGGGCAGGGTCTCCAAGTGCAGCGCTTTGTGTCTCAGCAGGTGACTCAGTCAGGTACGCCGAGGTGGCCCTGCAGTGCCAGTCTGACGGAGCTGAGGGCACGCCCGAGGCCGGGCATGCAGGTACTGCAGCACCCTTCCCACTGCCCTCTGTGCACTATCAGTCCCCATCTTGCACACAGAGGAGGAGCTGCCTGGGCCTGGCTGCCCAAAGAGATGTGGATGTGATCTAGGCCAGCTAAAAGCCCTTCAGAAGCTTCCCTCGCTGCCTGAGGGAGGAGAGCATTTCCCTTCCCGAGCTGCAGGTACAGGGCAGCCATGGGCACCTTCCTGTGCCCCTGCCCTTGCCCAGCCACACCTGCCTGCCACTGCCCCTGCGCAGCCTCCAGAAGCAGCCAGGTTAGCAGCAAGCTGCCCTGAGGGCGGGGGGGGATCAGTTGGCCTTGCCACAAGGGAAACTGAAAGCTGCAGCCGATGGCTGTGCATGAAGCGGCTGCTGGGGAGGCAAGAGAGAGGGCCCAGGGCAGGTCTCGGCCCTGCTGCTGCAGACACAAACCCAGCTTGGTGATGTCAGTGCAATGCCCCTCGACTGCCTGGCAGCCAGCCTGCAGTGGCTGCAGCAGCAGCAGTGCTGCCAGCAGAGCAGTGTCACTGTGTGATGTGTCACCATGCTTGCTGCCTGCCTCTGGTACCCCACTCCTCTCCTCCTTTCTGCCCTGCTGCCTCTCCTGTGCAGAGGTCCAGGTTTGCAGAGCTTTGTTCAAGGAGTATTAAAATCCAGGCCTTCCCCAGGGAGAAAAGCTGAGGGTGAGTTCTGTCCCTTCACATCCCTCACTGGGAGAGACTCCCAGGGAGGTGGCAGAATGCCCAGCCCTGGAGGTGTTTCAGAGCTGTGGTGCTGAGGGCCACGGCTTAGGGAATGGCAGACTTAGGGAATGGTTGGAGTGGGTGACCTGGAAGGGCTTTGCCAACCAAAGTCATTCTAGGCCAGGCTGGATAAGGCCTTGAGCAGCCTGGGCTGGTGGGAGCTGTCCCTGCCCATGGGAGGGGATTGGAGCTGGATGATCTTGAGGGTCCCTTCCAACCCAACCCCCTCCACGAGTCTGTGAGTCTATGAATAGAGCTCTGAAGTGCAGCAGCAGCCTGGAGCTTGTTCTGCTTCACTGCAAGACTGCAGTGCTGGGCACACAGCTTCACAGTCACAGGAATCTGGGGCTTGGTTTCATATTCCTCAGACACATTCAGCTGAAGAAGCTGCCCAGAGCTCTCAGCTGCCCTTGCAGCACACCAGGGACATCCTCCACAAGGACATCCTCCTTCACCCTCCACAAGGTCACAGTGTGGCACCCTGCGGCTGCATCCTGGGCACGCTGCCCTGGCATGCTCCCAGGGCTCAGAGGAAGGCTGAGCTGCTGCTGCCTGTGGTGAGAGCTCTCTGCCTTGTGCCCTTGCAGTGAGCTGCATGCAGAACCCACACTGGTGCTACCTGGTGCTCGGCCTGTGCTTCGCAGCACTCCTCCTGTTCCTCACTGCCGCGCTCATGGCAGCGAAGTGCCCTCGCCCCTGAGGTGGAGCCCAGCAGCTGCTGCTGCCAGGGTAAGCCACTTCTCACCGTGCTTGGATGGTCCTGCAGTGCTTTGCAGCGATCAGATGAGGGGCAAGGAAGCAGCCAGTGCCTGAAGGGGCTCCAGGAGAGCTGGGGAGGGACTTGTGACAAGGGCTGGGAGGGACAGGAGGAGGGGAATGGCTTTGAGCTGGGAGAGGAGAGATTGAGAGTGGAGATGGGGAAAAGATTCTGTACAGTGAGGGTGGGGAGAGCCTGGCACAGGCTGCCCAGGGGGGTTGTGGATGCCCTTCCCTGGAGGTGTTCAAGGCCAGGCTGGATGAGGACTTCAGTCATGCAGACTTGGATTACTTCTGGGGTCTGCTGGCCAGAGGATTGTGACAAAGCCCTGCAGGGAAGGAGTCCCAGAACTCCCTCCTGAAGCATGGCTCCTCTTGCCGTGGTGCTCACCACCCAGGGGTGCCCTTTCTGTGCTCATGGCTCACCCAGAGCAGGTCCCTGAGCTTTTGTCTCGTTCATTTCCAGCTGTCCCTGCTCAGAACACTCTGCTGCCTCTCCACAACAGCTCCAAGTGCTCCTTTACTTCCCTTTCTTCTCTCTGAAGAGACCTCTGCGAAAGGAGGCACAGCCACCAGCCTGACTGCGCTTCAGTGATGCCTTCCAGACCTCCATCAGCCCTCTGACCTCCCCACACGTGGACACACCACATGAAACCACCTTTGTTTGGCCTTTGCTTAGCCCTGCAGAGGCAGCAGTGACTCAGGTCCCCCAGTGTGGGTACCAGGGCAGGGGCTCGAGCTGCTGCCTCACAAAGTGGCCTTGGCTCTTGTCTGGAAAAGATGGAGGAGCAGGGGGATGGTTTGAGACCTCCCTGCTGGTTCACAGCTGGCTTCATCTTGCAGTGATTTGCAACCTAGGGAAGCTTCTAGGTTCCACACATGCAAAAATGGTGAAATGCTGCACTGAAAGGTTTGGATCAAAGCCCAGGTTGGGGCTTGGCACAGGCTGCCCAGGGAGGTGCTGCTTGTCCTGCACACTGAGGCTAATTCATGCAGTTACCTGCACCAAAAGCTACTGGAAATGTTTTTCTGGTCTTCTACTTGAAAGTTTTGCTTTGCTTTGGGTTTGTTTTGGTTTGGTTTTACTTTGTTTCAAGTGAGGAAATAAATCTCTTGCTTTCAGTAGCTTTAGCATAAACATTCTAGAGCCAGGGATTAGAAGCCAGGTGTGAGCTGTGTCCTTGTGATTGCAGCTGGAAAGCTGCCCTGGGGAGCTGCTCAAAAGCAGCTGAAGATGAGCCAGCAGATTGCTGAGGTGGCCAGGAAGGCCACCAGCAGCCTGGCCTGGAGCAGCAGTGGTGTGGCCAGCAGGACCCCAGCAGCAATTGTGCTCTTGGTGAGGTCACACCTGGAATCCTGGGGTCAGTTTTGGGCCTCTCACTGCAAGAAGGACACTGAGGGCTGGAGCAGGGCCAGAGAAGGGCAACCAAGCTGGGGAAGGGTCTGGAGAGCAGGGCTGGGGAGGAGCAGCTGAGGGCCCTGGGGGTGTTCAGCCTGGAGCAGAGGAGGCTGAGGGAGACCTCATTGCTCTCTGCAGCTCCCTGAGAGGAGGCTGCAGTGGGGTGGGAGTTGGGCTCTGCTCCTCAGGAACAAGGGACAGGAGAGGCAGTGGCCTCAAGCTGCACCTGGGATTGTTCTTCCCCGAGAAGATTCTCATCCACTGGAGCAGGCTCCCTGGAGGCGTTTCAGAGAGGTAGGGAAGTGTCTGTGCAAACCTCCTTTCCTCAGCACTTTGGATGTTGTGGCAGGCTGGGCCCTGGCACACCTGGGGGCATTGCCCCACCAGGCAGTGGCAGGGAGCTGGCTGCCTCTATCTGCCTCTTAAAAGCAGCTTCTTGTTTGATCCCTTGTCCCCTCTCCACACCACCTTCCTTCTGGCCAGTGTCTCACCTTGGGCCAGCAGGGTGTGAATGGCACAGGGACAAGAAAGGAATTTGGGGGAAAAAATTATATATATTTGAAAAGGAAAAAGCTTTTAATTATAAATGAGCCTCAAATGAGGCCTGAGGTCAGCTCCAGTCACACACCAGGAGTCAGCTTTCTTTTCCCATGCTACAGCCTGCTTCTGCTTTGCTCTTCCCTCTCACGTTTTTCATTGCAGACACAACTGGAGCAGCAAAAAGACTTCAAACCTTTTCCACCCTTGCTTCTCAGCTCCAGACCTTCCCAGGACTTGCCCAGACGGCAAGCTCTGCTCAGAGGCTCTTGGACGACTTCCTGCTGCTTTAAAAGAGCACAGCACAAACCTTCCTCCGTGTCAGGACAGTCTGAGGGCCAGATACTTGTCTGAGTTACCCTGAGGCAAAGAACTGCTCCCAGCACTGCTGCAAAACAAACTCTGCCCTCTTGGTTTCCTTCTTTAGTTTGTCTTTCATCTTAATGCTGTAACTGAATAGAGGGAGATGATGGAAACAGTCTCCAAAGCCCTTGAAGGGGAACAGGGTCCTTGACTCAGAGGCTTAAACTCCTTTCTCTCCCACAAAATCAAGTGCTAAAGCAAGCTTTCCCCAGAGTCAGGGAAACCTCAGGAACCTGCAAGAGGACCTCCTTCCTTTCTCATCTTAGTATGAGCCTGAGGTTCAGAGGTTCATGGAACGGTTTGGCCTGGAAGGGACCACAAAGATGATCCAGTCCCAGGCCCCCTGCCATGGGCAGGGGCACCTCCCACCAGCCCAGGTTGCTCAAGGCCTCATCCAACCTGCCCCTGAACACCTCCAGGGAGGAGGCAGCCACAGCCCCCCCGGGCAGCCTGTGCCAGAGTCTCCCCAGCCTCACTGGAAAGAATTTCTTCCTCATCCCCCGTCTCAGTCTGCCCTCTCCCAGCTTCAGTCCATCCCCCTCACTCTGTCACCACAAGCCCTTGTCAGAAGTCTCTAGAATTCTATTCTATTCTAAAGTCCCTCCCCAGCTCTCCTCTGGGACCTTTAAGGATTCTCTGACAACCAACCACCTTGGCAGGAGTTCATCCCCACCCTGTCCTGCTCCGGCAGGGGGTGGGAGTCGATGATCTCCGGAGCTCCCTTCCAGCCCCTCTCACGCTGCGGTGCTGTGCCCCTGGCAGGAGGGGTGGGAGTGCACTTGCACCAGGAACATGCACGCACAAAGGTGATTTTTAACCTTTCTCTGCCACCTTTTGTATTGAAGTTGCCTGAGCACAAGGAAACCTTTGAACCTGCTTTTAAAGAAGCTAAGTGGAGCTTTTGCATAGCACTTCACTTGGTGCTTTTGTTTCCTGGAAGTGTCTTCTGCGCTCTCTAGAGAGCAGATCCCCTCTGCTGGCACAGGGCAGGCAGCTGTGCTGCCTCTCCAGGAGCAGTGGCTGTGCAGAGGGAGGAAGGTCTCCTGCAGCACAAGCAGCATTTGGAGGCCAGGAGGTGGCAGCCTCAAGGTGTCCCTGGCTGCCAGGCAGGGTTTCCTGAAGTGACAAAAGCGGCCCCGAAATCCATAGTGAGTAAATAGGTGGAGCGAGAGGGAGAGCAGCTCGTTAAGGAGCTGAATGGAGGAGCCTGGCCCCAGCCTGACTCATTAAATGTGAAACTCCTCCACAACCCAGCGCAGGGCTGGCAAAGGCTTTAATTAGCCACATTACCCTGCTCAAAGCACTTGCAAGTTCTCTGTGGGATTTTAAGAGCCTTTTTACAACCGGAGCTGCGTTGGAGAATTTGTGGTGAGTAGCATAAACGATGCAAGCATCTAGAAATGTGCCTGGAAAACAGCCTGGGGGCTGCCCACGTGGAGTTTGATTTAATTACAGCTTGACAGAAGCTGCTGTCGTGGAAATGCAGCCACGGAGTCCTAGAATGGCTTGGCTTGGAAAGGACCCCAAAGCTGCAGCCCCCTGCCACGGGCAGGGACCCCTCCCACCAGCACAGGCTGCTCAGGGCCTCATCCAGCCTGGCCTTGGACACCTCCAGGCAGGAGGCAGCCACAGTCTCCCTGGGCAGCCTGTGCCAGAGGCTCACCACCCTCCCTGGAAACAATTTCTTCCTCATCTCCAGTTTCAGTCTCCCCTCTCCCAGCTCCAAGCCATTGTTCCTCATCCTGGCACTCCCAGCCCTTGTCACAAGTCCCTCCCCAGCTCTCCTGGAGCCCTTCAGGTACTGGAAGGCTGCTCTGAGGTCTCCCTGGAATCTTCTCTTCTCCAGGCTGAACAGCCCCAGCTCCCTCAGCCTGTCCCCACAGGAGAGGTTCTGCAGCCCTCTGATCATCCTGGTGGCCTCCTCTGGACCCTCTCCAGCAGCTCCATGTCTCTATTGGTCTGGGGGCTCCAGAACTGGAGGCAGTGCTGCAGGTGGGGTCTGAGCAGAGCAGAAGGGCAGAATCCCCTCTTGACCTGCTGGCCACACTTCCTGCAGTGTCTTAGCAGGAAAATATTGCTGCTAGCCCCGACCTGCGCCCAGGCCAATACACACCAAGGGAACCAAAGGGACACCACTGCCCAGGGCTTTGTCACCCTGTTAACCTCTGGCTTCCTCAGTGGAAAGCCCAAAGCTTGAGCAGTGTCACCGAGCACAGAGCTCTGATGAAGCAGTCCCCAGCACTTTGCTCAGCAGATGGAGACAGAAGGACAGGTTTTGATCTAAGATGTTGATCTTGATCTATGCCCTGCCTGGCAGTGAGCAGTGATTCTAGGAGGGGGTTTATTGTTTCCTCTTCTTCCCCTCTCCAGAGATCTGAATGGAAGTCAGGGAGTGTTCCAGGTTAGCCTAGGTTGTGCTTGCTTTGGTAGCAGTGGTTAAGGATCAAAGCAGGAAAAAGAGAAGATCAACAAATCACTTCAAGAGTGGTGTTGGCTGCTGACTCATGAGTAGCTAATTACTTGCTGTGCAGGCCAGCTCAGTGGTACAAAGCAAGCCCTGAGCCTTTACAGCCCCTTGAGAACAGCAGGGTTTCGTTTTTCAGTGGTGTGATTGTCCTCCTCGGGCTGAACACAGGCTGCTGGTGACCTGTTTGGCTGAAGCTGTGTGTGAGAAGAGCAGGGAGTTAGCTGTGCTTTAAGGAGCCAAGAAGCAAAGGCTTGCTCTGAGAGGAGGATGCTTCACTGAATCCTGTACCAGAATAGGCTGCCCAGGGAGGTGGTGGAGTACCCAGGTCTGGAGGTGTTCCAGAACCCTGTGGCCATGGCACCTGGGGCCATGGTGGGGCTGGGTTGAAGGTTGGACTGGATGACCTCTGAGGGCTTTCCCAACCCAAATGATTCTATGGTTGGTTCAGTGATTCTGTGACTGACTGAGTCTGTGGTTGGCTTTTCACTGAACTCAGGGTCCCCATGCTGCATGCACTCTGCGGGGCTCTGGTGATTCCATTCCCCTCCAACTGCTTAACCCTTTGCATTTGTACCCTCTGTGGACTGGGCACGTAGGCACGGAAGACAAAGCAGTGCTTGCAGAGCCTGCTGGGTTCCAGCTCTGTGCAAATTCCTCTGCATGTTGTGAAGGAACAGAGGCTGTGGATGCTGAGCTCTGCTAAGAGGTCTGTCTAAGAGAACAGGTTTGCCCTTGGGGTGCTTGGGTTTGATAGCAACGTCTGTCCTGGAGCAGAATGCTTGCTCCCTGTGAGGCATTTCCTTTGCAGGAGGGCAGTGAACTGGTCCTCTGCATCACACAGAGTCCAAGCAGTGCTCATGTCAGTCAAAGGGAGCCAGGAACAAGAACAAAAAGCTCTCTGCTGAGACAGAAGGAGAGATGCAATGATCTATTTCTTTACAGAGTTGTCAGGTTTCTCATTTTACAGACATCCCCCTCAGGAAAGGAGGTGCAGTGCTCAGCCACACTGCTCTAGCACCGTGTCCAGCCTGAAGCTGCCACTGCCAGGAGAGGTTTCCCTGCCACAGCTGCCTCAAGAAGCAACACACCGCCACCGAGGGCACACACACACACTGCCCAGCACTGGCTGCATCTCTGTGCAGCTGCACCCCGGGCTCTGGCCACACTGCCCTGGCCAGAGCTCCACACCTTTTGCTGAGTGCAGGGTGCTTTGTTTTGTTCTGTTTGGCCCAGCAGATCTCCCTTGTGGAGAAAAAGAATAAAAAAAGGAGTTCAAGGTCTGAGGAGAACTTTGCTTTTCCTACAAAACTCAAGACCTCCACAGAGAAGGCTTTGTGCATTGCCTGGCCCTTGCCTGGCCAAGCCGGTAAAAAAGGAACTGCTCTGCTGGCTCTGAGCTCCCCAGGGCCTCCCTGGCTCCAGGGCAGAGCTGGGAGTGCCAGCTGGGGGGGATGGGCACCGGGTGGGGCACAGCTGCCGGAACGCTCGCTGTACCTTCTGAGGCGGCTCTATGGGCTGGGTGCCTGAGAGGTCCAGATGCTGATGCTCCTAATGATCAGCCACTCCTTCTGGCCTTTGGTGACAAGTATCCTCAAGCAGCTAACCTCGAACAGCACTTTGTGCTCCACCTCTGTCACCTCGAGCCTCCCGCCGCTGAACTCCCCCAGTCTCAGGTAGGTGCTGCACTGCCTCCCCTGCTTACTCCCCACCAGCTTCTCCCCCACTTCCAGGGCCCCGTGGTGCAGGATGTCGTTTTGCCTGTCCTCGGTGCCGGTGACCACCTTGATCCTGCTGATCCTGGTGGGCTTCTCAAACACCACCCCATAGAAGTCCCCGGCGGCGGGAGCCTTGCCCCAGAAGTACTCGTCGCCGGCGCTGTACGCCCGGCTGGCCTCGTAGTGCTCGAAGACGCTGATGCTGGTGTGCAGCCTGGCCGGGGGGTTGTCGGGCAGGTCGAAGGACTCCTCCTCGAAGTCGTCGTCCTTCAGCTTGTTCTCGGCCCCCTTGTAGGAGGAGTAGTACCCCATGTGCTGGAACAGCGAGGGCTTGAAGCGGATCACCTCCTTCTGCGCCAGCAGCCCGCGGAAGTGGATGAGCAGCCAGTCGCAGGGCATCTCCTGGTAGAACATCAGCAGGAAGCGCGCCAGGCGCGGCAGGTCGTGCGAGTGGTAGAGCTTCCCGATGTAGCCCAGCTTGGAGAACTCCAGGGTCACCCAGTAGGAGCCCTCCCGCGAGGCGATCACCTTCTTGACGGCCGTCAGGAAGTTCCTGGCGCAGCGGACGTCGTCCTCCAGCATCACGTAGTAGTCGGAGAGGTTGGCGCAGAAGTTGAGCAGGAAGGCGTAGTCCACGTTCTGCTTGGAGCGGAACTTGACCCTCTCGGCGGGGTCGTTGTAGTTCCTCTTCAGCCCCTCCAGGGCGGGGTAGTGCTCCGGGGGCACGCGGATGACCAGCAGCCTGCCCGCGATGATGTGGTGCGCGAAGCGCTGCGCGATGCCCTGCGCCATGCCGGCGCACCAGGCCGCGTCGAAGTCCGCCAGCTGCACCACCACCGCCAGCTCCTTCAGCTCCTCGTAGCTCGACTGCTCGAAGATGGACTTGATGGTCTCCAGCAGGTAGTTGCCCTTTCTCCTCTTCACAGAGGAGAGCCCAATGGTCAGGTACCCTGCAGGGGAGAGGGCAGACACCACCTGGTGGGGCTGGGGAACCCTGCGGCCGCCCTGCCGAGCTCTGCTCAGGGACACCAAGCCCGCGGGGGGCTGAAGGCTGAGAGCTGTGTCCTGTGGGCTCAGGAGGAACCCTGCAGCCACCCTGCCAAGGTGTGCTCGGGGGGGTGGCTGAAGGCTGAGAGCTGTGCCCTGTGGGCTCGGGAGGAACCCTGCAGCCACCCTGCCAAGGTGTGCTTGGTGCTCCCAAACCCTTGGGAGGCTGAAGGCTGAGAGCTGTGCCCTGTGGGCTCGGGAGGCTGCATGCAGGGTGGGGGGGCTGTTGGCTTTCCACGAGGGAAGAAGCCTACTGCAAGCAGGCAGCCACATGGAGATCACTGCACTAAGCAGTGCTGGCTGCAAGGAACATGGTGGAGAAGAGCCAAAGCAAGGAGCAGCTTTGTGCCTGGCAGAGAAAGCAGAGAGGTGAAGTCAAGGTTGGGAGGTCTGCTGAAAGCAAGGAGAGGATCAGATATGAGCCACAGCAGAGCTTCAGAGCCAGGAACTACAAAATGCAGCACAAAAGTGCAAGGGACAGGGGAGCTGCCAACTGTGGCACTGTGAGCTCTCTGCAGGACTGCCCATAGGACAAGCCCTGTGAGGAGAGGCTGAGGGAGCTGGGGTTGTTTAGCCTGGAGAAGGATCAGAGGTGACCTCATTGCCCTCTACAACTACCTGAAAGGTGGTTGTAGACAGGAGGGGGTTGGTCTCTTCTCCCAGGCAACCAGCACCAGAACAAGGGGACACAGTCTCAAGCTGTGCCAGGGGAGGTTTAGACTCAAGGTGAGGAAAAAGTTCTTCACTGAGTCGTTCGTCATTGGGATGTGCTGCCCAGGGAGGTGGTGGAGTCCCCATCCCTGCAGGTGTTCAAGGGGAGATTGGACGTGGCACTTGGTGCCATGGTCTAGTTGTGAGGTCTGTTGGGACAGGTTGGACTTGATGATCCTTGGGGTCTCTTCCAACCTTGGTTATACTGTGAGACTGTGACACTGTGACTGGTTGGACTGAAGGAGCTTGAAGGTCTCTTCCAAACAAAACAATTCTATGATTCTCTGTCCCCCCCCCCGGGAGGCCCTCTGTGTCCCCCCCCCCGGGAGTCCCTCTGTGTCCCCCCCCCCCCCGGGAGTCCCTCTGTCCCCCCCCCCCCCGGGAGTCCCTCTGTGTCCCCCCCCCCCCCCCCGGGAGTCCCTCTGTGTCCCCCCCCCCCCCCCCCCCGGGAGTCCCTCTGTGTCCCCCCCCCCCCCCCCCCCGGGAGTCCCTCTGTGTCGTCCCCCCCCCGGGAGTCCCTCTGTGTCCCCCCCCCCCCCCGGGGAGTCCCTCTGTGTCCCCCCCCCCCCCCCGGGAGTCCCTCTGTGTCCCCCCCCCCGGAGTCCCTCTGTGTCCCCCCGGAGTCCCTGCACCTCTCCATCACCTCACAGCTTCATGAACATTGCAGGAATATTTTTCCCCTGCCTTTCTGTTCATTTTTAACTGAACTTGTCCAATTTTCCCTGGCTTGTAGCTGCTCTTCTGCTCCTCACCATGGACTCGATGAGCTTTGCAGAGGGAGCTCCCTACTGCAGGCTGTGGTTTAAGGATTATTTGGAAGTGGAAGAATGATTTGCAAGTAGAAGAATTGCTCTGAAGCAGCAAGTGTTTACTGCTGCTCCATCCTGCTAGGGAGGGATCCACCTGAGTTACAAGGAAAGAGTTTTCCTCTCTGCTGTTTGGAGCCACTGCCGTGGGTTTTTTTGCCAGCAGTCGAAGTCGTTTTGTTTCTCCAGGTGCTAATGCAGCTCCATTTCCCTGCCCTTTGATGCAGCCCCGAAGCTGAGAGTTTGACTGCCAGGGAGTGCTGCAGCTGGCCCTCCCCCAGCGGCCGTAGAGCATTTGGGTTAGCAACAGACTGCTGAAGTGATTCTGACTTTCCCGTGAGGCTTAATTCTGCTCCTGAGGTGGTTGTAGAGTGAAGCACAGCCCCAGGAGCCGCTTCTGCTGCCTGCAGAGCCTCCAGTTCCTCACCCCTCATCGGAGCAACCTTTGCTTTATAGCTTTCTATGAAGTTCAACAACTCAGAGATGGTTTTGCTCCACCTTGAGTGCTTGGACTTCTGAGCCTCGGTGAGCTGTGTGAAGGGACTGCTTTGGAAGCCAGAGGAGAGCTGTCTGAAGCCCAGGCATAGCCAGATTTGATGGCAGATGAAGTCCTGAGCCCTGCCTCAGGTCACAACCACCAGATCGTCCATCTGCAGGTGGCTGAGAGAAAGCTGCTCCTCTGCAGACCTCACCACAGCAGCACTCACCTGAAACTGGGCCAGGGGAGCTCTAGGCTGGAGGTGAGGGAAAACTCCTTTGCTGCAAGAGTGGTCAGGGGTTGGCACAGGCTGCCCAGGGAGGTGGTGGAGTGCCCATGCCTGGAGGGGTTCAGGAAGCTGTAGATGTGGTGCTTCAGGGTGTAGTTCAGTGGCCATGGCAGCTGGGTTATGGTTGGACGTGATGATCTTAAAGGTCTTTTCCAACCACCTTCTCCTGATTCGCTCAGGAGGTGACCAGGCTCAGGGGCAGCCACTCCTGGGGCTGGAGCAGCCTACACCAAGAGAGAGCTGTCCCCGGAGCCCTGAGCCCCTCACTGCTCCTCAGCCCCTCCTGGAGCCCCCCGGGGACTCTGTGCAGGTCACCCTTGTGCAGTGCCCTGGTTCCAGCACATTCAGAGGGCAGTTACTTACTTTTCTTTGGCAGAGGTGTGCCAGCCAGGTAGAGATAGGAAATGTTCCTGGCTGCTGAGAGGTTGGAGGCAGCCTGCGCGGGGCGCGGGGGGCGCTCGGGGCTCAGCTGGTGCGTGGCTGTCTCGCTCAGGAGCTGCTTGTCCCCCTCCTGCTGGGAGAGAGCAGGGCAGGGGCAGGAGAGGGGGAGAGAGACACAGAGACGTTTGTGAGTGTCAGCCAGAGAGCAGACACACAGGCAGCATCTCACAGAGTCAGCCCTTGGGAGAGGATGGAGATGTCACCTCGGGCTTGCAGTAGCTCAGTGTTAGGCACTGCTGGCTACAGAGAATCCACCACAGCCCTTCAGGCTATGGGAGCAGGGAAAGAGAGGAGGAAGAGAGGAAAGAGGAGGAAAGGGAGAAGAGCTTGTGTCCAAATTTTCTAAGACAGGTGGCA
Source organism: Dryobates pubescens (assembly GCF_014839835.1). NCBI lineage: Eukaryota > Metazoa > Chordata > Aves > Piciformes > Picidae > Dryobates > Dryobates pubescens. Next base: position 404,159 of record NC_071626.1, read on the forward strand.
AGCACTGAATCATTGCCACAGCTTCACAGATTGCATTGGCTTGGGAGGGACCCTCCAAGGGCACCCTGTCCAACCCCCTGCAGGCAGCAGGGACAGCTCCACCTGCAGCAGGCTGCCCAGGAGATCCAGGCTCATCTTGAATGTCTCCAGGGATGGACCCTCAGCCACCTCCTTGGGCAGCCTGTGCCAGTGTCTCACCAATCTCATTGTGCAGAGCCTAAACCTGCCCTGCTCCAGTTGTGCCAGAGGAGGGTAGGTTGGAGATGAGGAAACATTTCCCTGCTGCAAGAATGGTCAGGGATTGGCAGAGGCTGCCCAGGGAGGTGGTGGAGTCCCCACCCCTGGAGGTGTTCCAGAAACCTGTGGATGTGGTGCTTCAGGACATGGTTTGGTGGCCATGGTGGTGCTGGGTTGCTGGTTGGACTGGATGATCCTAGAGGGCTTCTCCAACCCAAACCACCCTGTGATTAACCAGGGCTGGATCCTGTTTCATGCCCCATGGTCACTGCTCCCACCTGAGGAACTCACCAGCACGTGGCCATCTTCAATGTAGAGGTTGATGAGGAGCAGGCAGAGGATGAGGAGCCCCAGGAAGGGCACTGCCGAGCGCTTCCGCAGGCATCTCATCTTCTCCAGCTGCTTCAGGCTGTGTCTCCTGCCAGAGGCAAACAGCAGTGGCACCGGGGGGAGGCACTCACTCCTCTGCCAGGGTTCACCACCCTCCCTGGAAAGGATTTCCTCCTGATCTGCAGTCTCAATCTGCCCTCCTCCAGCTTCAAACCCTTCCCTCTGTCTGACAGCCTCAGAGTGACACAAAGTGCAGCCCCAAGCCCTGCTGTGCCTGTGGCGTCCTGAGCACGAGGAGATGGATTTCCTCTGCTCTGGAGGAGTCAGCTCCCATCCAGGGGCAGAGATGACTAAGAGATGTGAAGACCTATTGACTTGGACAGCCAAGCTGCAGCTCATCCATCAGTGGCTGCTGGGCAGTTCATCAAGCAGGCAGTGGTGTAAGATGGGGTTTGGAAAACGATGGAGACAAGGAAAGCAAAGGACAAGGACATAGCCCTGAAGTGTGGACCTGCAGCACGGACCTAGGCCCTTCCTGGGCTAAAAATGCTGGAGCAGATGAGGTCTGAGGTCCCTTCCCACCAGAGCCATCCACGAGCAGCCCCCAGTGCTTGTTGGTCCCTTGGCATTTGTGCTGAAGCACAGGAACCTCTCCTTTGGGCCTCTGTGGGGCTGGCAGTGTGCAGTCACTTACAAAGGAGAGCAACCATCTCAGTGACTTCAGCTGCTGGACCATTCTGCTCCCAACCAGCACCTGTCCCCACACCTCAGCTCTTGATTCCATGATGGGAGAGAGCCCAGGAGCAGACCCTGTGCTCACAGGCACCGGGGTGAGACTCCTGCTAAAACAGCCTTGGATCCAGCAGGAGAAGTTGTTCCTTACACAATGAGCTGCACTTGGATCAGCTGGGGAGGCAGGAAATGGAGCTGGCACTGCTGGAGAGACACAGAGCCAGCCAGCAGTGAACACTCAGCTTTGGCTGGCAGGGCAGGAGGGAAAGGCATGCTGCTGGGGAGCTGGGGAGCTGGGCTGCTGGGGAGCTGGGCTGCTGGGGAGCTGGGGAGCTGGGCTGCTGGGGAGCTGGGCTGCTGGGGAGCTGGGCTGCTGGGGAGCTGGGCTGCTGGGGAGCTGGGGAGCTGGGGAGCTGGGCTGCTGGGCTGCTGGGGAGCTGGGCTGCTGGGGAGCTGGGCTGCTGGGCTGCTGGGGAGCTGGGGAGCTGGGGAGCTGGGGAGCTGGGCTGCTGGGGAGCTGGGGTGCTGGGGTGCTGGGGAGCTGGGGAGCTGGGCTGCTGGGGAGCTGGGCTGCTGGGGTGCTGGGGAGCTGGGGTGCTGGGGAGCTGGGGAGCTGGGGAGCTGGGCTGCTGGGGAGCTGGGCTGCTGGGGTGCTGGGGAGCTGGGGAGCTGGGCTGCTGGGGAGCTGGGCTGCTGGGCTGCTGGGGTCAGTGCTGCTGGGGAGCTGTGCTGCTGGGGTCAGCAGGTGCACCTGCTCTGGCAGGGGGTTGGGCTGGATGGTCTCTGGAGGTCCCTTCCCAGCCCTCCCGTTGTGTGAGTCCAGATGTCAGCTTGCTGAGGTTCTACTGCACCTCTGGAGAACAATTCTGTCCCTCCTGAGCAGCAGAGTTTGCCATTTCCAAGAGGAGCAGCTCCCGAGGCCGAGTGGAAAGCAGAACACCTCTGAGTGCAGAGAGGCTCAGCCAGGGCAGATGGGGCCTGGGAGGTAGCCCAGGGAACTGAGATGAGCTACCCCCTGCTCCCTCACCTCGGCAGTGCAGCCTGGAATGCGGAGAGCTGGGAAGCAGGGACTTGATCTGCTGCTTTCAAAGGCAAGAGCTGGGGCACAGAGGAGATGAAAAATAAAGGGGGGGAGATAAAATAGGTGGAAGAGAGAGAGAAGCAGAGAGTGTGCTTTGATTAGTGGAAAGGGTAATCACTGCAAAGCTTCCTGCGTGCAGCAGCCTGGCAGCGGGAGGGGCTGAGGGCTGCGACTTCAGTGAGCACTGCGGGAAGCCAGCAGGGCAGAGACCACTGCTTGGCTCCTGTGGCCAAGGGCATCCTGGGGGGCAGTGAGAAAAGTGAGGCCAGCAGGGCTAGGAAGGCTCTCCTGCCCCTCTGCTCTGCCCTGCTGAGCCCACAGCTGCAATGCTGTGTCCAGTCCTGGGCTCCCCAGATCAAGAGAGACAGAGAGCTGCTGGAGTCCAGTGGAGGCTGTGAGGATGATGAAGGGGCTGCACCACCTCTGCTGTGAGGAAAGGCTGAGAGCCCTGGGGCTGTTCAGTCTGGAGAGGAGACGGCTGAGAGGGGTCTGAGCAATGTCTGTAAGTATCTGAGGGGTGGGTGCCAGGGTGAAGGTGCCAGGGTGGAGGTGCCAGGCTTGGTACAAGCTGGACCCCAGGAGGTTCCACCCCAACATGAGGAGAAAGTTCTTTGGTGTGAGGGTGCTGAGCCCTGGGGCAGGCTGCCCAGAGAGGCTGTGGAGCCTCCTGCTCTGGAGCCTTTCCATCCCCTCCTGGATATGTTCCTGTGTGGCCTGCCCTGGGTGATGCTGCTCTGGCAGGGGGCTGGAGTGGGTGACCTCTAGGGTGACCCCTCCCATTCTGTGACTCTGATGTTACTCAAGGCAGTGCTAGGGCAGAGCTTAGCAAAGCTCCTACAAACACCATTCCTCATCCTGCCCTCTTCACAGCAGTGCCAGCAGCCTTGGCTCTGGTCCTGCTGCTTCTGCTGGTCACCCCCCTGTGGAAGGATCAATGCTTCAGACAGCAGCAAACTCAGTCCTGTGCTGAGCCATCTCTGCTCTGTTTGGTGTTTGATCTCCTTTCTCCTGCAGCTGAGTCCCATTTCTGTGCCCTGCTGGGAGACCTTCAGCCTGCAGCCTGGGCAGCCCAGCCAGGGCCAGGGGCAGCCTGCTGGCAGTGTGGGCAAGCAGCTGTGCCCGGGCTGGGGTTTGTCTGGGCAGAGCTCTGCCAGTCTCACCTCCTCCCGTGGGACACCTGCAGCAGGCAGGATGCAGTGCTCAGGGGGAACCATTTGCAGTCTTCCAGGCCAGCTCCAATGCTTTTGTGTCATGAGCTGAGTGCATTTCACAGCTCTGTGACTTTTCAGCAGGGTTCTGCTGTTCTGAGGCAGAGCTGTTCCCAGTGTGCCATCTGCTTTTGTGTCCCCTGCTGTCACAGCACCCTGCAGAAGGCTGCTCCTCAGGTGGGGCTGGACAAACGGGCAGAGGGATGGAGAAGGCAAATGATAGCTGCATGTGCTAGCTGGTGCCACAGGCAGGCAGACACCTCCCCAGTTGCCATGGTGATTGCAACCTGTGCTGCAGGAACAGATCTCAAGCATCTTCTAGTTGTGTGCTGCTGCACTCACTTGAGGGCAGGGATCCATCCAGAAGGATCTGGACAGGCTGCAGAAGTGGCCAGGGCCAGCTGCAGGAGGTTCAACAAGTCACAGTGCAAGGTCCTGCAGCTGGGTTCAGACAACTCCAGGACCAATCCAGCCTGGGTGCAGAGTGGGTTGAGAGCAGCCCTGAAGAAAGAGCCTTGGGGGTGCTGAGCAGCTCCCCAGGAGCCAGCAGTGCCTCCTGCAGCCCTCAGGCAGCTGTGTGCTGGGCTGCAGCCAGAGCAGGGTGGGCAGCAGGGCAGCAGAGGGGATTCTGCCCCTGGGCTCTGCTCAGACCTCACCTCCAACCCTGCCTCCAGCTCTGGGGTCCCCAGCAGGAGAAGGACACAGAGCTGCTGGGGAGAGTCCAGAGGAGGCCACAGAGATGCTCCAAGCTGAGGCAGAGCAGGGTTAGAGTGGAGCTGAGGAAGAAGTTGTTCAGCAGGAGGCTGCTGAGCCTCTGGCACAGGCTGCCCAGGGAGGCTGTGGCTGCCTCCTGCCTGGGGGTGTTGAGGGCCAGGCTGGATGAGGCCCTGAGCAGCTGAGTGCAGCTGAGAGGTGTCCCTGGGCATGGAGGGGAGGTTGGAGGAGCTGAGCTCTGAGCTCCCTCCCAGCCTGAGCCACTCTAAGTTTCTGTGCATAACCCTGGGTCCAGCTGATTCTCCACCCCCTTTGGTTTACTAAGCCACAGCTCTGTCAGGGAAGTGCTGCTGGCAGGGATGCTGTGGAGCTCAGGCAGGTCAGGGGCTGCTCAGGCTGGGGCTATGCCCAGCACTTTAGAAGGCCACCTGTGGCTTGGTCCCTGCTGACTGCTGGGGGTGGCCTAAGTGATCTTTGGAGGTCCCTTCCGAGCAGTGCACCCTGTGCAAATCTTTGCAGGCATTCCCCAGCCCCCCAGGGCAGCTCCTGGCAGTGCTCCATGGCCCTTCCAGTGGTTTTCCTTTGCCAGGTGTCTCAGCTGAAGGTCTCAGGCTGGAGGCTGTGACCTGAGCAGAGTGCTGCCTCTGTGCCCTTCTGTCACCTAACATTAAACAGGAGGTCTGTGACATTAACAAAGCCACTCACAACATCTCCTTCGAGCCACCAGCAGCAGGGAAGGACAACTTCAGTGCAAAGCCATCTCCCAGCAGCTCACAGGGAAGAGGTGAGAATGCTCCTAGCAGAAGCTGGCACCACTGCTGGCCCAAGCCAGGAGCTGAAAGACAAGAAGTGAGAAGAGGCTGCTCAGATCCCAGCAGCCTCGGCAGGGTGCCTGTGGGCATGGCCAGCAGCTGAGAGCAGTGGGAGGGAACAGCTCAGCTGAAATGCCAGGAGGGTGCAGGTAGCATTCAGCATCTGCACCTGGGACTGAGAAGTAAAGCTCCTTATTGACAGTGCCCAGGTGAGCTCACATGCCCACACCACATCCTGCTCAAGGTGTGCCACATCTCCAGAGCAGAGAAGGTGAGAGTGCATCCCAGGAAGCTCCCAGCCCCTCTTGGGAGGGATGAGCAGTGGCATCTCACTGGGAGAAAAACAGCCCGGGGCAGACAAGCCCTGAAGCACTCTGGAACACCCAGAGAGACAGGAAATCAATAAGGCCTCTCATTATTGGCACAGGGATTTAATGAAGTGGAAAACTTTGGTGTAGCAACAAATTAAAGCTCCATTAATGTCCAGGGGTAATGAAGAGCAGAACATGATTCAGAAGGAAAGGCTCTGCTGGCTCTGCTCTCCCCATGCACTTCAGGCACTGTGAGGGGTTGGTTAGGTTTTCTGCAACAAATAGCTAAGGAAGACTTTAACAAAGGTAATTTTGATGGAAGTGTAACACTTGCTATGAAGCAAAGCAGCCCCAGGGCTGCAGAGGGGCAGAATCCCCTCCCTGTGCTGTGCTCCCCCTGCCCTGGCTGCAGCTCAGCACCCCGCTGGGGCTGGGCTGCCAGGGACCACCGCTGGCTCCTGGGCACTTTGCCAGCAGCTGGCACCCCCAAGGCCTTCTCCTCTCGGCCACTCCTGCCTGGGGTTGCCCTGACCCAGGTGTAGGATCTTGCACTGGGCCTTGTGGAACTTCATCAGGCTGGCTTGGGGCCACAGTAGATGGCTAGTGCTAGCCATCAGCCATCGGGTGTCAGCTGTTGATCCTTAGCTGTTACCTCCAGGCTTGCACACAGTTAGCTTCCTGTCTGCCAGAGCAGCTGCTGCTGGAGCTGTCAACCTCTCTCTCTCCAAGAGCTCTCCAGGAACTCCATGTGCCAAGAAGCAAGGGCAGACTCCTTCCAGTGGTGCCCAGTGACAGGACAAGGGCAAAGGACACAAACTGGAACCCAGGCTCCACCTCAAGGTGAGGAGAAACTTCCTTGCTGTGAGGGTGGCAGAGCCCTGGGGCAGGCTGCCCAGAGAGGCTGTGGAGTCTCCTTCCCTGGAGACTTTGCAGACCCTCCTGGATGTGTTCTGTGCCCTGCCCTGGGTGCTGCTGCTCTGGCAGGGGGCTGGACTGGGTGGTCTCAGGAGGTCCCTTCCTTCCCCTCCCATGCTGTGATTCCATGAGTCCATGACTCTCAGCCACACATCCACAGAGCTCAGCACTGAAGACAAAGCAAACTCACCATGGCTCAGACAGAAAGCCTCTGTAAGGCACCAAAGCTCCTTATTTGTTGGTATTCCACCTGCCCTTCCAGGCACCAGGCTGCAGCTGTGCCTCAGCTGTGCCTATGTCCTTCCATTGCCTGGGTTGTGGAATCCAAACAGATCAGGGAGTAAAGGAGACCAATTTCCCCCCAAGTGGGTCAGCAGTGTGGGCTGCTGTGGGCAGCTGAGCTGCTGCTGAAGCTCTGTGGTGCCACAGCTGGGGGACAATGCTGGCTGCCTCCTGTGGGGCTGCTCCTCAAGTGACACACCTGGAGTGACTGCTTTGGGGGACAGGTGGCTGACAGGGGGCAGGAAGAGAGATCATTGATTTCTAGAGGGAAAAAATACCTCTGCCAAGTGAGGGATTGCTGGTTGGAGGAGTTTGATACACAGTGCAGCCACAGGGCTGGGCTCACATTTGGGGCTCTCACTGCAGGAAGGACACTGAGGGCTGGAGCAGGGCCAGAGAAGGACAACACAGCTGGGGAGGGGTCTGGAGAAGAGGGCTGGGGAGGAGCAGCTGAGGGTCCTGGGGGTGTTCAGCCTGGAGCAGAGGAGGCTGAGGGAGACCTCATTGCTCTCTGCAGCTCCCTGAGAGGAGGCTGCAGTGAGCTGGGGCTTGGGCTCTGCTCCCCAGTCTCAGTGATAGGAGAGGCAATGGCCTGGAATGTGCCACGGCAGGAGAGGAGGAGAAATGTCTTTGCTGCCAGAGTGGTCAGGGCAGGGACCCCTCCCCCCAGCCCAGGCTGCTCAAGGCCTCCTCCAGCCTGGCCCTGAACGCCTGCAGGGCTGATCTGGCTGCTGCAGTCAGCGATGCTGCCTGCTCTCTGTGAATGCTCTCCAGGAGCCCTTTGTCCTCACCTTCTCCTCAGGACCCAGACTGCATTTTCTGTCCCCCCAGATGCAGCACTTCAGGTCAATATTTCACCATTTTGCTCCTCTCCTTAGCAGGAGAATTTCTTGCCTGATAGTGTCGAGCCCAATGTCTGCTGATAAGGGAGTGCAATTCATCATGCCCACAGCCTCTTCTCTCCTCTCACACAGTGTGAATCCACCACAGCTTCAGAGATCCCCAGCCCAGGATCCCAGGGGGCTGGGATGTGGCAGCAGCTCCTCACAGGCACGTGGCAGTGGCTCACTTCTAGCTCTGCTCAAATATTCCACCTTCCAACTCCCTCTCCTTTCTCTTTGCCTTCTAATCCCACCCCCCAGTTTACTTTGGAGCTCAGAGAGGAGCCCCCAAGCCACATCAAACCCCAAACACAGCTTTCATTACACTGTGAAACAATATTTCAAGGGAAGCAATAAAAATCTCTCTGGCCCCTTAGAATCTCTCTGGGAAGCTTGGTGAAAGCTGCCTGGCAGAGCAAGGCCTGGGGGTGCTGGCTGACAGCAGCTGAACAGGAGCCAGCAGTGCCCAGGTGGGCAGGAAGGGCACCAGCAGCCTGGCCTGGGGCAGCAGTGGTGTGGGCAGCAGGAGCAGGGCAGGGCAGGGGTCCCTGGATGGGCACTGGGGAGGCTCCACCTCGAGAGCCTTTGGAGCCATTGTCCCTGGTCCTGGCACTCCCAGCCCTTGTCACAAGTCCCTCCCCAGCTCTCCTGGAGCCCTCCAGCTACTGCAAGGCTGCTCTGAGGTCTCCCTGGAGCCTTCTCTTCCCCAGGCTGCACAGCCCCAGCTCTCCCAGCCTGTCCCACAGGGGAGGTTCTGCAGCCTCTGACCATCTCTGTGGCCTCCTCTGGAACCTCTCCAGCAGCTCCAGGTCCTTCTTGTGCTGGGGGCCCCATGGCTGCACCGTTTTTGATGTCACATTTTGCCAACCCTCTCGTCTGCTGTGCAAGGTTGCAGAGCTAGGAGCGTTGGGATGAGCTGCTGCCAGGGTGAATGGCTGCCACTGGTGAGCAGCCACAGGAGGGACACTGCTTCCCCCTGGGGAGGTGAACCGCCAGCACTCACCCCAGCAGCCTTTGCCACTTCCATTTCTTGCAGCTTCACCACTCTCTGACGCATGTTCAGCCCAGCCCTGCTGCAGCCAGCCCTGCAGCCTCCTCCCACCAGGAGTTTACTTTTGACTCCTTCCTTTCACACTTAATTAACCTGGTTAAATATTTACCCTGCTGTCACAGCCCATGTCCCCTGCAAGGCTGAGGTCCTACTGTGTTAATTGCTAGGCACAGTGCAAACACAGGAGTCCATCATCTTAATTACTCAGGAAAACTCTGCTCAGCTTCCTTTGAAGAATCCCTGGCTCTGGAACACCTCTGCTCTCCTGACAGCAAATCACCCTGGCTGATAGCAGCAGGCTGGGCTGGCTGGCTGCTGAGGGCAGCAGTCACACACTGCCCTCCTCCTGGTTATGGCCATGGCTCTGCTCCACCAGCCTGGCCTGCAGCAGAGAGCTTCATGGCACAGCCTCCAGTGTGCGCTGGGGGTGGCAAAACAGAGCAGAAAGCAGAAGCTTGCAGCCCCAGGAGTCAGAGCCACAGAGTGCTTTGGGTTGGAGAAGACCTCACAGGTGACTCAGATCCATGGAATGGTTTGGGCTGGGAGGGAGCTCAGAGATCAGCCAGTTCCAGCCCTCTGCCATGGGCAGGGACCCCTCCCATCCAGCCTGGCCTTGACCACCTTCAGGGAGGGGACATCCATAGCCTCCCTGAGCAACCTGTGCCAGCATCTCACCACCCTCACTCTCCTCCTCTCCAGTCTCAGTCTGCCCTCTCCCAGCTCAGAGCCATTGTTCCTCATCCTGGCTCTCCCAGCCCCTGGGGCTGAGAGCCAGGCAGCAGGTTTCAGCTAATCTCTCATCAGCCCTGTGGGATCCTGCTGCTGCAAATGCAGTGCTGCAAAGCCAGGCAGCCCTGCTGCCAAGGCTGCTCCTGCCCAGGCCATGAAGTCCTCTGTGAGGAAAGAAACAGCAAAGAACAAATGCACCCCCAGCACCTTTGGGGGTGACACCAGGCTGTGTGGTGCAGCTGGCACCCTGGAGGGAAGGCAACCATGCAGAAGGACTTGGACAGGCTTGAGAGGTGAGCCCAAACCAACCTCATGGTGTTCAGTAAGGCCAAGTGTGAGGGACCTTAAAGCTCATTCAGCTCCAACCCCCTGCCATGGGCAGGACACCTCCCACCAGCCCAAGGCCTCATCCAGCCTCATCCATGCCCTCCCTGGGCAGCCTGTGCCAGTGTCTCCCCACTCTCACCCAACAATCCCTTCCTCATCTCCAGTCTCAGTCTCCCTTCTTCCTGCTCAAAACCATTGCCTCCCATCCTGTCACTCCCAGCTCTTGTCCAGAGTCCCTCCCCAGCTCTCCTGCAGCCCCTTCAGGTACTGGGAGGCTGCTCTGGGGTCTCCCTGGACAGCCCCACGTGCCCTGAAGGGCAGTGTGAGCCTGGTGCAGGCACTCAGGCTGTTAGTCCCTGGATGCATCTGGAGACATGGAGCAGGTGGGACCTGGTCAGGTACCTCCTCTTGCCCCTGTGGTGGACAGGACAGCATTGCTCATGGCCATGGTTCAGTGATTCTGTCCCAGCCCTCTGTGAGCCTCCAGCTCCTCACTCTCCAGAGCCCCTCCAGACCATTCCTTGCAGTGAAACTCTCCTGCAGCTCAGACTCCTGACGGATTGGGAGGCCCAGGAGGGAATTGAGTGCCAGGTGCAGGGAACTGATAGCTGCTCTCCCTGGCCCAGGAAGGGAGCTAACAAGCCCTCTGAGATCCTGGGGCTGCTCATTCTCTTGTCTACTTCTAATTTAGAAGCAACCTGAAGGTCTTTGTCTGTCAGATACCAGCAGAAACAATTCCCCTGCTGGGTCTGAAACGTTTACCTGCTGAAAGTTTTTGGTGAAAGCAGAGAGCTGAATATGCTTAGAGAGCCCCAGCCCTCAGGCACGGTGCTGGGGAGAGTGCAGTGCTGCCTCTGCTCTGCTGGGGGAAGCTGGAAGGAGAGGCAGCAAACAGCAGTGGTCCTGGATTCTAATGAGTTGGTGCAAGCCAGAGCTGCTCCATCACAGAACAGAGCCAGAGGGTCATGAAGGTTGGACAAGCTCTCTGAGACCACCCAGTCCAACCAGCAACCCAACCCCACCATGGCCCCAGGTGCCAGGGCCACAGGCTTCTGGAACCCCTCCAGGGATGGGGACTCCACCACCTCCTGGGCAGCCTGTGCCAGGCCCTGACCACTCCTGCAGCGGAGAATTTCTTCCTCATCTCCAAGCTAAGTTGTTAGTCCTGCAGGGAGAAAAATGGCTTCATTTGACAAGCACAGGGGGAGATAAGAAGCAGTGTTGGTATAAATCACTTTAGAAGTTAATTAATGAGGAGCCACAAGCCCACAGGAGCTGCAGCCTGTTCCCAGGGACCATTCAGACACTGCCTGGTTGCTCTTGGGGCTCTTCCCCTCCCTCTGAGTCTATGAGAATTGTAAGATGAAAACACCAAAGCAAGATGCTCTACTGCTCTCTGCACCCTGGGGCAGCAGTGCTCAGAGAATCACACAACTGATAGGGCTGGAAAAGCTCTCTAAGGTCTTTGAGTCCCAACACTGACTTGAGAGCATGGCCACAGGCTTCTGGAACCCCTCCAGGGCTGGGGACTCCACCACCTCCCTGGGCAGCCTCTGCCAGTCCCTGACCACTCTGGCAACAAAGACATTCTTCCTCCTCTCCAACCTCACCCTCCCCTGGCAGAGTCTCAGGACATTTCCTCTCCTATCACCTGATCCCAGGGAGCAGAGCCCAACCCCCCCCTGGCTGCAGCCTCCTCTCAGGGAGCTGCAGAAAGCAATGAGGTCTCCCTCAGCCTCCTCTGCTCCAGGCTGAACACCCCCAGGGCCCTCAGCTGCTCCTCCCCAGCCCTGCTCTCCAGACCCTTCCCCAGCTTGGTTGTCCTAATGTGGGCACAGGGATGTGCAGCCTGGCAGCAGAGAACTGTGTGCTGCCTCTGCCCTTGAGGAGAGCAATCCAAGAACATGCAGCCCAGCTGTGATGGTTTGAGAAGATGCAGCAGACATCAGCAACAGGTGGGGGCCCAAATGGTTCTGGGAGCAGGGAAACAAATGGCCAAGAACAGGAGCAAGCATGGGAGATCCTGAGTGTGAAAGCTGGACTGAGCTTCTCCCTCTTTCCAGCCATTCTGCTACTTTCCCCCACCCTTTAAACTTCCTGAGTGCCAGAAAAGCCCTGTGGAGCCTCAGGGTGCTGGGCCAAGTCCTCTGCTGCCCACCCCTGCTGCTGCAGAGCTGAGCTGAGTCCATCTGCTGCAGAAATAAGTAGCTGAGCCTGCACCATGCAGCAGCTGCTGGGCACAGTTATTGGTTTGTGATTGATGCTCCTGGAGGGACTCAGTGCCACCCCCAGATATTAAAGAGCTTAATTAGAGCAGAGCTGAAAGTCTGGGAGGCAGCAGGAGTGACAGTATGCAGCCAGGCTGGCTGTGTGGAGAGGGTCTGAGCTCTCCAGGGAGTGATGCAGCTCAGCTGCCTGCAGTCATTGTCCTGAGGGTGGGAGATGTCTCTTTCTGTCCTCCTGAGGTAAGAGGAACCTTCCTGGCTGCAATGAGCATCACCCACAGCACAGGGGACTGGCTCTGTGCACTCCCAGGGTCACCATCCCTGGGAAACAAAAAGCTCCATGCTGGGTGCAGGCCAAAGATCTTCACAGGGAGTGTGGGGAGACTCTGGCACAGGCTGCCCAGGGAGGCTGTGGCTGCCTCCTCCCTGGAGGTGTTCAGGGCCAGGCTGGATGAGGCCCTGAGCAGCCTGGGCTGGGGGGAGGGGTCCCTGCTCATGGCAGGGGGTTGGGGCTGGATGAGCTTTGGGGTCCCTTTCAACCCAAACCATTCCATGATCTTCAGGGCCTGGGCTGTGAGCCCTTGGCCATGCTCTCCTTTCAGCACAACCTTTAGTGTGCATTTTATTGAAGAGCCCAAAGGAGCCAGGAAAGAGAGAAGCTGTCAGGGTCCTGCCTGTGTGCCAGATGTGCGAGCTGCAGCAGTGCTCCCTGCATCATCCTGACAGATGTCCTCCTGGAGGGCAGCCAAGAGGTGCTCTCTGTGTCTGTGCCTCTGGATTTCTGTCCAAAGAGTAGCCAGGGTTTGGGGGTGGCTGCTGACCCACATCTCCCACCTTAAAAACTGTCTTTGTATTCTCTCTTCCCTTTGGCTTTACTAACAGAGATGAGAAAGCTGCAGAGGGACTGCGCCCAAAGGCCTGCAGGGACAGCGCCAGGGGCAACGGTTTGAAATGTGAGCAGAGCAGATGTGAGGAACAAGTTCTGCACCAGGAGGCTGCTGGAACCCTGGAACAGGGGCTCCATCCCTGGAGATATTCAAGGTGAGGCTGGACAGAGCTCTGGGAAACCTGATCCAGTGGAGGATGTCCCTGCTGGCTGCAGGGGCTTGGGCTGGATCAGCTGTGGAGGTCCAAACCACTCTGTGATAAAGAGCCTCAGGGACACCCATGGGAGGGGGCTGCAGCACAAGGTTTTGGAGCTGGTTTGATGATTTCCAAGCTCCTAGAGGAGTCTCCTTGCAGTCTGTTGGAGATAAGAAACCTGGCTGACTCTTGGCCTTGGGATGGAGCATGGAGGACCTGCTTTGCCTCCTGCTCCTCCTGTAAACTGCATGCAGAAGCAGAGGAGGTCTTGCAGCTGCACTTCAGTTTGCATTTCCTAGGGATGAATTTCCTTTGCCAGCTCCAGAGGAAGAATTGCCTCTGGTTCTCTTCAGACTCCTGGTGTTATGGATACTCCTCCAGCAATCCATGCCATGGTGGTAGTCCTGCTTAGCTGACAGCTTCACTCTCCTTAAGCAATAGCACATGCATTGAACTTACACGGAGAGATGCATGTGTGGATGTGAGCAGTCCCCGTGTGTCACTGCACTCCGACTCACCTGACAGAAGCAGTGAGTGTCTGCTGTGGGAGGAATGACTCAGACCTTCCTTGTGAGGGTTGTTACCTGGTACCCTGCTGTGCAGCCTGTGCTTGGCTCATTCACAGCGCTCAGGCAAACCAAATGAGCTGCCCCTGCCCCCTGCGGGCTCCCTGCCCCCTGCGGGCTCCCTGCCCCCTGCGGGCTCCCTGCCCCCTGCGGGCTCCCTGCCCCCTGCGGGCTCCCTGCCCCCTGCGGGCTCCCTGCCCCCTGCGGGCTCCCTGCTGCTGGGACAGGACAGGACACGAGGAGGGGAGGCCAGTGGTCACTCTGCTCTGCAGCCCCTCTGCTGGCACGAGCAAGGTGCTGCTCAGTGCTCTGAAGACAAAGGCTGCAACACTATTGTGTTATTGATCCTGGGAGCGTGGTTTCCTTCAAGCTTGGAAGAGAAACTTAATTTCTGATTGAAAATAAGCACAAGCCCCACCCCCCTTTTCCCTGGGAACTGCCCCTGCAGGAAGGATTTCTCTTCCCTTTGAAAGCTTACCCTAGGAAGCTTCATTTCCTAGCAGGATGTGTGGTTGTCTGTTTGGATTCTCTCCTCATTAGGCTTCCCTGGCTTGCCTGGGTCTGTGATTACCATCTAATAAAGCAATACTTAAAGGACTCCTCTATTGGGAACAGTCTGGGAATGCCTGGGACCAGGTGAGTGTGTGGCACAGCAGCATTAACCCTGTGCAGAGCCACCCCCTCTGAGCAGAAACAGCAGTTTGCTCACAGGTGACCTTTGGCTGTGTGTGGGAACAGAGACACTGTGAGATCAGACAGGAGCCTGGGACAGAAGTGGGGACCAGGACCTGTGCAGTGTGTAGGCATTCAGCCCAAGGGAGACACTGAAATGCTTCTCCTGTTTCATTTAGAAAGGAGAAGAGAAAAGGGCAAGAGGGCAAGGCTGGCACAAGCTACATTTGAGTTAAGTTTGGTCCTGCAGGAAGGGTAAAGCACTAAGATGCCAACCACTCCTCTCCCTTCCAGGCCATGGGCAGCTCCTGTCTGAGCTGAACATCTGCCTCTTGCCAGCAAAAAGGCAACAAAGCACAGGGAAGCTTTCACCTGCACAAGAGTGTGGTGGTCTGAGCCCACCCTCCTGGTTTAGTGGCCATGGTGGTGCTAGGTCTGTGGCTGGGCTGGATGATCTCAGAGGCATTTTCCAACCCAAAACAATTCCATGGTTTAATAGAAGCCTGGGATCCTTTGGGAGTATTACAACCCAGAGCTGAGTGAGGAATGGTAGATGCCAGGGGCTGCAGAGATGAGGCTGAAGCAGCAAGAGGCACAAAGTGTAACAGAGCTGAGAAACCCTCACGTCTCAACTGCTCTTCTGCTGCTCCTTATCAGAGCAGACCTGGCCACAGCTGGGCTGAAGGCCAATAAGCCTCAGCTGCACCAAGCTCCCTGCACAGGGCAGCATCTCAGCCTTGTGTTGTGTAATCAGCTGAAATAAACAGAGTTCTCCAGGGACCTAGGCTGGGAGTGACCTCCCATCACTGTAAACCCAATGTCATCAAGCTTCTGAATTAACTGGAGCCTGCTAGTTACTGTTTGCCATTAAGTACAGTAGTTAAAGTGGTATTGGCTGCTGCAGACAGGAGCCCCTCAGCTCCTCCAGTCAATTAAATCCTTTATTGCAGCTGGTTTGTCACTGCCACTCTCACTTTAATCTCCTAAATCCACACCGGTTCCGAAGCTTCCAATCCACTGACTCTGCTGCAAACCCAGGGAGCTGCACAGGCAGCATCCCTCTCCCTCCTCCTCCTCCTCCTCTGCAAACCTAAAGCTGCTAATGATGTGAAAGGCAAACCCCTTCTCCGTGTGCGCTCCGAGCTACAGACTGAGGCAGCTTTTAGCATGAGCTACAGAGTGTGAAGAGGAGAAACAAACCCAACCGAGCCGTGCAGGGAGGTTTGCTCCCAGCACACTGCCCTCGGATCCCTTCTCATCTTGGCTCAGTTTCTTACTGCTGCAAATTAGACACTGGCAGAACAAAGTAACTGTAACTACCCCCAGAGCTGGAAACTCTTGGGAGCCTGGGATTCATCTTCCCAGGTTTGTGATCTACAGCTGCAAAAGTGATTCCAGAAGTATTGTTCTAAAGTTAGTAATGCAAGCTCAGAATGCTTACAGCTCCCCAGTTCCCTCTTCAGCAGCAAACCCACAGCTGGAAGGAAAAGCACAGGGGAAAGGGGAAAGGAAGGAAAACACAGGGTAAAAGGAGGAAAATCAGGGTAAAAGGGAGGAAAATCAGGGTAAAGGGAGGAAAATCAGGGTAAAAGGAGGAAAATCAGGGTAAAAGGGAGGAAAATCAGGGTAAGAGGAGGAAAATCAGGGTAAGAGGACGAAAATCAGGGTAAAGGGAGGAAAATCAGGGTAAAGGGAGGAAAATCAGGGTAAGAGGAGGAAAATCAGGGTAAAGGGAGGAAAATCAGGGTAAGAGGAGGAAAATCAGGGTAAGAGGAGGAAAATCAGGGTAAAGGGAGGAAAATCAGGGTAAGGGGAGGAAAATCAGGGTAAAGGGAGGAAAATCAGGGTAAAGGGAGGAAAATCAGGGTAAAGGGAGGAAAACCACAGGTTAAATAAAAAAAAAAAAAAAGGAAAAACACAGGGAAAAGAAAAGAAAGGAAAAGGGGGAAAGAGAGGAAAAACAGAGGTTAAAGAAAGGGAAACCACAGGGAAGAGGGAAAAGAAAGGTGAGGCAGGGGTGTGAGGTGCTGGCTTTGTGCAGGGGCTGAGCCCCGTAACTCCTCAGCGCAGCCGGAGCGCAGCAGCATGCAGGTGATTGATTTCCGTGCGCTAAAGTAGAGTTCGCAGCCACAGACCTGTTCCTGCTCGCCAACATCATCTCCTGCGTGCCAGCCTCCGCCGCTCCTCGCACACTGCAAGCCCCTGGAGCAGGCGAGAGCTCTGCAGCGCAGGGTGGGCTCCTGCCCTGCCGTGCCGGAGCAGGCGAGCCCGGAGCAGCTCTTACCGGGCAGAGGGAAGCGGCGCTCGGCGCGATGCGGGCAGGCGGCGGAGAATCCACTCCCGGCGACGAGCTGCGACCGTCCCCAGCATCCATCACTGGCTGGGAGCTGCCGCCCGGGCTGGGGGCTCCGTGCTGGATGATGTCAGACACCAACCGGCTGGAATCTCATTGGCTTCCCTCACCTGGAATCATCTCTTAACCCTCAGCTACCAGCCGCGCTCTGCAGTGCGCCTCCCAGCCTCAGGCAGCCGCACGCAGCCTGCTCCTTGCTCTTCTCTTTCCCTCCTTTTTTTTCTTTTTCCCTCCGTTCTTTCATTTTTTCCTCTTCCTCCCTCCCTTCCCTATCCTCCTCTTCTTGTTTCCTTTGTCCTTTTCTTTTTCACAGAGTCACAGAATGGCCGGGCTTGGAGGGCACCTCCGGAGATCATCCAGTCCAAGCTCCCTGCCAGGGCAGGTCACACAGGAACACATCCAGTGGGTTTGGAAGCTCTGCAGAGAAGGAGACTCCACAGCCTCTCTGGGCAGCCTGCTCCAGGGCTCAGCACCCTCACAACAAAAACTTTCTCCTTATGGTGAGCTGGAACCTTCTGTGTTCCACCTTGTGCCTCTTGTCCCTTGTCCTGTCACTGGGCACGTGGCTCTAGGTGCCCCTGCTCTGGCAGGGCTGTTGGATTCTAGGTCCCTTCCAACCCCTACCATTCTGTGATGCTGTGGCTGTGTCTTGTGAAGTGTTTCAGACTAGCAGGGAAAGTAAAGAGCTGCACAAGTGCAGCTCCAAACTTCTCTGCATGCTGAGCAGCAGCCCAGACCTTCTGTAGCAAATGAGGCATGAAACACACAGGCAGATAGCTGCCGTCCTGACTCCCGTGGCACTGCCAGCACAGGCAACATCATAAATCATAGCAGCTGGCACATGAGGCCAAAGCACTGCTTAAGGAATTGATTGATTGGTTTTCAATAAATGGGTATTGAAGGCTCCGGGGAGACCTCAGAGCAGCCTCCCAGTACCTGAAGGGGGCTACAGGAGAGCTGGGAGGGACTTTTGGCAAAGGCTGGGAGTGACAGGATGAGGGACAATGGATTGGGGCTGGAAAAGAGGAGCTTGAGACTGGGGATGAGGATGAAATTCTTTACAGGACACCCAGCTGGCTGTGCTCCTGTGTGACCTGCCCTCTGCTGCCCTGGGGTCTAGCAGAGCTGAGCTGCTCTGGCAGGGGGGTTGGAGTGGATGATCTCCAGAGGTCCCTTCCAGCCCCTGCCATGCTGTGGTTCCATGGTATGGTGCAACCAGGGCCTTTCAAGCCAGATGAAGACATGCAGTCAGGTTTTGTCAGCATGGTGCCTGTTTGGTCTGGACCATTTGTAGCTCCATTCAGAGCACAACCTGTAGGTCTGATTCTAGTAACCCTCTTCTACACCAGCCCTCACCCTGCTCCTCGTGGCTCTCACCTCCTCAGCAATCTCTGCCTCTTACCTTTGCCTCCAGTGCCAGGGAAGCAAAGCTGGCATTCCCATTCTCCAGACCCTCCTTCCCTGCTCTGCAGTTCTGTTTTGTCAGCCTGCATGGCAGTGACTTTTGTCCCTCTACCCTTTCCAGCTGCAGCCCTGTGTTTGCTGAGCAGAACGAACGACCAGAGCCTGGAGTACATCTTGACTGACGAGTTACCCTCCAGACCCCCCCACACCGGTGCTCCTGATTAAGAACCCAGGATTTAATCTCCTGAGCCTCTGTAAGTTGGTGAAAGAAGCAGAGGGAAACAGCAGAGCTGTTCATCAAGCTGATTGTAGAGGCCTTACATTGCCTGGCTTGAGCTAAACCCTCTCTGAGGATATTTCTTGGTTTGTTTTCCCCCAGTGCTGCACTGGCTGCAGCTGGCTCCTTGCTTTTGCCTTTTTTGTCCTTTCCCCCCCCAAACAGAGTAAGACAATTTGTACAGCTCATGATTTGGGGCTGGCTGGGGCTTGGTGTGTGGCTGGTTGGTTTTGCCTGGAGGGAGAGAAGTAACCAAGGGCGGTGTACAACGTACTGTAACTAAACCCTCGGCCAACTTGCTCTCCAGACAAAGGGAAACTCAGTCTGCAGAGGTGAAAACCTCCCCAGCGGGTGCAGGGCAGAAGATGCAAATCCAGCAGGTGCTAGAGAAGAGTTTTGGCTTTTGCCCCAGAGCAGCAGGAAGTGGGAATGGTGCTGAGGAATACCTGCAAGGAGGCTGCAGTGAGCTGGGGGTTGAGCTCTTCTCCCTAGCCTCAGGTGACAGGAGGAGGGGAACTGGCCTGAAATTGTGCCAGGGGAGGGTGAGGTTGCAGATGAGGAAGAATTTCTTTGCTGCAGGAGTGGTCAGGCACTGGCAGAGGCTGCCCAGGGAGGTGGTGGAGTCCCCATCCCTGGAGGTGCTCAAGGAACCTGGGGCCATGGTGTGGTGGCCATGGTGGGGTTGGGTTGAAGGTTGGACTGGAGGATCTCAGAGAGCTTTTCCCACCCAGACAGTTCTCTGATTCTCTGAGTGGATATTTTCCTTCTCCAGCACAGCAGAACTCAGGTTTATTAGTGTGCATTTCCCAGGAGCTGCAATCATGACTGCATTTAATTGCCTGACAATTATTTCTGTCACATCAGTTTAATGGTTAAACCAATTATTTATATTACAAACCAGAGCTCTGCACCAGGCACTAATTGAAACCCACAAGAGGCTTCTCCAGGCTTGCTGAACCTGTGGATTACTGATATGGGAAGGGCTAGGCCTGAAGGTTTGGGTGGGTATCAGAGCTCAGCCAGGTGAGGAGGGGGTTCCCAGGCTTAGGGTGCAAGCACTGAGCTCCCATTGCCCTGTGGCTGAGCTGAAGGCCAAGCCAGGCAGAGCTGAGCACTGCTGCAAAGGTGATTTGCTTCTGCGCCCTGGCAACCTGAGCCACCTGCTCTGGGCATATTTCACCCAGGAGATGGCAGCTCTGTGGGCATGCCCCTGCAAACCCTCTCCTGAGCACCCAGGCCCACGGTGGCTTGGAGATTGTCTGTCAGACCCTTGTGTTTTGACTGATAAATGACTTAATTATGGACTCCTAGAGAAGCCATTTCAAGCTTAGAAATGACAACAAGATCCAGGAAGGACAAAGATAAGAGGAGAGTCTCCTGATGACTTCACACCCAGCAGGCAGAACACAGCATCGCTTCACAGCTTCCCCCCCAACTGCTGTTTAATTAACACTGCCTCTGGTTGGCAGCTTTAGCCCAAAGAGAGAGATCAGAAGCATTCCTGAAAGCCACAGCTGCTGTGTTCTGTGCTTTGGCCAGAGTAAGGAGCACAGGGATAGGAGAACTGCAAGGAACCAGGGTTCTAACCAGCAAATATTCATTCCAGCAGCTGGCCCTGGAAGGCAGTTGCCCATCCTGGAGCAGCAGCAGACACCACTGCAGCTGTGCTCAAACCAAGAGGCAAAGAGCAATCTCTGCAGGCTGTAGTCCTGGTCCCTGAGAATACCTCTCCTGATCCCTGAAGGATGTGGTGCAAGCATCCTGCACTGCAGCTCAAGGTTTCCACTCCTGGATGTGCCAGCTGCCAGATCACAGGGCATGAGAAAAGTACCAGGTGTCAGTGCCAGCTCCTGAGTGGCATACAGCAGGTGAGAGATGTGGCAGGGAACCATAGAAGTGTTTGGGTTGGAGAAGCCCTCTGAGATCACTCAGTCCAACACCAACCCAACCCCACCATGGCCACCAACCCATGGCCCCAGCTGCCGTGGCCACAGGGTTCTGGAACCCCTGCAGGGATGGGGACTCCACCACCTCCCTGGGCAGCCTCTGCCAGTCCCTGACCACTATTGCACCAAAGACACTTTTCCTCCTCTCCATCCCAACCCTCCCCTGGCACAATCTCAGGCCATTTCCTCTCCTGTCACCAGAGGCTGGGGAGCAGAGCCCAACCCCCACTTCATTGCAGCCTCCTCTCAGGGAGCTGCAGAGAGCAATGAGGTCTCTCTCAGCCTCCTCCAGGCTGCACCCCCCCAGGGCCCTCAGCTGCTCCTCCCCAGCCCTGCTCTCCAGACCCTTCCCCAGCTTGGTTGTCCTTCTCTGGCCCTGCTCCAGCTCCTCAATGTCCTTGGAGAGGGCCCAAAGCTGCACACAATATCTAAAAGGACCCAAACCCAGATACTTTGCCCACTGTTGAGACCTCTTCCTCAACATCTCCCTTGGGAGCATGGCCTGGCTCAAACAGCTCCAGTGGCTGCAGCTGGAGGCAGCAAGGAGAGGTCCCTGCCCTTGAGGGATGAGTTCTGAGGGTCCCTTCCAACCCAAACCATTCCTTGATCCTGCAGCCCTGTGCCAAAATCCTGCCAGCTCTCCCAGAGCCTTGGCTGTTAGGCCACTGAGGTGCAGTCTGTGCTCTTGAAGGGTCAACCCTTTGGAGTGAAGGTTCAGTGCAGCACAAGTACAGGGTCCCAGGGCCCGGCAGCTATCTACCTGGCACAGCTCTAACCATGGCTTCATTAAGCACAGTCTATTAAAATGATAACATCTGAGGGTCTGGAGCTGCTGCAGTAATTACAGCTTGGTGGAACCATCCTGCAGAAGATAAAGAGCAGCTGGGTCTGGGGGGGTTTCAGTTAGCCCACTGGATTGAGCCTGTCTGGGTCTAGGTCTGCCTGGGTGATTTAAAATGGTAATGCTTGCTCCTGATGGGATCCAGGGGAGATTAACTCTCACAGTTGTCTGCATGGAGCTGGGCTTCTGATCTCACTTTCTAATCAAGGCAGAGCCAATCAATGCAATCACTGGAGCCTGGAAATAAGTTCAGCTCCTGTTGGGTATCTATGGAGAGATGCAGGCACAGAGTCACAGAGCTGCTGGGGTTGGGAAAGCTCTCCAGGATCATCCAGTCCAAGCAGCAACCCAGCACCTCCATGGCCACTAACCCATTCCTTTGCAGCTTCTTTTGCCTCACTGCCCCCTTCCCATCCCACTGCCCCCTTCCCATCTCAAAGCTCTTTGCAACCCCTTACTGTCACTGCCTGACCTCTGTGGACTTCCAGAGGTGACGTGAAAGCTTTGCCTTAAAACCATGAACTAACAGCACGCCTCCCCCAGTGCTTGGCAGGGTCCTCCTGGGCAGGCCTGATCTCTTGGGGGCTGTTTTGCTGTGTTCATTTGGTGTGGAACTATTGGCAGGAGCTAAATTTCTTTGTGTTTTCCCCATTCTTGCTTCTCTCTTGTCTCAGCAAGGTGCAGGCTGAGCCTCGAGCTGCACAGCTCTGCTCCACCTCCTCTCTGTGCACGCTGCAGCCTGGCTGGAATTGATCCCTTTGGCAAGAGGGAAGAACAAAGTCTCTGAATCACCTCGGTCCAGATGAGGCCTCCAAGCAGGCTCTATCTCATCCTGCTGCATACAAATGAGTTTTATCAGGAGAGCTTCCCCAGGTTTATTTGTCTGTGGCTGTTTGATATGTGCAGAACTCCCCTGGGAAGGTAAAAAACACAACAGCAAACCACCAAAACTGCCTCACTTTTATGAACTTCCAGAGCTGGGGTAAAAGGTTTGGCTTAAAAAATAGAATAAGAAGAAAATCAGAGTCCTAGAATGGCTCAGGCTGGAGGAGACCTCAGAGCTCAGCTCCTCCAACCTCCCCTCCATGCCCAGGGACACCTCTCAGCTAGGCTCAGCTGCTCAGGGCCTCATCCAGCCTGGTCCTCAACACCCCCATGCAGGAGGCAGCCACAGCCTCCCTGGGCAGCCTGTGCCAGAGGCTCAGCAGCCTCACTGCCAAGAATTTCTTCTCCTCCTCCTGCTGAGGACACCAGAACTGCAGGCAGGGGTGGAGGTGAGGTCTGAAATTGTGCCAGGGGAGGCTTAGGTTGGAGAGGAGGAAAAATGTCTTTGCTGCCAGAGTGGTCAAGGAGTGGCAGAGGCTGCCCAGGGAGGTGGTGGAGTCCCCAGCCCTGGAGGTGTTCAAGGAAGCTGGGGCCATGGTTTGGTGGCCAGGGTGGTGCTGGGTTGATGCTTGGACTGGATGAGCCCAGCCCAACCCCTCTGTGATTCTGTTGCTGCTGTTGTTGTTTCCCATCCCTGCCCTGCCATTCAGCTGTCTTTATCTCAGCCCAGCAATTCAGCTTTGCTTTCCCTGTGTGGTGTTTCCCTGCCTGGCACAGCAGCTGGGATTAGCCAACCCACCCCTGGAGCTTTCAAATCATTTATTCCCAAGCCTGATGGCTTTTTCATCTCTGTACTGAGAGATTCCATCTAGGCAATAAGATCTCTCCTCATGTGCAGTCAGCTCCCAGTAAACAATCCCTCTGCCCAAGCAGGAGGGCACTGCCAGCAGGGCATTTTTTATTTGGCAGGATGCTCAGAGCTGGGATTGTGCTTCCTGGGCTGGTGTCTGAGGGCTGGTGTCTGAGGGCTGACACTTGCAGCACTCAGCCCTGACCATTGTGCTGGGCTGCTCTTTCCCCTGGGGTCTGGGAGTGGAGGTCCTAAAGGCAGCTGCAAACCCCTTGTTGGACACCATGAAGTGTAGAGCCCTGGGGAGCAGCAGCACCATGCGGCAGTGCAGGTCGGGGTTCCCCTGCTGGAGAGCAGGGCTGGCACTGGATGACCTTTAAGGTCCCTTCCCACCCAAACCATTCCATGAATGGATGGATTAGGCCAAGCCCCTCTCAACTTGTCCCCTCTGGAGCTGCAGGGAAGGTAGAAAGCCTGCAGTGAGCTGTCCTCAAGCAGCACCCAAAGCTGGGAAACAGAGCTGCTGATTAACCCCCTCATTTCTACCTCCCCAGCCACAAATCACAGTCACAGATTGCACTGGCTTGGAAGGCACCCTCCAAGCTCATCCTGCCCAGCACTCAGCAGGGACAGCTCCAGCTAGAGCAGGCTGCGTTGGGTGCAGATGGGAGGGGATGAAAGCTTAGCTCCAAACCCCTCCTGCCCTGTTGCTGGCTGCCTCCTTGCCTGGTCCCTTCCTCTCTTTGCTTGAGTGATTCCCACGGCAGTGGCTTTGGGACTCCTTTCTCCCCAGCTTTGTGGCCTCCTCTGGACCCTCTCCATCAGGTGCCTGTCCCCCTTGTGCTGGGGTCCCACAGCTGGACACAGCACTGCAGGTGAGCAGAGCAGAGGGGCAGGATCCCCTCTCTCCATCTCTGCCAATGGGCACTGGCAGTGCCCATTGCTGGCTGCTGCCCAGCTTCTCCCTCTCAGGCTTGACCTGCTGAGAGGTCACCTTGTCCAACTCCCAACCTCCATCAGTGCTTTTTATTCTTAGGCTGGGGAAAAAAAAGGTCAAACCAAGCCCCTGGGAGCCTACCTGGAGGTGATTCATCCCGAGGGCTGCAGCAGCTGCCACAGGGACCCCCTGAAATTCATAGAGGTTTGCCCTGCCTCCATTGTTCTCCACCCAGAGTGCTGTTCCACTCCCTCTGACCTTCATTAGGATAATTGATAGTAGTTTGAGAGCTGCACACTGCTTTAATCAATGTACTTAGAGCTGCCCTGACAGGAGAGAAATGAAAGAGCAGCTGGGAGCTCTCTATTAATAGTGAGGGAACAGAAAGGTAGAAGCAGAGACTCTGCTTAGGACTCCAGGCTTCTGTGGTGCTAGTCATGGATGAGGGATGTGCTCTGAGAGGAGCACTCTGACCTCCAAGGGCAGCAGGAGGCAGGATCAGTGTGAGGTGGGAACCTGAGATCATCAGGAAATCAGATGGCTGCAGGAGGGTAGGGAAAGGGATAGGGATAAGGATAGGGATAGGCCAGGAAAAGTGCCAGAGCTGGAGAACAGGAACCATGTGTGGATGGGGTGAACCTGGGCACAGCTGCCCGAGCAGCCACCCAACCCCTCCATGGCCTCTAAGCCCTGGCCCCAGGTGGGACAAGGCCACATGGTCCTTGAGCACCTCCAGGGAGGTGAATTGAATCCAAGATGAAATCCAGCTCCTGAGGGGGGGAAAGGTAAATCCTCAGGGCTCCTGCACTCAGGTCTGTGCAAGGACCAGGTGGTGCTTTAATGCACTGCTTGGTTTGGTGCTCTTTGAACAGCTGGGTGTGGAAGTGCTCAAGAGGCAAGAGAAGCACAGCAGGGACCTCCCTGAGCCCACAGACTTTTCTTCAGCAGCTTTGAGAGCCAGTCAGCTCTGGTTCTGATAGACCAAAGGTGCCTTTGGCTCCTTGCCATAGCCTGGCTCAGCCAGGGCTCGCTCTCTCTGTTTGGTTGGGGGTGATTTGGTCTTCTTTAATCTCCTTTTTGGTTTCCTCTTCCATCCCCTTTCAGCTTCTCTCAGCAAGTGAAGCCTGCTGAATCCAGACTGTCAGAGACTGAGCTGAATGGCCACAAAAAGCTGAAGCTTTCCTTTGCTCCTTTCCCCCTCCCTGCCATGGCAGCCACTCATCACTCTGAGGAGCCCACACATTCTTCATGCTCCAGCTCTCCCTGTCCAAACATGTTAGGGATAGATGGATGCTCTTCCCTAACTTTCCTTCACTTTGAACCCTCTTGGTCCTCCCTCATGGAATTGAAAAGCTGCCATCACCTGCCAGCTCCTCCCTGCTTTGCTCCAAGCAGATGTCAGCAGAAAGTGAATTCAGCTGAAGTCCACTGTGGAATCCATGGAACAGATTTTGCCTGTGGGGCCAAGCCAGGGGAGGTTCAGGCTGGATGTTAGGAAGTTCTTCACAGAGAGAGAGATTGGCCATTGGGATGTGCTGCCCAGGGAGGTGCTGGAGTCCCCATCACTGGAGGTGGTTAGGAAGAGCCTGGATGAGGCCCTGGGTGCCATGGTTTAGCTGCTTAGATGGTGTTGGGTGATAGGTTGGACTGGATGACCTCAAAGGTCTCTTCCAACCTGATTAATTCCATTCCATTCCATTCCACTCCATTCCCTTCCCTGAGCCTCCTGCCCCGCAGGTGCTGAACCAGCCCCTCATTAACTGCCCAGCTCTCCTCCTGTGGGTTTCCAGCTCAATCATTCAGGCCCTCAGAGCTGCTGGGCAATGCAGGCTCCATGGCATCAGCTGCATGGCAAAGGTCACCTTTGGGGTCCTTGCTTTTCAGCACATGGAGCAGGGTAAGTGCTGCTGGTTAGCAGTGGGCAGATGCAATCAGTCCCTGCCTGAGTGGTGGTTCCAGGCAGGGCTCAGCCCCTGGCAGATTCCTGACACCTACAGACACAGCTGGAGCACAAAGCTGTGCAGAGCAGCAGCTTCTGCAAACCATTTCCCCTCCTGCTCCAGGGCCCCTGTGGGGGTGCAGAAGCTCTGGGGGCCACAGCCAGCAACTCCAATGTCTTCATGTGGTGAGGGAGACCTTTTCTGCCTATTAAAAAGCCATCCTAGAATGAGACCATCAGAGCACGAGTTGGGCTGGAAGGGGCCAGCCCCAACCCCCTGCCAGGGGCAGGGACACCTCCCAGCAGCCCAGGCTGCTCAAGGGCTCTGGCTGCATGCAGAACAACTGGTGGTGAAGCAGAATCCTTTCCTGCTCCTGCTGGAACCGACAGAGACAGAGCAGGATTTCATCCCTTCCAGGTGCCTGGCACTGCCCCGACTGCCCAGCTGCCAGCAGCAGTCCCTCGGGGAAGCAGCAGCAGTCCCTGGAGTGCTACAGCTGCCCTGCTCCCAAGGCAGCAGGGAAGGGCTGCGCCCTTCCCCTTGCTCTCCGTGCAGGATTCCTGCAGCCAGGAATGAGGATGCTGCGCGGGACCGTCGGCTCCCGGCAGCGCGCACAGGGGGCGCTCTCCTGGGCACGGCGCTCCGCAGGGCCAGGGGAGCCCGGGGCCGCCCGGCCCCAGCTCTGCTCTCTCCGTGCTCAGGGCCCTGCCGAGGGCAGGGCTTGCACGGGCACGGGGTGCCTGGCAACAGCATCGGTGCCAGTTCCCCTCCAGGCTGTGCTCTGTGTCCATGGCCAGAATGCTCTTCCTCAGACCTCAGTCACCCGCTCTGCCCAGCCCCTGGTGCCCATCAGCTCCGCGGTCACCACCTCTGCCTTGCTCCACCAGCTGCACTTACAGGCAAGACAGAAACAGCATCAGCCCTGCAGCCTCCCCGCCCGGAGCACGGCCTCATTAACACTGCACTGCTGCCTCCCTCTTCATTCTCAGTGCTCTGATTGCTACCCATTAATTAAACTGTGCCAACAGGACCTGAGCCCAGCTCCTGACTGCCAGCCTTCCCGTGCAGAGAGGCATTGCTCTACCCTGGCATAACCATGGCTCTTGCATTCCAATTGCAAACTCTTCAGGTGCTTCCTCCCCAGGGTGCCCCCCAGCACCCCAAGGCACTAAAGGCAGGGCTGGGTCGCTGCAGCTTCACTCTGCTTGAAAAGAAAACAGCCAAGCAGCAAAGCACATGCCCCAAACCCAGGCAGCAACCACAAACAGGCTTCAGGCCCCTGCATGCCCCCTGCACGGCCCTGCATGCCCCTGCACACCCCTGCATGCCCCTGCATGCCCCCTGCACGCCCCTGCACGCACCCTGCATGTCCCTGCATGCCCCTGCACGCACCCTGCATGCCCCTGCACGCACCCTGAATGTCCCTGCACGTCCCTGCATGTCCCTGCACGGCCCTGCATGCCCCTGCACGTGCCTGCACACCCCCTGCACACCCCCTGCATGCCCCCTGCACGGCCCTGCATGTCTCTGTGTTTGCAGGTTTGTAGAATGGGTTGGGTTGGGAGGGACCTCAAAGCTCATCCAGCTTCAACCCAACTCTCCCATCCTGGCCCCACAGGGGAGGTTCTCCACCCTCTGAGCATCTCTGTGGCCTCCTCCTGAGCCTCTCCAGCAGCTCCAGGTCCTCCTTGTGCTGGGGACCGCAGAGCTGGAGGCAGTGCTGCAGGTGGGGGCTGAGCAGAGCAGAGGGGCAGACTCCCCTCCCTGTGCTGTGCTCTCCCTGCTCTGGCTGCAGCTCAGCACCCAGGGCCCAGTGCTGGCTGCCTTCCTGTGGGTGACCCTGCCTGGACAGGGGGGGTTGGACTCAGTGACCTCTGGAGGTGCCTTCCAAGCCCTGCCATGGTGGTGGTGCTGTGCCCCCAGGTTCAGCAGCCCCTGGCTGCCACCCTTCCTTTGGCCAAAAACGCTGTTTCAGAGGAGTTTTCTCTGCTTGTTCCTTTCCTGCTGCCCCTAGCAAGTGGCTGTGGGAATGACCTTGGCAGAGGGACTCGATCTCCTTGGGCTAATTGCTGCACCTCCATTTTCAGGTCCTGCTCTGGAGAATTCAGACTTCTTCTCATTTTGCATCATTGAACTTTTTGTTGTTTCTTCTTTTTTGTTGTTTTCTTTTCTCCTTCCCACACTCCTCTTTAGCTAAAATTCTGCCAGGACTTCAAAGAGCTGGGGGGGAATCAGATGTTAATTTATTCCATCACAGCCACCCTGGATGGAGGCTTTGCAGGCTCCAGAGACCCTTCCTTCTGGTGAAGCTCTCAGAGGACTGCTGGAGTTCCTCCACCCCTGCACTGGGGCTGGGGAGAGTTAGCCAAGGAGGCAGCAAGGCTTTGGTGGGGGAGAAGCTGGGCAGGAGAGGTGGATAGAGGGGATCCTGCCCCCCTGCTCTGGGCTGCCAGTGCCCCCTGCCAGGGGTGGATAGAGGGGATCCTGCCCCCCTGCTCTGAGCTGCCAGTGCCCCCTGCCAGGGGTGGATAGAGGGGATCCTGCCCTCCTGCTCTGGGCTGCCAGTGCCCACTGCCAGGGGTGGATAGAGGGGATCCTGCCCCCCTGCTCTGGGCTGCCAGTGCCCCCTGCCAGGAGTGGATAGAGGGGATCCTGCCCCCCTGCTCTGGGCTGCCAGTGCCCCCTGCCAGGGGTGGATAGAGGGGATCCTGCCCCCCTGCTCTGAGCTGCCAGTGCCCCCTGCCAGGGGTGGATAGAGGGGATCCTGCCCCCCTGCTCTGGGCTGCCAGTGCCCCCTGCCAGGGGTGGATAGAGGGGATCTTGCCCCCCTGCTCTGGGCTGCCAGTGCCCCCTGCCAGGGGTGGATAGAGGGGATCCTGCCCCCCTGCTCTGGGCTGCCAGTGCCCCCTGCCAGGGGTGGGGGTGGGTTTCTAGATGCTCCTTCTTGAGCACTGGGAAAGCCTCTCCAGAAGAGCTCAGCCTGCCCCAGGGCTCCAGCAGCCTCACACCAAAGAAGTTTCTCCTCATGCTGAGGTGGAACCTCCTGGCAACCAGCTGGTACCTGTTGGTCCTTGTCCTGTCACTGGGCACCACCAGGGCCTGGCACCTTCATCCTGACCCCCACCCCTCAGATGCTGATAGACATTGCTCAGATCCCTCAGCCTTCTCCAGACTAAGCAGCCCCAGGGCTCTCAGCCTCTCTCAGCAGAGATGTTCCAGTCCTTCATCATCCTCACAGCTTCCTGTCTGGCCTGGGGAGCCCAGAACTGGACACAATACTCCAGCTGTGGTCTCAGCAGGGCAGAGCAGAGGGGCAGGAGACCCTCCCCAGCCCTGCTGGCCACACTCTTCTTGCTGCCCCCCCAGGATACCATTGCCCCCCTTGGCCCAAGGGCACATTGCTGTGCCATGCAGAACTTGCTGCCCACCAGGACCCCGAGGTCCTTGTGCATGGAGCTGCTTGGCAGCAGGCAGTCACCTGCAGCAAGGCACCCATGGATCCTCTGCTAATTTAGATCATGCAAGGAGTAAGGACAGGGAAGAAATGGATTCCATCTCAGCAAGTGTGGGGCTGGGCTGTGTTAGGGAAATGCTGGGAGACAAATGGAAGGCAATCAGTGTAAATAAATCCTCAAGCCTCATTCCTTCTGTGGCAGACATTCTAACACAGCCCCTGGTGCTGGGTCCTGGGGAGATTTATGCCAAACAACCTTCCCTCTTGAAATTTATCACCTAATTACAAGAGAAAATAAATGGGGACAGTGTCCTGGAGCATGTAAATTGTGGGCAGGCAGCTCTGGCTGCTGCTCCCTTCTCCCACACATCATAACAAGTTGTATATTTTTCTCCCCAACTACATGTCTTAAAAAGAAATAAAGTTGTAATTACCCTGGCATCAAAGCTCCTGTGGAAGGGAGAGGACAGGCTGCTAGCACCCTGCTTTGTTTTGTTGTGCTTGGCTGTCACATGCAGTGTTGAAAGGAACTGAGCAAGGGAAAAGGGCAGACAGGGAGAGGAGGAGACAGAGGATCCCTCTGAGTGAAGGTGGAAGTGAGGCAGGGGGGGAGAGGCTGGGGCAAACAGAAACGCTCCTCTGGTCCCTGCTGGAAGAGCAAAGGACTCAGAAAGCTCAGCTCCACAGAGTCACAGAATGGGCTGGGTTGGAAGGGACCTCAAAGCTCATCCAGCTCCAACCCTGCAGAGAAGGACTTGGGGGTGCTGGTGGGGGAGAAGCTGGACAGGAGCCAGCAATGGGCACTGGCAGCCTGGGGCTGCCCTTGGCCTTCTGTGCTGCCAGTGCCCATTGCCAGAGATGGAGAGAGGGATCCTGCCCCTCTGCTCTGCTCTGGAGAGACCTCACTTGCAGTGAGACCCCAACACAAGAGAGACAGGGACCTGATGGAGAAGGTCCAGAGGAGGCCACCAAGATGATCAGAGGATGGAGAACCTCTGCTGTGGGGACAGGCTGAGAGTTGGGGCTGTTCAGCCTGGAGAGGAGAAGGCTCCAAGGAGACCTCAGAGCTGCACTTCAATATCTGCAGGGGAGCTGCAGACAGCTGGGGAGGGACTGCTCAGAAGGGGCTGTGGGGATAGGCCCAGGGGCAATGGTTGGGAACTGCAGCAGGACAGAGGTTGGACAGCAGGAGGAAGCTCTGCAGAGGGAGGCTGGGGAGACACTGGCACAGGCTGCCCAGGGAGGGGGCTGAGGCTCCATCCCTGGGGACGTTCAGGATCAGCCTGGCTGTGTCCCTGGGCAGCCTGCTCCAGCTGGAGCTGTCCCTGCTGCCTGCAGGGGGTTGGGCAAGGGGACCTTGGGGGGTCCCTTCCACCCCAGTGCAGCTGTGAAGCTGTGGAGAGGCAGGCACAGCAAGATGAAATGTGTGAGACTTGCAGGCAGCTGCCCATGAAGGTTGAATTAGTAAATGGGATTAGAATGTGTCCCAGAAAGGGACAAATTAGAGCCATTTGCTGACACCACACAGCAGATCTGCAGCTTGAAAGATGGAGGTGAAAGAAGAGGCAGTTAGAGGGGAATGAATGTGTAATAAATGGGATGAGAAGGAGCTCTTCAGGAGAGCCAGGTCGTTAAGGCAGCAGGAGTGACCTTGTGGAGTAGCAGATGGATGGGAAACCACAGCTAGAAGGTAGAGAGATAAAGGGGAGGAAGAGGCAGCCCTGCTCAGGTTTGCAGAGCATTTGCTGTCCAGAAGGAGCAGAGCAGGAGGGAGGAGTGAGGGCAGCAGAAGGCTGCCTTGTCAGCAGGAAAAGCAGCTGGAGCTGGGTGAGGGCTCTGCATGCCCTCAGTCCTGGAAAGAATCACCACTTTCACCCTTTCCCCCCAAATCAGCCAGAGCCTGGCCCTGCTGGCTCTCTCCTGAAGTCTTGCCTGCATGCATGAGCAGGATCTGTGGCAGGGTGACAGAAAGAGCTCAGGGTGAGAAGAATCAGAGTGGTTTGGGCTGGAAAAGACCTCTGAGACCCCTGGGCCTGGCCATTTGTTTGCTGTATTGGTTGAAAGAGCTCAAAACTGAAGTTCTGTTTCAGTCCTGAGGAGGACAAGGATCTGATCCTGCTTCCTACAGTGCTGCTTCATGAAACCACAGAGGAGAAGCTGCTCCTGTGGGAATGATTAGAAGAGTGCTAATGATGAGCTGCTGCAGACAGGCACTTGGAGGAGGGGGAAAAGAGACAGAGTGGGATCAGGACTGAGAGTGTCACTGGCAGGCAGGCAGCGACCAAGGCAGCAGGGGGACGGTGAAAACACTGCAAAACCAGAGGAAGGAGCTCAGTGTTAGCACCAGAGCTGGGGAAGAGCTGGAAGGGAGCCACCAATGGGCACTGGCAGCCCAGGAGGCCGGTGGCAGCTCAGCTGGGCTGCCAGTGCCCATTGCCAGAGGTGGAGAGAAAGGAAAGGAAAGGTCAGAACTAGATGGAAAAGGCAGCAAGTGGGAGGTAGATGTCCAGGGAAGAGGAGTGAGTGACCCTGTAAAAAGAGGCAGAAACAGACAGTAACCAGCATGAAACAGAGCTGGCAGCAAAGGCAGAGATTCGCTTGCCTAGGGCACTGCCCGCAGCCGTCTGGCACTCCGCGCTGCGAGGCACGACAGCGGCAGCGCCACGGAGGCGCCTGCCCAGCCGGGACAGCTCCGCAGGCTCTGCGCCGCTGGGCTCCGGGCTCGCCGGTGCTGAGTGCGTGCAGAGGGAGCAGCGCAGCCCAGGCTCCTTGCTGCGCTCACCCCTGCCCTGCCTTCCTGACTGCCCTCTCCCTTCGAGGATGCTCTGAGGCTGCAGCAAGTCCTGGCTAACAAACAACTCTCTTCAGCCAAGGGCAATGGAATGGATAGAAGGAAAAATGAGCCTGGAAGAGGTGTGGATCATGCAGCAGTGTACAGAGATGTTCTTGGCTGGCACTCAGACAGGAGCATTTGCTACCAACCCTTTCAGAGCAGAAAGGCTGCTCCAGCACGTGTCTAGGAGGAGCAAAAGCTTCAGAGAGTTACAGAATAGGTTGGGATGGAAAGGACCTCAAAGCTCAGCCAGCTCCAACCCCCTGCCATGGGTAGGGACACCTCCCACCAGCCCAGGCTGCTCAGGGCCTCATCCAGCCTGGCCTTGAACACCTCCAGACAGGAGACAGCCACAGCCTCCCTGGGCAGCCTGTGCCAGAGTCTCCCCAGCCTCACTGCCAAGAACTTCCTCCTCCTCTCCAGTCTCAGTCTCCCCTCTCCCAGCTCAAAGCCATTGTCCCTGTCCTGGCACTCCCAGCCCTTGTCAAAGGTCCCTCCCCAGCTCTCCTGGAGCCCTTCAGATCCTGGAGGGCTGCTCTGAGGTCAGATTTTGACTATAAGATCTACTTTGGGGGTTGTTTGTTCTTTTTCAGTGGTATTTTTTCTTGTAACAGCACTTAGCTAAGCACCAGGGGCACAGCTCCAGAGGATCCTTACCTGAGGCTGACCTCTTAGGGGAAAAAAAAGAAGAAGATGATAAAAATTGCCTCTCATGAATAAAAGAGCAGCCTTGGCAATACCATTTCATTAACCTCCAAATAATGGTGCTAGCAGCTGCAGTTACAGGGATTTCCTCACTTGCACACTTAAGTTGAAGCTTAACTCATCTTTAAGTACAAAATCAATCAGGAATAACAAAGTGTCTCAAGAACAGCAAATTTTCTTTTCCAATATCCTTAGCTCCAGGGCATTAGAGGGAGGGAGATTGATTTAGTGCAGTAAATTATTCACAGGAGTTTCACTGAGCAGACTGGATCCAGTCTGAGGGAAAAGAAAACTTTCAACAGGATAAGGGAAAAAACAGATGTTGGAAGTGTCCTAGAGCTGACCAGAGGCTGCAGAACCTCCCCTGTGGGACAGGCTGGGAGGGTTGGGGCTGTGCAGCCTGGGGAAGAGAAGGCTCTGGGGAGACCTCAGAGCAGCCTTCCAGTACCTGAAGGGCTCCAGGAGAGCTGGGGAGGGACTTGGGACAAGGGCTGGGAGGGACTCTGGACAAGGGCCAATGGCTTTGAGCTGGGAGAGGGGAGCCTGAGACTGGAGATGGGGAAGGACTTTGGGCAAGGGCTGAGTTGCCACCACCTGTAAGGAATGATTTCAAACCTAGGAAACGTGAGAGCCTGGCAGGAGGAGAGGTTGGGCAAAGGCTCAGTGAAGGCTGGGTGAGTTGGGCTCAGTCAGCACAGCTCAGCTCCTCTAGACTCTTTGCAGTGAGGTCAGTGCTGCTCACAGTGCACTGCAGTGGAGGAGCAGCTCTGTACAAGATTTGGGGTTAGCAAAGAGTTTTGCTGCTCCTGGCACTTGCAAAGCCCAGCCAGAAATGCACTTGGTACAATACTCTGAAGAGAATGATCTGCTTTCAGCCAGTTCAGCTGCCCTCAGTACCACTTTGAGCAGATGACATTGAGAGGGTCACAGAACGACTTGGGTTGGAAGGGACCCCAAAGCTCATCCAGCTCCAACCCCCTGCCATGGGCAGGGACCCCTCCCACCAGCCCAGGCTGCTCAGGGCCTCATCCAGCCTGGCCTTGAACACCTCCAGGCAGGAGGCAGCCACAGCCTCCCTGGGCAGCCTGTGCCAGAGGCTCAGCAGCCTCACTGCCAAGAATTTCTTCCTCATCTCCAGTCTCAGCCTCCCCTCCTCAAGCTTCAATCCATTGCCCTCATCAAATGTCCCTCCCCAGCTTTCTTGTGGTCCCTTTAAGGTACTGGGAGGCTGCTCTGGGGCCTCCTTTTGCTCATGAGCTCTCCATAAAGCCTTCTTTGCAGCAGTTCCATTGCCCTCAATACCAGTTTGGAAGGGCTGAGGCTTCGTCCCTGCACTGCCTCTGCCGGAGTCAAACCTGCTGCGCTGTGTTCCCCTCTGCAGGGGGGTCCTCCCCCCTGCACACCCCACTGAACCTCTCCAATGGTTTCTTTCTTTCCAGGACAAGTTTGATTTTTTTTCTTTCTGACACAGTTTTCTTCTATTTCAGAGCCAGCTCTGGAGGGAAGAGCTGTAAGGTTTGATCTACCAATATTCTCCTCTCCTATCTCCCTGTGTCTTGAGACCAACAAATTGGGAATGATTGCTAAAATCAAGGCATGTAATTAGACAGCATAACATCCAATACAGTCCTTTTGTCAGGCTGCCAGGGAGAGAATTTCAGTAAATGATACATTACAGCATGGAAAAAAGGCCTCTTTTCAAGCAGGGCTGTTAATGATGATAAATAAAGAACTTGTGCAAAACCAAGCAATTAATTGTCTGGAAGCCTTCCACTGCAGTCCCCATCCAGGCACCGAGAAGTGCACAGAGAGCAAACCCTCCGTGAATATCCCCCTGGAGGCTCCTGCAGCTTCTCCAGACCCAGCTGCAGGGAACATCTTCCAGCTCATGTCTCACTCCCTGTCCTCCTTTGGTGTAACCACACCACTGCTTGGGCTGGGAGAGCCCCCTGAGACCCTCCAGCCCAACATCAGCTCAGCACCACCATGGCCACCAAACCACAAGTGCCATGGCCACCTCCAGGGCTGGGGACTCCACCACCACGGGAGAATCTCAGTACCAGGTCTTCAATTTTGTCCCAGGCATCCCATATCAGAACCCTTGGTAGGAGCTGCTGGGAAGCCAGAACCAGCTCAGCACAGAACAGCTGAGGGCAGCAGGGACCCCTGGGATCATTTGGGCTAACCCTCCTTGCTCACAGCAATCAGAGAACCATGGAATGGTTTGGGATGGAAGGAACCTTACGGTTCTGACCCTCCCCAGTCTAGAGCCAGTTGGCCAAGACCCTGTCCAGACAGCCTTTGGCAGGAAGAAGACTCCACAGCCCCTCAGACATCTCAGCCAGAACCCTCTCCAGCTCTCTCTTCTCAGCCCAGGCAAAGAGGTGTCCTTGGTTTATGTTCCTCTGGGTGACCCCCAGGCCCCCCAGGCCCTCTCCTGCAAACCTGCTCTCCAGCTGGCCAGTCCCCATCCCTGAAGGGGTTCAAGAAGCTGTAGCTGTGGTGCTTCAGGGTATAGCTCAGTGGTCATGGGAGTTGGGCTGCTGTTGGACTGGATGATCTCGAGGGTCTTTCCCAACCTCAGTGACTCCATGGTTCTGTGAAATTGCCCTTGATGAGCTCTCCAGCCAGCACATCTCTCATGCCCCACATGAGGGTGGTGAGAGCCTGGCACAGGCTGCCCAGGGAGGTGGTGGAAGCCTCCTGCCTGGAGGTGTTTGCAGCCAGGCTGGAGGTGGCTGTGAGCAACCTGCTCTGTTGTGAGGAGTCCCTGCCCATGGCAGGGGCTTGGAACTGGATGAGCCTTGAGGTCCCTTCCAAGCCTGACAGCTCTATGGTTCTCTGCTCACACTTGACCACATCTGGAATGTTCTTTCTGGCACCTAAGGGCAAACATCCCAAGCTTGGAAGCAGGAAGGAAGTGACAGCTGCTGTGCCTGTGTGCATCAGCATTGGATGGTCTGTGAAGAACGCTCACAAATAATTAAGACAGCAGGAGAGAAGTCATCTAATTGAAGGGAAAGGTGAGGTACAGATCAATACATTTGTTCCCGAGCACCACAGCTCAGCCTGCTCAAACCCAGGGCTTTGCAACATCTCTGCTCCTCAATCCAATTACCTGAGAGACAAGAGGCTTTAATTGAACTCTGCCACCGCAGTTGTTTGTAAGGCTGTGTGAAAAAGCCTCATCAAGGAAAGAAATGACTCT
The DNA here is from genome assembly GCF_014839835.1 of Dryobates pubescens. Classification (NCBI taxonomy): domain Eukaryota; kingdom Metazoa; phylum Chordata; class Aves; order Piciformes; family Picidae; genus Dryobates; species Dryobates pubescens. The sequence continues at coordinate 439,888 of NC_071626.1, forward strand.
GAGGCCAAAACAAGCCCAGATTTAAATGCAGCCGTTTGCTTGAACTTCACTTCCCCCTCAAAGCAGAAAAAGACAGAAAGGGAGGCAGAAGGAGAAGGAGGCAGCATCACCCTTTGGCTAAGCAGACAGTGAAGCTTCCCCTGGCAAGCACCAGGCTGGAGGCTGGTTTAAATCAGTTATTAGTAACACCCAGAGGTTTCTGTGGTTCCTGCAGTTTGGGTTCACCTGCTCCTGCCTCTGATTCCATCTGAGTGCCAAAGCACAAATATCAAAAGGTCTTTCTCCATGGAGCTGCTTTCCAGCAGGACCAGCCCTGGTCTGTCCCAGGTGCAGGGCTCTGCTCTTATCCTCATTGAGCTTCCTGAGGTTCCCCTTCGAGTCCAGCCCTGTGCCCAGCACCTCCATGACCAGGAGACCTCTCATACAGGACTCCTCTCGGGCTGTAGCCACACTTGAGTACATTTCTGACTGTCTCAGTGCCCTGGGGCTCAGCACAGCCACACAAGCACAGCCCTGCTCCTCCCCAGGCTGACTGCTCCACCAAGCCTGGCTGCTTGCAGCCTCTGTGCTGGCACACAGCAGCAGGGGTCGGGTGCCAGCAGCACAGCTGATTGCCAGCTCAGATGCAAGCCTTCAGCCCACTGACAGCACTCCTGGCTGTAAGAGCCTGCTGGGGCAGTGCCAGATGTTGGTGCACTTACCAGATGTGCCAGGGATGTGCTTCAGAACTGAGACTACAACGACCTACAGCCTTAGAGCTGCCTGCCAATAGCTGAAGGGATGCTGCAGCTTTGTTGCCCTTCCCTGGCCCTGCTCCAGCTCCTTGGAGTCCTTCTTGGAGTGAGGAGCCCAAAACTGGACCCAGCACTCAAGGTGTGGCCTCAGCAGCTCACCTTCAGAGGTGGTTCTGAGTGCTGAAGCATCTCCAAGCTACACACAAGAGAGAAAAGAGTGTGGGGTCCTTTCTCTTCCTTAGGGAAGTTCTGCTGTGCAGTTCCAGAATGAAAGCTCCTTGCCAGCAGCTGATGAAAATCTGGGAGTGGTCTGCAAAGCACAGAGAAATCAGAGGCTGGGGGGACCTGCTCTAGCTCCTGGCCCGGTTTGTTTCTCCTTCTCCTCCACCTAAGAACTGAAAGCCACTGACTGAGCACTGCCACAGGCCAGGTCAGAGCCCAGCCTCAGAGCCAGGCAGCTTTGCCAGCTGCTCTCAGCCAGGTGGGCAGCAGCAGCTCCTCAGCACTCAGTGATTTTGTTAGGACCTGGCAGGAACCTGTGAAGCAGCAGGAACGGCAGAGGCACTCACAGGGAACTCTTCCCTGTGCATCAAAAGCACGCTCCACTTGTGGTCTGCATCCGACGGGATACTGAGCTACATTTAAGTAAGGGTCGAGGGGCTGTGTAATCCACGTGGGGGCAATTGTCTCACAACCCCAGTATGCACAAAAGTAGCGACCTGGCTGATTGCAATAGGATTTTCCGGGGTTGGAGCTGGGACACATGTAAAACGATGGAGATTCCCTGTCACATGCTCCCTTTGCGTTCACTAGCTCACACAGTGTAACCAGACAGCTAGGACCCCCCACCGTTATTAAGGTTCTCACGACCGATCGATCCCCTCGAGACAGTGTCCATTGAATGGTTGATGGGCCTGGTGACTGCGGTAATCTGATTCCGCCCGCCCTACAGCAATAGGAGCTAGAATCACCATCACACAACGGCATCGCAACCCTCTTCTGCAAAGGTTACTCTGCTGTTGTCTGGGTTCTGCAAGTGTTGGTCTCCCAGGCTTGGATGGAGTATCTGCTGGCTCGTCGGGCTCTCCTGACAGCGGGGTACGCAGGTCACGGCGGGGTACGCGGGTCACGGCGGGGTACGCGGGTCACGGCGGGGTACGCGGGTCACGGCGGGGTACGCGGGTCACGGCGGGGTACGCGGGTCACGGCGGGGTACGCGGGTCACGGCGGGGTACGCGGGTCACGGCGGCGTCCGATGATCCAGTCCTGCATAAGGGACTCCGTTGTCGCTGGTTCCAGGGAATTCGACTCTTCGCAAGACGACCGTCACAGGGGTTCCCCTGCCTCTCTTGGTCCTTGAGAACCTATATCCTCGATTTCTTGCTGGTCCTGGGGGCGTCCCCCCTGCAGCAGTGGACTTCTTCTCTGGAATCCAAGCGTTTTCCCGGGTTGTCGGCACCACTCGTTGCCTTTTTACAAGCTAATTGCTTGTGGTAGGCAAGACGACCTGGTCCAGGCTGCTCGGACCACCAGCACGCTGACACCAATGTGGTGGGTGGCAAGTGGCATTTATTACTGGTTGTTATCACCTTTTATCACCCTGGGGTACAGTGTCACACCCATCTGCTTACAGCATGGCCTGGGTGCCATAGGCTGTTAGAAAAACCTTATCCTTCGGTCCAGCACGAGATCTTCCGGTCGCCGGTCCCTAGCTATCCGCACTCCTGCAAGGCACTGAGGACTTCACAGCCAAGCCAGGAGGAGCAGCTGCCCATCTTCACTGCAGGGATTTTCCTCTCCGATGTATGCAAGGCTGCAGGGAGAGAGGTGCTGGGGATCCTGTCAGCAGCCCTAGACCAGCCCATCAGAAACCGATTTCCTGTGCCAAAGTCACTTTGGGGAGGATTTAACTCCTAAGCTCCACAAATGAGGTGGATTTCTGCCTGCATTAGATGCATCTGATGAGGAGGTTTTAGTCCTGATTTATTCCAAATTTCAAGGCCAGCAGAGAGGGAGAGCAGGAGCCAGGAAGAGTGCAGGGTTTGGAGGTGCAGCTGTTAGCAGCTGCTGGAGGCTCTTCCCATTGCTCCCAGAAGAAACCAAAGCAGTGAGTTTTGAATTATTCATGAACTTTCTTTCTCCTTGAGGCAAGATCTGACCCACAAAGATGTACAGGATTAAAAATGGCTTTCTGAGAGGGAAAGGCTCTGCTGGTGCAGGTGGCACTCCCCTCACTGCTCCTGCCTGCTGCCAGCCTTTGCAGAAAGCCTCTTGCATGCCCTGCTCGAGGCTCTGCTCACCTCCACACTCCTCATCCATGCTGGCTGCTCAGTGCAGTCAGCTCCATGGCACTGGTGGCAGTGAGGCTCATTCCACAGCAGACATCCAGCACTGTGTAACTGACCAGGCCCTGCCAGGACAACTTTGCCAGCCTGGCTGGGAAAAGCCCTCTGAGAGCATCCAGTCCCACCTTCAACCCAGCCCCACCATGGCCACCAAACCATGGCCCCGAGTGCCATGGCCACAGGGTTCTGGAACCCCTCCAGGCATGGGGACTGCACCACCTCCCTGTGCAGCCTCTGCCAGTCCCTGACCACTCCTGCAGCAAGGAAATCTTTCCTGATCTCTCACCCAGCACCCCCAGGGCCTCTTCTGCTGGGCACTTTCCAACCTCTCTGCCCCTAGCCTGGAGCATTGCCTGGGGCTGTTGTGACCCAAGGGCAGGACCCAGCACTTGGCTTTGCAAACCTCACACAACTGGCAGGGGTGCAGCCTGGCCAGGTCCCTCTGCACAGCCTTCCTGCCCTCCAGCAGCTCCACACTGCCACCCATTCAGTGCCATCTGCAACCTAACTCTTTCCATTTCATTGATTATTTCAATGCAGGTTGCCCAGGTTTTGGTTCCTGCTTTAGAAACAAACCAAGCAAGGCCCCCAGGCAAACGATGCCCCCCCGAAAAGCCACAGCAGCAGGTCCCTTACTCTTACACAGAGCACCCCACTTCTCATCTGTCCTCCTCTCACACCCAGGAGCTTTGGAACCTGGAAGTCTTCTCCTAATGATCCCAGGTCATTTGGGTTCACAGCTTACAAACCACCAGGAAGAAAGGAAAGAGATCACACCATTGTGAAGCACATCACAGAGGGCCACCCCTGCAGGTCAGAACATTGACAGCAGTGCCTGCTAGAGACAGAGGTCTCTGGTCTCTGGGAGGGGTTTGGTGCCACGTTTAAGTGTGACTTACCTTCCAGTCCTGCCAGATCTAACCGGCTGGGCAGTGTGGAGGTCACGCAGGGCAGTCCAAGCCACAGCTGCTTCAGCACCAAGGGTCTGCAGAGCAAAAGGGAAGCCAAGAGTGTTCAGCATGAGCTCCTCCTGCCCCTTTTTGCCCAGTGCTTCACTTCCCAAACCCCTTTGGTCATAGCCAAAGTAGCTGACCCCGGCTGGGTTAAGCTGCCCAGAGCTGTCCTGGCACTGCCTGGGCTGCTCCACGCACTGGGGGTGAGTGACTCGGAGGGGAAAGGCCTCAGTGAGCAGATGGATCTTGATGGGGAGCAGAGCCACAGCATCTGTGGCTGTCACCACAGCGAGGTGTCCCTGCTGACTGCAGGGGCTTGGACAAGATGAGCTCTCAGGGCCCCTTCCAGCCTGCTGCACTCTGTGATTCCTCACAGGTTCCTCACAGGTGGTGACTGTCCTGGGGCAGCTCACACTGCTCATCAGTGCAGAGCAGCAATGGGGCTTCAAGATGCTCAGAGGGCTGGAGAGCCTCCCCTGTGGGGACAGGCTGAGAGCTGACAGCCTGGAGAAGAGAAGGCTCCAGGGACACCTCAGAGCAGCCTTCCAGTGCCTGAAGGGCTCCAGGAGAGCTGGGGAGGGACTTTGGACAAGGGCTGGGAGTGCCAGGACCAGGGGCAATGGCTTTGAGCTGGGCAGATGGAGAGTGGAGATGAGGAAGAAATTCTTTGCTTGCATTTCTCACTTGCACTTCACTTCTCTCCAGGGCTGTGTACTTTTTGCTTGGTAGTGCAGGGGGGTGAGGAAGAGAGGGTGTCTGGTTGGGCTGCTGGAACAGGCTGCCCAGGGAGGTGGTGGAGTCCCCATCCCTGAAGCCTGTGGAGACAGCACCTGGGGTCGTGGTTTAATGACCATGGAGGTCTTATCTCCAAGAAGGTGAAGGACAGAAGAAAAAGCTGAGCTGTAAGAGAGGTGGGAGGACAAGTGTCCAGAGGGAACTGTGGTGGGGTGACTGGAGCTGGCAGCTGAGTAACAGCCCATCCTGCCAGAGGAGTTTTGAGGGAGGAGAAAAGGGAAGAAGCTCTCTGAGAGCTTCCTTGAGAGTGATGAAAGACAGCTGATAGAGATTTTCCCTTGGAGGCCTGGCACTAATGAGGCTGTAATGGGCTTGTTAGCCTGGGTTATCTTCTGCTGGGATGAGTACAGGAAGGGATTATGCTGCTAAGGAGCTGAGTACCAGGAGGCATTCAAAGGGAAGGATCCAAGTTGAAATCTGGAGCTCTGCATTGCTGGGCAGTGGAAGCAGAGTTCCCTTTGCAGGGAAAACCCAGCAAGAGAGGAGGCTGTGGCTGGAGAGCAGGAAGAAAATCCTGGCAGTGAGGGTGGTGGCACTGCCAAGGAATAAACACAGCCTTGGAGAGTCACAGACTGGGTTGGGATGGGCAGGGAGCTCAGAGCTCATCCAGTTAACACACCAGGCTGCTCAAGGCCATATTCCAACTTGTCCTTGAACATCACCAGGGAGGAGGCAGCCACAGCCCCCCTGGGCAGCCTGTGCCAGAGTCCCAGCAGCCTCACTGAGCAGAATTTCTTCCTCCTCTCCAGTCTCAGTCTGCCCTCTCCCAGCTTCAATCCATTGCCCCTTGTCCTGTCACTGCAAGCCCTCTTCACTGCCTGCTTTCTTCACCACACAACATCCTGCCCAGCTCCCATTCAGCTCAAGAGACATCAGGGACATGACTTTATCTGCCTGGTTTCACAAAGCTGATAAATCACAGAACCACAGAGCTGCTTGGTCTGCAAAAGCCCCCTGAGCCCACCCAGTCCAACCAGCCACCAGCAGGCTGCTCAGAAGTTGTTTCCTGAACAGCCTGAGAAGACTTCAGGCTCAGCTTTGTGTCCTGGTCTGGGTGAGGAGAGAACTGATTCTGCTCAGTGGTTGTGAGCAGAGCTTGGAGCTGCCTGCCAGAGATTCCTGCTGTTTGCTGGGGGGGCAAATCAGCCCTGCTTCAGCTCAGCTGCTGTGGGGAATGTGTATTTTGACTTGGTGGAAATCAAGATTGTCTCCTGCCACTGTGTCTGAGAGGCAGAGAGCAGCACTGTGAGCATTAATAGAAGCACAGAGCTGGAGCTGTCAGCTGCACTAAGCACAGTTTCACCTACCAACCATTCCCAACAGCAGTTGCCAGTTTAGCTTTAAGGCACTCATCTGATTTATTTCCAAGCATATCCTCATTACCAAAGTGATCTGCAGTGAAAGCTGCACACCTTTCTAGTGCATAATGAAGAATTAACAACAAAGCTTAGCTGCCCCCTGGGATGTTCAGGGCAAAGCAGAGCTTACACAGTGCTTTTTTGGGGTCTTTTTTCTAGGTTCACAGAATGGGTTTGGATGGAAAGGACCTCAAAGCTCAGCCAGCTCCAAGCCCCTGCCAAGGGCAGGGAAACCTCCACCAGTCCAGGTTGCTCAGGGCCTCATCCAGCCAGGTCCTGAACACCTCCAGGGAAGAGGCAGCCACAGCCTCCCTGGGCAGCCTGTGCCAGAGTCTCCCCAGCCTCACTGCCAAGAATCTCTTCCTCATCTCCAGTCTCAGTCTCCTCTCTCCCAGCTCAAAGCCATTGTTCCTGTCCTGGCACTCCCAGCCCTTGTCACAAGTCCCTCCCCAGCTCTCCTGCAGCCCCTTCAGGTACTGGAAGCTGCTCTGAGGTCTGCCTCAGCCTTCTCTTCTCCAGGCTCAATGTGCTCAGTCTCTTCCAACCTACATCACAGAGCCAAGGGACCAGAAACCTTCCTAGGAAATTTCAGACCAGAACATTTTGCATTGGGCTCCCTCCCTGCCAGAGCAGACACCACTGACCTGCTCAGCTCCCTGAGCAGCAGACACCAGCTCTGAGTGACTTACAGATTGATTTCCCATTGAAATCCTAAACTTGTTTTTCCTTGCTACTAATCCTAAACTTTATTTGATAGTCATCATCTCTTGCTGCCACTCCACTGGCTTGGCAGGGGAGCATTTCTCTATGCATCTGTTGATTAACTCCTAATTACCTGCTCATTCTAAACTCCAGTGCTTCCCTTCTGCCCTTCCCCACCCTGGAAGCTTCACAACCAAACCCAAGCTCTGGGTACCGAGAAGCTCCTTGGAACTTTTTGCATCTCCAGCCACTCTCCTTCATTGTTTCTGAGCCCTGGTAGTTTGCAAAGCAGAGCTGGGGCTGAAAGCTCAGCAGGCTTTGGTTCGAGGCACACAAAACCGAGCTTCGTTATTTCACTTGTAATTGAATCTAAGCAGTACAGGCTGAACTGCAGGGAAAACAATTCACTTAACACAGCAATCGATAGGAAAGCTTTTGCTCCACCAGAAGGCTTCATAAAGGACAGTTCTGGAGTGAAAGCTCTGAGGAATCCAAGGCTTTGGAACAAAAGCTCTTAGAATCTGTGTGAAGGTTTGCCGAGGGCCCTGCACTCCTGCATCACAAAGTCACCGCTGCCCGGGGAGAGGAAGAGGCAAGAGGGGAAAGAGAGGCTCCCAACAAAGCAGCAGAGAAGTTGTGGCCCAGGACTGGTCACAGAGAAGGCAGGGAAGTGTCACTTCAGACGGCTATGCACCTGGAAGTGCTCCAGGGTTCCACTGGAGAGGAGCTTCACATGAGTGACACTGAGGGGAGGGGGCACAGGCAAGGGCAGATCACTGCAGCACTTTGCTTTGTACCTCAGTATCTTGTTCTGCTCAGAGAGGAAGCCCAAAGGAAGAGACCAGCTGCTCTGGTGCCTCCCCAGCCTCTCTGTGCAGAGCTTCCTCCTGCTGTCCAACCTAACTCTGCCCTGCTCCAGTTCCAAACCATTGCCCCTGGGCCTATCCCCACAGCCCCTCCTGAGCAGTCCCTCCCCAGGAGCCTGTAGCTCCCCTGCAGGTACTGAAATGCAGCTCCAAGGTCTTCCAGGAACCTTCTCTTCTCCAGGCTGTTCAGCCCCAGCTCCCCCAACCTGTCCTTGTAGCAGAGGTGCTCCAGCCCCCTGATCCCTTGGTGGCCTGCTCTGGACCCTCTCCATCAGCTGCATGTCCCTTCCCGTGCTGAGGAGCCCAGAGCTGGGCACAGACCCCCCCTGCTCTTGGTCCTTTTCTCTTCTCCTCTGTCTTTTTCACAGATGCAAACCACCACAGCAGTCTAGAAACCCTTTCTGCTATCCAGACCACTTCCTCCTGACTCAGCTGCTTTCTCCCTCTGCTAACCAGCCACCACCTTCACTCCCGGTGAAGCTCTCTCTTTCCTCCCAGACCACTGCCTGTGGCCTCCTCATTACCATGGACACCACAGCCTGCTTTCATTTTTTGCAGGCCAGTGTCACATGTAGCTACATCCTAAGCCCTGATAATTCCTTTCACACAAAGAAAACAAATTGCCTGAGCTCCAACCCTTGCTGTAAGTCATCTCCTTTATCTAGACTATTACAGCTCCCATCTCAGCTCTGCTAATACCTCTGCATTTGTCAGGAGCAGCTGAGGTCTGGTTCAATCAGGGCTATATTCACAATTCTATTAGAAGCTCATTTATGGAGATTGCTCTTTTAAGCCAATCACATTTGTTAATGCACTGCTCTGCTGCCACATCAAGGGCTATTTCTCTCCAGCCTGCAGGAATGTCACAGCTGCTTTTTTATTCACCAGCAGAGGTATCAGGTGGCCCAGACTGCCAGCTTCTATCAGCTGGGACACACATTCTAGGCCAGCATGGCATCAGAGTGTGTATGCCACGCTGCAGACTCCTCTCTGGCAGCTGACTTCAATGAGCTTTCATTCAGCATCTGCAGCATCAACACTTCCTCTGCATTCCTGCTTTCATTTCCCCATGATGTCTACAAGACCCAAGTCAGCAGTGCTGCAGGGTGACCACCTGCCCCCTCCCTGCTGCTCTGATTCACAGAGCCACAGACTGGGGAGGAAGGGACCTTGAAGCTCATCCAGTTCCAACCCAAGGGCAGGTTGGTCAGGACCTCATCCAGCCTGGCCTTGAACACCTCCAGGGAGGAGGCAGCCACAGCCTCCCTGGGTGACCTGTTCAGCATCTGCCCACCCTCACTGCCCAGAATTTCTTCCCCCTCCCCAGTCTCTCTCTCCTCACCATGGCTTTTCCTCTCCAGAGGCCATTTGCCTGCAACAGAGTAGGTTTGGGTTGGTTCCCCCCCCCCTTACCTTTTCAGCTCAATTCCTTTTTCCTCTTTATGAAAACATAAGTCTGGAAATAAAAACATCCTTGCAGCTCTGATCTATGAGTGAGCAAACACATTTAGACTCCATTCAATTTCAGGCCAATGCTTACTGAGCCAAATAAACTAAATATGGATGAGCTCTAATTTCCTGCTCTTTAGAGGGAGGCTTCTCAGAAGAAATCCTGCACAAGAGAAGCAGGGGGATGGCTTGAGAGCACTGAAGTGCCAATGGAACACCAGCCAGAGCACACAGCAGGCTACAGGAGGCCTCCACACCCTGCAAAAGCCTCTTGCTTAGACTTGAGGAGGTTGTTGCTTGTACTTCATCCTGCAGCTCGCTGTTCCTCACCCAGATCTGGCAGCTGCAAGCAAGGCAACAGCTTGGCCAGTTTCAGACACAGGGATCAGAGAATGGGTTGGGCTGGAAGGGACCTTAGAGGTCATCCAGCTCCTTCTGCTCAGCGACGCATGGCACAGTTCAGCTCTCCTGACTACACCTGAGGCTTCACCCCACTGGCAGATGCCATCCCTCTGTCTTCCCTTGCAAGAAACAGGAACAGCAGCACCAAAGCCAGCAGGGAGTCCTGTGCAGCTCAGGCAGAAACATCCAACAGCTCCTACCCACAAAACAGTTTGAGACAATCACAGAACCACAGAATGGTTTGGGTTGGAGAAGCTCTCTGAGCTCATCCAGTCCAACAGCAACCCAACCCCACCATGGCCACCAAACCATGGCCCCAGCTGCCATGGCCACAGGGTTCTGGAACACCTCCAGGCACCAAAGGAACTTCTCCTCCTCTCCAACCTAAGCCTCCCCTGGCACACATTCCAATGCCTGCTGAAAGCCAGGACCCCTCTCAGCAGAGCACCAGCAAGGATCTCACTTATTCCAAACAGGATAAGAAGTGCATCCATTAGTCTGAGGGCATCCAACTCCTGATCTGTTGGACATAAAAAAGGGCAGGGACAGCACTCAGGAAGGTGGCAAAACGTCCTGCCCCCTGCACACACCTCCTGGCACTCTGCTGGCACAGGCTGTGTCTCTTTGTGGCTCTCCTGCCCTGCATCAGTTTCTGTTTCAATATTTTGCTGTGCTGCTTCACCAAACCCTCCAAATCTTCACCCACTGAGCTGAGCCACGGCTTCGCTTCTGCCATCCCTGAGTCTGCTTCAATCTGCCAAGGGAGTTGCTCAAGAGGCAGATCTGTAAGAGAAAGCAGCAGAAGGAATTAACAAGAGGGAGCTCTAGCAGCTGCTGGAGGCTGCAGCAGTTGTGTCTGTGACAAGGCTTTATGGGCAGAGGAGCTCCAGGGCTGAGATGTGAGTGCTCCCCGAGTTCATCTCAATCACATTTGCTTTATTCATGCTGAAGGAACAAATTCATTCTGATCATTTCATCTCTGGCTGAGAAAATTGAACTCTAACAGATTGCAGTCCCAGGAGAAATTGGTTGGTGTTAGAGCTGCAAGTAATTGTTAAACTCCCACATGCCTCAGGGGAGAAAGCCTGTCCTTGGTTAGAGAAACAGGCAGGGGATGGAGGGGAGGGGAGAAGCCAGGCTGCTGGGGGATGGCTGTGGTGGATGCTCTCCACAACTCACTCCCTGGGTTTATCTTGGGCTGAACATTCATCCAGAGGTCAGTAACTATTCCTATTTAGAGCCTATTTGCCTTTCTGTTCCTACTGCAAGGCAGAGCTCTCCGAGTACAACCTGAGCTGTCAGTCAGCAGATCAGCACACAAAGCCAGGAGACCTACATCCAGGCATCCTCACTCTCATCAAATGACATCCTGCTGACAACTCAGCAGTGGAGGGAGCTTTGCTTGTTCTCTCCTGGAATAAGAAGTGATTCTGCTGCAGAAAATTCAACCCTGAAACAAAAGCATCTCTTGCTGAAAGCTCCACCCCTGCCACCAGCAGCATCTGGGTGGCTTCTGAGGCTGCACACAGCACAGTGGCTGCAGCCTGCGTGAACCAGAGCAGCTTTCACACTCATGAGCAGCACAGACCTGATGGGTTGCAAAAGACCTCCAAGATCATCCAGTGCAACCATCAGCCCAACACCACCATGGCCACCAAACCATGGCCCCAAGGGCCACGGAGACTCCCTGCCCAGTGAGCTTCATTTCCACACTAACCAAGGCGAACGGCAGCAGGAGAATGGCAAAGCTCCAAACTCCTTCAAGGCTGGAGGTTTGTGTGGGATCCTCCCTGGGACACACAGCTGGAAGTGATGTGGATGCTGTGGCCTGCATGGCTTCAACTTGCTACTTAGAGCTCAGATTGGAAGGTGGGAATGGTGCAATTAGAATCATAGACTCATAGAATGGATTGGGTTGGAGGGGACCTCGAGGCTCATCCAGCTCCAGCCCCCTGCCATGGGCAGGGACACCTCCCACCAGCCCAGCTTGCTTAAAGCCTCCTCCAACCTGGTCTTGAACACCTGCAGGGAGGGGGCAGCCACAGCCTCCCTGGGCTACCTGCTCCTGCACTGCAGAGGCTGAACCAGCTGCTCTTGAATGGTCAGAGGTTTCCCTGGGCAATTTTAGGCAACAAAAATCAGCTCAAAAATCACCAGTCTCCACAAGCAATGAAAGACTTTCTTCAGGCTTTCCTACTCTCATTGAAGCACATCAAGGCAAAATGCCTGTGCTGGATCACCTCTGTACTGTGCTGCAGGTAGTGGAATTCCTGATGTGGAAGAAGGTTTGTTTGCTGTTTCATGTCTGCTGATGGCAGCTGCCCCTGCATCATAGCATCACAGAGTGGTGAGGCTTGGGAGGGACCTCTGAAGAGCATCCAGTCCGCACCCCTGCCAGAGCAGGGTCACCAGGAACACAGCCAGCAGGGTCTTGAAAGCCTCCAGAGAAGGAGGCTCCACCTCTCTGGGCAGCCTGCTCTGGGGCTCTGTCACCCTCACAGGACAGTTTTTGCTCATGCTGAGGTGGAACTTCCTGAGTTGCAGTTTGTGTCCCTCAGGGCAGGGTGAGGTTGGAGAGGAGGAAAAATGTCTCTGGTGCAAGAGTGGTCAGGGATTGGCAGAGGCTACCCAGGGAGGTGGTGGAGTCTCCATCTCTGAAGCAGGTGGGGCCAGGGTTTGATGGCCACGGTGGTCTTACCTCCAAGAGAAGTGAAGTGGAGGAGAAAAAGCTGAGCTGGGAGGACAAGTGTCTAGAGGGAACTCCAGAGGCCAGGTGGCAGCTGAGGTTGGCTCTCAGAGGGCTTCTCCAACCCAAGCAGCTCTCTGCTTCCCTAAATGTGGCCATGGCACTTTGGGACCAGGTTTATCGACCATGGTGGTGCTAGGTCATTGCTGGGACTCGATGATCTTGAAGGTCTCTCCCAAGCCAGCAGTCCTATGCCCCTGGGAGGAGCAGGCAGTGCAGCAGCTCCTGCTCAGCGCTGTGGGGAGCAGGGTCTCAGGCTGATGTTCTCTTCACAGGCAGCAGCGTGGGGGCTAAGCCTTTCTGTGAGACTAGAAGGGGAAATAATTTATTCATGAGGTATCACACCAAATTCATTAGCACAGCTGTTAGGGCCTGCACAAAGCATTCCAAATGAACCTGCTGCCTTATAAATTTAAATTAAAATTGATTAGTAATGCAAATCTTAATGACTGCAGAAACAGGGCTGTGTGGAGCCGTGACATGCTGTACAGCACCGCTCCCCTCCGCTGCTGCCAAACCGCCCCTGCAGGAGAGGGGCTGCAGGCCTGCTCCCAGGCACAGGGAGGAGCAGCTACAGACAGGCACAGGCAAACAGATAAATAGCAAATAGAAATATATATTAAAGATATAAATACATGAAAGGAGCAACTGTCTGAAAATTCTCTCTATGTAGCAGCACAGGGAGGGGATTCTGCCCCTCTGCTCTGCTCAGCCCCCACCTGCAGCACTGCCTCCAGCTCTGGGGCCCCCAGCACAGGAAGGACCTGGAGCTGCTGGAGAGGCTCCAGAGCAGGGGGCACAAAGATGAGAACCTCCCCTGTGGGGCCAGGCTGGGAGGGTTGCGGCTGTTCAGCCTGGAGAAGAGAAGGCTCTGGGGAGACCTCAGAGCAGCCTCCTGGTACCTGAAGGGCTCCAGGAGAGCATCTCCAAGCCCCAGTCAGGAGCAGATGTAACAAATCTTCTTCTGTGTTGCTAAAATGCTAATAGTGATAAAGTCATCAGTGAGGCATCTGCAGCTGCACCAGGGAAAGGTGACCCTGGCTGAGCAGGGGGAACCTGCAGTGCCAGTGACAACTGTAATCAGAAAATGAATTGTGCTCTTTCCCTTCTTTTTTCCACTTGAAAGCAAGAGTGAGGAGCTGTGAGTCATGACTGACTCATGGCTCTCTGCAAACAAAGGCATGGGAAATGGAAACTATGAGGAAAAGAAACAGAAGCTGTGGGCACTGGCTCAGGCTGCCCAGGGAGGTGGTGGAGTCCTCCCCCTGGAGGGGTTCAAGAAAGCTGGGGCCATGGCTCCTGGGGCCATGGTGGGGGTGGGTCAATGGTTGGGCTTGATGGCTTCAGAGAGCTTTTCCAGCCCAAATTCCCTCTCAGGGGGCTGCAGAGAGCAATGAGGTCTCCTCTCAGCCCCCTCTTCTCCAGGCTAAATACCCCCAAGTCCCTCAGCTGCTCCTCCCCAGCCCTGTTCTCCAGACCCTTCCCCAGCTGTGTTGCCCTTCTCTGGCCCTGCTTCAGCCCCTGAGCGTCCTTGGAGCGAGAAGCTCAAGGCTGAAGCCAGGACTCAGCAGTGCCCAGCCCAGAAGCCCTCCCTGCCCTGCTCCTGCTGAGCCCAGCAGGTGAGGGGCAGCCCCAGCAGGGCCACTGTGCACTAACTCCAGTTTAGAAGACTCTTCACTCACTTTCAGTTTTGCTCACCCAGGAACAGTTCCCAGGGGGTGCAGTTGAGCCTGAGGTGAAGTTAGCAAACCCTTTCTTATGAGGTGCATGGCATCCCCCTGCCTATTTACAACTTGGCATCCTTGGGGTCTTCAGTCCAGAGAAAGCTTGAGGAAGATGAGAGAAAGTAGCTGGAGCCCCCTCGCTTGTTTGGGTTCTGCTGCCCTGCACACTGTTTAGATGGATGGAGAAGGTGCTGCTAGAGCTCAGCTGAGCTCAGCTGTTCAGCAAACACAGAGTGCTTGGCAAGTATCAGTTTCTGTTTGTGTGTATTCATACTAACCAAAGAGCAAAGCAATTATAAAGTTCCTAAACCCAATTACTGCAGATGCTTCAGGAGAAAACTGAAATGGCCAAGGTCCAGAGGCTGTCTCCTGAACAGCTCCTGAGTGCTTCCCAAGCAGCCCAGGAGAAGCAATAACATTTTAATTAGAAGCAACCCCTCATGTTTACCCTTCCCCAGCAAATGCAGAGCAGGGCAGAAGGTAAGCAAGGGACACCTCAGGTACTGCTAATTGTTTACACATCAGAAGTCAAAAGAGAGACTCTGCACATGGAGTTAGCCAAGCTCTAAGTGGTTGGTTTGCAGCTGGGAGAGGACAGATTGAGACTGGAGATGAGGAAGAGATTCTTGACAGCGAGGGAGGGGAGACTCTGGCACAGGCTGCCCAGGGAGGCTGTGGATGTCCTCCCCCTGGAGGTGTTCAAGGACAGGCTGGGTGAGACCTTGAGCAGCCTGGGCTGGTGGAGGTGTCCCTGCCAGTGAATCTCTGAGTAACAGAGCTCACCCCTGGTGCATGAAGTCAGCCAAGATCTGAATGATGCTACTGACAGAATTCACTCCTTGCACATGCAGTTAATCAAGCTCTCAGCGAGGTTGTTCCTAACAGAACCAACCCTTTCTTGCAAGCCTCCCCAGTGCACCAGAGGAAGGGCTAGGAAAGGTTTATAGATTCATGAATCACAGCATGGGTTGGGTGGGAAGGGACCTTAAAGCTCATCCAGCTCCAATCCCCTGCCGTGGGCAGGGACACCTCCCACCAGCCCAGGCTGCTCAAGGCCTTGGTCACCTCCAGGGAGGGACATCCACAGCCTCCCTGGGCAGCCTGTGCCAGAGTCTCCCCAGCCTCACTGTGCAGAATCTCTTCCTCACCTCCAGTTTCAATCTGCCCTCTCCCAGCTTCAATCCACCCTCTCTCACCCTACCCCTCCCAGCCCTTTCCCTACAAGTTGATCAACCCAAAGTGAAATCTTGGTGAGCTCTCTGCTGAGCAGCTCTTCATGGCCTTGAAATTCTCTACCTTTTTAAGGGCAAATAATGTTAGGAAGCTCTGCTAGTTTAAAAATAAGCTTTTTGAGGAAGCTTCTGGTTGCCAGCTGAAGGAGCTGGCACACAGAGCCTGGCTGCAGACACACTGCCCACAGCCAGCTCAAGGAACGTGGGGATGCTCAAAGGCTGATCCTCCTGAGATGGCCAGAGGCAAGGAGAGAAGCCTCATGCTTAATGCATCACTGCAGGGCTGGCTGTGAGGAACTGAGGCTTGATGGCAGATAGGAAAGGAAAGAAAAAAGTCATGATTCCAGCAGCAGGAAAGAAGGAACTTTGCAACTTCCATGAAGGACTTCTGAGTATTGAAGGGCTGTGATAAATAAATCCATTGGAAGTGAAGGACTTCTCCTTCAGCAGCTCAGAGGCAAGAAGCAGACTGATGCTGTGGTTTGAGAGCATCCAGGTAGTCAACAACATTGACTAACAGCCAGAGAAACATTTCTCACCGCTGCTTCTCACGTGCAGCCAGTGACAGGACAAGAGCAAGCAGCCTCCAGTTGTGCCAGGGGAGGCTCAGGTTGGGGATTAGGAGAAATTTCTCCCCAGCAAAGGGTTCCCAGGCACTGGCCCAGGCTGCCCAGGGAGGTGGTGGAGTCCCCATCCCTGGAGGGGTTTAAAAGAGGCAGAGATGTGGTTCTGAGGGCTGTGGTTTAGTGTCCGTGGTTCAGCAGCAGCGGTGGATTGTGAGCCCTAGCTGAGCAGTTGGACTCTTCCTCCCTCAGCAGTTCCATGGCTCTGTGATCCTATGACCATCACCTGCTCAGCAAGCACCAGAGGAGCCTTGGCTGAGCAGTGCTGAGTACTTTTGTGCCTTAGAAACCAAAACCCTCTTTAGGACTTGATGGGACAGTGAGCAAGGAGCTGCAGAGGGCTTTTGCTGGCATGGTCCTGCCAGTCGGTAAAGGCCGTGCCTGGATGGCTGGATGCTGGCAGCTGGAATTCCAGATGCACAGAGCAGGGCTGAGGGCTGGCAGCTGCCCTCACACAATGTCACACTTGAGCACAGACAACTGCTGCCCTGGCTTCACATCTAGATTCTAGTACAGCAGCTGGGGAGCTCTTGCTCTCTGGCCCTGGCAGCAGCTTGTGCAGCCCAGATCTGGAAGGGTCTGAAGCTGTGCAGATCTTTGCTGACATCTGAGGCGCAGGAGCTGCCAACACCCTGGCTGAGTGGCTCAGAACAAGGCAAGGAAACCAGGAATGCTGCCTCCAAAGGGATGATTGTCTTAAACCAAGGCAGATATGGAGGCTGCAGGGTTTGCCTCAGTACCAAATCAACTGGTGGGAAGGAGGAGAGTTGGGATCTTTGCTGGTTTGCATTGAAAGGGATGAGAGAGAGGTTTAATCATCTGCTTAATCACCCAGCCCGTGGGTGATTAACCAAACCTCAATGGAACCACTTAGCCAAACCACAACCAACGTAACCAAACCACAGCCAACCCAGCCATAACCAAGTTAACCAAACCACTTGAGCAAACCTCAACCAAACCATAACAACTAAGGGCATTCACAGATTGCATTGGGCTGGAAGGGAGCCTCCAAGGGCCTCTTGTCCAACCCCTACAGGCAGCAGGGACAGCTCCAGCTGGAGCAGGCTGCCCAGGGACACAGCCAGGCTGAGCTTGGATGTCCCCAGGGATGGAGCCTCAGCCCCCTCCCTGGGCAGCCTGTGCCAGTGTCTCCCCAGCCTCCCTCTGCAGAGCTTCCTCCTGATGTCCAACCTAACTCTGCCCTGCTCCAGTTCCAAACCATTGCCCCTGGGCCTATCCCCACAGCCCCTTCTGAACAGTCCCTCCCTCCCCAGCCTGCCTGCAGCTCCCCTGCAGGTCCTGAAGCCCCAAGAGCCTTTTCACTCTCAGTGCCTGTTGCAGGACTTTTCCTTCCCCCATTCAAGCTCTGCAGACCAAACGTCAGCCCCAGCAGATTCCAGGCTCAGTGTGGAAAGCAAGCTCAGCAAAGCCAGAGTCCTGCTGGCATCACTTCCAGAGGAAGCCTCAGCCCCCTCATCAAACCTGCTCCCATTTAGCAAGGCACACAGCAGCTGCCCTCTATGAAATGAGACAAACCCAAGGTTGAGAATAATCCTTTCTTGAGTCTAAATTATTCCATGGCTAATGACCCTTAATTGGCAGAATTATCTTTTTTGCCTCCAGTTCCTAATAGCTCAGGAATTATTCATTTAAAAGATTATTCTTTATTCCCTTGCAAATCTTTATTAATAAAGTTCCAGCTGGCCCTGTGGAGGCAGAGCCAGCAAAGAAGCCACCAGTTGCTGCCTTTGCTTCCTCAGACAAGGAAAGGTTTCCACTTAGAGCAATTATTTTAAGGCTAAAGTCCTCACTTTCTGCTCCAGCTCTTCCTGATGCCCCTGGATGTAGTGAGCAAACCAAGCACCCCAGAGAGAAGGGGAAATGGAGTTTCCTTCCTCACAAACACCAGCAGCAAACACCAGCAGGGGTGGTGCTAGGTCACACCGAGCCTGCTTGGCTGATGCTGGTTTAAAGCACTCATTCCAGAGCCAGAGGCAGCACTTTGCTGTCATCCTCCCTGTGTAACAGGCACAGAGTCCTGACTTTGGCTAGGGCAGAGTTCAGATTTTGGTTGGTTTGG
The DNA here is from genome assembly GCF_014839835.1 of Dryobates pubescens. NCBI lineage: Eukaryota > Metazoa > Chordata > Aves > Piciformes > Picidae > Dryobates > Dryobates pubescens. The sequence continues at coordinate 457,897 of NC_071626.1, forward strand.
TTTTTCCCCTTCAGAAGGAGCTGGGAAGCTGTAACCCCACAGTCTGCAGCCTCAGTTAATTGCCAGTCCAAGCAGCTGCCATCCAGACCACTGTTCTTAAACACCTCAGGCATTTGGATCAATCCTCTTTGGTTTATACAGGAAATTTCCTTTTCCCCTCACCTTCAGAAATTCAGCTCCAAAAAGCCTGGCTTCATGGAATCACAGAAGGGTTTGGGCTGGGAAAGCTCTCCCAGATCACCCAGTCCAGCATCAACCCAGCCCCACCATGGCCACCAAGCCCTGGCCCCAGCTGCCACAGCCACAGGGCTCTGAACACCTCCAGGGAGGGGACTCCACCACCTCCCTGGGCAGCCTCTGCCAGTCCCTGACCACTCCTGCAGCAAGGAAAGTTTTTCCTTACCTCCAACCTGACCTTTCTGCTGGCTCCTGTTCAGCTGCTGCCACCCAGCACCCCCAGGTCCTTTCCTGCTGGGCACTTTCCAGCCTCTCTGCCCCCAGCCTGCAGCCTTCCTGGGTGGTTGTGCCCCAAGTGCAGCACCCAGCACTTGGCCTTGCTGACCCTCACACCACTGCCCCTGGCTCATGGATGCAGCCTGGCCAGGTCCCTCTGCAGAGCCTGGCTGAGGCTGCCAGGCCATTGGTGAAGATGTTCAACAGAGCTGGCCCAGCACTGAGCCCTGGGCAGCACCACTGGTGCCTGGCAGCCAGCTGGAGGCATCTCCATTCCCCACCACTCCTTGGCCATCAGCCAGCTCCTAAGCCAGAGGCTCAGCCCCTCCAGAGCCTGCTTGGAGCAGCAGTGATCAGGGGTGGAGACACAAAGGGTGAGAGAGCAGGGGGTGGGGGAGCTGGGGGCTCCCAGGCAGCTGGGAACCAGCAGGATTTATTTTTTCCTCATTGCAAATTCTCCTGCTGTTTTGTATTAATTAGGGTAATTGATAACAGTTATAAAGATATCTGGCATTTTAATCATGCAGATATGTCTTTTGCTGTCAGAAGGGAAAATTAAACCAGCCAGGAGTCTTTTATTTGCAGGGCTAGCTGGGCAGGAAATTAAAGCAGAGCTGGTCAGGAATGAGAGACAGATCCAGCTGAGGAGATCAGAGATGTGGGTCACAGGGAAGAGGAGACCTTGAGGAAGGTCAGGGGGGTCTCAAGCTGTTGCTGTGTAGACATTACAAGCAAGTTGAAACTCATCCTGCTGGGCTTGGTGGCTCCTAATGCTGCCACTTAGGCAGAGGTTCCTCACACATTTGCTGCTGTCCCCATCAGTGAAGAGGGAAGACAGCACAGCAGCCACTGAGCAAGCTCTGCCTTGCAGGGAGATGGCAGAACACAGAATGGTTTGGGTTGGGAAAGATCTCTGAGCTCATCCAGTCCAGCATCAACCCAGCACCACCACAGGACTGCCACAGAGAAGAGAGGAAAATAAAGCACACAGAGAGATGGACACAGAGACAGAGAATTGTTTAGGCTGGAAAGGACCTCCAAGAACATCCACTCCAACCAGCAACCCAACCCCACCATGGCCACCAAACCCTGGCCCCAGCTGCCATGGCCACAGGGTTCTGGAACCCCTCCAGGCATGGGGACTCCACCACCTCCCTGGGCAGCCTGGGACAGTCCCTGACCACTCTGCCACCAAAGAAGTTTTCCATCGCATCCAACCTCACCCTCCCCTGGCTCAATTTCAGGCCATTTCCTCTCCTTCTATCACCTGAGACTAAGGAGCAGAGCCCAAGCCCCACTTCATTGCAGCCTCCTCTCAGGGAGCTGCAGAGGGCAATAAGGTCTCCCTCAGCCTCCTCTTCTCCAGGCTGAACACCCCCAGGGCCCTCAGCTGTTCCTCCCCAGCCCTGTTCCCCAGACCCTTCCCCACTTGCTTGCCCTTCTCTGGCCCTGCTCCAGCCCCTCAATGTCCTTCTGGGAGTGAGAAGCCCAAAACTGAGCCCAGCACTCAAGCTCCTTCTCCTCTCTTACTCAGCAGTAAGGGCTGGGAAGAAGGTGCAACACCTCACGCTGCCTGTGAAGCAAAGGATGAATGCACAGCATCCAACCACCGTCAGGTGCTGCAGACACCTCACAGATATCTCCTCCACCCAGCAGGGAGAGCAACTCCACCTTCATTACAGTTACAAGCAGGAGCATCCTTTGCCTCACTGCTCACAGAGCTGAGCTGGCATCTCCTTTCCTTCCGTGATGTGGCTGTTCAGACCCTGAGCTCCCCCTCTGCCATCAGTCCTCAACAGAAGCACTAAAAGGGGAATCTCACCGGCTGCTCGGACCACCAGCACGCTGACACCAATGTGCTGGGTGGCAAGTGGCATTTATTACTGGTTGTTATCACCTTTTATAACCCTGGGGGTACAGTGTCACACCCATCTGCTTACAGCATGGCCTGGGTGCCATAGGCTGTTAGAAAACCCTTATCTTCCCCTCCAGATCTTGCGCTCGCCGGCCCCAGCTCTCCACAGCGTGGGCTGAAAGGACAGGCTCCGCTTTCCCTGCCCCCCGAGAAAGACACCACGGCTAGCTCAGGGATTAGAAAAGCTGACTGTGCATTTACAAGCATGCATAGGAAGCAGATTGCATGTAACACCACAAAGACAGGGATTTTACAATATATACAGGAATATACAGCAAATGAGCTCAACCAGAAACCAGACCCCCACCAGGGGCTTCCCCCTGGGCCCCCTTCACCCCCCTACCTCCCTTCTCCCCCCCAAAGAGGTAGACAAAGGAGACAAGGGTGGTTAGCAGGGCAGGAAAGAAAGAAGAGAGGCCTGGGACAGGACTTAGTTCTGATCTCTTAGTTGGCCAGAAACCCAGAAGCAGTCCAGCCGAAAGGAACAGCGAAGGAAAGGAAACTGAAAGTCCCAGCTCCCCTGGGTCCCAGACCTTAATCAGCCAATGAAGTTCGTTCAGAATACCAAAATGTTTTGTAAACATTTAGCCAGTGTGCCCCTCCCTTAAAGGCACGGCCTCAAACGCTCACAAGTCGACTGAAAAGCAAAGGCTGGCAGAGCCTGGCTGAAGGAAGGACAGGAAGCAAAGCAGAGAAGGGAAGAGGCAGAGCCTGGGAAGGCTCAGTGCTGAGCAGGGAACAGCTAAAACTCACCAAGAGTGCTCCCTGCCCGAGGCTCCAAGTGAGAAAGGCCAAAGGCCATCTGAGCAGAGGGACAAAGAGCAAGGCAGTGATAAATAAACTTTCCATCCTGATAGGCCTTGGGGGTGCCAGCTGCTGACAAACTGCCCAGGAACCAGCACTGGGCACTGGCAGCCCAGAGCCAGCTGCTGCTGCCAGAGCAGGGAGAGCAGCAGCACAGGGAGGGGATTCTGCCCCTCTGCTCGGCCCCCAGCTGCAGCACTGCCTCCAGTTCTGGAGCCCCCAGACCAATAGAGATGTGGAGCTGCTGGAGAGGCTCCAGAGGGGCCACAAAGATGATCAGAGGCTGCAGAACCTCCCCTGTGGGACAGGCTGGGAGAGCTGGGGCTGTGCAGCCTGGAGAAGAGAAGGCTCCAAGGAGACCTCAGAGCAGCCTTCCAGTACCTGAAGGGCTCCAGGAGAGCTGGGGAGGGACTTGTGACAAGGGCTGGGAGTGACAGGATGAGGGACAAGGGCTTTGAGCTGGGAGAGAGGAGACTGAGACTGGAGATGAGGAAGAGATTCTTGGCAGTGAGGCTGGGGAGAGCCTGGCACAGGCTGCCCAGGGAGGCTGTGGCTGCCTCCTGCCTGGAGGAGCTCAAGGCCAGGCTGGATGAGGCCCTGAGCAGCCTGGGCTGGTGGGAGGGGTCCCTGCCTGTGGCAGGGGGCTGGAGCTGGCTGAGCTGTGAGGTCCCTTCCAAGCCATTCCATAGCTCTGGGTTTTCCAGCTGGCTTTAGAGGCCAGCAGAATGCTTCCTGCTCATGCACTGCTTAAAATTCTGTGCCATGTAAACAGGCATTCAGGGTTTGATCTTTCCTGAGCAGCCCTGAACAAATAGACTATAAAAGATAATTTTGCATGCACTTATGATGGGATTATGACTCAGCACAAGCTCCAGATGAATATAATCACCCTACTGCCTCTCTTGTCTCTTTTTTCTCCCTGGGAGAAGCTTGACAAAAGGCAAGCAAAGGTTTGGAAACTCTGCAGTTAGGTTTTGCTAAACAACAGAAAAATATTGATGTGGGAGGGAATTGTGCAAATAAACTCAGAGCTCCTGCAGGAGGCAGCTCCTGGAGCACAGCAGTGGTAGTTCCACCCTCCCCAGACGTCTGGAGTAGGAAATGCCTCTCTCTCCATTCCTTCTTTCCATTCCAGCAACTTCCTCTGACTCACAGGGAAGGAAGGTTCCACATTACCCCTGGGGAGCTGCCTGTGCCTGTGACCTCCCAGCTGAGAGGCTACTCTCTGCCTTTCAGGACCCTCCCGGCCTCAGAATCTGTTTCCAAGACAAAAGATTTTGTCTCAGACACGCAGCAGCGAGTCAGGAGGTGGCACTTGGGTCCCTGACTCTGCTGCCAGGTCGCTGGCAGGCCTGGCTCAACTCCTGGAAGATCCACAGAGGTCTTCTCACCTGCCCCTTGCCTGCCTAGTCCAGGGTCACTCAGGTTGCAGCTGGCTGAGGTCTTCTCACCTACAGTAAGTCTGAGCAGGCTGCCCAGGGAAGTGGTAGAGACACTCGAGGTCAGGCTTGCTGAGGCTCCGAGTACCCTGCTCCAGCTGGGGCTGTCCCTGCTCGCCCCTGGGGTCACACTGGGGGACCTTGAAGGTCCCTCCCAGCAGCGCATTCTGTGGTGCCACATCCATCCCACCTTGGGGGCTTGCCTCCTGCTGGCTTCTGCAGCCCTGCCAGCCTCAGAGTACACTCCAGAAGCTCTTCTGGGCTGAGTGTGCTGAGTTTTGAGGAAGAACTTTCCTCCTGCAGGGAAAGTGACTCCTGCGGACGTGCGCTGGGCACCGGAGCGCCAGCAGGGAGCTCTCCTCTGTGCTGCCGGGCTCCTGCCTTCCCACCGCGGCAAACTGAGTGGAGAGGCTCTGCAGTCAGACCATCTGCTGGTGTCAGAGCCCCTCACAAGTGCCATCTCTGCGTTCTGCTGGGATGAGCAGAAATCCTTCCAACTGCCCCTCGGAGCGAGCGGCAGCGGGGCTCTGCCGGCCGGGAACACAGAGCCCACGTGCCAAGCCCAGCTGCAGGCTGTCTGCAAACCTGACTCAAGCACAAAAACAGAGCCAGGGAATTCTTTCAGCTGGAGAAGACCTCTAAGGTCACCGAGTCCAACCATGCCACAGAGCAGTGCACTGCAGGTGGAACTGGTCTAGGTTGCAGCTTTGCTATGATCTTATCCTCTCCCCTTGATTTATTCCCATGCCCAGCTCTCCCCCACTGCAGCCCTCAGCCAGTCAACCAAAACTGAGCCCAGGAATCATTTCACAAAACCTGAGGCTTTAAAAGGCAGCCAGCACTGGGAAGCCCTGAGCCAGGGACAGCATCACAGACTGCACTGGGCTGGAAGGGAGCCTCCAAGGGCATCCTGTCCACCCCCTGCAGGCAGCAGGGACAGCTCCAGCTGGAGCAGGCTGCCCAGGGACACAGCCAGGCTGAGCTTGGATGTCCCCAGGGATGGAGCCTCAGCCCCCTCCCTGGGCAGCCTGTGCCAGTGTCTCCCCAGCCTCCCTGTGCAGAGCTTCCTCCTGATGTCCAACCTAACTCTGCCCTGCTGCAGTTCCAAACCATTGCCCCTGGGCCTATCCCCACAGCCCCTTCTGAGCAGTCCCTCCCCAGCTGCCTGCAGCTCCCCTGCAGACACTGAAATGCAGCTCTGAGGTCTCCCTGGAGCCTTCTCCTCTCCATGCTGAACAGTCCCAACTCTCAGCCTGACCCCACAGTAGAGGTTCTCCATCCCTCTGATCATCCTGGTGGCCTCCTCTGGACCCTCTCCACCAGGACTACATCTCCCTTGTGCTGGGGCCCCCAGAGCTGGACACAGTAACATGTCCCTCAGAAACTCAGCAATTGCTTCAGACAATGAAATTGCTGTAAGTGAAGCAGCCAGGACCAGCAGTGTGCAGTAGCCTCAGCTCAGAGGCAGTGTCCAGGCTGGGTTCTCCTTTCCCCAGAAAGCTCAGTCATGATGGTACCAATAATAAAAAGATAATCTTGGAGCCTCCTGTGGCAGCAGAAGGTGCTGAGGATTTCAGTTCAGAAGGCTCTTGAGCTGTAGCCAAATGAATAGAAATCATTCTGGGAAGGAAATATTTGACAGTGTGTACAGAGAGCAGCAGCTGAACAGCAGAGCAAGGCTGGAGAGTCTCCCCCTGCACCTCCAGCAAGGAGCTCAGCAGCTGCTCTGCTGTGGGGCTGCTGAACCTGGCAACAATTTCTTCCTCCAGAGCAAATTCAAATACTAGAGAAAAGCCACAAAAACCCCTAAGAAAACTACCCCAGCCCAACAACCTCAGGGCAAAGCTTCAGGCCTTGAGCTATACTCATGTCTTTACCCACCCTGTGAATGCCTCTTCCCTGGGGGTGTTCAAGGCCAGGCTGGATGGGACCTTGAGCAGCCTGTGCTGGTGGGAGGTGTCCCTGCCCATGGCAGGGGGCTGGAGCTGGATGAGCTTTGGGGTCCCTTCCAACCCAACCCATGCTGTGGTCCATGAGCACCAGGGGCAGGGCTCCCTTGCAGTAGTCCTACTTGCAGATGGTGGAAGGCTGAGACCACAAGACAATGGCCAGCACAAAACCAGTGGCCAGCATGGCACAAATTCTCCAGGTGAGCTTAGTATCCTAAATGAAATCCTGAAGAGCCCTGAGAGAGTGTCAGAGTCTGGCAAACCTGACTGGGAACACGTCCTAGAGCCCAGAGAATGAAGATCCTTCTCCAACCATCCCACATCCTCCTCATGCTGGGAGCCACACAACAGCCTAGGAGTTCCTCAGCTCCAAGGCTTCTCCTGCTCAGGCAATTTCCACAGGGAGTACTTCAGGGATAATTCTATTTCCTGGCCAGAAGATTTCTTTTCCCAGATGTCTAAATGAGCAGAGTGAACAAAGTTCTCTTTGCTTCCCCTTTCTGCCCTGTTAAATTGTATAATGGCAGGTTGCAGGGGGTCACATCAGGCTGGGGAGCTCAGGCTGACAACACATGGCACAGGGATGCACTCCATTAGTGCTCAAGTGAGGAAGCAATGGGAGCCAGAGCACTTCCTCAGTGTTACATGTCCATCATCTGCTCCAGCAGTGGCCTCTGGAGCAGCTGGGTCAAGTGTCTGCAGCAAGAGGATATTTGTGTTGTCTGATCTGCTAATTAACAGTGCCACAGGGCCACAGAATCCCAGACCATCCAGTCCAGTATCAACCCAGCACCACCATGGACACCAAACCATGGCCTGAAGCACCACATCCACAGGGTTCTGGACCACCTCCAGGCATGGGGACTCCACCACCTCCCTGGGCAGCCTCTGCCAGTTCCTGACCACTCTTGCACCAAAGAAGTTTTTCCTCACATCCAACCTAAGCCTCCCCTGGCACAGTCTCAGGCCATTGCCTCTCCTTCTACCATCTGAGACTAGAAGAGCCCAACCCCCAGAGCTCACTGAAGCCTCCTCTCAGGGAGCTGTAGAGAGCAATGAGGTCTCCCTCAGCCTCCTCCCCAGCCCTGTTCTCCAGACCCTTCCCCAGCTTGGTTCTCCTCTGCACACTCTCCAGCAACTCAGTGGCCATGGAGGCATTGGGCTGGTTGGACTGAATGATCTTAGAGGCCTTTTCCAACCCAAACCCTTCTATGAGCCTGAGAAGCCTGGGGAAGGCTCAGTTACTGCGCAGAGCTCCTTTGAAAAACAGCCTGCTGATGGTAGGAGCTTCTGGGGAGAGCTTAGTGAAAGCCTCTTTGCCTCAGTCCTCCTGAGGTCTGTAGGAAAGGAAGCACTTGAGCAGAGTTCACTGGAAACAGGACACAATCAGTCTCTCTCCTTTTTCCTTCAGCCTTTCCAAGGCTCTGGAGGAAAGGGACATTCAGGGGCTGCATATCCTGCCAGTAGTTATTAGGAATGCCTTGGGAAGGTTGGATTCCACAGACAGGACAAAGCCAGCAGCGTTTTCTGGTGCCTTTATCTCAGACTTGCTGATTTTAACCCTTCTGGCTTCTAACAGCTCCTTCTGCCCCTATCTCTCTGGTACTGCCTGGCTGCTTGCTTTCAGCAGTGCACTCCAAGGAGATGGCAACCATCTGTCCCTTGGGCCTGGGTACCCAGCTGAGTTTGCCTTCTGCACTCTCAGCAGGCCATGCCCAGCCTCATTCAGCCTTTACTGCTGGCTGCAGGATGGCAGCAAAGGCACTGGACCAGCAGCTACAGGTAAGGGGCTTGGATGGATGTTTCTTTCAGGGTGTAATCCTTGCTTAGCATCTCTGTTTGTGCCCAAGCCTCGGAGCTTGCTCCCGGGGATGCTGCCAGCTCAGAGTCCAGGAGTGCAGCTGGAATGCGGCAGCGCTTTGCCACAGCTGCAGCAGCTCCCGCGCTTCGAAAGCGTCTGGCAGCATCTGCAGCTGGAGAGCTGCCGGGCGGAGCTCAGCCTGCCCCGCAGCTCCAGGCGCGGGGCTCCGCCTGCCCCTGACGGCCGGGCGCGGAGCTCCGCCAGCCCCGGCGCTGCCGGCGAGCAAGGAGCGCCTCAGAGCGGGAGGCAGCAGCCGCAGCTCCCCTTGGAACGCAGAACTCGAAAAGGGAAACAACTCCGCCCTAAAGCTTCTGCTACAAGCCCCGGGTATGGTATAAACCCCTCGGGCTTCGCGGTGCAGCTCCCGGAGCCTGCCAGCAGAGCTGCAACCACAACAGGCTGCCTGTGCACACCTGGCACCAAGACTGGCACGGTGCAACATCCCGACTCCCTGTGCCCAACACAGGCTGCTTGTGCACACCTGGCACCAAGACTGGCACAGTGCAACATCCCGACTCCCTGTGCCCAACACAGGCTGCTTGTGCACACCTGGCACCAAGACTGGCACAGTGCAACATCCCGACTCCCTGTGCCCAACACAGGCTGCTTGTGCACACCTGGCACCAAGACTGGCACAGTGCAACATCCCGACTCCCTGTGCCCAACAGGCTGCTTGTGCACACCTGGCACCAAGACTGGCATGGTGCAACATCCCGACTCCCTGTGCCCAACAGGCTGCTTGTGCACACCTGGCACCAGAGACTGGCACAGTGCAACATCCCGACTCCCTGTGCCCAACACAGGCTCCTTGTGCACACCTGGCACCAGAGACTGGCACAGTGCAACATCCCGACTCCCTGTGCCCAACAGGCTGCTTGTGCACACCTGGCACCAGAGACTGGCACAGTGCAACATCCCGACTCCCTGTGCCCAACACAGGCTGCTTGTGCACACCTGGCACCAAGACTGGCACAGTGCAACATCCCGACTCCCTGTGCCCAACAGGCTGCTTGTGCACACCTGGCACCAGAGACTGGCACAGTGCAACATCCCGACTCCCTGTGCCCAACACAGGCTGCTTGTGCACACCTGGCACCCGAGACTGGCACAGTGCAACATCCCGACTCCCTGTGCCCAACACAGGCTGCTTGTGCACACCTGGCACCAAGACTGGCACAGTGCAACATCCCGACTCCCTGTGCCCAACACAGGCTGCTTGTGCACACCTGGCACCAGAGACTGGCACAGTGCAACATCCCGACTCCCTGTGCCCAACAGGCTGCTTGTGCATACCTGGCACCAAGACTGGCACAGTGCAACATCCCAACTCCCTGTGCCCAACACAGGCTGCTTGTGCACACCTGGCACCAAGACTGGCACAGTGCAACATCCCGACTCCCTGTGCCCAACACAGGCTGCTTGTGCACACCTGGCACCAGAGACTGGCACAGTGCAACATCCCGACTCCCTGTGCCCAACACAGGCTGCTTGTGCACACCTGGCACCAGAGACTGGCACAGTGCAACATCCCAACTCCCTGTGCCCAACACAGGCTGCTTGTGCACACCTGGCACCAAGACTGGCACAGTGCAACATCCCGACTCCCTGTGCCCAACACAGGCTGCTTGTGCACACCTGGCACCAGAGACTGGCACAGTGCAACATCCCGACTCCCTGTGCCCAACACAGGCTGCTTGTGCACACCTGGCACCAAGACTGGCACAGTGCAACATCCCGACTCCCTGTGCCCAACACAGGCTGCTTGTGCACACCTGGCACCAGAGGCTGGCACAGTGCAACATCCCGACTCCCTGTGCCCAACACAGGCTGCTTGTGCACACCTGGCACCAAGACTGGCACAGTGCAACATCCCAACTCCCTGTGCCCAACAGGCTGCTTGTGCACACCTGGCACCAGAGACTGGCACAGTGCAACATCCCAACTCCCTGTGCCCATGGCTGGACCATGAGAGGAAAGAACCAAACATCTCAACTCCACTTCAGAGGGAGTTCTGCTCATGCTCAGGTTCGGAGAAGGTTTTGCAGGCTGAGTACTTCCCTAGAGCAAACTGAGAAGCCAGAAATGGGATCGGTTTGGGCTGCTTGTTATTCATTGCTTTAGAAACAAACCAAACCAACCACCCCCCCAGCAACAACAATGAAACCAAACCAAACCCAACCCCAACCCAGCACTGGGCAAGGTTCTGCAGAGTGATGCTAACAAAATTCAAAGCAGAAGGAGGATTTTTGCCGTGATTGTTGTTTCAGGGAAACAACAACAACCACCACCCCACCACCCTCCGCCGGCAAAGGTTTAGCACAGTAATTATCTCCACAAGAACTAACCCCAGAGGTGAGCACTGTCCATGCAGTGCTCCAGAAACAAGCAACACAGGAAGAGGTTCTGCAGAGGGATTGCCTCCAACAGTTTGAGCTTGGCACTGGGGAAGGTTTTGCACAGTAATCCCCCACAGCAAACGCCAAATCGGGAAGTTTCCTGGTGGCTTTTTGAAATGTTTGTTGGGTTTCCCCCCCCTGCTTATTGTTGTTTTCCCAACCAACGCTGGAGAAGGTTTTGCAGAGTGATGCTAACAGATTCCAAACCAGAAGCAGGATTTGGGGTGCTGCTATTATTTTTTTGCTGTTCGTTATTCACTGCTTCAGGGGGGAAACAGATAAATAACACACCCCCCCCCAAGGATGGGAAAGGTTTTGCACCGCAGTGATCTCTACCCCCCTGCCATCGGAAGTATCATTCTTCCCCTGCGCTGCTCTCTGTTGATGGTTTCCGCACAGCCCAGCACGCCCTGGCCGGCCGGGCTGGCCCCGCGGCCGCGCTCCGCGCAGCCCAAGCGCTTCTGCCTCTCCGGCTTAAGGCTGGGGCTGGTTTTGCCCGGGGGGAGCAGGGTTGCTGACAAAGCACATCTCCCGCGGGAGCTCAGGGAGCTTCGCCTGCAAGCGGGCAGCCGTAAAGCTCCATCGATCACTCCCTGCTGATCACTTAGTTCACATCTTGCTTAATGCCCCTGGGCTGCTGCTTCATTAGCTCATCCCCCGCTAAAGGGTGCGGGCGAGGGATGGGTGGAGAGGGAACCACCTACCTTCAGCCACAGCCTGCCCCGCACCGAGAAGCCATCGGGAGAGCTGGCAGCGTCCTCTGAGCTGCTGCCCGCGGAGCCAGCACCTGATGGAGAGTTTCGTTCCCCCTGCTGAGCACTCCAGAAGCAAATCAGCAGCATTGAAAGATCTCCCGGGACGTGAGAGCTCCCTGGATCCCTGCGTGCCTCCCGGGCCCGGGGGCTGCCGAGCTGCTGGCGGTGCGCACGCAGCACTGAGGATGAATTGGGGTGGAGGGGCGGAAGAGAAGAGCTGGAGAGATAGATTAGGGCTGGCGAAGTTGAAATGGTCTCTGCTCCCGAGCGTCTCCTCCGCAGTCTGCCAGCCTGTTTGCTGGGAAGAAGCTAGATGGCAGACTGCCTCAGCCCGGGCTGCAGCCTTTGCAATCAAGGAAAAATCCTCTCGTTACCTAAGCTAATGTGGCTGCAGCTCGAGCTGGGCTTCCAAGTGTCTGCTAGCAGCAGATTCAGTCTCACTGCTGCCTGCTTTCATGCCACAGGTTAGAAAAGACACAAACCCCCTCAACAGCAACGGACCTCAAACAGAACACCCAACCCAAAGGGAAATTGAACCACAGCAGCACAAGCAGCACCACCCAGGAGCTTTCTGCTGCCTGAGAGAAATACTCAAGTTTTCAAGCTGCTAGACACCAGCACCTTCCATCAGGGAATGCTTTGGGTTGGGAGGGAGCTTCAAGCTCGTCCAGCTCCAAGCCCCTGCCGTGGGCAGGGACACCTCCCACCAGCCCAGGTTGCTCAAGGCATCAGCCAGCCTGGCCTTGAACACTTCCAGGGATGAAGTGTCCACAACTTCCCTGGGCAACCCCTTCCAGTGTCTCTCAACCCTCACTGTGCAGAGCTTCCTCCTGGTGTCCAGCCTAACTCTGCCCTGCTCCAGTTTCCATTGCCCCAGGTCCTGTCCCCACAGACTCTTCCAAAAAGATCCTTCAGAATTCCTGCTTCCAGCCTTGTGCTGCTAAGAAAAAAGACACTGCCTCTTGGACCAAAGCCTCTGATGGGGAATGGATCATAAATTAACCTTGAAAAGAACAATCCTGGGACATGAGAAACTACCTCCCTCTGATGAGCACAGGACTAGGTGGCCAGATCTCTTTGGGTGCTTGGCTGGGAATCCATTCCCTCCCAGTCAAGAATTCAGGGTTACGACACCAAAATTCTTCTGTAAATGTCTCTCCTACTCTCTGTATTTTCCAATGCTCCCAGGGCTGGAGCAGCTCTGCCCTGAGCACAGGCTGAGGGAGCTGGGGCTGTGCAGCCTGCAGAGGAGAAGGCTCCAGGGGCACCTCAGAGCTGCTGCCAGGACCTGAAGGGATCCTGCAGGAAGGCTGCAGAGAGACTTTTGCTGAGGGGGTCTGGAGCCAGGCCCAGGGGGAAGGGTTTGGAGCTGAGGCAGAGCAGGGTTAGAGTGGAGCTGAGGCAGAAGTTGTTCAGCAGGAGGCTGCTGAGCCTCTGGCACAGGCTGCCCAGGGAGGCTGTGGCTGCCTCCTGCCTGGGGGTGTTGAGGGCCAGGCTGGATGAGGCCCTGAGCAGCTGAGTCTGGCTGAGAGGTGTCCCTGGAGGGGAGGACTCCATCCTGAGCCATCCTATGATGTGAGAAGGCTGCTGGTGGTGGCTGTGCTTCAGAAGACCTCTGGCCAAGTGAGGCCATGTCTGGAGTGTGGGACTGTGGCCACAGCTCCCCAGCCCCTGGGGACCTGGCTGTGACTCAGAGGCAGATGAAGTGCCAGGCTGCACACAGAGCACGTGTGAATTCTCACTGGATCTGTGATTTAAGACAGCTAAGAATGAGTACGAAGTCAAGAAGCAAAGCAAAGCAAACTTTGTTCCAGCTTCCTTGTCTTTGTCTGCAGGAGAAAAACAACTTGAGAGAGTCACGAAGGCTCAGCCCTCCTACCCACCTGGCATGTCAAAGGAAATTGTCACTTGTCCCAGCAATGAATGTGAAGGTGAATTCAGGAGCCTCAATTACCACGCTGATGCACTGTCAGCTTAGAAAGCTCTGTGGGTGAAAGCAGTGCTGAGCAAAGGTCAGGGATGGACATGCTCCTGGCATGCAAACCACAGCTAGCCTGGGACAGCAAAAGGACCTCCACGTGCAGCTGTTGGATGGAAACAAAACCCCAACCTGACTCTGCAGCTGAGAGGATTCCTTTTGTGTCACAGAATCATGGGATGGATTGGATTGGAGGGGGCCTCAAAGCTCATCCAGTTCCGACCCCCTGCCATGGCAGGGACACCTCCCACCAGCCCAGCTGGCTCATGGTCCATCCAACCTGGTTTGGACACCTCCAGGGCTGGGGACTCCACTACCCCCCTGGGCAGCCTCTGCCAGTCCCTGACCACTCTGGCAGCTAAGACATTTTTCCTTCTCTCCAACCTAAGCCTCCCCTGGCACAATTTCAGCCCACTTCCCCTCCTTCTATCACCTGAGTCTGGTGAGAAGGGCCCAACCCCCACCTGGCTCCAGCCTCCTCTCAGGGAGCTGCAGAGAGCAATGAGGTCTCCCTCAGCCTCCTCTTCTCCAGGCTGAACACCCCCAGCTCCCTCAGCTGCTCCTCCCCAGCCCTGTTCTCCAGACCCTTCCCCAGCTTGGTTGCCCTTCTCTGGGACCTGCTCCAGCCCTCAGTGTCCTTCTGGGAGTGAGGAGTCCAAAACTGAACCCAGTACTCAGCAGTACCCAGCCCAGGGGCACCATCCCTGCCCTGCTCCTGCTGCCCACACTATTGCTGATCCAGGCCAGGCTGCTGGTGGCCTTCTTAACCACCTGGGCACACTGCTGGCACAGCCAAGCCTCCCTCATCTGTACAAAACACAGCAGCAGGGTATAAATTCTTAGTTCCAGTGTTGTTAGCTGTGCTGAGGACATTTATGGCACCTCTGGGAGCTGGCATAAAGAAGTTCATTTCAATAAATGATTCCCCAGCATTTCCAGATTCCCCAAACCTTTCCCCCACTCTCTGACCTTTCAGCACAGAGCCCCTGGCTGTGGCTAATCTATTAGACAGTTATATGTTCCAATGAATCATGGGCTCAAGGAAAGGATGTGTGTGGAGAGTGAAAAGGAACCACTAACCCAGACATTTCTGTGCTCTCAAGCCCAGAGACAAGACTGAGGAGAAGAGAAAGATTTCATCCACCCGTTCCAGCTGCAGACAGCAAGGAGGACTGCAAGAATTCCTCTCACTTTGAGACTCCCAGCACCTGCAGAGCTTTCTGCTGCCTACCCACTCTCCACTTCTGTTTGCTGAGTTTTTGTAGCATCTGAGAGCACCATAAATCACTGCTGCCTCCCCCCAGTCTGTCATCAAGCCTACTCCTGAAGACAGGAGCGGTGTCAGGCAGGAGAGCAGCAAAACACTGCTGCAGCTGAGCCTCTGCTTAAACACAAACCATTAGATGTGTGCATGAAGCAGGACTGAGAGGAAAAGTGAGTTAGGAAAAATATCAGAGCTGAACCCCAAAGCTTTAACTCTTTCTGGTGGATCCTTCAGCACTGATAGCTCGGTGGTGTTCTGCCAAGTGCTGCACCTGGCTGCTCAGAATGCAAAGGAACAAACTGCTTTTGCTGGTCCCCTGCCCCTTGCTTTGCTGCTCAGCCTATTTCCCCACTTAGAGATGGGAAGGGATTTTCTTCCTGCACAGGAAACAAAGACATTGCAAATCCAAACTGCACAGGAAACTAAGGCATTGCAAATCCAACTCCTCAGCCTCTGCTTTAGGTCTTTGCTGTCCACAGGCACTGCACAGCCACAGCTCATTGATGCTCCTGTCCACAGAGACCAAGGAAGGGCTTCCTGAGGGGCTGCACTTTGGGGATGTTTCCAGAGCACAAAGAGAAGCAGGAAAGAGAAGAGCCAGAGGAGATGTGTGTGGCAAGAAGAGATCAGTGAATCCTGAGAAGGGCAGCAAATAGGTGCACAACCAGACTTCAGAGGGGACTAAACAGACTTTTCTTGGATCCCCAGAGCTGATTTGCTGCAACCTCCGAAGTCAGAGAAGGTTGCTGGATGAAAATCAGGTCTGGAGGACAAGTGCAGTACTAAAACACACAGAGGTCAGGCTCACAGAATGGCAGAGGTTGGAAGGGACCTCTGAACATCCAGTCCAACCCCTGCCAGGGCAGGAGCACCCAGGGAAGGGCACGGCACACAGGATGTGTATCCAGGAGGGTCTTGAAAGGCTCCAGAGCAGGAGACTCCACAGCCCCTCTGGGCAGCCTGCTCCAGGCCTCCAGCAGCCTCACACCAAAGGAGTTTCTCCTCATGCTGAGGTGGAACCTCCTGGATTCCAGCTTGTACCTGTTGGTCCTTGTCCTGCCATTGGGCACCACCAAACAGAGCCTGGCACCCCCATACTGACCCCCACCCCTCAGATGCTGATAGGCATTGCTCAGACCCCTCTCAGCCTTCTCCTCTCCAGGCTAAAGAGCCCCAGGGCTCCCAGCCTTAAAGGATTTTATGAACACCACTTACTTTGCCCAACTCTTTCCAGAGTTCCCCCTGTGTCCCTCTACCAAAGGCAGCTTTGGTGACTCAGAAGGTGCCCCTGTGGCACACCACAACTTCCAGATGCTTTACCTGGGAAACCACCCAAAGACCTGCTTGAAGACACAAGCAGAACATGGAGCAGAGGTGGTAAAACCCACAAGAACTTACCCTAGGGCTCAGCCATCCTGTGGCAACACAGACTGGGCTCAACAGCTTTGCCTCTTTTTCCTGCCAGCACACAGAGCCTTTGCTCTGAGCAGGTGTTCATGGATAAAGTTCCTCTCATTCCTTCTCCCCTGCCTCTCTGCTTCCTCCTCCTCTGCCTCTCTCATTCTTGCCTCTTATTCATCATTTCTCACAGCTACTACAGCTCCATCACACCTTCAATAACCAGAGGGTTCCTGCCAAATAAAATTGGATCAAATTAATCAGGACATGCAAACCACTAATTGTTTTAGACCTGCTCTGAGCCCAGGAGGATAAAGTGACTCAGGCAGCGTTTGGCAGCCACCTGAAGTCCTCTGCCTACAAGAGAGCCCTGCTGCTGTGCACAGGAGAACGCTGCCCCCGAGATCAGTTTCTTGAGCAATCTCTCCCCCAGCTGCAGATTTCCTCCTGGGAAGCAAAAGCCAAGGGAGGTTTAGGATGAGCTTTGTTAGGTCAGCCAATGGTTGCATGCTGGCTAAGCCCAGCACCCAGTGCTGCTTCTCTGCCCTGCCCTGCCCTGCCCCTGCCACAGCCATTTGGTAGGAACAGAAATGGCTACAGGTGACAGGGAAGTGATTGTCTTCATTTAGATTTGCCATCATTTGCTGTAGTCCATCAGGGCACTAGAGGGGGGCAGGCATACAGCCCTGCCAGTGCTACCCTTGGCTTTGCCAGAGCCCTAGAATTGTGCATCCAGCTCCTGCTGAGCTGTGAAAGGCAGCTTGGAAAAGCCATTTGGGGAAACATCTCCAAACTCAGGAGAATGCACAGGAATGTTTAGGCTGATTCATGGATTCACAGCAAGGGTTGGGTTGGAAGGGACCTCAAAGCTCATCCAGCTCCAACCCCCTGCCATGGGCAGGGAACCTCCCACCAGCCCAGGCTGCTCAACCAACCTGACCTTAAATACCTCCAGGGAGGGACATCCAGAGCCTCCCTGGGCAGCCTGTGCCTGAGTCTCCCCACCCTCACTGCCAAGAATTTCTTCCTCATCTCCAGTCTCAATCTGCCCTCTCCCAGCTCAAAGCCCTTGTCCCTCATCCTGGCACTCCCAGCCTTTGTCCCACGTCCCTCCCCCTGCTTTCTTGTAGGGCCCCTTCGGGTCCTGGAGGGCTGCTCTCGAAGGAGCTGTGTGGACATGAAGGAGCTGTCTCGCTTGCACAGCTGGCCATCAGCGAAGCTCATCCTCTTTGTTCTCTGTGACTGCCGCACTCGGGGGTGCTGGCACACCCACCACGTCCGGAGGGATTACTGACTCCCGGGACACAGACAGGAGAAAGGCGAGGAGATGGAAGTGGCAGAGAAGATCCTTGCCCAGGAGTCATTTCATCAGGCTGCAATTCCACAGCTTTCCCTTGCAGCAGTTACAGCAAAATCAATATCAGACACTCTGTTGGTTTTAACTGCAGCGAGAAACCACTGGTCAGGGGCAGGGAGATCAGCCGGCGGAGCAGGCGGCAGGCAGGGGAGGCTTCTGCCGCTGCCCATCACCGCAATCAGCGGAGCTTTTCACACCCTGCCTGCCCCTCACCGGGACTGCAGGCTCCTGCTGCTCCCTAACAGCCAAAGGGGCTGGGAGGAAGGCAGGGAGCAGCCCCCCCAGCTCCCACCCCCCAGCTCCCCCTCCTCAGGCGGATTTTCCCCCTCTCTTTTCATTTAGTCACTGTTTCTTCAGGGAGAAAATTCTCTCCCTCTAGTTCCATTTATTCACTCTTGGGTTAGGTAAATTCTTGCCTCTCTTATCAGTTTTTCACTCTTTCTCCAGGCAGATCCTTTTGTTGTTTCCCCTTTCCATTTCCCCCCCTCTTTAGATAACTTTTTCCCCCCATTTTTTCACTCTTCAGGTAGAATTTGTTCCTCTATCTTCCTGTGCTCACTCTCCCTCTAGGTAGAATCTTTCCTCTTTTCATTCTCTCCCTCTTTCAAGTGATTTTTTTTTCCCTCTTTTCAGTTTGTCACTATTTCTCTAGGCAGATTCCCCCTCCTCCCCATTCCTTTTCCCCCCTTTCCCCCATTCCTTTTCCCCCCTTCCCCCCATTCCTTTCCCCCCCCTTCCCCCCATTCCTTTCCCCCCTCCTCCCCATTTCTTCCCCCCCTTCCCCCTATTTCTCTCCCCCTCCCCCCAGATGAACTTTTTTCTCACTTCCCATGTTTCCCCTCTTTCTTTAGGCAGATTTTCCCCCCTCCCTTTTCATCTCTCCACTCTTTCTCATCATTTCTGCCAGTCACAGAACCGTTCAGCCACGGAGACCAGCCAGGATTTGCTCGAGCAGAGCAGGAAAGTTCTCCTCTTACCTGGTCTCCGGCTGGAGCAACTGGCCGCGGCTCCGGGAACTCCAGCAAAGGCAGCAGAGGACCAGCCCTGGGGGAAAGCTGCTCCACTGCTTGACGTCTTACACAGAAAAAGGCCTGAGAGAGGCATTCACGACAGCCCGCGGGGAGAGTGCTAAGCTAATTAGGCTGTAATATACCACTAAAAATAATTTGTTTGTGCTACTAAAACTCGGGGGAAATCTGGCTCAGCAACAAAGCCCAGCTGCTGCTCTCCACTCTGCCTGGAGTCCTTGCAGCTCAGCCTAAGCTACAGGCATGCAGCTGTGAGCTGCTCTGAGTAGCAACAGTTTGCACCTGGGTGATGGGAAGTGAGCTGAGCTGCTGCTCCTTCCTCCTTCCATCGATAGTATCCCTGTGGAACTTCTGCTTCCATGAGCAAAAAGCTGCTCTGTGGTTATTGACATGAATCCTGAACAGGAGAGGGTGCCTCAGGAAAGGGTCTTCTAAGTTCTTCAGCTGGGTGTAGAAGATAGAATCACAGAATGGTTTGGGTTGGACAAGCTCTCTGAGCTCCTCCAGTCCAACACCAACCCAACCCCACCATGGCCCCAAGTGCCGTGGCCACAGGGCTCTGGAACCTCTCCAGGGATGGGGACTCCACCACCTCCCTGGGCAGCCTCTGCCAGTCCTGACCACCCTTGCACCAAAGAAACTTTCCCTCCTCTCCAACCTAAGCCTCCCCTGGCACAACCTCAGGCCATTGGCTCTATCAGCTGATGCTGGGGAGAAGAGCCCAAGCCCAGCTCACTGCAGCCTCCTTGCAGGGAGCTGTGGATCTCATGGCTCTGTAGGTACAGAACTTGACCTGCCAGGTTGTGTCTCCCCTGTTCTGCCTTCACACAGTGTGAGAGGCCTCGGGAGGCTCAGAGTGACACAAAGCAGCACACAGGCTTCTAGCCATGCCCTTGGCCAACCTGCTGTGACTGCTCTCCCAGGCACCAGCAGCTCAGACTGCAACCTCTGCCCAGGAGCTTGGAGACTCGAAGGCTTGAAGCCCAAACTCCACAGGCTGGTATTTGATGTGTTCCCAAGTCCTGCAGACCTTGTCCCCTGCAGGAGCAAGGCCCTAAGAGGAAAATGCCCTCCCAGGAAGGGTTCTCAGGCACTGTCCCAGGCTGCCCAGGGAGGTGGTGGAATCCCCATCCCTGGAGGGATTTAGGACACCTGGATGTGGTGCTGGGGGAGGTGTTTGGTGGTAGAAGCTTAGCAGCAGGGGTGGGATTGTGAGCTCTGGGTGAGCAGCTGGACCTGATGATCTCAGAGGTCTCTTCCAACCTGGGCAGTTTTGTGACTCTAAGAGACAGAACTAATTAAGGAGAATCTAAGTTGTTTAAATCAGTGAGTCAGAACTGGAGCAGTTTCTCATCCCAGTTCTCCCACTAGGAACCTCTCCACTGTAGATCTTCACAAAATGAGAACAGTTATTAAACAGCAATGCCACTTAGGCTCTGGACAGATTAATCAACCTTTCCCCTAATTAAAAAAGCTGAGGCCTCCTGCTAGCAACAGAGAGAGTCCCAGGGCACAGCCACACAGTTCATTATTCCTCTCCTGCTTTCCACAGAAGAATACTGGGCCAGGAGCCCTGAGCAGCCCTTGCATCAGACACATTACAACAAGACACAGAAGTTTAATTAACTGCCATGGTATTAATCAGACCTTCATCGTCATCACCAGCAGTGGCAGGCTGCTGCAAGGCTGGGAGAAAGGCATCTGGTGAAGCTGGACTGTGGACTGCCACAGAGGGGAGAGAAGAACAAAGCACACAGAGAGATGGACACAGAGACAGAGAATTGTTTAGGCTGGAAAGGACCTCCAAGAACATCCACTCCAACCAGCAACCCAACCCCACCATGGCCACCAAACCCTGGCCCCAGCTGCCATGGCCACAGTGTTCTGGAACCCCTCCAGGCATGGGGACTCCACCACCTCCCTGGGCAGCCTGGGACAGTCCCTGACCACTCTGCCACCGAAGAAGTTTTCCCTCACATCCAACCTAAGCCTCCCCTGGCACAATTCCAGGCCCTCTCCTATCACCTGAGACTAAGGAGCAGAGCCCAAGCCCCAGCTCACTGCAGCCTCCTCTCAGGGAGCTGCAGAGAGCAATGAGGTCTCCCTCAGCCTCCTCTGCTCCAGGCTGAACACCCCCAGGGCCCTCAGCTGCTCCTCCCCAGCCCTGTTCTCCAGACCCTTCCCCACTTGCTTGCCCTTCTCTGGCCCTGCTCCAGCCTCTCAAGGTCCTGCTGGGAGTGAGAAGCCTCAAACTGAACCCAGTGCCCATCCAGGGGCACCATCCCTGCCCTGCTCCTGCTGCCCACACCACTGCTGCTCCAGGCCAGGCTGCTGGTGCCCTTCTTGGCCACCTGGGCACCCTGCTGGCTCCTGTTCAGCTGCTGTCAGCCAGCACCTTCACCTTCCACTTCTGGGTCTTTCAAGCTCCCATTGCTCAGACACAGAGATGCAAAGAGGAAACCACCAGCAGCCTTCCAGCACACACAGCCCTCAGTGCAAGCAGTGAGCTACATGTCCTTGTGTGTCAGAAGGGAGACAAGAGGAGAGAGCAGCTCTTCAGGGTGGGATACTGCAGCCCAGGGAGCAGTGGCAGGAGCAGAGCTGATCCTCAGCAGAGCAGAGCCCCAGGCTTTATCGCTGGAGCAGGCTGCGTGGCAGCAGCAGATAACAGTCTGGTGGCAGACACAGCACTGCCAGCCTGGCAACCAGGAGAGCACTTGTGAGACAATGAGGCAGGCAGAGTGGCAGCCTCCTTGCTTCCACACTGAACTGATTGAACAGCTCTGCCCTTGACATAAACCATGAGCTGATTTGTTATTTGTTTGGTGGCTTTTGAAGCCAGCTGCAAGCAGAAGCTCTGCTTTGGAGGCAGCTTTTGGAGGGTTGTCCTCTAGGGGCTTGGGTTGCTGCTGTGGTAATTAGAACTGCCCAGACCCCCAGGGCTGTAAGCTCCACTGAGCAACTGGCACAGCAATGTGCCCTTGTGGCCATGAGGGCCACTGCTGCCCAGGGGTGCATCAGGAGAATTGTCTCCAGCAGGTCTGGGGAGGCTCTCAGTTGGCTGGACTGGGCTCAGAAGGTGTTGCTCAATGCTGCAATAGCTGACTAGTGGCCTGTGATAAGCAGAAGATACCCCAGGATGATACCAGGGTCCTTGGAAGGCATCATGAAGGACACTGAACTCATAAGGGACATTGAACTCCTGGAATGGATCCAGAGGAAGCCACAAAGATGATCAGAGGCTGGAGAACCTCTGCTGTGGGGACAGGCTGGGAGAGTTGGGGCTGCTCAGCCTGGAAAAGGCTCCAGGGAGACCTCAGAGCAGCCTTCCAGTACCTGAAGGGCTCCAGGAGAGCTGGGGAGGGACTTGTGACAAGGGCTGGGAGTGACAGGATGAGGGACAATGGCTTTGAGCTGGGAGAGGGGAGACTGAGAGTGGAGATGGGGAAGAAATTCTTGGCAGAGAGGCTGGGGAGACTCTGGCACAGGCTGCCCAGGGAGGCTGTGGATGTCCTCTCCCTGGAGGTGTTCAAGGCCAGGCTGGATGAGGCCCTGAGCAGCCTGAGGTGTCCCTGCCCATGGCAGGGGGCTGCAGCTGGATCATCTTGAAGGTCCCTTCCAGCCTAACCCCTTCTGTGACTCTCTGAATGTCTGAGTCTGTGGCTCCATGGCAATGCTGAGTGCAGTGCCAGCAGGCACAGGGGTGACACCCAGTGAATGCCATCCACCCTGCTCACAGGGCCAGAGGACAGCCAGAGGCACAATCAAAATGAGGCAAAGAAAGGATTATTCCTCCTGTGCTGTTTGGTGCCAGGTCTGTGTCTGCAGGCACCCAGCCTGGGCTCTCCTGCCCAGCAGTGGAGCTGGGTTTGTGACAGGAGAGCAGTCTGGGGAGCTCCAGGCCCCAGCTGGAAGCGCCACTGGACTTCACAGGAGGGTTTGCTTTGCTCCCCTCTCCTCCTGTGCACAGGCAGTGGAAGTCTGGAGCTGCAGAGCGCCTCTGGAGCAGCTCCATGCCTCCCTGCTCTGCCGGAGGGATGATGCTCGCTGACGAGCGCAGCACCAGAGGTACATAATTAGGAAGGGTGAAAGAAGCTGCATTCAAATTACCCCTGAGCCTAAATGCTTGGCTCTGTATAATTACCTCCAAATTATTTCTGTCAAACACACATTAGAGTTGAGTTAGTAATTTATGTTTTAAAAAGAAAATTAAGAGAATCGAGGAAGAGCTGCAGCAGAATCCTTAATGAGCAGAGCTCCTGCCTTGGCAAAAATGAGCAGGCTTTTGGAGCCAGGAATCAGAGGCACAGAGTGGGGTGGGTTGGAAAGGACCTTCAGGCTCAGCCAGTTCCAGCCCCCTGCCATGGGCAGGGACACCTCCCACCAGCCCAGGCTGCTCAAAGCCTCATCCTTGAACAGCTCCAGGCAGGAGGCAGCCACAGCCTCCCTGGGCAGCCTGTGCCAGAGTCTCCCCACCCTCACTGTCAGGAATTTCTTCCCTCCACCTTCAGCACCAGGCTCTGAGGCTCTGCTGGACAGCAAATCTGCACTCTGAGAGACTCCAGGTCCAGCACCCATCTGGGCAGGCTGATTTCCCACCATGCCCAGTCTGCAGCTGAAAACCTGGGGGATCCTGACCCAGTTCTGCATTGCTGTCCCTTGGTAGCTTTGCTGCTCCCACACCCAGCACTCAGGGCTCTCAAAACCATAACCCTGGCTGGAGCCCAGGGTGTTCTCTGTGCTTCCTTTGCTGAGGGTTAAGGCAGGAGACAAGGGGAAAGAAAAGAACCTTTCTGTCTTCTTCACTGCATTTACAGCTTCACAGATTGCATTGGCTTGGAAGGGAGCCTCAAAGGGCCCAACCCCCTGCAGGCAGCAGGGACAGCTCCAGCTGGAGCAGGCTGCCCAGGGATGCATCCAGGGATGCAGGCTCTCAGCACCAGTCTCCCGTGGTGTTGAGACTCCTTTATCCCCTCACATCTACACCTTTGAGCCCCACTTGGTAAGCTGCAGTAACAGATCCCTCATGGGGCTAATGGGGATGCAGCAGGGGCTTGGTGGGCTGCCAAGAGCAGGGACTGCCTCAGCTCACTGCTGTGGGTGACACAGCTCTGCAGGGCTCAGTGCTGGGAGGGAGAGAGACAGAACACAAATTCTGACACACTTGAGGGGAGAAGGAGCCAGCCCTGCAATTAAGCCTCCCAGTGGTGCTGTGGGGAGGAGAGCAGGAGGCTCCCTCAGCACCCAGGATAAAGGAGTGTAAAGCCAGGGGAGGTGGCTGTCAGACACCAGCCCAGAGTGCACCCACAGAAGGGTTCTCATCGCTTCCAAGCCTCCTGACAGCGCAGGCTTTGCTGCTGACTGCTGTGCCCAGGGATGCCAACTCAAGTGTTTGAGCCCAGAGCCTGCACTAGGGATCAGCCACATGTGTGCCCAGGGCTCTGGAGAGAGGAGAGTCTGGCTGGCTGCATTCCTTTGCTTCCCTTTTACTCCCATCTTCGTATTCTCAGGCCCCAGAGAGTGCACAAATGAAGTACAAAACCAATCTCAGTGGCTTTGGAAAGACTCAGACAATAATCCCAGCACTGGCATGGACAGAATGAACTCAGAGAGTAGCTGCAGAACATTGATGTTGAGAAGCCTGCTACAGGCCAGCAGCTTGCTTTCATCTGCTGATGCTCACAGTCACAGACTGCACTGGGCTGGAAGGGACCCTCCAAGGGCAGTTGTGTGAGGTTCAGCGAGGCCAAGGTCTGGGTCCTGCATTTGGATCACAACAACCTCATGAAGGCTCCAGGCTGGAGGCAGGGTGGCAGGGAACTGCCCAGCAGAAAAGGACCTGGGGGTGCTGGGTGACAGCTGGCAGAAAGTGAGCCACTGTGTGCCCAGGTGGCCAAGAAGGCAACCAGCAGCCTGGCCTGGAGCAGCAGTGGTGTGACCAACTGGAGCAGAGAAGTGATGCTGCCCCTGGGCTGGGCACTGCCGAGTGCTGGGCTCACTTTTGGGCTCCTCACTCCCAGAAGGACACCGAGGAGCTGGAGCAGGGCCAGAGAAGGGCAACCAAAATGGGGAAGGGTCTGGAGAAGAGGGCTGGGGAGGAGCAGCTGAGGGAGCTGGGGGTGTTCAGCCTGGAGAAGAGGCTGAGGGAGACCTCATTGCTCTCTGCAGCTCCCTGAGTTGGGTTGGGCTCTGCTCCCTAGTCTCAGGTGATAGGAGAGGCAATGGCCTGAAGTTGTGCCAGGGGAGGCTTAGGTTGGAGATGAGGAAGAATTTCTTTGGTGCAAGAGTGGTCAGGGACTGGCAGAGGCTGCCCAGGGAGGTGGTGGAGTCCCCATGGCTGGAGGTGTTCAAGGAACCTGTGGATGTGGTGCTTCATGGGGTTGGGTTGCTGGTTGGGCTGCATGATCCTGGAGGCCTTTTCCAACCCAGCCATTGCTTCCTCTTGCACTCCTAGCTGTTCAGAGCACATTTTGCCGTGAAACAGCCCGAGAAAGCTTTCCATCACTTTTTGCATCCCCTCTGCTGTGTTTCTGTCCCAGCTCTCGCTGCCTCCGCGGGCAGCTTCAGGGAGCAGCAGCGCTGCAGGGGTTAATGGCCCTCCCCTGCGCTGCTAATCTGTCCTCTACACCACTGATTAGCATTGAAATAGACTCCCAGCTCCTCCCGGGCCGCCTGACATTAATTTGGTGGCTGCTATTAAAACTGTGACACCTTGCTCGTGTTACCAGGTGATAACACACCGGGAATTTGACAGCTTCCATTGTTCTGCCTGCCCTTGGGACAGCTACAAATGGCAGCAGGGAGCCAAAAAGAAAAAGCCCTGATGCAGGGGGGGAGAAGCTGGACAAGGGTCGGCAATGGGCACTGGCAGCCCAGAAGGCCAAGGGCAGCTGAGCTCCGAGGCACAACTGTCCTGGGGAGGTCCTGCTCCTCTGCACAAAAGCAGGCTGGATGAGGCCCTGAGCAGCCTGGGCTGGTGGAGGTCTCCCTGCCCATGGCAGGGGGCTGGAGATGGATGAGCTTTAAGGTCCCTTCCAACCCAACCCCTTCCAGAAATCTATGGAAACACAACACAAGTGTGTCTGAGAGCAAAGTGCCAGGCTAGGTTTTGTTGTGAAGGAGGAGGTCCAGGTCCCCATGAGAGCATTCAGGCTGTAGGGCACTGCAAGGGGGGTGAAACACCTCGGGTGCCACTGCTGCACTCCACAAGACCAAGTGGTGCCAGTCAGGATGCAGATGTGTCTGCATGGGGGGCAGAAAGCCATGGAAGTTGGCACAGGACACAGGGGGAGAGAGGAACCAGAGGGATCACTCTCCAAGCCAGACTGTTGGATCTTTATAGACTAAAGGCTTTCTCCTGGAAACAGAATCACAGAATGGTTTGGGTTGGAAAA
The DNA here is from genome assembly GCF_014839835.1 of Dryobates pubescens. NCBI lineage: Eukaryota > Metazoa > Chordata > Aves > Piciformes > Picidae > Dryobates > Dryobates pubescens. The sequence goes on from NC_071626.1 coordinate 483,888, forward strand.
GCTCTCTGAGCTCCTCCAGTCCAACCACCAACCCAACCCCACCATGGCCACCAAACCATGGCCACAGGGTTCTTGCACACCTCTAGAGATGGGAACTCCACCACCTCCCTGTGCCAGTGTCTCACCACCCTCACTTCACCCCAGCTTCCTCCTGGGGTCCAACCTAACTCTGCCCTGCTGCAGTTCCAAACCATTGCCCCTGGGCCTATCCCCACAGCCCTTCTGAGCAGTCCCTGTGCAGGTAGATCAGAGAAGTTGCTTCACTTGTCCTTAAACCCTTTAAATGAATGATGCAAACACTGCTCCTCTCCCTTTGGACTCCCAGCACGGTGCCTGGGGGGGCTGGGAGCTCCTCAGATCCGCCTCACCCCAGCCTTCCTGCAGCGAGATCCCAGCTCAGCCTTCCCTTCTGCTGCCCAGCCAGCCCCAGCTCGCTGAGCAGCCTGCCCCAGGTGCTGAGTGCTCACTGGAATGGCTCTACAGCCCCTGGCACACATCCTGCTGCTGCCCAAAGCCGGCGGGGAGCATGGTCCTGCTCAGCATCGATTGCTGCTGCAGCAGCAGGCACAGCTAACTCCTCGAGCTGGATTAAGTAAGAGCAGTTAATGCAGGAGCCCAGCCCAGCCTCCATTGCTTAACCACTTTATCGACCTGCAAAGCAGGATTTGTGTGAGGGCAGAGATTCCACTGCAGCTCTGGGGCTCTGCTCAGCACAATCAGAGAGCTTGCTGCGTGCTGGAGCGGGGCAGAGCCTGTCAGAGCCCAGCTGCTGGGAGAGGCAGGGAATGGATTTCCCAGCTGAGGGCTGTTTCTCTATGCCAGGCAGCTCTTGGTATTGATCCCCCTCTATTTATTTCTAATTTTGTTGTCCCTGATTGAGTTGAGCTCTCAGGCTTGTGATGGCTTTACATGCTGTTAGGATGCAGCATTGTTACACCAAGTGCAAGGTGGCAATGTTCTCGTTTCAAGCTCTAATTTACTCTGATTTGCAACAAATTAGGCTTTCTGGAGCAGCATTTCACTGCAGACAGCCATTTGTTTACTCTGCTTTCCGTGGCACAGACTGCAACTTCCACACTGGGAAGGCAGAGAAGGGGCTTGGGAGCTGCCTCATGGTTACTTTATCAATTAAATATTAACACTTCAGAGCTGAACCTCTGCATGGTCGTGAAAATAGCAAACAAACACAGACATCATCTCATCCTTTCAGTGGCAGGAGACAGGGGGGAGCTCAGGGAGGGTTTCTTCATAGGGTCACAGAATGGCTCAGGTTGGAATGGACCTTAGGGATCACCTACCCCAACCACCTCCCACCTTGGCTTAGAGCAGCTGCTGGGTGATATGGCATTTGTGCTGACCTACTTTTGTAGGGCACAACTCCTGTGGTCATTCAAGATCAGGAGACATAGAATGGGTTGGGTTGGAAAGGGTCTTAAAGCTCATCCAGCTCCAGCCCCCTGCCATGGGCAGGGACAGCTCCACCAGCCCAGCCTGGCCTTCAACACCTCCAGGGAGGGGACATCCCCAGCCCCCCCTGGGCAGCCTCTGCCAGAGTCTGCCCACCCTCACTGTGCACAATTTCTTCCTCATCTCCAGCCTCACTCTGCCTTCCTCAGGCTTAAATCCACCTCCTCCCTCACCCTACCGAAACAGCAATGCAAAAGCTGCTTCCTAGTCAGCAGGGGAAGCTTGGCAAACGATCCCACTCCATGACAGTTCTGTGGAGTGCTTCATGGCAGTGTCCAAACCAGGACTTGGCGACTTGCTGTGCATTCCCAACTGCAAAGAAGCTGTTTCCCCATTAGTGTCATCACTCTTACACCTTCCTTGGCAAAACACAGCCCTGCTGCACTCATGCACCGTGTTTGGCTACAGGGATGAAAGCAAATGAGCTGCAGACGAGTCTGAATGTGCTGGGAGCATTTCAAAGGGAGAAAAAAGGCAAAGCTGAGGTGGGAAAAAAGCTAAGTGCAGAATCTCCAATGGAATCAGCCTCACTGCTCATTGTGGCTGAGGCAGATGAGCCCTCTGGGGCTCAAGGGCTGCTGGTTAGCATTTTATGAATCACAGAGTCACAGAATGGCAGAGCCTGGAAGGGACCTCTGAACATCCAGTCCAACCCCTGCCAGGGCAGGAGCACCCAGGGCAGGGCACACAGAACACAGCCAGGTGGGGTTGGAAAGGCTCCAGAGCAGGAGGCTCCACAGCCTCTCTGGGCAGCCTGCTCCAGGGCTCAGCAGGCTCACACCAAAGGAGTTTCTCCTCATGCTGAGGTGGAACCTCCTGGGCTCCAGCTTGTACCTGTTGGTCCTTGTCCTGCCACTGGGCACCACAAACAGAGCCTGGCACCTACCCCTCAGATGCTCACAGACATTGCTCAGATCCCCTCTCAGCCTTCTCCTCTCCAGGCTAAACATCCCAAGGGCTCTCAGCCTCTCTTCACAGCAGAGATGTTGCAGTCCCTTCATCATCCTCACAGCCTCCACTGGACTCTCCCCAGCAGGTCTCTGTCCCTGTGCCCTGGGGAGCCCAGAACTGGACACAGCATTGCAGCTGTGGTCTCAGCAAGCCTTCTGTGGAGGCATCTTGGAACATTTAACCCAAACTGAATCAGCTGTTTCCCAGGAGGCAAAACCAGCAGCAGAAATCATGCTCAAAGGTCAACATTTAGATCATTTTAACCACATTTCACACTCATATCTTTACACCCCACCCACCCCCCGTGGCTGTCCCCTCCCTGGAGCTGCTCAAGGCCAGGCTGGATGAGGCCCTGAGCAGCCTGGGCTGGTGGAGGTGTCCCTGCCCGTGGCAGGGGGTTGGAGCTGGGTGAGCTTTGGGGTCCCTTCCAACCCAACCCATTCTGGGATTCTAACACCCCTGCAGCTGGAGTTTGTGACTGATCACTCTAAAACCCAAGCAAGTTTGCTGCCATTACTGTTTCTCTCATTGAGCTTTTCTCAGCAGGCTACCATCAGAACCCCAAAGGTGTGGTTCTTCAGACACAAACCAGTGATTTTACTCACATGAATGGTTTCTAGGAAATTAGCTGCTCCTTCCTTTTTTTCCTGCTGTGTTTTTGGCTGCATTTCAGTAATTTTTGTTTGCTTCTCTGCTACAAAGATGTTTCTGTGCCCTGGATCACTAACAGGCTCAGGAACACAACCAGAATCTGGGCCAAGCTATAAATAAGGTGAATGCTTGGAAAGAATTTAGAATGAGTACAGCTGAAGTAGGCACAGAGGAGGGGTCAGAGCCTCCCTCACCTTCTGTACAGGAGGAGGGGTCAGAGCCTCCCTCACCTTCTGTACAGGAGGGGTCAGAGCCTCCCTCACCTTCTGTACAGCAGGAGGGGTCAGAGCCTCCCTCACCTTCTGTACAGCAGGAGGGGTCAGAGCCTCCCTCACCTTCTGTACAGGAGGGGTCAGAGCCTCCCTCACCTTCTGTACAGCAGGAGGGGTCAGAGCCTCCCTCACCTTCTGTACAGCAGGAGGGGTCAGAGCCTCCCTCACCTTCTGTACAGCAGGAGGGGTCAGAGCTTCCATCACCTTCTGTACAGGAGGGGGGGTCAGAGCCTCCCTCACCTTCTGTACAGCAGGAGGGGTCAGAGCCTCCCTCACCTTCTGTACAGGAGGGGTCAGAGCCTCCCTCACCTTCTGTACAGGAGGGGTCAGAGCCTCCCTCACCTTCTGTACAGCAGGAGGGGTCAGAGCCTCCCTCACCTTCTGTACAGCAGGAGGGGTCAGAGCTTCCATCGCCTTCTGTACAGGAGGGGTCAGAGCCTCCCTCACCTTCTGTACAGGAGGGGTCAGAGCCTCCCTCACCTTCTGTACAGCAGGAGGGGTCAGAGCCTCCCTCACCTTCTGTACAGGAGGGGGGGTCAGAGCCTCCCTCACCTTCTGTACAGGAGGGGTCAGAGCCTCCCTCACCTTCTGTAGCCAGCATGGACTAACTCCAGCTCCAGTGCCAAGCTTTGTGCCTGTGGGCTTCATTTGAGGGGTACTTGCACAAAACTCTGCTCTTCATCCCACTGCTTGGTGAGCAGAAGAGGGAGAACTGAGAACTTAGGGCTTGTTTCTAAGACACATTGAGATTCTGAATTCCATCCCCATTCCCTGGGGACACAGCCTGCTAAACCCCCAGGGAAATGTTCATTCAGGTTTTTCCTGCTGTAACTTGGTAGCTTTCTCAAGCAGCTGTGTGTGGAAGGTGCTCAATCTCAGTGCCTGAGAGAGTCTGTAAGTAGCCCAGCAGAGGTTTGTGCAGGGCCAGGGTCTTTCACATTGCCACTGCCTTTGCCTTGCACTTCAGAGCCTGCTGGGGAGGTTGGGGGTAGGTTGCCATACTGCAAATGACAGCAGTGTAAAGTCCTTGGCCAGTGGCCTCAGCATTTCCCTTCCTGCTTGGCAGCTGTGAGACAGCAGAAGCTTTGAGTTTCTCTGGGATGAGGAACCCCTTGGGTAGCACAAATAAAGCACTTCCAGATTCCTGGGTCAGGCACATTTTGTGCAGGGTTATGGAATCACAGAATCAGTTCAGCTGCAGAAGCCCTCCCAGCTCTCCCAGCCCAACCAGTCCTTAGCCCTACCAAGGCTGGGGCTAAGCCATGGCCCTCAGCACCACAGCTCTGCCTCTCTGAAACACCTCCAGGCATGGGCATTCAGCCACCTCCCTGGGAGCCTGGGCCAGGCTCTGAGAACCCTTTCAGGGAAGCAATTTCTTCTGATGTCCAACCTGAACCTCCCCTGGTGCTGCCTGAGGCCATGGCTTCTGCTCCTGTCTCTTGTTGGAAGATACCACAGAGACACACACAGACACAGAGGGAATCCTAACCTTTGGGAAAGATCTCTGAGATCGAGTCCAACCTTCTGCCCTACAGCTCCATGACCACTGCAGTGTGTCCTGGATGACACAGCTGTCATCCTCTGAACCCCTGCAGGGCTGGGGACTCCACCACCCCCCTGGGCAGCCTCTGCCAGTCCCTGACCACTCTTGCACCAAAGACATTTTTCCTCCTCTCCAACCTAAGCCTCCCCTGGCACACTCCAGGCCATTTCCACTCCTTCTAGCACCTGAGACCAGGGAGCAGAGCCCAACCCCCACCTCGGGGAGCTGCAGAGAGCAATGAGGTCTCCCTCAGCCTCCTCTTCTCCCAAGCACAGGATGCTGTCAGGGTGATCAATGCAGGAGGATCTTTCTGCCCCTCAGAACATGCACACAGGGACATTTTCCTCCCTCTGCAGACACTGCCAAGCCAGAGGAACATCAGTCAATGCTATCCTCAGGGACTCTGCTATTTAAAGCTGCCTAATATGGAAAAATTGCTGAGCAAGCATGGCCAGACACTGGGGGCTCATCTCCCAGGCACCTTCCAGGCTGCAGGAAAGGATTATTGCTTTATGAGCTGCTTGAACACTCTATCAATATTGATCTTAGCAGGCAATTAAAGATTCCCCAGCCCTGTTTTCCTGAGCAAACTGCTTTGAGATTCTACAGGAGAGAAGATTCTGCACCTTCACTCTGAGCCCCCACCTGGAGCGCTGGGTCCTGGAGCGCTGGGTCCTGGAGCGCTGGGTCCTGGAGCGCTGGGTCCTGGAGCGCTGGGTCCTGGAGCGCTGGGTCCTGGAGCGCTGGGTCCTGGAGCGCTGGGTCCTGGAGCGCTGGGTCCTGGTGTCACTCTTGCCCAAAGGCTTTCCAGAGCCATGCAGACATGAACTCGGGGAGGATTTGAGCTCCTTCTGGATTCCTCTCTCCTGTAACCCAGATCACACTCTCAGGTTTCTCGTTGGCTTCACCCCTCTTACCCAGTCCCAGGATTACAGAAGGCCAGAACACAGCTCCAAGGGCAGCTAAACCTGCCATTGAAACCCAGGCTTGGGCAAAACAGAGAGTGAACAGAGCTCCAGAGGAAAGCCCCCGGGGCTCTGCCCCTGCCTGCTCTCCGGGTTGTTGAAGACCCAGGAAAAGCAGAGCTGGAAACAGCTGCCGAGGAAGCCTGCAGCCCCTCTCTGCAGGCTGCCGCTCTGGGCTGGGCTGACTAATAACTTTTAAGCGCTAATAAATGGCCCAGCAGCGTCGGTTGCAGGGTGACTAATGGCAGGCAGCATTGGCTGGGACGTTAACTGAAAGGCCTCAGCAGATCCCTTGATTTATCACTCATCGAAGGAAAATACTTCTTTGTTATTCCTCTGACATCAACTGCTGAGCAGTCATTTGAATTAGTCTGGGCTGGAACCTTCAAAACGCGACCCAGCCTGCAGTTAAGGGGCAATGAAATGCTTCCTTTATTCAATTTATAGCTGGCTACTTAATTCTGAGGCTTATGTGAGCCCGTGCAGACCAAACACAACCAACTACATTGATTTTTCTCCCACACTTTTCAAACCCAGGTGAATAAAATCCTCTCCACTGCAGACTTGTTTGTGAGAGAAATGTAAATAATCTGCACCTTGGTGTTCCCAGGACATCAGTCAAGCAGCTGCTGAGGCATTGGATGTGCTGCACAGCACTCAGCTGCAGCCTGCCTGCCTCCTGCCTGCCTCCTGCCTTCCTCCTGCCTTCCCATTCGGTGCAGAGGGACTCTGGGTTCCAGCGAGTCCCTGGCTGTCTAGAGCCAGGCATCAGCTTCAAGCAGAGTAGTCTGGGCTGGAAGGGACCTCAAAGCTCATCCAGCTCCAGCCCCCTGCCATGGGCAGGGACACCTCCCACCAGCACAGGCTGCTCAAGGTCTCACCCAGCCTGGCCTTGAACACCTCCAGGGCGGGCACAGCCACAGCCTCCCTGGGTGACCTGTGCCAGTGCCTCCCCACCCTCACTGTCAATTTCTTCCTCATCTCCAGCCTCAGTCCAGAGCCAGGCAGACGTGTCCAAGAGCCCCTAGTTCCCTCTCTTGTTGAGCAGCTTGGCAGGCTGCAGGAGCAGGAGCTGGGACCCTCCTGCAGCCAGGATCAGCTCTGCTGAACAGGGCTGAGAATAACCAGGGGGACAGCAGCGCAGAGCAGAGGGATCTGATCTCCTTGCATCGGCTCGGCACAAGCAGCGGCTCGCGCGGAGGCTGCTCTTTGATTGTGATTCAAATGGATTTCAGTGGCAAATTGGATGTGGTCATGCTTCATAAGAACACATTTCATGAAGCCAGCTGAATTGCCTACCTTTACAAATTGATATGGAGCAGGAGAGAAGCTTCATTTCATGCAGCCTCTGAAATACCCACACAGAAATCTGCCACTGGCTCCTGCGAGCCAGCTGGGGCACTAACGCAGCACCAAAGGGTTCCACCTCAGCAGACGCAGCAGGAGCTCTCCTCTTATTTATCTGTCTCGTTTTGGGGGTCTTTATCACGCTTTCATTCATCATATTTTTACTCATCACATTTTTGTTCCTCCTGTTTTCATTAATCCTGTTTTATTCATCTCACTTTTGTTCATCACATTTTTATTCCTCATGTTTTTACTCATCACATTTTTATCCCTCACGCTTTTGTTCACCCCTGTTTGCCTTTATCACATTATTATTTATCACATTTTCCCTTATCAGCTTTTTATTTATCATCTTCTCAGCTGTTGTGTTTTCCCCTCTGCTACCAAGTGGTATTTAAAATGTAATCTCCTCGGGTTCCTGAAAACACTTCAATTATTTTCCCTGCAACTCTCCTCACTCTTCCTCTGCCTCCACTTCCTGCTTGATTCCTGTGATGCTTCTTTCAAGTTAATCTTTTTCAAGGTAATTTGAAATGATTCTTCACTCCTCAGATACTGAAAATGAACTTAATGGGGGGAAAAAAGAGAGAGAATTCTGTTTGCTTTGTCTCTTTCTTCCTGGAAGGTTCAATAAAGCAGAATTTGCTGGCTTCATCCTGCACCTCTCACAGGACTCAGCACAGCACTCTCTGCACTGCTTCACTCAGATCAAAAACCTTGGAGGGCAAATAGCCTTATTTTAAAGTCAGCCAGGCACTGAAAACTCTTAGTTACAACCCCCCTGAAATGCTTTATTGGGGGAGGAAGAATTAAGCTTTGCAAGAAACCAATATTCATCATTCCTTAAGGCAGCAAATGATCATCTGCTCAGCCTGGAGAGGAGCAGGCTCCAGGGAGACCTCAGAGCTGCATTTCAGTGTCTGCAGGGGAGCTGCAGGCAGCTGGGGAGGGACTGCTCAGAAGGGGCTGTGGGGATAGGCCCAGGGGCAATGGTTTGGAACTGCAGCAGGGCAGAGGTAGGTTGGACATCAGGAGGAAGCTCTGCACAGGGAGGCTGGGGAGACACTGGCACAGGCTGCCCAGGGAGGGGGCTGAGGCTCCATCCCTGGGGACATCCAAACTCAGCCTGGCTGTGTCCCTGGGCAGCCTGCTCCAGCTGGAGCTGTCCCTGCTGCCTGCAGGGGGTGGACAGGATGCCCTTGGAGGCTCCCCTCAAGCCAATGCACTTTGTGATCTGCAAAGTATTTCAGTTCTTATGGAACTAAACTGGGGAAAGCCATTCTCATGCTGGGCTTAAGAAGAAGTTTTTGCTCAAATGACTATTTTGTGCTAATCTAGGGAGTAGTCTTCTTATTGAAGCTCTCTCTATTATTCATCCACTCCAGCATATTGACTCTTTGGTACTATATTTAGCCCCCCAGCATACCAACATTTCCCAGTGTTAGCAGTACATTAATATCTCCACTTGTAAATCATCTGCTGACAAAAATACCACAATCCTCCCACAGTAGTCTAAAACTATAAAGCCAGAAAGTAGGAATCCAAATGAGGCTTCCAAAAGGCTAAACTGCAAAATTTGCAAGGTATACCTAAAAAAAAGAGCCACCAACAAAACCAAACCCCAGAGCCCCCCTACAAACCCAGAAACAGAGCTGCTATTCGAGGAGGCTGCTCCCACTGCACAGAACCAACCTGCTCCTCATTAATTTGCAGGCTAAAAATGCTCTTTTTGCCCTGTTAGAATGTGGGTCCTGGCAGACAGCTACAGTGCCAGCTTCTCCCCAGGGGCCGTGTCCTGCAACACACAACCTTGGAATCACTTCAGGTGGAAAAGCTCTCTGAGCTCAGCCACTCCAACCACCAACCCAACCCCACCATGGCTCCAAGAGCCGTGGCCAAACATTTCTTGAACCCCTCCAGGGATGGGGACTCCACCACCTCCCTTTGCCAGTCCCTGACCACTCTTGCAGCAAAGAGATTTTCCCTCCTCTCCAACCTGCCCCCCAGCTGGCACAGTCTCAGGCCAGCTGTAGCAATAAAGCTTCCTCAAGGAGCAGGAGAAGGAAAAAGGGTTGACATCCACATGGAAAAGTAGGTTGTGAAGTAAAAGAGAGATGGGGAAGGGAAGGGGAAGGGAAGGGGAAGGGAAGGGGAAGGGAAGGGGAAGGGAAGGGGAAGGGAAGGGGAAGGGAAGGGGAAGGGAAGGGGAAGGGAAGGGGAAGGGAAGGGGAAGGGAAGGGGAAGGGAAGGGGAAGGGAAGGGGAAGAAAAACAGGAACTGAGAAGAGAAATGAAGGTTGGGCAGATAGAAGGAGGTTGGGAAGGATGAAAGGAGCTTGGGAAGAAAAAGAGGAAGTTTTGAAGAAAAATGGAGGCTGGGAAGAGAAAAAGAGTCTGGGAAGGTGGAAAAAAAGAAGCTGTGAAGATAAAAGGTTGGGAAGAAAGGTGTTGGGAAGAACAAAAAGAGTTTGGGAGCAAGCAAGGGGATTTGGAAGATAAAAAGGGGTTGTGAGAAACGATGGGAGGTGGGAAGAAAGCCAGAGGTTGGTGAAGGTGCCAGAGAGATCCACGCTGCGGCCAGGTCTGGCCCTTGTTGGAGGTGGAGCTCGGGCAGCCTCTGGGCTCCGTTCTGGGCTTGGTACCCACAGAGCTTCCAAGGTGGGGGAGCCTGAGTGGCAGTAAGTGCCAAGGCAAGGTGAGGCTGGGTGGGTTTGCCCCCACCTCTTTCCATGCCCTTTTCTCCCAGGCACTCAGGTTTTCAGCTGTGGTCCACACTGATGCAAAGCTGCTGCTCCCCTTCCCTCACAGCAGCGAACCAAAGCCCTGCAGAGGCCTCGGGCTGTACAAAGCAGCCAAACCTCTCGGACAGTTTTTCACTCATACATTTGAGGTTCACTTCCCTTACCCCAAACCCTTCCTGTAGTGAAAACTCAGCATTGCTGGGGAGCCAAGGCAGAGGAGCTTGGGTGAAAGGATTCTAATATCAGCCAGTTTTGTCTTATTATTATATCTGTTTCCAAGGGCTTGAGAGTTAATATTTGCCTTCTTCCAAAGAGGCAAAGGAAAATGAATTCCTTTTCCTGAGACCACACAGAGCTGTGCTGGTAGTCAACAAAAATATTGGGAGTGCTGTTGCCTGGCAACCTCCATGTGAGGAAAATGAGATTCCTGAGCACAGCCCCTCTGTAGCTGCAGATTCTGGGATCCCTATGAGAAACTGAAGGCTGCAGTGCTGCTGCCAGACAATGAACTCAGCCTCCTGTGAAGTATCCTCTGACACGTGAGAGTCAGACCCACAGCCTTCGTTGTCCAGCGAGCCAAAATAAGCCAAGGTCTAAAGATACTAAAGGATGGGGAGGGGGAACTCAAAGTGGGACCCACCCCCCGAGGGAGCACCACATCCACCCTCAGCAGTGAGCTCTCAGCTGTTCCCAAAACGCTGCCAGGGCTTGGAGTTGGCTTTTGGATCAGTGGCAAATTTGCTGCCTGAAGGAGGTGACCTTGGTTTACCAAAGCACAGCAGTGTGTGGGGGGCGAACTGTGTCTGTACCTCAGTGAGGTTAGTGCTGGTTCTTGGGTTACAGTCCTGGAACCACAGGATGGGTTGGGGTGGAAGGGACCTCCACAGACCATCCAGCCCAACCCCCCTGCAGCATCTGCACCACTTCATCTAGGCCCTGTGTGTGACAGAGAGCAACTGAGTAATATCCTTGCACTGGATGCAAGTGTCTGTGACTTACAGCTACTTGTTTTCATCACAGGATGGGGAAGGTTGGAAAAGACCTCTAAGGCCTTCAAGTGCAACCTCCCTATAGGCTGCACCTGATGCTCTCTGAGGTCTTTTCCAGTCTGGTTGGTTCTCTGATTCTTCCACATTTTCCATCTGTTATTTACATAGAGAGTCTTAGAATGGGTTGGAAGGGACCTGCCAGGGCCACCCAGTCCAAGCCCCCTGCGCTCAGCAGGGACACCTCCACGGCATCAGGTTCCCAGAGCCCTGTCCAGCCTCACCTGGAGTGTCTCCAGGGATGGAGTCCCAGCCACCTCCCTGGGCAGCCTGTTGCAGGGTTCCTCACACGCAGTCTGAGCCTGCTGTGCTCTCCTCAAACCCTTGCCCTGGCTGCACAGCCGTGCTACACGCTCAGACCGGGCTTAGAAGCACTGCAGGTTTCAATTAGTGGTTCTGGCTGAAAACAGCAGCAGTGTGTTAATTAGTGAGAAGCAATTTGCACTTCTCAACTTGCCTATCTTACTCCCATTCTCTTTCCCCCCAACCCCTCTCCTTGGGTAGTTTTTAATTGGAGAAAATAACATCATTTTGATTTTTGTCCAGCTCCTCTCATCTCTGCATTAGCTCTAATTGCTGCTCCTGAGGGGGAGCAGCACCAAGCACTCTGCCTCCCCTACAGCTGATGTGGAAATAACAAAGGCACAGAGGCCCTGATCCTGCAGCAAAGCCCCACAGACCCTGACGGCAGGGGGCAGAAATGGAGTGCATGGGAGGTGTCTGACTGCTAAAGGACACCTGGGCATGGGATGGCTGGCACACCTGGGCATGGGATGGCTGGCACACCTGGGCATGGGATGGCTGGCACACCTGGGGTGTGGGATGGCTGGCACATCTGGGCATGGGATGGCTGGCACACCTGGGGTGTGGGATGGCTGGCACACCTGGGCATGGGATGGCTGGCACACCTGGGCATGGGATGGCTGGCACACCTGGGGTGTGGGATGGCTGGCACACCTGGGCATGGGATGGCTGGCACACCTGGGCATGGGATGGCTGGCACACCTGGGGCATGGGATGGCTGGCACACCTGGGGCGTGGGATGGCTGGCACATCTGGGCATGGAATGGCTGGCACACCTGGGGTGTGGGATGGCTGGCACACCTGGGGTGTGGGATGGCTGGCACACCTGGGCATGGGATGGCTGGCACACCTGGGGCATGGGATGGCTGGCACATCTGGGGTGTGGGATGGCTGGCACACCTGGGGCATGGGATGGCTGGCACACCTGGGCATGGGATGGGATGTGAATGAGGCCAAGCAGGTGAAGCCAGACAACAACCTTGCTCCAAGGGAAAGCTGCTCTGAGGCTGACTTTGGGGGTTTGGGGTTGGCTTTTTTTCTGTACAAACCTTAACACAGAGGGAGGGGAAAAAAATCAAATCAGTGTAGAAAACTGCAATGGGCCAGAGAAGAAAACTGTTGCAGCATCTAAACCTCTTCATCTGGAGCCTGTGTGTAACACAGATCAATTGATCATCACTGCAGGAGATCAAAGGATCTCTGATTCACATCTACTTACTTTTATGCAGCACCACAGGATGGGGAAGGTTGGGAAAGACCTCCAAGGACACCAGGTGCAACCTTCTATGTTTTCTATCTACTGTTTATGCAGAGAACCATAGAATGGGTTGGGTTGGAAGGGACCTCCAAAGCTCATCCAGTCCAAGCCCCCTGCAGCCAGCAGGGACATCCTTCACCAGAGCAGCTTGCTCAGAGGCCTCTCCAGGGATGGAGCCTCAACCACCTCCCTGGGCAGCACTGCAGGTGAGGTCTGAGCAGAGCAGAGGGGCAGGACCCCCTCTCTCCATCTCTGGCAATGGGCACTGGCAGCCCAGAAGAGGGCAGCTGCTGCCCTTGGCCTTCTGGGCTGCCAGTGCCCGTTGCTGGCTCCTGCCCAGCTTCTCCACCTCCCCAAGCACCACTGCTTGGGTTCAGGCACAGCTGCTGACTTCCTAATCAGCATTCTTTCCCTTTCCCACTACAGATTCTGCAGGAGGGAGCTGGTGGTGGTGGTGCTGGGACAGATTTGTTCCAAAACTGCTCTGGAGTTCTATTGAGTTCATTAAAATACAGCAGTGAGTGAGGACCTGCTGAGCAGCAGGAGGAGGGCTTTTTCCCCCCATACAAATGAGGCCACGGAGGATTTCCACTGTGGAGCTGATCATTAAGAATTCTCATCATCTGAAATTCCACACTCCACAGGGGCTGCTCTCATGCCTCCATCATTCTGCACATAAGAGGAGGATGACAGGAGAATTTTGAGAGAGGCTCCATGGTCACAGAGATTTCAGGCTTTCCTCCCAGATCCTGCACTGGGGTCACAACAACCTCAGGACTGCTCCAGGCTTGGGGCAGAGTGGCTGGAAACTGCCCAGCACAAAAGGACCTGGGGGGGCTGGGTGCCAGCAGCTGAAGGTGAGCCAGGGGTTGCCCAGGTGGGCAAGAAGGGCACCAGCAGCCTGGCCTGGAGCAGCAGTGGTGTGATAGGAGCAGGGCAGGGATTGTGCCCCTGGACTCGGCATGGGTGAGGCTGCACCTTGAAAACTGAGCTCTGTTTTGGGGGTTCTCACTCCCAGAAGGACACTGAGGAGCTGGAGCAGGGTCAGAGAAGGGCAACCAAGCTGGGGAAGGGTCTGGAGAACAGGGCTGGGGAGGAGCAGCTGAGGGCCCTGGGGGTGTTCAGCCTGGAGAAGAGGAGGCTGAGGGAGACCTCATTGCTCTCTGCAGCTCCCTGAGAGGAGGCTGCAGTGTGGTGGGGGTTGGGCTCTGCTCCCCAGTCTCAGGTGATAGAAGGAGAGGCAATGAGCTGGAGTTGTGCCAGGGGAGGGTGAGGTTGGAGATGAGGGAAAACTTCTTTGATGCAAGAGTGGTCAGGGACTGGCAGAGGCTGCCCAGGGAGGTGGTGGAGTCCCCATGCCTGGAGGGGTTCCAGAACCCTGTGGCCAGGGCACCAGGGCCATGGTTGGGTGGTCATGGTAGGGTTGGGTTGCTGGTTGGACTGGGGAGGAGCAGCTGAGGGACCTTGGGTTGTTTAGCCTGGAGGAGAGGAGGCTGAGGGAGACCTCACTGCTCTCTACCATTCCCTTTGAGGGAAGGCACAGGGAGGGAGTTCCATGCAGCACTTGGCTGCTTTCTGAGCTCCCACCATTAATTAGCAGAAGCAGAGACTTGCTCTAAAAGGCAGAATGATGAAGAACAGTGAAAGTTCCACTGGGATTAATTTAAACAGAGGCTTTCAGGGAATGTGCTGCTGGGAGCTGCTTTCCCAGCCCCCGTGCAGGAAGGGACAGGCTCAGCACGGTGCAAGCAGCTTTTCAGCAAAACCCTTGCTTGGAGCAAGGAGCACTCAGAGAAGACTTTCCTTGCCTTTTGTTTCCCCAAGACCTGTGCCCTAAGGCAGCGTTTTGGGCCCAGTGAAGGGTTTACAAATTGGGAGTGAAAATCCTATTAGCATTTTTTGGTTTAGTGTTGTCACTGCTGCCTGGTAACAAAAGCAAAACCATCTCAGCTCAGGGGGAAGCTAAACAGAGCCCTGGAAGCAAGGGGGGCACAGAGGTGTGCCAGGCAAGAGTGTGCAGGGAGAGAGGTGAATCCAGGAGCCCATTTCAAATGGGAATTGATAAATTTAACAGAAACCACTAAACATTTGCACAGCCAAGGGAGATCAGGGGGCTGAGGAGCTCAGGTGGTGAATGGCCAGCAATGACACTGCACTGCTAAGGCTGGAAAATCAAAGGCTGCTCCTTTTCATTCCCCTTTGTCTTCCAGATACTTCTGAAAACGTTCCGAGTCACAGGATGGGTTGGGTTGGAAGGGACCTGGAAGATCATCCAGCTCCAACCTTCCTGGAGCTAGCAGGGATGCCTCCTGCTCGAGCAGGCTGCTCGAGGCCTCACCCTGCAAGCACAGGCTGAGGGAGCTGGGGGTGTTCAGCCTGGAGAAGAGAAGGCTGCAGGGAGAGCTTAGAGCAGCTCCCAGTCCCTGCAGGGGCTACAAGAAGGCTGCAGAGGGACTGTTCCCAAAGGCCTGCAGGGACAACCCCAGGGGCAATGGTTTGAGACGAGAGCAGAGCAGATTGAGGTTGGATGTGAGGAACAAGTTCTGCAGCAGGAGGCTGCTGGAACACTGCAGCAGGTTGCCCAGGGAGGTGGTTGAGGCTCCAGCCCTGGAGATAGTCAAGGTGAGGCTGGAGAGGGCTCTGAGCAGGCTGCTCTGGTGGAGGATGCCCCTGCTGAGTGCAGGGGGTTGGACTGGATGAGCTGTGGAGGTCCCCTCCAACCCACCCCAACCCACTCTATATTCCAGGGGCTCACATGCCAGCATTGATCACCTACAGACCAGGAGAAGTGAGAAACCAACCAATACATTGATTGATCTCTCATCTGTGTTTGATCAGGCAATCCCTCAGCAGCAGCAAACAGAACACTTCCCTTGGCACCCAAAGCAAAGCCCTGGCAGGCAGGGAATCTTCAGCCTTCTACACCCAACTCTTGGCTTCTCTTTTGCCTCCTTCCCACTAAGCCTTCCCCACTCATCAAGTCCACCACCAAGGGTGTGTATGGTGATGCTGCCCTTGGAACATAGGAGGCTGAACAAACCAACAGAAGGACCCCAAATGAAACACAAACCCTCCCAGCCCTGGTGACTCCTGCCCCAGAGCAGCAGCTGGAAGCAAGGGCTTCAGCAGGCTGCATCCTGTGCTCACAATCCATTTCTGTTGCACCAGGCCGAGGTAAATCAACCACTCCCTGAAGCACCTTGCAGCTGCAGAGCAGAAGTCCCAGTTCCCAGATGCAAATGAAAGACAAGGACCAATAAAGGTGCTGGAGAAGGCAGCACAGGTCCCAAGGCAGCGAGACTCAGCCCCATGGATTTACCACACCCTGCACTGCATCTGCAGCTCAGCTCTGCTGCAACACTGCCAGCTACAATCTCACCTTAGGAACGATTAATTATGGGCTGAGTTATGCCCTAAAGGCTCCAGAAGCACCACAAATGATAACTGATACCAGCTTAGCAGGGCTGTAATTGCAGCAGCGATACACAGAGCCCCTGGAACAGCGAGGGAGACATGGAATGTAGCCACAGGTCTGGCTACAGAGCAGACAGGCCTGGGAGTGAAGAGGGAAGGGAGAAAGGAAAGAACAGGGGAAAGAAAAGTGGGAAAGGGAGAGAGGGGGAAAATGAAAATGGAAATAAGGGGGAAAAAGAAAAATATGGAAGAAAAAGATGAAGAAAGAATGCAAAAGAGGGAAAGAGGGAAGGAGAGAGAGAGGGAGAGAGGATGGGA
The DNA here is from genome assembly GCF_014839835.1 of Dryobates pubescens. NCBI lineage: Eukaryota > Metazoa > Chordata > Aves > Piciformes > Picidae > Dryobates > Dryobates pubescens. The sequence goes on from NC_071626.1 coordinate 500,163, forward strand.
GGGAAGGGAAGAAGGGAGGAAGTGAAGAAGGAGAAAGAAGAAGAAAGAAGAAGAAAAGGAAGACAGAAGAAAGGGGAAAAGAGGAGAAGCCAGAAGAAGGCAGAAGGCAGCAGAGTGGGGCCGGTGAGTGCTGTGCCGTTCCGAGTAAGGGCTCGGCTGGCTCCAGCAGCAGCCCGGGCGGGCTGCTGCCCCCCTGCTGCTGCCCCCCTGCTGCTGTCCCCCTGCTGCTGTCCCCCTGCTGCTGCCCCCCTGCTGCTGTCCCCCTGCTGCTGTCCCCCTGCTGCTGCCCCCCTGCCGCTGCCCCCCTGCTGCTGTCCCCCTGCCGCTGCCCCCCTGCTGCTGTCCCTCGCTGCTGCCCTGCGCTCGGTCACGTCCCAGCAGCGCACAGGAGCCAGCCATGCTCTGCCAGCAGTCCCCTGCCAGCGCTGGCAGCGGAGGTCTGTGTGCCGCAGCCCTGGCAAGCGGAGATGATCACTCACCCTGAGCATGTGCTCGATGCAAAGAGACTAAGAGGGACTCATTAAGCCTCCCCTGGCTCTGCCGAGCAGCTCTCGAGCCACAGTAAGAATCTATCACCTGCTGCTGGCTCTCCAAAGCGAGGAGAAAGAGCCCCCAGGCAGGAGAATCCTCATCTTCTCCTCAGCTGAAGCACCTTGGTGCATGTTAGGCACAGGCAGAGTCTTGCTTTAGTCCTGAGAGGTCAGCCTTTGGGTTTGGGATAAAAGGGAGGCAGCAGCACCTGCAGCCTGCCTGTGCCCCTCCAGCTCCTGCAGTGCTCTGCTGTGTGTTGCCTGCTTTGCCCTTGCCTTGCCTCCAGCTGCAAGCATGAAGATTGGCAAACGAAAAAGCCACAAAATCAGAGCTACCTCTGTGCACCATCATCTTACAAGGACTGTGCCACACTTGGGAGAGACTGCAAGGAATGCAGTGCCAGAACCCTGGCAGCACAGCAGAGATGGTCACAGAGCTGGCAGCACCAGGGCTGCACCTCCAGACAAAGGAATCCAGCACGATCCATCAGGGCTCAGGACCAGGGAAGGATGAAACCTGGACTGGAGCCACAGAACTGTAACATCACTTTGGTTGGAAAAAACCTTTAAGGTCACCAAGCCAACAGCTGAGCTGGGGGAGGATGAGATAGGAGCCTCGGGACAGGCTGGGAGCAGAGAGCAATGCAGTGAGCAGCCAGGGCGACAGGCACAGAAATGATTCCCTTGCTCAGCCTCCTCCTAACAGCTGCACCAGTGCAAGGCCACAGGGCTGCAGGGACAAGAGCTCTTGAAACCTGGCCAAGGTACCTCAGGTGCCCCAGAAGAGCAGCAGGGTGTGGAGGTGAGAGGATTCAAGTGGGAAAAAGCAGACTGGAACCAGCAATGAAGCAACCCAAGGACACTGAGAGCCCTGCAGCAAGATAACTTGGAAGGGTTTGAAGGGCTTGTGGTGCCTGAGCATGAACCAAGCCATCTCCACTCTCCCCAGGGCTGTCTCTGCTGTGGCTAAGAGCTGGCAGTCTGCAAGCTCTCCTGAGCAGGAGCTGACATAAAACACCTGGTTGGGTTTTTTCCCCCCATTCCACTCTGGTTTCAGCTCTGCAGACCTGCTTTGCCTCCCTGCAGAGGGGTTTCAGAGGTTCTCAGAACAAAGGAAGGAAGCTGATGACAATTTTCAGTTCAAGCTGAGCCAAAGATGAAGCTCAAGGGTTTTATGCAGCAAGTTTGGGTCAGTGCAACCCAGAGCAGGATAACAGTGCACAAGCCTTAGAGCCAGGCAGCTTAAACACACCGAGGCCTTCCCTTATGCAGAAGAGCTCCACTGACATAAAAGCCTTTAGTGATTCAGATGAGCTGAAACCAGTACAGCCCCAGGAATGTTCTAGATCATTCAGAACTGAAAAGCAACCCAAAGTCTTTCCTGGAACACTGTGGCTGCTTGCAGTGCTCTCAGCCAGGTGTTGTGCTGGGCAGTGTGCATTTCAGCCTGATTCAGCCAAGCTGATGGGAGAAATCACCACAGAATTGTTTGGGCTGGAAAAGCTCCCTGAGGTCCCAAGGTCCCTCAGCTGCTCCTCCCCAGTCCCACCACCAACCCAGCACCACCATGGCCACCAAACCATGACCCCAGGTGCCATGGCCACAGGGTTCTGGAACCCCTCCAGGCATGGGGACTCCACCACCTCCCTGGGCAGCCTCTGCCAGTTCCTGACCACTCCTGCAGCAGAGAAATTGTTCCTCCTCTCCAACCAAACCCTCCCCTGGCACAATCTCAGGGCTCTTCCTCTCCTTCTATCACCTGAGACTACAGATAAGAGCCCAGCTCACCTCACTGCAGCCTCCTGCCAGGGAGCTGTGGAGACTCCTGGTGCTGTGCAGCTTTGCAGTCCTGCAGCAGCTGCACAAAGGAGCCAGCACTCTCTGACATCTCTTCTGCAGGGACCCCACCTGCCAGCACCATTCTGCCTTTCTCCTCCTGCCTGCCTCCCTTCCTGGTCACTTTCCCTTTTCAGGGGGCAGCTCCAATGCATTGATCACTGACCTGCACTCAGGCCAGCAGCACACAGTGCCAGGGCACAGCAGAGCTGACTGCCTGGGATTGTGTTTCATGGCAGAGGATGACAAATGGGCAACCCCCACTTCTCCTAGGGGCTGTTTAGGATTCTTTATCATCTTCCTCAAACACATCAATAATCTCCATCCTCAGCACTGTGTTGGCTGATTTAAGCAGTCCAAGATAAATGCAGGACTGCTTTATTATCTGACACACAATAAACTAAGCTGCCATTATATATCTATCTATTAATGCAATACAATGGCACAAAGATCTGCTTTATATTCCTCAAGTATCAACCTTGCATTAAAAAAATTGAGCATTTTAATTGTATTTTACACTTTTACTGTTGTGAGATCATCTGAGTTTGATTGCAGAGGAAGATCAATGGCAATTCATTTTATTTACTGGAATATTTTAGATCACTTCCATTAATTTGAATTGCAGAACATGAAAAGCTGCTGGAGTGTTTGCTGCTTGACAAGAGGAAACATCATTACACCAAGCACCAGCACGGGCTGGGGGCTGACCTGCTGGAAAGCAGCTCCATGGAGAAGGACCTTGGAGTCCTGGTGGGCAGCAAGTCCCCCATGGCACAGCAATGTGCCCTCGAGGCCAGGAGGGCCAAGGGCATCCTGGGGGGCATCAAGCAAAGTGAGGCCAGCAGGGCTGGGGAGGTTCTGCTCCCATCCTGCTCTGCCCTGCTGAGCCCACAGCTGCAATGCTGTGTCCAGCTCTGGGCTCCCCAGGTCAAAAGGAACAGGGAACTGCTGGGGAGAGGCCAATGGAGGCTGTGAGGAAAGGCTGAGAGCCCTGGGGGCATTTAGTCTGGAGAGGAGAGGGCTGAGAGGGGACCTGTAAGCATCTGAGGGGTGGGGGTCAGTATGGGGGTGCCAGGCTCTGTTTGGTGGTGCCCAGTGCTAGGGCAAGGACCAACAGGTACAAGCTGGAGCCCAGGAGGTTCCACCACAGCATGAGGAGAAACTTCTTTGGTGTGAGGCTGCTGAGCCCTGGGGCAGGCTGCCCAGAGAGGCTGTGGAGTCTCCTGCTCTGGAGCCTTTGAGGACCCTCCTGGATGTGCTCTGTGTGCCCTGCCCTGGGTGCTCCTGCTCTGGCAGGGGGTTGGACTGGGTGATCTCTGGAGCTCCCTCCCAACCCCTCCTCTTCTGTGGCTCTGGGATTCCACAGTAGATTACATTTAATTGCAAGGGAAAAGCCACTCAGCCACAGCCAGTTTCAAGGACCAGCACATAGGAAGGGTCAAGGTCCCAGCCCAGGTAATTGCCATGCTTGTAAGTAAGGGCAAGGAGATGGTTCCTGCAGGAGCTTGCACACTGCTCTCCCACTCAGCAAGCTGAAGGATGCTGTGCATCTGGAGTGAAGTGCTACAGGATAATTTACATGAGAAGGTCTTGCACTGCTGGAGAAGTTATTAAAGAAGCTCATAAACTTCCCTCCTGAAAGATATATGGAGCAGTCCATCCTGCAGAAAGAGTAGTCAGGGTGGGAATATCTCCATGCATCCTGATCCCTGCTCTCTGGACAAGCTGTTACATCTCATGTGCAGATAATATTTCTTTCCCCAATTGTGAAGCAGAATCCAAATGACAGCCTGACAAATCCTTGAGCAGCACTGCAGCATCCAGGGGCAGCCCTGGGCTGGGCTGCACCCAAAGCAGTGGGACCAGCAGCACAGGGAGGTCATCCTCCTCTCTGCTCTGCTCACCTGCAGCACTGCCTCCAGCTCTGGGGCCCCCAGCACAAGAAGGACCTGGAGCTGCTGGAGAGGCTCCAGAGGAGGCCACAGAGATGCTCAGAGGCTGCAGAACCTCCCCTGTGGGGACAGGCTGGGAGAGCTGGGGCTGTGCAGCCTGGAGAAGAGAAGGCTCTGGCAAGACCTCAGAGCAGCCTTCCAGTACCTGAAGGGGCTCCAGGAGAGCTGGGGAGGGACTTTGGCAAGGGCTGGGAGTGTCAGGCTGAGGGACAATGGCTTTGAGCTGGGGGAAGGGAGACTGAGACTGAAGATGAGGAAGAAATGGTTGAGAGTGAGGCTGCTGAGCCTCTGGCACAGGCTGCCCAGGGAGGCTGTGGCTGCCTCCTGCCTGGGGGTGTTCAAGGCCAGCCTGGATGAGGCTTTGAGCATTAGGGTTAGTTAGCATTAGTAGGAGGTGTCCTGCCCATGGCAGGAGGTTGGAGCTGGATTCTCTCTGGGGTCACTTCCAACCCAACCCATCCCACGATTCTGGGACAAACATTCATCAGGAGGTCCTGGGAGCTGAGCCACCAGAGCAGTATGAGATGCTGATATCAAAGTGAGGTACAAGCTGCTATCACTGCCTGCTGTGACAGAGCTGATGGCACACAGAGACTCTGAATGGCCTCAAATGCTTCTTTATAGATGTTTGAATTCCATTCTGAAGTTTTATTTCAGGATAAAGATAAAATAGAAGTGGCCACTTCCATAGCTGCCACCCTCATCCCTCCCCCTGCTGCAGGCAGCTTTTAGAGCTTCCTGCTATAAACAAATGAGACAGAAGTGCTCCAGGCTATCTGAAATCTGCTTGGAAGCTTTGCTAGTAACAGGAATCGTGCAGATGGGCCTTCAGCTCCAGCATTTTGAAAGCTGGGGCTCCTTTCTTCCAATACAAACCCCAATCCCAGGCAAATAACCTAAAAAGCTTTACCTGACAAGTCCCAATTAAATCCAAGACTCTCTGTTGCCTTAGTAACCACTCCCAGCATCACCAGCACTGGAGAGGGAGCAGCAGGTGCCAGAAGCCATAAAAATGAAACATTTTCTTGTGCCAATTACTTGTTGAAATGTTAGATTGAAGTATTTGGTACTGGCTTCCTGCTGCCTCCTGAGCACAATCACCTACCACCCTTTAAATAATTACACCCTCCTGAAAGGCTCTTGGAGCCTTGGCTCTGGGGGTGGGCATCCCACACCCCCAGCCCCAGGAGAACTTGCAGCCCCTCTCGAGCTCTGATACAGTTCCATGGCTCAGAGTCCAATGGATCCTCCTAGCAACATCTGAATGTTCCTCCTGGCTTTGGCTTGGGTTTTTTTGCCTCATGTTTTTGAGACCTGCATCCTGGGGTGTATCAGAAGGGCTGTGGTGAGCAGGTCCAGAGAGGTTCTCCTGCTGAGGCCTCATCTGGAATATTGTGTTCAGTGCTGAGCCCCTCAGTTCGAGAAGAGTCCATCCCAGAGGCACAGAGCTGCAGCAGGCAGTGGAACATCTCCTGTGAGCACAGCTGAGGGAGCTGGGGCTGGGAGCAGAGCAGCCTGAGGGCTGCCCTCAGTGCTGGGGATAAAGATGTGCAGGGCTGGAGCCAGGCTCTGCTCAGGGATGGCCAAGCACAGCACAAGGGGCACTGGGGGCAGCTGGAGCAGAGGAGGTGCCAGGGGGACAGGAGGGAAAACTTTGTCCCTGTGAGGGTGCTGAGCCCTGGAGCAGGCTGCCCAGAGAGGCTGTGGAGTCTCCTCTGGAGCCTTTCCAACCCCCCCTGGCTGTGCTCTGTGTGTTCTGCCCTGGCAGGGGGCTTGGACTCAGTGATCCCCAGAGGTCCCTTCCACCCCAAGCATTCTGTGGTGCTGTAGAAGCTGAGAAGGGAGCAATTACCTGAGCCTGGCAGGGCAGAAGAGGCCTTCCTCAGTAAAACAAAATTATGGATTAAAAAAGGCTAAAAAGGACTCTGCAAAGACTGTCCAAAAGGGGCTCTCAGCAGCAGGCTTGTAGGACAACTATTTTTGTAGGGATTACTTAGCATTGTTGAATCTCTGCTGTCAAAGGGAAATCAGTTCACACCAAAAGAGTGCCTTAAAACAATAAGGTTGCCCAGCAAGGTCAGCTGGATGGGGATGAAAGAATCAAATTCATCTCCTGCTTCAGTGACTCTGCTTGAGGGATGAACATGACCCAAACATAAAGAGGTCAGCAGCTGGAGAGCAGGCATTTAACCAGGGACAGGAGCTCCCTGCCCCCACATCCTTCAGTGCCACACTCACCTTCAAACTTCCAGCTCCCACTTTTATGGCCCCAATTATTCTCAGCCCTTTGCTCAGCTCTGAGACCTTCCCCCAGCAGCTGTGCCACAGCAAGGTGTGGAAATGCAGGTGGCTAACAATGCAGTTCCAATGCTCAGCAGAGCAGGGAGCTTGCAGCTGGTGCTGGCTTGGTGGCAGCCACTCTTCCCTCTCACAAGGACCTTGTGTTTCCAAAACAGCTTCCTAAAACCCTCCCACTTGTGGTTACTGCCCCCAAACAAATCTACTCCCTTTACAACAGCAACAAACAAACAGACAAAGGGTAAGCAAAGGACGATGAGAAGCAGCATGGAAGTCTGCCAAGGAGCCTGGTAAAGCCACCGCACAAAAGAGCTCCGAGGAAAGCTCTCTCCCAGCCCTGTGAGTTTGGCTCTGCCATGAGAGTTTACCCAGGGCACAGCCACCACTGCCCACAGCTGGGCACTGCACCACCCTGGGCCTGGCTTCTGCCCCCTGCTCCATCAGAGGGTGGTTTAGCTTCCCAGAGCGAAAGGCTAAGATGCTCTGCTTGGCTCATTGTGGGGGCCTGATGCTCCTGAGAGCTCCAGGTGCCTGTGCCTGCAGGGTTGGGGTGGGCTGCCACAAGGATCTGGAGAACAGGGCTGGGGAGGAGCAGCAGAGGGACCTGGGGGTGTTTGGTCTGGAGAGGAGGAGGCTGAGGGAGACCTCATTGCTCTCTACAGCTCCCTGAGCAGAGGTTGGAGTGGGGTGAGGGTTGCTCTCCTCTCCCTCGTATCAGGTGATACCTGGCAAGAGGAAATGGCCTCAAGCTGCACCAGAGGAGGCTGAATCCCCATCCTGGAAGTGTTTCAGAGAGGCAGAGATGTGGTGCTGAGGAACATGGCTTAGCCCCAGCCTTGGTAGTTAGAGAATGGCTGCACTCAAAGCTCCTGAAGGTCTCTTCCACCCAAACCAATTCCATGGTTCAATGATTCTCTGAGTGCTCCTGGAGCCCTTACACCTCTGGCAGCAGCAGATCCACCTCTCCATGCCCCTGTGGCTGCACTGAGAGGATCAGGAAGGAGTCAATGTCAAGGTTCCTATCCACAAATGCAGCTGCCCAGAGCTCTGTGAGAAGGCTCCAAGTCCTTTGGTGAGAGCTGTGGAGGACACCACGCCTGGCTCAGCGCTCGCTACCCTCACCCCAGAGCCTGAGCCCCTCTCTAACTTGGATAGCTCCAGCTTTATCTTTGGTAGTTTGTTCTCTCAACCCCAGGTAATGTGCAGATATTAGATAAGGGCTTTAATTACTTTTTAATTAAAAACCAGAGACACAACTCCCTACAGCAGTCAGGTTCTAGGAAGAACTTAAATCTATTAACCCAGTGCAGGCTTTGAACTCCTGCACAATACCATCAGAGCTGCTTGTAATTAGCCTGACTTTTGTTCTTCAGTGAATCAGATTGAATTTCCAAGTCCTTCAGAGCACTGATGTGTCCCAGCCCAGAGAAAACATCCATCCACTGACTGCCAAGCCAGGAGTGCAGTGCCAGCTGCATCAGGCTCAACAAGTCCAAGAGCAAGGTCCTGCAGCTGGGTCAGGCCAGCCCCAGGCACCAATCCAGGCTGGGGGCAGAGTGGGGTGAGAGCAGCCCTGGAGAAAGAGCCCTGGGGGTGCTGGGTGCTGAGCAGCTCCCCAGGAGCCAGCAGTGCCTCCTGCAGCCCTCAGGCAGCTGTGTGCTGGGCTGCAGCCAGAGCAGGGTGGGCAGCAGGGCAGCAGAGGGGATTCTGCCCCTGGGCTCTGCTCAGACCTCACCTCCAAGCCTGCCTCCAGCTCTGGGGTCCCCAGCAGGAGAAGGACACAGAGCTGCTGGGGAGAGTCCAGAGGAGGCCACAGAAATGCTCCCAGGGCTGGAGCAGCTCTGCCCTGAGCACAGGCTGAGGGAGCTGGGGCTGTGCAGCCTGCAGAGGAGAAGGCTCCAGGGGCACCTCAGAGCTGCTGCCAGCACCTGAAGGGATCCTGCAGGAAGGCTGCAGAGAGACTTTTGCTGAGGGGGTCTGGAGCCAGGCCCAGGGGGAATGGTTTGGAGCTGAGGCAGAGCAGGGTTAGAGTGGAGCTGAGGCAGAAGTTGTTCAGCAGGAGGCTGCTGAGCCTCTGGCACAGGCTGCCCAGGGAGGCTGTGGCTGCCTCCTGCCTGGGGGTGTTGAGGGCCAGGCTGGATGAGGCCCTGAGCAGCTGAGTGTAGCTGAGAGGTGTCCCTGGGCATGGAGGGGAGGCTGGAGCAGATGAGCTCTGAGGTTCCCTCCACCCTAGCCCCTCTGTGCCTCTCTGGTTCTGCAGTGTGTAAGGGGTGGGTGACAGTTTTCAGCCCACAGAAACAGAAGCTATCAGGACAGCTGACACCAAAAGCTGCTCTGGATAAACAGGTGCTTTGTTCTTTCTGCAGGGGGTTCAGAGGTGCAGTCACCTGGCTCTTGGCACCTGGTGTGAGGCAGGTAACGTTGGTTCTGGCCTGTGCTGCAGAGAGCAAGCTGTGACACACTGCTAAATGCAAGATTGATGTCCCTCTGTGCCTTGCCAAGGAGAATATGAGCAGAGGAACACCTCTGAACTCATCATCTTAGCATCACAGCCAAGGGAAACAACTCTGCTGCTCTGGCCAGGGACACAGGTGGAATTTGAAGCATTTTTCACCACTTCCTCTCCTCAAAATACTCAGCTCAAAATGGAAATGATAAATAAAGCAACAGAGGCAACAAGCCAGCAGGAGGACTCCCCTGATGTCTCCAGAACTTAACCCATTGCAGTCCCCCTGCAGCCTTCTCTTCCCCAGCTGAGCAGCCCCAATCCTCTCAGCCTGTCCTCACAGCAGAGGTGCTCCAAAGGTTTGACAGAAGTGCCTGTGGAGAGCAGGAGGCAGAGTCCAGCTGAAGCGATGCAAGAGCCACCTCTCACACCAGAGAGGTTTGGAGAACGTTTCTCAAGGGTTGTGCCCTCAGCCCTGCCGGCCTCAGGAGCAGCATCCACCTTTCAATGGCCCTCCTGGGCAGCCTGTTGTGGTCAGCACTTCCCCAGTGTGGCCCTGCCTGCTAAATGCAGTGCTGCCATAAGGAGCTGATCCCAGCCTGGAGCTCACCCTGCCTGGGACTGGCTGCCAGCACTGCCTTAGCCGCTCCACCTCCAGGAGCAGGACACCACAGGAGCACAGCTAAGGAGCCTGGGCTGAGCTGCTGCTGCCTGCACTCGACAGGGGCATGAGCACAGCCTCTGCAGAGGTGAAGCCATGGATGGAAACAGCTAACTGTGAATGGCATTTGGGAATAGAATAGAGTAAACCAGGTTGGAAGAGACCTTCAAGATCATGGAGTCCAACCTATCATCCAACACCACCTAATCAACTAACCCATGGCACCAAGCACCCTACCAAGTCTCCTCCTGAACACCTCCAGGGATGGTGACTCCACCACCTCCCTGGGCAGCACATCCCAATGGCCAATCTCTCTCTCTGTGTAGAACTTCCTCCTAACCTCCAGCCTAAACCCCCCCTGGCACAGCCTGAGACTGTGTCCTCTTGCTCTGGTGCTGGGTGCCTGGGAGAAGAGACCAACCTCTGCCTGTCTACAACCTCCCTTCAGGCAGTTGCAGAGAGCACTCAGGTCAATAAGATTGGGTTTTAGTAATTGCACACAGGCATGCAAGCAGCTGTCAGGAACACAAATCCAAGCCTCTTAAATTCAGGCCTTCAGCAACCTGAGCTGGTGGCAGGGGGGTTGGAACCAGGTGATTTTGAAGGTCCCCTCCAAGCCAAACCCCACCTGGAACACTGTTCTGGGTTCCCCAGGTCAAGAGAGAGGCTGTGGGGATGCTGAAGGGCCTGGAACATCTGTGTGATGAGGGAAGGCTGAGAGCCCTGGGGCTGGTTAGCCTGGAGAAGAGAAGGCTGAGAGGGGATCTGTCAATGTCTATCAATATCTGAGGGGTGGGGGTCAAGAAGCAGGGGCCAGACTCTTCTCAGTGGTGCCCAGTGACAGGACAAGGACCAGCAGGTACAAGCTGGAGCCCAGGAGGTTCCACCTCAACGTGAGGAGAAAGTTCTTTGGTGTGAGGGTGCTGAGCCCTGGAGCAGGCTGCCCAGAGGGGCTGTGGAGTCTCCTGCTCTGGAGCCTTTCAAGACCCTGCTGGATGTGTTCCTGGGTGCCCTGCCCTGGGTGCCCCTGCCCTGGCAGGGGGCTTGGACTGGGTGATCTCCAGAGGTCCCTTCCCATCCCTGACCTTCAGTGCCTGTGATCCTATGGAAAGAGACTTCACAGACAGAAGTCCCAGCTGCTCAGCCTCCTGTGCAGCACAGCCCCTGACAAACGTTGCCACCCTCCAGCTGCTACTGAACTCATCCCGTTCAGACAGTTCTGATCCTCGGCCACTCTGTTCAGAGCTCCACGTCTGAGCAGGGCTGCTCCTGCTCTGCTGCAGCCAGCCAGGGCTGGGGTGTGCACCGGGAAGACAAATTCTCATCCTTGCCTCATTTAGAACACACTTGACAGCAATTTAAGAGAAGCAGCAGGGCTTTGAAAATGCTAATGAGGAAGGAAGATCATCTTGGTAATTTCTCTGATGCTGAGCACCACCGCTGGCCACTCACCATCGATTTCACTTCAGCAGCTGCTGCCACCGCTGCTTTGCAAGCTGCAATTAAGGTGAAGGTACCAGGACAAGCCTGGCACTGCAGATCTGCACATTTCCCTTTGCTGAGGTCTATATTTTGATGAAATTCCTTCTTATGAGCCCACAGCTGTAAGCTAATAGACTGCAACCAATCTAAATGTCATGTAGCATGAGCACACAGCCAGTGGAGAGCTGGCACCAAGCACAGCTACCTCTGACTTAATGAGCACTCAGTTACAGCAGCCAGCCCTGGCTGTGGAGAACTCGGGCTTCTACTCCCCCTTCCACACATTCCCTCTTGGACCACAGCCCCAGGGTCTCCTCCCCTTCTGTTCTGCCCTGGTGAGACCACATCTGGAGTACTGTGTCCAGTTTAAGAACAGGGAACTACTACAGAGGCTGGGAGGATGCTGAAGGGACTGAAACATCTGTGTGATGAGGGAAGGCTGAGAGCCCTGGGGCTGGTTAGCCCAGGGAAGAGAAGGCTGAGAGGGGATCTGGGCAACTACCTTAAGGCTGGGTGTCAAGAAGAAGGGGGCAGGCTCCTTTCAGTGGGGCCCTGAGATAGGATGGGGGGCAATGGGCACAGACTGGAACACAGAAAGTTCCAGCCCAACAGGAGAGAGAACTTCTTTAGTGTGATGGTGCTGGAGCCTGGAGCAGGCTGCCCAGAGAGGTTGTGGAGCCTCCTGCTCTGGAGACTTTCCAACCCCCCTGGGTCCTGTGTGACCTGCCCTGGGTGACTCTGCTTTGTCAGGGGGTTGGACTCCAGAGGTCCCTTCCAACCCCTGCCATTCTGTGACTCTGCATTAGAAGAGGGGTGACTACAGCAGCACTCCATGGCATTCACTCCTCAGAGCAACTGGAAAGCATTCTGCAGTGCTCTCAGGACCAGAAATGTTTGAGCAGCAATGGCTCATCCCCACTCTGCCTCACCTGAGGCGGGCAGGCATCCCCTGGCATCGTTCTGCTGTGGAGATCTCTCCATCTCTGCTGGTACCTTGCTGCTGCTGACTGGCCACCTCTGTCAGACTGCAGCTATTGCTTTCCTGTCTCTCATCCTGGGTTTTGCTGGCAGAGCTCTGCAGGAATGATGTGCTGTTGCTATATAGATGCCCTTCAGAGGAGGCATTCAATGACCTGTGAAGTCCCTTCCGGTCCAGTGTGTTGTAGTTCTGGTTTTAGTGCTGGGAAGAGCTCTGCCAGCTCTCTGCCTGGGATGGCTGCTTTGCAGTCAGCAGTCTGGCAGTGTTCAGGCTCACAGACTACTAGCAGAGTGGAGACAGGGGAGCTTGTGCTAAACCTAAACAAGTTAAACTTGTTGGAACACCACAGCTGAGATTTCTGGTCCTGTCATAGCCAGACTCCCAGAAACCCTGGAAACAAAGCTCTAGAAGAGGAAATGCATCTAGGGAATGAGAAATGTGCTCACTGTGATGAAGAATTGTCTCTTCAGGTGGGCACTGGACAGCTTCCAATGGTAGGAGTTGGAAGGGACCTCCAGAGATCATTGAGTCCAATACCTCTGCCAGGGCAGGGCACACAGAGCACAGCCAGGGGGGGCTGGAAAGGCTCCAGAGGAGACTCCACAGCCTCTCTGGGCAGCCTGCTCCAGGGCTCAGCACCCTCACAGGGACAAAGTTTTCCCTCCTGTTCCCCTGGCACCTCCTCTGCTCCAGCTTGCCCCCAGTGCCCCTTGTGCTGTGCTTGGCCATCCCTGAGCAGAGCCTGGCTCCAGCCCTGCACATCTTTATCCCCAGCACTGAGGGCAGCCCTCAGGCTGCTCTGCTCCAAGCCCCAGCTCCCTCAGCTGTGCTCACAGGGAGATGTTCCACTGCCTGCAGCAGCCTTCTCCACTGTGAATTTCCTGGGACTTGTGTGGATCTGTGAACAAACATCTCCACCCTGTAGAGAAGCAGACCTCAGGCTTCACAGAAGGGTTTGGGTTGGAAGGGACCAATCTGAGAACACAAGGGACAATTACTGAAGAGAGATCACCTTGCCTCCAGGCAGCTGCTCTCCTGTTGGCAGCTGCCCATGACCCACATCCTCCAACGATTGCCTCTTGTGGTGAGCAATGCCTCTAATAAGTCTCCTGCTGAAATGTGTCCATGCATGCCAGGAAGAACTTTCCTGCCTCTAGCCACGAGCCTCACTATTTATATTTAATAAGCAAACACCAAACATGGAATTAAATTGCTCAAATTACAAAGAGTAGAAGCCAGCCATGAAATTGTCAATTATCTGAGTCTCCCTGCAGTGCTGGAAGGATGAAGCAAAGATTCCAATCACACTTTGCTCTCTATCAATCCCCATGTCAGACATTCTCTCCACTCAGCCTCTTTAAGCCCTCAGAATGAGCTCTCTCGACACTCAGCTGCTCTAAAAAGGTTTGAGCAGCACACTGAGCCCAGGTGGGAGCTCTCCTTCAATGTGCACTTCAGACCAGCACCCCAACAGCCAACAGTCTTCTCATGAAATGATGTCTGGGATGATAGGAAACTGGAGGGGAGAGGGGGGAGGCAAAAAGAGTGTTTGATGGTGCTGTGAGACAAAGGGTAAGAATCAGAGAATTGCTTGGGGTGGAAAAGCCCTCCAGGATCATCCAGGCCAGCCATCAACCCAACACCACCATGGCCACCAAACCACATGGCACAGGGACAGTGAGCTGCTGGAGCAGGTCCAGAGAAGGGCAACAGAGCTGGGGAAGGGTCTGGAGAACAGGGCTGGGGAGGAGCAGCTGAGGGAGCTGGGGGTGTGCAGCCTGGAGGAGAGGAGGCTGAGGGAGACCTCATTGCTCTCTGCAGCTCCCTGAGAGGAGGCTGCAGTGAGCTGGGGGTTGGGCTCTGCTCCCCAGACTCAGATGATAGGAGAGGAAATGGCCTGAAATCGTCCCAGGGGAGGCTTAAGCTGGAGATGAGGAAAAGTTTCTTTGCTGCAACAGTGGCCAGGGACTGTCCCAGGCTGCCCAGGGAGGTGGTGGAGTCCCCATCCCCCTGGAGAGGTTCCAGAACCCTGTGGCCATGGTGGGGTTGGGTTGATATTGGACTGGATGATCTCAGAGGGCTTTCCCAACCCAAACATCTGTGGTCTAGAGCCAGTGCTTCGAGCCCATGGTGGCTGCCTGAGCAAAGAGCAGTTCTTTTCCAGTGGTGGCAACTTGAAAGAGGGAGAGAAGCCTCTTTAGCACTTGCCTTGGCTCAGCTTTTGCTATGTCAAGAGCAGCACCGACAGAACTCTGCTCCGCAGTTTCTTGGAGGTCTTTCCCTACCAAAACAAAGGCAGAGCAATGTTACAGGACCTAGGTTTGCTGATCAGGGCCTAATCCACAGCCTGAACAGTGAAACACCTCTGCCCATCTCCAGCAGACACAGCAACCCCTAACCCCCCTTCCCAGTCACACTCTTTGCTTTTCTTGCCCTGCCCTTCAAAATGAACTCCAGCAGCTAGAGCAGCCCCAAGGCATGAAGCCCTGGGCAGGCTCCTTGGCTGCAGTGGTTTGCTGTGCTCTCAGTGTTTGTAGCTACAGGCTGCAGGTACTTGGAGTGCTGCTAGCTGGGCACAAACCTGCTCAGGATACTTCAAAGGTGCAAAGACACAGAGCAGCCTTGGCTGCCTCTCACTGTCTGTGGTTTGCAGCTGCCTCAAGACCCTTCCTTAGGGTCCCCTCCACCACCTTTCCTCCTTGCTTATCATAAAGGATAACTACAGAAGGCTTTGGAAGGTACAAACTTCAAAGGTAACTAAGCTGTATGAAGTGATCTGTAAGCAGAATGTAACTGAGCTGCGGTGAGTGGGCTACAAGAATGCAAGGAGTCAACAACCATCACTTCTTTTCCCCCCTTTTTCTCATTGTTCTAATCTCTTCTACCCTGCTGACACAAAGAGGCCTCCAGAACAGCTGCTGTCTGGAGTGCTGTGGTGCTCCCAGCTGTGCATTCATCTTCAAAGCTGAAGCATTTCCAATTCTGCTTCCAGGAGTGACAGTGTGGGGTTAGTAAAGAACTCATTCCAGCCCTGTGACCATTCCCCTGTCAGGCCTCCATTCTTGTTCCCTCTCCTGAGGATGGCCATGGAAGGCCTTTTGGTCACTCATTTTTGTCAGTTAGTTTTTGCCTGCTGCTGCAGGCTCCACCTCAGCAACTCTGATTCCAAGCAAGATGCAAGGTGTCAGCATCTGCCAGCCTTCAGCAGGCTGAGAGGGGCCACAGCTGCAGTTTGGTGCATGCAGACTCCTGCCATGGCTCAGGACACTTTCATTACAGTTGGTTATAACAAGGGCAACACAGAGCTGGATTATTCCTAATGGAGATTCTTGCTCTCCTGATGGGAACACACTAGAAACAGCAGCAACAAAAATCAGGGCAGACTGAAGGCATAACTCATTGCACATCTTTTTTTGAGCAAGAAGGGTTCCAAATTAGTCCTCAGAGTTCATTAGCTGTTAAATACATGATGATTAAATAAGGAGCAGGAAACAAAAAATAGGTCTTGCCAGGAGAGGAAAGAGTGATCCAGAGCTAATCATCAGGAGCCAGGAACAGAAAGAGATGATGCAGCAATGTTGGGCAAGAAAATAAAGCAGGGGGGAAAGAAGAATAAAAGGAAGAAAAGGGGAAAATGAAGTAATTAGAGAACCACAGCAAGGATGAAAACTGTTTGACTTGCAGGAGCTTTGCCTCTCTGGAAATGCTTCCCCAACAGGCATTAAAGTTGTAGCACTGCAGCTCAGGAGTCCATAAAACTCCTCTTAAGGAAGCTGCAATATTCAAGAACATACAGAAACACCAACTCCCAGAGGCCATCCAGGTGGAAGAGAGCTCAGAGACCATGGAGATCAGTGAGGGCTCAGCACTAAACCATGTCCCTGCCACTCCTGACATACTGCAACATCTTTGCTTTGGACAAGGAAACCACCACAAGAGATTCCTCACCACTCCTGATGCTGATTTTGGTGCTTGGTTACAGCTCACAGGTGAGGGAGAATAATTCACAGATTCAGTTCCCTCCCAGAACCACAGAAGTGTATGGGTTGGAAAGCCCTCTGAGGTCATCCAGTCCAACCTGCAACCCAGCACCACCATGGCCACCAAACCATGGCCCCAGGTGCCGTGGCCACAGGTTTGTTGCTTGGCAGATTGGTTTTGCACAGTGAGAGTGGGGAGCCTCTGGCACAGGCTGCCCAGGGAGGCTGTGGCTGCCTCCTGCCTGGGGGTGTTCAAGGCCAGGCTGGATGAGACCTTGAGCAACCTGGGCTGGTGGGAGGTGTCCCTGCCTACAGCAGGGCAGTTGGAACTGGATGATCTGTAAGGTCTGTTCCAACCCAACCCATTCTATCAACCTGTGATCCTGTGAATATGCCACCAAGGGAATCTTCTGCTGAATAACTGAGGTCCCTCTGTCTCACCAAGCACGTGTAGAGGCTCTTCTGTGGGGTAAGGCATGCCCCACATGCTCAGAAGAGCCCAAAGCAGAAACTTCTTGGGCAGAAGTATTGATTTCATAGAATCACAGAACTGTCAGGGTTGGAAGGGACCTCCAGCTCCAACCCCCCTGCCACGGGCAGGGACACCTCACACTAGAGCAGGCTGCTCCGAGCCACATCCAGCCTGGCCTTCAGGGCCCCCAGGGAGGAGGCTGTGTTCATTGGCTGGCTTTGCTTTAGAGACACTCTGACGGTGACTGATGCGTTCCTTCCTGCTCTGGGACAAACCACCACGGGGAAATGGTTTGTCACTGCTAAGGAATCTTCAGAGATGTGCTGGGCTAGCAGTCCCTTGCCTGACTAAACATGCCAAATGGATGCAGCACGGAACAAACTGTTGCATCTGGTAGGACAAATACACTTCCAAATGAGTGCAGCCAGAGAGAGCTGCAGCGCTGGGAGAAATAAATAGAGTCAAAGTGAAACAAATGTGAGACGCGGGGGGAAAGCAGGCAGCTCCTGCAGAGCAGGAGGGAACAAACCTCGCTTGGGTGAGAGCTGACTGACAGGTAATGAACTATAAAATCTGCGCTGCAGAGGGAATGACAGAGGGAGAAGAGCACAAGGGGCTAAGAGATGGGGAACTCTCAGACAGGAGCTCGTGGAAACGGAGCAAATTAGAGCCTGGTGAAAAACCTCTGTGCTCTGAATCAAGCCGCTGCTGCGAAGCGGCGCAGGGCTGCGATGAGTCTCACATCCTGCTTGTGTCAAACTTTCCGAGCGGCTGAACGGAAGGCACCGGCACCGGCACCGGCAGCGGCACCGGCACCGGCGAACGCAGCCCTCCGCACCCGGCCCTGCCCCGGTGCGACACCTCCTGCCCGCACCCCCGCAGGGGCAGTGCTGAGCCGGAGAGCAGAGGACTCGTCAGGACTCGTTCGCTTTGAATCCCTTTCTGAGCAACTCTTCCCCCGCTAGGTTGAGGCTTTGCTTTTGCCTTGCTTGGTTTGTGTTCAGGGTTTTGCTGGGTTTGGGCTTTTGGGGGGTCAGCTTTCCTCTCAGGAAGGTTCACACGTTGCAGTGCAGAGTGTGGAAAAGTAAAGGATGTGTCTGCAGCAGTGAGTGAAATCTATCTTCTTGGCCCTGTGGAATGGATTACTTTTAGCTACCTATTGGCTTTTTCCCAGTCAGTAATCGCCTGCAAATAAACATCAAATGAAACACTGAGTGAAGAGGAATGAGCTGGAACAGAGCTGTCAGAAAAGGTGCAGCGAAGAGAGGTCACTGCTCCGGGGCTCGGAAACGGATCGGCAGTGCCCCTGCTGCAGCAGCGTGGGGCAAGGCTGGGGCACGGCCCCAGGGGACTCCGGAACGCACTGGCAAGAGCTGCAGGGCTTTGCCTTAAAGGAAGCGAGGCCGGCAGGTCGGGGGAGAGGCTCTCCTGCCCCTCTGCTCTGCCCTGGGGACACCATCTGGAGTCTTGCGTCCCAACAAAGCACACTGCTAGGTGAGCAGTACCGAAGCTAAGCAGGACGTTTGTCACAGGCTGAGCCAGAGCTGCGTGGCAGGGCCCCGAGCTGGGACCTGCTGCGTGCAGGCTGGGGGTCTGGGGTGGTTGTTTTGAAGGAACAGGAAAATAAACCCCAAGTCTTCGTGTTCATTGTGCTTTAACCCAGAAACTAAAGCTACAAGGTTAAGGTGGGTCCTAAAAACGCCGATTTTGGAGCTTTTCAGTCAGTAACTGACAAAATGAAGCTTTGATTTCCTCTTGGTACAATATCAGTCATTACTGCTTGCAAATTCCTCAAGAAGCATCACCTGGAGAGCATTAACTGCAGCAGGGGTAGGGAAATGGTACTTCATATGCTCCTGATTTGGCATGCTTTATAAATAAGGGCCTCTGGGATTGATGTTTTCTCCCAGTTAATGACCACCTGGCTTCAGGGGCAAACTCTCTGGCCAGTCATTAGCTGTCAAGAAATGCTGACCCCACAGGGCACCCCTCTGAAGTGCTGTGCAGTGCTTCTAACAGGGATGTAAATGCTCAGCATCGCTCCACTAAGTGTTTAAATGAGGTGCTCAGGGAAAGCTTAGGAGTTATTCCTGAGCAAATGCCTGCACTGCACGTTCCATGCCCCCAGCACAAAAAGGGCCTGGAGCTGCTGGAGAGGGTCCAGAGGAGGCCATGAAGATGGCCAGAGAGCTGCAGAACCTCCCCTGTGGGACAGGCTGGGAGAGTTGGGGCTGTGCAGCCTGGGGAAGAGAAGGCTCCAGGGAGACCTCAGAGCAGCCTTGCAGTAGCTGGAGGGCTCCAGGAGAGCTGGGGAGGGACTTGTGACAAGGGCTGGGAGTGACAGGTCCAGGGGCAATGTCTTTGAGCTGGAATAGGGCAGATTGAGACTGGAGAGGGGTTGGATGGTCGTCAAAGTCCCTTCCAACCCAACCCATTTTCTACTTCTGTGATGTGGAATGTGAGCAGAAGGAAGTGTCTGTGAACACTGGCACACAGGAGCAGCCACGCTCAAGGTTTTCATTCCCTGCTCAGGAGGACCTGGGGTAATGCTCAGTCTTAGCAAGATGAGGAACATTAAGGCTGCAGAAGATGCTCTCCTTTGGAGCTCTGCCTGCACTGGGCTTTAGCTGCAGGGGGAGGAATTCTGCACTGACTGGTGAGATGCTGTCACACCTCAGCCAGCACCTTTCTGAGAACCACAGAACTGTGGAGGGTGGAAGAAACCTTTGAGATCATCCAGTCCAGCTGCTCACACCTAGAGCTCACAGTTCTACCACTGCTGCTAAGCCACCAAACCACATCCCTGAGCCTTAAATCCCTCCAGGGCTGGGGACTCCCCCAGCTCCCTGGGCAGCCTGTGCCAGGGGAGGAAAAGGTTGGTAGATAATGTGGGTAGGTGATTCTGTGTGTTGAAGATGGACAAGAGAGGTGGATCAGGACTGCCCAGCTGGAGCACACCACCCCTCCCTGCCCCTTCCCTCCGAGGCTGCCATCACCAACCCATAATGGACAGCTGATAATTCTTTATTTTATTTTAAACTGAGTTTCCTGCCAGAAGTGCTGAAAGCAGTAATAAATATTTTACTGCATGACTCATGCTGCCTTGAACAAATTTTAATGAATTACAGCTTAATGCTGCAAGCCAAGCATTAAACTGTCAAAGGGATGATTAATAGAGTTGCATTTTAATACAGGGGGGAAAAAACACCCAACTCTTTATCAGGGAAGAAAATGTTGTTCACTCCTCTGGCAGTGGCAGGATAAAGGTACTGCAGCACCAAACGCTGCCTAATAATAGAAACATCTGGAAAATGCACTGAATGGGAAGAGAGCTGGAGCACATCTTCTGCAAGAGCTGTGCCTAGAGCAGTGACAACCTCCTTGGTATTGCCACAAGGCCAGGGAGGAGCAGGCATCTGCACTGGGGTCATGGGAGGACTACTTCTTATACTCTTAGAGTCACAGAATGGCTCAGGGGTCCTTCTCCTGCTCGGGACAGCAGAACTGGAGGCAGGATTGGAGGTGAGGTCTAAGCAGAGCAGAGCCAAGGGGCAGAATCCCCTCTCCAAGCAGGTGATAGCCACGAGGCAGTGTCAGTGGCTGCCAACAGCTCCAGCAAAAGGCTAATCCTATCATGAAGGATGAACACAAAAGAACTGCAGAACTCCTTCGTGAAAGCAGGCAGCAGAGTGATTGCCTTGCTGAGAACAGTGGCAAACTAAGAAGTCAAATTAACCTTCTCAACTGACTTCCTCCACCCGCACTGAGAGTCACAGAATTGTGTTGGCAAAGCCCTCCAAGGCCACCCAGTCCCACCAGCAGCCCACCACCACCATGGCCACACACTTCCTGACCAGCTCCAGGGATGGGCCCCCCCAGCTCCCTGGATAAGCTCTCCCAGTGCCTGTGTCTCCCCTGATGTCACACCACAGGTATGCTGTCATCATCCTGTGCATTCCTGTGTAACACACACCTGCAGCAGCCTGCAGGCTTAGGAGGGACAGCCTCACGAGGGACAGCTCTGGAGCCTGGCTTGCCCACTGTCAAATGTGCCTCTCAGAGGCATTCCCCTAGATGAGTGCTGACTACTGAATGCTGTGGAAGGCTGCCTGCCTCCAGCACAAGCTCACCTTGGCAGCCTGCCGCCTCCTGTTGTCTCCCTTCCTCCAGGGACACACGACTGCTTTCAAGTACAGAGGCATCGCATTAGGCTTCAGCGTCACTGGCTCCAGTTATTTGTCTCTTTTCACATCTCCTCTCTTCCCCAGACCCTTCCCCAGCTGTGTTGCCCTTCTCTGGACATGCTCCAGGCCCTCA
This sequence comes from Dryobates pubescens, assembly GCF_014839835.1. Lineage (NCBI taxonomy): Eukaryota > Metazoa > Chordata > Aves > Piciformes > Picidae > Dryobates > Dryobates pubescens. The sequence continues at coordinate 521,116 of NC_071626.1, forward strand.
GTGTCCTTCTTGGAATGAGGGGCCCTAAACTGAGCCCAGGATTCAAGACGTGGCCTCCCCGGTGCCCAGTCTGGGGCCATGATCGCTTCCCTACTGCTGCTGGCCACAGCCCTGCTGCCCCGGGCCAGGATGGCACAGCTCAGGGGGCAAATAATAATTAAACCCCCCTCACTTTTGGGGACAGAAATACAGCAGCCCTGGGTGTTGGCAAAAGACTCTTCCAGGCAGCTGAAATCAGTTGCACTGGTGTCAGAGTGGTGAAAGCAACTGGCACCCACAAGAACCACCACAGCTCGGGAGGGTTAAGTTGTAAGTGCGGCCACCGGCTCAGCTGAACTCCATTTCAACTGCAAATCCTGACCACTTGTCACTGGAGACAGCACAGTGCTTCTGTCTCTGTTTGCTTGTTTGTTTTGGCAGGCAAGAAAGGGTTAGTTGCAGGCTTTGGGTGGAATTCCAGCTCAGTAATTAATTACATTCTGTCCACTTAAATGATCCTCGAAATTACATGGGGAGAAGTCGTTCCTCCTATCTTCCCTAACTGTAACATATTGCTGCTTTCTCCTGCTCAAATACCAAACTCATTACACCCCAAGGCCACCTCTGAGCAACCAGAAGGAGCTCTAAATGGCAGTGGTTCACAGGGAGGGCTCAGGGATTTCTCTTCAGGACGCTGTTCTAGACCTGCAGCATGAAATTGTTGTCATTAGCAAAGAGCAAAGCTTCACTTCCAAACCCATCTCATTAGCTGTGCTCAAACTGGCTTCTGAAATGGGGATTCTTGGCTATTAGGGGGAGGAAGAAAAAAGTTAAACACATCACAAAAGACAAAATAAATTCTGATTTCAGAGTTTCTGTTCTCTGCAATGTCCCCAGCTGGCAAAGGTGCAGCTGGATAGTGACTCACTCTGCTGCCCTGCTCTTACAGAACCAGAGAATTGGTCTGGGTGGAAAAGACCTCTGCAGACCATCGAGGCCAGGCCAGGCCAACCTTTCCCTCACCAAAACTGAGCTCATTTCTGCTGTTTTCAGTTCACTTTCCAAAGGGAAAAGGATGATTATCATCACAAAGGCATAAATGAGGAGGAAGCCATGGTTATGCCTGATGCCTGACAAAGATGGAAGTAGAGTTCAACCATTATTAGTCCTTGAATTGCAGTAGTGACAAATCTCATCATGCTCAGGGGAAAACCAAACAGCAACAACAAAGCAATCCAAAGAGGGAGGTCAGACCCCACAGTGATTTTATGCACAGACCCCAGTGTTGTGACAGCCTCAGATTCGAGCCTAGCAAACATCTCCTCTAAAGGGCTCAGCTGTCTCCTGGCTCTGCATAACACAACTGTGCATGGACTCAACCTCACCACCCTCTGGAATCAAACACTGCTGTCCTCCAGGTGCTGCCAGGACCTCTGCACAGCAGCTTTCATACCAAATCAGGATCACTTAGGTTGGAAAAGACCTTCCAGGCCCAGTCCAACCATTAACCCTACTCTACCAAGTCCACCACATCTGCACAGGTTTAGTACCTCTGGGGCTGGGGACTCCACCACCTCCCTGGGCAGCCTGTGCCTGACCACTCCTGCAGCGTAAAGATTTTCCCCTTGTGTCCAGCCCAAACCTCCCCTGCTGCAGCTGGAGGCCATTCCCTCTTCTTGTCTGGCTGGTTGCTGTTGGGTTTCACAGCCTGGTGCTGTCCCTTCCCCCCCGGCTGCTCTGTGGAGCTGCTGTTGGGCAGCACCCCGGTGGCTGTTTAACAACAGTAAAAAGCCTCCCGAGTGCCATTTGTAAGTGACAAAGAGAGAAGCCCTCCTCTCTCTCTCACACACAGCCCCTTCTGCACGCTGCCCTTTCATCCTTCTCTGGGTAGCTTGTTGCTGCCTTCTTTCCCTCCAGCACGGTCTCAGGTTACTTCCTCCCCTCCATGCCCTCCAGTAATTTTCAGAAGCTGGATGTTTGTCCATCTGAGATGCAAGCTTTTCCTTGCAGGGAGTGAAGTCATAGCTCTTTTGGATGGTCCCAAATGCTTTTCAGACACAAACTTTAATTGGTTCCTGGCACTTGTTGGGCTTAATAACCTCCACCAGGATAAATGAATGCTGCAATTCCCAGGTCACCTCCACTCCTGTGCTGTACAAGGTATTCAAGCAGCTCACAATGTACATCTTTATCATGCCCAGGATTCTTACACCTTCTTTCTTTTCTTGCTGAATGCTTCCCTCCACGCACACATTTCACCTCGGCACACTTCACTATTCACTTTCCTTCCCTCTATTGTGTCCTTGCAAAGCAGTCTTGTGATAGTCTCTGCTCCAGCGTTATCGAGCTGCAGATAGAGATGTTCTGCTCAGCCTTCTCTGCCGGGCTGACATTTCTTTTGTTCAGCTGAGGCTTCCATCCCTCTTCCCTATTTTCATCCTATTTTCATCCCCATTTCCCCAGTGTTCTGCTCAGCTGCATTTTTTATCACACACTTTACATGGTCTCTGTTTTCCTACCGAGATAGGAGTCAAAAAAGTCCTTCCTGTGCTGAGCAGGGGATAGGAGGCAAAAGGTGCTGGTGGGTGAGCTCCTGCTCCTGCCAGAACTAATAGAGAAGAAGAATGTGTTCAGACAAGCAGAGAAGATAAAGTGCAGCAGATTTGTTCAAGGATGAAGTAGCACCAAATGGCTCTGCATCAGCTGGAACAGAAGGGAATTGAAGCTGCTGGGAATGAAGCAGGGTGGCTGGGAAGAGGAGCTGAACCTGATGGAAGACATTTTTCCCCAAGACAATCGAGAGAGGTTTCTTTTAAAGTCCCTTTTAAGAGCCACAGTGAAGTTAGCACTTAACAAGAAGAATTACTGCAAACTCATGCCTCCATCCCCAGTGCCTAATGCAGAGTTGTTAGAGCCTCAGTAAGATTAAGTTGAGGAAACTCAACCTGAGACCACAGAGGCTGTGTCAAGGAATGATGCTAAAGGGAAGCAACCAAAGGAAGTGGCAACACTGAGGAAAGTTCAGTAGCAAGAAATGCAGAGGAACAGCAAAGCCTTGGGCAAATGGCAGGAGCCAAATGTGTCTGTGACACAGAAAACCTTCTGCCATTGCCATGTTTGAGGGGCAGACCAATAGCCACACACAGCTTAAAGGGGAGGCTTGGTTTTGAGCCATCTGATCCGACCTACTCAACCTGAGCTTCAAACTTGTAAGCACCAAGGGTGAGCTGGAAGGAGTCTCAAGAGCTGAAATCAATTTACTCCTGGGAAAGCTTTTCTGTTTTGCTTGGAACACAGAACCAGAGAAGTGTGGACAGGGAAAGTTCTTCTGTCACTTCCATGGTCGTTGCACTCTGCTCAGGGAGGTCCAGGGACAGCACAAGGGGCACTGGGGGCAAGCTGGAGCAGAGGAGGTTCCACAGGAACAGAAAGGAAAGCTTTCCCTGTGAGGGTGCTGAGCCCTGGAGCAGGCTGCCCAGAGAGGCTGTGGAGTCTCCTGCTCGGGAGACACCCAAAACCTGCCTGGATGTGTTCCTGGGTGCCCTGCTCTGGCAGGGGGGTTGGACTGGGTGATCTCTGGAGGTCCCTTCCCCCCCGCCCCCCCTCCATTCCATGATGCAGCAGTGGCAATGAGCATGTCTCAGGCTGCTGTGTGTTTGGGAAAGCTTTGCCACCAAGGCTTCCTTTCTGGCAGGTGGAGAAGGGCTGTGTGGTTAGGAGCAAAAGGAGCCAGATTCTGCAGCTCAGAAGAGAGCTGTGCTCAGCTTGAGCAGACAGAGCCAAAGGGAAGAGATTTTCAATAGCAGATCTTCCTCAGAAGGCTTTTTGGAGAGCTTAACCACCTCCAATAATGAAATCCTGGAGTACCCTTAAAAAGTAGTAGTGAGCAGCTGAGATTGCTTCCTTGTGACCCTGTGCAGCACAATGAAAGGCAAAGGTTGTTTGCTAATAAAAGACACTCCAGCCTGGCTGCTGGCTCAGTAAAAGACATACCTGGAGGGGGTTCTCTCCAGCTACTGAATCTTTTGCTCTTTACAGAGTGACTAAACTCACACAAAGTCCTCTCTAGCGTGGTGGAAATTGTTTTGCACTGGAGTGCATCATTTAGCAGAAATTCTGTCTTAGTTTTAACAGGATGTGGAAAGAGAAAGAAAACCACTTCTGGGCTTCACCAATTGCTTGCTCTGAAAGCCTCCCAGAGAGATCCTGTGGTTCACACCACAAGGCTCTGCCTGCAGCTGGTGCATCTCAGACTACACACAGGCTGGTCATGTATCCAGAGTCTGAGCAGGAGCACCCATCCTGCAGAACAGCTCAGAGGTCCTTCAGAAGGCACAAAGCTGGTTCTCCCCAAACCACAGAGGTTTCACTGCCACTGAGAGGCTCAGCACAGTAAGAGCAAAGCTTCAGGGGCTTGGCTTTGCCATAGTGTTATAGCAAATATGCACAGAAAGCTTTGGGTTGGAAGGGACCCCAAAGCTCATCCAGTTCCAACCCCCTGCCATGGGCAGGGACACCTCCCACCAGCCCAGCTTGCTCAGGGCCTCATCCAGCCTGGCCTTGGACACCCCCAGGCAGGAGGCAGCCACAGCCTCCCTGGGCAGCCTGTGCCAGAGTCTCACCACCCTCCCTGGAAAGAATTTCTTCCTCATCTCCAGTCCCAGTCTCCCCTGTTCCAGCACCAAGCCATTGTGCTCCATCCTGGCACTCCCAGCCCTTGTCACAAGTCCCTCCCCAGCCCTCCTGGAGCCCTTCAGGTACTGGAAGGCTGCTCTGAGGTCTCTCTGCTGTCTCTTCTCCAGACTGAACAGGCCACACAAGTGCCAGGCTCACAGCAGGATAAAGCCTAGGGCAAAGAGTATTTTCTTTCTTTGTAAGGAGCTATCCATCCAGGATCTCCTAAATCTTACAAAGGCAAGATAGAGTCAGCTGTGCAGCAAGATGCCTGGAGTCATCCCTGAAAGCTTTCAAGATAAGAGCACAGAGATGCCTCCCTCCACCTCTCTGGTACAGATAGAATCAGAGAACTGTTTGGGTTGGAAAAAAGCCTCCAAGCTCATCCAGTCCAACAGCAACCCAACCCCACCATGGCCCCAAGTGCCATGGCCACAGGCTTCTGGAACCCCTCCAGGCATGGGGACTCCACCAGCTCCCTGGGCAGCCTCTGCCAGTCCCTGACCACTCCTGCAGCAAAGAAGATTTTCCTCCTCTCCAACCTAGCCCTCCCCTGGTTGAAACTTTCAGCCCAGCAGACAAATTGACAGTCTGGAGAGCAGCAGCACAGATGTGCCTTTGTCACACTGCTGTGTCTGTCTCAGGCACCACAGACTTTCCTGAGCAGGCTGGGAGGAAGGGGGGGAATGGCCAGCAGACAGCAGTAGAGCAATTTCTGAGGCTTTGCCCACAGCCTTCAAAGGCAATTTGTATCCCAAGGAACTCCTTTATAGCAGAAAAGGCTGCACAACACAAAGAGACAACCAAGCAGCAGGGCTGTGCATGAAGTACCTCAGGACAGCTTTGTCTCCCAGAGAAGGAATCTGTGGCAGCAGGTTGGACTTGATGAGCTTTGAGGTCTCTTCCAACCTTGGTGACACTGTGTAACATGGGGCTCAGGGGTGCATCACTAAAGCAGCACAGGGGCTCCTGTGTGCTGATACAGCCTGCCCAGCTCAGCCTGGGAACTGCCCACAGAGACAGCAAAGCTGTTGCCAGAACTGCTGGAGTGGGTCCAGAGGAGGCCACCAAGGTGATCAGAGGGATGGGGAACCTCTGCTAAGAGGACAGGCTGGGAGAGTTGGGGCTGTTCAGCCTGAAGGCTCCAGGGAGACCTCAGAGCAGCCTTCCAGTACCTGAAGGGCTCCAGGAGAGCTGGGGAGGGACTTGTGACAAGGGCTGGGAGTGACAGGAAGAGGGACAATGGCTTTGAGCTGGGAGAAGGGAGACAGAGTGGAGATGAGGAAGAAATTCTGTACAGTAAGGGTAAGGAGGCTCTGGCACAGGCTGCCCAGGGAGGCTGTGGATGTCCCTCTCTGGAGGTGTCCAAGGCCAGGCTGGATGAGGTCTCGAGCAGCCTGGGCTGGTGGAGCTGTCCCTGCCCCTGGCAGGGGGTTGGGAGTGGGCGATCTTGCAGGTCCTTTCCAAGCCAAGCCAGTCTGTGAGTCTCTGAACACTCACTCCATGAAACTGGTGAGAGCAGGCAGGGAACTCCCACAGGAGAGGGCTCCAGCCTGGATGAAGCTTGTCTCTGTCACTATGGCTAAGTCACTGTGTGTGTCTCAGCAGCATGCCCCCTCCCCCTGTCCTGCACAGGCTGTGTCCTACCATCCCTCTGCATGCCCTGTTTATTAACCTGTTCCAGGCAGCTGCTAGGCAATAAAGACTGAGAGTTACCACTTTATTTTCTGCTTCCTATGCCTTCAGGATTAGGCTGCACAGAGACAGGTACAGAAACCTATAATTTATGACTCCCACTGCAGCTTAGGCAGCAGACAGCTTCCAAACAGATTAATGTTGTCAGAATTTCAACTCTGCTCATGCTCTGCAGCAGAAGGATGAGATAACTACAGCATTCTGCTGGGAGACATTTCCATGGCCAAGGAACTGAGCTGCTTCCACACCAGACAAGGACTCTGAGGGTCTCAATCTTAGATGGTGTGGCCTAAAAGCTCTTGTAAATGTACACAGGCACAGAAGAGGCACAACAAGTAAACCTCCTCATTCTTTCAAATGAGCCACAGACCCACCTAGAAAAGCAGCCCTCAGGCTGGCTCAGCAGCTCCGTGCTGACCCTTGGCAGCAGTGTCCATGCTGCAGGAACCCTTGGCTGGGGTGTTTTGTCTCCAGTTTATTACTTAAGCCTAAGAGGCTCAGCAGCCTCCTGCTGAACAACTTCTTCCTCAGCTCCACTCCAACCCTGCTCTGCCTCAGCTCCAAACCATTCCCCCTGGGCCTGGCTCCAGACCCCCTCAGCAAAAGTCTCTCTGCAGCCTTCCTGCAGGATCCCCTCAAGCCTGAGCCCTTCTGTGATTGTTCTCTAGGATCTTTCATTCCAAGCCAAAATGATGCACTTCAGATCTTTTCCTTTCCTCATGAAGACCTTCACTTTTTGACTAACTCTGCTCAAGCAGTGGCACTCTGCACCAGCATTTCCCTGGTACCCTGCCATGGCAAATTTGAACTGGGGAGAAACCAACCTCCCTGGCCATGCCTGGGGGCTTAGGTGGGGGGAGGGAAGGGGTTTTGATCATAATTTTGCCTCAAACTCGAATTCACTTCCTGTAATTATTGTGATCTCACCCCTTAGTTCCCATGCATGCTACCAGCATCTGCCTGAAGGAGGTTCAAGGGCAGGAGTCAAGCTCCCTTTGGTAACAAGCATGGACAAAATGTTTTGCAGCCCTCTCCAGCAGCAGAGGGAAAGGGCATCAAGATTTTGTGTGTGGAAAGATGTGGCTGCTACTCGTGAAACAAACCTCCTACTCTTCCCAAGGCAGGAAACAACTCCACTGCCAGCTCCTCTGCTGCTCCTCTTCACACAGCAGACCCTGGCAGCCTGGGAGGTGCAGCCCCAGCAAGAGTCATTTTCCTGTTGCTCAAGGAGGAAATACTCCTCGCACAGCTGCAACATCAACAGCTCCTCTGACATGCCTGGAGGTCCCTGCTGAGAGCCTTCAAATCACAGAGTTCCTCCCAAAGGCCTCAAGCTGAAGCCCATTTTTCATGGTTTCAGCAGCAAACCTCTGGCTGCAAAGGCTCTCTCCTGTTTCTGCTTGGGCTTTCTTCCCTGAGAGGGGAAGTGCTTCCCCTACACCTGCCCTTAACAGCCTGTGCCAGGGACTCTCCACTCCCTCTCTCAGGAATCTCTTCCTCATCTCCAGGCTCAATCTGCCCTCTCCCAGCTCATTGTTCCTCATCCTGGCACTCCCAGCCCTTGCCAAAAGTCCCTCCCCAGCTCTCCTGGAGCCCCTTCAGACACTGAAACACAGCTCTAAGGTCTCCCTGGAGCCTTCTCTTCTCCAGGCTGAACAGCTTTCAGCTCTCTCAGCCTGTCCCCTGGAGGAGGTGCTGCAGCCCTCTGCCCATCTCTGTGGCACTCATCTGACCACATCCAGCTGTGGGATGGAGCATTTGCCAGCACTGGTGTTGACTGTGTTGGTTCTTCTGAATTATCCCCAAATGATATTTTAGTGCACAGCAACAAAACCCCAGAGCCAGAGGACTTCCCAGCTGAGGCACACAGCACTGCCAGAGCCCAGGGAGTCACTAATGAAGTCCTTTTGAAAGTGGACTGCATGTCCTGGCAATGAAATCAAGATGTGAGTCAAGACTGCAAGAGCTGAGGAGCTGGCTGCTCTGCCTGCCCACAGAAGTCTAACTCCATCCCTGAAGGGTGCTCAGATCAGAGGGCAGAAGAGCCACCAAGAAGTGACAGGAGGCTGCCTCACCCAATGTGTTGTGTCACCAGTGTCAGAGCTGCCTCCTGCAGCCTCTGCCTGATGGGTTTGACTCTCCTTTAATTAGTAGCTGCTGCTTGTCACATTGATGGCCCTCAATTAGCAGCAGAGACTCACCAGCTCCCAGCTGGAATGTGGCTGTCCTCCTGGAGAGGGAAGCTTGGCCTGATTAGTGCCAAACGAGTTGGAGATCTGATCTCTGCAGACCCTCCAAGTCAGTCTGGGACTCCTGTGTCCTTTGTGGCAGAGAAGGGGTTTGGAAGGGACCTCTGGAGATCGAGTCCAGCCCCTCTGCCAAGGCCAGAGAAGGTCACACAGGCACACATCCAGGTGGGCTTGGAAAGTCTCCAGAGATGAAGGCTCCACTACCTCTCTGGACAGCCTGCTCCAGGCCCTGACCACTCTTGCAGCAAACAAATTGCAAAGCAAAGCAGAAGTCCATTGTGGGCTCTCAACAACGGAAGTCTTCCTCACCTGGCAATGTGAGGAGCAGTTCCATCAATTCACCACACTAAAGCCCTTAAGCAGACCACAGAGGCCACTTCTTTGTGGAGAGGTTACAGCTAGCAAACTCCAGCACCAGCTGCTGGTGTTCCACCACACCCAGACTCTGGGTCTCACCTATAAACCTGCTGCTGCCTCTGTGCTGTGAGTTCCCTCACAGCTGTGAGGGCACCAGCAGAACCTGTGCCAGGGAGCAATGTGCTTCCCAAAGGTTCCATCACTCTTAGTGGCATTCCCAAAAGGACAGGGCAGAGTGCTGCAGAATGGCTTTGCCTCCCTTTGATAAGCCAAGGGCTTGGGCAATCATTTAACAGCAGGGTTCTGGAGCTGTTTGGTGGCTTGCAGAAGGACAGATGGTTAACTGCCAGTTTTTACTCCTCATCTCACTTTATTTCTCTCAGATAGATGCTGAAAACTTACACTGAGGTGATTGGATCCTCCAGTCACTGCCCTGCTAAAACTCATAGCCACTTGGGCACTCACAGGATGGCAGGGGCTGGAAGGGACCTCTGGAGATCACCCAGTCCAATCCCCTGCCAGAGCAGCATCACCCAGGGCAGGCAGAGGAGACTCCACAACCTCTCTGGGCAGCCTGCCCCAGGGCTCCAGCACCCTCACAGGGAAAAGGTTTTTCCTTATGTTGATGTGGATCTTGGGTTCCAGTTTGTGCCCATGGCCACTCACCCTACCACTGAGCACCACTGGGAAGAGCCTGGCCCCTTCTTCTTGCCCCCCAGCCCTCAGATACTTGTAAGCATTGCTCAGATCCCCTCTCAGCCTTCTCTTCCCCAGGCTGAACAGCCCCAGGGCTCCCAGCCTCTCCTCATCACACAGATGATCCATTGCCCTCAGCATGCTCCTGGCCTCTGTTGGACTCTCTCCCTCTGTCCCTTGCAGCTCTCTGTACCTCTTGAAGTGGTCATTTAACAATCCTGTACAAACCATCAACCCAGCACCACCATGGACACCAAACCATGGCCCCAGGTGCCATGGCCACAGGGTTCTGGAACCCCTCCAGGGATGGGGACTCCACCAGCTCCCTGGGCAGCCTCTGCCAGTTCCTGACCACTCTGGCAGCAAAGAAATCTCCTCTCCAACCTAAGGCTCCCCTGGCACAACTCCAGGCCACTGCCTCTCCTCCTGCTGTCTGCTCCCCACAACTCCTGGTATCACCACACAGAATGCAGGTAGAGAAGTTGGAAGATGACAGATTCAGACTGGGGATGAGGAAGACATTCTTTCCAGTCAGGGTGGTGAGACACTAGAAGGGGCTGCCCAGGGAGCCTGTGGATGCTTCCACCCTGGAGGTGTTCAAGGGCAGGCTGGATGAGGCCCTGAGCAACCTGGGCCGGTGGGAGGTGTCCCTGCCCTGGCAGGGGGCTGGAGCTGGCTGATGATAGAATCACAGAATTGTCAGGACTGGAAGGGACCTCAAGGATCATCCAGTTCCAGCCCCCTGCCGTGGGCAGGGACACCTCACACTAGGTCTTTAAGTTCCCTTCCAACCCAACCCCTTTTATGACTCTATGAAGACAATTTTGCTCTCTTTTGCCTTCCCTGTGCCTGTCACAGCCTGGACTGCAGCTGCTGCTCCGAGAGCAGGCGGCCGCCGCTCTCCCAGGGCACTGCAAGCTGGCAGCCTGCTCTAGTGTGTGGTGTCCCTGCCCATGGCAGGGGGGTGGAACTGGATGATCCTTGCGGTCCCTTCCAGCCCTGACTGATACTGCTGCGGTACTATGAAACGGCACTAAAGCTCTTCTCGGTGTACCCGGCTGCTGCCAGGCGGGATGAGATCGTCTGCCCGGGGGAGCAGGGGGTGCGGGCGCGGCGGAGGGATGGCCTCACGCTGCACAAAGCCGGGGGGGACCTGCTGCCCTCACGGGAGGGACCTGCTGCCCTCACGGGAGGGACCTGCTGCCCTCACGGGAGGGACCTGCTGCCCTCACGGGAGGGACCTGCTGCCCTCACGGGAGGGACCTGCTGCCCTCACGGGAGGGACCTGCTGCCCTCACGGGAGGGACCTGCTGCCCTCACGGGAGGGACCTGCTGCCCTCACGGGAGGAGCACCGCTGCCGTTAGCACCACGGCCGCCACCCTCCGACGGCCAGAGTGAGATCCAGCAGCGCTGGCACAAACCCTGCGGCTCCTCACCGAGGAGAGCTGACTGACGATTAGCGCTGACCCGAGAGCCAGCCAAGACACCGCAGCCTTCGGAGGAGCCAAGGAAAGGCTCTGCCGATAGCAGCAAGAGCCTCAGTTCCTAACGGGGTGTCTGACGTGGGTGAATAGCATCTCCCGAGCTCCAGCCTGCTGCGAAGGGGAACAATTACACCGCTGAGCTTCGGCAGCGCTTGTGCTGAAGGATTCCCTACCACGCAGGGAATTTATTCTCCCGAGTACAGAGAATTCATCTCTCTCATGCTTGAGGGCAAAGCGTCTGTTCCTCCAAAGTAGGCATGAAACAGCCCCCTGATTGCCAGGCTGCCGAGTGAAAATAGCCACAGCTCCAGCCTCTCATCTGAGCAGGTCCTGCTGCCACTTCAGCTGGAGAGAAGGAGCTAGGAACAAAGGCTTGCTGCTATCAGATGGCCTTTTGATGTCTATTCCCAGCCTCCCCATCACCTGCTGCTGGCACTGACTGAATAGCAGGAAGAAACTCTTTAGAGTGAGGGTGGGGAGGCACTGGCACAGGTTCCCCAGGGGGGCTGTGGCTGTCCCCTCCCTGGAGGTGTTCAGGGCCAGGCTGGATGAGGCTTTGAGCTGGTGGAAGTGTCCCTGCCCATGGCAGGGGGGTGGAGCTGGCTGAGCTTTGGGGTCCCTTCCAACCCAAGCCATCCTGTGACTGTACCAACCCTTGAGCTGAACTCTTGAGCTCAGCTGTTGATTATTTGGAAATCCTTTGGAACTTTTGACAGTCCAGCTGGGGAGTTGTAGAAGGGAATGAGCTGGAAATCCTTTGGCATTTATTACAGTGAAATGTGGAATTTCTAGAAGGGAATTGTTTGGCAATTCAGATTATTCAGGCACCCTGGCTTTAGAAAACACCTCCCAGCAGTGTTTAATAGTGATGAAAACACTTAATAGCCTGAGCAGTTAGTTGGAGGGTAAAACATTATCCTCACAAGTAGGATGTCAGAGCCATAATTTAACAAGCCACATGCTGCCTGCTATTTTCTGCCCTTTGTGTCCTGCATGCTCTGCAGTGCTCTTGCAAGGCTTCTCTGGCAGGCAGCTTGCCCACTCAGAGTGCCACTCCTCGGTGTCACTGCCGATTCCCACTCCGTTATTATTCTGCACTAAGCTGCTGCAAAATGCCAGTCAGGCACCAGGGCTCCTGCAGTCCAGCTGTGCTGAGCCACGAGCAGACATGAAGCAATTGACCTGGTTGTGCACCGAGCTGTGCCCAGCTTTGCTACCCACCGCTTCGTGCCACTCTGCATCCTCACAAGCCACGACCTCTGTGGTGGGGACTGCCCTCCAGCAGAGACAAAAACCACCTTGGCTGAAGTAAAACACCAAGCAGGAGCAGCACAACGTCAGAGAGGCCAAGCAGAACGGCAGTGCTCAGATCAGAGATGCTACAGGAGAGGTTCCCCAGTGCTGGGAAGGGAAACAGAATTAGTCTATGAAAATAAACACCTGCAGGCCTCCTGGGGACAAGGTAATCCTCCCTGTGCTCTCAGGAGGACACCACCTTCCCTTCTGGAGCAGGGAAAATCAGCTGGCTGAAAGTACTACCCAGACCTTCCCTTGGCTTCTCTCCTTGAGGGACCTGAAGGCCACTCTGCTCTGATCTCTGACCTCCTCTGCAGTGCTGTGTCCAGCTACAGGACCCCCACACAAGAGGGACATGGACCTGCTGGAGTGGGTCCAGAGGAGACCTCCAGGGTGATCAGAAGGATGGTCTGAAAGCCAAAGCAGGAAGCCTACAGCAGGCAGATGATGACAGTTCCAGCCCCCTGCCCCCTCCTGGCCCCCAGCCCCCTCCTGCCTTTTCCCCTGAATTCGACAGAGGCCTGATCGCTTGCCTCAAAGAATGTGGCCTGTGCCTTGCTTAATAAATGTTAATCAAATGCTCAGAGACTGAGGAAAGCTCTATCTAAATGCCAAATGTGATGATGAATAGCATTCCTCATTGTTCTTCTTGCAGCACATCCTGCTGGGAGCTGATTTCTCCCCAGCACACCCAGTATCTCCTGTGGAATCCCTCAGTGCTCCACAGAGCCACCCCCACGTCCTGCTTTGAAAGCCAAAGGAAGCTCAGCCTCTCTTACAAGGCTTCTGACAGGGCTCAGAGGGTTAGCAGTGTACCACACTCCACCACCTCCCTTGCAGCATTGCCCCACGTGGCAGGTTTATCTCCTCTGCATAAACCAGGCTGACGTTCCTGGAGGAGGCAGACACACAAATAAATGAGCCTGAAGTGAGCTGCTGCAGAGAACCACCATGTGGAGCCTGAGCCATCCTCATCTTGAAGCCCGAGGCATTAATTAAACACCAGGTAAGGGCACCACAACAAAAGCTGCACTCCTTCACATGACAGCACTAGAAGTGCCTGCTGGCAGCACCCCCAGGATGGCCATCCTCCGTGTGCCTGAAGCACAGGGCCTCACAGCAGCAGCAAATGCTCCTCAGCAGCATAGAGCCACAGAGTTCTTTGGGTTGGAAAAGACCTCCAAGATCCTCCAGTCCAACCAGCAGCCCAACCCCACCATGGCCCCAAGTGCCATGGCCACAGGTTTCTTGAACCCTTCCAGGGCTGGGGACTCCACCACCCCCCTGGGCAGCCTCTGCCAGTCCCTGACCACTCTGGCAGCAAAGACATTTTTCCTCCACTCCAACCTAAGCCTCCCCTGGCACAGCTTCAGGCCAGTTCCTCTCCTATCACCTGAGGCTGGGGAGCAGAGCCCAACCCCCACCTCACTGCAATCTCCTTGCAGGGAGCTGGGGAGAGCAAGGAGGTCTCCCTCAGCCTCCTCTTCTCCAGATCAAACAACCCCAGGTCCCTCAGCCAGATCTGGTTTGAAACTAGAGCAGGGCAGATTGAGATTGGACATTAGGGAAGAAATTGTTGACATGAGGGTGGGGAGGCACTGGAACAGGTTGCCCAGGGAGGCTGTGGATGCTTCCACCCTGGAAGTGTTTAAGACTTGGCTGGATGAGGCTTTGAGCAACCTGCTCTGGTAGGAGATGTCCTTGCCAAGGCAGAGGGGCTGGAACTAGTCGATATAGAAGGTCCCTTCCAACTGAAGCCTGTCTATGACTCTCTGACAATTCAAATCTGGTTATTCAGAGGTCCTTTTTATAGCTGGTTTATGTCTCTCTGACACAAGCCATCTGTTCTCACCTGGCTCAGAAGGTATCAGCTCTCTACCCTCCTATGTAGGTCACTCCCTGGAGATGGTGAAGCACTCTGTTCCTACTCAACCAAGTGCAGAAGGATCCTACAGCTTCCCATGAGTGCCCCAGGCTCCAGCTCCCTTTCCTCTGGGTCCAGACCCATCACCTTAGCAACCTTTCTGCAGGAAGCAGACAGGAAAGTGCCAGGTTTGCCTCACTTCTGCTCCTCTGCAGCCAGCCTTGAAGACAGTGATCCAAGGGATGCTTCACTCACATCAATCACAGAACTGCTTGGGCTGGAAACGACCTCTGGGGTCATCAACTCCAACCATCAACCCAAGACCAGCATGGCCATAAAGCCATGGGCTGTTGCTTAATTTCTCTGCAGCCCAGCTTCCATGACCACACTGCAGCAACCACAGCTGCTGTGCTGCCAGTGCAGGTAAAAGGATGCAGCAGGAAGCTCCCCAGGGTTTAGTGATTGGCTTGTTAAGAGTTCTTTCCACAAACACTTGGCAGAGGAACATTTCATGTCCATCTAATGATCCCTGTTATGAAAATGTGTTCATTAGAATTCCTCTCAGGCCATCAGAGCTGTTGGAACGTGATGCCCTGACAGAGAATGCAGGTTGGAGCCTCTGCAGATGCAGCTTTTCCCACAGGGCTGGCACTCATCAGTGCGGACCCCTCCCGCGGCCACGCCAGAGACACCTCTGCTAATGCAGCCCGACAGTGCCAGCGTCGTTTAGGCTCCTCAAGCCATCAGCTAAACAAACAGCAACTGCAAGCATGTGTGTGTGGGGAGGCTGCTCCCACCCGGAGCCGTTTGCTTTAGTACTTAATCGCTGAGCTTTCAGGGTTCTCACTTCTTTGCAGTGACTAAAAATACTTCATCTAACACTCCCGTGAAGCCAGCACATTGCATGCAGAGCGATGCATTCACTGCTGGGGCACTCTAGGAGCCTGTCTGGTTTGCCCCTAAATTGCACTGAGACACAGCTCATCAAAGGGGCTGAGAGGCGACCACGGACGTCACTCATCACAGAAAGGTTTGGGCTGGAAGGGAGCTTAAAGCTCATCCAGCCCCAGCCCCCTGCCATGGGCTTCCACCAGCCCAGGCTGCTCAAAGCCTCATCCAGCCTGGCCCTGAGCACCTCCAGGGAAGGACATCCACAGCCTCCCTGGGCAGCCTGCTCCAGGGTCTCACCACCCTCACTCTCAAGAGCTTCTTCCTAGTCTCCAGTCTGACTCTGCCCTTCTCAACTTGTTCAGTTTAGGAGGCAAAACCCAGAATGCCTCAACCCTCAAATCAGGATTTTCCTGAGGATCCAGCCCAAATCCTTCTGTCTGTAAGCAAAGCTCTTTGCAGAGTGACACTTTGGGTTTCTCCATCTGGGATGCATTAATATTTCACTCAACTCTTCCCTGGCATTTAGAGCAGCATCTGAAAGGTTCCTTGGCTCTCTCAGGACCATAATTATTGCTGCAATTTCAAAACCTGGTAGGATCTGGGTAACTGCAGTAATTACAGGACAATTTTCTTAATTAATGCACTCTGCAAAATACTCAGACAGGAGACAGCAAAAAAAATTCCAACTGATTCCTACCAGAAGTAATTCATACAAAGGAGAGGTTCAGGCAGCACCACAAGAGCCTTCCCTGACCCCATCAGCGCAATTTACAGCACAAGTATTCCCAGAATCAGAGGGGCTCAGGCTGGAGGGGACCTCAGAGCTCAGCTCCTCCAGCCTCCCCTCCATGCCCAGGGACACCTCTCAGCTACGCTCAGCTGCTCAGGGCCTCATCCAGCCTGGCCCTCAACACCCCCAGGCAGGAGGCAGCCACAGCCTCCCTGGGCAGCCTGTGCCAGAGGCTCAGCAGCCTCCTGCTGAACAACTTCTGCCTCAGCTCCACTCTAACCCTGCTCTGCCTCACCTCCAAACCATTCCCCCTGGGCCTGGCTCCAGACCCCCTCAGCAAGAGTCCCTTCCAGCCCTGGTGCTGTGCCTCCTGGCACTGTCAAAGACTTTCTTCACAGAAGATCTGATCCAGAGCTGTATCCTATTGAAGGGGACTGTTGGGTTTCTCCCAGTCCTGTCTATCAAGGGGCAGGGGGAAGGGTTTGTTTGTGTTTCTCACTTGCAGAGAGGGCATTCAGCAAAGGCTTTGTCCCTGCAGATGAAGCACTCAGGGATTTGTCTGGAGGAACAGAGTGGAGCTGCCTCCTGCTGCTCTGGCAGGCTTGAAAACGTGCAAGCCTCAAATTAAACCCCCCAAGCCCTCTGCAATTAACATTCATATTTCTGTAACAGTCAGATGAGCTAAGCAGGATCAAGGCCACCAGGCATTACCATGCAAACCGAGCATGCAGAGTCGAGGAAGGAAAGGAAATCAGTCACAGATCCTGGCTGCTTTGCTCCCAGTAGTTCCCTGGCCGCTGCCAGCTCCAAGCAGATCTCACTACCCCTGAGCTCACCGACTGCAGTGGGCTCTGCAGGCAGGGTAGGGAGCAGATGGCAAGAGTGCCTTGGCAGTGCACTAACAACAATGGCAGAACACTCTTAGGTGGCAAGGTACTGGGTTTGAGACCTCCCAGGCTTGTCCAATCATCCTGGCAGCAGCTCATGCCCTCTTACCCTGGCATGGCAGGTAAGGGTGAGTGCCAGAACAAGAAGGCAGGCCAGGCCAATCAGCCCAGCCCCACTCCCTTCCTAGCTTCCAGTGTTTCTCCAGTATTAGCCAGTCTCACACTAAATAAAACCTGAAGTTGCACAGTTCCTCATGTGCAGCCTCAGAGGGGCTCACACTTCACCCAGGCCAGGATTTATCTCCTGGAGCAGCAGCAATTTTCCATCTAATGCCCAAGCTTCACCCTATGCAGTCAAGCTTTGAACCCATCTAACCAGCTCATGCTACATCCAATTGCAATCAGGATGGCTGGGTTTTTTCCCTGTCAATAGGAACCCCAGAAGATACTAAACAAAGCAGCTCAGCCTACTCATAGCATGGAAAGCTCAGGCTGGATGAGGCCTTGAGCAGCCTGGGCTGGTGGGAGGTGACCCTGCCCATGCCAAGGGGCTGGAACTGGCTGATCTCTAAGGTCCCTTCCAACCCAACCCATGCTGTGAAAGGACCTCTGAACACTATGAACTCCTGGCTCCCTGTGCCTGCCTGCCCTGCAACCCATGCCAGTAGCACACAGTCTGTGCAGGAGACACAGGACAGCTCCTCCCCAGCACCACAGGGACAGCTTTGCCTCGAGGATTTCTCATCACTCCACTCTTGCACAGGAGGGTCACTAACATGGCAATTGGGACTTCTGAGGCATAAAGGTACTGAGCAAATAGGCAGCCCCCAAATATCTGTCCAGAGATACTGAAGCCTGAAAGCTTCTTTTATTAGCAGCCCAACCACTTTATTGCTTAACTAAGATGCAGGCTTCCTGGGTGCAGGAAGAATCAAATGCCAGTGACAGCAGCTGGGGCTGGATCTGTGTGAGTGCAGCTGGGAGTTCAGCTGAGAGATTACCGAGGTGATTTGAAGCTTATTCATTAGCCGCAACAGAACAGGAGAAAATGAGCAATTAATCATCTTTAAGGGTGATGACACAAGAACAACAACATCACTTCCTGTGCAGTGATGGTTGTCATCAACACAATGCAAACAGCCATCTCCTCACACCTAGCACAAGGGGTGTCCCAGCAGCAGGATCAATGCCAGGAGCACCAACAGCAGCTTTGATGAAGCTGCTTAAAGGCCTCCTGTGAAGCTCATTCACCACACTCCGAGGTGAATGCCAATCATTCTGCCCAGCTCCAAAACGAGAGGGATGCTTAGAGAGTACAACACAGAACCAGGGAATGGTTTGGGTTGGAGAAGCCTTCTGAGACCATCCAGTCCGACACCAACCCAACCCCACCATGGCCACTAAACCATGGTCCCAAGAGCCATGGCCACACACTCCTTGAATACCTCCAAGGATGGGGACTCCACCACCTCCCTGGGCAGCCTGTGCCAATCCCTGACCACTCTTGCAGCAAAGACCTAACCCTCCCCTGGCACAATTTGAGGCCACTTCCTCTCCTTCTGTCACCTGAGACTATGGGGAAGAGCCCAACCTCGCCTCACTGCAGCGTGTTTGAAGCAGCCTGCTGAGCTGGGCATGTAGGTTAGCCTGTGAGCAGGAGCTGTGAGCACCCAGGCAGCCTGTCCTGAAGCTGCTGTCAGGCCAGCATCCTGAAATGCACTGCACAGCACAACCAGAGGCTCCCTGCACTTCCATGCTAGCAACAGGCAAAATCCAAGACCAATTCCACCTGTCTGCCCAGCACTGGAGCAGGCTAAACAGGGAGGTGGTGGAGTCCCCAGCCCTGCAGGTGTTCCAGAAACCTGTGGCCATGGCACTTGTGGCCATGGTTTGGTGGCCAGGCTGGGGTGATGGTTGGCCTGGGTGATCTCAGAGGGCTTTTCCAACCCAAACTGTGATTCAGTGTGACAAGCTGCCACTGCTCTGGGTGGGGGCTGTGGAAGACTGCCCAAGGAGGTTTCTCCAGCAGATTTTTGGAACAGTTGCAACCCTCTTCAATATTTGGAAACAGAAGGAGCACAAAATTGTCATTTCTTCAGAAGAGCCTGGGTGGGAAAGCTGCCAGAGACTTCTCTGCAGTGACAAATGGCCCAGCACTTCCATCCTGATTAATAACCACATCCCATTCATTAGTGACATTAACAGCTGCAGCCCTGCTAGCACTTGTAGCACATTGTTCTTAACATCCCAGCAAGCACAGCGGTACCTGGAGAGGCAGAGGCGAGGTTTGCATTCCTCAGTCAGCTTGACAATAGAAAACAAAGATCTATTGTTTCATCCAGCATTGTTTTAGCAGCAGCCAATGCCAACATCAGCACAGCTCTTGCAAATCCAGAGCAGGACTTCTCAGCTGTGAGACAGCCTGGGCTGGTGGGAGGTGTCCCTGCCCATGCCAGGGGGCTGGAACTGGATGATCTCTAAGGTCCCTTCCAACCCAAACCATTCTGTGAGCTCAGTCAGTTTGCTTCTGACAAGTTTGGCCCTTGTAGATTCTACCCAAACCCAAGCATAGCTCAGACACCAAACTGAGCAGCAGCCAAGAGCAAGGTCTCTTGCTCTCCATGGCACAAAGCTTCCTTGTCTCTGCACCACTTAGAATAACATCCAGGATCACACACACCTGGGACACTCTGGAGCCCCAGCCTAGAAAGGGCATGGAGCTGCTGCAGAGGAGGACACAAAGATGACCAGAGGATGGAGAACCTCCCCTGTGGGGGCAGGCTGAGAGCTGGGGCTGTTCAGCCTGGAGAAGAGAAGGCTCCAGGGAAACCTCAGAGCAGCCTTGCAGTACCAAGTTACCCCACGTGTGTAAAACATCCTCCAAGTGCCAATCCTCCTGCACAGCCTGCTCCAACTTCTGGCTCTTCAGCCCCACTTCATAAAGCCAGTATCTCTTCCAGTCCATACCATGGCAAGGGCCCCCTGGGGTGCATTGAGTGTGCCCAGCAGGTTGAGGGAGATTCTTCTCCCTCTCTACTCTACCCTGGCAAAGCCACACCTGGAGTATTGTGCCCAGTTCCAGGCTCCCCAGGTCGAGACAGACAGGGACGTACTGGAAAGAGTCCTGTGGAAGCTAGGAGGATGCTGAAGGGACTGCAACATCTCTGCTGTGGAGAGAGGCTGAGAGCCCTGGGGCTGTTCAGCCTGGAGAGGAGAAGGCTGGGAGGGAACCTGAGCAATGTCTGTAAGCATCTGAGGGGTGGGGGTCAAGAGGCAGGGGCCAGGCTCTGTTCAGTGGTGTCCTGTGCTAGGATGAGAGGCAATGGACACAAACTGCAACCCAGGAAGTTCCACCTCAACATCCTGTAACCTGGAAGTCCTCCACCTGCACTGGAAGGCTGCTGCACACCACTAAGGTCTCCCTTTGTTTTCCTTCCATTGTGTTTATTTTTCCTAAAGACAAACAGTCTCTCTCTCCTTTTCTCAGCAGCTCAGCACTGCAATCACTGCAGCTCTTTCCAGCTCCCAGTGTCAGGATGCAGTGCCTGAAAGAAGGGAGATCTCCAAAACCTGAGACAGAAGTTGATTTGCATTAATTCATCTGCCTCATTCAGAGGGGAAAATGCTCTTTATTATCTCCTTCACCTAGGAGAGCAATGCCTCATTAATTGCAAGCACATCAATCTGCAAATGCTGCCCATGTCAGCTAGAATAATGCCTGACAGCACAGGGAGCACTGGGAGCTGCACAGAGAATCCCAGGGCCCATCCTTCACTGTCATGGGGATTTATCCTCACATGTGTCAGCACAGGGGGTGCTGGGGAGGCTGTGCAGAGCACAAAACTTCACAGCAGCTCTGAAGTGGATGAGGAGAGAGAGAGATCATAGAAGAATAGAATCATTAAGCTTGGAAAAGGCCTCCAAGATCATTCAGTCCAACCAGCAACCCAACCCCCCCATGGCCACCAAACCCTGGCCCCAGGTGCCACGGCCACAGGGTTCTGGAACCCCTCCAGGGCTGGGGACTCCACCACCTCCCTGGGCAGCCTCTGCCAGTCCCTGACCACTCTTGCACCAAAGACATTTTTCCTCCTCTCCAAGCTAAGCCTCCCCTGGCACAACCTCAGGCCATTGCCTCTCCTATCACCTGAGGCTGGGGAGTCTTTAGCCAAGGGAACACGGACACTGCTTCCTGTGAATGCCTCTACAGAAGGTGATCTGCTTGTAGGCTTTTACTTTCCTCTCCTCCAATTTTCTCAACTAAAAGCAAAGGAAAAAGTCATTTTGTGACCATAAAGGGAGGATCCTGTGCTCAGAAAGAGAACTGCATTTCCCTGACCATGTCAGCACAGCCCTGAGAGGCCACGCCGCTCACCCCCCAGGGTGAATGCACTCTGGATGAGTAATTATTTTAACCAATTACCCCTGCCCAGAGCAGCAAAGCAATTAGTACAGCTGGGCCTGAGTGCCAGAAGGACCTCTGCCCACAGGCCACCCCCACATCAGCAGCAACTGCTGAGAAGGGGACGCTTTCCAGAGGCTCAAGTGGACTGGATGAGCCCAGCTGGACATCCCTGCCCTTCAGAGTGGAAGCAGAAATGAGGTCCTCAAGCACTCGGTGAGCACTTCACTGAAATAACACAGCCAACACCACAGCCAAGAGGATAAGGGCAGAGAAAGCACTCACTGGGGATGTCAGGGCAAGAGCAGCATCCTCTCCACAGAGACTCATCCAGCTTCCCCTCACCCAGCCCTGCCTCTTCAGGGCTTGGCTTCAAGCAGAGGATGGTTCTGTCTGTGGCAGACACAGTAACTGTGCTCTGAATCATGGAATTGTTTGGGTTGGAAAAGACCTCCAAGATCACTGAGTCCAGCCAAGGCCTGACCACTCCTGCAGCAGGCAAACCTTTCCTACTCCAACTGTGAGCAAGTCCAAGGATGAAAGCTGCTAAAAGGAGTCAAGGTGAAAGCTGCTAACAGGAGGCATGGGAGAGCACCTGCTGAAACAGCAGCTTCAGAGGCTCCTAACATGGCTTGGGTTGGAAGGGACCTTCAAGATCATCCATGGGCAGGGACACCTCCCACCAGCCCAGGTTGCCCAGGGCCTCATCCAGCCCAGCCCTGAGCACCTCCAAGGAAGGGACATCCACAGCCTCCCTGGGCAGCCTGCTCCAGTGTCTCCCCATCTCCAGTCTCAACCTGCTCTCCTCCAGCTTAATGCCTTTAACAAGTGTAATTAAGGCAAGAGGAGGGGAGGCCTCTCCATGCAGGCAGATTTGCTGTTGCTCAAACATGCTAATTTGCAGCTTCCTTAAAATGCAAGAACTAATTGGATGAATTATGCTGTTGCAGCAACAAGACCAGGAGTGGGTAATTACTGCATGGGGGGTGTGGTGGTTCCGAGATCATTCCAACCCCTCTCTCCTGCGGGATGAGGACACAGAGTGCTGCAGAGAGCAGCCTCACAGCAGTGCTCTGATGCTGCTCATTTCAGCCAGGCCACTACTCACTGAACACCTTAAGGACCATCAGTGCTCCCTGGCAAGAAAGCCCAGAGCTGCTGCAAGGAAATCCTTCGATTCGTTCTGTGCAGAGGAGCTGCTGGTGGTCAGGGTCAGCACAGCCACATGCACTCAAGACATGGCCTCAAGGGCAGCCTGCTCCAGCTGGTGATGACCCTGCTCAGTGCATAGGAGTGGGACAAGATGACCTTGGAGGGTCCCTTCCAAGCCAGTGCAACCTGTGAGTCTTTGCTACTGTCTTCAGACTCCCTTCTGAGTGCCCCAGCAGATGTGGTTTGGGGTTGTTCTGTCAAACACAGCTGGAACAACACTGCAGGGGCAGCAAGGCTAGACACAGCATTGCCATGAAAAGAGTAGATAATAACCAAACCCAAGGCTCAGGCAACTGGCTTGATTCTGTCTCTCCTTGCCCCCAGCCAATCAGTAATTACCTGCATTGGTGCCCCTGCTCCATCACCCACAGCTCAGCTGCAGCAAACCTCTCCAGACAAACACCTGGGGCTGCCCAGCCCCCAGCTGGCAGCTCTGCTGCTTTCTGCAGGTGTGTGACAGCCCAGAGAGTTTGCTCTCAGATCACAAGTGGGAAGCAAATTAAGCCTCTCACCCCAACCCTGGTGCTGCCTGGAGGAATAATGGATTCCCCTGCTAGTTAGTGCCAGCAAGGGCTGGGAGCTGCTGGCCGAGATCCCTGCCCAGCTGAGGGGGTGAGCACATTGTGCCCAGCCTTTTCTTGCTGGTTCAGTGGGGCAGACTCTGGGCAGCAGATAATGAGCCTCTGCCAGCAGCATCTTTCAGAAGCTGAACAAACCTCAGCACAGGGCAAGAACAAAGGATGGATTTGAAAAGAAACCTTTGTAAAGGAAGGCATCTCCACCGATAGCTGGAGAGGCTCCTTCCTCAGGCAGCATCACCAAGGCACAGCAAAGGAGAGGAGAAGAGGAAGCTTCTAAAGCCCCTTGTTCCTCCCACAGAGATGAAGCCTGGTTTGCTCTGCTTGTTCATTTGCTGTGCTCCTCAGGCAAAACACAGAGATTCCAAATCTTGACCTGAGCAAACTACAAGGCAGGTAATGGGTGAGGGGAAGTTTCCATCAATCTGAGGGGCTGCAGCCAGTGGAATACTCAAAAAGAGTTGGTTTGGGATCTCAGGCAGCAGAGACCTACATTTGAAATACACCCAAGGGCACCACAGAAGCTGGACTCAGGCTTTTGATTTGAGCTCACTCCTCTCTCTGTGCTGTGTTTTTGCCCTTTCCAGGGGAGGTATCATCCTAGCTCTGCCCTGAGCTGGGAGGCTCCTGGAGAGCCTGGGTTGGGTTTTGTCCAAAGACAATGGCACCTGCCAAGTGAAGAGCTGTGTCCAGCTCTGGGGCCAGCAACACAAGAAGGAGCAGGTCCAAAGGAGGCCACAAAGGTGATCAGAGGGCAGGAGAACCTCTGCTAAGAGAACAGGCTGGGAGAATTGGGGCTGCTCAGCCTGCAGAAGAGAAGGCTCCAGGGAGACCTTAGAGCAGCTGCAGGAGAGCTGGGGAGAGACTTGTGACAAGGGCTGGGAGTGACAGGGTGGGAGGTAACAGTTTGAAGCTTGAGGAGGTCAGATTGAGAGTGAAGATGAGGAAGAAATTCTTTCCAGTGAGGGTGGAGAGACTCTGGCACAGGCTGCCCAGGGAGGCTGTGGATGTCCTCCCCCTGGAGGTGTTCAGGGCCAGGCTGGATGATGCCCTGAGCAGCCTGGGCCGGTGGGAGGTGTCCCTGCCCGTGGCAGGGGGGTGGAACTGGATGAGCTTTGAGATCTCTTCCAACCCAAACCACTTTATGAATGTCTGAGCCCTCACAGCTTCATTTCAGTATCTGTACATGATGAAGACCACAGCTGCAGGCCCTCACCTCAGGCATTGCTGTGGCTGCTTACTGAGAACAGAGCTCACACCCAGCTGGGAAGTATTAAACCCCCCAGATGCAAACCACCAAATCATTTGGCACATGGAGCACCACATTCTGTCCCCTCATGACCCCCACAGCCCAGCATGGGCTGGGACAAGAAGCCTCTGCCAAACCTTGCAGCTCACAGCAGATTCATGCAAGTGAGCACCAAGCACTGGGACAAAGCAGTGTTGAACAAATGAACCTAACTGGAAATTTCCCCCCAAATGAAGGCAAATCCTAATGGCCTGAAGGCAGTGTCAGGAATTCTCACAGCCCTCCACCATGAGATGAGAGCTGGCAGCTCCTCCTGAATTGGTTCTGCTACCCAGCAGCTTTGTGCAGCCAGGATGCCCCAGGAGAGCCACAGGCAAGGCTTTGCTTGGCCTATTCCCTTCCCTTCTCTTCCTGAGCATCCCACCTGGATACACCTGTCAGCAGCTGCCTGTGACTGGCCACAAGCAAAGTGGAACAGAGTCTGCAGAGCAAAGCTGGCTGTACTGCAGCCACTGCCCCTTGTGAACTGAGGCAGAGCACAGGAGCAGTCACTGACTCAGCTCTCCAGCACAGGGTCTAGAACTGACAGAGCTGGCCCCTAGCTAGCCCATGGCCAGTCCTGAAGCAGCACCAGTCCAGGGTGATCTGGTCACATCCACAGACATCTCAAAGTATAAACACAGAGACAAAGCCAAATTATTTTCCCTCTCTACAACCTTTCCCACAGCCCAGCAAAACACAATCATGTGTCTCTAGTGAGCCAGCAGAGAGCCACAGAATCATTTGGGATGGAAAAGTCCCTTAGGAGCATCCAGCCCAACCAGTCCCTAACTGCCATGGCCCTCAGCACCACAGCTCTGCCTCGCTGAACCACCTCCAGGCTGGGCATTCAGCCACCTCCCTGGGCAGCCTGGGCCAGGCTCTGAGAACCCTCTCAGTCAAGAAGCCTCTTCCCATGTTCAACCCAGACCTCCCCGGTGCAGCCTGAGGCCATTTCCTCTGATGCTAGGGAGAAGAGAGCAACCCTCACCCCACCCCAACCTCCCCTTCTCTGGACCTGCTCCAGCCCTGCAAGGTCCTTCTTGGAGCAAGGGCCCCAAAACTGAACCCAGGACTCCAGGTGTGGCCTCAGCAGTGCTGAGTGCAGGGCAAAATTCATTGAGCTTCTCCTTAGAGCCCTAAGGATCCATTCAGCAGCGACCTGAACCCTCCGGAGCTGCCGCCAGGACGGCTCCTTGCATCCATGTCAAACCCCTCACATCCTCAGCCTTCAGCAGGCAAAAGCCCCACAAAGTCACAGATCTGAGCCTGCTATCCATACCCACAGAGAGGCTTCTGGCCTGGAGGGAGGATCTGGGGGGGAATGCCACACAGAGCTGTGACTCACAGGGCTGAATTCCACAACCATCTCCCCACACTGCTCTGAGTGTTGTACCCAGCCCAGCAAAGTGCTGCCAGATGCGGGGGGGGTGTCAAAGAAAGAGAACACTTGGCTCAACTGCAGTCAGAAACCACTTTACAGCTACCCAACTTGTAAACCACAACCATCTTATAGCACCATTGGCTCTTCCAGATAGGCTACAGCATAAATAACCCCTGGCAGGCAGGCGCCGAGCGTCCTGCCGCTGCAGAAAGCTCTGTAGCTGCATCAGGATGCTCAAGCGCACATCCCAGCGGCTCTGGGGGCACCTAGCGGCACTGCAGACACCTTAGGGATGAAGCTGATGGCTAATTCTCAGCAACCCAGACTCGTCCTGCCCGGGGCTGTGCTCCACGTGCGGAGCAGACGAACCCTCATCCCAGCCGCATCCATCCCGGCACAGAGAGCCTCGGGAAACGACAGCCGAGCGCAGCACGCAGCTCCCGCGGCCCCTCTCTGCGCTCTGCAGACTGGAGGAGCAAAAACCCCAGCTCTGGAAATACCCCCCCTTGGTTTTTACCCTCTGTGCCCTGCCAGAGCCCAGTGCTCCCTGAGGAGCTTCCTCCCCTTTGGAGACATTCCACCTCACACTCCCCTTTGAGCAGAGGGGTGCAGCAAAACCACAACCGAAGCAGAACCTGGCAATGGAGACAGGGAGATGCCCAAACCCAGGCTGGAGGTGGTCCTGGGCAGCCTGATCTAGCTGGAGGTGTCCCTGCTGGCTGCAGGGGCATGGGAATGGACCTCAGAGCTCAGCTCCTCCAACCTCCCCTCCATGCCCAGGGACACCTCTCAGCTAGGCTCAGCTGCTCAGGGCCTCATCCAGCCTGGCCCTCAACACCCCCAGGCAGGAGGCAGCCACAGCCTCCCTGGGCAGCCTGTGCCAGAGGCTCAGCAGCCTCCTGCTGAACAACTTCTTCCTCAGCTCCAAACCATATCCTCACCCACTGGCAGCAGGCAGGGCAAGGATCATTTTCATCCCCAGTGATGCACCAGTGGGGGAACTCACAACAAATTTAAAGTCAAAAGCAGATGAATAAATCCAGAAAGTGTAATGACATACCTCAGAAGTTCCTCCTGGATCCACAGGACCTCTTCCCACTGTTGCTGAAGATTATTTTCCCCTTGTTCCATCTCTTCCAGACCACTGAGCTGCTTTGGTTGCCAAAGCCCTCTCAGCTCATCCAGCCCAACCATCCCCTGACTCAGCCGGAGCTAAGCCATGGCCCTCAGCACCACAGCTCTGCCTCTCTGAAACACCTCCAGGCATGGGCATTCAGCCACCTCCCTGGGCAGCCTGGGCCAGGCTCTGAGCACCCCCTCAGTGGAGAAGTTTCTTCTGCTACCCAACCTAAACCTCCCCTGCTGCACCTGGAGGCCATTTCCCCTCACCCCACCCCTTGTTCCTAGGCAGAAGAGACCAAGCCCCACCTGGCTCCAGCCTCCCTCCAGGCAGCTGCAGAGAGCAATGAGCTCTGCCCCAGCTGCTGCTCGTCAGGGGCCATCAGCAGCCTCTCCTGCGCCGGGCACCTGCAGCCCTTCTGGACAGCACGGCCACAGGCAGCCCCCTCCCCCGCGGGGCACCAGCCTGGGGCACAACAGGGGCTGCTTTTTCCGGGGGGTGCTTTGGTTTGCTTTGGTTTGCTGTTGTTTGGCTGGGGTTTTTGTCCTGTGGTTCTTTGCTGCTGTGGTTCTTTGCTGCTGTGGTTCTTTCTCTCTTTTTTGGCTGATTTTCTCTCTTTCTTTGTTTTTCCCCTGGTTCCTTCTTGGGTATTTTTTGTTGGGTATTTTTTGTTGGTAATTTTACTGCTGGTATTTTGTTTGGGTGTTTTTTTAACCCTGGTTTTGTTTGGGGTTTTTTGGTGCTCTTTTGGGTTTTTTTTACCTTTTTTCTGTTTGTTGTTTCTCTTTGGTTGGTTTTGCCCTGGGGTTTTTGGGGGGTGGTTCTTTGGTTTTCCTGGCATTTGTTTTTGTTGGGGTTTGGGGTTTGTTTGTTTGAAAGAGATGAGCTCCCCGGATGCAGCTCAGCCTAGTGCTGAACATCCTCCTTTGGTACCCACTCAGGCTGTTGCTCTGACAACCCCCAGCTAACATTAACCCCAGAGGAGAGTGGAGGATTGCTGCTCATTGAGGTCTAGGACTTGCAATTCCCCTGCAGGCCCAAAGGAGCTGTGGGGATTGGAGCTTCCTTGATCTCTGGAAACAAATGCAGACCTGGGCATGAATTATGGATGTGTCCTTATGGAGAGCCTGGATCAAAAGGGTGCACATACAAATAATTATACAACAAATGTCTTCGCTGCTGGCCCAGAAACAGATGGAATTCCCATGGCAGCCCCGGGAAAGGAACAGCAGGCAAGGAGGAAGCTGCTGCCCAGAGGAACACGAGTCGTGGATCACACTGCACCGTGTGGGGGTGTCACACCGCCCTGGGGTCCTGTGCCCAGGAGCTCAGGTGCAGGTCAAACCCTTGGGCGATCAGTCTGTGAACTCAGGAGGGTTTCACTCTTGTCATTGTCCCAGGGCTGCTCACTGCATCCTCTGAAGATCTGAGAGAGGAATGCTGAGCCTGAGGCAAATGGAGCTGTGTCCCTGCAACAGTCACAGAAGCGTTTGGCTTGGGAAAGCCTTCTGAGATCACCCAGCCTGGCCTTCAACACCTCCAGGCAGGGACACAGTCTCAGGCTGTGCCAGGGGAGGTTCAGGCTGGATGTTAGGAAGAAGTTCTACACAGAGAGTGATTGCACATTGGAATGGGCTGCCTGGGGAGGTGGTGGAGTCCCCATCACTGGAGGTGTTCAGGAGGAGACTTGATGGGGTGCTTGGTGCCGTGGGTTAGTTGTTTGGGCGGTGTTGGATTGGTTGATGGGTTGGACATGGTGATCTTGAAGGTCTCTTCCAACCTGGTTTATTCTATGTATTCTATGTATCCACAGCCTCCCTCGGCAACCTCTGCCAGTGTCTTCCTACCCTCACTGCAAAGGATTTCTTCCTCACCTCCAATGTTTCTCTCTCAGCTCTCCGTGGCCTCCAACCACCTGGGATGGTTTGTGTTCACTTCCTGAGCCTCTGGCTCGATCCTCATCAGCTCTCCTGATCCTCTGAGAGTCTCCACCTGCAGCTGAGGATCTGGAGCGTGTGGGCTGGAGTCATAGAACTGTTTCAGTTGCAAAGGGCCTCTAAGATCATCAAGTCCAACACCACAAGCTGCTGCAGGACTGGAGCCTGGCCAAATGCATCTTTTCAGAGACAGAGCAACTGATTTGTTTTGCCAGTTCCAAGGACAAGCCATCAGCAGCCAGACAAATCTGTCTGTTCCACCCTGGCATCCACAGATGAAAACATGGCAAGGCTTCTCAGCAGCCCTCCTGCTTCAAGCTCCAACATCACCAAGGCAAAATGGCAAAGGGAAACCCAGCCCCAGCCCAATGCCTTTGTTCAAGGGGGGGAAGCCTGCAGTGTTTATGACAAATTGCTTGGATTGAATCACTTGGGGAATCGATCATTAATTAGGAGAAATGTTTCAGATCCCTTATAAATATCAAAGGGTTTCATAATTACTTTACAAGGCCAGATCAGCACAAGCTGTGGAGGCCTGGAACACTGTGGGAGGTGGAAAGAAGCTCAGAAGTTGGGAACTGCATCACTTGGGGGAAAAAAGGGAGGCTTTAAATGTTTTGATTCTCTGCTGCCCTGTTATGGAGGAGAGTAATGCAGTGAGCACCATGCAGCCACTAAAGCCAACACCACAGCTGGAATGACCCAGAACCCAGACCTCTGGGAAGGGGATGGTGCTGATGAGATACAGCTCAGGTGTCAGCAGCAGCACTTCAAGGCAAGGTTGCCTGGGAGTGGTTTGAGGCCCCAGCCCTGGAGACATTCAGGATCGGATTTGCCGTGGCCCTGGGCAGCCTGCTGCAGCTGGAGGTGTCCCTGCTGAGTGCAGGGGGGTTGGGCAAGAGGGCCTTGGAGGGTCCCTTCCAAGCCAGTGCAAACTGTGGCTCTGTGCTAGAGCCTGCAGTCAGCTTCTGAGGCACAGCTCTTTGAGGAGACTCAGGACATGTCACCTTCTGCTTAGCATCTGCTGCTCTGGTCAGCTCAGCTGGAGCGTGCACCTGGGAGAGCAGGAGGGGGTCACACCGATGAGGAGGACTCTGCAGGGAAGCCATCACCCCCTTGCCTCTGCTGGGAGGCTGCTGAGGCAGCGTGCTCCCAGCACCCCAGACCACATTTCAAGCTGTGCTCCTTCAGAGGAAGGCTGATTGCAGTGCCACTGCCTGCCTGGCAGGGCTGAGGGAGGAGATAATGACAGACGCTGGGGACAATCATCTGACCTGCTAATGCACCGCACTACCTGCAGCCACAGAGGGAGGGGGGAGAAAAGGACTGCGATGCTTGTGTGAACAACTCTATAACATCTCTGCTCGATACACGGCATCGATCACAGGAGCAAACAGAACGTCAGGATGCAAAGGGAGCGACGCTGAAAACGATATCGAAAGCCAACACCGTCATCTAAATCAATGGGAGAGCTTCCTCTGAGCCCCTGCTCAGCACTTCATCAAAAAAGGGACGTGGCAGAGGTTTGCAGACAGCGACAGGAATGAAGAGAGGCTGGGGAAAACATCGATTAGGTGTGGAATGCAATCACTGGGACAGCTCAGCTTCCAGAGCTGCTCTTCAGGGGGCCATGAATAATGCATGCACGGGACTGAACCTGGGGAGAGGGGGGAGGGCTTCAACTCTCCGCTTCCAGGGAAGGAGGCAACGAAACAGAATCTGTCAGAGATGAAAAGCTGAATGACAGCCGCTGGGAAACGTCAGCAGTTTCAACAGGATAAAAACAGCACTTGTGTGGCTGCAGGGTGGTCTGTGGGGAAAGGGGAACCCTCCTTGCTCTCTGCAGCTCCCGGAAAGGAGGCTGCCGACAGCCGGGGGTGGTGATAGGAAATGGGTTGGAGGTTGGAGATGAGGCTGTGGCTGCCTCCTGCCTGGAGCTCTTCAAGGTCAGGCTGGATGAGGCCCTGAGCAGCTGATCCTAGCTGAGAGGTGTCCCTGCCCGTGGTGGGGAGGTTGGAGGAGCTGAGCTCTGAGCTCCCTTCCAACCCAAACCATTCCCTGATTCTGGTGGTTCCCATTGCAAGCTGTACAGGTGAAGATTCTCTTCTGCCTCACTGCATTTTGCTGAGGAAATAAAAAGGAGGAGGAGCAGGACTGCCAGGACTGTCCTTGCACTATAAACATCATTAAATCACAGGATGGTGGGATTGGAAGGGACCTCTGGAGAGCTTTGAGTCCAGCTCCCCTGCCAGAGCAGCATCACCCAGGGCAGGGCACACAGAACACATCCAGGTGGGGTGGGAAAGTCTCCAGAGCAGGAGACTCCACAGCCTCTCTGGGCAGGCTGTGCTCTCAGCTGCTTCCAGTGTCCCACAGCAGCAGGCTCTGGTCCTTACTGTCACCTGTATGGGCAGCTTGCCTGTGGGACGCAAAGCCATTGGATGTTACCTACAAGGCTACCTTTTCTCCTCCAAACCCCCATTCTCTTCTCTCTCATTGGGCTGCTGACTCGAGATGGATCATTACAGCTATTGTGCTGCTAGCTGCTGGGAGTTGGTCTGAACTCAGCCACAGAGGTTTGCTCTGCAGGCTGTTGTCAGAGGTGCTGCTGCTGTGACTCCCTCCAGTAGCTGCCAGGACTTGCCTAGAGGAGACGCCTGAGGAGCTCTCAGCAGCAGCATCTGCAGAGGCATTAGCAGCTCCCAGCATCTAGAAGGTGGAAGCCACAAATCATTTCTTTCCCCTGGGCCTTTCAGTTCAGCAGCAGGTTATGGACCTGCAGACTTAACAACTGGGCAAGTTCACCTCTCTTTCAGTGGCCCTCTGATCTCTCCTTATCTCAGCAGGGCCTGCCAGGCATGCTCAGCTCAGCTCAGGGGAGAGGATCTGCCAGGCAGTGTGAAGGCAACAAATGCAACCTGCAGGGACCCCCTGCATGAAGTGCTGAAGAGTCTCCACTTCCTTTGGCTTCTCTGTGGGGCCCTAAAGGCAGAGACATGCAGGCAGGAGGGGAAGCACAAACTATCACAGAAGGACATCATGGAGTTAGGTCATATCATGTAATGATGGTGTCATAAACCCAGGGCAAGAAATAACCAGCAGGAGCAATAGAGCAATAATGTAATGAAACAGGGGGCAGGAGTAGCATGCAGCTAAACAAAGATCATCTCCCAAAGCCAGGGGAATCAAGAGCAGCATACAAACAAAGAATGTTGTGGAATAATAAAACCATCAAAGTAAATCATAAAAGAAGAGCAGAGAAGCCTGGAGAGAAACCAACAGATCACAGAGTGAGATCCTTGTGGGGAGTGCTGAACAGTCTCCGTTTCCTCTGGCTTCCCCATGAGCCCCAATGCCAGGGACAGCCAGGCAGCAGTAACATCAGAGGGTCACATCACAAGGCCAGAATGAAATTATGTCCTGGAATAACCACAGGCTAAGATCACACAGAGAGGTGATGCAGTCCTGGAATGCCAGCACTGAGCCATGCCACGAACTGCTGGCGACAGAGTCCCGCAGTGCCAGGCTTCAGTGGCACCCAGGGGCTGGCTCTGCGGTGCGGGAAGCCCCAGCTGCTGTGGTCCTTGTCGGCCCTGCTGCCCTCTGAAGCCGGCAGAGGGAAGCCCTGGCTAGGGGCCTGCTGCCAGAGCACTGCGCCCTCCTGTGGCTGCAGCGCGGAGCGGCAGGCACCTGCCGGGAGCTGCTCCGGGCTGCCGGAGCCGGGCGCTTGGTGCAGCAGCGGAGGGGCTGCTCGGCCTCCAGGGCTTCCTGGGAGGCAAGGGATGACCAAGCGAAGAGTGGGTGGTAACTCCTCAAGAGGAAGCTTCAGTGCCAAGGGAAGGATGTGGCTGCACAACTCACTAGGCTTAGCCAAGTGTCAGCCTCGTGACCACAGCCTCCTGCATTTCAGTGGCTGTCCCTTGCCTGGCCCTCAGCCCTGGGCTGGGCACGCTGGCAGGGCAGGGTGCTAGCTTTGGGCTTTGGCTGCTTAGGTTGGCTTCTGAAGGTGGGGGCCTGCGTTGAGCTGCAGCAGGAGGTGCCATCCTCTATGCTCCCAGCCATAAGGACACTCAGATCCTATCAAGCATCTCTTCAGATGCTGGGTTCTTGAGCTCCCCCTTGGGAGGCCGGTACAGATCAGCCCCCAGCTGTGCAGCACCAGCACAGCCTCACATCCCATCCACCTCGGCAAGCTGAGCTCCTGGGGCAGACAACAGGGGCAAGGTTGCCAGGAGGCATCCCGTGCTACAATGAGAAACTCCAGTGGCCACTTGGAGTCCAATGGCTAACTAGAGGGAGAGAAAGGCTCTTGAGACCTTAGTCCTTCACCTGGAACTCTGTTCCTTGCCTGGTTTGTTACATTTTGTGTCTCCCAGCGAGCAGAGGCTGCAGGTGGCTCTGTTCTTCCCCCAGGGAAGTGGTGCCCAGCTGCACCCCTGCTCAGAGCCATTCCAGTGACCCAACTTGGAAAGCACTACAGTGGCTCTTCAGGTTTCAGGGATTACAACTTACCTTTGCAATCAGAATCCAAGGGCCACAAGCCTGAGGTCTGGGCAAGAGCAGACCTCGAGGCAGCCGGAGAGAGCAATGCAGGACTCTGCTCTCAGAGGTGCAGCAGCAGCTCGGCTAGAGGGGACCTGAGCCAGGCTCAGGCGCCGTGAGCAAGAGGCTCCTGGGAAGCAAAATGCTTTTGTATTGCCAGTGATGAGGGCCAGCAACAGAACCACTGGATCCTGCTGTGACAGGAGGAGGGCTGAAGGGCTCTCCCTCAGCACTGCTCTGCTGTGAGAATGACCAAAGAGCCAGGGGAGTTTAAAAATGGAAATGGGTCAAATAAACCCCCACAGCCCCCCCAGGGTTTGGCAGCTGTGTTTCTGCAGGACATGAGAGGGGAGCATCCTGCTCATCAGCCTCCTCCCAGGCCTGGCCCAGGCCTGTACACTTGCAGTGTGGGTGAAAACAAAGAGATTTCAGTTCACTCTCAGAGTTTTGGTGTGGAGCTCTCTTAGCTCTGCTAAAATGGTGCAACCTCAAGGTCAGGCTCAGACCAAGGCCTCAAGCATCAGGCACAGGACTGAAGCATCCCAGAGCTGGTTTCACACCTGATCAGCTGCTTTCTCTTGCTGCTGCCATGGAGAGGCCTCTGCTCAGGAATGTACAGATGGCTACATGTCACTGCTAAAATTAGAAGGGCTGTATCAAAGAGTCAGAGCAGCTGATTCCAGCTGCCAGCTTTCCCCAGCAGCTGAAGCTTGCTGCAGAGGATGCTTCACATTGGCTTCCTGGATTCCCTTCCTGGGAGTCTGCAACCCCTCCTCCCTGGTGCCTCCAGTGATCATTTTCCTCTCTCAGGCTGGGTTCTTCTTGTGAACTGAAGCACTCGTTTCACCTCCTTTTCCTCCCCTTTTCTATCCACTTCCATGTCCTCTTTGCTCTGGGGTTGAAAGAGACAAACAGCTTGGATGAGGCCTTGGGCAACCTGCTCTGCTGTGAGGGGTCCCTGCCCACGGCAGGGGGTTGGAACTGGATGAGCTTTGAGGTCCCTTCCAGCCAAAGCCATTCTGGGGTGCTATGACTTCACAGTGCCTGTGGTTTCCAGCCCTCTCAGCTGAAGACACTGGCACAGGCTGCCCAGGGAGGTGGTGGCAGCCTCACCCCTGGAGGTGTTTGCAGCCAGGCTGGAGGTGGCTGTGAGCAACCTGCTGCAGTGTGAGGTGTCCCTGCCCATGGCAGGGGGTTGGGACTGGCTGAGCCTTGGGGTCCCTTCCAGCCCTGACAGTTCAGTGATTCTAAGCCTTTGAGTGATGCTTGCCCCATCCTGTGGCTCTCTGGAAGCATTCCCTCCCATCAGACAGTTACCTGAGCAGGTGTCTTGAACTTGGAGAATACTTTTGCATGTGGGTTTCTTTTCCTCCAGGTGGCTGCACTGTAGGATCCTGAAGTATATTTGTCTAGAGAAACAAACAAGCAACCACCCAGATGAGTTGTGCCCTCAGCCACCGCCTCAGGACAGAGTCTCCCAGTCTGAGATGTGAGTTAAATGTGGCATTAGTTGACTGAATTCATCAAGTGAGTCATTCATCATCTCTGCAGTGCAGGCCAGCATCAGACAGTTCCTCTTGAGTAGCCTACAGCTGATTCTGCATCAGAGGAAGCTGCCTGAGGGCTTCTCTTTTCCTGCCAGATATGGCTAAAATTGATGCTGTTAACACTCCTGGTCTTGGTTACCTCCACCTCCATCCCATTCATCCCAGTGCTCAGTTCCACCAGCAGCCTAGCATTCCCAGTGCCCAGAGCACAGGCCTCACCATAGTTTTCCACCTGGCTCCCAAACCTCCTGCCTGTCTCCAGCTTGCTCTTCTGGTTGGAGCTTTTCCCAGCGCGTGGCTCCGGAGCTGCTGAGAAGAGAGGCAGCAGCAGTGTCAGGGCTGGTCCTGTGGCACAGTGCTCAGCACCTTGAGAGGCTCCAGCCTGGACATTTCACAGGGTGTGTGGCCTGCCCTGGCTGACCCTGCTCTGGCCAGGGGGTTGGGCTGGGTGAGCTCTTGAGCTCCCTTCCAAGCCCTCCCAGTCTGTGATGCTCAGAGTGGTCTCTCTGGAATCTTACCACCACACTCTCCACCCTCATGGTGCAGAACCTGTGCCTGACACCCAACCTAGATCTCCTCCTCTCCAGTTTCAGACCACTGGCCCTCAGCCTGTGACTGCCCACAGGAACCCACCTGAAGCTCTGCTGCCCCTTGGCTCCTGGCTGGGGTTGAGGGTGCGGTGGACGACGTAGGCTCTGCGGGGCTCTGGCGAGCTCCAGCTGCTGCTCCTTCTGCCCTCTCTCGCCTGGGGGCTGGGGCAAGCAGCCTCATTGCTGCTCCTCTGCCCCCGTGCCTGGCAAGCTGGCCTCGCTTTTGGCTCTGAAGTGTCAGCTCCTGAGGGTGAAAAACAAACCAGACCCAAAACCCAGCAGCTTGAGGAGGGCAGACTGAGACTGGAGAGGAGGAAGAAATCCTGCCCAGTGAGGCTGGGGAGAGCCTGGCACAGGCTGCCCAGGGGGGCTGGGGCTGTGCCCTCCCTGCAGGTGTTGAGGGCCAGGCTGGCTGAGGCCCTGAGCAGCCTGGGCTGTGGGGAGGGGTCCCTGCCCATGGCAGGGGGCTGGCTGAGCTCTGAGGTCCCTGCCAGCCCATTAGGTGCTCTGTGAACACAAGGAAGAACGCTGTGCTGTCACTCAAAACCTGGCACACTGCAGGAGCCTGGAGGCTGGCAGGAAAGCCTGAAGCCTCATTCCTTGTGGGCAGCCCAGTCACAGTGTGAACAGGCCTGACACTGAGCACAGAGGTCAGGCAGGTGGTGTCAGACCCTCCAGCAGGGTGGTGCAGAGGACACTCCCAAGCCAGCTCCTCTCTCCACACACCTTTGCCTGCTCTGTTGGGTGACTTCCTTGGCTCCTGAGCAATCCATTTCTTCTTGACCTCTTTGTGGTGATAGCTCTTCACCAGCTCAGTGTGCTTGGCTTCTGAGGGGGTCAAACAGCACAGTTACTGTCTGTCAGAAAGCACACAGCCTCCTCTTATCCCACACTGCTGTGGTGTCCTGACCACCCCATCTGCCCTGCCACAGGTGGGGCTGCCAGGCTGGCACCTGCTGATGCAGCCTCAGCATGCTAGAAGCATCTCTCCTCAGAAGGGAAGCACCAGTGGTCTGCTTCCTGCTCCAGCATCCATGGACACAGAGTCCTGAAACTAGCTCAGAAACTGGCTGCAAACCCAGAGACCAGCCCTGCCCTGGACCTGTACAGCTGCCCTGCCCACAGAACCAGAGACTCATACAATTGTTGGGCTGGAAAAGGTGGCAGGGACCCCTCCCCCCAGCCCAGGCTGCTCAGGGCCTCATCCAGCCTGGCCCTGAGCACCTCCAGGCAGGAGGCAGCCACAGCCTCCCTGGGCAGCCTGTGCCAGAGTCTAACCACCCTCACTGGAAAGAATTTCCTCCTCATCTCCACTCTCAATCTGCCCTCCTCCAGCTTCAATCCATTCCCTCTCATCCTATCACTCCCAGCCCTTGTCACAAGTCCCTCCCCAGCTCCTCTGGAGCCCTTCAGGTACTGGAAGGCTGCTCTGAGGTCTCCTTGGAGCCCTCTCTCCTCCAGGCTGCACAGCCCCAGCTCCCTCAGCCTGTCCCACAGGGGAGGTTCTGCAGCCTCTGACCATCTTGGTGGCCTCCTCTGGAGCCTCTCCAGCAGTTCCATGTCCCTGCTCTGCCAGGGGCCCCAGGACTGGACACAGTATTCCAGCTGGTGTCATGAGAGCAGAGCAGAGGGGCAGAATCCCCTCCCTGTGCTGCTGGTCACACAAACAACACTGCACCACTGCCCAGCTGCAGGTTCAACCTTCCTGTAGCTTCACCTCTACTGGCAGCAGCCATGGTGCCCAGGGCTGTGCCCAGGGCTGTGCCCAGGGCATGTGTCCTCTGGAACTCCTCACAGGCACTGCTTCTCACAAAGCTCAGCACTTGGGATCAGCACAGAGAGGCTGTAGGCTTTGCTTTAATGGCAGAGCAGGCAGAGCCCAACCCAGCTCATGTCCACCAGGGAATTACCTCCACTTTCAAAGGACCTATGATATGTCCTGGGAACACATTCCACTGGCTCCTTCCTTCCTGAACTCTCTCCTTCTCTCCTTGGGTTATGAATTCTTGGAGGAGCTGTGCTACCATCACCTGCAAAGGCAGCACAAGTCATGCTCCAGCTGCTGGGGTGGAAGCAGAGGCAATGGCATTGCCTTGCTCTTCCTCCTGCCTCTCTGATCACAGAATGGGCTGGAAGGGACCCCCGGAGGGCATCTGCTCCAAACCCCTGCAGTCTGCAGGGACATCCTCCACTAGAGCAGGCTGCTCAGAGCCTGGGTGAGCCTGACCTGGAGTATCTTCAGGGATGGGGACCCAGCCACCTCCCTGGCCAGCCTGTTGCAGTGTCCCAGCAGCCTCCTGGTGCAGGCCTTGTTCCTAGCACCCAGTCTGCTGAGCTGGAGATCAGCTTAGCTGGCAGCCTTCAGCCTCTGGGTTTAGCTTCTGCTTTCTCCTTCCTCACTTCTGTGGATCCTGTCTAGTGCACCTGGGGTACAGCCCTCATGCTCTCTAGGAAAATGCCACCAAGCACAAGGGGAAGGAGCCCATGGCTCAGGGCAGAGTCCCAGCCATGGGTGAGCAGCTCAGGGCTCCAGGGAAGATGCCACTTGCCTCTCTCTGGGTCCTGCTCCATGGTCTCCATGGCCGAGAGCCCCTTCCCCGAGGGCGAGGACACAGGGTTTGGTGGTGGGTGTTCAGAAAGGTGCTGAATCCCATAATACTCTCCTAAAGAGAGCCCCAGGTGGGGGGAAAGAGCAGGGCTGAGTGCCTGGGCAGCAGTGTGGCAGGGGGCAGGGGGCGGGCAGGGTTACCGGATCTGCGGCAGATCTCCTTTATGGCCTTCTCCTCCTCCATGTCCTCAGCGGATCTGGGCACCCAGGGGGAGAGAGCTGTGGGAGATTGCACAGCCTTGGAGAGAGCTGCAGAGACCTCCAGCAATCCTCAACAACCCAGCACCACAGCAGCCTGCAGCTGGACAAGCTCTCTGAGCTCACCCAGCCCAGCCAGCAACCCCACCAAGGCCACCAAAGCCTGGCCCCAGGGGCCACAGCCACAGGGCTCCGGAGCCCCTCCAGGCATGGGGACTCCACCACCCCCTGGGCAGCCTCTGCCAGTCCCTGACCACTCTGGCAGCTACGACACTTTCCTCCTCTCCAACCTAAGCCCCCTGGCACAATGTCAGGCCATTGCCTCCCCTGTCACCTGAGAGCAGGGAGAATGCCAGAGAGAGACCTGCCAGGCCAGAGGCCATCCCAGGCTCTTGCCACTGCAGCTTATGGGAGAACACAAAGGACCTGAGCCCAGGTCAGATGACCCTGGAAAAGCAACAGGCAGCTGCTCCCAAGTCCCCAGCCCAGCAAATACTGCTGGAAGGAAGCAGAAGTTCAGCAAGTTAAAGACTTCCTGATCACCTCTGCTGGGGCTGAGGCTCCAGCCCTGCAGGCATTCAAGGTCAGGCAGTGCGGCCCTGGGCAGCCTGCTCTGGCCGGAGGAGCTCCTGCTGAGTGCAGGGGGTTGGAGATGAGCTCTGAGGGTCCCTTCCAACCTGCTGCACTCTGTCAC
Organism: Dryobates pubescens; assembly: GCF_014839835.1. NCBI lineage: Eukaryota > Metazoa > Chordata > Aves > Piciformes > Picidae > Dryobates > Dryobates pubescens. Next base: position 560,019 of record NC_071626.1, read on the forward strand.
TCTGAGCCTGTGCCTCATGCTGTGTTTGGCACAGTCCTGCCCACGTTGTCTGCCCCAGCTCCGCACACTGCCCGGGGCAGGGCTGGAGCTCCTTCTGGGGGCTCCCTCCTCTGTCTCTGTCAATCACTTTGCCCCCCCCGAGGAAGGAAAATGTTCCTCAGGAGAGAAGCAGCAGGGCAGAGCTGCACCTCCAGCAGCGCCCTGCGGCGCCTGCACAGCGCAGCATCAGGCAGGCTGCTGGCGCCACCCAGCGGCCAGAGGAGCTCACCACAGGCAGGCGGCGCAGGGCGCTGGGTGCGGGATCGCGGGATCGCAGGATCGCAGGATTCAGCTGCCTGCTTCCCGGCTCACACAAACAGCCTGCCCTGTGCAGGGGCACTCTGTGAATCACCTCACTCCCACTCAACCTCCACCTCACTCCAGCCTCCTGTCAGGGAGGAGAGCTGGAGACAGCAGTGAGGCTCAGGATGGACTTTTCTGACCTTTGCTCTGGGCAGAAAATGATCCCTTAAGAGCAGGCAAGTCCAAGGGCAATGGAAGCCTAAGAAGCTAAGGTCTGTTGATTCGTGAAGTGATTCAAAACTCACTTCCAGAACTAACCAGGAGGAAAGCTGCTGAAGGGCAGGACCTCTGCCCAGTGCCTGCTGCAGTGGGGGTTGGACTGGATGACCTTTGGAGGTCCCTTCTGACCCAGACTGTTCTCTGATTCCTCTCCTGCCAGGTGTGCTGGCAGCAGGGCAGTGCTCCTGTGCCCCAGCTGAGGCCACTGGGACAAGCCAACCTCTGCTCTTTGTATTAGTCACCTTCCTGTGGCTCACCCAGACCCAACCCCAGCTAGGAAGCCACCAGCAGACAGCCCTGCAGGCAGGACTAAAGGGCAGGGGAAGTGCAAGCAGCCTGGGGCTGCCTGCGAACCAGCAGAGCACCCTGGAGGGCACAGGGGACAGGAGGTGGTTCTCTGGCTTCCCCTGCTGGGAGCCTGCAGCTCATTGCCAGTCACAGAATGGGCTGGGCTGGAAGGGACCCCAAAGGGCTCTGCAGGGAGTTTCCTTTAGTGCAGGAGATTCACCTCCAATGCAGCAGAGGATCCATGCAAAACCCTTCCCTACTTTGACTGAATGTCTGCAGCCCTGTTAATTAACTGCTAATATTGATTACATATCATCAAGCTAATAAACCAACACTGGTTATTGACCACTATGAACTGTAGCTGCTCATGCACTGCACGTGTGGGCTGCTGGTGACACAGCAGTGCTGGCTGGTCCTGGGGACTTCATAACCCAAGAGCATCTATGGGATGCAAGGACTGGACAAATGAGTGCTACTCATCCAGTGCTGGTGGGGGGAGCAATCAACACCATGAAATTAGGAGCACTGCACAAACAAATTAACTGAGAGTTTGTTGTGACAGGAGGGGGAATGGTCTGAGGCTTGGGGAGGGCAGACTGAGACTGGAGATTAGGGAGAAATCCTGCACAGCAAGGCTGGGGAGAGCCTGGCACAGGCTGCCCAGGGAGGCTGTGGCTGTCCCCTCCCTGGAGGTGTTGAGGGCCAGGCTGGATGAGGCCCTGAGCAGCCTGGGCTGGTGGGAGGGGTCCCTGCCCATGGCAGGGGGGTGGGACTGGGTGAGCTTGAAGGTCCCTTCCAACCCAACCCATGTGTGAGTCTCTGAGCTGTGGATCCCCTGTTGAGCTACTTGATGCAAGGGAGGGCTGGGAACGAAGCCCCCAGTGGGATATGCAGCCAGGCTCTGCAGAGGAGCTAGGCAGGGTGGCCTCCCTCACAGGAGCTGGGTCAGCTCCACTGCTGCAAGGCTCAGCTGGAAGCTGTTCAAAGCCAACCCTTTTCTAGGCCTGGGAAGGTTATCAGCAAATCCCTTGAGGAGGATACTGCAGGAGCCAGGCCCCACACTGTTCTGCCTTGTAAAAGGAAGGGGGGAAAACACTTTACAATGCTCTTCCTCTTCATCATCCTCTTCATCCTCTTCATCACTGAGGTTTATAATCACTGGAGGGTGACTGGGTAGGAAGGTGTTCTCTTGACTTCTGGGTGAGGCTATAAGCAGAGGATGAAAGGGTTTTAGCTTGAGGGCTCTTGCTCCTCCTAGCAAACTCCTGTGGATCACAGCTCTGGCAAGCACCAAGTGCAGGCTCTGGGCAGGGAATGCCAGGCTCATGGAAATAATTCACACTTCACTAGAAGAAACCCAAAGAGAGCTCTGGGGTTGTCCCTCCAAGACTTAGATCTGCCCCCAAAAGAATTCAGTGCCAGGGCAGCATTTCCTGAGAGCCAGACTGGCAATGAAGAGGGTGAGAAAGGACCCCTGGTGTGACTCCAGCTGGCACCTCTGCTGCTCCAGCTGCCATCACTGCACTGAAACAGTGCAGCTGCACCTTCTGTCCAGCTGTAAGGCAATGAGTTGAAGCAGGAGCACTTCACCTCACTGCTTCTTGTCCTTCTCTTGCTTGCCTGTGAGCAGCAGCAGGATCATGCTAACCCCATCCTCTGGGCTTGCCTCCCTGCCCTGCAGACCCTCACCCTGCACCCAGCTGTCTACCAGGACTCCTGGCAGACAGAGCTCCTCTTAGAGAGGACTGAGAGAGAAGCCAACAGCTCGTCCTGCCGGAGGGTTTCCCATCAGCAATCTGCTTCCCAGCTCTCTTCCTGCCCCAGCTGCTCCTCCTGGGCTCCAAAAGCCTGCAGCCAGTGTGGAAGGCTGTTCCCAAGGCTGAGCTGGAAGTCCTCAGCAGTGCAACTGCTGCCAGCTACACAAGAGGTGTCCCAGCCACACACAGAGGACAGAGCAGGTCCACAACCAGGACTGCCTCTGGCCCTGCCAACCTCCCCCTCCCATCCTGCACTGCCTTTGCTTTCTCTGAAGGCTGCCCTCTAAGCATCTTCACTGCCAGAGAGATCTAATGTAGCAAGCACTCAACGGAAGCAACATTTTCACTCCACAGAGCTCACAGAGAGGGCTGGTGGAGCTTTCCCGTGCCGGGGCACACAGAGGTCTGCACCATGAGAGCTAAGAAACATTCCTGTGGCAAGCCTGCTGGAATCACAGGATGGGCTGGGCTGGAAGGGAGCTCCACAGCTCACCCAACCCACCCCCCCTGCAGTCAGCAGGGACAGCCTCCTCTAGACAGCTTGCCCTGAGCCTTGTCCAGCCCTACAGCTCCTTCTCTGCCTTCCCCTCTCTGGGATCCCAGCTCACCGATGTGATTTGCCTTCCCCGTTTCTGGCCCTCACACACGCCCTGCGAGCACTGGGAGGGTACTGCGTGCCTTTGCTTCCTCTCGGGGACAAAGGGCAGACGAGGTCGGTACTCACTGTTGCTAGGGGGCAGGAAGAGCCCATTGATGTGTCGAGGCTTGCTGTGGTAGAAGGCACAGCTGATCCTCATGCAGCCCTGGGGTTGTGTCTCCCAGAAGCAGGAGACGGCGCTGGCCTTCTGCAGGACGAAGCAGGTGTCAGGAGGTGCAAAGAGCTCAGCAGAAAGGGAGGCAATGAATGGCTGTGCAGCTGTCAGCATAGGGCCAAGGCTCTGGGGCACCACATTCTGCTCTTTCAGAACATTTACAGTGATCTCTGAAGTTATTTTGAGCTCCAGGTAGCTCTAAAGCTCTCTAGAGGGAGGTCAGTGGAGCTTTCTTTAGGTAAAAGAGTTCCTAGGCAAGAAGAGGAGGGAAAGCAATCTACTTACTGCACTGCAGGCTTTTCATGGCATGCTGGGGGGAAAAAGCAGCTGTTAGGCACTGAGCTTCCAGGGCCCTTCCAACCCCCCCACTCCATGAACCCTTGCTTCCACTTCCTGCTGGAAGCACCAACTTGGCAGCAAGCCACCCCTCAGGCTCAAAGACGTGCTTGGAGGAACTTGCTCCTTTCTACCTTCACTTCCACAACTCCAAACCAGATGTGGACATCTGCCCCAACACCACAGCCAAGAGGTTTGCCCCAGTGACAGAACCCTGGCAAGGGAAAATGGCTTTGTGGGGAAGCCACAGTTGGCTCCCACAGCCTAGAGGTTGTGAACCTCCAACGTGAACCTCCTCTTCTGGAGCACCTGGGGGTTAATTCAGGGGGGAGATGACAGGGGAGTGTGAGATATTTGGGGTTAATTCAGGGGGGAGATGACAGGGGAGTGTGAGATATTTGGGGTTAATTCAGGGGGGAGGTGACAGGGGAGTCCATGCATGACAGAGCAACAAGCATGAGCTCAGGTTTGTGTGCTGGGTCTCTCTCCTGCTCTATGTTCTGAACCACACCCCAGGAGGGAGCTGCAGGTTTCTGCTCTTTCCTGGAGGAGTTTGAGCACCTTTAAAATGAAAGCAAAGTCACACCTGGCAGGGTTGGAATGTTTGGAGCTGTCTCTCCCAATCCCAGCTATCAACACCTGGGCCTGAGAGGAGCATCTCCCAAACTCACCGCTTGCAGACGCTTCAGCAGGCCTGGGGCCATCCACTGGGACAGGCTGGGCTGTGGGGCAAAGCCATCTCCGGGGCACTGTGCCCAGGAGCCCCTGGTGCTGCCAGGGATGTGTCACAGTGGGCCCCACACCCACCCCTCCATTCATCCAGGAGGAACAGAACTACCCCTGTGAGGGACACACCCCTTGGAAGGACCTTGTCAGGAGGAGTGGGTGTGCAGCAGTGCAGCAGTGCAGCAGGGCAGCAGTGCAGCAGCGCAGCAGTGCAGCAGCCTGTGCCAGCAGCCTGTGCCAGCAGCCTGTGCCAGCAGCAGCCACAGCCAGGAGCTGTGTGTGGAAGGCTGCTTCCATACAGTGACCTTTAGGTGCAGTTTTGAACCTGTGTGTTCCTGAAGCAGCTGAGCCCAGCTGCCAGGGGAAGCTGAGCCCAGCTGCCAGGGGAAGCTGTGCCCAGCTGCCAGGATCTGCTCTTCTCACCACTTCTGGAACTCAGTATTTGACCTGGAGGGGCAGTGCTGACCCAGAGGGACATCCCTGCTCCTAACCTGACCTCCCTTCCTCACAGATGCATCAGGGACTTGCAAACCCCTCTGAGCTGCACAGCATTTACCTGTGTGTGTGGGGAATAGAAATAGCAACAGTGCTCACTGCCTCCTGAGGCCATTTCCACCTCCTCCTCCTCCTCTCCCTGAGCACCAGCAGAAGGTCCAGGAGCAGGCCAGGGCAGCAGCCTTCAGGTAAAGCCTAACCTGCTCCTGGCAGCAGGCCTTCTCTTGCCCACTCAGGACCCTCAGCACCTCAGCCCCGCTGCTCTGTTGGCAAGAAGCCTCCAACTGACAGCCAGGTACAGTTAACGAAGGAGCTGCTGCCTGCCCCTGGCTTGCTGAGCTGCCCAGGGCCGTTGCCAGCCGGTTTAGAATGTTGCCCTTCCATGGTTGCCAACCGCTCCTGGGGCTGCTGACATCAGCAGCCTTATGTAACCCCCTCCCTGCCCTCCTCTGCTCTGGGGGCAGCTGGGGGAAACTGCCCAGCTTCACACTCCCCCACTGCAGCCTTTCAGTGGGGAAGGAGCCTCAACTGATGCCCAGCTCCTGGCTGTGGGAACTGAGGACTCACAGACCAATCCCTGGGGCCACAAAGGCCAATCCCTGGGACCACAAAGGCCAATCCCTGGCACCACAAAGGCCAATCCCTGGGACCACAAAGCCAAATCCCTGGGACCACAAAGGCCAATCCCTGGGACCACAAAGCCCAATCCCTGGGACCTCAAAGCCCACTCCTTGACTACTGACTATCCTTGGGGCTATTTTGAACCACCTGTTCTTGCACCCTAAGTTTCCTCTTCCTGCAGCACAAATCTTCGACTATTGACTATTTTTTTTTACCATTCTTGGGACTATTTTAAAAGCAGAATTCCTGCACCCAGTGTTTCTCTTTCTGTGCCACTGTGGCATGGGAAACCTGCTGAGTGACTCAAATATCAGTAGGTGGTCCCAAGGCAAAGGGCAAAGGAAAATCTCTGGTGCCTGACCACTGGGGCTTTGCCACTGGGATCCAATGATGTCTGCAGGAGGCAGAGGATGAAGCTGCTCACTGGGCTGGAGGTGGGGAGGGCTGAGGGGAGCTGGGAACAGAGAACTGAGGCAAAAGGCCTCCCACAGTTCCATCAGCCCTACAACTGAGCAGGGCACAGAGGGAAGGGAATGCAGGAGAGCAGATGAGCTCCATGAGTAATGAACTCCCAGCAGACTGGAGCAAGCACAGGGAGAAAGCTGTCAAGAGCTTTGTGAGCAAGGACTCTTTGTACCTCTCTAGCTGTGCCTAGGTGAGGTGCAGGAGGAGGTCAGGAGGAGCTAATGTGGTCCTGAGTCTGAAGGACAGGTTTTGGCAGCACTGAGGTGGCTCCAAGATGGACCTGCCAATGGCCCAGGCTGAGCCCCCCAGAGAACATGGCAGCTCCTCTGTGACAACTGCTGAGCAGCAGCAGGCAGGGGAGTCAGAGCCCCTGCAGACATGAAGGTCGGTGAAGGAGGTGGAGAAGTTGCTTCTGATGTCAGCACAGATTCTGCTGGTGGTGAAGACCACGGGGAGGCAGACTGGGGTCCTGCAGCTTACAGAGCTGCATGGGGAAGCAGACATCCACCTGCAGCCCCAGGGCAGCCCACTGCTGGAGCAGGAGGATGTGCCCTACAGGAAGCTGCAGAGAGCAAGCTCCTTGCAGGTCCTGTGACCCCCAGAGAGAAGCCTTGGAGGCCTCCTGCTGGAGCAGGCTGTGTCTGGAGGAGGGAAGGAGAACCAGAGACAAATGTGTGATGAAGTGACCACAACCCTCACTGCCCATCCCTGAGGAGCATGAGGGAGCCCAGGAGTGAAGCTGGGTGTGGGAAGAAGGCAAAGATGCTTCCAGGATTTATTTCTGATGCCTCTACCCAGATTTGATTGGTAACTAATTGCCCTGTGTTGATCCTCCTCCTCCTGCCCTCATCTCAACCCTCAGGCCTGGATTCCTTTAAGTGTCTGCCTTTACTTCCATTTTCTGTCTGCCTTAAATTCCATTTTTCACTGCCTTTATTTCCCTGTTTCTCTGCCTCTATTTCCCTGTTTCTCTGCCTCTATTTCCGTGTTTCTCTGCCTTTATTTCCCTGTTTCTCTGCCTTTATTTCCCTGTTTCTCTGCCTCTGTTTCCGTGTTTCTCAGCCTCTATTTCCCTGTTTCTCTGCCTTTATTTCCCTGTTTCTCTGCCTTTATTTCCCTGTTTCTCGGCCTCTATTTCCCTGTTTCTCTGCCTCTATTTCCCTGTTTCTCTGCCTTTATTTCCCTGTTTCTCTGCCTCTATTTCCGTGTTTCTCTGCCTTTATTTCCCCGTTTCTCTGCCTTTATTTTCCTGTTTCTCTGCCTTTGTTTCCCTGTTTCTCTGCCTTTATTTCCCTGTTTCTTGGCCTTTGTTTCCCTGTTTCTCGGCCTTTATTGCCCTTTCTTCCATTCGTTATCTCTCTGCCTTTGCTTCCATTTTTCATCTGCCTTTCGTTCCACTGTCTCTCTGCCTCTGACGCCGTTTTCCACCTCTCCGCCTCGGTTCCGCTTTGCGCCTGCGGCGCTGCCCGGTGCCGCCGAGGCGGGCGGCAGTGCCAGGCTGCACACCAGCCGCAGGGGGGCGCAGGGCAGCCATGATGGCGGCTGGGCGGGAAGCAGCCTGAGGAAGGGCCCCGGGCCGGGTAACGGCTGCGGGACGAGACGGCAGCCCGGCGACAGGAAACGGCGGCGGCCCCGCGACGCAGCGGCCGTTTCCGGCGGCGATGGAGGCCACTTCCGGCGGCAACGCTGGGCCGGTGACGTCGCTTCCGGCGTGCCGCCGCTTCCCGTCGCGCCCCGCGAGGCCGCCGGTGCTGGGGGCGCCGGCAGCGGCGCCAGGCCGCGGCCATGAGCCGGCGCGGCGCGGTGCAGAGGAAGCTGCCCTGCTTGTTCGTGACCGAAGTGAGGGAGGAGCCCTCGGCCAAGCGGGAGCGCCAGGTGCGCCGGGCGGGAGGGAGGCGCCGGCGGCACCGGCCCGGCCCGGCCGCAAAGCGGGGGCAGCCAAGGAAGAGAGGTTTGGCTGCAGATCTTGAGCGGTAAAGGCTTCCGCAGGGCTGCCCTCGTGAACGCAGGAGGGTTGGTTGGGAGCCGTTTGAGTCCCGTCCCAGGCTTTTCCTGGCGAGGGCATCCAGAGGGCTGCTCTGGTCCTGCTGCGAGCTGGGAGTAGCCGCGGGAAGGAGTGAGGCCACTCCAGCCTGGCTGGGAGCAGCTGCAGCACAAGGCCTTGCCTTGTGGTTTGCTAGCAGAAGGGGACTGAGCACCGCACCAGTCAGAGCTGCCTCGGGAGGGAGGGAGGGGTGCTGGCTCCACAGGAGAGTATTCGGTGCAGACTCAGCCGGGACGTGGCTGCAGGGAAACGCTTGGAGCAGCCCTGTGCAAGGCCTGCCAGGAGCCTGGGCTAGCTGTGGGCAGGGATCTGTTGCAGACCTCCAGGCCGTTTATTTCTCTGCTGGTTCTGAGTGGAGCAGTGCTCAGCTGGCAGCACTGAGTGCTGGGCACCAGCAAGCTTCTGCCAGCTTGCACTGCTCTGAGCACTGCTCTGAGCACTGCTCTGACTCCCAGCTCCCACTGCAAGCTGCTCACCATCACAGAATTGGTTTGGTTGGAAAAGAGCTTTAAGGTCACCAAACCCAGCCAGGCTAGATGGTGAAGCTCTAACACAGACACCTCCAAGCCTCACAGCATTGCACTGGGACCCTTCCACCTCACGGGCACTAGTGAAGGTGGAAGGCAAAGTCACCTCTGCCTTAAGAATGGCAAAGAGCAGGGGGGCTGCACAAGATTGCCTTTGCTGAAGGGCATTCCCCACCTCTCCCATCCTGAAGAAGCCAAGCACTGGGGGCCAGCAGTGTGATGTGCCATTCCAGGCTTAGAGAGGCCAGCTGTAGGGAGCAGGCAGCCAGATGAGAAGCAGGCAGTGATGGAGCCGTGCTGAGGGGTTACAATAATTGTCTTCTTTTCAGCCATTTAAAGTTCTGGCAACTGAAACTCTCAGTGGAAAAGCCTTGGAGGCAGACCTGGCCAGTGCCATCCCTACTGAGAAGGTGGATGGGACCTGCTGCTATGTCACTGCCTACAAAGGTAACAAGAATGATCCATCTGCAGGCTCCCATGCTGAGCAGGAGCTGCTCTGGCACAGCTCTCACTCCTCTTGTGTGGTTTGTTGGATGAGTTCAGCCCTCAAGAGTCACCTTGAGCACAAGCAGTCACCATGACCGGCCCAGGTGCTTGCAGAGTGCCTGCTCAGTGGAGCTGCCTCACCCTCCTGTGGCTTCACTGCCACCAGCTGAGCAGCACAGAGGAATTCACACAGCTGGCTGCTTCCTCCTGCTCAGCTCAGAGAGCCACAGAGTGGGCTGGGTTGGAAGGGGCCTTGAAGATCCTCTCTGCAGCCCCTGGGCTGTGGGCAGGATTTAAGGCAGGGAAGGAATTCATGAGCTTCAGAGAGTGATCACCAAGGCTCCTCTGAGCACTGGGAGCTGTGTCAGGAAGGCTGTTTGTCTGCCTGGGGAGGAAGCAGAGGTGTGCAGGCCAGGGGGGAAGTGGCTGACTGCACCACTTGGTTTCTTGCCTTGAGCTGAAGTTGTAAGGAAGCTTTGGTTCAGCTGGGCAGGAGGCTGCAGACTGGGAGGTTCCTGGAGAGTGAGTGGTTGAAGTGCTGTGTCTGGACACCAGCTGCCTGCAGTGGCAGTTGGCTCCTGGCCTGTGGCTGGCTGGGGCAGCCTGCAGGCTGTGCCTCTGAGCTGCTGCTTCTCTCCCCCTGGCTCCTGCAGGGAAGCCCTGCCTGTGGGCCCGGCTGGACCGCAGACCCTCCAAGCAGGCTGAGAAGAGGTTTAGACGCTGCCTGTGTGCACTGGATGGCTGCAGAGGTCAGTGAGGCCTCCCCTGGAGCTGCTGATCAGCTCTGGCCTAGCACAGGGGCTGCCAGTGCTCACAGAATCACAGTTTGGGGTTGGGAAAGCTCTCTGAGCTCATCCAGCCCAACATCAGCCCAACCCCACCGTGGCCACCAAGCCCTGGCCCCAGCTGCCATGGCCACAGGCTTCTGGAACCCCTCCAGGCATGGGGACTCCACCACCTCCCTGGGCAGCTTCTGCCAGTCCCTGACCACTCTGGCAGCAAAGACATTTCTCCTCCTCTCCAACCTAAGCCTCTGCCTGCTGCTGCAGTTTCTGTACTGTCACCCTTGCCTCTGAGAGGACTTGAACCTGGAACTGCTGGGGGAGAGGCCTACAGCAGCTAAGGCAGTGGTGGGAACAGGGACTTCCATTTGTGGGTGCTGAACTTCTGAGGGCCCAGCTGAGTGGTCACAGGTCCATGGGGCCTGATGGAAGTGGAACCTGCAGATGGGAAGGTTGGAAGGGACCTTGAAGATCATCCAGCTCCCACTCCCCTGCCATGGGCAGGGACACCTCCCACCAGCCCAGCTGGCTGAGGGCTCCATCCAGGCTGGCCTTGGACACCCCCAGGGAGGGGATGTTTGTGAAAGCAGGGTGGGATCAGAATCCTTGCCCTGAAAGAGAGTGGAGGGGTAAGGTGGGCTCAGCCACAAGCTCAGTGTCCCATTTCTGTGTCCAGAGTTTGTTTGGAATGTTGAAGAGGATTTCAAGCCTGTTCCAGACACCTGGATTCCAGCCAAGGACATTGAGTTCTCTAATGGCAACCCTTTGCCTGATGAGAATGGCCACATGCCAGGTACCTGTGGGGAGGTGGGAGTGGGGGCTGCACTGCTGGTGTGACCTAGGTTGCTTGAGGGGCTGGCAGCAGTGGCTAACACCTGCAGCGAGCTCTGGGCCTGTCCTGCCCTGCTTTGCTCCCCTGATCCCCAGTGGCAGCCCTTCAGCTGGAGGCATGGGGGGCTGGTGTCCTCCCTGCCATAGCACACAGTCCCTGTGGCTGGCTGCAGGGCTCTCAGTGCTGTGCTCACTGCAGTGTCCTGCCCTAGGCTGGGTGCCTGTGGAGCAGCACAGCAAGCAGCACTGCTGGCACTGCTCTGCCGTCAGCTACGAGGCTGGGGTGGCTCTGGTGCTGAGGCGCCACACGGAGCCAGGCCTGCTGGAGATCAGCCCTGTGCCCCTGGCAGAGCTGCTGGAGCAGACCCTGGAGCTGATTGGGACCAACATCAACACCAATCCCTATGGTGAGTTTGCAGGGGCTGCTCTGAAAGGCTTCTGGGTGCTGGCAGCTCGCAATGAGCACTCTGCAGCTCCCAGCTGCAGCCCCAGGCTTCTGAGGCAGGAGAGGCTGCAGCTCTCCCCCAGCCAGCAGGAAGGGTTTGCCTTGTTTCCCTAACACAGGCTTGGGAAGCAAGAAGCAACCAATTCACCTTCTGGTGCCACATGGAGCTTTTGAGATCAGGAACCCCCCTGCTCTGAAACACAAGGCCATCCTCTCCTGGTTCGAGGGCTGCAGCGAGGGCAAAGTGGAAGGCATTGTGTGGCACTGCCAGGATGGCAGCCTGATCAAGGTGAGGCTGGATGGGGCCTGGGGCAGCCTGGGCTGGTGGGGGGGTCCCTGCCCCTGGCAGGAGGCTGGAGCTGGATGGGCTTTAGGTCCCTCCCAACCCATTCTGTGACTCCATGACAGATAATCATTGATGATGTCAGCCCCTGTCCTGGCTCCCAGCTTCTTCAGTGGGCACTGCAGGGTGAGAGCAGAACGTTGCTGCCAGGGCAGCACTGAGCTTTGCCATTGCCTCCAGGGGGCTTCAAGGAATTCATCAATGATCAGCTGTGGCCCTGGCACTGGGGGCCATGCTGCAGGGGCCAGGGTGGTGCTGCTGGTTGGACTGGATGGTCTCAGGGGGCTTTGCCAACCCAAGGAGCTCTGTGGCTGATGAGTTGCCCCTGTCCAGCAGCCCCCAGCCTCGATGGGACCTGAGGGATTCCCTCTGGGAGCGCTGGCTGACAGAGCAAGCACTGCTGCTGGGGCTGGAACTGAGGAGCCTGCAGGAGCTCTGGGGCTGTGCTTCACCTCTGGCAGAGGGCCCCAGCTGCACAGGCTCCAGGTGCCCCAGGCTGGCAGCTCCTGGGCTCTCAGCTCTGAGCTCTCTCCCTCTCGCTGCAGCTCCATCGCCACCACCTGGGCTTGCGCTGGCCCCTGGCAGAGCCTCAGCTCAGCTCCCAGCCTGTGGTCATCTCCTTCCACACACCTGAGCACCACTTCGACCTGGAACCAAAGAGTTTGTTTCACCATTTTGCCAAGCTGGATGGGCACAGATTTGACAGGCTCCAGGACATCAAGTTTGATGCTTGAAATCCTCTTCCTCCTCTCAGTGTTTGCTGCCTTCCTCTCCCTCCAGTCTCCCCTGGAGCCCTGCAGGTTGTCTCCCAGCTTGGGCAGCAGCCAGGTGCTTGCTGCCAGACCTCCCTCAAGGACTAACTTCAGTCTCAACCCTTTCCTGGGAGCTGTGAGGATGCAGAGCCAAACCTGCTGCCTCTCACTGGCTGGCCCTGATGCCTCAGCTGAGGAAGGCAAGCAGCTGCTCAAGGTCCTGGCTTGCCCTGCTGTCAGCAGTCACAGTGCACTGGGCCCTGGGGGCTCAGGCTGAGGCTCTGCCTGGGTTTAACAGCAGAGGGAAGCTTTCAGGTGGGACCAGAAACAGGCCTGGAACTGGATCAGTTTTTGTACAGTTGTAAGAGTTCCCTTTGGAGGGAAGCCTCTCCCCTGTGTTGTTGTGCTGCCACTCCAAAGCCTCACTGAGCTGCAGCCCTGCTGCTCTGGGACAGAGTGAGCAAAGGGTGAAAGGTGTCCTGGTTCTGCTCTGCAGATCCTTGGGGGTTGGAGGCATGACCTGGCCTTTGATGGCAGCTCAGTGAGGAAGCTTCATCAAGGGCACATGCAGTAAGGGGGTGTAGAAACAATAAAGGTGAGAATGGATGCTTGGAGTTGGCTTTGTCTGATCTGGGCTGGAGCAGGGGGCAGCCAGCTCCAGCAGAGCACCACCAGTGTGGCTGAGCAGCTCTGCAGCTGCACTGCTTTGTCCTTGGGTCTTCAAGAATGGGTTGGGTGGGAAGCACCTTAAAGCTCAGCCAGCTCCAGCCCCCTGCCATGAGCAGGGACACCTCCCACCAGCACAGGCTCCTCAGGGCCTCATCCAGCCTGGCCTTCAGCACCCCCAGGAAGGAGGCAGCCACAGCCTCCCTGGGCAGCCTGTGCCAGAGTCTCACCACCCTCACTGGAAAGAATCTCTTCCTCCTCTCCAGTCTCAGTCTCCCCTCTCCCAGCTCCAAGCCATTGTCCCTGGGCCTGGCACTCCCAGCCCTTGTCACAGGTCACTCCCCAGCTCTCCTGGAGCCCTTCAGCTGCTGGAAGGCTCTTTAAGGTCTCCAGAGAAGAAATGAGAAGCTGGAAGCTGCTTCAGGTGCACAGTGCCAGGCTCCATCTCTGGAGTGCTTCTAAATGTGATTTGTCTCCAGAGGTAGAGTTCCAAGTGCAGGAACTCTGCCCTGTGCACAGTAGCATCTGTGAGGCTTCTCAGAGCCTGCAGCCAAGAGGCCAGGCTGGGAACAGGCATGAGGGTCCTCTTTGGGATGGCAAAGTCAAGCCCCCAGAAGACCTGGCAGGGAGAAGGAAAGCCCTGCAGCCCCCCCACTCTGCAGAGCAAGCAGGGTGCCCCCAGAGTGCCTGCAGGGTACCTGCAGGGTGCCCCCAGCCAGGCTGCTGCTGCCCCCACCCCGGGAGGGGGGCTGCCACCCCATCAGGCTGTGCTGCCATTCACTGAGACCTGGGCTGGCTCAGGAACCCCAAGAGGATCAAGAAGTGAAGAGTCCTGCAGCTGGGGAGGAACTACCCCAGGCAGCAGCACAGGTGAGGAGCTGCCCTGCTGGAAAGCAGCTCCAGGGAGAAGGACCTTGGGATCCTGGTGGACAGCAAGTTCTGCATGGCACAGCAATGTGCCCCTGGGCCAAGGGCATCCTGGGGGGCAGCAAGGACTGTGGCCAGCAGGGCTGGGGAGGGTCTGCTGCCCCTCTGCTCTGCCCTGCTGAGACCTCACCTGCAGTACTGTGTCCAGTTCTGGGCTCCCCAGGCTAAGAGGCACAGGGAGCTGCTGGGGAGAGTCCAAGGGAGGCTGTGAGGCTGCTGAGGGGCCTGGAACCATCTGTGTGATGAGGGGAGGCTGAGCCCTGGGGCTGGTTAGCCTGGGGAAGGCCGAGAGGGTCACTTCCTAACAGCAGTGAGGAACAAGTTCTGTGTCCCTCTACACTGCAGGCAGTGGCCATGGTTAGAAGAGGACCTTCCAGGCAGCACCTCAGGTGCTGCACAGGGCAGGCTGTTTGTGTGAGCCGGGAAGCAGGCAGCTGAATCCTGCGATCCTGCGATCCCGCGATCCCGCACCCAGCGCCCTGCGCCGCCTGCCTGTGGTGAGCTCCTCTGGCCGCTGGGTGGCGCCAGCAGCCTGCCTGATGCTGCGCTGTGCAGGCGCCGCAGGGCGCTGCTGGAGGTGCAGCTCTGCCCTGCTGCTTCTCTCCTGAGGAACATTTTCCTTCCTCGGGGGGGGCAAAGTGATTGACAGAGACAGAGGAGGGAGCCCCCAGAAGGAGCTCCAGCCCTGCCCCGGGCAGTGTGCGGAGCTGGAGGGTCGAGCTGGAAGGTAGGGAAGGCACAAGTGGAAGGAATGGGCAGCAGTGGAGACAGAAGCAGCAAACCAAAGGCAGTTCCTTTTCCCACAGCACATCCTTCAGCTGTGGAAGCCTCTGCCACAGGATGGTGTGGAGGCCAAGTCCAAGAGTGTCCAGCATGGGCTCTGACACAGTGCTGAGGGGCAGCTGCATTGGCACCTCTCACACTGGCCCAGGCCCACAGGCACAGCTCCTGCACCCAGCACCCCCAGGCTCCTTCTTCAGGGCTGCTCTGCACCCAGCCTGGGTGAATGCAACCTTCCCAAGGCATCTCCTTTGGAAGGGCCAGAAATCCCCTGGGAAAGCAAGCAGCAGGAGGGGTGGTGCTGGGGGCTGGTGCTGGGTTTGTAACTCGGCACAAGCCATGGGTTTGCAAAGCCACTTCCTGCCAACAGAGTCAAAGCCTGGGTTGCCTCCTGCCCCTCACAGCCCAGCTGGCTCCCCCTTGGCAGCACAGCCTTTCAGCCCTGGCTGAAGAGCTTTAGGTGGGGGCAGGGGCGGAGGGGCTGTCCCTGTGGCAGGAAGTGGCTGCCAGGATCAGGGCCCAGCCATTGCCCCTGGGGGCAGCTGCCTCCAACTGCTTCTGTGCAACCATTTCCTCCAGGCCTCTCCAGGGCTCTGTGCAAAGCTGGCCGAGAGCAAATGTTTACTGTCCCACATCTCCTCTGGCCTCACAGTCAGACTGCAGCTGAAATCTCTCTCTGAAGCCCTCACTTCCTCCTCAGCTCCCTGGCATTTGCCTAGCTGATCAGGAGTCGTTTCCAGAGGAAGTGAGGGCTGGGCCCCGAGCTCCTCAGCCTGCTGGGGGCAGCCCTTGGCGGCCTTCAGAGGGCTTCACCTTGAAGCCTGTTCCCTGCTGCTCAGAGGGAATGCCCCAAGTGCAAGGAGGTTGGTTAGCTGCCCCCAGAGGAAAGCAGCCAAAAGGAAGGAAGTGTTGGGCCCTGCTGTCACAGGCTGGGAGAGGCCTTCCCTGCCTGGCCACAGGAAGTTTGCTGCATGGCAGCTTTACAAATGGAGAGCCACACAAAGCTGTTTGGGTTCCCTGGTTCTGGATCATCCTCAGCTGCAGCCATCAAACAGCTGTGTGAGCCCACCAGAAGCTGCAAGTCAGCTCAGCTGCCCTGCAGCATGCAGAGGAGCTCACTCCCCTGCTCTTGGTACTGCACAGCCCAGGGAGGGAGGCACTGCAAAGCCTGAGCAGATGACCAAGTCTCCATCAGAGGCCTTTGAGCCCTGCTGTTAAATGCAGAGGAACTCCAGCAGAGCCAAGTCTGAGCAGGGCTGCAGGGCTGCAAGTGGAGTGGTCAGGCTGCTTCTCTGAGGGGCAGCCTGAAGGCAGAGCTCTTCTCTCTGCTGGGACCATGTGAAGTTTGCTGCTCTGCAGGGAATGTTCCTAGAGAGAGGAAGAAGGAAATTAACCTCCAGAGGGACTGTCAGAGAGCCAGGCAGAGAGCTTGGGAGAACTTGGAGGCAGCCCCACTTGACCCCTTTGGCCAGCTGGCCAGCTGCAGGAGGGCACATGAGGGGAAGAGGCTGGGCTGAGCTCCCAAGGCCCTGCCTCATGGCTCTGCCTAGTGTCTCCAAGTCCTCTCTCCCAGAGGTTAAAAGCAAGCAGGACAGAGATGGATGTGCTTGCAGACCCAGCCTGCTGCTGCCAGTAATAAACCATTCCCATGTTGCCTCTTTTCCCAGAGTGCTGCTGGGGTACTGCTCTGCAGCTCAGGACTTCAGCAGCAGTGAGGTTCAGCTTTGACCTTTCACATTTTTTATGTGGAAGAATTAGTCAGGGAGAAAAAAGAATCCCCTGCCTGCCTGCCTGCCCTGCTTGCTGGTGAGGGCTCCCTCAGCATTGCCCTCTCAGCCTCTGCCAGGAGTTTGCTTAGCTCTGGAAGGAGCCTCCCACCCTCCCTCCCAACTCACCTCCTGGCTTTCCCTCAAGCCTTGGCTTTCAACCCCCCTGCAGTAGAGAGACCCCAGCAGGGGTAAGGGAGCTTTGCTCTGGCCAGGCTCTAGCTCCTGAGGAAAGCTGACCCCCAGAGCTGCCTGCCAAGGAGCCTCCTGGTTCTGTGAAGCCCTGGTGGCTCTGCAGGTACTTTGTAGGAGACAAAGTTCTGCCTCGTGCCATCAGCTGCCAGCCTGCGGCAGCCACCTGCTGCAGAAGGCCATCCGAGGGCCAGGCCCTGGGAGGCTTTGGCTGGAGCCACTCCTGTGCTGGGCAAGCAAAGCTCCAGGCACGCTGGGGATTTGTGCCTGGAGGCACAAGCTGATTGCTGCTGGTGGAAGGAACAATGACATTCCTCCAAGCCCCAGCAGCAGAGTACCAAGCAGGGGAACTGTAAGGGAAAGGGCAGCAGAGGCTGCTGGAGGCAGGACTCAGCTGGCAGCCTCAGTGCATTGTGCTCCTGCAGCACATCACCCCTGGGAGGGGGCTCCCAGCCTCCCCCCTGCACAGTCACACAACAGACAGGCAGAGAGGAGCAGTCCTTGCTCAAAGCACTCTGCAGTGGCTGAAGCTGCCCTCCCCAGCTGCCTGCTGCCCTTCTCATCCTCAGCCACAAGGAAACAGAGCTCTGGCTGAACTGAGACTGGAAGGAACCCCAGCAGTGCCAGTGGTGGAACAGAACCCAAGTGAAGGCAGCCCTGCCTGTGGCTTCCTCATCGAGGTGGCAGTGAAAGGCTCTGAAATTGGCCAACAACGCCTGGGAGGGCTTGCAGCAGCAAGGGGAAGCTCAGCCAGGCCAGCTGTGTGAGGACAGCCCAAAGGCCAGGACTGCCCAGGCAGTGGTGACCAAAGCAAAGCACAGGTTCCTGGCACAGGGAGCAGAGGCAGCAAGCTGGGCTGGATGTGCCTGGTGGTTTCTTCTCTTGCTCCTTGTGCTGCCACTGCAGGCAAGGAAGGAACACACAGGAGTGAGGGAGAAAGCCAACAGACAGAGAGAAGGATGAGACAGGGCAGGGGGTGAGCTGTGAGAAGAGGAGGCACTGGTTATGAGAAAAGTGAACAGCAAGGGGGGAAATATCTGTGCAGGGAGGGAGGAGAAAGCAAGGTGAGAGCAGGGAAGCCAGAAGAGGAGAGAGCCTGCCTCAGCAGGCAGACACCCAGCCCCAAAGGGACAGAGCCAGAGCAGCACTGGCCCTGCTGGCCAGGAGGGCACTTGCTGGTAATGCACATCCTGGCTCTGTCCAGAAGGATCCTCTGGCAAGGGAAGGAGCAGTCACTTCAGTCAGGTGCTGCTGGCAGCTGCCTCTTCACTCAGCAGTTGCAGGCAAGCTTTGCAAGCATCAGCTGGAGGTCAAATACTGCCCAGGGAGCACCCCCAGGAGCATTCCCTGCAGCACTCAGCTCTCTTGGAGAAGTTTCCAGAGCAGAAAACAAGACAGAAAGGGGAAAGAACTCAAAGTTCTGCAGCTCATGCACTGCCTGCCACCACCACTGTAGATCCTGCTGGTTCCAGCTGCCTGGGAGCCCCCAGCTCCCCCACCCCCTGCTCTCTCACCCTTTGTGTCTCCACCCCTGATCACTGCTGCTCCAAGCAGGCTCTGGAGGGGCTGAGCCTCTGGCTTAGGAGCTGGCTGATGGCCAAGGAGTGGTGGGGAATGGAGATGCCTCCAGCTGGCTGCCAGGCACCAGTGGTGCTGCCCAGGGCTCAGTGCTGGGCCAGCTCTGTTGAACATCTTCACCAATGGCCTGGCAGCCTCAGCCAGGCTCTGCAGAGGGACCTGGCCAGGCTGCATCCATGAGCCAGGGGCAGTGGTGTGAGGGTCAGCAAGGCCAAGTGCTGGGTGCTGCACTTGGGGCACAACCACCCAGGAAGGCTGCAGGCTGGGGGCAGAGAGGCTGGAAAGTGCCCAGCAGGAAAGGACCTGGGGGTGCTGGGTGGCAGCAGCTGAACAGGAGCCAGCAGAAAGGTCAGGCTGCAGGTGAGGAAAAACTTTCCTTGCTGCAGGAGTGGTCAGGGACTGGCAGAGGCTGCCCAGGGAGGTGGTGGAGTCCCCTCCCTGGAGGTGTTCAGAGCCCTGTGGCCATGGCAGCTGGGGCCAGGGCTTGGTGGCCGTGGTGGAGCTGGGTTGATGCTGGACTGGGTGATCTGGGAGAGCTTTCCCAGCCCAAACACTTCCAGGAGCTCACACAGGCAGAACTGTGCAGCACAGCCACCCCAGGGAAGCCTAATGCAGCCCAGCTGCACACATGCTGGGTTGGCTCTTCAGGACTGTGGCTCCAGGGCAGCCAGCCCCACAGAGCAGCCCACAGCACCTGAAGGGGAAGGAGGAATCCCAGGAGGAGGCAGCACAGCAGAGGGGTGAGAAGAACAGGTTTAATGAGAGAAGGAAATACAGCCACACAGCTGGTACAAAGAGATACACAATGAACACAGGTGCCTAATAAACCAGCAGGAAGTAGAGAAACAGGGAGGAGGTTTGGGATGGCTGAAGAAAGGCTTGCTCTAAAAGATACAATCTTAAGTCTTCATAGAGAGATCTGGACATTCTTGGCAGTATAGGAAAGGTCCAGCTCCTGCCCAGGGAGGTCTGGAGTGGAAGTGCCAAGTCCTGCAGAGTGTCTGCCTCTGAGGAGCACCCCCAGGCAAAGCAAAGCATCACAGACCCCTGGTGGTGGGCAGGCTTCTCCTGGCAGCAGCAGCTGGAGCTGTGCAGTGTGCCACAGGAGAACAAACCAGCCTGGGACAGCAGAGGGTGAGCAAGGCCCTGGTACTGCACAGCAGGCCAGTGCTGCTCAGGCAGTGAGACTCAGAGCTCCTGCCTCAGCAGGCTTCCCTGCCTGCATCACACCCCTGCCTCTCCCCCAGCCAGCTCTGAGCTTCCCCTCCTGCAGACACCAGTTAGGAGAGTGCTCCACAGCCTGGGAGTCCCCCAGGGAGAAGGCTGAGAGCAAGAGTGCCCCAGCCATGGCCCCTGACCTCGGCAGGACCCAGGCCCTCTCTGGCCACAGTCAGCGTTCTGAGGGAGCCACCAAGCTGCAGACAGAAGGAGCCACTCTGTGCTGCTGCCCCTGCTGTGCCACTTGCAAAGTGGACAAAGTCTTCTTGGCAGCCAGACAAGTGCCTGGGGGCTGCCTGCTGCCGGACCCCAGCTGAGCCCCAGCTAGGTGGCCACTGCTGGGCTGCCCCCAGGGGCTGCCCCCAGGGGCTGCCCGAGAGGAGGCTGCTCTGGGCTGGGGCCTGGCCTCTTCCAAGTAACCAGAGCTAGGACAAGAGGGAATGGCCTCAAGCTGCACCAGGGGAAGGTTAGGCTGGAGAGGAGGAACAATTTCTTTGCTGCAAGAGGTCAGGGCCTGGCAGAGGCTGCCCAGGGAGGGGGTGGAGTGCCCAGCCCTGGAGGGCTTCCAGACCCTGTGGCCGTGGCACTTGGTAAGAAACACAGAAGGCAAGGCAGGAGCCAGGCCTGTGCCAGAGCTGCAGTCCCTGCAGCCTCCCAGGCAGCCACCAGGCTTCATGCCTGCTCCCGAGGCCCAGAGCTGCCCGAGGCCGTGCCCAGTCAGCAACTGGCAGCAGAGGGGCAGGGCAGCTCGGGGGGTGGTGCAGCTGCAGGGGGGAGGCTGGCACCAGACAGGGCTGGGGGCAGGAGCCCCAGAGCCTGATCTGCACGGGGCTGGCTCCTGCCTTTCCAGCACAGCAGGCCTGAGCCCGGCTGCAGACAAGGAGCAGTGAGCTGGGGCTGTGCAGAGCAGCAGCCTGCTGAGCATTCATCCCCACAGCCAGCAGGAGCTGGGGACTCCAGAGTGCCACGTGTGGCCTCCCTCCGTGGCCCTGCCAGCAGCCCCCTGCTGCAGTTGGCTCTTCCCAACATTTCCTCTTCTATTTCAGCTCTCATGTATTAAGCAGCTCCACAGCAGCTCATCCAGGGGCTGCTCTTCCCCTCCCCTGTGCCTTCCTTGGCAGTCTGGGCTGGGCAATGCTGGGAGTGCAGCGGGCAGGAGGTGCTGAGAAGCTGTGCTGGTGCTCAAGACCAGGCAGAGGCAGGCAGGCTCTGCCAGGGGCTCAGCTGCAAAGCCTCAGCAGGAGAAACCAAGATGGAAAAGCTTCCTAATGCAGGGGGGGAAGGCAGTGTGCATCTGAACGACCCCCACAGCCTGCTGGCTAGAAGGGGGCTCAGGCCTGGTGCTGCTGGGCAGCAGGAGTGACATTTGTGGTCACCTCAGCAGGTAACTGGGAAGCCTGAGAGGAGAAGAACCACCTCTGTGCCAGGCAGGCCTTGCAGTGTGGCCCCTGGCAGCAGCCATGTGGAGCACAAAGAGCACCTCTGGGTGTATGGGGAGAAAAGCTCCTGCCAAGCCCTTAGGGGCATTAAGAACCAGCTCACTGGGGCTCTGACTAGAAGGCAGAAGGGCTCAGTTCAGGGGGCTCAGCAGCAGCTGACAGTGGGGAAGGCTCAAGCACAGCCTGGGGCCCTGAGCTCTCAGAGCTCAAGGCTGGGCAGCTGTGGAGCCAAAGCACCTTGGCACAGCAGCTGCAGAGCAAGCTCTCAGCCCCTGCTGCAGGAAGGAGCAGGCTTGTTCAGGGGGAGGCACAGCTGGGCCACCCTCCTGCTGGGAGAGTGAGGAAAGACCTGTGTCCAAGGAGCAGCCTGCTGAGGAGACTTCACCATCCCAGGAGCACCAGGGAGGGAGATTTCTGGAAGTGAATGTTCTGAGAGCCAGGAAGGAATAGGAGGGGCAGGCTGAAGTGTAGGTCAGAGCTCCCTGGAAGGAAAGCCAGGACAGACAGGTTGCCAGCCCTGAGGGCTTCATGAAGATGAGAGGTTCAGAGGTGAAGGGAAAAGTGACCAAGCTGCTGAAGAGCTGGCTGCAGGATGCTGGAGGAGAGCTGGAGACTGCTAAGAGGGCACTGGAGGGAAGGACAGGCCTAGTAAAACATGGAGGAGCCTCTTTAACTGAAGGGTGCTGGAGCCCTGGGGCAGGCTGCTCAGGGTGCTGGAGTCTCCATCTCTGGAGACCTTCAAACCCACCTGGACACACTCCTGTGTGACCTTCTCTAGGCAACCCTGCCTTGGGAGGTCCCTTCCAACCCCTGCCACTCTGTGATGCTGTGAGAGTCATGGAGCCTGGCTCAGAACCTCCAGAGTCACCTCAGAGCACCCCTTCCCAGGAGGGGTGAAGCCAGGGGAGCCCCTGCAGTCCCTGTGTGCCCTGGCCCTGTCTTTGCAGCATGGCTGCTAATGCTCAGGCTCCTGCTGGAGGCTCCTTGCCTGCTGCACAGCCCTCCACAGCTGCTTTGGGTGGCCATGAAGAGGTGAGGAGGGAGCAGGCTCTGAGGGGGACCGCAGATGGCAAGAGAGCAAGCAAGAGGCACTACAGCCTGGGAGCCATCCTGCTCCTGCACAAGCTTCACAGCTCTGCTCCAGCACCTCCCAGGCCTGGCTGCCCCCCAGGACACAGGAGCATGCAGACTGCCTGTGAGCACTCCTGGGGGGCCATGAAAACCTTTGGGGACATCAGGCTGAGCAGGGCAGCAACAGCCAGCAGCAGCTTGTGTAAATCTGAGCAGCTGAGGCCCTGGAGGAGACCTGGAGGACAACTCATCCACGCCTGGCTGCTATCCCAGAGTGGATTTCAAACCTATCACTGTGATGCTTGTAGAAACACAAGGGTCAGGCACCCTGAGCAGCCCTTGTTTGTGGTGCTTCTCCTGAGATCAGATGGCTGCTGCTGGCAGCCAGCACTCCTGAAGTTACCAAGCCCTGACTGCTCTCTGTGTCTGGGAATGGACCTCCTTTAACAGCTCAAAGCACAGCCACAGAGCTGTTCTGGTTGGAAAAGCTCTCTGAGCTCACCCAGCCCAACCACCAGCCCAGCCCAACCACCAGCCCAGCCCCACCATGGCCAGTAAGCCATGGCCCCAGCTGCCATGCCCACAGGGGTTTTGAACACCCCCTGTCCTGCCATCCTGCACCCCCATGGGTGGGCTGGCTGCCCCCTCCCCTCCCCTCATTCCCCTTCCAAACCCCACTGCTGGGACAAGAGCAGACCTGGTAGCCACACATTGAGTCTGAACTGGGAACTGTGGAAGGGCTGCCAGTGCTGGCAGGAGAAGGTGGAAGCACAGCACACAGCAGAGCCAGCAGTGCCTCCTGCAGCCCTCAGGCAGCTGTGTGCTGGCTGCAGCCAGAGCAGGGTGGGCAGCAGGGCAGCAGAGGGGATCCTGCCCCTGGGCTCTGCCCAGACCTCACCTCCAACTCTGCCTCCAGCTCTGGGGTCCCCAGCAGGAGAAGGACACAGAGCTGCTGGGGAGAGTCCAGAGGAGGCCACAAAGATGCTCCCAGGGCTGGAGCAGCTCTGCCCTGAGCACAGGCTGAGGGAGCTGGGGCTGTGCAGCCTGCAGAGGAGAAGGCTCCAGGGGCACCTCAGAGCTGCTGCCAGGACCTGAAGGGATCCTGCAGGAAGGCTGCAGAGAGACTTTTGCTGAGGGGGTCTGGAGCCAGGCCCAGGGGGAAGGGTTTGGAGCTGAGGCAGAGCAGGGTTAGAGTGGAGCTGAGGCAGAAGTTGTTCAGCAGGAGGCTGCTGAGCCTCTGGCACAGGCTGCCCAGGGAGGCTGTGGCTGCCTCCTGCCTGGGGGTGTTGAGGGCCAGGCTGGATGAGGCCCTGAGCAGCTGAGCCTAGCTGGGAGGTGACCCTGGGCATGGCAGGAGGTTGGAGGAGCTGAGCTCTGAGGTTGGCAGTTTTTCACCCTTCATCAAAGGCAAAGCAGCCTTCCTCTGCAGCATGACTTCCTTTATCCCATCCCCAGCACTCACCTATTAACTCCTTCAACTTTTGCCTTCAAGCTCTGCTTTTTCAGCTGGGAGCCACAGCACCAAGCACAGCACCACAGCCCTGCCCTGGCTTAGCCAACACACTGCAGGCACAAAGATGGAGCAGGAAGTGGAGGGAAGATCCCAGGCAGCAGGTCAGGCTCCTCCAGCAGCAGTGGCCTGGCTGGGTTGGTTGGTTTGTTGGCACAACCATTCATCCCAGGACAACAGACTCAGAGAGCAAGACCAGAACAGAAGTCAGGGAGTGCTGGAGTTCCCTTCTGAACTTCTTTTTAGACAAAAGGAGAGGCAGCAGAGGAGATCTCAATGGAATAAAGCAGCAAGCACAAACTGCAGCCCCCACCACTAGGCTCTTCTCAAGGCAGCAGCCAACCATCTCCTGAATGCAGCCTAGGCCTCTCTTACCTGCACACCTTCCCCACCTTCAGAGGTCCTGTTCAGTGTCTCAGACTCACAGATGCCTTACACTGAGGTCTCCTTTCCTCCAGCCAGTTTTAGCCTTGCAGGCCCCACCTCAGCCTTTTCCACCACCTTGCCTGCTGTTGGTTTAACCACATTCAGCTCAGACTCAGCATTTGCCTTCACTTTCAGAGCCTCTCTCTTCACTCTCACAGTCCTCCAGGGGCTCTTCACACTCCTCCTCCTCATCTCCAAAAGTCTCTTCTTGCATTGCAGTGAAAGTGAAAGACCTGGCAGCAGCTTGTGCAGCCAGGCCTGCTGTGAAGGTGAGGTCTGTGGCTGTGTGGAGCTGGGCCAGCCTGTGCTTGATCTTGGAGTGCAGTGCATCCTTCCAGGCAGGCTCTGCATCCTCTGCTCCATCCCAGCTGCTTGCCTTCAGGTCTTCCCCCTGCTGCTGGTTACACATTCCTGCTTCAGCCCTCACAGAAAGCCCTTCCTCAGCAGCACTGCCTTTGTTTTCCTCCACCTCAGGGTCTTCAGACAAATGCTCTGTCCTGCTTTTATCAGCAGCATTCCCTTTTGGGTCTGAGTCTGTCTCTCCAGCTCTGTCACACCTCTGGCTACAGTTCTGCTGTTCTGCAGCTGAAGTCATGTGTGATTCCCCATTATTTAGGAGCTTCAGTGGTTCTACAGGAGACAGGGGCTTCACTGCAGCTTAAAGAGGGGGGGAGAAACAGAAATGGTAACTCAAAGCAAGCTGCTGGGTAGCAATAATTTAGTCATAAAGACTGCAAGGGTCAAAATGGCTAAACACAACCAACCTCTGAGACAACAGAAGCAAAGAAAGCCACAGGCAAACAAACTTGAAACAAAAGTGTTTGCTCATCACAAGGCTGAAGCCAAATGTGAAAGCCACTTGTTGGAACTGCTCCTGCAGCTCTGTGACACAAAGAGACAGCACAAGACTGAGCATGTTTGGAGCTGGCAGCAGACACAGATGATGCATTTGAAGTGAGAAAGGAAAACAAGGAACAGTGCTGCACTGTGCACAGCTGGGAGCTGCCTGGGAGTGAAACAACACTTTACCTAATGCAGCCAAGAGAGCTGAGCCAGGAGCAAGTCCTTCCAGGCAAGAGCTGGTCTCAGACAGCACACCAAAGCCACACACCCCGTGTCCCACAGCCAGGGAAGGTGTCCTCACAAACAGAGGGTGGGTTAATTTAAGCCTCTCTTGAAGTTAGCAGCAGCAGCCAGCCCCATTGCCAGCAAGGAAGTCTCTCCTCCCAGGGTGAAGGGTTAGTACAACTTGGTACAGTCACTCCATGAAGAAGGAGAGCTTGTCCAGTTCCAATGGGAGAGGCCCTAAGCTGCAGCAGCTCCATTAGAGTAGCAGCAGGAACATAACTGAGTGGCAACAGCAGACTCCCAAGGTGCACTCCCCTCTCTAATTCCATTCTGACTTTACCCCTGTAAGCAGAGATGAAAATAGCTCTGGGAAATAAGCAAACTTTGCACAGGAAACAAAATGCAAGGCATCAGCCCTCCACTGCATCCTATTTTGGGTAGTCCTGACTTCAGCTGGCTGAGAGCAGCAGTGTGGGCAGGGCTGGCAGGCTGCTCCCAGCACGCTGAAACTCTGCCACTGGAACTGCCATGGAGCAGGCACAGCCCTGCAGGCATCCCTGATGGGGCCCTGAGCAAGCTGAGCTAGCTGGAGAGGGCCCTGCTGACTGGGGGGAGGAGGGACAAGCTGCCAGGCTCTTTTTCAGTGGTGCTCAGGAACAGGAGATGTAAGCAGCACCCCAGGAGGTTCCACCTCAGCATGAGGAGAAACTTCTTTGGTGTGAGAGTGCTGGAGGCCTGGAGCAGGCTGCCCAGAGGGGCTGTGGAGTCTCCTGCTCTGGAGAGCTTTCAAAGCCTCCTGCATGTATTCCTGTGGGGCCTGCCCTAGGGGATCCTACTCTGGAAGGGGCTGGACTGGGTCATCTCTGGAGGTCCCTCCCTGCTCCTGGCATTCTGTGTCTGAGTGGCCTGAGAGTTTCTTTTGCCACAGCTGTGGCTAAATGAACACAAAGGAGGAAGCTGTGAGGAGCAAGCTGTGGGTTTGATGTTGAAAGAGCAGTCTCCTCAGTGGGGGTGGGCTGTTGCTGGGTGCTCTCAGGACTGAAAGGTGCACCCCAGGTCTTTGCTGTTGTGGCAGGCACTGGCAGAATCCTTGGCTGTGCTGCCAGACTTGAGGGGTGTCTCAAACACCAGAGAAAATGAAGTGCTTTAGAAGGCTCTTCATGATCTCTTTAAGAGGAAGGAATGAGGATGGGAAAGAGAAGGGGAAAGGACAAATGACTGCCAATTTACCAGAGACCAAATCCAGCAGGGAAGGGAAGGGAAGGGAAGGGAAGGGAGCTGTCTCCACTCTTACTGCTGGGGCAGAGGCTGAGGCAAGAGCAGCTTCCATACTCCTGCCTTCAGCTGCAAGTGGCTGGAGCTCCCCAGAAGCCTCAGAGCTCTGGGCTTTAGTTTTGGTGTCAAACATATTCTGCCTGCCCAGTGTCTCATGGGAACCAGAGCCAGGCTGGCTCTTTGATGAGCCTTTAATATTCAAA
Organism: Dryobates pubescens; assembly: GCF_014839835.1. NCBI lineage: Eukaryota > Metazoa > Chordata > Aves > Piciformes > Picidae > Dryobates > Dryobates pubescens. The sequence goes on from NC_071626.1 coordinate 586,409, forward strand.
GCCCAGCTCTTCACTTTAACCTAGTTTTTAAGCCTGGGATTATTTCTGCTGGCTTCTTTGCATGCTGAGGAATGATTTATTTATGGCCCTGATTGAAATGCCTGCTTATGGAAAGCCATGGCAGTCAGCTCAGTTTGAGGGGCTGAGGGCCTGACAGTTCTCTTGCTGCTCTCCTCATGTGCTGTGTGTTAAATAATTTAGCTCCAGATTCTGTCTGGAGCCCAATTCCCACTTCTCTGAGGTGTTTGCAACAGGCAGTAAAATGAGATGGAGCAGCAAATCTCTGCCAAAGACTCTGCTACAGCTAAGGCCTGGCCCAGTGCTGCCACAGCCAGCAGCTGGTGGCAGACAGACCCCAGCCCTTAGGGAGGAGTTCATTCTTCAGGAGCAATGCTTACCATGGTCACTGAAGAGCAGCTGCTTCCACTTCTGTCTTTCCAGCTCTGAAGCCTTGAAGCCCAGCACAGATTTGAGCTCTTGCAACACCCTCTTGGATTCCTGCCTCTCTCGTTCTTGCCTCTCTCTCTCTTCCTGGGAGAAGCAGTAGAAATCTTCCCTCCTGTGTTCACTCTCTGAATCAGAATAATCCACATAGGCTTCCAGCTCCTAAGGAAAGAAACCAAGAGAGAAGGAAGATGTTGGTGTGTCAGTGCAGGTCCTGCCCTGCAACCCGATGCACAGCCAGGTGACCTCAGCAGCCACCACAGTAACAGGATGGGGCCCAGCCTGAGCAGAGCCAGAGGCTCTGACACTGCTCTCAGCTGTACCTGACCAATGCTGGAGCAAGTCCACTCCCTGGAAGTTAACTTTCCTGCAGCCACCTAAGGTTTCCTTTCACACAGGAGAGTGATCAGCACCAGGAGACACTTCTTGGGGGTGAGGCTGCTGGAGCAGGCTGCCCAGAGAGGCTGTGGAGTCTCCTGCTCTGGAGACTTTCCAACCCCACCTGGCTGTTCCTGTGTGCCCTGCCCTGGCAGGGGGTTGGGCTGGATGACCCCCAGAGGTCCCTTCCAACCCCTACCCTTCTGTGACTGTGCACACAAGGCATGGATGCAGCAAACAAGCCCCAGCTTGCATGTGGAGTGGTGCCTTTTTACCTGCTCCTCAGGGACTGGGTCTCTGTTTTCTATGTATATGGCAGGCTGGCTTAAAGGGACTGCAGTGTGCTGGAGGCTGGCACAGGAAACCTCAGGCTTGCCTTTGGGGGAAGAGAAGAAAAGGCATTAAACAAACACCAGGAAAAGGTTGAGGCTTGGATGTTTCTGACTCAGGCAGGGTCCAGGCACCTCCAGCAAACAGCACTGGCAAAGTTTCCCTGCTGGAGACATGTGGCCTGAAGAAGCACCACAAGAGACAGCAGTTATGGGATCCTGCTGAAGATGTCTCCAGATCCACACAGCTGGCAGGTAGTGAAAGATTCCCTCTCACCACTGAGGCTAAGCAATCAGCAGCAGCTCCCTCCTCAACACTGCCCATCAGTGACCCTGCCAATGGTATCCCCTCTGCTCTGCTGCTGCAGCTGGTTAGCTGAACTGGGCAAGGAGAGCAGGGCTGGTGAGGACAGCCTGAATGGGCTGGGATTATTCAGCCTGAAGAAGAGGAGGCTGAGAGACCTCATGGCTCTCTACAGCTCCCTGAAAGGAGACTGGAGCCAGGTGGGGACTGGGCTCTGCTCCCTAGAAACTAACTACAGGATAAGAGGAAATGGCCTCCAGTTGCACCAGGGCAGGGTTAGGGTGGAGATGAGGAAGAATTTCTTGGCTGCAAGAGTGGTCAGGGACTGGCAGAGGCTGCCCAGGGAGGGGGTGGAGTCCCCACCCCTGGAGGGGCTCAAGACACCTGTGGCCATGGCACCTGGGGCCATGGTAGAGTGGCCATGGAGGTGCTGGGTAGGTTGGACTGGATGATCTGGGAGAGCTTTCCCAAGCTTTCTGCCCCTAGGAGCCTGTTCCATGCTCTGTTGCAGCAAGTGCTGGGCATTCCCTTGGACACCATGGCTGCTACCAGAACATTCTGAGCACAGCTCTTGCCACAGGACTCCTTTGGGTTTGCATCAAGGCAAAAGAGAGCTCAGCTTGGCTGCTGTGTTATTCCAGCTGCAGGTGTCCTCTTCCCAAGAGGCACAATGAGCTACTTGAATGAAGTAATTCACATAACCATGGCTGGCAGAGCAGCTCTGCAGCTCTGGAGAAAGACAGCAGAAGAATTAGAGTTGATTAGCTTGAAAAGGCCAACTCTCAGAAGCAGGACTGCTTGGAGTGACACCAGGGAAGTCAAAGGCAGTCAGACAAACATAGCTTTCCATGAGTAACATTCATCAAAAGTAGCTCCTGTGATGTAACTCAGTAAAACTGTTGCAAAACAGAGCTGCAGCTCACTCCCAGGAAAGCCACTGGGCAGCAGGGGCAGTGCAGGATCTTGGTGTTTCCCATTTCCCATGCAATGCCTCCCCTCCACACCTGCCAGCAGGAGAGTCCTGTGCTGCAGGGCCCAGCACCAGTGCCTGCTGGGAGACTGATGCACACAGCAAACCCAAAGCTCCAGCAGCTACAAACACCCTGGTGTGCAGTCCAGAGAGGCCAGGCACTGCTGCTTGTGGGGACATCAGCCACCTCACCAGGCTGGCACCTGCAGATGCAGCAGGGCACTGCTGACCAGAGGGAGGCTGTCAGAGCAGACTGCCAGGCAAAGCAGACACCAATGTGGTTAGCTCATGCCTGGACCAGCACAGAAATCCAGGGAATGGCTCAGGCTGGAAGGGACCTCAGAGCTCCTCCACCCTCCCCTCCATGCCCAGGGACAGCTCCCAGCTAGGCTCAGCTGCTCAGGGCCTCATCCAGCCTGGCCCTCAACACCCCCAGGCAGGAGGCAGCCACAGCCTCCCTGGGCAGCCTGTGCCAGAGGCTCAGCAGCCTCCTGCTGAACAACTTCTGCCTCAGCTCCACTCTAACCCTGCTCTGCCTCAGCTCCAAACCATTCCCCCTGGGCCTGGCTCCAGACCCCCTCAGCAAAAGTCTCTCTGCAGCCTTCCTGCAGGATCCCTTCAGGTGCTGGCAGCAGCTCTGAGGTGCCCCTGGAGCCTTCTCCTCTGCAGGCTGCACAGCCCCAGCTCCCTCAGCCTGTGCTCAGGGCAGAGGATTTCTTTCACAGCCAATTTCTGCATTAGTCCTCTCTGTGCTGGAGTAAGGATGAGCAAGGGCAGCCTGCCCAGCTGTGGGCCCACAGCAGTATCCATCCACCTGCTGGACATCCCAGCCTGTGGCATGCAGAGCTCAGCTCCCTACACATCTGCATTCCTGTAGGAAGCCTGCTGGCAGCCCCAGCCCCAGGCTCCCTGCTGCAGGCTCCAGCAGCAGCATTTTCCAGCTGCTCAGCTGTGCCTTCCTTGGGCAGTACCAATGCCCCTGGAAGAAAGGACAATTAGAAAGGGCAGGTTCAGCTCCATGCCAGGAGAGCCTCAGTTCACTTCCATGGTAGCTGGGTTACAGCTGGACTCCATGGCCTGAGAGGTCCTTTCCCACCCTCATGAGTCTATGACTCTGTGAGGATTTAAGGCAGTGGTGATGCACAGGAGCAGCATGGGCAGCACAGGGCCCTCAGGCTGGGGTATGGTGCTCAGGGTGTCTCCCAAGCTCACTCCCAGGGAGAAGGCAAAGGAGATGAAGTGCTCAGTCCAGCCTCCACAATTGGAAGTGTCCCAGGCAATGCCATGGCCAAGAAGGCTCTGTGGCAGTGCCAGTGCAATGCCAATCAGCTCTCCACCTTCAATGCCATAAACAAGCTCAGCTCTCAAGGACAATTCACCCAAGTCCTTCACAGGAGAGCCACCAGGCAAAGGCAGGAAGCCTCTCTTGGCCCCACCTGGAAATGAACAACCTGCCCCCACAGGGCTGGGGCAGAGTGAGCAAAGTGACCTTTTTGTGCTGGAACAAAAGCTTCAAGATCATCACAGTGAACAAATTCTGACCTATGTATAGAGACTGGTCAAAGTGGATGGCTGAGAGGCCCTCTTCAGCCAGGGCTGGGCTGCCTGGGGTGGATGGTGTCTTTGACCCCTTGCAGTGCCTCCCATCACTGCCAGATTCAGTCCCACGTTGTTACCTTTTTGCTTGGGGTTTCTTCCACTCATTCTTTCCACCTGGGAAATGGCTTCTTCCCAGCAGCTGTTGCTGGCCTGCATGTGAGGCTGAATAAACTTCAGCTTCTGCTCCAGAGCTTGATGGGCTTCTGTTGTCAACTCAGCTGTCTCCTTGGTGCTGACAAGCTTTTCAAGTTCATCCTCAAGAATTATTACCCTAAGTGATGAAGAGATGGGCAGCAAGAAGTCACCCCCCAGACCCGACCTCACCTCCCCTTCAGCCACTCCGTTCCATAGCCTCCGATTTTCCCCTTCGAGAGCAGGCTGCCCACAGAGGCTGCGGAGTCTCCCTCTCCGGAGGCTTCCAAACGCCACCTGGCTGCATTCCTGCTCCGGCGCCGGCTGCTCCGCGGAGCTCGCCCCAGCGCCCCGCGAGTCGGTGACCGCCCACGGCTCAGCCCGCCGTGGTTCCCCTGTGGGGCGCAAACCGCCAGCCCACGGAGCCCGAGGCCGAAGCCCCCTTCCCGCAGGGAGCCGGGGGGGAACTCACTCATTGAGCAGCGCCTTGAGGTGCAGCTGCAGGCTGCGCAGCGCGGTCTGCAGGCCGCCCAGCTGCCCGCAGCGCTGCCGCGCCGCCCGCGCCGGCCGCTCGCCGCCCGCCGGGGGCTGCGTCTGGAAGTAGCGATAGAACTCGTAGCTCCTGCGCAGCTCCTCCAGGCAGGCGGCCTGGGTGCCAGGCAGGCCTCGGGTCACGTCGGACAGGATGCGGTGAGGCAGGCGGTCAGGGCACAGCAGGGGCGTGGGGGAGGCGTTGGCCGGCGAGAGGAGCAGCGCCAGCCGCCTGAAGAACTCCGAGCTCTGTCCCACCCAGAGCTGGAACAGGACCTGCAAAACAGGGCAGGCTGGGCGCCGGGCACGGGGCAGCGGGCACGGGGCAGCAGTGCCAGGCTGGGCGCCGGGCACGGGGCAGCGGGGCCTGGCACGGGGCAGCAGTGCCAGGCTGGGCTCCGGGCACGGGGCAGCGGGGCCGGGCACGGGGCAGCAGTGCCAGGCTGGGCGCCGGGCACGGGGCAGCGGCGCCAGGCACGGGGCAGCGGGGCCAGGCTGGGCGCCGGGCACGGGGCAGTGGGGCCGGGCACGGGGCAGCAGTGCCAGGCTGGGCTCCGGGCACAGAGCAGCTGGGCCGGGCACGGGGCAGCGGGGCCGGGCACGGGGCAGCAGTGCCAGGCTGGGCTCCGGGCACGGGGCAGCGGCGCCGGGCACGGGGCAGCAGTGCCAGGCTGGGCTCCGGGCACAGAGCAGCGGGGCCAGGCTGGGCTCCAGGCACACAGCAGCAGGGCCAGGCTCGGCTCAGCCTGGCCACGCTGGCACTGGGTCAGTGGTGGGACTCGATGATCTTGGAGGTCTTTTCCACCCCAAGGAAGGCTCTGGCTCTCTGCTCGAGAATGTCAGCCATGGTTCAAGGGGAGCAAGGGAAAGCACCACTGCAATTGCCTGAGAGCCTGCAAGGGCAGGAACTGCTTCCAAACTGCAGGGGAAACTATTGGCTCAGGACACCATGGCAGATGGGGACTCCTCTCCAATGCAAGGGGCAGCTGTGACACTTCTCCCTGCAATCATGAGCCCGGTTAAAAGGTGACTGCAGGTGCAGGCTGTACTCCAGAGTGAGGGACACCAAGCAAAATCACTCCTCCTGCTTTCCCCCCTCTTTCAGCTGCAGACAGAGCTCACAATGTACTGGTGCTGAGGTTCTGCACCTGCAGCTTTTGGAACAAAAGGTTTCCATCTTTGGACCACTACAGACAAGCAGCAGGGGTTGCTCCCCAGGGTGCAAACAGCCAGGAGCCAAACACTCAGAACAGTGAAATAAAAACTGCAATGCCTTCAGCTGGATGTGGTCTGCTACAGCCCAGGGCACATCCACAACACTGGGATGCAAATGACCAAATACTCCAAAGGAAACACAAATAATTCCACTGCCAAGGGATGGTTATGAGAAGAAAGAACACTGGGTGATGTGGAAGTCACCTGGGGCACACATGCAGGGCTGGGACTTGTCAGGATGCTGAGGGAAAAGGCAACCGAATGGGCAGCAGCCAGGCAGGTGTCCCTGAAGCTGTGCTGCCCAGCTCAGGAGGTCAAGCAGCTCATGCTCTCAGCAGCACACCAGAAGACCAATCCCTTCCACCAGGCACAAGGCAAGAGGTGTGAAAAAGCGGCACACAGGGTTGTGGACTTCAGGAGTTCAGAACAACAATAACCCAAAACCTACCTGAGCAAAGGCACAGTGGTGAGAGGAGGTTCCAGGAGTGCTCAGGCTTGCCAAGAGCTGGCTTTGTCCGTGTCCTGAGGAGCTTTCCTGACACCTAACCTCACCCAAGCCGTCCCACTGGCTCCCCTCAGCACTATTTTGAATTAAGCCAAATTTTTCCCCTCTTCAAACTGGTTCAGTCCAAGGACAAGGCAGCAAAAAGACACAGACAGCATCTGCCCTGTGGCCTCCACCTGGGGCTCTTCACCAAGTGTGAAGGAGTGTCTGCACTGCAGCTGCACTTCAGTGCAAAGGCAAGAGCTGCCCAACACTCAGACTGGGAGCACAGGAGCCCAGGCCTGCAACACAAGCAAGGCTGAGGGGAGAGCCCACTGCCCCCTGGGGCACTGCAAGGAGCTGCAGTGAGCTGGGGCTGGGCTCTGCTCCCTAGTCTCAGGTGATAGAAGGAGAGGCAAAGGCCTGAGATTGTGCCAGGGGAGGGTTGGGTTGGAGAGGAGGAGAAATGTCTTTGCTGCAAGAGTGGTCAGGGACTGGCAGAGGCTGCCCAGGGAGGTGGTGGAGTCCCCATGCCTGGAGGGGTTCCAGAAATGTGTGGCCATGGCACCTGGGGCCATGGTGGGGTTGGGTTGATGTTGGACTGGAGCTCAGAGGACTTTTCCAACCCAAACAATTCCATGGTTCTATAAATATGTCCCAAAGTTATCAAAGTATCAAGGCAGGAATCTGCTTGGGACTGATTTATGTCAGTTGAGCTTGGTTCAAGCACAGCCCAGCCTGCACCAGTGTCTGAGTCCACAGCAACTGAAGTGCAGCAGCTGTGACCTGAGCTGCACCCAGAAGGCAGCCCAAGAGTTGGACTGAAAAACATCTCAGCAGTTACTGCAAATTGCAGGTGAAAAAAGACTGCAAGCTGGAGCAGAGGAGGTGCCAGGGGAACAGGAGGGAAAACTTTGTCCCTGTGAGGGTGCTGAGCCCTGGAGCAGGCTGCCCAGAGAGGCTGTGGAGTCTGCTCTGGAGCCTCTCCAACCCCACGTGGCTGTGCTCTGTGTGCCCTGCCCTGGGTGCTGTGGCAGGGGGGCTGCACACAATGATGTCTGGAGGTCCTTTCCTACCCCTGCCATTCTGTGACTTGCTTGGCAAGGTTGGTTGAGCTCTGACTGGTTGCAGAGTTGCAGTGAGGAACCATTCCAGAAGCTTGCATCTGATGCAGCCTCTTGCTTACATCAAAACTTGGCAACCACTATTCCTGGGAACATTTACTATCAGAACAAAAGAAATCAAGGGCTAGGAATTAAGTGAATAAAGTACACCAGGAGCCAGCTCCACAGAAGCACAGAAGAATGGAATTTGCCATAAAAAGTGCTTAAAGGGAAGAGGCTCAGCAGAGAAGCCCTGAAGAGCAGAAGGCTTGCACTGAAACCAGCTCTTCCTCCCAACTGCAAGCACTGAGCCCTGCAGAGGGCAAAGCCAGCACCTGGGCTCCAAAGCTGGTAAAAGGCCACTCCATGGCTGCCATGCTGTGCACTTCAATGGTGTTCAAAGATCACAGAGTGGCTCAGGCTGGAAAGGACCTCAGAGCTTAGCTCCTCCAACCTCCCCTCCAGGGACACCTCTCAGCTAGGCTCAGCTGCTCAGGGCCTCATCCAGCCTGGCCCTCAACACCCCCAGGCAGGAGGCAGCCACAGCCTCCCTGGGCAGCCTGTGCCAGAGGCTCAGCAGCCTCCTGCTGAACAACTTCTGCCTCAGCTCCACTCTAACCCTGCTCTGCCTCAGCTCCAAACCATTCCCCCTGGGCCTGGCTCCAGACCCCCTCAGCAAAAGTCTCTCTGCAGCCTTCCTGCAGGATCCCTTCAGGTGCTGGCAGCAGCTCTGAGGTGCCCCTGGAGCCTTCTCCTCTGCAGGCTGCACAGCCCCAGCTCCCTCAGCCTGTGCTCAGGGCAGAGCTGCTCCAGCCCTGGGAGCATCTCTGTGGCCCTCACTGGTTCTCACCACACTGGACTGCACAGACTCCTGCCTGGCAAACACAGGCAGAGGAGCAGAAATACTCAGCAGCAGGTGAAAAAAGGCCAAAACTAAAGTGAAAGGAGAAATGGGAGTAAAGATCCTGTTTCCTTCAAGGCTTCTCCTGTGCCCAGGCCTCACAGGGATGGGCTCCTGGAGAGCAGTGAGCTCTGCCACCCCCATGCCTGGCACCAGTACACTTTGCCAGTAGCACCTCTGGCATCAGCGGTGTACAGATCCCTTCTGTACCTCAGGTCCTGGAAACTGCTAACAAGGCTTAAAAATCTGCAAGTCAGTGGAACAAATGTTCCTACAGGCCAGGCTGGGCCAGCCCCAGGGCTTCCTGGGGTGAGAGATTCCCAGCAGCTGCCTGTGTCCCCTAGGAGTGCTCACCTTGAGTGCAGGCAGGCTGAAGCCATCGGTCAGGTTGTGTGCCTCCTCCTCAGACACCTGCTCTTCACTCAGCCCCAGGCCCAGCTCCTTGAAAGGCACCACACAGATGTAGCTGCTCACATTGTCGCTCTCCGAGTTCAGAGGGTAGGTGCAGCTGGAGTCAAGGCTGCTAACAGAGCACTTTGGCATGAAACACACGAGAGGGAACCCCCTGCTGCCTGGCTCAGTGCTGGCAAGCTGTGTGAGAGCACAAACATCCCACCCCAACCCACCTGGGGGCTTGGCACCCCTGCTCGCAGCACAAGTTTCAAAGGCTCTTAGAAGGATGGGACCTGAGCCACTGGCAAAGCCATGCACCCACCTGTGAACCACAGCCACCACACCTGAGCAGGGACCTGAGCACTTCCAAGGGAGGGACATACCAAGATCCCCAAGTCCAAGCCCAGCTTAAACCAGAAGTCATGGAGTTAGCAGGGGAGAGAGGAGCCCCCTGTGCAGCTTCAGAGCAGCCTGTGTCACAGAGCAGACATGGGACGGTGCCAGTGCCCTGGGGGCTCTCACTGCTCCACTCTGAGACTGCAGCAGGGCACATTCTGGTTGGACATCAGGGGGAAGCTGTGCACAGGGAGGCTGGGGAGACACTGGCACAGGCTGCCCAGCGAGGCGGCTGAGGCTCCAGCCCTGCAGACACTCGAGCTCAGCCTGGCTGTGTCCCTGGGCAGCCTGCTCTGAGCTGGCCCTGCTGCCTGCAGGGGGTGGGAGAGGATGGCCTCGGTGGGCTGGAGTCTGAGTGAGGGGCAGGGGAGCAGGGCTGGGGGCGCAGACAAAGGATATGCCTTCAGCATGTAGAGCGTGGCCAGCCTGGCGGCGCGGAGGTTGGCCGCGACCGCTCGGTACACAGCCCTGCGCAGGCCCGGCAGCTGCTGGCTGGGGTGCTGGCCAGCTTTAGTGAATGGGCAAGCAGCACTGACCCTGTCAAGCAAACTTGAAAAGTAAAATGTGATACAACTGTACAGATGGCCTACAGCGTGTCCACACAACAGCACAGCGCTTCTGCGGCCGCTCGGCACCGCCGGGGCGCGGGCAGGCCCCAGCAGCCTGCTTCTGCCCCCACCCAAGCCAGGGGCATCTGTTTCCTACAAGCTTTTCCAACACCATGGAGTTGCTGGCTGGAGAAGACCTCCATGCCCAGGCCCTTTCCTGATCTCCTACCCAGGCCTCCCTTGCCCATGGCTCAGGGGGGGTCCCTTCCACCCAGCCCATCCCACAAGCCTGAAGCCAGCTCCTGCCCCCCTCAGCCATGGGCAGGGATGCCTTCCACTAGAGCAGGCTGCTGAAGGTCCTCCCAGGTCGGCCTTGAACACCTCCAGGGAGGTGACACCATGTGCAGAGGGGAAGGGCAGGAGGGGGGAGGGCTGCAGGCCTGGTAACTTCCTGCAGCCCCTCTGACTGATGAGCTGAGTAAGGCAGCAGACCTGACCCTGATGTCACTCCTGCTGCTTGTGCCTAGCTGGGCCAGGCTGCATGGTGACTGGGAGGGGAAACAGCTTAAGGCCTTCACTGCCAAATGCCAGAAGCAAAGCAGCCCACCCAGAGAGCAAGGCTGGACCCAAGTCAGGATGTTTAATGTGATGAGCACCAGGGGATTGATGCCAAAGGCTGCAGCTTGTGGAAGTTGTCAGCTGAGAGAGCATATGGAAATATCTGTGTCCCACAGGAGACTATGTGAGTGATGTGCAAGGGCCTGCAGCTGGGCTGGGACAACCCCAGGCACCAAGCCAGGCTGGGGGCAGAGTGGGGTGAGAGCAGCCCTGGAGAAAGAGCCTTGGGGGTGCTGGGTGCTGAGCAGCCACCCAGGAGCCAGCAGTGCCTCCTGCAGCCCTCAGGCAGCTGTGTGCTGGGCTGCAGCCAGAGCAGGGTGGGCAGCAGGGCAGCAGAGGGGATTCTGCCCCTGGGCTCTGCTCAGACCTCACCTCCAACCCTGCCTCCAGCTCTGGGGTCCCCAGCAGGAGAAGGACACAGAGCTGCTGGAGAGAGCTCAGAGGAGGCCACAAAGATGCTCCCAGGGCTGGAGCAGCTCTGCCCTGAGCACAGGCTGAGGGAGCTGGGGCTGTGCAGCCTGCAGAGGAGAAGGCTCCAGGGGCACCTCAGAGCTGCTGCCAGCACCTGAAGGGATCCTGCAGGAAGGCTGCAGAGAGACTTTTGCTGAGGGGGTCTGGAGCCAGGCCCAGGGGGAATGGTTTGGAGCTGAGGCAGAGCAGGGTTAGAGTGGAGCTGAGGCAGAAGTTGTTCAGCAGGAGGCTGCTGAGCCTCTGGCACAGGCTGCCCAGGGAGGCTGTGGCTGCCTCCTGCCTGGGGGTGTTGAGGGCCAGGCTGGATGAGGCCCTGAGCAGCTGAGCCTAGCTGGGAGGTGTCCCTGGGCATGGAGGGGAGGCTGGAGCAGAAGAGCTCTGAGCTCCCTTCCAGCCTGAGCCCCTCTGTGATTCTAGGATTCTATATTGAAGTGCTTTAAGCAACCTCTCATAAAGGACTTTAAAGACCTAATAAAATCAAACCCAAGTGTGCTGATCCATTTCTGAACATGAATTTCCACTGCCAGTCCTGCCACAGGTTTCCCTAGGGAGCACCACAGTATGGGATGTTCTGCATGCCAACCTCTGCCCTTTCCCTAGCTCCTGAAGGTAACAACTGGAAGTGTTTGTGGATAAACTGCACCTCAGTGGGCAGAGCCACAGAAAGGGAACAAAACTCTTCTACCATGAAGCAGAGAAAGGAGACCTGGGTTGTGCTCCAGTGATGTGAGCACCCCCAGCTCCTCCACACAACAAAGCCCCAGCATGTGCTGCCAGTGCCCAGCCAAGCCATTTGCTCTGCTTCTGGGCAGAGAGGCTTCAGGCCTCTTGTCAGACAGTTCCATATGCCAGGAATCTGCCATTAGCATAAGTGGCAAACAGGTCTGTGTGCCAGGCATGCCATTGCCCCAACTTCCTAATGGCCATTTATCTTCTGTGCATTTTAATTGGGCTTACAGAATGCTGCCAGCTTTCTCTCTCAGCCACAAAGAGCAGGAAGGGAAAGAAGGTTAAGTGCAGAGAAAGGCAACAGAGCTGGGGAAGGGGCTGGGGAAGAAGCCTTCTGAGGAGCAGCTGATGGAGCTGGGGCTGTGCAGCCTGGAGAAGAGAAGGCTCCAGAGAGACCCAACAGCAGCCTTGCAGTACCTGAAAGGAGCTCCAGGAAGGCTGCAGAGGGACTGTGTGCAAAGGCCTGCAGGGACAGGATGAGGCTGGCAGGGCCCTGGAGCAGGCTGCCCAGAGGGGGTGTGGAGTCTCCTGCTCTGGAGACTTTCCAACTTGCCTGGACACATCCCTGTGCAACCTGATCCAGGTGACCCTGTGTTAGCAGGGGGTTGGCCTGGGGGCTCTCCAGAGCTCCCTTCCAACCACCACCAACTGCATGATCCCATGAGCTGGAAGGTCCTCCAGGCTAAAGCAAAGCAAACCCTGCAGAGCTCTGGCCAGGGGCTGCCAGGGGCACGCTGGCACAGCCACGCTGCTCCCACCCCAGCCACGCTGCAGAGGCTTTTGAACAGCCTGCCAGAGCTTTCAGTGCAGAGGCTGTCAGATCAAGCACCAGCTTCCAGTCCAGCCTGGGCTTTGTCCATCCCTTATCTGAGACATGCAGTGATGCAGACACTGACCACGAGTTCGTTTGGGTAGGCTTAGGGAACACTCCAAACGTTTGGCCCCAGCTGGAATGTGGACAAGCCCTGACAGCAACAACTCTTCAGAGCCTCTCTGCAAAGATAAGGCTGCCTCTAGCCTCACTGGGTGCTTCTTCAGCAAAATCCAACCCACAACACAGCTGGGCAGGCTGAGGACATGCTGCTGCATTCCAAAGGCAGAAGGAAACATTGCTTCAATGAAGCAAACCCAAGGTGGCTCAGGCTGGAGAATGAACTCAAAATGTTAAGTCTACAGTTTCAAGGTTGCATGTGAGAACATGTGCCTGGGAGCAGCAGGGGCTGGCAGGGACACAGCTGCTTGGGTTGTTGTTGTCTTTAGAGAGAAGCCAGTTGGAGTGGAGCTGCTGGCGTTCCCCACCTCCCTGCACCTGCACCCAGACTGGCACGTGTTCACCCAGAGGCTCTAAGGGCAAAGCACACTTGGCAGTGCACAGAAGCAGGCTGGCTGGCATCCACTGGACATGTCCTGATGGCCTTTCCCACAGCAAGTCAGCACAGATTAGCCAAAGGCTGGGAGAGGTAAGACCCTTAACTGGCATCCCTTAACTGGCCCAGAGGCAAAGGCAGCAGTCAGTGACTGCAGAATCAACATCTCACCAACTGCATGCAAGAAGAGAAGAGTAAGCTTGGGGGTGGGAAATGCCCTCTGGTGGCCTTTGTCCACTGCTGGGCTCTCCTGACTGGCCCTTGCTAAATACAAGCAGAATGGTTCTCAAGCCACCTTGTCTGGAACCTCAGCACCTGCACCTCGCTTGATTTACTCAGATGTGGTCACATGAGACACACAAAGTCCTCAAGCACACAGTGCTGCTCTGAGTCCCCAAACCAGTGACCTGGTACCAAATCCATTTCCTGAGGTAACTGACTGCTAGCAGAGAAGGAGGTTTCAAAGGTCTAGGGGGCTGGGAGCCTCAGCTCTGCTGTGGCACCCAGGGGTTTGGCACCCAGGGGTTTGGCACCCAGGGGTTTGGCACTGAGGCGCTGCAGTTCCCAGCTGCAGCTTGTCTGCCTTGTTAGGGCAGAGAGCTGGGAGGCCACCTGCCCTGGCTGGCCCTGGGCACGAGCAGAGTGAAACACAGACTCACAGGGTGAATCCTCTGGAGATGACCTCGGTCTCCTGGATGAGCCTCAGGGCCTTCCTCACCAGGTTGGTGAAGGCTCTGCTGCTGGCCACCGTCTCCTCCAGCTGGACGCAGTGCCTGCGCAGCGACCGCTGCAGCCGGGCTGTCCTCCACGTGCCCCACAGGCGCAAGGCTGCGTAGCCCAGCAGCAGCAGCCCCCAGGGCAGCCCCCAGGGCTCCTTCCAGCACGAAGGCAGCACAAACACAGCACTTAGGAAGGCAAGGAGCAGCGAGACATCCCTGCAAGAGAGACACAGCATCAGCCACAGGCTGCTCCCCTCAGGCACCTGGGGAAACCACAGAGTCACTGCCTCTGAATGGTTTAGCTTGGAAGGGACCTCCCAGATCACCCAGCCCCAACCCCCTGCCATGGGCAGGGACACCTCCCACCAGCCCAGGCTGCTCAAGGCCTCATCCAGCCTGGCCTCGAACCCCTCCAGGGAGGGGGCAGCCACAGCCTCCCTGGGTGACCTGTTGCAGAGTCTCAGCACCCTCATGCCACAGAACTTGTTCCTAACATCCAACTGCTTCCCAATCTCCAGTCTAAATCTCCTCTCTTCCAGCTTCAACCCATCCCCTCTCATCCTATCACCAGAAGGCTGAGAGAGCCAGGGTTGTTCAGCCTGGAGAGAGGAGGCTCAGGGAGATCCATGGACCAGGACACAAAGGGTGGCTCCAACTCCACCAGCACCTAGCAAGGTTGGAGCAGATGACCCTTGGGGTCCCTTCCCAGCTGGCACTCTGTGCTCAGCTCTTTTATGGCACTAGCAGAAGACCAAGGCCCATGCTGAAAGGTCAGTTTCCCTCACACATTTGACTTTCAGCACAAACCAGGGAAGGGAAGAGCAAAAGCAAAGGCCTGCCTGCTGAGCACTGAGGCAGGGAGGGCAGGAGGCAGAGCCTCTGTACTGCCAGGTTCAAGAGCAGGGAAGGGCTCGTGGCTGGTGGTGACAACAGCCTCCAGCAACGCCAGCTCCGCTTCTGCCAGGCCCTGACTCATCTCACTTGCACACCAAGCACACCACTAGTCTCAGGCACATTCCTATCAGGCCTTGAGTCATCGCTTTGGATGATCTGGTGGCTTTTCAAAACCCAGCAGTGAGGCAGTGGCAACCTCAGCTCAGCTGTTTCTTAAGGGCAGTTTAAACACTCCATAAAGTTGTCACCTCCAGCAGGAGCACTCAGCCCAGAGCAGGAAGCAGGCTGTGTGCCTGTGTGTGGCTCACCCTGGGGATCACAGGCTCAGGCTGGTACAGTGATGACAGCCTGCACAGAGCTGGCTGGGAAAGGGCCTCCAGGGGCACAGAGCCTTCACTTGCTCAGATCTCCTCTTGTTTGTTTTTGGAAGGAAACTGCTGACTCTCCTCACCTCTGACAGCTCTGCATCCTGTGCTGGGTTTGGAACTCTTCACAAGGCATGTTTTCCCATTTCCAAATTAAGAAATCATCTCTGGGGTTCTATTTCCCTGCACAGTTCTGTGGCCATAGAGCAAGCAGCTCTGCAAGTGGAACAAGTCCCTCCCCTGCCTTCCTGTAGCCCCCTGCAGGTACTGAAATGCAGCTCTAAGGTCTGCCTGGAGCCCTCTCTTCTCCAGCCTCAGCAGCCCCAGCTCTCCCAGCCTGGCCCCACAGGGCAGGTTCCCAGCCCTCTCTCATAATCCTCATGGCCTCCTCTGGACCCACCCCAGCAGTTTCATCTCCTTCTTATGCTGGGGGCCCCAGAACTGACACAGTGCTCCAGGGGGGGGTCTCACAGGGCTACACCTGAGAATTAACTCCGTCCCCCCCCCAACATCTTGTGTGGAGACTGCAGCAAAGAAAACACTTCTGGGTTCAGTCTTCACCATCACATCTCATTGACCAAAATCACCACTGCATAGCTTTGGAGACTGATGGATCAATCAAAATCACCACTGGATAGCTCTGGAGAGTGATGGATCAACCAAAATCACCACTGGATAGCTCTGGAGAGTGATAGATCAATCAATCAACCAATATCACCACTGGATAGCTCTGGAAGCTGATGGATCAATCAATCAATCAACCAATATCACCACTGGATAGCTCTGGAAGCTGATGGATCAATCCAAGTCATAGCTCTGGAGATGAGCAGCTCATCAGCCAGGCGAGTTCCTCCTTTCAGCCCCCAGCAGGGTCCACTCCTGCTCAGGCAGCTGCCTCAGGCTGAACCCCACTCCTGCCAGCAAGCACCTGAGTGAAAGCCCAGGCTGGCATGAATCATTTGAGGGCCGCTGGAGCACAGCCCCCCGAGGCCTGAGGGAGGAAGAGGTTATGTGATGTGCAGCACCTCCCCTCCAGGAGAGGGGGCGCGGGCGCCGCAGACACGCTCTGTACAGTACCAAAGGCTGGGAGCTGCTAGGGAGCGGAGCGTCGGCAGCTGCCTGCTGTCCTGGTGCTTACACTGCCCTGCAGCCAGGATGCTGGGGTCAAGGAACTCCATCAGCTCCACATCCTCCTGCAGCAGCACCTCCTGGTGCAGGATGGTCCGGAGCGTGTCCGCCCGGAAGCCCAGGTCCTGGCCGGAGAGAAGCACAGCGGACGAGCGGCCGCCGGTGAGCAGAGCCAGCGGCCAGGAGAGCCCCAGGCACGGCCCCCAGCCTGCAGCAGCGCTTCAGGCACACCACACACAGCTGCTGAGCACCAGCACCTCCCCTCCCTGCTCTCCTGGGGCACACACCGGCCCTGGCTGAGCCAGGCAGCCACAGGTGACGCCGAGGGCTGGCACGGCAGCTGCTGCGCCTCACACAGCTAAGGCTGTGGAAGTCAGGGCAGGATGGAGGACACCGATGGACACGGCTTGGGGAGAGGCAGAGTCACACACAGTGGGTGGGCTGGCAGGCACCTTCCAGATCAGCCAGCTCCAGCCCCCTGCCAAGGGCAGGGACACCTCCCACTGGCCCAGGCTGCTCAGGGCCTCATCCAGCCTGGCCTTGGGCACCTCCAGAGAGGGACAGCCACAGCCTCCCCGGGCAGCCTGTGCCAGAGTCCCCCCGGGCAGCCTGTGCCAGAGTCCCCCCAGCCTCACTCTAAAGAATTTCTTCCTCATCTCCAGTCTCATTCTGCCCTCCTCAAGCTTCAATCCATTGTCCTTTGTCCTGTCACTCCCAGCCCTTGTCACAAGTCCCTCCCCAGCTCTCCTGGAGCCCTTCAGGGACTGGCAGGCTGCTCTGGCAGTCTCCCTGGAGCCTCCTCTCCTCCAGGCTGCACAGCCCCAGCTCTCTCACACTGCTATCACTTCAGATAACTTGCACTCTGCTGCTAATGGGAAACATTTGTTTCAGGACTATGGTGAGGAGGAAACTCTGCCCTCCTCTGACTCATCCTGTGTCATCCTGTGCTGCCATTCAGCCAGACCTGGACAGGCTGGAGAGCTGGGGAGGGAGAAACTGAATCTTCAGCCTGGCTGATGATACTGTGCCTGGGTTTGTGTGCCCAGTTTGCCTGGCACAGCAACACTGCAAACCAGGACCAACATTATCTGAAGACTAAGCAAAACTGGGAGCCAAACCCAACCCAACAGCCCAGAGATGGTGCTCAGAGGATGGGGAACAGAGGAGGATCTGGGGATTAGGAAAGGGAATGAATGACCCCAAAGTGATCACTCACCAGGCGGTGAAGGATGTCCTCATTTCTCTTGCAGTGTGGAAAAGGAAAGCAGCTCCTGAGGAGCTCAGCTAGTTTTGACAGGATGCCTTGCTGCAGGGGACAGAAATCACCCAGTTAAAAACCCAGCCAGAGCCAAGCAAACAGCAGCAGGCAGCTCAGGGCTCTCTGCATCTGCTTTTCTTTCAGCTCAGAGCAGAGCACCTGTAAGGAAGCTTTGCTCACTGTGCCTGGCCCAGCACCAGAGCACACCGAGGCCACATCTGCTTCCTGCCCCTCTGCCTGGACAGACCCTGAGAGAAGGCTTTCAGCAACCCCACCTAGCTGGGGCAGCAGGGACTGAGCTGCACTGCTCAAAGCAACTACAACTAGCTGGGTCTCAGCAGACTACAGCTCACCTGCAAAAGAGTTCCTCTTTCCTTAAGGATCAAAAGCCAGCAGTGAAGTGAAATGGCCAACAGGGACTGCAGTGAAGGACCAGGAGAGGAGCAGCCTCTCCTTGCTGACATTGCTCTGGAGGAGTGGTGAACAGAGACAGGGAGGAGTGACTGCAAGAAGAGGAACCCCCCAGAAGCTACCTGTGCATGGAACCACAGCCTCAGAGGCTCACAGACCATCTGTCATCCCGAAGCCCTTGTGCTTCACCTGGTTTTCACTGTCCTACTCTGCTGCTCTGCAGGAGCCTAACTCCAGTTTCTCTTCATGGGTGCCTCACCTCTGTACAGTTAGAACTGCACAGCTACACCCAGGGGAAGTGTTTGCAGGTCAGTGGAGAGGCAAAGCAGCAGCACAGGTTTGACAGTGACAGCTCTTCCCAACACAGGGATGATGAGCCATCCCTGTGGCTCATCAGGAGGAGCTCTCCCAGCAAGCCACAATGCTGCAGACTGTGGAATAATCCCAATGATTGCACTCTGATGTTGCTCAGGGACACTGACAGAAACTGGAAGGGGAGCAGTGCTCACAAATCAGAACAGCCTCCAAAAGTCTTCTGAAGTGGTGCAAAATAAACCCAAAACTTCCTAACTATGGTGTGTGGGCACTGGGAACTAAACAAAGGTCCTTGCTGAACAACTTCTGCCTCAGCTCCACTCTAGCCCTGCTCTGCCTCAGCTCCAAACCATTCCCCCTGGGCCTGGCTCCAGACCCCCTCAGCAAAAGTCTCTCTGCAGCCTTCCTGCAGGATCCCTTCAGGTGCTGGCAGCAGCTCTGAGGTGCCCCTGGAGCCTTCTCCTCTGCAGGCTGCACAGCCCCAGCTCCCTCAGCCTGTGCTCAGGGCAGAGCTGCTCCAGCCCTTGGATCACCTTTGTGGCCTCCTCTGGGCTCTGCCCAGGCAGGATTGGAGGTGAGGTCTGAGCAGAGCAGGGCCAAGGGGCAGAATCCCCTCTGCTGGCTTCAAACTCTGCAAGCAGAGCACAGAGAGACTCTCCCCTTGCTGCATGCAGGGAGCCTGCCATGCTCAGCTGCCTGGCCCTCACAAGGCTCTGGGGCTTCACCAGGAGGGATAGTTCTAAACTGCTGCCAGCTGCCTACAGCAGCCTGTGGCATGGCTCAAGGACTCCAGCCAAGGCTGTGTGCTGGGCAGGGAAGATTTGGGGTTACTTTCCAGCTTAAAAATACAAATGTGAGCTTAGAGAACCCTGCAGAGGCAGGCCAGGGCCTGGAAACAAAGGAAGACAGCCCCCTCCCTGGCCTGGGCTGTCACCAGGCAGGTGGCAGGAACACATGGCACTACCCAGCTCCTTGGAACAGTGGCTCCCAGCCTGCATTCCCTCTGGGAGTGTTCCTGGTGCTGAAACTCCTTCCAGCAGCACACAGGGCAGGGCACACTGCCAGTGCCTCTGGAGTGCTCTTCTCAGCACTGCAGAGCACCACCCAGGCCACCCCTGGCACCTGAGCACCAAGGATGGACAACTAAGAATTGCTGTTGGGGGTTTGTTGTGAGCTTTTCTCCTGTTGGTTTTGTTCTGATGTTTAGGCTTCTCCATGGAATTGCTTCAGTTGGCAAAGACCTTTGGGACCACTGAGTGCAGCCCTTAGCCCAGCTCTGCCAGGCCACCACCAGACCATGACCCTCAGCACCACATCCCCATGGCTTTGGATGGGGACTCCACCACTGCCCAAGGCAGCTTGGGCCAGGCCTGCACGACCCTCAGGGGGCAGAAATTGTTCCTCATGGCCAAACCAAACCTCCCCTGGGGCAACTGGAGGCTGAGTCCTTGTGTCACATCACTCAGGACAAGAGATCTCAGCCCCCACCTGGCTCCAACTTCCTCTCAGTGTGCTGTAGAGAGTGAGATCTCCCCTCAGCCTCCTTGTCTCCAGGCCCTCCAGACCCCTCAGTCTCTCCTCAAGTCCTCCAGACCCTTCACCAGCTTCATTGCTACCCCCTGGACACACTGCACCACCTTCATGACCTTCCTGGGAGAAGGGGCCCAGAACTGAACCCAGGGCCCCAGGTGCAGCCCCACCAGTGCCCCCAGTACAGGAGGACAACCTCTGCTCCTGCTGGCCACAGCACTGCTGCTCCAGCCCAGGATGCTGGTGGCCACCTTAGCCACCTGGGCCCACACTGGCTCATCTCCAGCCACTGTCACCAAGCCCCAGGTCCTGTGCCACCAGGCAGCTCCCAGCCACTCTCCCCAAGCACAAAGAACAAAGCCTGGCAGACCCACAGCCCTCACAGATCTCCCTCCACTGCTGCTGCACCTTCAGCAGCTCCTGCCCACAACACTGTCCTATTGCTTGTGAAGCACAGTAAGAGATTCTGGCTTTGCCCTCTGATTTTGCCTGCTGGTGAAGAGGTGTGGCTGTCCCTTGAGAGGATCAAGGTGCAGGAAGAGGACAGGACTCACTCTGTGGGCAGCAGGCACAGCTCTCTCCTTCTGGCTCTCTGCTGCCGCACACAGCTCTGCCCTCTGCGACACGGAGGAGCATGCTTCAAAGTCTGTGTGCCCCAGGTCCTGCAGGTACTGGTACAGGGGGGAGTTCTGAAAGGAGAAGGAGGACAAAGGTTACACACCCTCCCTGCTGCCCAGCAGCACCCACACAGCCAGGAAGGGAGGGAGCCCCAACACAACACAGGCATGGACCTGATGGAGCAGGTCCAGAGGAGGCCACCAAGATGCTCAGGCCTGGAGAACCTCTGCTCTGAAGCCAGGCTGGGAGAGTTGGGGCTGCTCAGCCTGGGGCTCCAGAGAAGCAACAGCATTGTACCTGCAGAGGAGCTGCAGGCAGCTGGGGAGGGACTGCTCAGAAGGGGCTGTGGGGATAGGCCCAGGGGCAATGGTGTGGAACTGGAGCAGGGCAGAGTTAGGTTGGACATCAGGAGGAAGCTCTGCAGAGGGAGGCTGGGGAGACACTGGCACAGGCTGCCCAGGGAGGGGGCTGAGGCTCCATCCCTGCAGACATCCAGGCTCAGCCTGGCTGTGTCCCTGGCAGCCTGCTCCAGCTGGAGCTGTCCCTGCTGCCTGCAGGGGGGTTGGAGAAGAAGACCTTGGAGGGTCCCTTCCAACCCAATGCAATCTGTAGCTCTGTGCTATTTCCACTCTTTGGAGCATGCTGGGACATCCTTTGCACCCCCTGAGGAGTTACTCAGCACAGACTCAGTGCCCAGGCATGGCCTGAAACTCAAACCCCGGAGCAGCTCACAGCCAGTGCCCCTCAGCCACAGTGCCAAGGGCTGTGCAAAGGCACAGGGATGGTAATGACTCATTTCCTCCTGGGAACTTCCCAGGGTGACAGCTCCATCCTCTCTCTCGTCCCAGCAGCCTTCCCCCAGGGCTGAGCACTTTCCCCAGCTCTGAGGAAGCAGTGTGCTGGCCTGGAGAGGCTGCAGGGCAGGGCTGGCTCTGAGGGCAGAAGCACAGAGAGGGGCCTGCCTCTTGCTCAAGCCACTCCCCAGTGTGCTTGATGGTTCCAGGAGAACCTGGGCATAGGAGTGGATGTGCAGCACCTTGTCTCCCTAAACTGGGCTGCATGCAGAGCCAGGCTGTGCACCCAGCACACCTGGCAAAGTCTCACCAGCTCCACACAAGAGGCTCCAGGGCAGCAGGGAGGTCTGGGGCAAAGGCAGCCAGATTTGTCCTCAGACAGCCCCAGCAGGGGATGAACACAGGAAGTCTCACTCCAAACCTGCCTGGAGGCTCACTCCAGGCTGCAACCCAGGGACATCCTATCCAGGCTGCTGGCAGGCCTGTCCATCATCCTGACCTGATCTGTCCATCACCATCCAGAACCTCAGGCTGCACCAGGGCAGGGACAGGTTGGAGTTTAGGAAAGATTCCTTTGCTGCAAGGGTGGTCAGGAGGAGTGGCAATGGCTTGGAGACTGGAGACATGCTTGGCAGTGAGGCTGGGGAGACTCTGGCACAGGCTGCCCAGGGAGGCTGTGGCTGCTCCCTCCCTGCAGGTGCTGAAGGCCAGGCTGGATGAGGCCCTGTGGCAGGGGGCTGGAGCTGGATGGTGTTTCAGGTCCCTTCCAATCCAAACCAAACCATGAATCTCTGAGCCTGGATGACCACCACAGCAGTCAGCTCTTGCCCATGTTTGACAGCCAGGTTTGTCTGTGCCCAGCTGTCTGTGGCAGGAGGACACTGCCATCAATCACTGGCAAGCCCAAGGAAAAGCCTCTCAACACTGCAGCTGGGTGCTGTGTCACTTAACAGCTAGGGTGGAAACAGGGCCTGAAGCAAGGGGGGACACCAGGAGGGGGTTCAGTGCTATGCTGCACTCCTGACATGTCTCCTGAGTGTCTTCTGCCAAGGCACTTTGTGAGCTCACCTAGACACAGGAGGCAGCCAGGGCTGGAGACATTCTTGCATCACCCAGACAATTACACTGCCTAAGAGCACTGCTGGGAGTGCAGAGGAGAGGCAGGACAAGCAGCAGGCCAGATGCCACTGCTGCTGTGCTCTGCACACACTGCACATGGGAACTCCTGCTGACAAGTGAGGCAAGGCAGGCAGAGCACCTGGTGCCCCCAGCAGCAAGATAACCCCTGGGAAAATGAAGCAGCTCAGTGTTTGCTGAGCCTGGCAGCAGGCTGGGGAAAGAAAGCAGCACTTGCTGCTAGGACTCTGCAGCTCACTGCACTCAGTGTACTGCAAAGCCACTCAGACCCAGGCAGGCAGAGCACAGATGCAGGCAAGCTGCCATGCCCAGAACCAAGACTGACAATCCTCTCCTGCCACACCAATCTCTGGCTCTAGAGAGAGGGATGCAGAGAGCTCCCTGAGCATACTCAGATCCATACCACTGAAACTCATGGAACTCACAGCCAGATGTTTAACCACAACTCTCCCTCTGCCATGGCTGAAAGAGGCTGAGTCTCATTCTAAGTGACACAGAAGTGATGCAGGATTAAAGAGCAATCCCCTGGATTCAGTTTGCTCTTTAACCCCTCCCCAAGGCTTAGTTTAATGCCCCTTGCCATGCAGCACTGACTGGGTTAGAGCAAACCAGCACCTAAGACTAAACATCATGGTTGCAGCTCTGAGTCTGCAAAGTTAAACCAAGCTCAAACCAAAGCAAACCAAACTCAAGCCAAACATCAGAAGATAATCAAAGGTGCCCAACACTGCCTGCTGCTGTGGGGGCAGGGTTGGTGCAGTAGAGCACTGCCTGGCTCCAGGAAAGAGCTCCTTTTGGATAGCTCAGATACATCTGCTGCAGGCTTGCAAGCACAGATACTGCTCTTGTGTGTGTGAGGCACCGTGGGAGCATGCTGAGGCACACCTTTGCAACCCCAAATCAGATGCAGCCTCTGCCAGCTTGCAGAGCCCCCCGGCAGCAGCAGCTGGGGATCCAGGCCACACCCAGGCTGCTTTGTGCCGATGCACCAGGAAGGCAGTGACTCAGGACCCCCCCGGCAGCTCCAGCACTGCCCTGCTTTCCGGTCACAGCTGACCAACAGATGACCCTGAGAGCAACACCACAGGGCCACTGCACAAAACAAGAGGTTCAAAGAGCTCTTCTTCAAAATCTGCAGATGTTTTTCCAAACCTGAGCCTTGCAATGTGCCCCAAAGCACTGTGGGGGCTTAAGTACCCTCCCAGGCAGGAGCCACTGCTGCCCTCCCAGGCAGGAGCCACCAGCTAAAAACCAATGTATATATAGGACTGGAACACTTCTGTCAGAGTGAGAGCAGTGCTGCAGAGATGGCTGCAGGCAGGGCAGGGCAAGGCAGGGCAGGGCAGGGCAAGGCAGGGCAGGGCAGGGCAGGGCAAGGCAGGGCAAGGCAGGGCAAGGCAAGGCAGGGCAAGGCAAGGCAGGGCAAGGCAAGGCAGGGCAAGGCAAGGCAGGGCAAGGCAAGGCAGGGCAAGGCAGAGCAGGGCAAGGCAGAGCAGGGCAAGGCAAGGCAGGGCAAGGCAGGGCAGGGCAACGCAAGGCAAGGCAGGGCAGGGCAAGGCAAGGCAAGGCAGGGAAAGGCAAGGCAGGGCAAGGCAAGGCAGGGCAGGGCAAGGCAAGGCAGGGCAAGGCAAGGCAAGGCAGGGAAAGGCAAGGCAGGGAAAGGCAAGGCAGGGAAAGGCAAGGCAGGGAAAGGCAAGGCAGGGAAAGGCAAGGCAGGGCAGGGCAAGGCAGGGCAGGGCAAGGCAAGGCAGGGCAAGGCAAGGCAGGGCAAGGCAAGGCAGGGCAGGGCAGGGCAGGACAAGGCAAGGCAGGGCAGGGGGAGCTGTGCCCCTGCCCCCAGGCAGGGCTGAGGCACGCAGCCGGCACTCACAGACAGCGCGCTCTTGGTCTCCCGGACGAGGCTGTTCCATCTCTCGCGGCGCTGCTGCTGCCATGCACCTGACAGGATCTCATCCACCTCCCTCCTTCCTCCTGCCGGCCCCTCCAGGGTGCCCCCCGGCGAGGACGAGGAGCAGCGGTCAGCCTGGCTGTCCCTGCGCCCCCGCACAGCGGCATTGTCCCGCGGGCATGGGCGGGCTGGGACTCCCCGGGCTCCTGACCGATGTGGCTGCAGGCTGGGGGCAGGGAGAGCAGGCTGGCAGACTGCTGCAGGCTTTTAAACAGATCTGCCTGAAGGAGTTATTGCACATCCATCTCACAGGCAGCCACTAATGCTTCCCAAGCAGCAGCGTTTAAGAGCCTGGGTCACATTCTGCCGGCTGGTAACCACTCCTCCCGTGCCCCCACTGCCAGCACGCCAGCTGCTGACAGGGCCAAGAGCAGACAATGGCTTCAAGGCAGCAAAGGAGCCTTTCCCTTTGCTCTGCTGCTGCCACCGGCCCAGGGGCACAGGCCTTGGCCTCCTCAGCACTGCTGCATCGTCTGCTTGAGAAGCAGGCTCCGAGAGCCACTCTGCAGCCATCAGTCTGGGGCTGGGCCCAGAGAGCCTCTGCTGGACCATCCCCGGGCGAGGCCAAACTGAGTGGGGAGGCTGCAGGAGGGGGCTAGCAAGACCCTTGTGAGGCTCAAGGGGGACAAGTGCAGGGTCTTGCAAGGGGAAAAGAGAAGCCAGCAGTGCAGCTCAGACTGGGATGCCCCTGGCTGGAGAGCAGCCCTGTGGAGAGGGACCTGGGGAGCCTGGCTGGCAGAGTGCACAGGGAGCTGGGCTGCTGGTGGGACTGGATGACCTCAGAGGGCTCTTCCAACCCAAACAACTGTGATGCTGTGGAGAAGGACTTGAACACCTTTCTACCATCAGGCCTTAGCATTCCTCTGGATCATCATGGACTCTTGTCCTCAAACTCTGCATTACAAATCAAGAGGGCAGTGTGGGCTCACACCACACACAGCCCATGGAATCCTCTCCTCTGCCTGGCCAGACACATTAGTGCTCTCCAGCAGTGCCTGACGAGCTGACTTGGCCTCCACAGCCTCAGACAGCTCTTTACACAGCTTTAATCTCGGTATCACCTGCCTCCTGCTCATGTGATGAGAAGGAGCACAGCCTATGCTCTCCTGCCTCTTAGCAGGCTGCTGAGAAGCAAGGTACCTAAAATTGTCCATCACTGCCAGGTGCCTCCATGGTGCTCAGCACTTTGCAGCAGAGATCTCCCCAGGCTGCACTTACATGGTCAATTGAATCTGCCATGACTAGCAGGTGCAGAGGAAAGCTGCAGCACCAGTTTGGAACACTGATTTACACAGCCAAAGGGTGAGATGGGAGCAGGAACTGAGCTCTCTGCAGCAGCAGAGTAACACGCAGGTGGCTTTGGCTCCTGTCTTTGCCAGCTTAGTTCACAGTCAGATCAAACTGCTGGAGTGAGGCCACCAAGATGATCAGAGGGCTGGAGAAGCTTCCCTATCAGAACAGGCTGAGAGTTGGGGCTGTTCAGCCTGGAGAAGGGAAGGCTCCAGGGAGACCTCAGAGCTGCATTTCAATATCCACAAGGGAGCTGCAGGCAGCTGGGGAGGGACTGCTCAGAAGGGCTGTGGGGATAGGCCCAGGGGCAATGGTTTGGAACTGCAGCAGGGCAGAGGTAGGTTGGACATCAGGAGGAAGCTCTGCAGAGGGAGGCTGGGGAGACACTGGCACAGGCTGCCCAGGGAGGGGCTGAGGCTCCATCCCTGCAGACATTGAGGATCAGCCTGGCTGTAGCTGTGATCTAATTGGGGGTGTCCCTGCTGACTACAGAGGGTTGGACAAGATGACCTTTGAGGGTCACTTCCACCCTGATGCAATCTGTGACACTCCTTGAACTGCCCTCCCATTAGTCCTGAACCAGCTACTGACAGCCAGAACTGGTTGTAGGAAGGGTGTGAGGCTCTTGTGTGGGCCAGAGCAATGCCTGAGCAAGGACAGCTTTGTCCCCTGGCACCAGAGCACAGTGCACAGAGATGTTTATGGCAACCAAATTAGTGACTGCATTTTCCACAGGCAAAGCTTTGTACTTCAAATGCTGTGTGTGAAAAGCCCTTCAGAATGTGGGGGGGTGGGAGTGTGGCACGGTGGGTGTCACCACCTCAGCTTTCTGTGTGCAGCCTGGTACAAACCTCCTGCAAACACAGCATTCAAATGCAGACCAACAGCCAGCCCCAGGGCTTCCACCAGAAGCACACAGCTGAGGCACTCACAGGGGCTTGCTGGGGCTAGGCTCCAGCACCTCTCCAGGTGATGCTGAAGGTGAGGGCAGCTTGCTGCAGGAAAGGCTGAGGGCTGAGACTGCTCAGCGTGGAGAAGGCTCAGGGGCATCTCCTGAAGGCATGAGCTAGCCAAAGGCAGGATGCAGAGAGGCCAGGGCCAGGCTCCCCTCAGTGGTGTTCAGGGAGAGGACCAGAGGCACTGGGCACAAACTGGAGGCTCCCTCTGACCACTGAGAATCACTGTGAGGGTGACTGAGCACAGGGCTGCTCAGGGAGGTTGTGGAGTCTCCACTCTTGGAGACATTCAAAAGCTGCCTGCACACAGTCCTGGACAACCAGCTCCAGGCTGGACCAGATGACCTCCAGAGGTCCCCTCCAGCCTCAACCACTCTGTGAGCACAGCTTTCCTACCCATCCCAGACAAACCTGCACAGGCTCAGTGAATCTAGGACAAATGACTTAGCTGGAAGCAGAGGCTGGGAGAGGGAAATTCACTCCAAGAGCAGTGTTTGGGTCACCTTCATCCCAGCATGGGGAATGGTTTGTAAGCTCAGGAGTGGTGCAAGGCAAACACCGTGCTTGTATTGACAGGGAGGGGAAAGACATGGAAGGTGTCAGGCCTACGGAGCTGATCAAAAGCCTGCTCCTGAGAATCCTGACTCTTGCCTGCAAAACTCAAGGACAAAGAGGGCTGAGCAAAGAACACATCACAGGGGTTCAGCAGGGGGAGACTGTGCCAATCTCAGCTGCCATCTTCCAGCAACAAGACTTCATTCCCCTGGGTCAAGTCTGTGTGGACTTTTGCTCCTGTGCCATATCAGTTAAGAGGAAAGTGATGGAGAAGGACCCAAACACGCAGAGGGCAGAGGCAGCAGTGAGTTATGCTGAGTGGAAAGCTGGCAGGAGAATGGTACTGAGCAATGAGTCTTCAGCCAAAGCCTTTGAATTGTCCTTAATTCATCTTATCCCAGCAAAAGGCTGCTCACAACACTGCCCAGCACCACCAAGTGACCTCATGCATGCTGGAAAGGAGTGAAACATCACACAGATCACAGCCTTGGAAAGCACCTCCACAGGTCAGCTGATCCACCCCCCTGCACTCAGCAGGGACAGACCAGAGCAGCCTGCTCAGAGCCCTCTCCAGCCTCACCTTGACTATCTCCAGGGCTGGGGCTTCAACCTCCTCCCTGGGCAACCTGCTGCAGTGTTCCTCCAGGTGCAGAACTTGTTCCTCACATTCAGACTAAATCTGCTCCTCTCTCATCTCAAACCATTGTCCCTGGTCCTGTCCCTGCAGGCCTTTGGGAACAGTCCCTCTGCAGCCCTTCTCAACAGCCTCCCTGGGCAGCCTGTGCCAGAGTCTCCCCACCCTCACTGGAAAGCCCTTCTTCCTCCTCTCCAGCCTCAGTCTCCCCTCTCCCAGCTCAAAGCCATGGCTCCTCATCCCAGCACTCGAACAGCCTCTCATGTTGGGGGCCCCAGAGCTCACTCCAGGTGAGGCCTCAGCAGAGCAGTGGCAGAACCACCTCTCAGCCACTCTGACTTACTGGCTCCCCTCTGGCTGTCCCCAGTGGCTCATCAGTGTGGAGTCCATTGCTGACTTTCTTTCACAACAGCATGAAGCCTGCAGAGCACTGCTGAGGGAAGTTTGGGGGGCATTTCAAGGCAGTCATTACCAGCAGGTATCTCACCCAGCTCTGCACCCCAACCAATCAAGCTGCCAAAACAGTCTGCATTTGTCCTGCTGCTGCTGTTAGGGCTGTGCTCAGCAGGTGAAAGAGAGACTGCTCTGCTCTGCCTGAAGAAGGAATGCAGAGAGCAGACACTCTGCCAAGATGAATTCTCACCGTGGATTTATGTCACTGGAGGAACTAACTTAACACAGCAGCCACACAAAGACCAGATTCCTTTCTTAGGGCTCAGGGCTGGTCATGGACAAACAAAGGCATGCACAGGTAGCACCTGCACAGCTGTGGAGCGAATCCTTCCTCATACCAGGAGCTGCCTGGTAAAACCAGAAGCCTTACTGCTGTTAGGGCAATGCCACTTTCACTGACGATGGTAAAGACAGCACTTCCCTCTGACAGCTTTCTCTGCACACCTGCAAACCCAGGTGTGCCTTAAACAAAGGTGCAAATCACACTGACCAGCTGCAAACTGATCTGATTTTGAGGCTGAACTGCAGCAGGAGATATATTTAGCCAGTGATTTAAATAAGGTCAAGATGGTGCTGTAGCCTCATTACC
This sequence comes from Dryobates pubescens, assembly GCF_014839835.1. Classification (NCBI taxonomy): domain Eukaryota; kingdom Metazoa; phylum Chordata; class Aves; order Piciformes; family Picidae; genus Dryobates; species Dryobates pubescens. The sequence continues at coordinate 614,915 of NC_071626.1, forward strand.
TAATGAGAGGTCTCATTTACTCTGCATCTGGGGCTGAACAGCAACTGCTGACCCCCTGCCAGCTGAGAAGGGGCATTGGGAAAAGGAGAGAAAACCTCTGAGCTGAAATGAGAACTGATTGAATGACACAACAAACCTAACACCAATGACAGTACAAAGTACACAAGGTTCTACTCAGCCCAGCAAAGGCACAGCAGTCACAACAAGGGGAAAGCAGCCCGCAGAAGAATGGTAAGGGAGCCCCTGGAGGGCCAGAGGCAAGCAGGAGATGCAGAGCAGACCAGGAGGAAAGCTCATCCTCAGCAAACTCCTCCCTTTATAACGGGCATGACGCTCATGCTCTGGGACCCACCTGTGAGCCAGCTCAAGGCAGCCGCCCCGGCTGACTCCACATTGTCACTGGCCTGCAAAGCAGGGCTGGTTTTGAGCCTGCCCCAGCAACACCAGGCCACAAGCCCCGCCACAGAGCCGGCGGTTTCACGCAAGCCCTGCAAGTAACACCAACGCCTGGAAGCCAAGGTACTCTCAGTGCTCACCGCACGGCTGAGCGCACGCCGAGGGGGGCGCCGTCCCCGGGGCGCGCCGAGGGGGGCGCCCCTTCCCCGGGGCGCGCCGAGGGGCACTTGCCAGGGCGCGCCGAGGGGGGCGCCGTCCCCGGGGCGCGCCGAGGGGCACTTTCCAGGGCGCGCCGAGAGGGGCGCCGTCCCCGGGGCTCGCCGAGGGGCACTTTCCAGGGCGCACCGAGAGGGGCGCCGTCCCCGGGGCGCGCCGAGGGGCACTTTCCAGGGCGCACCGAGAGGGGCGCCCCTTCCCCGGGGCGCGCCGAGGGGGGCGCCGTCCCCGGGGCGCGCCGAGAGGGGGGCGCCTTGCAGCCGCCTCACACTGATGCAGAAGCAGAGTTTATTTGCTGCACAGCGGATTTGCTGCCTTTGCTCAGCCTCCAGCACAGAGCGGCGCGAAGCCCCCTCCCCCCGCACCGTGCTTTCTGCTCCGGCCCTCGCAGGCCGTGCCGACCCCCGGCCGGTCCCTTTCGCCCCTGCTCAGCCCCTCCTGGCTCCCGAGGGCCGGAGCCTCGGCGGGAGCAGCGCCCGGCACGGCCCTCCCACGGCGGCGCACCGAGACCGCAACGCCCGCAGGCGGAGGCGGGCAGCCTGGGCGAGCCGGCGCACAAAGGGATCGCCCCTCGCACGGCGGAGGCTCCGGCGGCCCCGGCCCGGCTCGCTCTCCCGCCGGCGGCGCCGTCCTCGGCCTGCGCGGAGGGGCGCGGCGGCCACCCGAGGATGCTGCGGGACACCCCGCGCCGGTCCCGGCGAGCACCGCCCCGACGCGCCGGTTCCGCCGGCTCCCGCCCGCGGCAGACGCTGCCCCCGGCCGGGCCCCACGCCCGCCCCACGCCCGCCGGTCACCTCGGCCCGCCCGGCGCACGCCACCCCCGGGGGCCGCGGCGCAACGCCCCGGCGAGGGGCGGAGAGACACGGGCCCAACCCGCCCCGGGTCGCCCCCGCGCCCACCTCAAACACCACTTCTTCGTCAAACTCCGGTGTCATCCTTCTCCGCCATGCCACCCCCTATGGGCACTCTGGGAAACGGAGTCCGCCGCGGCGCCGCCGCCGCCTCGCCGCCCTGCCCTGCCCGGCGCGGCCCGGACACTACAGCCCCCAGGATGCACCGCGAGAGGCACTTCCGGCCGCGCTCCGGGAGGGGCTGGTTGGTCGGACGGGCGCGCAGGACGGATCAGGTTCGTCCCGGGGCCAGCAGGGGGCGCTGCCGCGCGGCGGCGAGGCTGTGGGCAGCGGCTGCCGGCGCTCAGTCTGCCGCCAGCCGCGGGGCGTTATGCGGCGGCGGGCGGTGGGCATAGCTGGCGGGCGGCGCGGGGGAACAATGGGCTCCTTCTCCTCGGCCCTCAGAGGGGCCGTGGCGTAAGGGACGAGAGGGAGGACGGCGCGGCGCGTGGGGAGCACCATGAGCTCCGCTGGTGAGTGCCCGGAGAAAGTTTGAGGAGCGGCTGTTCCCTTCCGCCCGGCCAGCCGGTGGCAAGCGGGGAGCCCGCACGTCCCTGCGGCCACAGAGCCGAGCCTCACCCCGTGGTGCCCGGCAGGGCCCGGGGGCAGCGGGGGCAGGGGGCCACAAGGGAGGGGCACCGCCGTCGCCCCGCGGTGCCGGCGCGGGACGGGAGCGGGAGCCGCTGTGGCGATTTTCGTCCCTGCCGCTCCGGGCGGCTGCGCCCAGCTCTGCCCTACCGCCGCGGCGGGGCCGGGAGCTGCGTCCCGGCAGGAGGGAGCCGGGGAGCAGCCTCGCATCCCGCTCCTGCCCCGAGTGCAGCTCTTCGCCGGGGTCCCCTCCCGGCTCTCGGGGCCGTGCGGGCACGTCCCAGCCCCGGCGGTGCGCGGAGCTGACCCTGCGCGCCCTGCCCCCGTGGCCGCTCCCGCGTGTCCGGCCGCGGACAGGGTCCCTTCGGTGGGGCTGGGCTGGCGGCGGGTGGGACCTGCCAGGAGGCTCCGCCGGGGGCTGCGGCAGGAAAGGCAGCCCCGGGCTTTGAGTTCCTGCTCCGTCCGGCTCGGCGGGGCTGGCAGACTTTGTCAGCGGCTGAGCTCCGCCGTTGCTCCGGGGCTATAGCAGAGTCCTCCCGCGGGGGCAGGGGTGCTGGAAAGCCTTCAGCCTCTCCAGCTTCAGCTGGCCTACTTCAGTGCTGTCCTCATCCTTCCTCCCCCTCCCCTGGCTAAAAGAGCTGCGAGGCAAATCCTGGGTTAAAACGATCCAGAACTTCCCTGCCTCGAGGGGAGTTGTGCTCATGTATTTGTTCCTGTGGTTGCGCAGCGGTGTGCTGCTGGTACTTTCCTTCACCCATCTGCCAGATCGGTCGCTTCCTTTCTTTACTCCGCTTGAGGAAGAGGCTGGGAGTCGTTTCTGCCCTGGGAGGATGTCATGTGCGAGCTGGGATGTGCTGGGGGGAAGCACACCGCAGTGTAAACCCGAAGGAGCAGACTGCTGCCGGCCAGGGCTGGGGGCAGAGGAGGTGTTTGAAGTTACAAATGGTACACAGGCGTCAAGCAAAACCATCGACCTCGTCCTGAGCGATTTCCCCTCAAATATGGGATGGGACTTTTGACAAGGACTTGTGGGGATGTGATGAGGGGAAATGGATTGAAGCTGGGAGAGGGCAGATTTAAACTGGAAATTAGGAAGAAATTCTTTCCAGTGAGGCTGGGGAGGCTCTGGCACAGGCTGCCCAGGGAGGCTGTGGCTGCTGCCTCCTCCCTGGAGGTGTTGAAGGCCAGGCTGGATGAGGCCTTGAGCAAGCTGGGAGGTGTCCCTGCCCATGGAGAGGGTGGGAACTGGATGAGCTCTGAGGTCCTTTCCGACCCAACCCCTTCCCTGATTCCATGTCAGATTGTTACCGAGTCCAGCATCAGCCACCTGGCCTCGTGAAGCAGGAGGTGCTGGGAAACAGCAAGCTGTGCAGTGCATCTCTCTGCTCCATTTACTGTGTTTCCGCCTTTAATCAAACCACAGAAGTGATTTGCTGTAGAGCTGGGGAAAAGACGTGAGAAGGTGGGAGAGCAGCTCTGCAGCTCTGCTGCGCTGCTGTCCCGGGGCAGTGCTGCTGTCCCGGGGCAGTGCTGCTGTCCCGGGGCAGTGCTGCTGTCCCGGGGCAGTGCTGCTGTCCCGGGGCAGTGCTGCTGTCCCGGGGCAGTGCTGCTGTCCCGGGGCAGTGCTGCTGTCCCGGGGCAGTGCTGCTGTCCCGGGGCAGTGCTGCTGTCCCGGGGCAGTGCTGCTGTCCCGGGGCAGTGCTGCTGTCCCGGGGCAGTGCTGCTGTCCCGGGGCAGTGCTGCTGTCCCGGGGCAGTGCTGCTGCCCGCGGGCTTCTCGCTGCTCCTCTGAGCAGCTGTGCGAGGAGGAGATGCGGCTTAGGGGGTGCTCAAGAGCTTGGAGCTGGGCTGCTGCAGTTTGGTGAGGAGCAGAAAGATTTCTCAGCACCGAGCAGTGATTTCAGGACTTCCAGGGCCGAGGTTTTGTGAGTGTCTCTGCTGATGGTGTCTGAGGAGGAGGTTTGCTGAGCAGTCACTTGGAAAGCAAGAGAAAGGGATGCTGAGGAAGACAGTGACAAGGAAGTGGAACAGTTACATGGAAAATGTGAACTGTAGCCAAGGATTTGCAGGGCAAGGTGTAGAAAGAGTCCTGATGGGCAGAAAGAGCTGAGGGGGTATGTGAAGGGCCTCGAAGAAAGGATGAAGAGTATTGTGTGGGTGATGTGTGACGGAGGACTGAATGAAAAAGAGCTTTGGAGAACAAGTGAAACAAGATGGGAGATTGGAGACCTTGCTGCCAGTGTCATGACATCTGTCTGAGGAGGAAAGGCTGAGAGCCCTGGGGCTGCTTAGCCTGGAGAGGAGAAGACTGAGAGGGGATCTGAGCAATGCCTGTAAATGTCTGAGGGGTGGGTGTCAAGCAGAAGGGGCCAGGCTCTTTTTGGTGGTGCCCTGGGCTAGGATGAGGGGCAGTGGGCACAAACTGGAACCCAGGAAGTTCCACCTCAGCATGAGGAGAAAGTTCTTTGGTGTGAGTGGCTGGAGCCTGGAGCAGGCTGCCCAGAGAGGCTGTGGAGTCTCCTGCTCTGGAGACTTTCCAAACCCACCTGGATGTGTTCCTGTGTGACCCTGCTCTGGCAGGGGGTTGGACTGGGTGATCTCCAGAGGCCCCTTCCAACCCCTCCCATTCTGTGAACCTGTGACAGCTTTTGACATTTCAGCTGAGGAGCTCTTAGGCAGGGTCTGAAAAGATTTGAGGACTGCCCAAAGACAGTCCTGAGGGTTTAATATCCATCTCTTGCTTTGTGTTGCTGCAGAATTCAGCTCCTGCAATGTATAGCCAGGCTTTATAAAGCTGTTGCTCCAAAGCCACAAACTTAGCAGCTCCTATATTTTACATCATAGAACTACAGAATGGTTTGGCTTGGAGGGGACCCTAAAGATGATGTGGCTCCAACCCAGGCCCTGTGATCCATGGGATCTGTTTTCTCCCCTGAAATGATGTAGTTGTGAGTTCAGTTGTCACTCTGGGCTGTGCTACCCGAGCTGCCTGACAGCTGATTGCCAGCACAGCACTTGAGGAAACACTTCAGCATCGTGTGTGAGGGCTGCAGGTGGAACTTGGAATGCCCTGGCATCCTCCTGCTTCACCTGAAGGGTTTGAGTCTGCCTTTTGTGTCTCCTTTTAATGCCCCTTTGGAACACAGCAAGCTGGTGCAGCATGGTCTGTGCTATTTGTAAAGTAGGGTTTGCAGATCTGAGTGACTTCAGCTTGATCTGCAGGGCTGTGCTGCTTGAGGGGACTGTGGAGAGGGAAATCAAACACAGCTTCTGGCTGTGAGCAGAGTTGTGAAGGTCTGACAGTGGTAAGCCAGCCTTAGCTCCAGCCCAGCCTGCCTGCTGCCCTGCTAAATAATGCAGTGCATATTCAGTTCCTTGCTCTGTCTCTCCTCTGCAGTTTCAGTTACCTCTCGGGCCAGAGCTGGGCATCATTCAGTGGCAGGTGAAGGAGTTCTGCCACAGCTGTTGCTTGCATATCTGCAAATGGACATTTAATCCTGGACTTGTTAGAACTAAGGAAGAGAGGTGGTGGGGAGGTTGGAGGAGGTATCTTTGAGGTCCCTTCCAAGCTGAGCCATTCTGTGGTCTGTGTGTTGGTTCCCACCTTCATTTCTAGCTCTCTCCCACTGCTTTCTCACGTGCTGCATATCTTTACATAGGATGCTGCTGAATGCACATTTACTCACTTTCTGCCTGGAACTGTTTTGCTGTCTTCAAGTCTGTGCTTTGCCTTTAAAAGGGCAAAAAGAAAAGCTGAGAGTTAAGGACTTGGAGATTTATTATTCCTTGTCCTTATATGTGACTCTCTCCAGCTTGTTTCACGTGAGCAGGAGGGACAGCTTCGGCTCCAGGGCTGGGTTGGCAGCAGCAATGAGCAAAGCATTGTGGTGCCCAAAATGTAATCCAGAGGGGGGGAAGGAAAACCCACCCTGGCAGGAGCAGAATAATCCAAATCAACTTGACTTTTCCAGTCAGACTGCATTGCTTTCAAGGGCTGCAGAAGCGAGGCCTCCAGGGTTTAATGCCCCTTTAACCCTCCAATCTGTCAAGTCCCATCAGAGTTACTCAGCTCTAGCTCCACATGCAGTCTCTTGTCCTTACTCTGAAGCTATCCTCAGCTTTCCTGTTAGGCTTCAACAAGGCACTGGACCAAGCTGAGCTTTTGACATGGCTGTGTCCCTTGTGCAGTTTGGTTAGGAGCTGCTTGGGGAGCAGCATTTTCCCTCCTGGTGTTTTAAAGCCTTCCTCTGTGATCTTCCAGGGTCTCATGACTCATTCCCTTTGTTGTTGTCTTCTGAGCATTGTGGCACCCCGGCAAATCAGAGTGACAAGAGTGCTCCTGCATTTGCAAGGAATACATCAATGCTCTCAGGATACCTCTCTTTGGAGCTGCTTGCTGGAAGCAAAGTAGATGAAGTGCAGAGCTTCACTGTGAGCCGTTGGAAGTTAGGTTGCTGGTGAGTGAAGAGTGTTCCAGCCCCTGATCTCTGTGCAGTGCATTGAATGCCATCACAGCCCTCTCTTGAGTGGATCCCAGACACACAGCAATCACTCTTTCTCTCCATACAGGCTCTTCAAAGCCAGAGTGGCTTTCATGTTCTGTGGAGTTGTTTAGCCTGGAGAGGAGAAGGCTAAGGATTGCTCTCTGCAGCTCTCTGGAAGGAGGTTGGAGTGAGGCTGGTGTTGGCCTCTTCTCCCTAGTAACCAGCAACAGGAGAAGAGGTAAAGACCTCAGGCTACACCAGGAGAGGCTTAGGTTGGCTCTGTTTGGTGGTGCCCAGTGACAGGGCAAGGACCAACAGGTACCAGCTGGTACCCAGGAGGTTCCATCTCAGCATGAGGAGAAACTTCTTTGCTGTGAGGGTGCTGGAGCCCTGGAGCAGGCTGCCCAGAGAGGCTCTGGAGTCTCCTTCCCTGGAGACTTTGCAGACCCACCTGGATGTGTTCCTGTGTGACCTGGTCTAGATGCTGCTGCTTTGGCAGGGGGGTTGGACTTGATCTCTGGAGGTCCCTTCCAACCCCTAACACTCTGTGATGCTGTGAATTTTAGGTGAGATCCTCAGCTGCCAAATCCTGTCATCTGAAGAGCAGAAGTAGACTCTTTAAGGCCAAAACGTTGAGGGTAGGAGTTACTGCAAGGTGCTCTCCTCCTCTGAACCTGGGTGAAGGTAGGACAGGAACAGGCCAGCAGCAGGGAGTGTCAGCTGCAGAGGAGCTCATCAGGGGGATGAGAATGGGGATGTTGCTCTGTCCTCAGCACACTGAGGAGATAATTGAGCAGAGGGACAGATGTCTGTTCTCTGTGCTGTGACCTGAAGTGGAGCACAGAACAAATGCATTGACCTGCTGAGGTGGTGCCAGTGGCTGTTTGGGGTTAGCAAAAGAGTTGCCTTAGAGATGCCCTCTTTAAAGGGAGCTGCCTGTGGTGGGGGCTGAAGCACCTCTCTTTTTCCCCTTCACACTGAGCACCATCTTGGCAGCTCCTGGATGAGCAGGAGGTTTCCTGTTGGTGATGGCAGCTTTCTTAGTCACTTTATTTATGGATTTCTTCCTCTGCCAAGCCAAGCAACTCAGAGGATGTACCTGGCTGCTTCTCTGCCTCTTAGCTGTCTCATCTGTTTCTGCAAGTGAAACTTTGTCCTTCTGCTCCTCCATCTGGGCTTATTTCTGGTAACTCATGGTGCAGGGACCCTCTCTGAGAAATGGGGCAGGTTTGGAGGGGGAACTGGGGGGAGTCACAGTCATTCTCTGCTCTGATCTCCTAAGACAAGCCAGAGAATCCAATCTCTAGTGCAAAATTTCCTCTGGACCTTCTATACATCTCAGGAAGTGAGTTTAGGCTCCCTGCAAGTGCTGGTGGCTCCCCCACAGCCCTGGGTGAGCTGTTCCTGGGGTTAGTTGTGTTGGGGCCTTGGGTTTCCTCATCATTTGAAAGCTTTGTTTCTACTTGGGACTTGTCAGACTTCAGTGGTGAGCTGGGGGATCTCCTTCTGTCTCTCTCATGACTGAAGAGCCAGCTGCTATCAGAACCCATTCTGCCACTCCTTAGGTGCAGACACTACTGCCAGCTCCCCTCAGCTCCTGGTGGAACTCAGCAGGAGCAGCTTTCCTGGACCTGAGGCATGAGGGGTTTGCATAACTCTGTAGTGATGTCCTGCATTCATCCCCAGTTCCCACCCAGCATGGTCACTCACACTCTGGCAGGTGTTGTGCACAGAAAGGTTTTCAGGTGCCTTCATATTTTCACATCTGCCTCCTTGTCACTGCCAGTGAGCAGCAGGGCTGCAGGCAGCTGCTAGCAAGCACCTGCAATCAATTCCACCTCCAGTTCTGCTCTCCTCAGCATGACCAGCCACCTCTGCTCCCAGGTGAGCAGCTCCCTGTGGCACCAGGAGCAAGCCCCTTGCCCAAAGCACTCCATGCTCCACTGTGTAATGTTGCCTTGCTTGTACTGGCTGTTTTTTGCCCAAAGAGGCTTTCTTGTGCTCATCATGTAACACAAAGTCATGCTCATATGGCTGCCAGTCACTCCTCACACCTTTATATAGAACCACTGCCTCCCACTTAGTTTTCTTTCTATTCCTGGTGGGAAATTGTCCCCTTTAAAGCACTGTGTTGTGAGGAGCTGGGTTTGGTCCACACAAGTGAGCTGAATTGGTTTAGAATCAAGTGAATAATGCAGCCCTGCAGGCAGCTGTGAGCTGGGCTGCAGCCAGAGCAGGGTGGGCAGAGGGGATCCTGCCCCTGGGCTCTGCTCTGCCCAGACCTCACCTCCAACCCTGCCTCCAGCTCTGGGGTCCCCAGCAGCAGAAGGACACAGAGCTGCTGGGGAGAGTCCAGAGGAGGCCACAGAGATGCTCCCAGGGCTGGAGCAGCTCTGCCCTGAGCACAGGCTGAGGGAGCTGGGGCTGTGCAGCCTGCAGAGGAGAAGGCTCCAGGGGCACCTCAGAGCTGCTGCCAGCACCTGAAGGGATCCTGCAGGAAGGCTGCAGAGAGACTTTTGCTGAGGGGGTCTGGAGCCAGGCCCAGGGGGAATGGTTTGGAGCTGAGGCAGAGCAGGGTTAGAGTGGAGCTGAGGCAGAAGTTGTTCAGCAGGAGGCTGCTGAGCCTCTGGCACAGGCTGCCCAGGGAGGCTGTGGCTGCCTCCTGCCTGGGGGTGTTGAGGGCCAGGCTGGATGAGGCCCTGAGCAGCTGAGCTTAGCTGGGAGGTGTCCCTGGGCATGGAGGGGAGGCTGGAGGAGCTGAGCTCTGAGCTCCCTGCCAGCCTGAGCCACTCTGCCATTCCATGAACTTTAACCCTTGGTTTCTGATCAACATCTAATGTGCTTCTCCTCTTGCCTAGCTGCTGTGATTTCTCCAGAGCAGTTCATCACTTGCATTTTTCAGGCACTTAATGATGCTTTGTGGAGGGGAATCTCCTGGTATGCATTCCCTGCCTGGAGTCCTTCCTCTCACGTCATGTGTGTGCTTGAAAGGGCTCTTCATTGCATTCCTGTCTGCTGGAGTGGTTGGCTGAGTCTGTATTGATAGAGTCTCTAATGTGCCTCTTACTACACTGACCTATATCTCCCCTGCCTGCATAGTGCTGTCTTTATTACACCACGTGCCTGCCTGGGCTCTTGGCTGGCCCAGGGCTTTGCAGCATTGAAGTGGTCTGAGGAATTCTGCTGGGCTTCAGAAATTGGTTTGGATTGCATTTACTGTCAGCATTGACTCTGTCTTGCTTTGTTCATTCTCCAGGTTTCCATTAAATAAACAACTGCTTTGTGCCCCCTGCCTCCCCTGCTCCCTTCCCTCTGCCTCCCCTGCTCCCTTCCCCCTGCCTCCCCTGCCTCCCCTGCCTCCCCTGCCTCCCCTGCCTCCCCTGCCTCCCCTGCCTCCCCTGCCTCCCCTGCCTCCCCTGCCTCCCCTGCCTCCCCTGCCTCCCCTGCCTCCCCTGCCTCCCCTGCCTCCCCTGCTCCCTTCCCTCTGCCTTCCCCTGTTTTCAGCTTTGAGTTCTCTGTTCAAGTGATGATACAACTTGTGAGTGTCCTCCCTAGTAACTGTTGAGTTCAGAGCCCTGCAGAGCACTCCAGGCTGGTTGCTCTCCACAGTTTCCTCCCTGAAGGGCTCACCAGGCACTGGCACAGGCTGCCCAAGGAAGTGTTTGAGTCGCCATCCCTGGAGGTGCTTAAGCAGCTATGGGCTGGGGGATCCCTGTCCTGGGACAGGGCAGGAGGTGGTAGCTGGGTCTCTGCTGGGAGGTGCTGGTGGTGGTTACAGGGAGCTGTATCTTTTGAATTCCCTCCTGCAGGACGTCTTAGCAATGGCCTCTGCCCTGGTGTTGCCTCTCTGCTGATGTGAGTGCAGCAGGGACGCTCCTGAGTGCAGTGGAGCCTGTCTGGATAGCATTCCATGATTCATGTCCTAGGAAAACATGGTTTTCCTGTTTCTATAGTGGGGACATTGTTTGTGCTTGCAGCAGTGCCTTAGTGTTTGGGAAATGCAGCTGAGGGGATCTGCCTTTTTTTCACATGATGCTTCTTTACCATCTAGATTCCTTTCAGACAAACCCAAGCCCAAACCCAGAGACCCTGCAGCTGCTACTTTCCTCTCTTATTTCTGGGCAGGAGGTCAGGGTACAGCTGCACATCTTTAAAAGGGTTCTGAAAAGCAGAGAGGCTCCGGGCCCACAGCTCCAATAGCTCCTCAGTGGCTTGCCCAAGCTCTGTGTATGTGAAGCATCCATTCCCAGCTCTCCTTGGGGGTTTCAATGTGCATGGCTCCCTGGGAGGGACCCCCAAAGGGGGTGCCAAACAAAGGGACCCCAAAGGGGGTGCCAAACAAAGGGACCCCAAAGGGGTGCCAAACAAAGGTTATAGTTACAGAGGTGGTAGTTAAGAAGAAAAATCAGAGAAACTCTTTGACTTTCTGAATCAGTTTTCCCATGTCAAAAGTCACTCAGAGCTCTTAGAAACCACAGAATCATAGAATTGTCTTAGTTGGCAAAGACCTCCAAGGTCATCCAGTCCAACCATCAACCACCATGGCCTCAGGTGCCATGGCCACAGGGTTCTGAACCCCTCCAGGGCTGGGGACTCCACCACCTCCCTGGGCAGCCTCTGCCAGTCCCTGACCACTCTTGCACCAAAGAAATTGTTCCTCCTCTCCGACCTAAGCCTCCCCTGGCACAGTTTCAGGGCATTGCCTCTCCTCCTGTCACTTGAGACTAGGGAGAAGAGGCCAACCCCCACCTGGCTCCAGGCTCCTCTCAGGGAATTGTCGAGAGCTGGAATCTGAAGTTATTGCAGTAGATGGAAAGAAGTTGGTCAAAAATCCTCTGTGCTGTTGAAGTGTTTCAGGCACAGCTTAAAAAAACCCAAACAGAGGAAAAAAACCCAACCCCCAAACAAACCCAACCCCAAACCAACCAAACAAACCCCCAAGCCACCCAAAACTGCCCCCAGGCTCTAGACTCCCTAATCTCCGAGCGCCTGATGAGTTCCTTTTCCTGCCTGGCCACTCTCCCCAGGGTTTGTCATCTGTTGTCAGGAGGGTCAGAAGCCACAGCTGTGGTGACTGTTTCTAGGTCAGACAGTAACCTGTTGGGCAGTGCTGTGAGAGGCACAGAATTGGCCTTCTGCCTTTGCAGCAGGAAAGGACTTGCTGCAAATTGCTGCAGGAAAGGAAATTGGAGGAGAGGAACCTTACTGCTCTCTGCAACTCCCTGAAGGGAGGTTGTAGACAGGCGGAGGTTGGTCTCTTCTCCCAGGCAGCCAGCACCAGAACAAGAGGACACAGTCTCAGGCTGTGCCAGGGGAGGTTTAGGCTGGAGGTGAGGAAGAAGTTCTATACAGAGAGAGTGATTGCCCATGGGAATGTGCTGCCCAAGGAGGTGGTGGAGTCACCATCCCTGGAGGTGTTCAGGAGAAGACTTGATGGGGTGCTTGGTGCCATGGGTTAGTTGTTTGGGTGGTGTTGGATTGGTTGATGGGTTGGACTCGGTGATCTTGAAGGTCTCTTCCAACCTGGTTTATTCTCTGTATTCTAACTTCAGCATTCTGCCCCTGGGCTCTGCTCAGACCTCCCCTCCAACACTGCCTGCCAGGCCCAGGGGGAATGGTTTGGAGCTGAGGCAGAGCAGGGTTAGAGTGGAGCTGAGGCAGAAGTTGTTCAGCAGGAGGCTGCTGAGCCTCTGGCACAGGCTGCCCAGGGAGGCTGTGGCTGCCTCCTGCCTGGGGGTGTTGAGGGCCAGGCTGGATGAGGCCCTGAGCAGCTGAGTGTAGCTGAGAGGTGTCCCTGGGCATGGAGGGGAGGTTGGAGCAGATGAGCTCTGAGCTCCCTTCCAACATGAGCCACTCTGTGGTGATGATGATGTTGTCGTCCTGCTGTCTTCATGGCTTGTTTAACAGCAGGCACCATTTAAGGACTGCATTGTGGCAGTTCAAAGTGCAAAGCCAGGCCCCTGGGCAAGGCCAGGCACCTTCCCACAATTGCACTGGGTTTCAAGAAACAGCTTTGCCTGGGAGGCTTTTCCTGCCACTCTCTGTGCCTGTGGAGTCAGGGCAGGGCAGCCAGCACTGGCCTGGTGGCAGGGGGCAGAGCAGTGCATGCACAGGCTGTGGATGCAGCATTTCAGTGTTAAGAGGCCTCTGACAGCACTGTGGTGTGGTGGTTCTGTGGGCTGCTGCTGACTGAAGTCTTTGCTTTCTCCCCTGCCTAGAAATCAAGAAGCCCCCCGTGGCCCCCAAGCCGAAGTTCGTGGCGGGACTCAAGGCGCCGCCGCCACCTGTGGCCCCCAAGCCTGAGGTGGTGCTTGCTGGTGTTCTGCAAGCAGCCAGGAAGGGCAAGCCAGCAATTGCCCCCAAGCCCAAGGTCCTCAAGAGCTCCTCTGTGCCAGAAGCCAGAGCTGCGTCGGCTGCACGGAAGGGCACCAGAAGCTTGGAGGAGCAGCGGGCAGACCCCCCCCCGGCGCTGGAGCACCTGAACCACAGGCATGAGGCCCCGCAGGGCAGCCCTGGTAACACAGCCTACATCCTGCCCGTGGCGGCCTGCAAGCTGGGGTGCCTGCAGCTGGGCAATGGGGACAGCGCCTGCAAAACGCAGATCCTCTTGGAGCACCTGGAGACCTTGGAGCACGCCAGAGCTGCCGAGGGACGCGCAGCGGCCCTGGGGGCCGGCCCGGCAGACGGAGCGGTCCGCAGAACGCAGGTGGTGGTGAAAGCCAGCATCTGGGAGGAGAAGCTGAAGGAGGTCCTGAGCCACAGCGTGTTCCCTGCCAGCAGCCCTGCCAGGCACAGGCGTGCAAAGCCCGAGCAGGGCAATGGCAGCGGCGCCAGGAGCGACCTTCAGGTTGAGTTTATGGACCTGGTGCAGTGCTCAGCTGAAGGGAAGCGGCCAAGCACTGACGGGAAGCTCCCTGCTGAGCACCTCCAGGCCTCTGAAGTGCCTCCTGGCTTGACTGAGAATCACCACAGCTGCTCTTGCCCCTTGGACCAGGACATCCTGGAACAGGAGTGTTTAAGTAGCAGTAACTCGTTTCCAGGTGAAGCAGATGTGAAAGCAGAGGCTGACAGAGCCTCCCCTGAAACACCTCCAGCCCTGAACTCCAAAGTGCTCCCTGTCCCTAGGCCCAGGAAGCCACGTGCTGCTTGTCTGGTCCGGCAGGACGGCATCGATGCCCCAGCAGAGGGAACAAAGGAGCCACCCAGCTCAGAGAGAGGCTCCCCTGGGCACGGGGAGCAGGGCTTTAAAAAGCCAGCAAAAATTAATGTCCTTGGGCAGAGTGTTTGTTACAACACCGCCACAGAGGTGCTGCCTCCTGCCACATGTGAGAGCACTCGGGGCAGCGCAGGCAGAGTGCAGCAGCCGAGGGAGCCTGCTGCGGAGGAGTCGGCCTCGCCTCAGCCGGCTCACACGGCTGCTGGCTCTGTGCAGGGTGCTGAGTGCTCCTCAGATGGGGACCACAGGGTAGCTGACTCTGTGGATGAGCTGCCAGATGCCAGCAGGGTGCTGGGTGCTGTGGACAAGAGGACTAACTTTGTCAGGTGTGATGCTCTGTCCATGAGTCTGCCGAAGCAGCTCAAGCTAACTGGCGCTCAGCACTCCTCTGCTGCCGGCGGCCTGCACCTTCCTCCGCCACAACTGGAAGATAAAGAAACGAAAACAAAGGATGAAAGTTCTCCAAAAGTCGTTCCTAAGAAGCCACAGAGGCACAGCCTTCCAGCTGCTGGCCTGCTGAAGAAGGCTGCATCAGCAGAGCTGGTGGAGAAGAGCTCTTACCCCTCTGCTGAGGACAAGCCGAGGACTGCTCTGGAGGGCTCCTGCTTCGCCCGGCCGGCAGGCGGGGAGCGGAGCGCTCTGCCCTCCTGCCACCTGCCCAGACGCCCTGCTGAGAAGCCTGTCTGGAAGTTACCTCACCCCATTCTTCCATTCTCAGGGAATTCTGAATCACTGAAGACTCTCAACCTTGCTGCCGGCCCCAGCCACCCGACGGTGGTGACAAAGCCCAGGGCCAAGTCCCTCTCGTCCGTGGACATGGACAGGACGGACAAGCCTTGCAAGGACCAGCAGAAGAAAAACAGCTTGAGAAAGTTTCTCAACATGAAGCTGTCTGTTTGCTTGCTGAAAAGTGACTTCCAGAAGCTCCTCTCGAAGGGCAGCCAGTCAGTCGACAGTGCCATCGCCACCCTCTCCCCTGGGGACGGCTGTGGGAGCGGGAGCAGCCGGAGCGCCGCGGCTGCGGGCGGCGAGAGGAAGGCAAAGTCTGCCAAGGCTCATTCCGTGGAAGTGAGCAGCCCAGCCTCGCAGAAAAAGAGGCAGAGAAACAGGAGCCAGCCTGAGGTGCGGAACACCCCGAGGCTGGAGGCTGCAGATGTCCCTGGGCCGCTGGGGGAGAGCCCGTGCCAGGCTGGCGTGCCCGCTGCGGGCAGCGCCTGCGCCCCGGAGTACGAGAACGTGCGGCACTACGAGGAGATCCCCGAGTACGAGAACCTGCCCTTCGCCCTGGCGGCGAGCAGGGAGCTCTCTCTGGAGTGGCAGAACTCCAGCAGCCTGGAGGACCACAGCCCTGCCTTCTATGAGGTGGAGGAACCTTGTGAAGCCACGAGCAGGAGCTTGAGACTTGGCAGGTAAACCAAAGGGGAAAGGGAAGCTGACCAGCTTCAGTGCGCTTCTGCTGGCCGTGGGCACGGCTGGATGGTGGCTGGAGAGGCTGCTGCCCTCCTGTCACGCGTCAGCAGGACTGCTCACAGAGTCCCAGAGTGGTAGGGCTTGGAAGGGACCTCTGAATATCCTTCAGTCCCCTGCCAGAGCAGGTTCACCTGAGGCAGGTCATACAGGGATGTGTCCAAGGGGACCTTGAAGACTCCGGAGACTGCACCACCTCTCTGGGCAGCCTGCTCCAGGGCTCTGCCACCCTCACAGCCAAGAAGCTCCTTCTCATGTTTAGGTGGAACTTCCCATATTCAGGTTTATGTTGTTCATGACCTCTTGTCCTGTCACTGGGGACCACTGAGAAGAGTCTGGCCCCACCTGCCTGACACCCACCCCTGGGTATTTGTAAGCATTGATCAGATGCCCCTCTGGCTCTGCTCCAAGCTCACCAGCCCCAGCTCTCTCAGCCCTCATATGAGAGGTGTTCCAACCCACTCAGTGGCCCTGTCCTGGAGACTCTGCAGTAGTTCTTTGTCTTCCTTGAGCTGAAGTGCCCAGAACTGGTATGGAATTACCAGCACATGAAGGGTGGCTCCCAGGAGGATGGAGACTCCCTTTGTGCAAGGAGTCCCATGGAAGGGGCAAGGGGTGCTGGGGAGATTCCCAGTGGGCTCCAGAAGGAAATGTTCCCCCTGGGCACAGTCAGGCACTGGAATCATCTCCCAAGGGCAGTGGTGGAGTCCTCTCCCTTGGGCAGTTGGAAGGCTCAGCTTGGCAGGGTGCTGGGCCAGCTCCTTGCAACTCCACCATCACCTAGCCAGGTTGGAGCAGGTGATCCTTGGGGTCCCTTCCTGCCTGGCACTCTGGGAGTCTGTGACCTTTCTGTGTGCTTTTCCTGGTGTGAAAAGTTTGCACTTGGCAGAGAGTGAAAAGGAAAAGTGAGCTTCTTATCCCTCTTGTGTGCTAGGGGTTTGGGTAGCTCTTGGGTGTGCTTTCCCAGATGGAATGGAAGCAAATCGCATCAGTCATGTGTTTGTACCTAGGAGTGCTTCAGTGGGGAGGAGAGAGCAGCACCACAGGCTCAGGGTGGGCTTGGAGCAAGCATCAGGAAAGTGCAGAGCTGCTGGGTTTGTGGAGGGAAGGAACAGGTGACAGCTGGGGAAGCAGAGAGGCCTTTGTGCATGCAGAGCCTCCATCAGGGCTTGAAAGCTTTGTGGGTATAACAAAAGCTGCTGCCTCTGGTGCATCTCCCTCTGCTCCCAGCAAAGGCAGCACTGGTGCAGGAGGTGTGTGTGGCACACAGAGCATTGCTGGGGCTTGGCAGCTCCGTGGGCTGCTGCTGCTGCTGTGTTTTGGTGTGTCAGGAGGTGGTGCAGGCAGATAACATCAGCAGGCTCAGGAAGGCATTGGGCTGATCCCTGGCTGTGTGCAAACCAGCTGCTAAATGCACAAGGCAGGAACAGGTCTTCTAACCTCTGTAATGCTGTGACCATGGAGGCTGCAGAAGGTGGCCAGGCTCAGTGTGCCCCTACACAGCACTGGACAGTGTGGCTACAGCTGAGGCATTGCTGTGATCCAGTGTGGTGCTTAGCTTCTTAACTGTAGACCATCCCTTGAGAGAGATCTCAAATCCAGTGAGGGTGGGGAGACACTGCAACAGGGAGGCTGTGGCTGCCCCCTGCCTGGAGGTGTCCAAGGCCAGGCTGGATGAGGCCCTGAGCAGCCTGTGCTGGTGGGAGGGGTCCCTGCCATGGCAGGGGCTTGGATGAGCCTTGAGGTCCCTTCCAAGCCAACCCATTCTATGGCTCTATGATTTGAGTGAAACTTGCAGCCCCCAGCAATCTTCTCGAGGATATATACAGGCTGGGGAGAGTGAAGGAGCTTCTGCACTGTCCTAGCAGTGGCTAACCATGGTGCAGTTACTTCCACAGCTCTCAAGTAGCACAGAAGTCCCTGGGGAAGGAGTGGAGAGGATGGGCAGTGGTCAGCTGCTGGAGCAGCAGGTGCAGGAGTTCCCTGTGGCTCTGGCTTGGGAGGTTGAAGGGGCCTCACCTGGACAGAGCCAGCCAGGCAGCTGCTTCATGCTCCCCATCAGCTGCTACCTGAACTCCTTTGAAGCTGCTGTATTAATGTCATCTGCCCTTTCCTGCCCACTTCTGTGCCAGCCTTTCAGCCTGCCCTGGCCCAGGGGGGACAGTCAAACCGGTTGGAGCAGGAGTGCTGATGTGATGGCAGTGATTAGGGCTCCTCTTTGCCCCAGCCTGTCAGAACATGCTCTCAGCTCTTCTCTGGAGATCCTGGCACAGAAGGCTCCTGTGATGCACTGCTAATTACCTCCTGATTAAAGCCAATGGGCAGAGGAGGTTGTGCTGCTGAGAGATCCAAGGGCTGATTGCCTGCTCTTGCAGTCCTGACAGCACAAGTGCTGTGCATTGAGCCTGAGTGCCAGGCTTGCCATGACCAGAGGAGCCTGGTGGTGCCTTCACCCCAGGCCAGCCTGCTTTCTGGAGGAGGAAATAAAGCTTTCATCAGGTACCCAGTGCTTCAGAGGCCACTGAGAAACCTCCTCCCATCCCATGTGGTGCAACCAGGGTGCTGTAATGGGAATGGTAACAGCCTCTGCCACTCTGCTCCTGACTTGGGCTCACTCAATCCATAGATGCATGAATGGCTTGGCTTGGAAGGGACCTCAGCCAGCTCCAGCCCCCTGCCAGGGGCAGGGGTCCCTCCCACCAGCCCAGGCTGCTCAGGGCCTCATCCAGCCTGGCCTTCAACACCTCCAGGGGGGAGGCAGCCACAGCCTCCCTGGGCAGCCTGTGCCAGTCTCTCCCCTCCCTACTGCAAAACATTTCTTTCCAGTATCCAGTCTCAGTCTGCTCAAGCTTCAATCCATTCCCTCTCTGAATTCAGACACCTCCTGGGCCTTCCCACGGGGTTTAAATGCCTAGGGAATCAAGGATGGGTATTGTTTTCATTTGCCACCTGGTTTTTGCATTACTTGGTGTCCCCTCTGCTGAAGGTGGGCTGGGCCTTGAGCCAGGCCCCCAGGACCCTCTGTGAAGCACTGAGGTGGGACAGGAGCTGCTGCTGGAAGATCAATGTGTTTAAGCTTGAGTTAAGTGGTTCAGGGGAACACTCTCAGTAAAGAAAGCAATGACAGTGTCTTGGGAGCAGGGAATCTCTGTTCTGTTTGCCCTGTAGAAAAAAAGAAGTCCTTGAAGTAGTTTTAAGGATGATTTTGTTCCAGTCTGCCAGTTTGAAGAGGGTAACTCAGAGGACTGTGGCACTGTGAGGGCTGCCAGCAGAGCAAGGGCAGAATGCATGTTGTGGGGTGGGAAATGTGCTGTTAAGTGTAAAGGAACTTCTGAGTCTTCTGTTGCAGATAACAAGAGGGAAAGCAGCTCTTGGGCTGTGGTGCTGTACTGAGGAGTGAGTGGTTCAGGCCTGAAAAGTGAGGGGGCAAAGGCAGTGCAGCTGGAATGCCATCCCTGGCCAGCAGCTGGAATGCCATCCCTGGCCAGCAGCTGGAATGCCATCCCTGGCCAGCAGCTGGAATGCCATCCCTGGCCAGCAGCTGGAATGCCATCCCTGGCCAGCAGCTGCAATGGTTCTGCTGGGAGGGAAAGCCTCCCAATGCAGGAGAAGTCTCTGCACTCATTCTCCTCCTGTGAGTGGCAAAGCTCTGCTCTGGGGGGGACAGCAAAGTCTGCCCTGGAGTGACAGCCAGATTGAGAGTGGTCCTGCCCAGCAAGCTGAGGGTGCAGAGGGAGAGT
Source organism: Dryobates pubescens (assembly GCF_014839835.1). Lineage (NCBI taxonomy): Eukaryota > Metazoa > Chordata > Aves > Piciformes > Picidae > Dryobates > Dryobates pubescens. The sequence goes on from NC_071626.1 coordinate 633,911, forward strand.
GGATGTGCCTGGGAACATCTGCCACGCTGCAGGGAGCACAGGCTGAGACTGCTCTGCTTCTTGGGAGCTCTGGGGTTAAGGTGTTGGCTGTGCTGTTGTAGGCAAGAGAGTCCTGCTTCAGGTGGAGTGAATCTGCTGCCTCACCCTGCAGGGAGCAGGCTGCACTTGCTGGCTGCTGCCAGCGCCATGCATGGCTGCTCTCTGCTGCCAGCCAGGATCTTCTCTGGAGAGGGCTGGGCCAGGGAGGGGCAGGAAGTGCCATGTGACAGAAAGCTTCTGAGGTCCTCAGGTTTGGGTAGATGAAGCACTGCTTCCCATTTCCCCCAGCCCTGCTGGCTGAACAGCATCCATTGGTGTCCCAGCAGGGAGCATCTCGGTGCAGGGTGTGGGGATGGTTGCCTGGCCTGAAATCTGCTCTGGTAACTGAGTCCCCAGAGGTCCATTCAGTGGCCATGAAAGCCTTCCTGGAACATGTAATTTAGCACTGAAGTCCATGTGGTTAGGCATTCTGCTTTGATACATGTTCCTCTTTGATGTGCTGAGCTGGGTGATGGTTGAGACATGCTCCTGAGGAGCAGGATTGCAGCAGATGAATGTGGTGGTGCTCAGGGACTGGCCCTGCTGGGGAAGGGCTCTGCTTTTGCAACTGCAGAATTAGCATTCAAAGAGCATTGCAAGAGAAACAGTGAATGAATAAAACACTGCAGGGTCTAACTGGCACTTCAGACAGGGCTTCCAAACACTTCTGCTGGGGCTGGGAAGCACAAAAACATCTTAAGTGTTGAAGGTGTTCTGTAGCAAACTCCTCCTGGCCTTTGTATTGAGCTGTAGTGAAAGAGGTCATCACAGGCAGTGATAGGACCAGGAGCAGATTCAGACTGGATGTGAGGAAGAAGCTCTTCCCCAGGAGGGTGGTGAGAGCCTGGCACAGGCTGCCCAGGGAGGTGGTGGAAGCCTCCTGCCTGGAGGTGTTTGCAGCCAGGCTGGAGGTGGCTGTGAGCAGCCTGCTGTGGTGTGAGGTGTCCCTGCCCATGGCAGGGGGTTGGGGCTGGCTGAGCCTTGGGGTCCCTTCCAAGCCTGACAGCTCTGTGATCCCATGGAAGCAGAGGCCAGGCAGGGGGTCTGGATTTCATCAGCTGCTTAAGGATGATGGTGTGTTAGTGCCTGATCTGAAGGGGACAGGTTCCCTTTCCTCCAGCAGCTCTCTGCCAGCCTGGCTCTGGGCACCCTCCCTTGTTCCTCAGTCTCTGTTCCAGCAGCTGCCCCTGAGGTTTCAGTGCAGCAGCTTTGGGAAGGAGCTGTGTAGTTTGCCTATCAGGCTTCCTGATCTTGGTCCTGTGTTACCCCTGCCTTGCTTTGTGTGTTCTGCTGCTTTGAGCCTCCTCCTCCCCTCCCTACCCCACTTTCTCACGTTGCTTATGCAGCTGGCAGGCTCCTGCCAGCTCCCAGGGCTTGTCAGCAAGGAGTGAGTCAGATGATTCAGATCTCTTTTTCCCCAGCCCTGCCAGGCTGATTGCAGAGCCTGTCTGGCAGTCCTGGCTCTGGAGCTCGGGACAGGGCATGGACAAAGCAGGCATAGGGAATTTGCTGGCTTCTTACAGCTTCACACATTGCATTGGCCTGGAAGGGAGCCTCCAAGGGCATCCTGTCCACCCCCTGCAGGCAGCAGGGACAGCTCCAGCTGGAGCAGGCTGCCCAGGGACACAGCCAGGCTGATCCTGAATGTCCCCAGGGATGGAGCCTCAGCCCCCTCCCTGGGCAGCCTGTGCCAGTGTCTCCCCAGCCTCCCTGTGCAGAGCTTCCTCCTGATGTCCAACCTACCTCTGCCCTGCTCCAGTTCCAAACCATTGCCCCTGGGCCTATTCCCACAGCCCCTTCTCAGCAGTCCCTCCCCAGCTGCCTGCAGCTCCCCTGCAGACACTGAAATGCAGCTCTGAGGTCTCCCTGGAGCCTTCCCTTCTCCAGGCTGAGCAGCCCCAACTCTTGGCAGCACTGATTTTCTGCCACAAGGACTTTGGGAAGGAATTGGTTGCAGGCAGATGGTGGAACCCTCCTGCTGGAGGCTGCATTGATGCTCTTGGAGCTCCTTCTCTTTCCTGAGGGTCCAGTCAAGCCCCTGGAATTCCTCTGTGTGGTGGTGTGGAGTTGCTTTCCTGCTGCTGGGGCAGTGTGTGAAGCTACATGAAAGGCTCAGGGTGATTTATTTTCCCCTTGCCCAGGAAAGCACATGGGCTGCTGTGGGGTTTCTTTTCCTTCCTTGCAAGCAGGCACACAAGGCAGTGTCACCAGGCCTTGCTCTTCCTGTAACAGGAGGAGCTTTCCTTCATGTGGAGGTGGCTTGCAGCCACACAGCTTTGCAGTCTGCTGAGTATCACAGGGTCAGCCAGGCTGGAAGAGACCTCCAAGATCATCAGGTCCAGCTGATCACCCAACCCTAACTCATCAACCAGACCCTGGCACCAAGTGCCTCACCCAGGCTCTTCTTAGACACCTCCAGGGACATCAACCCCACCACCTCCCTGGGCAGCCCAGCCCAAGGGGCAATCTCTCTTTCTGGGAAGGACTTCTTCCTCACCTTCAGCCTAAACCTCCCCTGGCACAGCTTGAGACTGTGTCCTCTTGTTCTGGTGCTGGGTGCCTGGGAGAAGAGACCAACCCCCACCTGGCTCCAATCTCCCTTCAGGTAGCTGTAGACAACAAGAAGGTCTCCCCTGAGCCTCCTCTTCTCCAGGCTCCAACCCCAGCTCCCTCAGCCTCTCCTCCCAGGGCTGTGCCCCAGACCCCTCCCCAGCTTTGTTGCCCTTCTCTGGACACCTTCCAGCAGCTCAACCTCTTTCCTAACCTGAGGAGCCCAGAACTGGACACAGGACTCAAGGTGTGGCCTGAGCAGTGCAGTGTCCAGGGGCACAATGACCTCCCTGCTCCTGCTGGCCACACTGTTCCTGATGCAGGCCAGGATGCCATTGGCCTTCTTGGCCCCCTGGGCACACTGCAGGCTCATGTTCAGCCTACCATCCACCAGCACCCCCAGGTCCCTCTCTGCCTGGCTGCTTTCAGCCACTCTGACCCCAGCCTGTAGCTCTGCCTGGGGTTGCTGTGGCCAGTGTGCAGCACCTGGCACTTGGATGTGTTCACTCTCCTGCCCCTGGGCTCTGCCCATCTGCCCAGCCTGTCGAGGTGCCTCTGCAGAGCTCTCCTACCCCCTGACAGCTCAACTCCTGCCCCCCTGGTGCCCGAGGGTGGTGTGGGGGAGCCTGGAGCCAGCCCCCTGCGTCCTGTGGTACTTCCTGCCCCTGCTTGTGGCAAGCAGGAGCCCAGCCTCCCACACCTTCAGAAATCCATCCCCAAAGCTTCAGCTGGCTTTTGCCCCCTCTTTTATTCCATGGGTTGTTCCTCTCCCCCCCAGCTGTGGCAGTCTTTGTGTTTCCTTTTCCTTAAGATGGGAGCAGCTTAGTTGTGTGCTGGGCGCCGGCTCTCAGCCTCTCTCCCCCAGCTCCGGCCCGTGCTGGAGGCACCACGTTTCTGGGAGAGCTCTGAAACAGAGGCCTGGCTCTGTTTGCTGAGCCTGGGCTTGCTGTGGTGAGTGTGGAAACATCCCAGGCATGTGTGTGTGTTGATACTGAGCTGCCCAGGAGCTGAGGAACTGTCCACACAGCCTCACCGAAGGGCCCCGCGGGCAGCCCTGGGGCACCGCTGCCGCTGCTGTTTGCAAACCCCAGCTGAAGATGGAGATCATCTGAGGGCTGTTTGCACCTTCCTTTAGACCAAGCCTTCCAAACCCAGGCTCCAGGGTCTGTGCATGGTGGTGCTGGTCCCAGGGGGACTGCCAGGGTGGATTGCCCGGGGCAGAGGTGTGCAGCCTTGGGGGAGTGTGAAGCACAGCTGGCAAAGGCCTGCCTTGGCTTTGGGGGCTTTTTTGCCATGGGAAGTCAGACCTGTTTTGCTTCTTGTTGAGCAAATCAATAAGGCTTGGCCTGAGGATAACAGGAGCTGGACTGCATGCTGCTGGCTGCAGGCACTGGGCTGGCTTGGTTGCAGCAGGTCAGGTGCTGCTGCTCGCAGCATGCTCAGCCGAGTGCAGGAGGCACGATCCCGCAGGCTAAAGGTGGTGGCAGCTCCCAGCAGTGTTTGTGCTATCTTCCTTGCCCAGAAACCCCAGGGGTGAGCAGGGAGCAGCAGAGGTGAAGGCTGGCACAAAGAGGGCAGTCTGTGGCGTTTCTCTTGGTAGGAGCAGGCTGGGAGCATGCCCCCTGCAGCCAGCTCTGTGCCCACGGGGCAGCAGCCAGCTTGCGAGGCACAGGCGGCTCTCAACCGAGCTGCACGTCAAGCAGGTGGTCCTGAGCTGCTCTTCTGCCAGTGAATGACCATCCCAGAGCCCCTGACTTCCTGTGAGAGCCTGAGCTGCTGCTGCTGCTGCACACAGTGCAGCTGGGACTGCACTGGGACTGATGGTGAGAGCTGATTCTGCTCACCTGCAGCACTGTGTCTGCCTCTGGGGCTCCCAACGCAAGGACACAGGAGCAGGTCCAAGAGGAGGCCACAAAGATGATCAGAGGACTGGAGAGCCTCTGCTGTGGGGACAGGCTGAGGGAGCTGGGCTTGTTCAGCCTGGAGAAGAGAAGGCTCCAGGGAGAGCTGTGGGGCCAGGCTTGCAGGAGTTGGGGGTTTGGGCCTGGAGGAGAGGAGGTCTTGGAGAGGTCTTTTAGCGGCTCTCAAGTACCTGAAGCTCCAAGAAAGCTGGAGGGGGACTCTTGACAACAGGAAGAGGGGCAGTGGTTTCAAGCTAGACAAGAGCAGACTGGGGTTGGACATTGTGAAGTTCTTTATGAGGATGCTGAGACACTGGAATGGGCTGTTCAGGGAGGCCCCATCCCTGGAGGCATTGGAGGTCAGGCTTGGTGGGGCTCTGAGCAGCCTGCTCTAGCTGGAGGTGTCCCTGCTGACTGCAGGGGGTCGGACTAGCTGCCCTTTGGGGGTCCCTTGCAACCCTCTGCATTCTGTCACTCCATGATGCTGGTTTCATTCCTGAGGTCTTCAAAGTGCATTTTGCAGACGTGACCTGCCCTGTCCAAACCCCTTGCCTGGGGCTCAGCTGGGTGCAGCTTGTGCCTGTGCTCTGGCTGTGATTCAGGAGGGCATTCCAGTTCCCAAGGGTGTTCCTGCAGCGCCCTGAGCAGCCCAGAGAGAGCACAGCACAACACTCACAGGTGATGCAAACAGCCAGGGATTCACTGGTGCTGTTTGTGCTGCTCTTTGTGGCCCTTTGTCTATGGCATGACTGCCCCAGAGCTCTGTTCCGTTCCTTGGCCACCTCACCTCTGGAGGGGGAGCACACAAAATCCATTGGTGAATCCCCACAGGTCCAGGCAGTCTTGAAAACCATCAGTCAAGTGAGGTGGTGAAGAAGTGCCTGGCATGGCCCTTAGCATCAGACCAGTAACAGCTCCTGCACTGTTGCCCTGGGGGGTGGTTGTCAGTCCTAGGAACACGCAGAACTCGCTGCAGTGATGGAGCTGTGCCTGCAGACAGGCAGCTGGCACGAGTCTAGTGCTCTCCTGTGTGAGAGGACACCTTGGCACTGAGAAGGCCTTTTTTGGCAGAGGCTGGAGCCCAGCAGCTTGGCTGCAGTCAGGCAACCAGGGCTCAGTGCTGGCAGCCAGGGTGGTGCTGCCAGTCGCAGGGGTGCCCACCAGCCCTCCTCACACTCTCCACCACTGCCTCTGGAGGACAGGCAGAGCTCAGCTCCAGCTCCTTCCAGCTGTGTCTGTCACTGGAGCAGGGGGAGCCCAGAGAAGGTGCAGCAGTAACTCAGGTAAGACAGACACCTGCTCCAGGCTGCTTTTGCTTCCCATTTGCTGTGCCTCGAGGAGAAAGGAGAAGCAGGGGGGCATGAAGAGGAGGATGAGGGATGGAATTCTCTGTCTATGATGGTAGGCTGTCACCTTTGTGCAGTGTCTGGAGTTGCAGTGATGAGGTGAAGGCAATGTGTTAGGGCCCAGGGGCATCTGGAGTGATGTGAAGTTCATCTCTTCCAGTCTGCTTTGCAGAAGTGCTGGGGTTGGCTTCCCCAGGGTGGCTGAGGAGCTGAGGCATTGCCACAGCATGCAAGTACCTTCCTTGGTGCCCTTGCTCAGCTTGCTGGGCACTGAGCCTGTGGTGTGTTTGCTTTGACACCCTTGCAGGAGCTCACTGGTGACCTTGGTTAGTGGTCACTGTGACCTTTGTGGAGCAGATGGTGCTGGGGTGGACTCGATGACCTCCAAGGTCTTTTCCAGCCTGGTTTATTCTGTTCCATTCCATTCCCAGGTGTGGTTGCATTCAGACCTGCTACCCTGGTTGCAGTCAGTAAGCATTAGGTAAAGACAGCCTTAACTAAGCAGTATTAAACTAAAGCAGAAGGAAGCTCACTGAGCAGCTCCAAGCAATTACTAACCAAGCAACAATTTCATTTTCACTTTGGCTTCCCTAGAGCATCCTCAGCTGTTTGGAGCATCCAGATCACAGCTTCCAAACGTGTTTGGGGGCTTAACTTGAGTCCTGTATTCACACCCCTTCTTTCTGCCTTGGAAGAGAGGTTCTGGATGTGGGTAGAAAAGAACCTTTTTGGTTGGTTTGGTTTTGGTTTGGTTTTCTTTCCCCTCCCTTTAAGTCTTTTGCCCTTGAGGTTCCCCAGAAGCCTGCAGCCAGGCTCCATGGAGGGTCTGGGGCAGTGAGCTGTTGCAATGTGAGGTGCTGTGGAACAGCAGAACTGCTTTGGCAGCTCTGGTCTCCACCGTGGGCTGGTAGGTCTGAAAGAGCCCCAGCTGAAGATGCCTCAGTTGTGGAAATTCACCTTGAGACCTGCAAGGGGAGAGGCAGCAGCAGGAGCTTTGCCTCTCTGGAGGAAGGCCAGGTGCAGGCAGCTGCAGAAGGGTTGCTGTGGAGGGGCTGTGAAGTGTAACAGCACAGAAAGGATCTGGGGTGCAATGTTCTAGCAGGGTCTGCCTGCTGGCTCTCTGTGTGTGTTGCAGCTGAGTGGCAACCCCAGCTCGTGGCAGTTTGTAGGGAAGGCTTCCTTGGAAAGGAAGCAAGCACCAGCAGAGAAGCCCACAGTGAAAGCCTGCAGGAGGGGCCAAGAGAGGATGAGATGCTGGGAGACTGCTCCAAAGCACAGAGAAAGCACACCCCTTTCAAAAGAGCAAAAGGCTGGGAGAAGGATTCAGCAGAGCTGTGTGCAAGGTTCTGTCCAGCTGCCATCCCTGGGTGGTGCTGAGTGCTTACTGGAAGGAGAAGAACCACCTGCAAGCAGTGAGGATCAGGAGGCCACGGTGTGCAGGGCAGCAGCAGGGTGAATCTCTCCTAACAAGCCCTGGGGAGCTGTGGGAGCTTGCCCCTGAGTAGCTGTGGTGATGCTGTGGTAAGGAGCCATGACCCAGTCCAGTGTGCTGCACACTGCCTGCTGCTGGGGCACTGCAGGGCACAGAGGCTCTGCCCTTCACCTCAGCCCTTCACCTCAGCCCAGCTGCAGATCCTCTCTGCCTTCTGAGGTAATTGGGGAATGAGAGAAATGTTAATTGTAGCTTCAGGCCGTGGTGTCCTGTGCCGTGTCTGAACCGCCAGTGCCTGAAAAGGAAGCCTCAGGTGTACTGGAAGCTTCTCCAGCAGCAGAGCTGAGCCTGTCTGAGCTGGCCTTGGCCAGCTCTGCAGACAATGAGAGAGGTTTATGCTGATTAGGATTTGTTTTTTCTGGCTCTAATGGCTTGCTGCCTGCCTGTGGGACAGGCTGGGAGCTGGGGCTGTTCAGCATGGGCAAGAGAAGGCTCCAGGCAGACCTCAGAGCAGCCTTCCAGGACCTGAAGGGGGCTACAGGAAAGCTGGGGAGGGACTTGTGACAAGGGCTGGGAGAGACAGGAGGAGAGACAATGGCTTTGAGCTGGGAGAAGGGGAGATTGAGACTGGAGATGAGGAAGAGATTCTGCACAGTGAGGCTGGGGAGACTCTGGCACAGGCTGCCCCGGGAGGCTGTGGGTGTCCCTCCCTGGAGGTGTTCACAGCCTGGGCTGGTGGGAGGTGTCCCTGCCCACGGCAGGGGGCTGGAGCTGGATGAGCTTTAAGCTCCCTTCCAACCCAACCCATTCATGAATCTGTTCCATGAAAGCTTTTGCAGTTCAGCTTGCTGTCTGCCTCCGCAGGCCTGGCAAGCTTTGTGTCACTGATGGCTTGCTGCTGCCTCACAGAGTACGGCAGAGTCCCTGGCTCATCCCGTGAGCTGCTCCTCCTGAGGCAGAGGAAGGATCCCTTTGCTTTGTGTCAAGTGAAAAAGCCCCAGGGCTATCTTTAGAGCACTTGCTCCCAAGATAGGGCCAGCAGGGTGAGCTGGCAGGGATGGTGTCTCACATGACTGATAATGCAGAAGTTTCCCGTGGTGGTGCTGTGGGTAGGACAAGCATCGTGCTGAAGAGGGGACAGGGGAGAGGCAGTTCACAGCAGCCCCACAGCACCTCTCAGAAGAGCTGCTTAAAAATAACCACTGCTGCCTGCCTGGTGCTGGGCAAAAGGGGAACTGAGAAGGTGGTAGGAAAGATGCTGCTTGGTTTGGGGTTTGCTACCACCTCCAGACTCACAGAAAGGCTGCAGGGGATTCACTCTGTCCGGAGAGAGCTTGCAGAGAGCTGCACAGACACTGACACAGATGGCTGCAGAGGCAGAAGTACAGAGAGTGAACAGCAGCTAGGAAGCTGCTGTCTGTTTGCACAGGGGGAGGTGCAAGGAGGGCCAGGTGCCTGAGAAAGCTGCACTCCTCCAGCTCCAAGCCATTGTCCCTCGTCCTGGCACTCCCAGCCCTTGTCACAAGTCCCTCCCCAGCTCTCCTGGAGCCCTTCAGGTGCTGCCAGGCTGCTCTGAGGTCTCCCCAGAGCCTTCTCTTCTCCAGGCTGAGCAACACCAACTCTGCCAGCCTGTGCCCATAGCAGAGGTCCTGCAGCCCTCTGCTCATCTTTGTGGCCTCTGGCCCTGCTCCAGCAGCTCCATGGAAGTGCAGAAGGCTTCCAGCCTGCTGCTGGGGCTGCTCCTGAGCAGAGCTGCTGTGCTGCCGTGCTGGAGCTCCCGGAGGCTCCACGGGAGCCACCTCTGCTGCACTCCAGCTCCGTGGCCGCTCTCTTCCTGCTCTGTTGATCACTTCCAAGCTGCCCCAGACTTGTGTCTCTCTGCCCCCCCGTGGTTGCAGCCTTGGCTCAGGGTCCCGTTTGAAGTCAGTGATGAGCTTGCACTCTCCTTCCTCCCCCCCCATTCAGCTGTGGGATACAGTAGCTGCCTGGGTGTTTCCTGAGCCCTTCCTGCGCTGCCTGCACAGGAGGAAGCTATTTTAATCCTTTCTACGTCTCCAGGGCTGACCCAGAGCTGGCTGCAGGCCAACTGGTCTAAGCATTTTCTATTTTTGATCAGCATTTGTGGGTTGTTTTGTTTGGCTTTGGCCTGTTGACGTTTTTGAGCATTGAACAGTCAACATCTTGCTGCTGAGGATGCTGCCAGAGCATCCCCACACAGCTGGTGCTGCCTGCTCTGCTCTTCAGGCCACGGGCAGCTCTGAGCCATGGGAGCCAGGCTGGGAGGTTCTCTCTGGCAGCTGTCACAGCTGGAAGTGCCCAGCCTGAAGAGCTGCCCTCCATCCATCCCTGCTCCCCTGTGCCCCAGTGTTAGAGAAGATCATAACCTCTGCTTGTGCCGGAAGGCAGAGGGCAGCTGTACAGAATCACAGCACTGCTGGGGTTGGAAAAGCTCTCTGAGGTGGTCCAGTCCAGCCAGCAACCCTCCACCACCATGGCCACACACTTCTTGAGCAGCTCCAGGGATGGGGACTCCACCACCTCCCAGTGGAGAAGTGTGTGGCCCTGGCAGATGCTGGGTGTTGATCAGCACAGTGAGAGCTCTGCAGGCTGCAGCAGCCTGAGGAGCAGGGCTCCAGGACTTGCTTGCTGTTGGCAGGGTGGATGATGGCTTTTGGTTCACCTCCTATAAGCCTGTGGCATCCCAGCAGCTTTCTGCAGGCCTTGAACACAGGTTGTGGCTCTTTAGCCACAGCTCCAGTGTGAGTGCAATTACCTGCTTAATAAGGGGCAATAATTATGAGCTAATTATCCATTTATTAATGGATTATCGACTTATCCATATTTTAAGGATTAAAAAGTGAGAGCCCAGGGATTTGCTGTGTTTGTGTGGCTCCAGCAAAACTTCAGGCCCTGTTCAGTCTCTGTTTTCTTCTTTGCCTTTCCCTACCCCCAGTTTAATCTCCTCCTGGCAGTGCATTTCTGGAGGCTCCTGCAGTTGTCAAGCCCAGCTGGAGGAAGGAGCCTGCATGCCTGCCTTGGGCAGCCTCTGTGCTGCACAGCCAGCTGAGGCTCATGGGAGGAGAGCTCTGTGGTCATTGCCCAGCAGCACAGCAAGGGTAGCTCTGGCAGCTGTGAGAGGTCTGTCCCTGGGGGCTGGGAGGTTTTAATCACAACAGATCCTGCTTGCTTGTTTTTGAGAAGAGTTCCTGGGTGGAATGGTTATGAAACTGCCAGCCCTGGTGCAGTTGGTTGCTGCATGCATTGAAGAACATCCCTCTGTGTATCCATGCCCCTGGAAGCTCAGAGAGCCCCAGGCTGGAGCAAGTCCCTGTGCAGTGGGACAGAGGCAAGCAGGGCAGCTCTGCTCTTTGCTCATCCTCCTGGCACACAGCAGTCAGGGAGTGGATTCACCAAGCTTTGCTGGCAGGCAGACCCTGCTGGACAGGAGGCACTGTGCCTTTTGGGTGCTGTCAGGGAGCAAGAGCAGCACAGGCAAAGCATGGCACAGCCAGGAGCTCTCTGTAGGAGCTCTCATTGTCATCTTCAGACTGCCCACTGCTGCTTTCACTGCCTCTGATGCCAGCTAAACCATTTGCTGTGGACTAAACCAGAAGGCTACTTGCATAGAGTGTGCTGAGTTGCATCCAGCTCTGGGGCCATCACCACAGGAAGGACATGGACCTGGTGGAGAGGGTCCAGAGGAGGCCATGAAGATGGTCAGAGGGCTGGAGCTCCTCTGCTGTGGGGACTGGGGGTGTTCAGCCTGGAGAAGAGAAGGCTCCAGGGAGACCTAACAGCAGCCTGCCAGTCCCTGCAGGGGCCACAAGAAGGCTGCAGAGGGACTGTTCCCAAGGGCCTGCAGGGACAGGCCCAGAGGCAATGGTTTGAGATGAGAGCAGAGCAGATTGAGGTTGGATGTGAGGAACAAGTTCTGCAGCAGGAGGCTGCTGGAACACTGCAGCAGGTTGCCCAGGGAGGTGGTTGAGGCTCCAGCCCTGGAGATATTCAAGGTGAGGCTGGAGAGGGCTCTGAGCAGGCTGCTCTGGTGCAGGATGCCCCTGCTGAGTGCAGGGGGTTGGACTGGATGAGCTGTGGAGGTCCCCTCCAACCCAGGCCTTTCTGGGGTTCTGTTCATTGACTCCAGTTTAATTGTAGGTGCCTAGAAGAACACCATGATCATCCTGGTGTGGTGATGGGAGACCTTCAGTCAGATGAAGAGGACATCATGAACAGTTCTGATGAAGATGATGACACAAATTCTGACTCCAGCAAAGGGGAGCCTGACCCCCCAGATGACAAACAGGTATTGGGTGACCTCTGTCTTCTCAAGCTCTTCCTCACTCTTGCCCTCTCTTGTGGGTTGTACCCTGGTGGCAGATCTCCAACCAAAAGGCTTTCAGTCAGTATGACTTCATCCAGTCCTTGTCATCATCCTGGTTGCTGAGTGGGGTTTTTTTCCTAGGACTTAGTTTCAGTATCTGTACCTTGGCCTGAGAGCAACTGAGAGGGGAAGGCAAAAATCCCCCACTCCCTTGCACTGAGCAGCCGAAGCCAGCCTTTTCCTGGGCAGCCTTGGGGAAGCCCAGGGAGGGGGGCAGGGGAAGTTTGCAAGGTCTGAGGAGTTCCTTGTGAAGGATCTCTTGGGGCCTGCAGATTTGGCTGGAGGGACTCATTTGGGGCCTTGGCCACACAGCAGAGCTGTGTCGCAGTCAGGGCTGCAGTGCAGACAAGCCTCCTGCACCGCAGGCCCTGCGTGCTGGCCTGCCACGCGGGCAGCAGATGTCTGCACCAGTTCCTCATTCTTCCCTTCCAATGGCAGGGAACACCAAGGGCTCAACCTCTCCTGAAGCATCTAGGTGACACAATTCACTCCTCTGGTGGTGAGGAGACACCATCAGAGTGCATGGGAGAGAGCTGTTTGGGGGTGCAGAGACGGCTCCGTGGCCCCGGCAGCAGTGCAAGCCATGCTTGACTTGGGGCTTAGTCTAACCTTCTGCTACCTTCTGTGAGTGCCAGCTTGCAAGGATATCCCCTCTTTTAATCTTATTCTCCTTCAAAGGAGAAGCAGGAAGACAGCACTAGCTGCTCAGAATGAAGTGAGGTTCAGGAGGTCCTATGCCTCTCCTTGAGGACACCAACTCTGTTGCGTTGCGTCCTGGCCCCAGCCTGCCCACGTCCTGAGGACTCTGCTCAGCAGCACTCCTGGCAGCTGTTTCCTTTGATAGGAGCTCTGTTTGCTTCCTTTCCTTAAAGGGATGAGTATTTTTGACTAGAACAAAGAGCAGTGAGACTTTCAGTGCTGGAAGAGAAGGCCTGATCACGGTGGTGTCAGACCTGAATGTCACTTAACCAAAGCTTCTGAGAGGAGAGAGGCAAACCCTTGTTCTGTGGAGCTAAGCGGGACTGCACCTGCATGAAGCAAACTTACCTTGCCTGCCTCTAGCAATGCCCTCACCCTTCCTCAGCAGTGCCTTACAGGGAGGCATCACCCTCCCAGAGCTGCTTGGGCAGCTTTCCTGCAGCAGTTCAGTGCTTGCTGAGTACATCTGCCCCTTGGCTGCTGCCCGCAGCACGCCTGGCTGGTGGCTGGGCATTAGCACCCAGCGCCCTGGCAGGGAGAGCAGCTGCAGGGGAGGGGGCAGCAGCTGCAGGGGAGGGGGCAGCAGCCCATTCTCTGCAGCAGTCAGCAGCTGGGCTTGGGTTTCACAGTCACAGAATGTCAGGGGCTGGAAGGGACCTCAAAAGCTCATCCTGTCCCTGCCAGAGCAGGATCACTCAGGGCAGATCACACAGGAACACATCCAGGCAGGTCTTGGTTAGCTCCAGAGAGGGAGGCTCCACAGCCCCCCTGGGCAGCCTGCTCCAGGGCTCTGTCACCCTCACAGGGAAAGAATTCTTCCTCTTGTTCACATGGAACTTGTATGTGCTGCCCACCAGCATCTGGCTGTTTGGATGCTTTTCATCTGCTGGAGGTGTGACAGGGTTCCTTCCCCGTGCCAGGCCTGGTTTGTGCCCTCCAGTTCTGCCCCTGCAGGCTCCTCCTCACACAGACACCTAGGCCCAAAGCATCTTGGGCTGAGCAAATGCAAAATGAGACCTTTTCCAGTGACAGCTGGCATGTGGAAAGTCTTCCAGGTGGGCTTGAAAGCAGGCTGTGATGTTTCATTTTGGCATGGGTTAGCTGTAGCATCATCCTCTCAAAGTACTAATTTTCATCTCATCTGCAACTGTGACACCTCCAGTGGTGGCAGCTACCTTGCTCTGCATAATTGGGTTCCTTGGGAAGTCAGTTTTCTCAGGAGCCTGCCAGCTGTGCTCTCTGGAGAGCTGCAGGGCCCTGCCTGAGCCTGCCTGACCCTCACTGGGTAGATCCATGGGGGGTAGTTTGGATTAAGCTCAACGTTAGAAGCCAAATGGCAGCTGTGTGCAGCTGTCTGTGTAGCAGGTGAGGTGAACTCTGGCTTCTGCATGGAGGTGATGCTGAACAGGCAGGCAGAAATTAATGTTCATCTGGGGAGTTGGTGCTGTCAATTAAATTGTCAATTAATGGAGCAAGCCAGAAGTGGGGAGATGCAGGTTGGATGTGAGGAAGAAGCTCTTCCCCAGGAGGGTGGTGAGAGCCTGGCACAGGCTGCCCAGGGAGGTGGTGGAAGCCTCCTGCCTGGAGGTGTCTGCAGCCAGGCTGGAGGTGGCTGTGAGCAACCTGCTGTGGTGTGAGGTGTCCCTGCCCATGGCAGGGGGTTGGGACTGGCTGAGCCTTGGGGTCTCTGCCAGCCCTGCCAGCTCTGTGATTCTGAATTCAACTGGCAAAATTCTATTGGCTGTTCACATTTTCAGTATGAGCTGTGACTGTGATACAGATTGCAGCTCTTGAGCCTGGTGACACAGCCCTGCAGCTGTGTAGCCTGTTAGTGTATTGACCATGCTGTGCATAACCTATGAGTGTATGGAAATAGATAGATGTAATGTGTAACCTAGGACTGTCACTGGCCCCAGGGCCTGCAGCCCTTGAGGCTTGGTTGTACCTTCCAAGGAGAAGGAAAACTCCAGACCAGTCTTGCCCACAGGGTTTGTGCCCCAAAGGTTCCTCTGTACAGTGCCACCAGCATCAGCTTGCCTAAAGCAGAGAGGGGCTCAGGTTGGAGGGGAGAGAGCTGCTTGTCTCACAGCTCCTGACAAGCCAGCAGCTTTCAAAGCAGTACAGACCAAGAGAGAGAGCTGTGGAGCAGTGACTCTGGACTCTCAGCAGGTGCTGAGTCTAACAGATCATTCTATTTGCAGGGTAAGGCAGCTGGAAAGAAGACAAAGGTTTACCACATTGCCAAGGAGATCATGAGCTCAGAGAAAGTGTAAGTGTGGGTGCTGAACTGAGCAGCCTCTCAGCTGCTTTTTGACTTGGGCAACTCAAATGTAACTCTTTGCTTTCTCTTCTTGCCTTCTCCTGATAGGTTTGTGGATGTGCTCAAGCTCTTACACATTGTAAGTACCCCACCCCCCCGTGCCAAGGTGACCTTTCTCCTTCTCTTTGCTTAAGCTGGGCCAGTTCTGTGCTTAGGATTGGTTGTAATGTGACTTCCCCCCTGCTCTGTTGATGTATTGAAGACACTGAAGTTATCTATGCAGCAGAGTTTCAGATCTGATGTGATGGCTTCCTGTTGTGGTGGTTCCTTCACTGATTAATGTTGCCAGTGGAAGGTAAATTAATTTCTGTCAATCAGCATCAGGTTGATGAAGCCAGCCTGTGCCCCAGCAACTGAAATGCAATCTCTGCTTAGAGGAACTTGAAGTGCTGGGGGGATGGGGAAGGAGGGGAGGCAGGAGTAACCCACCTTTAGCAATTCACACATTCTTTGGGTAATTGAACTAATTAGCCTTAATTATGCTGCCAGAGTGCTGGGTGCCTCTTTTTGCAGGCCTCAGTGCTTTGGCAGATGCTTTGCTTTCCAGGAGCAGCTGTGGCTGTAGCACCTCTGCAGCAGGGGCTGGCTCTGGGCTTGTGCAGAGCACTCATCTGTGGAACATGCTCTGCTGGGGTGAAGGCTTTAGCTCTCTCTAGCTCTCCCCTGTGTGTTTTCTCCCCAGCTGTAAGTGAGGTGTGCTTGTGCCATGCTGCTGAGTGCAGCTGAGTGGTTTGTGCTCTCCTTGGGCAGTGGAAGTGGTGATGGTGCAAGCAGATCATAGAATGGGCTGGGCTGGAAGGCACCTCCAGAGCTCACCCAGTCCAACCCCTGCAGTCAGCAGGGACATCCCCAACTAGATCAGGTTGCCCAGGGCCTCATTGAGCCACACCTTGAATGTCTCCAGGGAAGGAGCCTCAACCACCTCCCTGGGCAACCTGTGCCAGGGCTCCACCACCTTATTCCTCACATCCAATCTAAATCTGCTCTTCTCCAGCTTAGAGCCATTGCCCCTGGTCCTGTCACTGCAGGCCTTTGCAAACAATCTCCATCCTATTTGTAGCCCCTTCAGTACTTACAAAGTTGCTCTGAGGTCTCCCTGGAGCCTTCTCTTCTCCAGGCTGAACACCCCCAGCTCCCTCAGCCTGTCCCCATAGCACAGAGCTGCTCCAAGCCCCTGAGCATTCCAATGGCCTCCTCTGGACCCTCTCCATCAGGTCCAGGTCCTTCCTGTGCTGAGGGCTCCAGAGCTGCACACAGTACTCCAGGTGAGGTCTCAGCAGAGCAGTGTGGCAGATGCATTGCTCTGCCCTGCCCTCTGGAGAAGCAAATTCTCTGGAAGAGGAAACAAAGGCTCTCAGGGATGACTGGAGCCAGCCCTGTGATGACAGAGCTCTTTCAGGAAGCACAAACCTCCCCACACCACTTGCTGCTTTCTCTTTTGCCTTCCATTGCACCGAACCACTTTGGCATAACTTCTGTGTCAGGCTGTGCTCTTTTGCCCATAGTAAAGATCTGACTGGTGAGGAGAAGCTCCATTACACCTTCTGAACCACCTCTTAGTTGTATTCCAAAGAGTAAATCGTGGAACCATGGAATTGTTTGGGTTGGAAAAGCTCTCTAAGATCACCCAGTCCAACCAGCAGCCCAACCCCACCATGGCCCCCAGTGCCATGGCCACAGGTTCCTTGGACCTCTCTGGGCATGGAGACTCCACCACCTCCCTGGGCAGCCTGTGAGTAATAAATTACTCTTTGAGTAATAAAATACTCAACATTTAGTGACTAATTCCTTTGGCAGTGATCTGACTTTAACAGTGTTCTCCTCAGTCTCTTGCCATGCAGCTCATGGCTCTTAGTACAGGCAGGGAATGGCAGTGCTGTTGAGAGAAGAAGGCTGTTAATTGTTACTGCTTAGAGCATTTGAAGTGGAGTCTGAAGCAGGTGAGAAGGTGGGAATGTGACTGCAAAGTGGCTACAAGCAGCACTGGATTTTTGGTAGCATTTTTTCCTTCTCTGATGACTGAGTCAGGCCAGGTGGAGCAGCTCTCCCAGGCCCCCAGGGTGCCAACCATCTCACTTGGTAAGTGCAGCTGCCTGAGTGCTCCTGTGGGAGACAGCACACAAGAGCTGTCTGCAAAAAGCTCAGCACTTGGGGACACTTCTGCAGTGGGAGCTAAGCTTGGTCATAACTGAGATAAGGCACTCAGCTGGCCTTGCACACTCACTCTCAAGCATCTGTGCTGAGTGGGCTGCTTGAGCAGGGGGATCAAATGGAGTCTTGAGCTCTCTGTAGTTCTGTAACTGCTGTGATGCTCCTTGAGAGGACAAGATGCCAGTAGAAGGCCACTAGGAAATCCTGACAGCAAAGCAGCTTAAATCCAACCACCTCATCTGTGTGCATCTCTGGGGGGTGGGTCATGCACGGCCTGCAGAGGGTACCAAAGGCTTGAGGGGATGTGGAGAGTGCTGCTTCTAACCTAAGGGCACTTGCTGAAAAGAGAAGGGGGGGGGGAAGAGCTCTGAAGTGGATGCAGCAGGTAAGCAGGGGCAGCAAGCTTGGCTGAACTGCTTTGTGCCCCCAAAGCAGCTGGTTTTCCTGGAGGAGGAGTAAGGCAGGATCCGTGCCCTTTGCACTTCCCAACTCTTTGGGGATGATTTGCTTGGCAGGAGTGAGAGGAGCCTGCTAAGGGGGAGCTGCCCTGGCCTTTCTGCTGGCTTTGCTTTTGTCCACTTGTGTTCCCAGTTGTGGTTTTGCCAGCCCCCACCACTCTGTTCTGCCATCCCTTGGGCTCTCACTCCCCCCTTGCTGCTGTGGTATGAGCAGTGAGGCTTCTGTTGCAGCAGCGGAGCTTGCTCTGGGGGATGGCTTCTTCCACTGCAGGGCTTAGAGCCTAACTCTGTGCTGTGTGAGCAAAGAAAAGCTTAGGCCTGAGGGCTTTTGCCTGATCCTTTCCATCAGCACTTCTGACTTAGATCCCTGTTCTGTCCTTGTTAGGACTCTGAGAGTAAGTAGGAGGGTGTCAGGAGGCACCTCCGCCTTTCCTGCAGCCACAAGATCAGCTTCTCACTGGAGAAGGCAGGCAAGAGGTCGAACGTCTTTCCTCTTGTCTGTTGTGTGCCCTTCCAGAGCCACAGGGTGAGAGATCCTAGTTTCTTGTTTTCATTTTCAGAAGGCAGCTGCAAGGTGGTAGAGTTTAATGCATCTGTACCAATGTAGGGTTTGCACATGTTGTGACCAAGAAAAGAGCAGCACAGCATTCACAGTGGGTTTGGAAAGGGAGCTGATGTGCAGAGTGTGGAATGAAACAGCTGTGGGGTTTGGAGCAAAGGAAATCCTGACCTCTGATCCTGGCTGAAAACTGCCCTGTCAAAAGTTCTCTCAACCTCCAGCTCCTCTTCTTCATCCTCAGCATTGGACCTGTCTGGATGTGTCAGTAAATGTGTAGCCTGTGGGCAGTGCTTTGGCACTGCTGATTGAGGCACTGGATGAGGAACTGCAGCTGCAGCTTCGCGGTGAGCAGGCTAATGAAATAGCTTTGGTTTGGAAGGAAATCCTGCTCTGCTGCCCAGCCTCTTCCTTGCAATAACATTCTGGGCACCTGCCACACTCCCAGGATTGGTGGCTGGGGGAAATGAACCAGCTGATACTGCTGGAGACCCAGAGATGATTTTACTACCTGAGAGCAAGGTCGTGGAACTGCTTGGCAGAAGCAGCCTCAAGTGTTTGAAAACTGGCAGGGTCTGCACTTCCTCTCAGCCAGAGCTCAACAGCTGGTGGGCAGCAGTCACAATCTGGTTGTGCTGTGAATCAGGTAGGGATGACAGCTTCTGGAGCTGCATGCACAGCATCACAGAGCTGCCTGCCTGGAGCAGACCTTAAGATCAAGTCCAACCATAACCTAACATCTCCCTGTACACGACTCTCAGACCACATCCCTCAGCACCTCATCCAAACATGGGGATGGGGACTCCACCACCTCCCTGGGCAGCCTGTGGCCGTTCCTAGCAGCTGTGTGTCACATACAGCAGCCTGGCTGGTCCCCAGAGGGTGGACTGTGCTCCCCTTCCCTCCTCCTGCCCGTAGGATGTGTGACTGTGTTCCTTGGAAGGAGTCCAAGCACAAGCACACGTTTCCCTGGAATGAAAGTGCTGTGTGAGCTGTCTGCAGGTGTATTTAGCTGGGAGTTGTACCTCAGAGGAAGGGATTATGGCTTCTTTTTGTGCTTTGCCAAAGGTATGTTCTAGGAGGAGTGATCCAAGATGAATACTGGCTGAAGGCTTGGGGTGAAATCCATGACCACGTTTAGAGCAGGTTGTTCCTTCTCCTCCAGTCACACTTGCAAGGGGCTTGGGTTTGAAAATGATCTTCCTTCAGCTGCTAGGAGGTGCACTTCACCCAGGCAGCAGCTGGCCAAGGGTCCCACTGCTCCATGCCTGTTTTGCTTTACAGCTGAACTTGTCCCTTTGCTCCTTAGGCTGAGAGAGAGCAGGTTGCTTAGCTGTGCTCTGGGAATCCTGCCGTGGAAAGAGCCGAGAGGGAGTGTGAGTCAGGAGGGGAAGTGCGTGGGCTGCTGGCAGATGATTCACAATGGGATCAGAATCCTTGCAGAGATTGTGGCCCTTTGCTTGTTTAAGGGGGAGTGGGAGGAAACAAGCAGGGATGGTGGTGTCCTCCCCAGGTATTGTTTAGGAGCAGCACAGCTCCAGGGGGAGCAAATAAAATCTGTACCACCCTGAACACCTTCAAGGTGGGAATGGCTTTTATCAAGCAGTAAGCAGAGAGCTGCCATGGATCCTAGGATGGCTCAGCGTGGAAGGGAGCTCAGAGCTCATCTCCTCCAACCTCCCCTCCATGCCCAGGGACACCTCTCAACTAGACTCCAGGCAGGGAATGCATACCAGGAGATTCCCCTCCACAAAGCATCATTAAGTGTCTGAAAAATACAAGTGGTGAACTGCTCTGGAAAAATCACAGCAGCTAGGCAAGAGGAGAAGCACATTAGATGTTGATCAGAAAGACAGCTGATTGCCTGGGCAATAAAAGGTGCCCTCAGCAGGGTGATTATTACTGGACCATAAGATGGTATAGAGCTAGAATCTGTAGACCAGCACTTCAGGAAGTGTAGAGCAGCCTCCCCTGCTTCTGAAGGGAGAGATGATCTTGCTAAGGAGCTGGGATGATTCAGTAGAACTAGCAAAAATCCTTAGTTTTCTGTCCTGTGCATGGGAAAGCTTTGCCTGGACTTGCCAATGGTTTATTCCAGTGAAATAAGCAAGTTTGGGGTTTGTTTAAGGAGTTCAGGTGGCAAGGCTCCTTTGGAATCAGTCCCTGTAAAGGGCTGCTGCTGGGTCGCTGGAGCGCCTCAGGCTGAGTCATTTCCAGGACATCTCAGGTGCTTGGCTTTGAACAGCCGGATGGAAGCAGTGCTCTTCAGCAGCTGGCAGTGTGAGATGTGGAGAGGTTAGTAATCTGCATCTGCAGCTACCTGCAGCCATCAGGGCAACGGCTGTGTCACTGGCCACAGCCACTCTGGTTTTGGTTAGCAGTGAGCAGTTCTAGAAGGAATTGGCTCTGGTGCAGATCTGCTCTGAAGCCATTCGCTTGCTTGCACCCAAAGCTGTCCTTCTCTGGATGCCTTCCAGCCTTTGGAGTGAAACTTCTGCTTTCAAAGCTGGCATCTTCTATGCTTGGTAGCTGCAGCAGAGCTGTCCTGTGCTCTGTGCTGGAGATGGAACTGTTGCTTTCCCAGGAGGCCAGGTGTGAGCACTCTGAGCTGCAGCCCTGCTGCGGGAGTTTGGCCTCCCCTGCTCCCCGGGCAAGTGCTCTGGGCCTCCAGCTCCTGGCTGCATCTCCAGATGAGCTTGGCATGACAATCACTTCACACCCACTGCCAGGTTAAAAATAAGCTGGGATCTGGTGACAAAATGGCAAATGCATTGTACTGCTTCTGCGGGGAAGGCTCGATAATCACAGAGGGGAAGCAACCCAGGCTGGAGTGTAGCCCTTCGGCTGCTCAGCAGCCTGCCTTGCATCATTTGAAGGCCCAGCCTTATCTTTCTGCCCTGTTTCCTCTCTGCAGGGCTTCCTCCCCTGTGGGGCTGATGAAACAAAGTTTGGGTTGGATGTTTTAATGATAGAGCCTTTCATGGCATGATCCAAAGCCTCCTCAGGCTGATGGACTTTGGATCAAGCTGGTCGAGAAAGCCCCAGTCTGTAGCTGGAAAACATCCTGCAGGCTCTCTGCATGCTCTCTCTAGAAGTCAAGTAAACGTTCTGCACTGCAAATGGCATTCCTGGCTTATCTGCTGCCGCTTAAACCTGACTGCCTGCTCCCCCCCGGGTGCTCTGGCCAGGGGAAGCCTGGGCTGGTGATTGCCCCGCAGGCAAAGCTGCTGCCCTTTGGGTCTCAATTCTCCTTCCCTGCCGCGGCCGAGCGCACAGTGTGGTGTGTGTGCATCTGCCCTGGGGGAGAGGAGGATGCTACCACAACACCAGGATCCATTCTGCACGAAGCTCGCCGGAGTGCCTGGCTGGAGCCTGGGCCCTTGTGATTCCCTCTATCATTCCAGTGTTGAGCAATGCCCTGGGGTCAGGAAAGCCCATCAGATGCAGCTGGTAGTTAACCCGTGTGTCGCTAGCCTGCACGGAGGATGTAAACCAGAGCATTTCCATATGAATGAGGCCATCTGTTCTGTAACTCCCTTCTCTTTAGTTCGCAGCCCTCCCCCCCGGCAGCCAGCGCCCCTCCAGCGCCTCGCAGTTCCTTGTCGGCGCTGCCCGGTCGTCGCCTTCGTGACCCGGAGGGTCACCGAGCAAGAAAGTGTCTGGAGCTCAGGCTGCCCAGAGCTGATGTAATGAGGAGAGAGGGCAGGGGGAAAAGTTGAAGCTAAAGTGTGAGAAACCCTCCATAATGCCAGATGCTGGAGTGAGGAGGTGGAGCTAGGCAGACCTGTAGTAGTGGAGCTGGGGAGGGAGAAAGGAAGCTTCACTTACCCATTGTGGGCTTTCCAACCTACAGCTTTCCCAAGGCAGCTGTGCACCCCCTGCACACTCACAACAGAGCTCAGCATTTGGCTTTGGAACAGGTTCTGGGTCGCTTTGGTCTTTTGTTGTTCTCCAGGATACGTCTAGATTGTGGCTGTGCTGCCAGCTTCAGATCACAGGCTCAAAGAGAGCTGTTCCAAGCTGTTCCACTGCTGCCCTCACTCAGTGTAGAGGCCTCCAGCTCGTTTGCTTTGCTGCTCTGCCAGTTCACACAGTGTTGGCTTTCAAGGGAAATGCTGAATTCCTCAGCTGCTTCTCAAGAGTCTGTTTGCTTGTGCTCAGGAGAATACCTGAGCTCAACACGGGTACAATCCATGCAGAGCTGTGTGGCTAAGGCTTCAACTCTGCAGGGTTTGGAGAGGAGCAGTAAGCCTCAGCTCTGTGCTGTTGGGAGCTGCTTGTAGCATAAAAATACTCTAGGAGGCTCCTTCAAGTGCAGAACTGCTGTAAGAAGATGCTTTGAATGTCAGCAGGGCTTGACTCCCCCTGTGCGGTGTTGGGAAGCACCAATGTTGGTTTTGATCACCATCAGCATCTGAAATCTCAAGGTTCCCATCTGTTGCCACAACATCTCTCTGCCAGGGGGCACTTCTCCTGTCTGTGGAAGAGCTGCTACTACAATGAGTAATCTTTGTGGCCATACTTTTTGTCCAAGAGCCACAGCTTCCAAAAGGATATTTCTGGATGACCTGTAAAACCCAGTATGGTTTTCAGATAAGGTCACAGAATGGGTTGGGTTGGAAGGATCCTTAAAGTTCACCCAGCTCCAACCCCCTGCCATGGGCAGGGACCCCTCCCACCAGCCCAGGCTGCTCAGGGCCTCATCCAGCCTGGCCATGAACACCCCCAGGCAGGGGGCAGCCACAGCCTTCCTGGGCAGCCTGTGCCAGAGTCTCCCCTCCCTCACTGTTAATCTCTTCCTCATCTGCAGTCTCAGTCTGCCCTCTTCCATTTTGTGCTGGCACCAGCTGGTTTTGCTTGTTGACCCGAATGCTAGGCAGCAGATGCTGGGGGCTGCCACCCCCCTTGCAGCCCGCAGCTCTCTCGGTCCCCTCCTGCCTTGTACCAGCGCGTTTCCGGAGGGCAGGCTGTGAAAATCACGCAGGACAACCACATTATGCATACAAGGAGCAAGAAAGGAAAGCTGCAGCCTCCAAGCAGAGGGAGGAAGGCAGTCCCAGGGCAGTCAGCCGAAGCTGCGGAGGAGCAGAGCGCAGCTGGTGCCTGCCCTGGCCGGGGGCAGCGCCGGGAGCGCGGCAGGGGGACGCCGCCGGCGGTGCTGCCGCCGCGGTGCTGCCGCCGCGGAGGCTTTGCGCTCACGGGAAGGGTTCTCTCCTCTCTCTGCCTGCAGGATTTCCGGGACGCTGTGGCACATGCCTCCAGGCAGCTTGGGAAGCCGGTGATCGAGGACAGAGTCCTGAACCAGATCCTGTACTACCTACCTCAGCTGTACGAGCTCAACCGGGACCTGCTGCGGGAGCTGGAGGAGCGCTTGGCTCACTGGTGACTATCGGTGCCGGGGCACCGCTGCTCTCACCCCGGGGAAGCGGCTGGGGGCTGCTGGGTCTGCCTTCTCCTCGTGTTCTGTGAGCCTTCTTAAATGGCAGGGCTGACTCTGGAAGCACAGGAGACAATTGCCCACCTTAGAAGGACTTCTCACCGTTCAGATGAGGAGAGGGCACCTCGGGGGAGTTTGCATACTCAGAGTGCATCTGGTTGGAAGGGACCCTCCAAGGTCATCTTGTGTCGAGAGAGGGGCAGACAGCAAGCCAGGGCAAGTCCTTAGCAGTCACACCTGGTGATTTACAATGCCACTTCTGACTGAGAGTTCTGGCCCCTGCCAGGGCACAGCCAGGGGACTGCTTTCAGGAGAGGAAAAGGAGGCTGGCCTGAAGCCTGCCTGGCTTTGAAAGGTGGCTGAGATCTGCTAACCAGACACAGCACTGACCAACAGCCACAGTCCCACTGCAGTCCATTCTCAGGTGCACTGGTGGGTGCAGGTGGACAGAGCCCACTGACAAGGGGACTGAAGTGGGTGAGGACTGTGATGCCATGCTTTCTGTGGTGGCATGGGGACATCCAGGCTGGGCATCAGGAGGAAGCTCTGCACAGTGAGGGTGGTGAAATACTGGAACAGGTTGCCCAGGGATGTGGCTGAAGCTCTGAACCTGCAGACCTTCAGGCTCAGGCTGGCTGTGTCCCTGGGCAGCCTGCTCTGGCTGGAGCTGTCCCTGCTGCCTGCAGGGGGTTGGACAAGAGGACCTTTGGGGGTCCCTTGCAAGCCAATGCAATGAGTGTGACACCCAGCCTGTAGTGCAGGGGTTCCAGACCATTGTAAGGAGCTGTCCATGAAGTGGCTGTCACCTGAGAGTGGTGTGCTGGGCATGTGCCTGGTAGGGTCTTTCAGAGCAGCTGCTGAGATGGGTGTCTGCCTGCTGGGCTTTCTGCTCAGGACCAGGACTAGCACACCTTGCTGTGACAAGCATCTTTTGCTCTAGAGTTAAGATGTGCTGGGTTTAGCTCTTCCTAACGACTCTCCTGTTGTTTCCAGGCTGGACCATCAAAGAATTGCTGATATATTTGTTAAAAAGGGCCCCTACCTAAAGATGTACTCCACCTACATCAAGGAGTTTGATAAGAACATTGCCCTGCTGGATGAGCAGTGCAAGAAGAACGCAGGGTTTGCTGCAGTGGTCAAGGACTTCGAGGTACTCTGCTCCTTTCTGATCCTTCAGAAGGCTTTGGAGGCTATTCTTCAGTTTGCTTGGGATTTGGGGCTTGGGCTTGGGGGTGTTCTGCAGTCTTGGCTTGAGGGTAGGGCTGGAAAGGCAGCAATTGAGATTGTGTGAAGTAACTTCTGATTCTGGCTACCATTGTGAGATGTGATGCAGGGCTTTAGCCTTCAGGAAATGCACCACAGATCCTTCTGCCTTAGCTCTGTCCCCTGGTGATGCTGTGCACTGAGCAGCTGTCCCATTTCCACCAGGTTTACTTCCCTAGCACACCACAGGGCAGTAGCTTACCTGCAGGAGTGGTGTTTCATTGCAGCTGCAGGCTGTGAGAGGTGAAACTTCTCATCCCACACTGCTGGAAGGTTCACAGCCAGCACCTTCAGCAAGCAGAAGAAAGCTGATTCATGGCCCCAAAGCACTGCCAGATTTTTACATAGCTCCCCCAAACCAGAGCACCACAGAACTGCTGGGGTTGGAGGAGACCTTTCAGATCACCAAGTCCAACCTCTCGCCTGGAGCTCGCCGCTGAGCCACAGCCCTCAGCGCCTCAGCCCTCAGCGCCTCAGCCCTCAGCACCTCATCCAGGCACCTTTTAAATCCCTCTAGGGATGGTGGCTCCTCCACCACCTCCCTGGGCAGCCTGTTCCAGTGCCTGGAAAGAATATCTGGAAGAGGAGGTGCAAGCTCCCCAGCACAGGATCCACCCCAAGTGTGCATTTACCTCCTGCCGTGGGCTGCCCTGGGTGGTCCCTGCTCTCTTGGCTTACAGGTGCTTGGAAGGGCTGCATTCAGTGGGCAGAGCAAGAGCTCCAGGCAGAGTCAGAAAGGCCATTTCGAGGCCTTTGTGTTTCAGGAGCACTTTAAGTGCAAGCTCAAGATAATTGACATTTCTGAGCAGGGCTCTTCTGTGCTGACCTGAGAGGTGTGGATTAGTCAAACCTGCACCGAGCACTGCTGCCTAATGGACACCACCAGGGGTTGCAAAGGAGCATCTTGCCCTCCCACTGCCCTTTCCTTCCTGAGAAGCTTCACCTCCCTTCTTCATAAGCAAAAGCATCTCTGGCATCCATGGCCTGTGAGTGCTTACCGCAGGCTTTTAGCTGGATTCACTTCCCGGCGGGGAGGTGCTTGCTCTGCAGGGTGGAGGTCAACGCTCAGGCAGCAGCAGCTGTTGCAGACAGATCAGCAGCTCTCTGTGGTGCCTTGGCCTTTGTTGGAGGCCTTGGCTGCCACAGAGTCCTTGCTGAGCTTGGGTGTTTCTTTCAGATGAGCCCCCGCTGTGCTAGCCTGGCCCTCAAGCACTACCTGCTGAAGCCAGTTCAGAGGATCCCTCAGTACAGGCTGCTGCTGACAGGTACAGTCAACCTCTCCTGCAAGCTCCAGAGCCCAGGCCTCTCACACCCCAGGAAACCTCTTCCCAGGCTGCTCTGTCCAGCTGTGAAGTCTTCAGACAGAGAGTCATTAAGGTTGGAAAAGACCTCTGAGATCATCAAGTCCAAGCCTAGCCCCACTGCCATGACCACTAAACGATCTCCTGCAGGCCTTCTGCAGAGCATGGCATGGGTTTAGCTGCCTGCTCTGCTCATCCTGCAGGGAGATGCACAGGCAAGGTGCTCCCATTCAAAACACTGGGGGGTGGCCTCTGGTGGTAGAGCCCTAGACTCACAGAAGGGGTTGGGTTGGAAGGGACCTTAAAAATCATCCAGTGCCAACCCCCTGCCATGGGCAGGGACACCTCCCACCAGCCCAGGCTGCTCAGGGCCTCATCCAGCCTGGCCTTGAACACCCCCAGGGAGGGGGCAGCCACAGCCTCCCTGGGCAGCCTGTGCTAGAGTCTCGCCCCCTTCACTGGAACAAATGTCCTCCTCATCTCCAGTCTCAATCTGCCCTCCTCAAGCTTCAATCCACTGCCCTGCATCCTGTCACTCCAAGCCCTTATCAAAAGTCCCTTCCTGGCTTTCTTGGAGGCTATCTGCAGGTACTGCCAGAGCAGGAGAAGGTCTCCCCAGAGCCATGCAGCACTGCCTGGAAACCATGCAAGCTGTGCTGCTTTTGGTTTCTGTGGCAGTAGAAAGCAATCATTGCCTTAGGGGCTTGGGGTGCTCCTGCTCTGCTTTGAGGCTGCTGCTTTGGGGCTGTGTTTTGTCAGGGGTTTGTTACTCTGGGTGGGTTTTTTGGCATTGTTCTTAACAAGGGAAAAGGTAGGATGGGAAATTTGAGCTAGGGGAAGGAAGTGAACGCTGTCTGTTCAGCTGGGAACTTCTGCAAGTAGCTTCTCCATCTCTCCCCCACCCAAGGGCTTTGTCTGTAGAATCCATTCTCTGTTAAAGGCAAACCACCTGCCTTTAGTGCAAGCTTATCAGTGAATGCTCCAGGCTCCTTCAGGGGCACTGCAGGGTGAAGGGCTGGCTTGGGAGTGGGAGATCTCTGGCACTGGGCTGCTTGGGTGACCTTCTGCAAGTCCTCTCCACCGTTCCTTGCCTTCCGTTCTGCTGAGGGAGGGCACTGCTGGAGGCCTCCTTTGTGCAGCCTTTCAAGATGTGCTTGGTGTGGGAGGGGGGTGGCTCCTGTAAGGGTTTGGAAATGCTTAAGGCATTGTTTTTGAGAGCCACGGCTCCTTGATGAGCCATTTAAAAATAGCCTCTGTTTATGGGGAAACTGCAAAATGAAATGCTGGGTGACCTTTTTTGTTTGGCTCTGAGGCAGCTCCTTGGCATCTCCCCAGCCAGTCCCCACACTGCTGGCTGCTGGGGGAGGCAGGCTCCAGCTACCGGGCAGTTACTCGGTGATTAGCATTGATGCTTTCATGTTAATGAGCTCATTAGGGTAACCGCTGTGGAGAGGAGGGGGGAAACCCCTTCCTGAAGGGACTGCTTCGCAGCAGAAAATCTCAGTGACTCCTACCCGATCAAATCCAACCAGAAAATGGCCTTTGGGGAGCTGCTTTCCTCTGAAGAGGAACTGCCTTGAGGCTGCTGTGGGGCTTGGCAGGGCAGGATCGGCAGAGCCTGGGGGGGAGGGGCAGTTCAAAGGGTCTAATCCAAAGGGTTGATGAGGATGAAGTAAATGCCACGGGCTGTATGCACAGGGGAGGGAGCACTGATTGCAGGTGTTGAAGGGACATTCCCCGTGCTCCTGAACTGCCACCGTGGCTGGAACAGGCTCGTTGAGACCTGAGAAAAGACCTCCCCGTGTGGTGGTGGTGGAGGAGGAGGCCGCTGTGGCTGTCCCCAGGCTGTGGTCATACCTCTGCCCATGCTGGGGGCAGCAATGGGGCTGCAGTGCTGGCTGCTGATCCGGAAAGGTCATTCTGTGTTGCTGTGTGGGAGCAATGGAGAGGCGAGACCAAGGGCTGCGGCACGCTGGGGCTGGGGAGTGCTGTTTTGGATCAGCCCCATTCCCAGCCTGCTTGGCACCTCTCTTGGCCTTGGCATTGCCAGGCTTCCATCTCTCTCTGGCTGCCCCAGCTGCTCTGCCCCCTTCCAGCAGCTCAGGGTGGCACTGAGCAGCCTCTCCCTCCGCTTGTGCTGCGCAGCTTCGGCAGGACGTGCCCCAGCCCCACGCAGACGTCTGGCTGCAGCGGGCCGGGCTGCAGTCATGGGTGAGGCTGAAGGGAGCAGGGGGCCGTGGAAGAGCAGGGCAGCACCAGGAGTGCAGGACACGAAGCTGCAGGGCCTGAGCCGGCAGGGACTGCTCTGCTGAGCTGTGGTGTGGCAGGGCACAGCCTTGTGCCGGCAGCCTGCGGGGCCGGGGTCGCCTCAGCAGATCCCTGCTGTGCTTTGAAGTGGGGCTGCTGACAAGGGCAGGAGCAGGGGGCTCATGAGCCGGGCAAGCAGGGGCCCAGCTGAGCTGTGCTGCTGTCTAACTGCACAGCTTGCCCAGGCCACTTCTGCACATGCTGCCTGGGAGCTCCAGACAAGGGCTTTGGGGGAAGCTAATTAGAGACCTCTGGCTTCAGAGAGGGATGGGGAGGTGACTCCTTCCTCCCCAAGCCCTCTGATTTGAGCAGATGATGAGAGTGTACAGTGTGACTAGGCTCTTCAGTGTCACAGCAGCAGCCTCTCTCCTCTGGTGCTCAGCAGGGGGTTGCAGGGAGAGAGTCTTACTGTCCTTAACTGGGGCCTAGGGAGGAGAGGCTGAGAGGGGGCAAAACTAAGCCATTGAGCTTGGTGCTGCTTTGCAGGGCAGAAAGAGAGTTCATAGAACTGGAAGGCTGGAAGAGACCTTGGAGATCATCAGGTCCAACCACCCACCCAGGGCTCACAGTCCCACCCCTGCTGCTGAGCCACTGACACCAAACCACAGCCCTCAGCACCACAGCCACCTGGCTTTGAAGCACCTCTAGGGATGGGGACTCCACCACCTCCCTGGCAGCCTGGGACAGTGCCTGACCACTCCTGCAGTGAAAGGTCCCCTTCAGATATTGATCTGTTCATAGAACCAAAGAACTGTCAGGGTTGGAAGGGACCTCAAGGCTCAGCCAGTTCCAACCCCCCTGCCATGGGCAGGGACACCTCACACTGCAGCAGGTTGCTCACAGCCACCTCCAGCCTGGCTGCAAACACTTCCAGGCAGGAGGCTTCCACCACCTCCCTGGGCAGCCTGTGCCAGGCTCTCACCACCCTCCTGGGGAAGCTGTGGGTCTGTTCAGCTCTTCCTCTCCCAGCAGCTTCTTGCCAGCACAAGCAGCAGTGCCCCAGGCTGTCTCTGGGTTCAGTACACTGCAGTGGAGCACCTGGGGGCTGCTGCAGCACAAGATCTCAAGGGCCATGCAGTGTGCAGCATTTCTGGGGTGTAGCAGGGGAGGTTTTGGTGCCAGGTCAGACTTCTCTTTCCAGCTCACACATTGCCTGATGATGATCTGACAGCCCTCTGAGGAGAGCAGAAAGCTGTGGGTGTTCCTGTGGCCCAGCCAGCCCTCCCAGCACTCCCTGCAGGAGACCCCAGCCAGTTCCTCTGCCTCCAACCTGCCCTTCTCTCTTGGATCCTCCCTTAGGTCCTTGCCAAACCCCTCAGCATTCCAGTGCCAGATATTTCTCCCCATGTCCTCCTGGTGTTCTCCAGGCTCTCCTTAGCTGTGCCAGGATCTCTCACTCTGTGGAAGAGTTTTTACTGCAGAGCAATGTTTCCTAATTCCCTTTGTTGTGTGTGCATAAGGAAAAGATTAGAGTGCAGGGAGCAGGCTCTGAGGGGCAGGCCTGCAGCAAGACATCTTCTGAAGGCAGCAGCAATTGGCTCCTGAGCCTTCTGGAGCAAAAGGATGAGTTTGGGTAGGGCAAGTTGAATTCTTTCCCTCCCACTTCTGCAACTGAGAAGCTGAAGCTGAGAGGCTGCTGGGTCACAGCTGAGTGGCCTCCAGCAGATCTGCCTGCATTCAGTGCCTCCATGCAAAGGCAGTTCAGCAGCCCTGGTGCCTGGAGGTTTCCTTGGAACTTGCTGCTTTGGTTTCTGTCAGTTGTAAGCCACCCAGAGCTGTGGCTGTGGGCACTAGTAGAAGGTTGACTTTTTACTGAGGATATAGAATCACTGAATGGCTCAGGTTAGAAGGGAGCTCAGAGCTCATCTCCTCCAGCCTCCTCACCGTGCCCACAGCAGAGCTGCTCCAGCTCTTGGAGCATCTCTGTGGCCTCCTCTGGACTCTCCCCAGCAGCTCTCTGTCCTTCTCCTGCTTGGGACCCCAACCTGCAGGCTTGGAGGTGAGGTCTGAGCAGAGCCCAGGGGCAGAATCCCCTCTGCTGCCCTGCTGCCCACCCTGCTCTGCCTGCAGCCCAGCTCACAGCTGCCTGAGGGCTGCAGGAGGCACTGCTGGCTCCTGGGTGGCTGCTCAGCACCCAGCACCCCCAGGGCTCTTTTTCCAGGGCTGCTCTCACCCCACTCTGCCCCCAGCCTGGATTGGTGCCTGGGGTTGGCCTGACCCAGCTGCACTTTGTCAATGAACATTGACAGTGCATGTTGGTGAACAAGACACCCAGGCAGGGAAGATCTTTTCTTGTCTGGTCATACATGTGGAGTTAACTTTATCTAAGAGAGACTTAAAACCTCCCAAGCCTTGAATGGGTTGAGGCTGCCATCTCCTGGCTGAGGAACTGAACTCAGGATTGAAACCCCGAAACGGCAATTGGAGCATGGAGGCTGCTTTGCTGTTTGTTTGTTTGCTGCTTGGCTGCTTTGCTGTTTGTTTGTTTGCTGCTTGGCTGCTTTGCTGTTTGTTTGTTTGCTGCTTGGCTGCTTTGCTGTTTGCTGTTCTTGTTGGTGAGCATTCACAGAATCACAGAACTGTCAGGGTTGGAAGGGACCTCAAGGCTCAGCCAGCTCCAACCCCCTGCCATGGGCAGGGACCCCTCACACCACAGCAGGTTGCTCACAGCCACCTCCAGCCTGGCTGCAAACACCTCCAGGCAGGAGGCTTCCACCACCTCCCTGGGCAGCCTGTGCCAGGCTCTCACCACCCTCCTGGGGAACAACTTCTTCCTCACATCCAATCTCAATCTCCCCACTTCTAGTTCTGCTCCATCCCCCCCAGTCCTATCCCTCCCTGACACCCTCAAAAGTCCCTCTCCAGCTGTCCTGGAGCCCCCTGCAGACCCTGGAAGGCCACAATTAGGTCTGCTTGGTATTAACCATCAGCAGATCTGCACTGGATGACTTGCTCCTTAGCTCCTATAGATCATCTCTTTGCATTTCTTTTTCTTTGCACAGATTATTTAAAGAACCTTCTAGAAGACTCTGCAGACTACAGAGATACTCAAGGTAAATGCCTCTGTGAAGAGGTAGCAGCTTCTGCACACCTTCATGTCTCTCGGTGTCAGATGCATGCAGAGTGCTCAGCCACTAATCAGAAGGGAAATGACCTCCATCAGGTCAGTGTTGGCTGCTCTGCTGTCAGCAGAGCTGTTGGCATCAGCTCTGTGTGTGAGAAACTGGAACTGATTCTTGCCTGTGCACTGTCACAAACAGGAGCACAGAAGCACAGCATGGGTTGGGTTGGAAGGGACCCCAAAGCTCAGCCAGCTCCAGCCCCCTGCCACGGGCAGGGACACCTCCCACCAGCCCAGGCTGCTCAGGGCCTCATCCAGCCTGGCCTTGACCACCTCCAGGGAGGGCACAGCCACAGCCTCCCTGGGTGACCTGTGCCAGTGCCTCCCCACCCTCACTGTCAGCAATTTCTCCAGTCTCAGTCTGCCCTCTCCCAGCTCAAAGCCCTTGGCCCTGTTGGTTGGAGGAGTGACTCTTGAGGGCACGCTCATTCAACCATGACCCAAGGGCTCTGCTCTGTGGCAGTGCTCCTGGATGCACAGTCAGGTCCCTGTATCTTGGGAGGATGTGGAAGGGCAGTGTCCTGCCTGTGCTTGCCACCACAGCAGTGCCCACGTGTGTAACCAAAGCACCTCTGCTTCCTCCTCCAGATGCCCTGGCAGTTGTCATAGAGGTGGCAAACCACGCCAACGACATCATGAAGCAGGGAGTGAGTATTCTGCCTTGTGAGGCTGGGTGGTTGAAGCTTCCCCTCCTGGCTGCAAGGGCAGTCAGCTCCTGACTCTGCCCTCCTGTTTCCTGCCTGCAGGACAACTTCCAGAAGCTGATGCAGATTCAGTACAGTCTGAACGGGCACCACGAGATCGTGCAGCCGGGAAGGGTAGGTGCTCTGGGTGCCGTGCAGCAGGCTGCAGGAGAGGGGCAGCTGCTGTGCAGCCAGACTGCTGAAGTGCACCAGGAAGAATGATCCAGGGCTTAATGACTTGGTCCTGGTGGCCAGATGAATGCTGCTTCCTCCTGCACATGGGGTCTGGGGGTCTGTGACATTTCCCTGGTGAGAAGTTGCAAGGGTTGGAGTGTGGTCCCGTGCCGTGCCTGCGGGCAGGGGCTGTTCCTCAGGCTGCAGCTTGTCTGTGTCATGGCTTCAAGTGCCTGGAGGAGCTCAGGCTGCACATAACCCTTCACCCTTTCTCACCCTGAGTCCCACAACTTCTGCAGCACCCCAAGTATAGAATCACAGAATGCTTGGGGCTGGAAGGGGCCTCTGGAGCTCACCCAGCCCAACCCCCACCACAGCAGGGCACCCAGGGCAGGGCACACAGAGCACAGCCAGGTGGGCTTGGAAGGCTCCAGAGCAGGAGACTCCACAACCTCTCTGGGCAGCCTGCTCCAGGGCTCTGCACCCTCACAGGGACAAAGTTTTGCCTCCTGTTCCCCTGGCACCTCCTCTGCTCCAGCTTGCCCCCACTGCCCCTTGTGCTGTGCTTGGCCATCCCTGAGCAGAGCCCTCAGGCTCCTCTGCTCACAGGGAGATGTTCCACTGCCTGCAGCAGCTCTGTGCCTCTGGGATGGACTCTTCCAAGCAGTTCCCTGAAGTCCTTCTTGAGCTTAAGGGCCCAGAACTGGACACAGTATTCCAGAGGTGGCCTCAGCAGGGCAGAGCAGAGGGGAAGGAGAACTCCTTTCAACCTAGTAGTATTAATAATGATGATACAAATGTGAGGAGGAGGAGGAGAGCTGCTGTGTGTGTGGTGTGCCTGCAGAGGCTGTGAGTTGTCTGTTTTGGTTTGCTAGGTGTTCCTGAAAGAGGGAACCCTGATGAAGCTCTCCCGGAAGGTGATGCAGCCTCGGATGTTTTTCCTGGTGAGATGCTCTGTGTGTTGTGAGTTCAGACCTGGAACTGCCAGTGCCTGAGGCACTGACCTGCCAGCACAAGCAGCTGGTAACTTCAGGCAGTGGCCAAAATGCTCACCTGCTGCTGTCCTGCTTGCTGAGCTCTGAGTCAGAGACACCAGCTGAACAGAGCCCACTGCCCACTCCGGCCTGGCTCTGGAGCAGGGCTCCTGCACATCTGGAGTGCTTTGGCCAGTGGGGAAGCTAAAACCATGACTCCATCCCCTTTAGCCTTACTGGGCCTTGGTGCTTACAGCTCTGCCACTGCTGCTGCCCCCTTCCCTGCTGCTCTCTCCTGCCCTCTCCTTCCCCTGCACTCAAGCCCATTCACATCCTGAGCAGGGCACTGGGCTGCAAGCTCAGTGCAAGGTTCTCTGCTGCTCTTTTGGTGTGAAACTTCAGTGCCTCTCTGAAGTGTCTGTCTCCACTTGAACCTTTCCCTCAGGACAGGGGCTCAGGGGAGCCACTGCTGCTGTGGGTGGTTTGTGCCATTACTGGTCCACAGCCCTGGCTGAAGTCTGTCTTGTGGCTACTGTAGTACAGAGAGCTCTTTCCCTAGGCAGCGCTGCAGGGTGGAGTCTAAGCTTGCAAGGGCCTGTCTTGGCCTCTGGAGATGGCTCTGTAGCAGATAAAGCACAGGGATCACTGCAGATGCTTTCAGTTGATCCTCTCAAAAATCTGCTGCTCTCTTGAGCTGACAGAGTCAGACCTCAGCCATGGGATGCATGAAGCCAAGTCTGGCAGGATGGGAGCTGAAGAGCAGCTGCACATTGAAACTGGTAACACTGAGAGGGGGAAATGGTCCTCACAGGCTTAAACTGCTAAACCTTCAGCCTGCCAGGCTCCAAGGTTCTGGAAGTGCTTTGCCTTGTTCCAGAGGTTAAATCCAGTGTGCACTGCAAGCAGTTTTGATACAGCATAGCTCTGGAGAGGAGAAACATTCTGCCCTCTCTGACAGGCTGCTCCCTGGCATCCATGCACTGTTTACTCCTCTGCCAGATGCCTGTTTACACCAGGGGGCTATAAATAGACACCTATTGTTAGCTGGGGTCAGGCATGGAAATGCTCCTTGGATTCTGGGGGCAATCTGGGAAGTAGGAGCAGCCTTTCTGGACAGTTGGTCTTAGTCCTGCAGGAGTTCTGTGCTGCCAGTGAAGTGCACCTGAAATGATCTCTCTGAGCAGCCTTTAGTCACTGCAAGAAGCATTTCTGCTCTGCTCTGAGCAGCCTTTAGTCACTGCAAGAAGCATTTCTGCTCTGCTCTGAGCAGCCTTTAGTCACTGCAAGAAGCATTTCTGCTCTGCAGCCTTTAGTCACTGCAAGAAGCATTTCTGCTCTGCTCTCTGAGCAGCCTTTAGTCACTGCAAGAAGCATTTCTGCTCTGCTCTCTGAGCAGCCTTTAGTCACTGCAAGAAGCATTTCTGCTCTGCAGCCTTTAGTCACTGCAAGAAGCATTTCTGCTCTGCTCTGAGCAGCCTTTAGTCACTGCAAGAAGCATTTCTGCTCTGCAGCCTTTAGTCACTGCAAGAAGCATTTCTTCCCTGTTTTCTGAACAGCATTCCTGCTCTCTTGCAGTTCAATGATGCCCTGCTCTACACCACTCCAGTGCAGTCTGGGATGTATAAGCTCAACAACATGCTGTCCCTAGCTGGCATGAAGGTGAGGCACTGCTTTAAATGAGTCTTTCTCCAAACCTGTATTTGCAGACCTCCAAGGTCTGCACACACAACCTTTGAGTGTTGTTGGAAAGCTGCTTCTGTCCACAGGAATCCTCCAGCCTTAATGTTTCTTGCACCATGCAGCCTCTGGGATTGCTTCCTACCTTTTCCTCACAGAAGCCTTTGCCAGAGGATCATCTCCCTGATGCCCCCTCCCTGGAGGGGTTCAAGGCCAGGCTGGATGAGGCCTTGAGCAGCCTGGGCTGGTGGGAGGTGTCCCTGCCCCTGGCAGGGGGCTGGGACTGGATGACCTTGAAGGTCCTTTGTGACCCAAAGCACTCTGAATCTCACCTTCCTCTCCCCCAGCACTGATCACCCTGCAATAACCTGCTGGCCTGGGGGGTGTGTTCTATGTTATGTAGGCTGCCTTGCACCTGCTTTTTATTGCCTGCAGAGACTGAGCATCTCTGCCTGATAAGCTGCTGGTGGAGCATCTCTCTGTGCTTGAGAGAGGGCTAACTGTGAGGCTTTTGTTTCTGAGCCCTTGTGAGAAGCATCAAAGCCAAGGCCTGAGCCCCTCTGGGCAGTGCTAAGGGACATGCATGCCATGCATTGGCCTGGCAGCTGCTGGGAACAGCAGCCCCTTGCCTCAGGAGTCAAGCAGCTTGTCCCTGCCAGAGGGAGGCATCAAGTGCAGCTGTAGTGCAGATCTGATGCTCAGCTTTGCAGGCAGAGCTGCATCATCTCTTCTGCCAGCAGCTGTGCTGTGCAGGCTCTAAAGCTCCTTACCTTTGACACTTGGTGGCTCAGGGTGATGAGCAGGGGGGGCCCAGCCCACTGGGAGCAGTGCAGCAAGAGCAGTGCCTGTGCTGCCCAGCTGCAGAAGGTGCTAACAGGGCTGGGCAGGTGGAAGCACAGCAGGAAGGTGTCTGCCAGCTCTTGGGCTTCATCTCTGCAGTGTCTGTGTGGGGCCACAGTGAAATGGAGAGGGGTGCACATGGTCTCAGTGTAGCTGGGCTCTGCTGTGTCATCATCCCCAGTGTGTTCCTTCTGTGAGAGACTTGACAGTGAGTGAAGCTAAGGCAGCCATGAAAGGACCCTTTCAGCTTTCTCTCTTGACTGAAGGTTAAAAAGCCAACCCAGGAAGCATACCAGAATGAGCTGAACATTGAGAGTGTGGAGAGATCCTTCATCCTTTCTGCAAGGTAAGGCTCACAGATGGGGTCCCAGCAATTCCAGATGTAAACAATGTGCAAGTCAAAGCAATTGAACACTCCTCAGGCCAAGCAGCCCTTCTGAGCTTCTGATGGCTTCTTTCACCCCTGGAGTCACAGGCTGGGCTGGGCTGGGCTGGAGGGGACTTGTAAAGGTGCTCTGGTCCAAGGCCACTGCAGGGAGCAGGGACATCTGTCATGCAGAGCTGCCCTTGGCTGAAGCCACTGCAGAGCAGAGGAATGAAGGATGTGTTTCTGGCAGTGAGGCAGAAGGGAGCTTTGCTCCTCTCAGGTTTTACTCACAGGCAGACTCTGATTTTGAGAACTGAAGTTTGTGTTCAAGGGCAGCAGCAGAAGGGAGGCCTGGACACAGTACATTCCACAGGCACCAATTTGTAGCCCCCAGTAGGGTTCAGCCTGACCCTTAAGGATGCAGCAGCAACTTGTGGAGGGATGGACAGGAGCACAGAGCCTCCAGTAACTGTGGCTGGTGTCTGAGCAGTGTGGGCTTAGGGCTGCAGTGCTGGGGCTTCTGCTGCCCTCAGGACAGTTAACTGTTAATCAGAATGGAGAAACCCTCATGCTTGGCTCCTGCTTTTCAGCCTAGCTGCACCTCAGAGACCTGCAGTTCAACTCTCACTGCCTGCCCTTGAAGGGAACAAGAGCCCAAAACATTTCCATGCCATGGACTCTGGGCTTTGCTTTTCAGTCTTGGTTCTTCCAGAGTCACTGATATGCTCTGCTGGTGCCAGGGCAGGGCAGGACAGCCCAGCTGAAGACAAACTTCACTTCTCTGGGTTTATGTGCAAGTGTCCTGCCTGGTGCAGTGTGTGCAGCCCAGGAGAGAGACTCTGGAGTGACCCTGGGGCAGGGACAGGCAGGGGAGGAGTGAGGCTGGGAAGAAACCACTGGTGAGGAATTGCAAGCAAGTTGGTAAGGGCAGTGCAGAGCAGGGACTGTTGGGCACCTCAGGCTGAGGCTCACTGACTGCTTTCTCCAGCCTGGGCTGAGGTCTTGCTCCTCCCCAGGCTCTCTGTAGGCAGCATTGGTGCACAGGGTGCAGTGCAGCAGTGTACTGGACAGCTCCTAACCAGAGAAACAGATCAGCACATCTGCACAGCCAGCACCCCACAGGAGTGAAGCTTTGGGCCTGAGAACAGCAGCCCAGGCCAGCCTGGTGTGGGCAGAGGCCAGCAGAGAGCTGCCCCAGGCACACAGAGCTGCATCACCTCCCCTGAGATAAGCAGAGCTCAGCTGGGAGAGGTGCCCTGGAGCCTTCTCCTCTGCAGGCTGCACAGCCTCAGCTCCCTCAGCCTGTGCTCAGCAGAGCTGCTCCAAGCCCTGGGAGCATCTTTGTGGCTAGGAGAAAGCCTTCAGGAGCACAGGGCTGGGGCTGGGGCTGGTCTTTCCCTCGTGGTTCACAGTGTGGGCTATAACAACCTGCACCCTTGGAAGGAAGGAGGGAAAAAGAGACTGAGCCCCCCTCAGGAGAGGGCTTCATCCCCTTGCTCTGGGAGCACCTGGGTTACTCAAGCTGTTTGAGGGTCCTGGGAGAAGGGGGAAGCCCTGAAACAGTGCCAGGGCATTTTGGAAGGAGGAAAGGGAGGGAGGGAATCCACATTACAGCCACAGAGCAACCTTAGTTCAGTATTCATCCAGAGAAGGAGCTGACACTGTCCAGAGAGTCAGAGCCACGGTGCCAGGGTCAGCAGGGACTGGAGGCTGCAAGAGAGTTAGGGCAGTGTGCAGGACAGCTGAGGGAGTTTACCCAGTGCCTGCTGCTTGGGTTTAGATGCTAGCAAGAACAAATGGAGTTTGTTTTTCCCTCCAACAGCTCTGCTACAGAGAGAGATGAGTGGTTAGAAGCCATCTCCAAGTCAATTGAGGACTATACAAAGAAGAGGATCACATTTAACCCCAGCAGGAGCCTTGAAGAGGTACCTTGCACCCTGGCTGCTTGGGCTGCTCCCTTTTGGGGTAGGAAATCCCTTTGCAAGTGTTCAGAGCACTGAGGCACTGCATGATGAGCAATGAGCCAAGCAGTGAGCAGAGGCTGGAACAGAGTATTTGATAGCATGACCTGCTCCTGGCATTTCAAACTCTTCCCTTCCAAACAGCCCCAAGCAGCTTCCTCAGCTCCCTCAGCAGTCCTCTGAGCAGCAAGATGAGATGGAAAGGCTTTGCAATGGAGCAGCCCTTGGTGCAGCCAGGCTGGGAAAGCCACACAGCCCTGCTCATTGAACTGATTCAACTAATGAAGGCAGCTCTTGCATTCTAATGGTCACTGATTGAACAGCAGGTAGCAGCTAAGAGCCTGGCAGCTTCCCAGGGAAGGCTTTCCAGTGTCCTGGCAGCTCACCTTTCATCATCACAAGTGTTGATCCAGTTCCTCACCACTAATGCAGTGCTGCTCTGCCTCTCCTCTCAGGCAGATCCAGAGAAACAGGAAGAGGATAGTCCCCTGGGATCAAAGGCTCCCATCTGGATCCCTGACACCAGAGCCACTATGTGCATGATCTGTACCAGTGAATTCACCTTGACCTGGAGAAGGCATCACTGCAGGGCATGTGGAAAGGTTGGGCAGCTGTGGCTACCTCTGGCATCAGTCCTTCAGGTTCCCAAGTGGAGCCTCCCTGCAGCCCCACTGTGCCATGCACAGGGACCTGGGTCCAGACCAGCATGGGGGTGTGGGGGGGGTTGGGGTGCCTTTAGGGGGCAGAGTGGCTGTGGCACTTGGGGCCATGGGTTAGCTGGGTTGCTGGTGGGGAAAGAGCACTGTGGTTGTATGGGTTCTTCAAGGGCCAGGCCCTGCTGAGGGGGCTCCAGGACAAGACAGGGCTGAGTTTCCTCTCCCCACTCCACTGAGAGTGAGACTGCTTACCCCAAAAGGATCCTCTCCTCTGCTCAGCATTGCCCTACAGCCCAGAGATCCATGAGTCCATGCCAGGCTGCTGTTTGACCTCTTAACCTGCTACTGCTTCCTGCTTTGCACTTTGGGCAGCAGTGCCTGGCTGCCATCTGCTTCTGCAGCTGTGTAAGGAGCCTTGGAGTCATGGAGCTGTGTGGGTTGGAAGAGCCCTGCAAGCTCAACCAGCAACCCAGCCCCACCATGGGCACTAAACCATGTCCTGAAGCACCACATCCACAGGTTCCTTGAACACCTCCAGCCATGGGGACTCCACCCTGGGCAGCCTCTGCCAGTCCCTGACCACTCTGGCACCAAAGACATTTTTCCTTCTCTCCAACCTCACCCTCCCCTGGCACACTCCAGGCCATTGCCTCTTGTTCTATCACCTGAGACTAGGGAGCAGAGCCCAACCCCCAGCTCACTGCAGCCTCCTCTCAGGGAGCTGTAGAGAGCTTCCCTAACTGTGGTAAGAGAAATAATGCTTTTGGGTGTAAGCTGGCACCATCTGGGTTTACCTTTTACACTTCTGAAGGGTAGACCTGAGAAGCCTTTGTCTGCCTTGCTTACTCAAGGGGGGCTGCAGGCTGCAGTGCAGCTGAGGCCCCTGGCTAGGGGAGAAGCTGCCAGCAGAGCCTTGCCTGGTTGTGGCTGTTCCTTTACAGCCTTGTGATTGCCACAGGGCAGCAGCACAGTAGGCTGCTTCTGCTGTGCATTGGCTTCCTGATGTGTGGCACTCAGAGGTTCCCCATCTGGGTATCACTCAGAGGGAGAGCAGCAGGTAGAGCATAAGGACCTGCGCTGAAAGCATTTCAGATCTAAACCAGTGCCTACTGCAGGCTCTGTTGGGGGCCTCACAGCACTGAAGTGAAGGTCTTGGAGCCTCTGGTGGTTTCCAGGCTCACCTCCTGCCCACTAACACCTTTGTCTGCTTCCAGATTGTCTGCCAGGCTTGTTCCTCCAACAAACATGGCTTGGACTACATGAAAAACCAGCCAGCAAGAGTCTGTGACCATTGCTTCAGGCAGCTACAGAAGCAAGGTAAAGAAAACCTTCACCAACTGTCCTTATGTTTCTGGACCTTATGAACAGGAGCCAGCAGTGCCCAGGTGGGCAGGAAGGGCACCAGCAGCCTGGCCTGGGGCAGCAGTGGTGTGGGCAGCAGGAGCAGGGCAGGGATGGGGCCCCTGGATGGGCACTGGGGAGGCTGCACCTTGGGCACTGGGCTCAGTTTTGGGCCTCTCACTGCCAGAAGGACTTTGAGGGCTGGAGCAGGGCCAGAGAAAGGCAACAGAGCTGGGGAAGGGTCTGGGGAGGAGCAGCTGAGGGTCCTGGGGGTGTTCAGCCTGGAGCAGAGGAGGCTGAGGGAGACCTCATTGCTCTCTGCAGCTCCCTGAGAGGAGGCTGCAGCCAGGTGGGGCTTGGGCTCTGCTCCCTGGGATCAGGTGATAGAAGGAGAGGAAATGTCCTGAGACTGTGCCAGGGGAGGGATGGGTTGGAGAGGAGGAAGAATGTCTTTGGTGCCAGAGTGGTCAGGGCCTGGCAGAGGCTGCCCAGGCTGCTGGGGGAGTCACAAGACCAAACCATTTAGTTCTCAGTTTCTTGTGATTGTGAGCTGGGGGATTGTAAGCCAAGCTGCTGCTGCTAATGCTGAGCTGTTAACTCAGCAGTGAGTTTATTTGCCTGTTGAACCTTGGTAAGCAGGCTGGGAATGCCAGCTGGTTTCAGGAGGAAGGGAGAGCCTCACTGCCTGTCTGGCTGGCTGTGCCACAGAAGCAGGACATTCACCCTCTGCATTTTAGATCACCAGTGCACTCCCAAGAGTGGATCCCCAGTCAACCACAGATCTCCATCAAGTGCCTTGTCTACAGTCTTGCACAGTATCCCCTCTGGAAGGAAGCAGAAAAAAATCCCTGCAGCCCTTAAAGAAGTAAGTTTGGGTCCCAGTAAGTTTGGGTCCAGGTGCCCTTGGGGGTTGTAGCACCAAAACTCACGACACAAAGGCCAGCCTGGAGCTCTCCCTGGCTTGCCTTCTCTGGAGCCAAAAGGCAAAGCTCAGCTGGAGCAGCAGTTCAGGCCTTGGTGTTGTGTAGGCAGGCACCTGAGCTCAGCTGCATGAGCAGCTCTGAGGCTGTGACTCAGGGAGGTGGCCAGAGCTGCAGCTCCTCCCTCATTCCCTGTGTCCCAGGGGCTTGTCTTCACCTCTGCACCAACATTCCCCCAGCCCAGCTCTTGCCTTAGGTCTGGGAGAGGCAGAGCTAAACTCTGCCTGCCAGCCCTGGAGGCCTTGGGGAGGAGGGAACTTTCCTTCTGGTGCAGGAGTGTGTCCTCCTCTGTGTCCAGCCTCTTGTCCTGCTGCAGCCAGTTTAAGGCCCAGCCCTCAGGGACTGCAGAAACCTCTCCTCCAGAGCAGACAGGTGGTGGCAGCCACAACTGGTTTTCTCTCAGCCCTCTGAGTTAATTCCCCACTTTAACCTGGGATCAGGCAAGAGCCTGAGTCTTTGACAGGACAGGGCTTGGGGTTTAGCTCTGCTGCAGCCCCGTGGATGGCTCCAGCTGGAGGTGTCCCTGCTCACTGCAGGGGTTGGGCAGGGTGGCCTTTGAGGGTCCTCCCAGCCTGATGCCAGCTGTGAACTCTGGCTTGGTCTCTTTGATTCTGGGTTCTTCTCTCCAGGTTTCAGCCAATACAGAGGACTCCACAATGAGTGGCTACCTGCACAGGTCTAAGGGCAACAAGAAGCCATGGAAACACCTCTGGTTTGTGATCAAAAATAAGGTGCTATACACATATGCTGCTAGTGAGGTAAGGAAGCAACCAGCCAGGGTAATGCTGGGGCTGGGGCAGAGCTGGGAGCAAGCTGCACAGTTAGATGAGGGAGACAGGAGTGGCTCTGCTAAGTTAGACAGGAATTAGCTCAGCTTTGAGCATGCTCAGTGCAGCTGAGCAGCCCAGGTCCCCTCAGACATGAGGACCCTGCACTAAGGTTGTTGGAGAGAGCACTGGGCTAGAAGGACCTTGGGTCAGTTGCCAAGTGGGAGTTGACCTTCTGACAGAAGAATCACAGAGACTGGGAGGGGTTGGAAGGGACCTCTGGAGGTCATTGAGTCCAAGCCCCTGCCAGAGCAGCTCACCTAGGGCAGGAACACATCCAGGCAGCTTCTGAATGTCTCCAGAGCAGACTCCACAGCCTCTCTGGAGCCTGCTCCAGGGCTCAGCACCCTCACAGGGACAAAGTTTTCCCTCCTGTTCCCCTGGCACCTCCTCTGCTCCAGCTGCCCCCAGTGCCCCTTGTGCTGTGCTTGGCCATCCCTGAGCAGAGCCTGGCTCCAGCCCTGCACATCTTTATCCCCAGCACTGAGGGCAGCCCTCAGGCTCCTCTGCTCCCAGCCCCAGCTCCCTCAGCTGTGCTCACAGGGAGATGTTCCACTGCCTGCAGCAGCTCTGTGCCTCTGGGATGGACTCTCTCAGGCAGTTCCCTGTCTTGAGCTGAGGGGCCCAGAAGTCTTCAGAGGGAGAAGGATGAGACTGTAGAGTGAAAGTCAAGGCAGATGCTATCAGGGAAATACAAAGGGGCACAGCAGTGCTGAAGGCTGAGGTTTTGTTCCCTCCTGTCCCCTGATCCATGCATGGAGACTACAGAAAGCAGCCTGCAGTGCATGACTGACTGCAACAGCTTCCTGGCTGCTGAGTGTGCAGCAGTGGTGTGGTGCATGAGGAGTCCAAATGCATTCCTCAGTGTGGACTACAAGCTCTCATGTTGTCTTGTTTGCTTCTCTGCCTTTGACCCAGGACGTGGCAGCATTAGAGAGCCAACCTTTGCTTGGATTCACAGTCAGTGAAGTCAAGGATGAGAACTCAGAGTCCAGAGTGTTCCATTTACTGCACAAAAACACTTTATTTTACATCTTCAAGGCAGATGATCCCCACTCAGCTCAGAAGTAAGAAACCATCCCCACTAACTTCTCTTCCTTTTGTGCTGGGAAACATTTCAGGAGTCTGAGAGTTCAGAGAGTCACAGAATGGTGTAGGGGGGAAGGGACCCTAAAGCTCAGCCAGTTCCAGCCACCTGCCATGGGCAGGGACACTTCCCACCAGCCCAGGCTGCTCAAAGCCTCACCCAGCCTGGCCTTGGAGGAGTTGGATGCCCAGGGAGGCTGTGGCTGCCTCCTGCCTGGGGGTGTTCAGGGCCAGGCTGGATGAGACCCTGAGCAGCTGAGTCTGGCTGATAGGTGTCCCTGGGCATGGAGGGGAGGTTGGAGATGAGCTCTGAGCTCCCTTCCTACCTGAGCCACTCTGATACCTGCCTGTGCCAGGCTTTGTGTTTGAACTCCCTGGAGATGCCTGGCACTTGCAGCACCACACCAAGTGGTGATGGAAGAATGCTGCCACCTCTGGTGCCCCTCTGCAGCCACTCCCAGCAGAGTGGTTTCTGGTTCTACCTAACAGGGTTTGCTTCTCCCCTAGGTGGATAGAAGCTTTCCAAGAAGGCACCATCCTCTAGCAGTGCCAGCAGCTGGGGAGCACCATGTCCCAGGAGCAGCTGTGCCAGGAGCCAGAGCCCTGCCCTCCCCTGCTGTCCATCTGTCCAGAGAGGAAGCTGTTGCATTCTGAGTGCAAGGTGATATTTTCCTAAGGCCCTGTGTGTGTTTCTGTGTTGATAGCCAGTGTCTTATTTATTAAAGCCCAATGTTTACTGCAGTGCTCAGAGTTCATTTGGGAGGCCTGCAGCCAGCTCCAAAGTGTCTCCAGGGGCAGCAGGCCACTCAGCATCCCCCCAGAGCCTTCAAAGTCAACACAAAGCACAGCCAGCCTGCTGCAGCTGCCCCTGCACAGGCGGTGAGGTGCTGCTGCTCCCTCTGCAGTTTGGCAGCAGCAGATCAAGAGCAATCTGCAGGGGGTTGCACCTTCTTTGGCTATGGAAACTCCTCCCTGAGAGGCTGCATGGTCCTGCTGCTCCTTCCCTTGGTGGCAGTTGTGGTGTGCAAGGAGCTGTGGCTCACAGAAGCAGCTGCAAGGTGCAGTTATTAAAGAGAGAGGAAAGGGAAATCAGCTGTTGGGGGGGAGGAAAGAGAGAAAAGGGAAACCTCTTTTCCAAGAGGCTCTGCAATTGTTGAGCTGAAGGCCTGGAGCTCTCCCAGTACTGCCAGTGCCAAAGGAGTTCTCCTCAAACCACTGCAGGATAAATCTTCTCTTCCACTGCCAGCAGCCACTGAAGGCAGAGTGCAAGCACACACCTTTGACATGCAGGGAGAAGCCCCAGGAGGTTCTTTGTTTCACTTCTGGGTGGTGACTTCTGTACCCAGCACAGAGCCAAAGCAGAGGCCACCTCTCTGAGCCCCTCCCCAGTGTTCAACCACTGTGCTTCCACATCTCCTGTCTGGAGTGGCACAGCCCAGCTGGCACTGAGCTGCACACCACTCGGGGGTTGCACTGCCACCTCCAAGCACACTGCAGGGTTAGGTGTTTGCTTCTCCTGTTCCTGTCAGCATACCTCACCAGGAAGCACTTGCTGAGGGGCTTGGTGCTTCTGTGCTGTTTAACTGCAAAACCCCCAAGGCTTTACCACTGTAATGGAAGCAGAACCCTGGAAAGCACCTGGAAGGAAGCCATGTCTCTGCCCAGGGGGAGGGAGGTGTAGCCACTGCACTTCACTGTCTGAAATCACTCAGGCAGCCCAGGCTGCTCAAAGCCTCACCCAGCCTGGCCTTGAAGGAGTTGGATGCCCAGGGAGGCTGTGGCTGCCTCCTGCCTGGGGGTGTTGAGGGCCAGGCTGGATGAGGCCCTGAGCAGCTGAGCCTAGCTGAGAGGTGTCCCTGGGCATGGAGGGGAGGTTGGAGGGGGTGAGCTCTGAGCTCCCTCCCA
Source organism: Dryobates pubescens (assembly GCF_014839835.1). Classification (NCBI taxonomy): domain Eukaryota; kingdom Metazoa; phylum Chordata; class Aves; order Piciformes; family Picidae; genus Dryobates; species Dryobates pubescens. The sequence continues at coordinate 678,683 of NC_071626.1, forward strand.
GCCTGAGCCACTCATGGAAACAAAGGATCCACTTCTTGATTTGACTGAACACTAAACCCACACCTGGCTACCTCTCCTTCAAAGGATCTCTACCTAATGAAGGCTGGTAAAAGCCAAGCACTGGCTGATGGCATCTCTGCTCTTGGCTAAACTCTGGCATGAATCCTGAATTCTACTGAATTCTCTCTTCTAACTCACAACTCCTTCTTGTGCCCAAAGGACTGACACCAAGTGGATGGTTGAGCAGCTATGGAACACCTTGTACCCAGCATGGGGGTGGGGGGTGTGAAAACTTGATTACTCAGTGATGGATATCCCATCCTCAGCCACAGAGAGGTCTGGAGAGCCACATCCAATGCCTTGGTTTGCCATCACTGCTGTCCCCTGGTTTACCTTCTCCACAGACTCTGGTGTGGAGCAGCCCTGAACTCTGCCTGCCTGAAGAGAACAAAATCCTTTGTTTTGCAGATGAAAGGTTTTGGAGCTGGTGTAAATACTCTGTGGATATGTATCATGGATGTATAAATAAAGTCCCAGCAGCTACCTTTGCACTCTGGGTGTTTGGGTTTCATCCTTGCAGGGGCTGATGATGGAATCTCTGCCTGCTGGTTTTCAGGTCAGGACTCTGCTGAGTTCTGTGCAGAATTATCCTGGACATGGAATTGCTTCACAATTCCTGCTGTGTGTTCAGGGAAGCACACAGGGGGCTGGGGTGGAAGGGACCTTCTGGATCATCCAGTTCCACCCTCCCCACCATGCCCAGGGACACCTCTCAGCCAGGCTCAGCTGCTCAGGGCCTCATCCAGCCTGGCCCTCAACACCCCCAGGCAGGAGGCAGCCACAGCCTCCCTGGGCAGCCTGTGCCAGAGGCTCAGCAGCCTCCTGCTGAACAACTTCTGCCTCAGCTCCAAACCCTTCCCCCTTGGCCTGGCCCCAGACATCTCTTTTTTGCTCCAGCAGGGCAAGCCTGTTCAGAGCTGCATTGACATTTAGCCAGGGAACTGTGCCCAACTCCGGAGCCCTCAGCACAGGAAGGACCTGGAGCGGAGGCAGTGGGTCCTGAGGAGGACCACAAGAATGATCAGGGAGCTGGAGAACCTCTGCTGTGGGGTCAGGCTGAGAGTTGGGGCTGTCCAGCCTGGAGCAGAGAAGCCTCCAGGGAGACCTCAGAGCTGCACTTCAGTATCTGCAGGGGAGCTGCAGGCAGCTGGGGAGGGACTGCTCAGAAGGGGCTGTGGGGATAGGCCCAGGGGCAATGGTTTGGAACTGGAGCAGGGCAGAGTTAGGTTGGACATCAGGAGGAAGCTCTGCAGAGGGAGGCTGGGGAGACACTGGCACAGGCTGCCCAGGGAGGGGGCTGAGGCTCCATCCCTGGGGACTTGATGTGGCTCTGAGCAGCCTGCTCTAGCTGGAGCCGTCCCTGCTCATTGCAGGAGGGCTGGAGCCGACCCTCAAGGATCTCTTCCAACCCAAAGCTTTCTATGACTCCAATTTGCTGCTGCCAGGCAAGCGAAGAGAGAGCAGGCAGCACAGCCGCAGTGACTGCCAGGGTAACCAGGGGTGAAGGGTTAGGTCTGCCTCACCTTGCCTGTTTCCAGCCGGACCTGCAAGCCTCAGCTCTGCATTTGCCGCAGCGGGAGAAGCCCCGGGGCGACTCGCAGCCGGCCCCGCTGCTCTGGGGCTGTGCCGTTGCAGGCTGCCGCGCTCCGCTCCCCTTGCGGACAGCCCCAGCGGGCACCCGGAGGCTCCGCTTGCCTGCTGGCCGCTCGGAGCTCCGGCGGCTGAGCCACGCTCCCCTGGGCGGCAGCTTCGCCCCGGGCGCCCCCTCCAGCGCAGCGCCGGCGGCCCCCCGGCGGCCCCCTCGCCGCCCCGCACGGCGCTGCCGGAAGGGCGTGGAGGCAGCGGAGCTGCCCGCAGCGCCCCGGAGCGCGGCCGGGCGCAGGCGCGGAGGGGAGGGCCGGGGCCGGGGCGGCGCCGAGCGGCGCCAGCCGAGGGGGCGGGGTCGCGAACTCTGACCCCCGGCAGCCGGAGCCGCCGCCGCCAATCGCCCTGCGGAGAGGCCTGCGGGGCCGCCAGGTGAGACAGCCCCGGGCCGCGGCCCGGCGCCACGGCGCCCGCGGGGCAGCGCCGCCAGCTGCGCGCCGCCGCCGCCCCCCGGCCCGGCCCGGCGCCCCCCGACCTTTCACCTACAGGAACCGCTTGCGCCTGCCGCCGCCCCGCATCCGGCCGCCGCTCCCCGCCCGCCCGCGGCCGCCGCGCCGGGGACAGGCACCGCGGGGACAGGCACCGCGCGGGGAGGCGGCGGCCGCGCCCGGCGCTGCCAGCCTCGTGTGGGGCTCCGGCCCCGCGCAGCCATCTTGGTGCCGGCTGCCACCCGCGGCCCGCCCGCTGCCCCCCGCCCGCTGCCCCCCGCCCGCTGCCCCCCGCCCGCTGCCCCCCGCCGCTGCCCGCTGCCCCCCGCCCGCTGCCCCCCGCCCGCTGCCCCCCCGCCGCTGCCCGCTGCCCCCCCGCCGCTGCCCGCTGCCCCCCGCCCGCTGCCCGCTGCCCCCCGCTGCCCCCCGCCCGCTGCCCCCCCGCCGCTGCCCGCTGCCCCCCCGCCGCTGCCCGCTGCCCCCCGCCCGCTGCCCGCTGCCCCCTGCCCTGCCCGCTGCCCCCCGCCCGCTGCCCCCCCCCCCCCCCGCCGCCGCCCCCGCCGCCCGCCGCCCCCCGCCCGCCGCCCCCCGCCCCCCGCCCGCTGCCCCCCGCCCCCCGCCCGCTGCCCCCCGCCGCTGCCGAGCCGCCCTCGCTCCTTTCCTCGTCCCGTCCGTCCCGCGCCGTCTGGCCGCGGCCCCCCGGAGGGCAGGGCAGGCTGCCGGGGTCCCGGGGGTGGGCTGCAGCGAGGCCGCCGCGGGTCTCCTCGCCCCCTTCCTCCCCGCGGCTGCCTGCCCCGGGCTGCCCCTGCGCCCTTCCCGGTGCCCGCTGGCTCCCTCGCCCTGCCGGTTGGCTCCTGCCGGCCCCGGGGGTGCTGCGGGAGCATCCTCTGCCTGCCTGCCGCTGCTGGGGGGCAGAGGAGCCTGGGGCTGCTCCTCGCTCCGGCTCCTGGTTTCTCCTCCGAGCCGCGGGCCCCGGGGCCCTCTCCGTTCCCGGCGCCGCGATGCGCTGTGCGTGCCCGGCACAGCCCCGCGCCAGAGCATCCGCACGGCCTGGGGGTGGCAACACTTGTGCGAGCGAACAGCCCCCGGGGGAGGAAAGAAGCCTTCGGGGAGCGGCTTCGCGGCGCTTGCGGCGCTGAGCCGGGCGCTCTTCATCTCCCGATGCCAGCAGCCGGGGCGGCTGGGAGCCTGCTGGGGTAGGAAGAGCTCCGTCCACACTTGCCACAGAAAAACTGGACAGCAAAAGCAGTTCGGTTAGCTCGGTGCAGGACAGCGACCTGGGGCTGGGAGCAGCTCTGCCCAAGCAGAAATGCAAGCGTGGAGGGGAGGCAGAGCCAGGGCTGCCCAGGGCTGCCCAGGGCAGTGCTCCCCCCTGCACAGTGCCTCCCCCCTGCACAGTGCCTCCCCCCTGCACAGTGCCTTCCCCCTGCACAGGGCCCAGGGCTGCCCGGGGCAGTGCTCACCCTGCCCAGGGCAGTGCTCCCCCCGGGCCCAGGGCTGCCCAGGGCAGTGCTCCCCCCGGGCTGCCAAGGGCAGTGCTCCCCCCGGGCCCAGGGCTGCCCAGGGCAGTGCCTCCCCCCTGCACAGTGCCTCCCCCCTGCACAGGGCCCAGTGCTGGATGGCTTTTCCTGTGCAGCATTTCCACCTGAGAGTAATGCTGTGAGCTCTCTGCCCCCTCCCTGGCCCAGGGCTGTGACAGGGGATCCCCAACACAGCCTCCAGCCCACAGCTGGCCTCGGGCACCTGTTTGAGGGAGGGCTCCAGGTCTGTGGGATGGTTGCTTGCCTCCAGCTCGCTCCCCAGAGACACTGCAGCCCCTCTGTTCGCACAGGAGCCTCTGCTCAGCCTGGTGCACAGCCTGGCAGGGTCAGGAGCGTGGCTGGCATCACCTGGGGGGTGCTCTCCTGAGCTGCAGGGGGTGCAGGCTGCCCTGGCTGCTGTGCAGGATGGGGCTGCTTGCTGCACGGAAGGGATGCTTGAGCTGCAGTTAGCTTCTCCCTTCAGTTCCTCTGTTTCTCTTTGCCTGTCTGGTTGCTTCCTTGTGAAAGGTCTTGAAGGGAACAGTTTTGGTGGCCATAGCTCGAGGCAGGTCTGGGGATGGGAGGGAGAATTTGGGGTCAGTGGTGCTGGCTGGGGGTTGGTTCAGTTCAGCTTCTCATCTGGGAGAAGGGTTTGGACCAGCTGCCCTCCAGACACCCCTTCCCTGTGGGTTCTGCCGTGGTTGCATTCTGCTCCCAGGCTTGCAGGAGGGGGAGCAGGGGCACCAAGAGCTCCCTGCTGCTGTGCAGGTCAGTGGTTCCCATGCAGAGTGCAGTGGCAGGGTGCTGAGGTGCCAGGCCAGGGAGAGGTGGCCTCCAGCTGTGATCTCAGGAGCTGCCCTGCTGAGAGCAGTTTGCTTGCTCCCCACGCTGGCACTCAGCTTCCCCCTTGGCTTCTTGTGCCCCCATTGTGCTGTGCCACCAGAGGCTGTGCAGCCTTGCTGGAGTTTGCTTGCAGCTGGTGAGGGACTCCTGCTCTGGCCTCTCCCCAGCAGCTCAGTGTCCTCCTCCTGCTGGGGACCCCAGAGCTGGAGGCAGGGTTGGCAGTGGGGGGGATTCAAACTGCACTGCCACAGCCTCTGGGGCTGGGAGTGAGGAGCCTTTGATTCTCTTCCAGACTCCTTCCCCCTTTTCCCCCATCTCCAGTTCAGGATTCCTGCAGGCAGAGCACATCTTCAGGACAGAGCCCTGCTTCTGGAGAGCCTCTTCCACTGCTTCTAAGAGGAACCCAGAGCTTACCTCTGTTGCTCCTAACTGGATTAATAAAGGCTCTCTGCTGCCAGTCCTGGGTTTGAGGCAGCTGAGTGCTGCCAATATTTCATTAGCTGTTTGCCAATGATGTGAATGAATAATCCTCTGGATTAATAATGCAGCAGTGCCTCCTCTCCCTCCCAGCCCCTCCTTGTGCTCACACAGCTCCTGCTGCAGGCAGCTGCCAGCCCCAGTGCAGGCTCTGCCACCACCAGTACAGACCCTGCTGGCGGTGAGGATTTAGCAGCATGGCAGAGAGCACAACCTCCAGCAGCACAGCCTGTGCTGGGGCTTGGAAAGGCCAAGCTCTGAAGGGGAGGGCTGCACAGCTCCTGAAAGGTTGCTGAAGAATATCTCTGCCTGAGCAGCTGAGGATTAGCTGCAAATAAGCTCTGTGTGTGCCACTGCCCTACCTGGGCTGCTTTCCTTGCCCTGCTGCTGGAAGTGGCTTTGGCTGTTGAGGTTCCTGTAAGTGGAGAACAAAACCCTTCCTAGACACAGGAGAGGAGGCAAGAAAGCAGATCCCTGGCAGGCCCTTCCTTGTGCAGTCCTTCAGCTTATGGCCCACAAGTCCCAGCAGCAGTGCTGCCTTTCTTCTGCCCCCTTCTCTGTTGTTTCTTCACCAGGTTCATCTGTAGGGTCCAGGCTCCAGGGCTCAGCTCACAGCAATTCATGGAGCTGTGGGGAAGGTGGGAGGCTTCAGGTGGCTTAAGCTGGTGTGAATTGCTGCTGGTGGGGAAAGCTGTGCCCTGCAGTCCCCCTCCAGCACTGCTGCAGCAGGAGTATGTGCAGGGCAAGGGCAGGAGCCATGCCCTGGGCTGGGAGCTGACCAAGGCAGAAACGAGACCTTGCTGCTGCCTGGAGTCACAGAGCTGGCACTGGGGAGAGAGCTGAAAACAGGCCAGGAGGTGGCTTAGGGCCACTCCTGGTGCCAGGATGGCTTTGGGTCAGGTACTCAGGAGGCTGAAACACTGAAAAGATAAAAACTTCCTTCCCCTTGACTCTGCTCAGACCTCACCTCCAGCCCTGCCTCCAGCTCTGGGGTCCCCAGCAGCAGAAGGACACAGAGCTGCTGGAGAGAGCCCAGAGGAGGCTACAAAGGTGCTTCAAGGGCTGGAGCAGCTCTGCCCTGAGCACAGGCTGAGGGAGCTGGGGCTGTGCAGCCTGCAGAGGAGAAGGCTCCAGGGGCACCTCAGAGCTGCTGCCAGGACCTGAAGGGATCCTGCAGGAAGGCTGCAGAGAGACTTTTGCTGAGGGGGTCTGGAGCCAGGACAGCTGGAAGAGGACAGATGTAGACTGGCTCTTAGGAAGAAGTTCTTCAATAGGAGGGTAGTAGGACACTGGCCCAGGCTGCCCAGGGAGGCTGTGGCTGCCTCCTGCCTGGGGGTGTTGAGGGCCAGGCTGGATGAGGCCCTGAGCAGCTGAGTCTAGCTGAGAGGTGTCCCTGGGCATGGCAGGGGGCTGGAGCTGGCTGAGCTTTGAGGTCTCTTCCAGCCCAGCCCATGCTGTGAGTGTGTGAAATTAGAAGTTGTTGGGACCTGAAGACCTCACCCCTCCCATTTGTGCTTCCAGGTTGCCTGCTGCCAGGGCACTGCTGCCAGGGCACTGCTGCCACACAGCCACTAATGGATGGGACTGCACCACGCATCCAGATTGTCCCTACAGACTCAGGCCTCTCCCTGCCCCAGAGGATCCAGGTATGCTGCAGCTGCCAGGCTGTGGGAGCAGAGGGCAGCTCTCACCCAGGTGTCATGCTTTGAGTGGGATGTGAGCTGCTTGAATGTGACCACTCAGCCCTGGGTAGCAGAGCCTGGTTCTATATAACCAGGAATGAAAGCTCCCCCCTGTGCTGCCCCCTTCTTGGCCTTCCCTTTTTGTCCTCCTGAGCATTTTGACCTGTACAAAGACATCCACTGAACAGAATTAGCCTTTCCCCAGTACTCTTTGTTGCTCCCTGAAGCAGAGTAATGCTCAGGTCTGAGCTGTTAGGACATCCTGGAGCAGGCAGGGAGGGAGTCCTGCATTGACTCATCGATAGAAGTGATGCAGAAGTGCAAGGCTGAGGAGGATGCTGGGGTCTGGTTGGCCCAGGCAGGGGTAGGTGTCCCCCTGTGCATTTGTAGCCTCCAGGGCAGCTGGGGGCAGGAGGTTCTTGGCCATGGGCTGTGTCTGTGGAGGTGAGGAGCATGTGGCAGTAGAATTTTCTGGTTCAGCCCTTGGAAGTCCATGCAAGGCCTGGCAGCTGGTTGTGCATTCCATCTGTGAGAAGCCCCCAGCTGCACAGCACATCCAGAAAGCCTCTCAGGTGCCTTTGCTGCATGCCAAAGCCCTCCCCTAAGCCAGCCAGCTGCTGCTGGCCTCCTGGCTGCTCTTGCTTCTGCTGCCTTCACTCCTCAGTGAGGATTTGCCACTGCTTCTCATGTTCCAGTGCATGCACTCAGTCCTTGTCCTGCCTCCCAAGCCTCTCCACAGCCACCCTCATGCCTGATCACTTGGTTTGCTCTGCCACCCCTGCCTCTGCTGTAGCCATGGTACCAGTCTCACCCATCCAGCAGATCCTTGTTCTCTCAGCTGCCTCCACTCCTTCTAACTCTGTGTGTACAGCTCCAGCTTTCATTAACTAGCTCATGCTAATCAATTAAGCACCATCTGTTTGTCCTCTGTCTGCATTGTCAGTACCTGTGCTCTGCAAGTCCCTGCAGCAGGAAGCCCTTGAGCACAATTCCAGCCTCAGGGGCTGGATGTGGGAAGGCCACACAGAAGCCAGGAGCTGTCAGACAGCTCTGCTGGTTCAGAGCCAGGGGCAGGCTCCTAACCCTTCTGTGTCAGCTGGCCTGGATCAAAACAGGAGCAGGGCAGTGCTGGTGCCCCTGCTTGAGCAGGAATTGGCTACAGTGGAGGTTTCTAGTGGGAGGTCTCTGGAGCCTTGGTTACCTGCTCTGAGGATTGCCATCTCCTGACAAAGCTGGCAAGAAATAGCTTCAGGGGAGGATTACTTAATGAAGCTCTCCTGTACTGCTGCTGGAGAGCAGGGATCTGGAATGGAGCCCCCACCCCCCAGGCCTGTTCCTGCTTATGAAATGAGAGGTGGGAAGAAGTCCTGCCTTTGAGAAGAATGAAGGGGAGAACCTCAGGGAGAGAGGTTGTGGCTCACTTTGGTTTACCAACCAGTAAAGAAAGCAGCCCAAGGGAAGAAAGAAAGCAGCAGCCCAAGGGAAGCCTGAAATACAGAGGGAGTGCAACACCTTCATTGCTTTCCTTGCTCTTTGGTGCTTGGCTTTCACTTGGAAGTTTACATTTGGGCTGGATGTGGCCCTGAGCAACCTGATCTAGTGTGAGGGGTGCCTGCCCATGGCAGGGGGGTGGAACTGGATGAGCCTTGAGGTCCCTCCCAAGCCTGACACCTGTGAGTCTGTGCTTTGTGTCCTTAAGGTGTTCTGTTGAGCAGCCAAACCTAGGAGGTGCTGAGCACTCGATGTGGTGTGCAGTGAAGCCAAGAGCTCAGGTTTCTCATCACCTGAGAGGTCCTAGGGCTGAGCTACCTGCAGGCAAAGCTCAAGTTCTGGGGCTTGAGTAGTGTTGTAAAACTCAGGGGCTGGCTTCAAGCACCTTCGAGAAGTGCTTCGAGTCCCATGGAACCCCAGGGGACTGCCAGGGCTTCCCTCACCCTGGGGTGAGAGAGGGCAAGGCCATCCTGCTCCACACCTCCCCAGGGCAGCCTGCCTGCTTGCTTGAGGTGCCAGCCAGCTGAACTGACCATGTCCATAACCCTTTGAGCTGCATGTGTTACTAGATTGTCACAGACCAGCAGACGGGCCAGAAGATTCAGATTGTTACAGCACTTGATCAGAGCTCAGCAGGCAAGCAGCAGTTCATCCTAACCAATCATGAAGGCTCTACCCCAAGCAAGGTGATCCTTGCCAGACAAGATTCCACTCCAGGAAAAGTTATCCTAGCAACTCCAGATGCTGCAGGTGTCAACCAACTGTTTTTTGCATCCCCTGATATATCTGCACAACAGATCCAGGTAGATAATCCACTTTGTTTCCTCCTTGCTGGGTTCAGGTGGGATGAGAGGAGATGTTTGATTGCCACTGCTGTCTGTCTGGGTTCTCCTCTTCTGAGGGCTTTCATTTTGGGGGGTTTTTAATGCTGTACTTTGCCTTGCACCAGGACTCAGCATGGAGACAGAAGTGAGGAGGGCAAAAAGCCAAACTGCTTTTGGTTCTGGTGCACTTCTTACTTGGAGGTTTTCTAGCCTGGCTGATGACTTGAGGAGGAGTGCTGCTATTTGTATTGCCATTTCCAGCCCCTGCCACACCACCAGGCCCTCTTCAGTCCTGCTTCATTGGCTCTCCATCTGTTTTCAAGCCTTGTTGCAAGCCAGACTTGTTTACTCCATTGTCTCCATTCTCCATTTCCTCCTGCCCCTTTCCCTGTGCTGCTGTGAGTCCTCCTCTGCTGTGTCCTCTGCTGTGTCCTCCAGGCTTGTTACTCAGAGAAGCTGTTTAGGAGGGAAATGGATTGCTTCACTCCATGCCCTCTTGTCCTGGCACTCCCAGCCCTGGCCCAAAGTCCCTGCCCAGCTCTCCTGGAGCCCCAGCAGGTACTGGGAAGGCTGCTCCAGGGTCTCCCCAGAGCCTTCTCTTCTCCAGGCTGCACATCCCCAGCTCTCCCAGCCTGTCCCCACAGGGGAGCTGCTCCAGCCCATCAGGGTGGCCTCCTCTGGACCTGCTCCAGCAGTTCCTCTTTAAAGTAACCTCATTGAATCTGAAGGCCCCTGATGGTTTTTTGTGCTCCTCTGGAAGCCAGCCCACTGCTGTGATGTGCTGCCCACATGTCCTGGCTTGAGCCCTGTCCCTCCAGTCTGTGTCCTGAGTCCTTTGAAACTCAGAGATCTTTGCAAGGGGATGCCCAGGACTCCAGGAATGTGCTAGGGAGAGGGCAGCAGCAGCAAAAGCCAATCCCACTGAGAGGCATTTCAGCAGTTTTAGTGGTAGCCTCCAGGTTAATGTTAGGTGAAGCTCAAACAAGCCTGAAGCAGAGGGATGCAGCTTGAAGTGAGCCATGGAACAAACACTGTCAAAGGCAGCTGAGGAGGTGAGAAGCCTGCCACACTGCTTGAAAAGGCAGGGACAGAGGAAGTCACAGCTGGCACTGGCTTGGAAGGGACCCTCAAAGGTCCTCTTGTCCAACCCCCTGCAGGCAGCAGGGACAGCTCCAGCCAGAGCAGGCTGCCCAGGGACACATTGCCTGACCTTGAATGTCTGCAGGGATGGAGCCTCAACCACAGCCTTGGGCAGCCTGTGCCAGCCTGGGGCAAAGAATATCTGCTGGTAGACTTTGGGCACAACAGAGGAGTTTGAGAGGCAGCAGTGCTCTGGCCCTCCAGCTGGGTTGCTCTGCTCTCAGCTGCTGTCTATGGGTAAGAGATTCCTTTCTTCCACTTGCAGTTGGTGAAGTGCACAGCACCACTCATTTGCTGTTCTTCCTCTTCAGGCCCTCCATGTTTTCTCCCCTGAATGACCATCTGCAGTTTCACCTTTGTGGCTCTGTAGCCTTCACCTGAGATGCTCTGCAGCAAACCTCTCCTGTGTTGCATCTGTACATGGACTCATGTGGCCAGGCCCTTTCTCCCATCATCTGTTCACCTCCACTGGCTCTCCTTCACCTTAGTCATCAGCTTTTATTCTTCATGGTCATGATGAGCTCTCTGAGCCTAGAACTCTGCCTCCTCATGGGCTCACTTCTCCAGTCCTTCCTTATGTGCCACTTGCCACTCCTATGCCTGTGTGTGTTTTACAGTGCCATGGAGATACAGAATGCTCACAGTGGGAGTTAGGAAGGAGCAGGAAGTGAATGTTCTTGTAACTCAATATTCTTTCCAGGTAAAGGCTGTTACACTGAAAGAAAGCTTCAGAGGTGAACCTCTGAGACAATACTGTTGGCAGAGGCTTGCTGAGAAGAAGTGTGCTTGTCAAGCTATGGAGCTCCTCTGTGCCACCCTACAAGTGCTCCTAACATGGGTTATTCACTTTCTGCCTGGTCAGCTGCCATTCCTGTCAGCAGAGGCCCTGGTGGGAATGGGGCAGTCCAGCTTCCCAGTGAGAGGCAGCAGAAGTTAGGAACTCTCAGAACCTCTAAGCTATAATCTCCCTTCAATGGGAAGAGCTTTTCCCCCCTCAGTTTACACTGTTGTCCCTCATGATCTGGGTGCTGCTTTTCCAGCTGGGCTTCTGCTGGGCTTTATTTACATTGGGATGGGATTGAGCTTTTAAAGACCAACTTGGAAGTCCATAGTGCCAGCCCCATAGTGATGGGGTCCTGACAGTGTGTGCCTGATGGAGCTGTGGGGGTGCCAGAGGTAAATGAAGGGGGTCCTGACTGTGTGCCTGGTGGAGCTGTGGGGGTGCCAGAGGTAAATGAAGGGGGTCCTGACTGTGTGTGCCTGATGGAGCTGTAGGGGTGCCAGAGGTAAATGAAGGGGGTCCTGACTGTGTGCCTGATGGAGCTGTAGGGGTGCCAGAGGTAAATGAAGGGGGTCCTGACAGTGTGTGCCTGATGGAGCTGTGGGGGTGCCAGAGGTAAATGAAGGGGGTCCTGACTGTGTGTGCCTGATGGAGCTGTGGGGGTGCCAGAGCTGAATGAAAGAGACACCAAAAGCCCTGGACTGATGTCTCAGTGCTGCTGAAAGCCAGACTAGATAGCCCCTGGGAGGTACTGGTGGTGTCCTGAGCACTTTCTCTGTTGCTCACCATTTATGTGTGGTATAAACAGCAGAGGTTAATAAACCTGAGTGTGGAACCTGGAGCCTTTAGAAAGGGCTCTCTGTGTTGCCCCAGTCCCTGGTACTGGGAGGGAGCCCTTAGGGTGAGCAGGTCCCTGGGAGGTAAATCCAAGACTGCACCAAAGGTGAGGGTGTGAGGGTGGTAGATGCCCTGCAGACTGCCAGCCCCCCTTCAGAGGAGCTTAGAGCAAGGAAATGAGCTCCTGAATCCTTTTCACAATGGTTACACCTGAAGCTTGCAGGAGGAACAGGACAGGAGCAGAGTGGTGTGGCAGGCAGCTCCTCTGGGGCTGCCAAGGCTGAGCTGTCTCAAGTACAGCTCACTCTGTGGCTGTGGCTTGCTTTGTAGGCTTGGTTCCCTGTCTCAGAGAAAAGCCACAAGCATGAGATGCATTTCAGCCCTGCTTGGTGGGAAGGAAAATGAACTTCTTTCACCTTTTTCTCTTCCAGATTTTAACAGACAACTCCCCCAGTGAGCAGGGCCTCAGCAAAGTGTTTGATCTGTGTGTGGTGTGTGGAGACAAGGCCTCAGGTACTGACCCTTCTCTTCCCACTCTGTGCTATGGAGATGCTGCCATTGTGTGACAGGAGTTGAGGTTCTTCTGAAGCTCTGCAGCACTTCATGAGCATGAAATCAGCTCCAGTGCTCAGGCTCTGGTGTCTCCATCCAGAGAGCTCTGAGGCCTTCCCTCAGCCTCCTCCAGCCTCACCACCCCCAGCTGCTCCTCCCCAGCCCTGCTCTCCAGACCCTTCCCCAGCTTGGTTGCCCTTCTTTCATGTTGGTTTCTTAAGTTACTTTTCTAGGTTGTTTTATATTTTAAGAGCTGTAACCCATGGGGGCAGAAAGGGCTTTGAGAGGAACTTCCTGAGCAAAGGAGCAAATGCTTGGGGTTTGTGAGACCCCCACCTCCAGCCCTGCCTCCAGCTCTGGGGTCCCCAGCAGGAGAAGGACACAGAGCTGCTGGAGAGAGCCCAGAGGAGGCCACAAAGATGCTCCCAGGGCTGGAGCAGCTCTGCCCTGAGCACAGGCTGAGGGAGCTGGGGCTGTGCAGCCTGCAGAGGAGAAGGCTCCAGGGGCACCTCAGAGCTGCTGCCAGGACCTGAAGGGATCCTGCAGGAAGGCTGCAGAGAGACTTTTGCTGAGGGGGTCTGGAGCCAGGCCCAGGGGGAATGGTTTGGAGCTGAGGCAGAGCAGGGTTAGAGTGGAGCTGAGGCAGAAGTTGTTCAGCAGGAGGCTGCTGAGCCTCTGGCACAGGCTGCCCAGGGAGGCTGTGGCTGCCTCCTGCCTGGGGGTGTTGAGGGCCAGGCTGGATGAGGCCCTGAGCAGCTGAGTGTAGCTGAGAGGTGTCCCTGGGCATGGAGGGGAGGTTGGAGGAGCTGAGCTCTGAGCTCCCTTCCAGCCTGAGCCCCTCGGTGACTCTGCAGCCCCCTGGCCGTGTGCAGGCCCCGCTGTGACCTGTGCTGCTCTCCTCCCAGGCCGCCACTACGGAGCAGTCACCTGTGAGGGCTGCAAGGGATTCTTCAAGAGGAGCATCAGGAAGAATTTGATCTACTCCTGCCGGGGCACCAAGGACTGTGTGATCAACAAGCACCACCGCAACCGCTGCCAGTACTGCCGGCTGCAGCGATGCATCGCCTTCGGCATGAAGCAGGACTGTGAGTGCCTGCCGCTGCCAGCGGGGCCCCGGCCGAGCTCTGCTCTACTGCCTCCAGCCTGCTGGTTTCCCCCGTGGTGTCTCTGTCCTTCAAGGAGCTGTGCCAGCCTGGTGCAGCAGGAGCCCCGAGGAGCTTAGGGAGCACACTGCCTGTGGTGGAAGGAAGGAAGGGAGCTGGGAGTGGATACTCTCCAAGGTCCCTTCCAACCTGAGCCATTCTGTGAGTTGTTGCCCCTGGCTGGCAGGTGGCAGGCATGGCTCTGACTTCATTTGCTTACACCTGCAGCTCAATTTTCCTTTGCCTGAATGAAGCTCCTGACCATTCTTAACCCTCTGCCCCGTCCTGTTTCCCAGCAGTGAGGTCACTGGCAGCTGCTGGTCACTCCTGACCGAGCTCTGCAGAGGCAGTGAGGCACCAGGCAGAGATCCATAGTGACCATAGGCTTCAGTTCTTCACCCAGACCTTCTCCACAGCTGCCTGTAAGGAGGGTATAGCGAGGCTGGTGTTGGCTGCTTCTCCCAAGTACCTAAAGACAGGAGCAGAGAAAATGGCCTCAGGCTGCATCAGATGAGGTTTGGATTGGATATTAGGAGGAATTTCTTGGCTGAGAGAGTTGTCAGGCATTGGAAACACTGCCCAGGGAGGTGGTGGAGTTCACCCATCAACCTAACACCACCAAACCCTGGCCCCAGGTGCCATGGCCAAAGGTTTCTGGAACCCCTCCAGGGCTGGGGACTCCACCACCCCCCTGGGCAGCCTCTGCCAGTCCCTGACCACTCTTGCAGCAAAGAAATTTTGCTTCCTCTCCACCATAACCCTCCCCTGGCACAACTTCAGGCCAGTTCCTCTCCTCCTGCCAACTGATCCTGGGGAGAAGAGCCCAGCCCCACCTCACACCCAGAGCCAGGTGATGCAGTCTATAGGCTGAAGCCCTCCCAGCTTCACTGAGCTGTTCAAATCCAAAACCTGCTGCTGCTTTGGACTCGGTGCTCATGGGCCAAGGTGTCACCCAGGTCTGAACTGAGCTCTCTGGAGGTCTCTTTCCTTCTGTGTAGCCTGAAGTCCTAATGTGAGAAGCTTCTTTAAGTGCATGAAGCTGGGTGGGTTCAAGCAATACCTACAGCCTATGGGAGAAAGGGGACCAGGGGGGCTTGGTGAATGAGGAGAGACTGGGGGCTAGGGACATGTAGGGAAGGAGAAGCTGTAAGCTCAGAGGCTGAAAAGGAGAATTGAAAATCAGAGAACTTCTCCCTCAGCTGTAACTTTAAAACTGTAGTGTGTGTGTTGGGCCTCAGCCTCTGACTCCTGCACCACCACCCTCAGAACAGAGCAAGTCACTGGGGTCCACTTTTAACCCAGGCTCTTAGCTCCTTAGTTCTTGGGCTTCATTTTTTAGTGACTGTTTTCAGAGTCAATAGAATTAACCAGGTTGGAAGAGACCTTTGAGATCATCCAGTCCAACCTATCACCCAACACCATCTGATCAACTCAACCATGGCACCAAGGGTCTCATCCAGGCTCTCCCTAAGCACCTCCAGGGATGGTGACTCCACCACCTCCCTGGGCAGCACATCCCAATGGCCAATCTCTCTTGCTGGGAAGAATTTCTTCCTAACATCCAGCCTAAACCTCCCCTGGCACAGCTTGAGACTATGTCCTCTTGTTCTGGTGCTGTGTGCCTGGGAGAAGAGACCAACCCCCACCTGGCTACAGCCTCCCTTCAGGTAGCTGTAGAGGGCAATGAGGTCTCCCCTGAGCCTCTTCTGCAGGCTAAGCAACCCCAGCTCCCTCAGCCTCTCCTCCCAGGGCTGTGCTCCAGACCCCTCCCCAGCCTCCTTGCCCTGAAACTGCAGACTAAGTAAAAGGGAGTTAAAAAAGGGATGATCTCTCAGTCTGTAACTTGGGGTGCATCCTGTTCTGTTAGCTGTGCAGTGTGAGAGGAAACCTATTGAAGTGTCAAGAGAGAAATCTTCCAACTGTGCAGCGTCCACGGAGAAGATTTACATCCGCAAGGACCTGCGGAGCCCTCTGGCTGCAACCCCGACCTTTGTCACAGACAATGAGGCAGCAAGGTATGCAGCTGCTCCCCACGGGGGGCTGCCTGAGCCAGGGATCCCCAGCTCTGTCTCTGATTAATCCAAATGGTTCTCCCTTCCCCCCTGCCAGATCTACAGGCCTGCTGGAGTCAGGGATGTTCGTCAACATCCATCAGTCTGCCGTGAAAAACGAGCCTGCAGTGCTGATGGCTCCTGATAAGGTATGTGGGGAGAGCACACAGGGAGAGGGGCTGGAAGGGACCTCTGGAGATCATCCAGTCCTGCCCACCTCTCAGAGCAGGGTCACCTAAAGCCACTCACACAGGAACATGTCCAGATGGGTCTTGAAGGTCTCCAGGGCAGGAGACTCCACAGCCTCTCTGGGCAGCCTGCTCCAGGCCTCCAGCAGCCTCACACCAAAGGAGTTTCTCCTCATGCTGTGGTGGAACCTCCTGGGTTCCAGCTTGTACCTGTTGGTCCTTGTCCTGCCACTGGGCACCACCAAACAGAGCCTGGCCCCTCCATACTGACCCCCACCCCTCGGATGCTTTGCTCAGATCCTCTCTCAGCCCTCTCCTCTCCAGGCTCAACAGCTCCTGGGCTCAGTCTCTCCTCGTAAGAGAAATGTTGCAGTCCCTTCAGCATCCTCACAGCCTCCACTGGCCTCTCCCCAGCAGTTCCCTGTTCCTTTTGACCTGGGGAGCCCAGAGCTGGACACAGCATTGCAGCTGTGGGCTCAGCAGGGCAGAGTAGGATGGGAGCAGAACCTCCCCAGCCCTGCTGGCCTCACTTTGCTTGATGCCCCCCAGGATGCCCTTGGCCCTCCTGGCCCCGAGGGCACATTGCTGTGCCATGGGGGACTTGCTGCCCACCAGGACTCCAAGGTCCTTCTCCATGAGCTGCTTTCCAGCAGGGCAGCCCCCAGCCCGTGCTGGTGCTTGGCCAGGGGGATCCTGCCCATGCAGAGCAGGGAGCTGCTGTATCTTTCTAGCTGGTGGTGAAGTGCCTCCTACTGTTCTGCTGTGGTTTGCCTCACTCTGCAAAGGGCTCCAGCACAAGAGTTCTACTCCATTTCACCTTCCTGGCTCTGCAGAATCTGTCAGTGCAGGCTGGGGGGGGGAGCAGCAGCAGGCTGGGGGGGGAGCAGCAGCAGGCTGGGATGGGGGGAGCAGCAGCAGGCTGAGGGGGGGAGCAGCAGCAGGCTGGGGGGGGGAGCAGCAGCAGGCTGAGGGGGGGGAGCAGCAGCAGGCTGAGGGGGGGGAGCAGCAGCAGGCTGGGGGGGGGGAGCAGCAGCAGGCTGGGGGGGGGGAGCAGCAGCAGGCTGGGGGGGGGGAGCAGCAGCAGGCTGAGGGGGGGGAGCAGCAGCAGGCTGGGGGGGGGAGCAGCAGCAGCAGGCTGGGATGGGGGGAGCAGCAGCAGGCTGACCTACAGTCATGCACTCAGCAATCTTTCTGTGTGGGGCAGGGTGGGAAGCATCTTTACTGCCTCCAGGTTGGTTGCTACTACTGGATCATGGTGTTCCCTTGCAGTTAGGCATAGATCCATAGGATGGGTTGGGCTGGAAGGGACCTTCAAGATCATCCAGTTCCAACCCCCTGCCATGGGCAGGGACACCTCCCACCAGCCCAGGCTGCTCAAGGCCTCATCCAGCCTGGCCTTGAACACCCCCAGGCAGGAGGCAGCCACAGCCTCCCCGGGCAGCCTGTGCCAGAGGCTCAGCAGCCTTGTACTGAAGAACTGCTTCCTAAGGCCCAGTCTAACCCTGCACTGAAGGTTTATGTTGAAAACATGAAAACCCTAACCAGCTGCAGCAGAACTCTTCCTCTTGCCCTGCTGGCAGACTTCTGTTCCTGCCTGCTTTTAAAGGTGACTTTTGGAGTGCATTGCTGCTTGTCACCCATTCCCCTGCCCTGTGCCAGTGACTCATTTACACAAGGAAGGAAGGTGCTAAAAATACCCTCTGGTGCAGCCCTGGTGAGTGCCTGGTGAGTGGAGAGGATAAATTCTGCACTGCTTGCCATCTGTAGCATCCTTTCTGAAGGAAGCAGATAGCTTTTCCTTGGCACTGTCTAAATATTTCATCTTTTGGAGGCAGTGCAGTGTCTGACTGCTGCTTTGTGCTTGCCCACTTACTGAAAACAGAGATTTCCTCACACATCCTCCTCACGTGCTCAGTGGTTTGGGTTTTGTGTTTACTTATGCAAAAGGTTTCTCTGGTGGAAGCTCACTGCTGCCAGGGTGAGAGATTTAAGCTGTGGGTTTGGTTTGTTTCCTTTCCCTTAGGCTGAAGCATGTCAGGGGGACTTAAGTACCCTGGCAAACGTGGTGACCTCCCTGGCAAACCTCAGCAAATGCAAAGACCTCTCCCAAAGCACTACAGAGCTGTCTATGATTGACAGCTTGAGTAATGGAGATGCATCATTGCCTGAACTGCAGCAGGAAGAACAAGCTGGCAGCGATGTTACAAGGTAAGGCAGGTCACACTTGAAAGTATTTGATGCTTTTTGGCAAGGTCTCTGTCAGTGCAGAGCAGTAATGAAACCATCACACTGTAGGGGAGAGCCATGGCAGTAGCAGCCTGAGCTCATGGAGAGCATCAACCCTGTAAGCTGCTTCCAAGTGAATCCATAAGCAGGGTCCATTGGGGAATGAAATATTCTGGCTGTGTGTGTTTGAAATGAATTTCAATGTGAATGTTGCAGCTTCTAGAGCTTACCCATGAATGCATTCCCTTTATGCCTACCTCCTGTACACTGGAGACAGAAGACATCCCAGGTACCTCTCTGTAGTCCATTCCCATCTGCTCAGTCCTCTTGTGCATGCCTCGGTCACCCTCATGTGTGCACACCAAGGTGTACAGGCCAGTGAAGGGCTGAGAGCCATTTGCCATGCCCAGCCTGAGGCAGTGTCAGCAGCTCCTTCCTTGTGGTGTTTGTGTGGCTGTCCATGGTTGTGTCCAGCAGAGTGAACATGCAGAGCTCAGTGTGAAGCACCTCCAGCAGATAGCTGGAGAGAGGGGGGCAGGGAGGCTTGGGCAGCAGAGCAGTGATTTTGGATTCTGTGGCATTGAACTTGGCTCCAAACTGAGAACCAGCTCTGCCTAAGAGCTTCTGTGAGCTTTCAGAGCTCAGTGCCTGAGTTTGCCATGCAACACTGAACCCAGCTGATACTGCTCTCAGGCTGTGTCCCCTGCCTGCAGGCAGTGATCAGGTCTTTGGTTTTCACTGTGGAGCTCAGGTGTGTTCTTGAGCAGAGGAGCAGCAGAGCTGTTACCAAGCAGCAAAATAATGAGGCCTATTGATCTGTGCTTCTCCTGACACCTCCCCCACACCCTTGGTGGCTGGGGTCACTGCCCCACATCAAAGGCTGCCAAGTGTGGTATTGGAGGCCTGAGAGTGCTTTCTCTTCCCTGTTTGGACCTTCCCAGCCAAAGCAGCTCTGTGATTTGCAGACAGTGTTTCCAAGTTCAGGTGCCCAACCTGAGCACAGCTCAGCACTCCCAAGTGTTTTCCACTTGTGCCCCACAGCAGCAAGAACCTGTACAGTTTGTGTGTGCAAGGAGCTGCCTGAGCACAGCCTGATGGTCCTGCCCCAAGCTGCTCGTGCCAGCGCCCTGGGGAAGCATCACTGCAGAGCTCCTGAGAGGCAAACTGTGAATCAGCAGCACAGCCAAGATGTCAAAGCTGTGAATTTGTTGGCAACTGGTGTGAACAGGATCTGCTGCTGCTAATTTTTGTTTCAGAGCCACTGCAAGTTGGAATTCCCAAGGATCCTGTGTGGTGGGCTGTCAGGAAAAGCCTGATGCTGCCTCTGTCTCCCGAGTGCGGCCCTTGGAAGCAGACATCTGAACAGAGGCTTCAGACAGGGGCAGGCTCCCCCTCAGCTGAAGCAGTCTCTGAAGGGGAATGCTGCTGTTCCCTCTTTGGTTACTTATCTCTGTTGTGCTCTTACAGAGCCTTTGATACTCTTGCCAAAGCACTGAACCCTGGAGAGAGCCCAGCCTGCCACAGCTCTGAGAGTGCTGAAGCTGGTGCCCAGCTGCTGGGGGCAGAAACGAGCCTGAGCGTCGTGGAGATGGAGGGACCCCTGCTCAGCGATGCACACGTGGCATTCAGGGTACTGAGGCCTGCCTTCTGCTCTCTGCTTGTAGCCATTCTGACACAGCAATGGAGGAGAAGGATCTGATCAAGCCTGCTCTGGAGCTCCTGAGCAGAGCCATTCTCTGCAGGCACTGCTGCCTGTGCCGCCCCTTGCCGCTGGTCAGTTAGCTGCGTGTTTGGCAGCACCTGCAGCTCGTTCCAGGGCACAGCTGCACTGCTCTATGGGGTCCCAGAATTGGTTGGTTTGGGTTGGAAAAGCTCTCTGAGATCATCCAGCCCCAAGCAGCAACCCAGCACCACCATGGCCACCAAACCATGGCCCAGGTGCCGTGGCCACAGGTTTCTTGAACCCCTCCAAGGCTGGGGACTCCACCACCTCCCTGGGCAGCCTCTGCCAGTCCCTGACCACTCTGGCAGCAGAGAAATTTTTCCTCCTCTCCAACCTAAGCCTCCCCTGGCACAATTCCAGGCCATTTCTTCTCCTTCCTATAACCTGAGACTAAGAAGAGCCTAACCCTGGAGGTGTTCCAGAACCCTGTGGCCGTGGCAGCTGGGGCCATGGGTTGGTGGCCATGGTGGGGCTGGGTTGGTGTGGGGCTGGATGGTCTCAGAGGGCTTCTCCAACCCAAACAATTCTCTGATTTCCCTGCTTTGTCAGACCAGTTCTTTCACTCCTCTGGGGAGAGCTTTAGGAGGGAACAGTGGCTCTGTGTGGGGCCTTTGCATGGATTTATCTCTTTATAAATGGAAGCAACTTCATTCTCATCACAGAGCTTCAGAGCTCCTGGTCCTTAAGAGTGGCTCAGAAGTTGAGCTGCAGTTGAGATCCTCTACCTTGTGTGCCCCACACACGTTTAGCTAAGATGGAGTTTGACCATTTCCCCCCTTTTGTGTTGCCTTGTAGCTGCCCTGGGGTGGAGCAGCATGGCTGAGAATGCAGAGGGCACTCCTTTGATCTTTGTTGCAGGACTATCTCATCTTGATTTAAACAACCAATCTCACTTTGCCTCTCGGTGTCAGACTGATACTGCCCTCTCCCCCCATGCAGTGGAATGACTGCACAGTTGTTTAACAGTGTTGCTGTTGTTGTTGGCAGCTCACCATGCCCTCTCCCATGCCTGAGTATCTCAATGTTCACTACATCTGTGAGACAGCCTCCAGGCTGCTGTTCCTGTCCATGCACTGGGCACGCTCCATTCCGTCCTTCCAAGCCTTAGGGTAAGTGTGTGGGTTCCTCTGCTCGCCCCTGCTGTGCAGTGGTGTTTCCATGCTCTCTCTCTTGCTCAGAGATGTTTTAAAGTCTAAATCTGTTTCTTAAAGGAGGTTCATGAAGGTAACATTTCTGAATCAAAACTGCTCCCAGCTTCAGTCCAGTTCCAGGCTGGGTTTTGAAGGAAAGTAGCAGGGCAGGAGAGAGGATTCTGCCCCTGGGCTCTGCTCAGACCTCACCTCCAACCCTGCCTCCAGCTCTGGGGTCCCCAGCAGGAGAAGGACACAGAGCTGCTGGGGAGAGTCCAGAGGAGGCCACAGAGATGCTCCCAGGGCTGGAGCAGCTCTGCCCTGAGCACAGGCTGAGGGAGCTGGGGCTGTGCAGCCTGCAGAGGAGAAGGCTCCAGGGGCACCTCAGAGCTGCTGCCAGCACCTGAAGGGATCCTGCAGGAAGGCTGCAGAGAGACTTTTGCTGAGGGGGTCTGGAGCCAGGCCCAGGGGGAATGGTTTGGAGCTGAGGCAGAGCAGGGTTAGAGTGGAGCTGAGGCAGAAGTTGCTCAACAGGAGGCTGCTGAGCCTCTGGCCCAGGCTGCCCAGGGAGGCTGTGGAGTCTCCTGCTCTGGAGACTTTGAGGCCCACCTGGATGTGTTGCTGTGTGGCCTGTCCTGGGTGACCCTGCTCTGGCAGGGAGGGTCAGACAGGGAGATCTCCAGAGGTCCCTTCCAGCCCCTCCCATTCTGTGGCATTCTTCCAGCAGGGAGCTCCTCATGACTTCTGTTCACCCTTTGAAAGGTGGATTTCAACCCTTGTTCCAAGCACGAGGGCAGCATGGAAAGCAGCAGCCAGGAGGCTCAGGAGCTTGGATCTTGTGCTCAGTTTCAGACACATTCTCAATTCAAAAGTTGTAGCAACCTGGCAGCTTTCAGATGGGGACAAAAGTGACCTCTGAGTCCATTCTGCAGCCACAGGGCTGGAGCCAACCAAACTTCCTTCTGTGCCTGCCCATGTCAGTGTCAGTATGCCTAAGGAAACAGCCAGGATGGGCTGTGCCCAGAGAATTGTGATTGCCTCTCACTTCAGCTCTGCTCCTGGGGTGGAAATCCATCTCCCTGTAGACAGCTGACCCTCACAAAAGCCACTCTCAAACTGTCCTAGCGTGGAAGCAGAGCTGTTTCTGCTGCAGGGCCTCAGTGTGGCTCTGATTGCTGGGGCTGAGTTCAGTGAATGTTTTCTGAAGCATTCTTCAGAGGAAAAGAGGAAACAGCCAATGCAGATGTGCTGATGAAGTCAAACTGTGTTTTCCACAGGCAGGACAACAGCATCCTGTTGGTGAAAGCCTGCTGGAATGAGCTGTTCACACTTGGTCTTGCACAGTGCTCACAAGTGATAAATGTAGCAACGATACTGGCAGCCTTTGTTAACCACCTGCATGGCAGCTTGCAGCAAGGTAAGCTCTGGGCTGCCTGCAGTCCCACTCCTGGGGCAGTGCTGCCAGCAGCTCCACAGCTGGGGAATGGATGCATTCCTGGGTGATGCTGCTCTGGCAGGAGGGTTGGACTGGATGATCCCTGAGGCCCCTTCCAGCCCCTACCAAGCTGTGGTTCTGTGACACTGGGCAGTAACCAAGCTCAGGGCATCTGCCCCTTGGCCACAGAGCACAGATCAGCAGCAGCAGTGTGCTCTGTACCCAGAAGTTGGTCTTTCCCCTGCTTGGTCCTTCAGGCTCTAGTCCCCACTGCAGCTCTAGTGGCAGGAAGAGACCTAATTGTACAACATGAAGGGGAAAGCCAAGGGAACAAGGGATTGCTGTAGCCCCTGGTTGGTGTCAAGATTGCTCCCACCTGGTGTGTGAATGTTTGAGGCTGCAGGCTTCCCACTCTCTGAATCCAGTAAAACCATCCTCTGGAAGTCCTGTGGCCACAGTTCTGCACCTGTGCCTTGCCTCCTGCCTGTGCTGACACAGACAATCTGCCCACAGAAAGAGGGAAGGTGGTGATGGAGCACATCTTCAAGCTGCAGGAGTTCTGCAACAGCATGGTGAAGCTCTGCCTGGATGGCTATGAGTATGCCTACCTGAAAGCCATCGTCCTCTTCAGCCCTGGTAGGTGACCATGCCCATGGGCCAGCCTCAGTCCCTGCTGGGTCTGCCAGGGCACTCCTGCCTGTGTCACTGCACACAGCCTCTGCCACCTGTGGAGTTACTGCTCAGCTTGTCCTTGGAAGGTGTGAGGAGGATTTGGACTGGAGATTGGGAAGAAATTCTTGACAGTGAGGGTGGGGAGGCTCTGGCACAGGCTGCCCAGGGAGGCTGTGGCTGCCTCCTCCCTGGAGGTGTTGAAGGCCAGGCTGGATGAGACCTTGAGCAGCCTGTGCTGGTGGGAGGTGTCCCTGCCCATGGCAGGGGCTTGGGACTGGGTGAGCTTTAAGGTCCCTTCCAACTCATTCTGCAAATCTGATTATGAAACTTGCACACACAGCTCCCAGGGAGCTGGGATTGTTCACCCTGTGGAAGCAGCAGCTGAGGAGACCTCATTGCTCTCTATGACTACCTGGAAGCAGGCTGGAGTGGGGCCAGTGCTGGGCTCCCCTCCCAGCTTACTAATGACAAGACCAGAGGAAGTGGCCTCAGGCTGCAGCAGGAGAGGTGTAGGTGGGATGTTAGGAAAACTGTCTTTGCTGCAGGAGTGGTCAGGGACTGGCAGAGGCTGCCCAGGGAGGTGGTGGAGTCCCCAGCCCTGGAGGGGTTCAGGAAATGAGTAGATGTGGCACTTGGAGACGTGGTGTAGTGATCATGGAGCTGGGGGGGATAAGGTTGAGCTTGGTGACCTCAGAGGACTTTTCCATCCCTTAGCACTTGTGTGATTCTGTGCTGCACTCAGTGTCAGTGTGTGGAAGCAGTGCTGCTGTCCTGCCACCCAGCAGAGCTGCCCCAGCAGGAGTGATGGCAGCCTTGCAAGTGCTGCTCCCGTTTGAGCTCTCCCAAGGGTCTGGTGGTGGTTGTATAAAAACTAACTCAACCACAGGGGGAAGGAGCTCCAAGGAGGTAAAGCAGTGTGCTCTGCTGAGGCTGGGAGGTTGCTGCAGCTGCCAAGCAGTGCTTGCAGTGTGCTCACAGTGGGTTTCAGTGCATCCCACACAGAGCAGCTCCGGTTGGGTTTTGCAGATCACCCAGGACTCGAAAACGTGGTCCAGATTGAGAAGTTTCAGGAGAAGGCCTACATGGAGTTCCAAGACTATGTCACTAAAGTTTATCCAGATGACACTTACAGGTCTGTAAACTTTGATGCTGACTTGATGGAGTCTCTTCTGCAGTAGGGCTTTGCTTGCAGGCAATGTGGACATTTTCTCCTCGCCTCCCTACAGGTTAGAAGTTTGAGTATCCACTCATGCATGCCCCCTGAGAGTGACTCACTCATTCATTTCCAGATTGAAGTGCTGGGAACAAACCAAATACTTCAGTGCTTTCATTTCCAATTGCACCTGCTTGGAATAGCTCATCTGTCTGATGAGGAAGGGCTGAGAGCCCTGGGGCTCTTTAGCCTGCAGAAGAGAAGGCTGAGAGGGATCTGATCAGTGTCTGCCAGGCTCTGTTTGGTGGTGTGACAGGACTCAAGGGGCAGTGGACACAAACTGGACCCCAGGAGGCTCCTCCTCAGCAGGAGGAGAAACTTCTCTGGTGTGAGGCTGCTGGAGCCTGGAGCAGGCTGCCCAGGGAGGCTGTGGAGTCTCCTGCTCTGGAGCCCTTCCAGCCCCACCTGGCTGTGTTGCTGTGTGCCCTGCCCTGGCAGGGGGTTGGGCTGGGTGATCTCTGGAGGTCCCTTCCAGCCCCCACCAGTCTGTGCCTGATTTAGTCTAAGTCCACCCATCCCAGAGGCCGTGCCACGGAGAGGCACATTCCCATTTCGGTGCTGCTGCGGCGCCCTGCTGCCTGCAGTGCCTTGACCTTTCCTGAGCCCGAGGGAGGGAAGTTTGCCCGGCTGGAAGCGATCCCCTCTTGCCTTCCCTCGCTTCCCGCCGTGCTTGTGCCGGGTGCCGCAGGCAGTGACACCTCCCGGCCACCCCTCTCTTGCAGGCTGTCCCGGCTGCTGCTGCGCCTGCCTGCCCTCAGGCTGATGAGCGCTGCCCTGACCGAGGAGCTGTTCTTCGCGGGGCTGATCGGCAACGTGCAGATCGACAGCATCATCCCCTACATCCTGCGCATGGAGACCGCCGACTACAACTCCCAGATCCTGGGGCACGCCCTATAGGAGCAGCCTCCTGGGGACGGAAGGGCAGAGCCTGTCTCCAGGAGGTGGCAATAAGCCTTCCCCTGCACCTTTCCAAAGGCCACAACCCCTCCTGCCCAGGCCCCTGGAGGCGCGGCGCAGCGCCGGGGGCGCCGGAGCCCTTCCTGCTCCCCGGCACACGGACTCGGTGTCTGCAGAGTCGAGGATTGCCCATCCTGGTTTTGTAGATAGATGAACTTGGAGTATTTGCTGATGAAGCCCAGGCCTGTGAAGGAGCAGAGGCAGCTGTGCCTGAACTGAGGGATCTCGACTTAGTTTGGTGTTTTAGGCAAATAAATCGACTTTGCTCTCCCGGTTGTGTTTTCAGTGTCTTGCTGCTCGCTGCTTCTCGCTGCTGAAGTGGAGGAGACCTGCTGCAGCGCCCTGGAAGGGCCAGGCTGTCCGTGGAAACAAGAGCACTGCAGCCAAACTGGGCCCTGCCTGTTGTTTGGAGGAGAGATTTGTTTCCTGTGGAGGGAAACGCAGGAGGAGCGCAGGGGAAAGCGGAGGAAGTTCACACAGCAAAGTCCTCTGGTGCTGTGTCGGCGGAGCTGGGGAAGTGACGCGGCAGAGGGGCAGCACGGACTCTTCTCTGGATGCAAAGGCAAGCTGTGGTGTGTCTGCCAGGGACGTGCTGCTGCCAGCTGGGTTGTGCTGTGAAAAAGCCAGAAGTGTGCTCTGCAGGTGTTCAGAGACAGCTTTCTCCTGGGCTTTCTGGTCTCAGAAGTTGAAGTTTTTTCACACTCCCTCTTCCATACCCTGTGCACAACACTGGAGGCTCTCTGGGTGCCTCTTAACTTGTGTTCATGCCTTTATTTTTCTATTCCTGTGAGCCTTTGGCTCTGTAGCTCTCCTTTTCCAGCCTGTCTTGTATGATTACCTTTTACACCTGAGCTGGTCTGAGGCAGTGCCCCTCCCTGTGGGAGCCTGGGCCCTGCTGCTCTTCCTTTCCTTGGTAGAAATGGATCAGGATGCATCATAGGTGTTGCCTGGCTGACAGTCCATAGCTTCATCTGAGGATGGGTTGAAATGATTTCTCTTTGCAAACCAACTGGTTCAAGAAAGCTTTAACCAAAGAACAAGGAAGTCTCTGCCAGCCACCTTTCTTCTGACAACACTGAGCCCCTGCTCCGTGGTGTGGCCATCCCTGCAGCCATGCATGCAAAGAGAAGTTGCTTGTCTCAAAGAGGTTCCAGCTGCTTGTGTGTTGTCCATGTGCAGGATCACCATACACCCTTCTCCCTTGCTGTGTGTGCCTGACAGGATGTTAGAGCTCTGTGCTTGCTCTCAAAGAAAAAGGAGAGAGATGAGCACACCCCCCAGGACTGAGAGAGCCCCAAGGCTCTGTTGCATGATCTCAGACAGCTCTGATGGTTGGATCTTTGCAGAGCCAGTGTGCATGCACACGACACAGTGCCCAGAGCTGTGCCTGCTGGTGAGTAACCTTCTTTGTCCCCAAGTGTTGATCCTTACATGAGATTTTCCTCATAAACCCAGTGCATTTAGAGGCAGGGTGCAGCTGCTCTGTGCTGCCTGGTAAGTAATCTCTCTTGTCTTCATGATGGTTTAGATTGAGACTGGAGATGAGGAAGAAATTCTGTACAGTGAGGCTGGGGAGACTCTGGCACAGGTTGCCCAGGGAGGCTGTGGGTGTCCCTCCCTGGAGGTGTTCAAGGCCAGGCTGGAGGAGGCCCTGAGCAGCCTGGGCTGGTGGGAGGTGTCCCAGCCCATGGCAGGGGGTTGGGGCTGGGTGATCTTGAGGGTCCCTTCCAGCCCAGCCCATGCTCTGGAAGCTGGCTCTCACACTGCAGTTGTTGCTTCAGTGTTACTCTGCTCATCCAAATTGTTCATCATTGTAAAGTCATTCATCCTCAAAGAGGAAATCCATGCTGGGGGTAAGGGGTGCAGGCAGAACTGGGCTTCCTCAGGAACAGGAGCTTTAAAGCAGGTGAATGCACACAGGGGTGACTGTGCATACAGGCCTGAATGCACACAGGGTTGTCCTTTTTCCTGGCTGTTAACCATTGCAGCCACCTGAGGGTAAAGCAACAGCTCCTGGAGAGGCCACACAGCAAAGTTCTGGGTTTATGGTTTGGGGTTTTTCAGAGGAACTGCTGCTTGGTTAAATGCAGCATATTCAGCTACCTTCAGCTCAGGCCTTTAGTGTTTCTAACAGCTATTTTTTCTGATGACTTGATCTCCCTTTACCATCTGTATGATTTATAGTCTGTGAATAAATGTTCTTTGCTACTGAATGAAGGTCTGGCTGATGTTAACTGCTTTCTTTCCTGCTCTGCAGTAGCACTGCTCCTCAGCTAACAGACAGGTGAGGACTGAGGCTGCCTCCACCCTGCATGCTGAAGTGTTTCAGTAGTCGTGGGATCTCTTCATTTCTCAGCTGGGTTGGGAGCAGCCCTGGAGAAAGAGCCCTGGGGGTGCTGGGTGCTGAGCAGCTCCCCAGGAGCCAGCAGTGCCTCCTGCAGCCCTCAGGCAGCTGTGTGCTGGGCTGCAGCCAGAGCAGGGTGGGCAGCAGGGCAGCAGAGGGGATTCTGCCCCTGGGCTCTGCTCAGACCTCACCTCCAACCCTGCCTCCAGTTCGAGAGACAGGGATCTGCTGCAGGGGGTGCAACAGAGGCTCTGAGGAAATGACCTGAACATCTCTTGTGAAGAGAGGCTGAGAGCCCTGGGGCTGTTCCGTTTGGAGAGGAGGCTGAAGGGGGAGCTGATCGCTGCCTGTATCTGGGAGGGGGGTGCCAGGATGAAGGTGCCAGGCTCCCTTGGGTGGTGCCTGGCAGTGGGACAAGGAACATGTGCTACAAGCTGGAACCCAGGAGCCTACACTTCAACATGAGGTCAGCTCCCTCCCTGCCCCTTCTCAGGGCTGGGCCGGGCCCGAGCCGGCGGTGCGGGCAGCGTCCCGGCGGTGCGGGCAGCGTCCCGCAGCTGCGGCCGGACGGGCAGCCGCCAGCGCCCCCCAGCGGCCAGGGGCGGGGCTGCGGCCAGGGGCGGGGCTGCGGCGGGGGGCGGGGCTGCGGCCGGGGGCGGGGCTGCGGCGGGGGGCGGGGCTGCGGCCAGGGGCGGGGCTGCGGCGGGGGGCGGAGCGAGAGCGGCGCCGCCCCAAGATGGCGGAGTACGTGCAGGTGCTGCGGCGAGCGCTGAAGCACCTGGGCGGGCACGGCGGCGTCCGCGGCGCCGTGTTGCAGCTGCTGAGGTAACGAGGAGCCGGCCGCGCCCGCAGCGTCCGGCGGGACCGCTCCCCGCGCCCTTCCCGCCGCCCCGCGGGGTCACCTTGAGCGGGGCATGGCCGCCCGGGCGGGCCGCGGCCGCCCTGCTCCGCGCCGAGCTGGGGCTGGTGTGGGTAGGGGGACGGGGCGGGGGAGCCGCCGCTCGCCGCAGCCCGGCCCGCTCCCGGGCCGTGCCTCAGGCCGAGCGGGAGCGGTGCGGGGCCAGGCGTGAAGGGGAGGCCGCTGCGGGCAGCCCGTGGCGGGCCGGTGCCGCTCGGCGCCCCGGGCCGCAGGCAGCAGCGGGCGCTGGGGCGGGCGCTGGGGCGGGCACAGCGTTCCCCTGGCAGGCTCCGGACGCTGTTTTCCTTCAGGCACCGTAGGTCCCCCGGTGCTGAGCTGTCAGCATCGCTCGGGCAGGTTTTCCCAGGGTCCAGGCTCGGTCCTTCCGAGGTGCTGCAGCCGCCTCCCGTCCTCCTGCCGGTCGCCGTCGTGCTGGCCCCGCCGGCTGTCCCCTCTCCATCGCCTCAGCTCGCTGGCAGCCTCCGTGGACTGCCTGCTGTGCAGACCTGAAAGCCGCGCTTGTGCCGGAATCCAGGGGTGGAAGTAGACTCTGACACTTCAAACCCTGCGTCTGGCTCTGTGGCAGCAGTGTCACCACTGGCCTGTGCCCAGCTTTGGGTTCCTCTGGCCGCAGAGGCATTTCCTGCAGAGCTCCTTGCAGCCACTCGTTGTGGGCACGGCTGGGGACTTTGCTCCCCAAGCACAGAACCTCATCCGCATGACATTTGCTCCCTTTTTTCCCAGCACGCCTCTCCTGTGCCTTGCGAGGAGCGTTTTGCGTTGTGGTGCTGCCCGACTGAAGCTCCTCCCAGCCAGGAGGAGCTGCACATTCCCTGGTGTGCTCTTTTTGTTCGGGTCCTCGATGCCTTAAACCCTTGGAGAGTAAAGTTTCGCTGTGTGAGGCTGCTCGGGATGAATGTCAGCAGAAGGGAAAGGTGCAGGTGTGGGGGTGAAAGAGCTCTTCAGTCGCTGTAAGGTGTTGTATCAGAATGCAGCTCCTGGGCTCAGCTGAGCTGTTGATGGGCACAGGGGTGTGAGAGCATGCTCTGTGCTTGGAGTGCTGTGCACCTTACCTGGGGCAGTGCCAGCCTCCAGGGGTGGCAGGCTCAATGTCTGCATCTTTCAGAGTTTCACACAAGCTAGAGATGGACAATGTGAAGAGTTTAGCCTGAACTCCAGAGGCTTAAAATGTCGCTGTTCCTCTGCTGGAGGTCAGTGCCCACACGGAGGTGTGAGCTCTCTGAAGCTGCTTCAGTGCTGACCCCTGCCCATGGCAACTCTAAATTGAAGTGGGAGCAATGAGTAGTTGAGAAGAATGGTGACACCTTCAAAGGGCCCTAACCTGCCTCTGGGCCTCTGTTCTGTGGTATTGAAGGCTTTGTGGGTGTTAAACTGTGCTGTGCAGCAGAGGTGCTTCATCTTCACTGCAAAGAGCTGCTGAAGGAGCAGTGGCTCCCCACAGCCTCTCTCTGTGGCTGCTGTTCTCCCATCAGTGGGAGCCTTGCTGACAGAAGCTGCAGGAAGTGCTGATTATGTTTGGCAATCCTCAGGCTTGGAGAGGGGTTTTGAGTAGCTTCACACATGTGTCTTTAGGAGGTTTTCTTACAGGTTTTTAACAGCCCCTAAGAAACAGCTTGCCCAGGGGGGCTGTGGCTGTCCCCTCCCTGGAGGTGTCCAAGGCCAGGCTGGATGAGGCCCTGAGCAGCCTGGGCTGGTGGGAGGGGTCCCTGCCATGGCAGGGGGGCGG
This sequence comes from Dryobates pubescens, assembly GCF_014839835.1. Lineage (NCBI taxonomy): Eukaryota > Metazoa > Chordata > Aves > Piciformes > Picidae > Dryobates > Dryobates pubescens. Next base: position 708,688 of record NC_071626.1, read on the forward strand.
CACTGGATGATTTCTAAGGTCCCTCCCAACCCAAGCCATTCTGTGGATCTCTGAGGCCTCTGTCCCAGCTTCCCTGTAAGAGCAGTGTTGTCTTGGAACCCCCAGGGTGAATGATCTGAAGACTGGCACGCTGGTAGGAACTGACAAGTATGGCAACAGGTACTACGAAGACAAGAGAAACTTCTTTGGTAAGTGTGCTGCTGTGAGCACCTCCTGGCTGCCCAGCATGGGGGCTGCCTGCCTGGCTTGGACAGGGGGCTCAGGGAGCTGCTTTCACATCTTCTGAGACCTCACCTGCAGGGCTGTGTCCAGCTCTGGGGCCCCCAACACGACAGAGACAGGCCTGATGGAGTGGGTCCAGAGGAGGCTACCAGGATGGTCAGAGGGCTGCAGAACCTCCCCTGTGGGGACAGGCTGGGGACAGGCTGTTCAGCCTGGAGAAGAGAAGGCTCCAGGGAGACCTCAGAGCTGCATTTCAGTATCTGAAGGGGCTGTGGGGATAGGCCCAGGGGCAGTGGTTTGGAACTGGAGCAGGGCAGAGTTAGGTTGGACATCAGGAGGAAGCTCTGCACGGGCAGGGTGGTGATTATCTTATCAGCTTCTGTTTGCTGTTACTTACCCAGGAGCTGATGTTGGTGTCCCTGGGAAAGCATTCAGTTCAGCCATGGAAAGTACAGTGGGAAGAGAAAGTCATGGAAAAACCCCAAACTGCCCTGACTTGACAATAAAAGCCCAGAGTGGTGCATGCCTGTAGGCAAAGCACGCTGCCTGGGGGCCTCTGACTCCTCTGCAGGGGCTGATGCAGTGTTTGTGTGCAGGCAGGCACAGATGGGTCATCTACACCGAGGAGATGAACAGCAAAAACACCTTCTGGGAGGTGGATGGAAGCATGGTGCCCCCTGAGTGGTGAGTCCTGCAGCCTGCTGGTACCAGTCTGCCTCTCTGGTGTCTTGTACAAAGCAGGAGATCAAAAACCCCCAGCCAGCCAGCTGACCAAAACTACCAACCAGCCAACCCACCCAGACCCCCAACACCCAGACCAGCCAACCCACCCAGAACCCTAACACCCAGACCAGCCAACCCACCCAGAACCCTAACACCCAGACCAGCCAACCCACCCAGACCCCCAACACCCAGACCAGCCAACCCACCCAGAACCCTAACACCCAGACCAGCCAACCCACCCAGACCAGCCAACCCACCCAGAACCCTAACACCCAGACCAGCCAACCCACCCAAACCAGCCAACCCGCCCAGACCCCCAACACCCAAACCAGCCAACCAGCCCAGACCCCCAACACCCAGACCAGCCAACCAGCCCAGAACTCTAACACCCAAACCAGCCAACCCACCCAGACCCCCAACACCCAAACCAGCCAACCCACCCAGAACCCCAACACCCAGAGCAGCCAACCCACCCAGACCCCCAACACCCAGACCAGCCAACCCACCCAGACCCCCAACACCCAGAGCAGCCAACCCACCCAGAACCCTAACACCCAGACCAACAAAACAACCAACTTGTGACACAAGATGCTTTAAAGGATGGAAATCCACTCAGGTTTCTTTCTCCACACACAGCAAATGTGAGGCATGATTTTAGAGACTGGCACAGGCTGCCCAGGGAGGCTGTGGCTGCTTCCTCCCTGGAGCTGTTCAAGGCCAGGCTGGATGAGGCCCTGAGCAGCCTGGGCTGGTGGGAGGTGTCCCTGCCCATGGCAGGGGGCTGGAACTGGATGAGCTTTGGGGTCCCTTCCAACCCAAGCCATCCTGTGGATTTCTGAGTGTCTGATCCTGCAGTGCTGTTGGCCCAGGCAGCAGTGGAAGGGGGTCTGAGGAGGTGCTTTGGGAGGCTGGTCACTGGTGTGTTTCCTTGTGCCTGTGATGCACGTTGGGTGCCATGGCTGGGATGGGTTACCCCAGCTCCTGAATTGTCTCTCTCCTGAGAGCAGTTGGGGAAGACAGGGGCAGACTCTCTGCTCAGTTTTGGTTCACAATGGTCTTCAGTGCAGTCAGTACTTTCCTCTGTCTGTCCTCACGCAGTTCCCTGAGGTCCTTCTTGAGCTGAGGGGCCCAGAACTGGACACAGCGTTCCAGCTGCAGCCTCAGCAGGGCAGATCAGGGCGGGAGGAGAACCTCTCTGGGCCTGCTCACCACAGCCCTTCTGGTCTGCCCCAGGCTGCTCTTCGTCTGTTGTGTTTGTGCCGTTTAAGTCGGCGTCCTGCAGCCTCCTTCAGAGTCACTCTGAGCTGAAGTGACCACAGACAGCGAAGGTCTGCTGGGCAGAGGCCCCTCGGGGCCGGGGCCGGTCCCCAGCCCCGCGGCGCTCCTGAGCAGCAGCGTCTGTGCCTCTGTCCCCAGGCACCGCTGGCTGCACTGCATGACAGATGAGCCTCCCACCACCCACCCTCCCGTGGCTCGGAAGTTCATCTGGGAGAGGCACCAGTTCAACCTCAGTGGCACGCCGGGGCAGTACGTGCCCTACTCCACCACCCGCAGGAAGGTACAGGAGTGGGTCCCGCCCGCGGCGGCCCCCAAGTGAGGGAGCAGGGGCTGCCCCCGGCCGGCCTGCTGCCCCCAGGCCGGCCTGCTGCCCCCAGCCGGCCTGCTGCCCCCGGCGTGCCGCCCCCGGTGTGCCTGCCGCCCCCTGGCCGGCCTGCTGCCCCCCGGTGTGCCTGCCGCCCCCGGCCGGCCTGCTGCCCCTGGCGTGCCTGCCGCCCCCGGCCGGCCTGCCGCCCCCAGCCGGCCTGCCGCCCCCGGCCGGCCTGCCGCCCCCGGCGTGCCTGCTGCCCCGGGCCGGCCTGCCGCTGCACCTCGCTGCGCCTCCGCCACACCGCTGGCCAGACAAATAAAACCTCCTCTGACAGCTCTGCTGCAGTCTGTTGGCATGGGGAAAGCCTGGGGAAGGGGTAGAGGACAGTCCGTGGCAAGCCTTCATCTCACGGGGGTCCGGGGCTGTGGCCGTGCTGGCAGCGGCTCTGGCCCCACAGCAGCAGCATTCCCCTGGCAGTCGCTTCCAGGTTTGTACTCTTCAGTGCAAAGGGAGATCTGAAGGCCTGGGGCTGGCAGGAATCTGCCCCACCCCTCCTCACCCTCCTGCTGCTCTCACCCTGGGGCTTGCATGCCTGCTGCATGCTTGGTTCCCCTCCTGCTGCTCTCACCCTGGGGCTTGCATGCCTGCTGCATGCTTGGTTCCCCTCCTGCTGCTCTCACCCTGGGGCTTGCATGCCTGCTGCATGCTTGGTTCCCACTCCTGCTCTCACCCTGGGGCTTGCATGCCTGCTGCATGCTTGGTTCCCCTCCTCCTGCTCTCACCCTGGGGCTTGCATGGCTGCCTCATGCTTGGTTCCCACTCCTGCTCTCACCCTGGGGCTTGCATGGCTGCTGCATGCTTGGTTCCCCCTCCTGCTCTCACCCTGGGGCTTGCATGGCTGCTGCATGCTTGGTTCCCACTCCTGCTCTCACCCTGGGGCTTGCATGCCTGCTGCATGCTTGGTTCCCCCTCCTGCTCTGCCTGTGCAGTGCTTCAGCCCTGTCTTAAGTTCCCTTCCCCAGCAGCTCAGCTGCAGGCTGCTGCACTCAGCACTCTCCTGCAGCTCATTGTTAGAACCAGGAGGGGGTTCAGCGTGTCCTGTGCTTGCTCTTGCCTGGCTGGAAGACAAAATTCCCTCCCTAATAGCCACCCCGGTGGCTGGCTCTGTGCTGGCTTCTTTCCCTTCTCATCCCCACCTGAGAGGGTCACTTAACCCCCAGCTGCTTCCTTATTGACTCAATTGCCACATTAATTCATTTATTAAAGGTGGTTATTTTTAGCTCTGAACTAGTTCCAGCCTTTCAGTGCTAAGCAGCAGCACTTGCTGAGCTCTCCCAACCTCCTCTACAAAGGATGATGTTTCATTTACTTCAAGTCAACAATAGCTTCAGAGCAGTATGAGCCATGCTGAGCAGTGCACATGCAAAGGGCTCCTCCAACCTTTCCCTCTCCAGAGATGATTTGATCTGACCTTAACGATCGAGCTTGCCCCGGTGCCGCTGAGCAGCTTCATTAACACTCATCTGTACATGCCCCGTGGGCACAGAGGTAGGCAGAGCAATTAACCCGTTTGGCTCCGGCCTCTGCTGCTTCCTAATGCCTTTTCTGCCTGCTTCATTCCTCCCCCTTCATTGCCCTGTGGGTCTGGGGGGTTGCAGTCACTCTTCCTACACCTCCCTTCAAGCTGTGTGCACCGGGGGTGTCCACAAGCAGGTACTGGAGGAGGGGGATGGGAAAGAGGCAGCCTTTAAATGGCACTTCAGGGTCCTCACACAGATCCCACAGTGGCAGCGTGGCAGGGGCAGGCCTGTCTCAGTGGAAAGCAGCAGAGCAGGGCATGCCAGCAGGCATGTGCCCAGCAGGAATCTCCTCCCAGGGGGCTGCTGAGCTTTGAACACCTCCCTGCCGGTGCCAAGCAGAGCAGGAGCCCACAGAGCAAGGCTAATGCTGGCCCTTGCTTCCCACCAGCTTCAGCGTGGGGTGCAGGAGGAGCTCTGTGCCCTGTGGGCCAGCCCAGCTGGCAGCAGCAGCACCACCAGGCTGGGACCATGCTCAGCCTGCAGAGGATCCCAGAGCCCCTGGAGACTGCCCCTTGCTGAGGAGGTAAAAGCACCTGCTGACCGTGTCCTCGTGTGTCTGTGTCACTGGCGCCCACACCACGACACCTCCCCTGCCTGCTGGCTGAGGAGAAGGCTGTGGATGCCGACCTGGACTTCAGTGAGGTTGAAAGCTGCCATTTCAAAGCAGAGCTCCCTGCTGGCTGGTCAGAACCACGAATCACTTCATTCAGAGCAGGCTGTCCTGCACAACAAACCTGCTAGGGCAGAGGAGACTGGCTGTGCTGCTGCAGCCCAAAGCCCGTGTGAGTGCGTGCCTCTTTGCCTGGGGTGTGAGTTCTCTCCTCCCAGGGACCACTCTCCTCTTCCCTCTGCTACATCTGTTGATATATTCACTCCAGGGCAAGGGTTTGCAGGTTGTTTCGTATCCTTCATAGCCCAGAGGGTGTTTAGCTGCTGGGACAGCAAGGCATCCACACAGCCTGCCTCCAACAGCTGAGGCCTCGTGGTGCAGCGTTCAGGCAGAGGCCTATTAATGGTTTGGGGGTTGAGTGTCACCACCTGTAGAAGCTCAGTGATGCAGACCCAAATCCAGCCATGGCTGTCCCTGTGCTGCTGCCCTGGTGGCCTGCAGCACCACAGGGCCCCAGGAGCAAGACAGCTGGGGCATGCTTTGAGCTGAGGCAGCTGTGTTGGAAGAGAAAACCACAGAATGGGTTGGGTTGGAAGGGACCCCAAAGCTCAGCCAGCTCCAGTCCCCTGCCATGGGCAGGGACCCCTCCCACCAGCCCAGGCTGCTCAGGGCCTCATCCAGCCTGGCCTTGAACCCCTCCAGGCAGGAGGCAGCCACAGCCTCCCTGGGCAGCCTGTGGCCAGAGCCTCCCCACCCTCCCTGGAAAGAATCTCTTCCTCATCTCCAGTGCCAGTCTCCCCTCTCCCAGCTTCAGACCATTGTCCCTGTTCCTGGCACTCCCAGCCCTTGTCACAAGTTCCTCCCCAGCTCTCCTGCAGCCCCTTCAGGTGCTGGAAGGCTGCTCCAAGGTCACCCCAGGGTCTCCTCCTGTCCAGGCTGAACAACATTATAATGAAGTGCCACAAATCCAAACACTTCTCTCATTTGAAAGGGTGTGAGGAGTACCTGGATCCTTTCCCTGGCCTCAGCAAAACCTTCCTTCACTAACTCAGTAGCAGCTGTGAGAGCTGAAGCCCAGGGCTCAGACAGAGCTGAGCTGAAGGCCACGGGGGGCAGGGCAGGATCTGACAGCGTCTGCAAGAGCTCAGGCTGAGGGGGCTCACCCCTGTGAGCCTTTTGCACTTAGCTAGCAGGTGGGACCTGGCTCTCCTTCAGCTCCTGCCATTTAATTTGCATTCCCTCCTGGGGCATCTGGCTGCATTTTCCTGGAGAAGGTTTTTCAAGCTGGGAGCCTCTGTCCTGCCCTGCTGGCAGTACCAACAGGTAATGGTAGTCTGATATTGCCAGCTTCAACTTGTTTCTAGTAGCTGAAGGACCTCTGCTGTGGGGCCAGGCTGGGAGAGCTGGGGCTGTGCAGCCTGGAGAAGAGAAGGCTCCAGGGAGACCTCAGAGCAGCCTGCCAGTGCCTGAAGGGCTCCAGGAGAGCTGAAGAGAGGCTGTTTAGAAGGGCTTGGGGAGAGAGGACAAGGGAGAATGGTTTTAAACCAGAGCAGGGTAGATTTAGGTTGGACATGAGGAAGAAGTTCTTTGCAGTGAGGGTGGTGAGACACTGCCCAGAGAAGCTGTGGACATCTCCTCCTTGGAAGTGTTTCAGACCAGGCTGGATGAGGCTGTGAGCAGCCTGGGCTGGTGGGAGGTGTCCCTGCCCAGGGGGTGGGCACTGGAAGCCAATCCATTGTGTGACCATGCCAGTGCTAACCAGGAGCTGGAGGGAATCTGTGGCACTGTCTTGTCCTCCTTTCTGTCGCTCCCTTTCTGACCTTCCCCTGTGCCTCAGCTAAAATAAGAAACACCAACTGCAATGCCACAGCCTCCTCAAGAGGTTAATGCAGGCCTGATGCGAGGGACATGGGCACCTTCCTACACACACGTTGTGCAGGCAGGACTTGTGCTTAGCACCCCAGCTGCCTGAGCCTTTAACTGTCTCTGTGTAGTTAATTAGCTCTGCTACACATCCAGTCCGCAGGGGACCTGTTCTCACCTCCAGCCTTGCCTGGAACTCCTCTTCCTTTGTTCCCCCAAAGCCATGCCCCAGGGGGTGAGGAAAGCCCCAGCCCGGGGGGTGCAGGAATGTGCTCCCTGCGTTTGAGCGCAGCCTGTAAGGGCACCGAGCAGCTTTCCTCTGGCTGTGCTGAGCTGCTCCACTGCTGCTGGGAGCCTCATGCTGGTGAGAGCACTGCCACCACAGCTGCTGGGGTCCAGGGGCAAACTCCTTCCCTGCAGCCTGGCTCCTTCCCAGCAGCTGGTCCTGCTCTGGCAGGGCCGGTTGCAGCAGGCAGGGGCCGGCTGGAGGTGCAAACAGCTTTGCTGGCTGCCATCACCTCTGAGAGGAAAGCAGCAGAAGCTCTCCTGCAGGTGATGGCTTTGCTCCTCTTGCACCAGTCCACCAGCTGGTGTGCTCTCCCTTGGAGCTGTGTCCCTGCAGATTCCTGCACGGTTTTGACCACCTTTCCTCCTGTCCGAGGCAGCTCCCCTGCTGTGCTGCCTCCTTTCAGAGCCCAGCGCTGCAGGTCCCTGTGCTGCCTCCTGTCCAGCTCCCCTCCGCCACAGCCAAGGGGTTCTGTGCCACACCTGGCTTCAGGCATCAGACTCTGCCCTCTCCTCCCATGCTGGCAGCTGTCTGCCTCTCCCCTTCCCTCCCCAGCCCTGCAAGGTTGCCCTTCTGGCTGTTACCCCTGTGCCCATCACCCATGGGGCTGAGTGCCTGATGCAATGGCATCAATCCCATCTCCAAGCCAATTAAAGTTGGTCTCAGCTGGGATGCCTTGGGGGGGAAATAATAGGGAAGCTGCATGGTTAGGTACTAACAAATGGGAAGGAGCTGAGCAAGAGCTGCAAGGGTTCCATTCTGTCCTGCTAGCCCCAAGTGCTTGGCCATTTTCCTTTCAGAGGAGAGGCTCTCTGGTTGGCCCCCAGAGCCTGGCAAGGCCTCCCCTGGTTCTCCTCACCTGACAGACAGCTGGGACAGGGGCTGGAGGGGCAGATGGGATGGGATGGGACAGGGGCTGGAGGGGCAGATGGGATGGGACAGGGGCAGGGTGGGATGGGACAGGGGCTGGAGGGGCAGATGGGATGGGACAGGGGCTGAAGGGGCAGATGGGATGGGACAGGGGCAGGGTGGGATGGGACACGGGCTGGAGGGGCAGATGGGATGGGACAGGGGCTGGAGGGGCAGATGGGATGGGATGGGACAGGGGCTGGAGGGGCAGGGTGGGATGGGACACGGGCAGATGGGGCAGATGGGATGGGACAGGGGCTGGAGGGGCAGATGGGATGGGATGGGACAGGGGCTGGAGGGGCAGATGGGATGGGACAGGGGCTGAAGGGGCAGATGGGATGGGACAGGGGCAGGGTGGGATGGGACACGGGCAGATGGGGCAGATGGGATGGGACAGGGGCTGAAGGGGCAGATGGGATGGGACAGGGGCAGGGTGGGATGGGACACGGGCTGGAGGGGCAGATGGGGCAGATGGGATGGGGCATGGGCCGGAGGGGCAGGGGCAGAGCCAGATCACCAATCTGTGGCTGGGAGGTGCTGAGTGAGTCAGTTCCTGACCCAGCCAGCAGCTGTTCATCTGCCAAGGCACAGTGCTGACTTTTCATCAGGTTTCACAGGGTGCAGAGTGAGCCTGGGTGTGTCACAGCCCCACATCCACCGGTGCAGACCTGTCCCCTGGGATGATGATGCTGATGGTGATGAAAGGAGGCTTCTTTGGCAGGGCTCAGAAAAGCCAGCAGAGCTGGCACCTGGCAGCGCTGTCCCCTCCTGGTGTGCCTCCCTGGATGTGCTTTCCACACCCTGGGGGCTGCTGGGGGGCATTTGTCTCGGGCAAGGCACTGCACCATTTGCTGTGCTAGCACGGCACAAGTGTCCTTCCAGCCTCCTGCAGTCTCCCCAGTGCCTTCAGCATCAAGGTCAGTGCACAAGCAGGGGGATCCTTAGCCAACTCTTCTGCCATCCTGGGGTGTTTGGCATCTACCCATGCCAGGTTGGCAGCTCCCACCCCACACATTGCCAGCTCCTGGCAATCCAAGCACAAATTGTCTCCCACTGATAGGCATTGCAGGACTCCTGCTCTTGCTCTGTTCTGTACTGGCAGCGCTTCCCCCACCCAGCTCTGAGCCCTCTGCTCTCCTGAGAGGTTTGGCTCTTCAGGAACTTCTGTGTGGACCTCAGCCTCACAGCTGGCATGGAGACCTCCTCAGCAGGAGCTGCCTGGCCTCTGGAGGAGGTGGTGAGCAGGTAATTGCTGGCACACCTCCTTTTTGCTCTCAGGGCAGCCTGAGGAGTGGGGAATCTGCCCTCCCCGGGGTGCAGCAGGGCTGGTGACAGCTGTGGGACAGAAGAGGCCAGGCAGCAGCAGCTCCGAGGGCTGCTCCTCCTTTCAGCTGGTGCTAACCCAACTGCCCACAAGCCAGTGCAGGCTCTCAGTGCTTTATGGCTCTCTCTGAGAAGTGATTTTCTCTGGGCAGGGATAGTCAGGGCAGGGCTTGGAAAGGAGAGGTGGAAACTCCTCTGGTGCCTGCTGTCCTGTATTATCCCCATTGCTATGGCCTCAGGAGCTGTGCTGGGGCTGAGTTCCATGGCCATCAGGGATGCCTGCCACCCCCCTGAGCAGCATCAGTTTAAAAGCATGCAGCTCAATGGGGAACTAGAGAGGAACTGAAAGAAGCCAAGAAACTCCCCCTGAGGAAGCTCCTTGGAGCCTGCTCCCTGTGACCCTCCAGGGGAGGTTGGGTTGCCTTTAACAAGAGCAGAGTTTCCTGAGCCTTAAAGGGAGGTTGCTTTGCTGGAAGCCTCTTCAGGCCCAAGGGACTCCAGTGCTGTGTTGGCATCCCAGATGTCAGCCTGGGAGTTAATGTTTTCCATGGCTCTAATCAAGGGCAGGCAAACTGAGCTGCCCCTCTGAGCTGCCTGCTGAAGATCCCTTTCCAGCCTGTCAGGAGATCCTGACAGCTTTGTGAACTGCTGTGTTCTCAAGTCCTTGCTGCTGTCAGAAACAGGTCAGGGCCATGGAAGAGGCCCATGGATGGTGCTGTGTGTGCCCCAAGTTATGCCAAGGTGTAGCTCTGTGTGGATGTGCACACCTGCTGAGAGCCATGTCCTGCAAGCAGAGAGGGTCTGCTCCTCAGAGCACCCTTCCTGTGGGGAAGGTGCTGGTAGTGGATTAGGAAGGAGCACAGGGAAGGAACAATTCTAAAGGGCATCTGCTCTGCAGAGGTGGTGGAAAGCAATGCTGACAGAGACACAAATCCTCCCAGGGCAGTCCAGCCCTGTGTGGTCCAAGAGCAAGGAATAATCTCCACATGTAGTAAGCTTTAAGTACTTTAAGCAAGTGCTTAAGGGACTCCAGGATGGCATTAAAGGCTTTCTGAGGCCAGGATGATACCTGAGCCTTTAAACAAGGAATGCAGAACTGAAGGCAGAGCTCAGCTGGGCAGGGGATGTGCAGCCCAAGCAGCCTTCTGGAGCTCTCAAATGTCAGCTCAGAGCTGCAGCAGCATCTCCTGGATGTGCCAGCGTCAGCCCCTGAGCCCAGCAGCTCTGGGAAGGCAGCAGCTGAGGGCAGGATTACCTCAGCTGCAGGGAGGTGAAGCCAAAGGCAGAGGCAGTTTTGCATCACTGGGAGGATTTGCTGGCTTGAGCCAGGCTGGCACTGCTGACGTGGCTGCAGCTACAGCTGGGGTGCTGAGCTCAGGGAAGGGACACTGAGATGTTCTCCTGGGTTAGCAGCAGAGCCATGGAAAGGTTGGAGGGAGATTCAGATTGGCTGTGAGGAAGAAGTTGTTGGCCATGAGGGTGGTGAGAGCCTGGCACAGGCTGTCCAGGGAGGCGGTGGAAGCCTCATGCCTGGAGGTGTTTGCAGCCAGGCTGGAGGTGGCTGTGAGCAACCTGCTGCAGTGTGAGGTGTCCCTGGCCATGGCAGGGGGTTGGGACTGGCTGAGCCTTGGGGTCCCTTCCAACCCTGGCAGTTCAGTGATCCCATAGCTGCTAGCTGAGTTTGTTCCTGCAGCCACACCATGGGTTCCCTCTCATTCTGCTCTCTGCTACCTCACTGCAGTATTTTGTTCCTTTCAATAGGCTTTTTTCACTCCTTGAGCTTGCTCATGTGCTTCAAAACATGAGCTCCTGTGCTTTGCTGGGTCTGTCTCTGCTGGGTACTGGCTCTGGGGCCACCAAGATGGGCAGAGGTTGGAGCACCTCTCCTGTGAAGACAAGCAGAGAGTTGGGGCTGTTCAGCCTGGAGAAGAGAAGGCTCCAAGGAGACCTCAGAGTTGCCTTTCAATATCTGCAGGGGAGCTGCAGGCAGCTGGGGAGGGACTGCTCAGAAGGGGCTGTGGGGATAGGCCCAGGGGCAATGGTGTGGAACTGGAGCAGGGCAGAGTTAGGTTGGACATCAGGAGGAAGCTCTGCAGAGGGAGGCTGGGGAGACACTGGCACAGGCTGCCCAGGGAGGGGGCTGAGGCTCCATCCCTGCAGACATCCAAGCTCAGCCTGGCTGTCTCCCTGGGCAGCCTGCTCCAGCTGGAGCTGTTCCTGCTGCCTGCAGGGGTCGGACAAGAGGCCCTTGGAGGCTCCCTTCCAGGCCAGGGGATGCTGTGACTCTGTGATGCCATCAGTGTCATCATTTTGATCTCATGACTGGGGGATGACGTTGCAGTGGTGACACAGAGTGCTGTGTGGTTGCTGCTGCTCCCTGGCTGGTCTTTCCTGGGCAAAATTAGCTTAGTACCAACTCTCCTGACCTCCAGCTGAGTTCTAAGATCTGTCTGGCTGTCTGTCTATCTAAGCATCTGGCTGGCTGGCTGGCTGGCTCTCTACCTCCCTACCTATCTATATCTGTTGCTCAAGATCCATCCAAAGGCCACCCCCACAGCCAGTTGTTAGGCTGCAATCTTTCCATGCCTGTTTCTCTGGCAGGACTGCAGGTCTCTCTGAGGTGTGATGCTGGCTCAGCAACACCAATGACTTTCATCTTGCATTAGCTCAGGTGAAAGCACTCCTGTGCAAAACTGCCCTGAAGCAGCCCATGGAAACAGAGGGGGAAAGGCAGTGCCAAAACCTCTGCTGGCCTGGAGCAGCTGGTTGGTGGCTGCTAGGAAGTTTGCTACCTCAGCTGCCTCAAGCAGGCAGGAGGGTGAGCAAGCAGTAAAGCATTGCCAGGGGGCCCAGCTGGCAGGGGGTGACACAGCTTTAATGAGCAGCATGTTTACAGGGCACACTTCCTACCCAGCCTGGCCACTGGTGGCACTCAGGCCACAGATGTCACAGGTTGAGAAGCAGGAGGTGCCAGAGGGCTGCCTGTGCCAGGGGAGCTGGAGGATAATTTCTGCTGATGGATGGTTGCTGTTCAGGCCTCCATCATTAGCTGAGGCAGCCTGCCTGGCACTGCTGGGGCTGCTCTGCTCTCCCTGCTGCTGGCTGCTGGCCATTTGCTCTGAGCTCAGAGGTGAGTGAACACAAGCATATGTTTTCAGATGGCTGATTTGCTCTGGGAGGACTAAGGAATGCAGGAGGCATCTGTTAGGGAGATGTCAGGAGTCCTTTGGTGCAGAAGCTGGGAAGAGCATAACAGAACATGTCTTTCATTTGGGTCCTTAGTCCAACAAGGTTCAGATTCCCTGTGAGAATGAGGTACAGCTGGACCAGAATGTAAAGCCAGGGTGGCCAGAGAAGGGCAGCACGGCTGGGGAAGGGTCTGGAGAACAGGGCTGGGGAGGAGGAGCTGGAGGTGTTCAGCCTGGAGCAGAGGAGGCTGAGGGAGACCTCACTGCTCTCTGCAGCTCCCTGAGAGGAGGCTGCAGTGGGTGGGGGTTGGGCTCTGCTCCCCAGCCTCAGGTGAAGCAGTTCTGTGATGCTACCTTCTGAGCTGCTGCAATTTAGCTGCCACAGTCAGGATCATTAAGGAGCACTTCACGTTCTTGCTTTTCAGACAGTTACTCACTGGGCTCTGCTGCTCCTACTGATTTGCCTAACAATTTCACACAGACACAGCCAAACCTTGCTGTGATTTCTGTGCAGCTTAGCATTGAAGGCAACCCAAAGGTCAGAGCACCAAGACATTATGCTGCCAGTGCTGCCTGTGGCAGAGGAAAAGCTTCTCATGCTGGGAGTGAGTTTAGGAGCTTGCTAGATCCTGGAGCATCTCAAGGCACTACAACATTGCCATATTTTAACTGCAAACTTCATAGACTGTGCTTTCCTCTGCCTGCAGAGAAGGACTGAGAATCATGGAATTGTTTGGGTTGGAAAAGCTCTCTGAGATCATTCAGTCCAAGCAGCAACCCAACCCCACCATGGCCACCAAACCACAGCCCCAGCTGCCATGGCCACAGGGCTCTGGAACCCCTCCAGGGCTGGGGACTCTCCCTGACCACTCTTGCAGCAAAGACATTTTTCCTCCTCTCCAACCTAAGCCTCCCCTGGCACAATTTCAGGCCATTTCCTCTTGTTCCATCACCTGATGCTAGGGAGCAGAGCCCAACCTCACTGCAGCCTCCTTTCAGGGAGCAGTGGAGAGCAGCAAGGTCTCCCTCAGCCTCCTCTGCTCCACACTAAAGAAGAGAGACAATTCTATGATTCCAAACCTTCATGACTGATAACTCTGTACCTAGAGCCTGCAGACTCATTCCAAGGCACACATCTGGCAGCACCCTGACTGCATGAGAGACACTGAGGTGTGACCATGTCTGGGTCCATCACAGCTCTCCTGCTGTGACTCTCACTGCTGAGTCAGGTCCAGCTGATCCCCAGCAGCAGTTCTCCCCTTAGCTCTGAAATTCAGTCATTTATGGCACTGTGGCTTCCTGATCAGCACTTCAAGGGTGGGGGTCAGGAGGACAGCAGCAGTGGTGCCCAGTGACAGGACCATGGGCACAAACCTGAGCATCAGAAGCTCCTTCTAAACATGAGGAGGAGGAACTTCTTTAACTGAAGGCTGCTGGAGCCCCGGAGCAGGCTGCCCAGAGAGGTTGTGGAGTCTCCTTTCCAGACCTAGCTGGATGTGCTCTGTGCCCTGCCCTGGGTGATGCTGCTCTGGCAGAGGGCTCAGCCTGGCTGAGCTGCAGAGGTCCCTCCCAAGCCCTCCCATTCTGTGTCACCTCCTGTGAGACCCACAAGGCAGAGGTGATTCCTCTACGTGCAGAGCAGAGCCAGGATGCCGCTGCTGTTTGGGTTTGCATTTGTGCACACAGTGAGACTCTGTTTACTGTGGGACAGATGAGCAGGGAGCCACCTTCCCTTCTGCCTCTGAGCTGAGAACTGACAGCTCCTGCAGGAGAGAGACAGCTTGTGACAGGGCTACAGAGCCCAGGAGTGGGGAGGCTCTGCTCTCATTCATTCCCATGCCTAGGCAGGAGTGCAGATTGACAGCTCAGTCACTCATTAATGAAGGCTTTGCTGGGTTCCCATTCACAAAGCTGTTAGTCAAATGCTAAAACATTTTAAAGAGGATTATTAATATTAGTAAAGTTTGATTAATGCTTTCCCCTCATATGACAGTGTAGAAAAATCTCTGTGAGAAAGAGAATTGTCATTAGTCTGCAGAACTGCCCCCAGACTGCTGAGCCTTTGCCTCTTTTATCTCCCTGATCCTGGGAGCTGGGGCTGTGCAGCCTGCAGAGGAGAAGGCTACAGGGGCACCTCAGAGCTGCTGGTTGGGCCTTGGGCAGCTGAATGTAGCCGAGAGGTGTCCCTCTAGCACCTGATGCTAGGGAGCAGAGCCCAAGCCCCACTGCAGCCTCCTCTCAGGGAGCTGTAGAGGTCTCCCTCAGCCTCCTCTTCCCCCAGCTCCCTCAGCTGCTGTTGCAACTCTTCCTCTTCCCAGTTCTTGAGAGCTCTTCACAGCTCTCTCTCCCACAGCAGGAGGTGGTTAGATCCGAGCAGCTTCACAGCCATTCCTTTTCTTGGCTCCAGTGCCAAAGGGGTCAGAGCCAGCACTTTGCCTCCCTGTCTGCTCCTCTTCTCCAGGAAGGTGGCAGCCTCCCATCCCCGAGCCGCCTGCAGGCTGGTTTTGGCACGGCATGAGGCACATTTTCCCACTGCCTGCCTGTGCAAACGATTGCTCTGTGTCTTGTGGGGACTGGCTGGGCCAAGAGCAGCCACAGTCGCCTTCTTTGAGCAGAACTCCTCCTCTTCCTCCTCTTTCCCAGCCGGCTGGGTGGAGAGAGCCTCTGTTCCCATAGCAACGCCTGGCAGGAAGGAGGCTGCTGGGGGCATCTCCAGCAGGCTGCACTCAAAGGGCTGTGCTCTGCAGTGGGGCTTTCTTGTGTGCATCTGACAGAGTTCTTTGCTGAACACCAGAGGAACAAACAGAGGAACATCTTTCCGTGCCCAGAGCTGTGACCCCGGAGCCTGCCGGCGGCAGGCAGGCAGCAGAGCTTTGCCTGAGCATTGCTCTTGTAGAACAAGCACAGAGGAGCAGCCTGAGCAGGCTGCCTGCTGCCTGAGCACGCTGCAGCGGTCAGGAAGCATCAGCCCAAAGCTCAGGTGCCACTCTTTGGCAAGAGCTCTTCTCCCTGCCCTCAGCAGACAGCACAGCACTGAGCATGGCCTTCAGGGGCACTTGGCAGATGGTCTGAGGGAGAGCCTGGCAGGAGGTGTGGGGCAGCAGCAGAGTGCTGGATTTCTGCAGAAGAGGCAGGGAGGATGGGGGGCCGGGGGGGGGGGGGGGGGGGGATCTTTCCCAATAGACTTCTCTGGCAGGGGGGGTTGGACTTGATGACCATCAGAGGTCCCTTCCAACCCCTACCATCCTGGGAACACGAGGAGCTGCTGAAGGAAGACACCACTAGAGAAAGAAGTGAGGCCAAAAGCAGCTTAGGTTCTGAGTTTTGCACGTCACAGCACACAGGTTGGTCATGGAAGCCCTGCAAGTGAGGAGAGGCTGAGAGAGCTGAGTTTGTTCAGCCTGGAGAAGAGAAGGCTCAGGGAGACCTTAGCACCAGGGACCAGCACACAAAGGGTGGATGGCGACTCCCTTTGTACAAGACAAGGGGGAATGGGGACAGGTTAGTGCCAGGGAAGTTCCCACTGGACTCAAGAAGGAAATGTTCCCCCTGGGCACAGTCAGGCACTGGAATCATCTCCCAAGGGCAGTGGTGGAGTCCTCTCCAATGGGCAGCTCTAAGGCTCAGCTTGGCAGGGTGCTGGTCCAGCTCCTTGCAACTCCAGCATCACCTAGCAAGGTTGGAGCAGGTGGTCCTGGGGGTCCCTTCCCACCTGGCACTCTGTGAGTCTGTGATCATGTGGCAGCAGAGGCAATTTTGTGGCTGAAGAAGAGAGAATTAAACTCCCTTGACAGAAGGGAAAGGCAAGGAAGGTTTTTCACTTCAGGAGTTTTGGCTCATTTGTGAGATGCTGGGGAAGGAGGAGAGAGCAGAAGAAATTGGCAGTGAGCTTGAAGGGAGATGATACAAACTGGCCCTTCCTCTTTGGCTGCCATCTGTTTGTGCTTCACCCTCTCACTCAGCACAAATCCTGCTCAGGCAGCCTGGAAGGTTCCACACCATTTCTCCAGGCAGGATTCGGCTCTGGGAGGGATGCAGCTCGGCGGCACAGCACACTCGCGTCAGGAGCAGAGTGGCTTGGCCCAGGAAGAAACGATGGCACGGCAGGCAGGAAGACAGAGCTGCAAGCAGTGTGCCCACAAAGCAATGTTCCAGCCTTTGGGAATTACACATCATGTCCAGGTACACTGCAATGGCAAATGCAGGAACATTTTCCACACCTTTGCCCCGGGGCAGGGAGAGGCAAAGTGATGACATGAGGAGTAACAGAAGTCTTGGTGGTGTGGGCAAAGGCCCTCGTGGGAACACGCTGAGAAAGAGCTGCAGAGCAGCCCCGGGCAGCTGGGGACCCGGGAGGAGAAGGCAGTAAATGGCTGGCTCAAGGTTTCTGGAGGGAGGGAAGGAAGTAGAGGCAGGAAGATTTCAGAAGTTCTGTGGAAGGAAGACATCTCACACCAAAAAAATAGGAGTGCAGGGCAGAGGAAAGATAACGCAGGCATGGTCATGCTGAAAGCTTGCTGCTGCCTAGCTCTGCAAGCTTCACCTGAGCTGAGCAGCATGGGCTGGAGCTCCCACCTGCCCCACTCTGCATTCTTGCTTGGGAAGCTCTTTGAGGGCCAGCAGACTGGGATGGCTCTGTCAGAGCAAGCTTGAAGGGCTGCTCGGGATAGGGTGAGAGGGAATGGGTTTAAACTTGAGGAGGGTAGAATCAGACTGGAGAGTAGGAGGACATTCTTGGCAGTGAGGGTGGTGAGACACAGCCCAGGGAGGCTGTGGCTGCCTCCTCCCTGAAGGTGTTCAAGGCCAGGCTGGATGAGGCCCTGGGCAGCCTGGGCTGGTGGGAGGTGTCCCTGCCCATGGCAGGGGGTTGGGACTGGATGAGCTTTGAGGTCCCTTCCAACCCAACCCACTCTGGGATTCTATGACCACTTGTCAGTCATCATTTTTGTTAGAGGGGTTTCTGCAGAAGGAAGGAAGTTTGTGTACAGAGACACTGGTGGAGGGTCTGTTCCTGGAGAGCAGGGGTCAGTCCCACCAAGCCATGCACTGCCTCGTGCCCAGACTCCCTCTGGAGCTGCCTGAAATTCCTAAAGCATGGGAAGTGGAAAAGTGGGGGCATGGCCGGAAAGAAGGGACACCCCAGGTGAGTGTAAGAGTGAGAGTACTGAGGACAAACATGGGAAGAGCTTACAGCCCCAGAAGGGCAGGAGAAAGGGCGGTGCCAAGAGCCAAGGGCTGGCAAAGATCACACACCCCCTGCCCCCCAGTAGTGATGGGATGGAAGAAGGGCAACAGAAGCAATCCTGATGCCCTGAAATGGTCTTACCTCAGACAAGACAGGTCAGCAAAGTTGACTGTTTGTTGCTGGCTGGCTAGGTGGGCCTGGAATTTTATCCAGGACCCCTGCCCACCACATTGCTTGCTAGGTGTGGATCCCAAAGGTCCCAGCTGCTTTCACATGCTTGCATTTCCCAGGCAGCAGTTGATGTACTGGGCAGCAGAGCCTGCAGCAGAGAGCATTCTTGGGAACAGCACTGCCTTCAGCTGCAGTGACCACGAGAACATCACAGCAGAGCTCTAGCACAGAAACTCTGACAAGAGAAGGGCTCTTCATTTTCAGGAGCAAGGGGAGAGGCAAAATGGAGCAAGTGAACAGAAGTGTGGCTGAAGCCTGCATGGCCAGACCTGAGAGGGGAGAACTGGCTAACAACCAGCAGCATGAGATGCAAGGTGCCAGCAGGAGCCCAGCAAATCTGAGCCCAGTAACTGCCACCAGCAAGGTTAGCCACAACCAACACCAGGCAAGCTGCTCCTGCAGGCTGCACTCCAGGGACCCCTCTCCATCTGAGCCCCTTGTTGCTGAGCAGTGCCTCACAGCAGCAGGTCAGAGGCAGCAGCAGCTGACTCTGTCCGTGCAGCACCTCAAATGTGATGGCCAAGTTCTGTGCTGTGACCAGCCGCTCCCTGGTCTCCATGGCAGAAGGTTATGAGCCTGCCAGCTAACATTCAGTTGATTCAGCTCCTGTCACACTAATGCCAAGGGTAAACGTGCTGAGGGTTAGCTCTGCCCTGGTGAGGCCTCATCTGGAGCACTGAGTGCAGTCCTGGGCTCCCAGTGTAGGAGAGACAGAGCACTGCTTGCTGGAGGGGGTCCAGCAGAGACCAGGAGGAGGGTTAAGGGAATGCAAAAACTCTCTTAGGGGAGAGCCCTGGGGCTCCTTAGCCTGGAGCAGAGAAGGCCGAGAGAGAAACTGATCAATGTTTACAAACACCTGAAGGGGGTTGCCAAGAAGGGGCCAGGCTCTTTTCACTGGTGCCCGGTGACAGGATGAGGGCAGGAGACAAACCAGAACAGAGAAAGTTCTGCCTCAGCATGAGGAGAAACTGGTGTGGGGCTGCTGGAGGCCTGGAGCAGGCTGCCCAGAGAGGCTGTGGAGTCTCCTGCTCCGGAGACTTTCCAACCCCACCTGGCTGTGCTGCTGTGTGCCCTGCCCTGGGTGATGCTGCTCTGGCAGGGGGTTGGGCTGGGTGATCTCCAGAGGTGCCTTCCAACCCCTACTGCTCTGTGATTCTGTGTGATTCTAACTTCTTTGCCTGCCTTTTACTTTCTGCCTGGCTTGCTGGACATGAGCTTATGGTTGCTGTACGCTCACAGGGCTTGAGCTTCACGAAAAGTGGCTTGAGAACACTCCAGGAGAGGAGGAGGGCTTGAAATAAAGGATTGCCCTGAGATAAGCAGGGAAATGTGCGGTCCTGTCCTCGGCCTGCTCCACGGCGCGGGTGTGGCTGCTGGGCAGGCAGGAGGGGTGTGCGGATGTGCCACACCAAGCAGCACTTCAGCCCCTGGACAGCAGGAGCCCTGAGCGCTGGCATTCAGCACCGATGCAGACAGTGAGTTATAATTAGCACTAAATACCTTTCAGAGCTGGGTTCTATTTTAGCTTGAGAACAGCTTGTAGCTCTGAAGGTGTACTACAGCTTGCAGGGGGAAAAGTAAATTGCTCCTGGAGCAGGTGTAATTTGCTGTGGGTGAGACTCGATTCATTTTCACGCCGAATCACAGCGAATTGGTAGGGGTTGGAAGGGAGCGCTGGAGATCACCGGGTCCAACGCCCCTGCTAAAGCAGCATCACCTGGAAACCGGAGCGCGATGACCACCTGCCGAGGGTTTAAACAGCGCAGCAGCGCGGTCCGAGCCGCTTCCCACAGCGTCTCCCTCCTTCCCTCCCTGCCAGTAGCTGGTCCGCCCTTCAGCCGGGGCGCGGGGGGCTGCAGCGGGGAGATAGCTCCGCACCCCGCTTTGTCTGCGGGGGGTCACCGGCCGGAGCCCAGCGCCTGGCCGAGGCCACCCCTTCCGCCCCGGTGCAGGCGAGAGCGGGGAGGGGGCTGCGTGCGGGGGCCGAGCGGCGGGGGCTGGGCCCGGCCCCCCTCGCGTCCGCGCTGCCTCGTGGCGGGCGGCAGCCGTCCCCCCGCCGCTCAGTGTGGGCAGGCGAGCGGCGCGCACGGAGAGCGGCCGCGCCCGCGGGCTCTGGGCACCGAGCCGCCGGGCCGGGCCGTGCCGTGCCGTGCACCCCGGGGCGGCCCCCGCAGCCGCGCTGCCCCCCTGTATGGCTGTGCCGTGAGAGGCGGGGAGCCCCCGGCACTGTCTGCCCAGCATGCTGCGGAAGGTAAGGACCCCGGCGGGGGCAGGAGCGCGGAGCCGCCGCCGAGACCCGGGTGCCGCGACCGGGAGCCCAGGCGGGAAGAGCGGGAGGGGCGGCTGGCGGCGTGTCGGCCGGGGCCCCGCCAGAGGGCGCCGCGGCGGCGGGAGGGGTCCCCGAGGCGGGAGGGCAGCGCCGGGCAGGGCGGCCAGAGGCCGCCGGCGGCGGCGCCTTGCGGCCGGGCGGGCTCCGGGCGCTGTCCATGGTGCGGCCGTGGCGGCGACTGCGAGCGGGGCGAGCCCGGGCAAACTTTGCCGTCCGCGGCCGGCGGCTCCCCGGGCGGGCCGCTTCGCCGCTGGAGCCGCCGTGGATGCCTTTCGGTCCGGGCAGCGCGGGGAGAGGAGGAACCGGGGTGCGGGGCGGTCCCCGCAGGCCGCCGCCAGCACGGCCGCGGAGTGAGAGCCGAGCGGCCGGAGCCGCCCGGGGCTGCCGGTGCGAGCTGCGCAGCGGCCGTGGAGAGCGAGCAGCGGTCCGCGTCTCGTCTCCGCTGCCCGCCGCTCCGTCGTGCCCAGCACGGCGGCAGGCGGTTCCTTGGCTGTGAAACCTCGGCAGGGAGAGGCTCGGGTGGATGGAGCAGCTCCTGGGCGCCTGCTCTGCGCGAAGGCGAGACCCTGCCGAGCGGGGAAGGCACAGCTGAGAGCTTCAGGAGCATCCCCGAAGGTCTGAGCCGCGGGCAGGGAGCTGCTCGGGAGCACAGACCCACGTCAGACCTGCAGCCAAAAGCTGCTCAAGTCCATGGGGGATCCTTTCCCGGACATGAGAGGGTGTGCACACAGACCTTTCAGCTCCTACCCCTGTTCTCAGCACGCCTTCCAAAAGACAAATTTTCCTTCTGGGTGGACCTGGTCTGCTTCCCATCGTTGCTGGAAGCGGGTTGTAACAGCAAAGTGCCAGCAGAGCAGGGGTGTTGTGAGAAGGAATCACCAAGTTCTCAGGCTTCCTGTCCCACCTTGCTCTCATTCCGTGCTCCCTTCCCAAGTGTTGCTGTTACACCTGCACTAGCCTAAGTGGGCAGCAGCTCAGACAGCTAAGCAGCAGTGCCTCCCCTCAAGTTTGTGACCAGAGGCATGGGGGATCTCCAGCCTCACTGTGTGGTGGGTGAGGTGGTTGGAGCCTTCAGAGCTTCTGAGACGTCCATCTGGGCTCCACCAGCTACGCCTGGTTTGGCACAGCCTGAGCCATGCACGACAAACAAGGTGCTTGAGAATTTCCCTTTGTTCTGGAGGGGAAGCCTCCACACTTAGCCAGGCTCCTAAAGCCTGCTGTCACTAATCTCTTCTCACAGAGATACTCCCAGAGCAGTATTTTGTGCTGCTAGTGCTAATTGTTATGTAGTTATGACACAGTTTGGGCAGCCTGGGTAAGAGAAAGCTGATTAATTCTGCCCTGGCACTGTGACTGATGTGGAACAAATGCCTCATCCGAACTTCCCCTTCAGCCCCACCTGCCACACTGCTTTGCTCACAAGGAGGGGGAGTGCAGAGATGGTCAGGATGTGAAACCAAGGGCTTGTTAAAGGTCAGGATGACCTTGGGGACTCTGCACACGAGGTTTTCAGGCTTGTTTCTTTTCCATACCGAATTCTGGGCTGCCCAAGGGCTGAACTGGGGCTTGAGGGTTGGTTGGTCTCCCCACAGCCTCTTCTCCAAGCGAATCAATCCCAGATCCCTCAGCTGCCCCTCACCAGCCCCGCTCTGGACCTGCTCCAGCCCCTCAGTGTCTTTCCTGTAGTGAGAGACATGGACACCTTGGCAGGTACAGGGCAGTGCTGTGCCTTGCTGTCAATTTTGTTTGAGCAGAATGAGAGTTTCACTGTCAGTGCCTGCTCTTCACAGCTTGTTGGGCAGCTTGGGATGTCCTGGGACAGTCTGGGGCCGGAGGGATGTGCTGGGACAGTCTGGGGCCAGAGGGCTGTCCTGGGACAGTCTGGGGCCGGAGGGCTGTCCTGGGACAGTCTGGGGCCGGAGGGCTGTCCTGGGACAGTCTGGGGCCGGAGGGCTGTCCTGGGACAGTCTGGGGCCGGAGGGATGTGCTGGGACAGTCTGGGGCCGGAGGGATGTGCTGGGACAGTCTGGGGCCGGAGGGATGTGCTGGGACAGTCTGGGGCTGCAGGGAGTGTGTGGCCCCACCGCTCTGCTGGGGCAGAAGTGCCTTTTTGGTTATTTTGTTCCTTGCCCTGAGATTATCTTCAGGTGCTGCACAGCACTGTGAGTCCAAGTCTGCATTCCAGCATTCAGCTAATCAGGAGATTTCCCCTTATTCAGCTCTTTCAGAGGCTCTACTATTCTGGCTGCCCTCAGGGGGTACAAAATGTGTTAGCAGTTAAATCTCTGACAACAGATAACTTAAAGCTTCAGATGGAGCTCAGCTGGCTTGCAGGTGATTGAGCTGGGTGAGACAGCTCTGCAGAAATCCTTGCCCCAGACACGGCAGGGGAAGGGTCTGAATGTGATCCCTGGCTTTGGAGAGAAACAGGAGACTTGGAGACTCCTGCTACAGCTTGGGCAGGCTGTGAGTGGGGTGGGTTTAAGGGGGGGGGGGGGGGGGGGCTGTTAGTGGATCTTTAGTGAATTTAAGTGTCTGGAGGCACTGAAGTGCCCAAAAGATTACATGAGGATTTCAGTGGGACATCCTTGGGAAGGGACATTTGACAAGGGCTTGGAGTGACAGGGTGAGGGGCAAGGGATTGAAGCTGGAACAGGGGAGATTAAGACTGGAGATGAGGAAGAAATTCTTTCCAGGGAGGCTGCTGAGCCTCTGGCACAGGCTGCCCAGGGAGGCTGTGGCTGCCTCCTGCCTGGAGGTGTTGAAGGCCAGGCTGGATGAGGCCCTGAGCAGCCTGGACTGGTGGGAGGTGTCCCTGCCCATGGCAGGGGGTTGGAGCTGGCTGAGCTTTGGGGTCCCTCCCAACCCAGCCCATGTGTGAGTATTTTTTCTTATCAGCCCTTAGAAGTTAGTGCAAAAATCAATTTCTTCAGTCTGCTGCTTCCCCATGGAGCAGAGGTAGGTTTAGAAGCTGCCCTGGGTGGCTTGTGTTTGGTCTCCATGGCCACCTCTTTCCTCTGGGAGAAGCAGCAAGTCCTGCTGGGGGGAGGATGCAGCCCCTGTGTCTGCCCAGCTGAGCAGGCAGCAGCACCAAACAGCCCAGCTGAGACTGAGCTCAGCTGCAGGGCTGGGCAGAGAGCAACCTCAGGAAGCTCAGCAAGGACAAGTGTAGGGCCCTGCAGCTGGGGAGGAATTACCCTGTGCACCAGGACAGCTCTGGGGCTGACCTGCTGGAAAGCAGCTCTGTGGGGAAGGACCTGGGAGGGCTGGGGGACAAGTCACCATGAGCCAGCAATGTGCCCTGGTGGCCAAGAGTGTTCTGGGGTACATTGAGAACTCAGAGTGTGGCCAGCAGGTTGAGGGAGGTTCTCCTTCCCCTCTGCTCTGCCCTGGTGAGGCCTCATCTGGAGCATTGTGTCCAGTTCTGGGCTCCCCAGGTCAAGAGGGCCAGGGAACTGAGGGAGGGAGTCCAACAGAGGGCCGTGGAGATGATGGGGGACTGGAGCATCTCTTTGAGCAGGAGAAGCTGAGACACCTGGAGGTTCTTTAGCCTGGAAAAGAGCAGACTGAGAGGATCCTGCAAATGCATAAAAATGTCTGAAGAGTGGAGGTGATGAGGATGGGGCTGAGCTCTCCTCAGTGGTGGCCAGTGACAGAACAAGGGGCAGTGGGTACAAACTAGAATGCCCTGGAGCAGGCTGCCCAGAGAGGTTGTGGAGTCTCCTCTGGAGCCTTTCAAAAGCCACCTGGGCATGATCCTGTGCAGCCTGGTGTGGGTGAAGCTGCTGGGAGGTTGGACTCCAGAGGTCCCAATGGGTGAACACTTCTGGTCTGTGCAGCACTTCCTGCAGCCACCAGCACTGAGCACTCGGTGCACCTCCTCTCTGCTGCCTGAGGAGCAATTTCCATCTCTAGAGGATAAGTGGCACCCACCTGTGGCTCTTGCAGTGGTGTTGCCTCCCTTGCCACGGGGCTTGTGGCTCAGAGCCTTGGGCTTTGGGTTTGGTTGAGCAGGTTTGCTGTTTGTCATGAGGCTTTTGACCTGAGGAGGGATTTTTTTAGGACTGCTTTGTTCTGGTTTTTTCCTTTCTTCTACCCTCTGTCCTGGGCACATTCCTAGCAAAGAAACTTCTCTTGTTGGAGAGTAAGTTAGGCTTCAGAAACCCCTTTGGCAGCCTTCAGCTGCGAGGTGCAGGGAGGCTGGGGCTCACCTTTTGTGCCCTGCTACGACATCTGTGCGGGCCCCGACAGATCCCCTGTGGCTTCAGCACCTGTGAAATGAGGACAGTGGCTCTTGGGCCGCTGGTTGCCTGCTCCCGAGCAGCTGCTGTGGTGTTTCATGTGTGCAGAGCCTGACCTCAGCCACCAGAAACCACTACAAAAGCAAATACTTTCTTTTCCCGTATTATTTTTGGCCAAAAAAAAGAAAATAAGGTTTTGATTAAAACAACCAAAGAACAAACCAAAGCCAAGCCCAACCCACAGCCACACAGCAAAACACCCCAGAAAAGAGGGGGCTTTCTGCTGAAAATATTGATTACTTCCCCCCTGAAATACCACCCTCTAGGTGAAATGAAAGCATGGCTGAAAGCTCTTTATTCCCAGTGGGAAATCAAAATCCTTTCCACAAGAGGAAAGTGTCTGTGGTTTTTGTTTCCTCCCAGCAGTGCTGATTCTTGCTAGTTGGGTTCAGGCATTCAGCTCTGGGCTTTTTTAGGGTCAATGAGTTAGTATTTGGCTCTGTTGGTTCTTTATTGCTCACCCAGCACAGCGTCACTCATACCCCTGCAGGCCTCCCAGGAGCTCTCCATCCTTTGCAGCCACTCTGTCACTGGTTATCTTCCCCCTACCCCTTGTTTGTGGGCAGATGAAATAAATAACCCTTTGAAATGCATTTCCCTGGTCTTGCTTTTGCTCAGGATCTGCTTTCAGGTGACACAATTCATTAGCACTCCATTAAAGGGTTTCCAAAGGGACATCCCCGCTAGGGACAAGGCTTTAGGACTGGCCTACTTGAGTTAATGAGTGCAGAGGGGTGTTGGATGATCAGCTTGCTCAGAAAGAAAGGAGGGCTTCAGCCTCTTTCTTCAGGCTTCCTTTGCATATAAAGGAATCAAGAGATCCTCTGCATTGCTTTGTGCTGCTCAGGCTCACTCGGAGTCTTTCTGAGAGTTAGGTTGCAGGGTCCTTCTCCCCTTCTTCTGGCTGGCTTCTCCCCTTCTTCTGGCTGGCTTCTCCCCTTCTTCTGGCTGGCTTCTCCCCTTCTTCTGGCTGGCTTCTCCCCTGCCCTGTCACTGAACCCAAGGCTGGTTGTGCAGACCTAGGCCAGGGGAGCTTCAGGTCAGTCATTAGGAATAACCTCTATACCAAAAGGATTCTCAAGGACTGGAAGTGGCTGAATCCCCATCCCTGGGGGTAGTTACAGACCATCGAGATATGGTGCTCAAGGAGATGGTGTAGTCGTGGCCCTGGTAGAGTTAGACAAGGGCTGGACTTGATGACCTTCCAACTGTAGTGATTCTGTTTTGTTGGGGGTTGGTTTGGCTTGTTGGGGGTTGGTTTGTGTTTGGTTAGTGGAGGTGTATTTGTTTTGTTGGGGGTTGTGCTTGGCTTGTTGGGGTTGTGTTTGTGCTTGGTTTGTTGGGGGCTGTGTTTGTGCTTGGTTTGTTGGGGTTGTGTTTGTGCTTGGTTTGTTGGGGTTGTGTTTGTGCTTGGTTTGTTGGGGGCTGTGCTTGTGCTTGGTTTGTTGGGGGCTGTGCTTGTGCTTGGTTTGTTGGGGTTGTGCTTGTGCTTGGTTTGTTGGGGTTGTGTTTGTGCTTGGCTTGTTGGGGTTGTGTTTGTGCTTGGTTTGTTGGGGGTTGTGCTTGTGCTTGGTTTGTTGGGGGTTGTGCTTGTGCTTGGTTTGTTGGGGTTGTGCTTGTGCTTGGTTTGTTGGGGTTGTGTTTGTGCTTGGTTTGTTGGGGTTGTGTTTGTGCTTGGTTTGTTGGGGGTTGTGCTTGTGCTTGGTTTGTTGGGGGTTGTGTTTGTGCTTGGTTTGTTGGGGGTTGTGTTTGTGCTTGGTTTGTTGGGGTTGTGTTTGTGCTTGGCTTGTTGGGGTTGTGTTTGTGCTTGGTTTGTTGGGGGTTGTGCTTGTGCTTGGTTTGTTGGGGTTGTGCTTGTGCTTGGCTTGTTGGGGTTGTGTTTGTGCTTGGTTTGTTGGGGGTTGTGTTTGTGCTTGGTTTGTTGGGGTTGTGTTTGTGCTTGGCTTGTTGGGGTTGTGCTTGTGCTTGGCTTGTTGGGGTTGTGCTTGTGCTTGGTTTGTTGGGGGTTGTGTTTGTGCTTGGTTTGTTGGGGTTGTGTTTGTGCTTGGTTTGTTGGGGGTTGTGCTTGTGCTTGGTTTGTTGGGGTTGTGTTTGTGCTTGGTTTGTTGGGGTTGTGCTTGTGCTTGGTTTGTTGGGGGTTGTGTTTGTGCTTGGTTTGTTGGGGTTGTGCTTGTGCTTGGTTTGTTGGGGTTGTGCTTGTGCTTGGTTTGTTGGGGTTGTGTTTGTGCTTGGTTTGTTGGGGGTTGTGTTTGTGCTTGGTTTTGGTTTTATCTAAGAGCATTTTAAAAGGTAGCCCTGCAGCTGGTGTCTGCCTTCAGATCCCAGGAAGCAGGAGTGCAGCTTTAGAGCACAGAATGTGCACCTGCCTGTGGACTTCACCCCTGCTGGGACCAGCCCCACAGACTGATATCCTGAGAGCCCAATCCTAATTCCTAGCAGTGGCAGCGAGCAGCCAAAGGCTTTTGTGCTTCTCCCCTCTGCTGCCAGGCCCAGCAGAAGCTGGGGTAACCCACGGCAAATCTGAAGCTACTTCTGTTTCACCGTGCCTCTTGCAGAAGCAGGGCACTGGCGGAGGACAAAGACTTCCCAGTGAGTAGCAATCCAGTGTAAAGCCCCAGGCAGGTTCGATGAATGCGCTCTCGGCGTGGTGCCCGGAGTAGGATGGAGGGGGAAGGGCTGGGAAGGGATGAATCAGCTCTGATGTTTTGCCAGATCCTGCCTCCTAGTTCAATATTGTCTTGTTTTCCTTGCCTGAATTTATTCCTGACAGGTGGTGACAGAATGTTTTTGTTAGAGAGAGGCAGCTCGCTTGCGAGCGTCAGCGCAGCCAGGCTGTGCCACGGCGCTGCTCAGCCTCACGCTCACCGCGGGGCCAGTTCCTTTAAACCGCTGCAGCTCCTCCCTGCTGCCTAAAGTCCCGTTTATTCTGGGCCCCATTAGCCAGCAGCACAAAGGTGAGAGCACACAAAGGCTCGCAAGTTGCATCGGGCTGGAAGGGACACTCAGAGGTCTTCTCTCCAAGCCCCTGCAGGCAGCAGGGACAGCTCCAGCTGGAGCAGGCTGCCCAGGGACACAGCCAGGCTGAGCCTGGATGTCTGCAGGGATGAAGCCTCAGCCCCCTCCCTGGGCAGCCTGTGCCAGTGTCTCACCACTCCCTCCTGGTGTCCAACCTACCTCTGCCCTGCTCCAGTTCCAAACCATTGCCCCTGGTCCTATCACTACAAGCCCTTCTGAGCAGCCCCCTGGAGCTGCTGGGGGGGTCTTGAACACATCCTCCGCTGAGGGACCTGGAGTTGTTTGGGCTGGAGAAGAGGAGGCTGAGGGCAGACCTCATTGCTCTCTACAGCTCTATGAAAGGAGGTTGGAGGGAGGTGGAGGGTGGCCTCTTCTCCCAGGGAACGAGTGATGGAGAGGAAATGGCCTCAGGTTGCACCAGGGGAGGTTTAAGATTGGATATTGGGAAGCATTCCTTCACCCAGAGGGTCACTGGGCACCAAGGAAGTGGTGGAGTCACTGGCCCTGGAGGTGTTTAAAAGATGTTTGGATGAGGAGCTTAGGGACATGGTCCAGGAGCTGTGTACAGGGAGAGGTTAGGTACACAAGAGGGCAGGAGAGGAAGTGCTCTCCTGTCAGGTTTGCCACAGAAGCTGAGGGGAAGCCCAGCAGTTTCATATGACTGTCTTAGCCCACACAGCTGGGATTGCTCTGAGAGCCTTCCTGGTAAGAGCAGGCACCAGTGTGGGCACAGAGGGCAGTGCCTCCCAGAGCGGGCACCAGTGTGGGCACAGGGGGCAGTGCCTCCTGGGCAGAGCCCTGCTCCTACCTGCGGGGCAGCAGCTGCAGGACTCTGCAGGGAGGAGCTCTCAGGTTTGGGATCTGCAGCTGAGCTTCCTGAGGCTTTTCGTGCTGCTGGGGCTTTAGGTAGAGCTTGTTTAGCAATTTCAGACTTCCTTCCCCAGGCCTCAGCTGGAAAAGGAGGATGGAGGGGAGGGAAGGGGACAGCACCTCCAGGCCGTGCCCGGAGCGGGGCTCGGGTGCCTGGGCAGCAGATGGGACGCCTGCCCCGGGGGGCTGAGGACGCCTGCCCCGGGGGGCTGAGGACGCCTGCCCCGGGGGGCTGAGGACGCCTGCCCCGGGGGGCTGAGGACGCCTGCCCCGGGGGGCTGAGGACGCCTGCCCCGGCTGTGGCCTCGGAACTCCAGCCTCGGGAGGAGCCGTGGCTGGGGCTTCAGGGGCTCTGCTGCCGGTTCTGCTGGGCTGGAGCATCCTAGGCTGGGCTCTGCAGGTTCCAGGCTTTGTCAACTGCTGCCTATTGTCATCCTTTTGTAGCCAAAGCCTTTTCAGCATGGTTCCACCTCCTCCCTTCTGCATTTGTTCTCTATTCCTAGCAGCTCCTTGGCAACCTGCTGCACGAGATAAAATCCCTTAGAGAATGGCTCTGACCTCTTCTGTGCTGCAGGCTACTTCCCAGGGCTTCCCCCTGCCAAGTGCTAAACTCGGAGTGGGCACCCTTGGCTGAGCCTGCCTCCCTGCAGGGGGTCTGTGCTTAAGAGCAGCACATGTGGAAGGAAGTCAACCCCTGCAGGGTAGATGGCAGTAGGAGAGATTGATTTCTTCAAGTGAAGTCTGTAAACTAATTCTAGCTGCATAGAATCACTTGTGGTTTTGGGGGGTGGGAGGATCTTCCTCTCATGAATGAGCAGCTCAGGTACAGTGAGATCCTGCTCAGTGTTATTGATCTTAACCCCCTGGGCTGTATTTCTTCGGCAGCAGTGTTCCTTTTGCAGCACTGCTGGCTCCTGCTCAGTGCTCACCCAACAGATCCAAGACTCATCTTGCATGTAGGTAGCAGAAACCTGGAGGTGCCTTGGGAGTGGCATCTTGTAAGGCAAATAGTTCAGTGCAGTGAGGAGCTAGGACACAGGTGGTGGTGTTCCCAAGCACATTCAGTTTCTGCACACTGAAATATCCGGGAAGCAGCCCCTGGGAGGCGTTGCCAGTGGCATAACCCTCCCCAGCTGTGTCCCTGCTGATGCTA
This sequence comes from Dryobates pubescens, assembly GCF_014839835.1. Classification (NCBI taxonomy): domain Eukaryota; kingdom Metazoa; phylum Chordata; class Aves; order Piciformes; family Picidae; genus Dryobates; species Dryobates pubescens. Next base: position 738,064 of record NC_071626.1, read on the forward strand.
ATGCCCACTGCAGCTCCACAGCCTGACGCTGTGGCATGGCCACAGAAAGGCTGCTTGGGTTCCTTTGCTCTCATGAGCATCGCCTGAGGATGCTCCATGATAACCTCTTTGCTTCCTGCAGGCACTCCCCTTTCTGACCTGCCTGCCACCTCTGACCCTCCTGGGATCCACCCACCAGTGCCATGTCATAGAGCCATAGAGTGGTCAGGGCTGAAAGGGACCCCAAGGCTCAGCCAGTTCCAACCCTCTGCCATGGGCAGGGACACCTCACACTGCAGCAGGTTGCTCACAGCCACCTCCAGCCTGGCTGCAAACACCTCCAGGCAGGAGGCTTCCACCACCTCCCTGGGCAACCTGTGCCAGGCTCTCACCACCCTCCTGGAGAAGAGCTTCTTCCTCACATCCAGTCTGAACCTACCCACTTCCAGTTTTGCTCCTTTCAGCCTTGCCCAGCGAGTGCTGCAGCTCTGCCTCACCTTAGCTCTGCTCCCTGTCTCCTGCTGTGTGCTGTTTGTGCAGCTCTTCCCAGCTCCCTCAGAGCTGCTCTGGTGTCCCTTCTCTGACTCCTGGTGCTGCTCTGTCTTCACCCAGTCACCAAGGTTGGAAGGGACCTCAGAGATCACCAAGTCCAACTTCCCTGCAGTCAGTGGGCTGAGGCAGCTGCCAGACACTTTCTTCCCCTTCTCCTTTTGCTGAATCCTTCTTCCCTGGGAGCCCCCCAGCCCACCATTGCCCTGTGACCAGGACTTGGTGTGCAGGTGCCCCTCAGCTCTCCTGCATTGCTGGGAGGCTTTTCAGATCAGGAGATGTGAGAGTGGCACAGTTTGCCCAGGGAGCTGGGTTAGCTTCGTGTCTCACCTGTGACCCTGTCCTCCTGAGAGCACAGCAGGGGCTGATGGCCCAGTTCTCACTACTGCTCTGTTTGGGGAGTGTCTCTGTTAGCTGCTGTGGACCTGCTGCTGCTGCCTGGGAGCCAGGCTCCTGTGGGGCTTTGGCAGTTGTGACCCTTCCTCCGGATCCAAGGAGATGAACTGAGTGCTTGGTGAGCTTTCAGTCTGCCCCTGGGCTTTGCATCTCCTGGGGGTTTGTTTCCTGTTTTAAGGGGTCTGGGCAGGTGCTAGTGATGGTGATTAGTGAGCCTGAACATGAGCCAGCAGTGTGCTGAGGTGGCCAAGAAGGCCACCAGCAGCCTGGCTTGGATCAGGAATAATGTGGCCAGCAGGAGCAGGGCAGTGATGGTGTCCCTGTGCCGGGCACTGATGAGGCTGCACCTTGAGTACTGGGCTCAGTTTTGGGCCCCTCACTGCAAGAAGGACACTGAGGGGCTGGAGCATGGCCAGAGGTGAGGTCTGGGGAGGAGCAGCTGAGGGAGCTGGGGGTGTTCAGCCTGGAGAAGGGGAGGCTGAGGGAGACCTCATTGCTCTCTGCAGCTCCCTGAGAGGAGGCTGCAGTGAGCTGAGGTTGGGCTCTGCTCCCCAGTCTCAGGTGAGAGAAGGAGAGGAAATGGCCTGAAGTTGTGCCAGGGGAGGGTGAGGTTGGATGTGAGAGAAAACTTCTTTGGTGCAAGAGTGGTCAGGGATTGGCACAGGCTGCCCAGGGGGGTGGTGGAGTCCCCAGCCCTGGAGGGGTTCCAGAGCCCTGTGGCCATGGCAGCTGGGGCTGTGGTTTGGTGTCCATGGTGGGGTTGGGTTGATGTTGGACTGGGTGAGCTCAGAGAGCTCTTCCAACCCAGACACTTCTATGATGGCTCTGTACTGTTGTGTGCTTCAGTGTCTGAGGCAGACCCATGGGAGTTACTGCATGCTGAGCTCTCTGCAGTCTGTTCCCAGTGTGTCAGAAAGGAGCCTGTGGACTGCCAGGCTGGGCTCTCCCTGTTGTCACTGCTCCAGCAGCCTGGGGATGGGTATCTGTGTGCCACATTTCTGTAGTACTCCTTTAAACTAATTGAGCTGTGTGTGATTTGCCTTCTGGACTCCCACTCCTGCTACAGACAACTGCTGAGTGTAAGTTAGAGAGGAGCTGAGCAGCCTGAGTAACACAACCAAGGCTGTGCATGCCTGGGGAGGCTGCAGGCACCCAGCCTGCTCCCAGAGCTGCAGCCCTGCCCCTCCAGGGTCTGGCCTTGCAGCAGCTTCAGATCTAAAGCTGAGTTTCCCTTTGCAATCAGCATCATGTCCCTGTCCAGGCAGCAGCATGGAAGCTGCAAAGTCGTTCTGAGCTGGACTGGGGGGGTGAGACCTCCTCAGGCAGCCCTGGCCCTGATGGCTCTGTTTAACCAGGAGCAGAACCTGGTTTGCAAGAAGTGTGTGAAGCTCAGTGCCACGAGGGAGGCACAGGGGAGGGTTTTGATGCCCAGGCACGCAGCAGCTGGCAGGGGTATTCAGCATGAGAAGCAGCAGGAATTGTGTCCTCACTGGGAGAACTCAAGGCTGGGGCAACTGGAGGGCTTCTGGACTCAAAGAGTTAATGTCAGGGATTCAGGTCAGGAGCTGCTCTCAGTACCTGGCTCAAACAGCTCTGCAAGAGCTAAATAGGTCTCAGTGCTTCTCACTGCCACTGGTAGACCTCAGTTCCCTGTTCTTTGGGACAGAACAGGAGAATTTGCTGACCTGCTTCTCAAGGAGAGGCCACTGCCCTTTGGCACAGGGTGTCTGCTGACTCACAGGTGAAACTGAGAGCTTAATTCTCTCCTGAAGTTGTGCTGTGAAGAGAAGTCCTCTTTGTGTGAGGGTTTGGAGCTCAGAATGGTTGGGAGTATTTGCCTTGCTGATGCAGAGTAAGTCTGGCTTCATTTGAATTAATTACTGCTCCTATGGTGATATTTGATATAAAGACAGTCTTGGATGCTCAGAAGAGGAGGGAAAGAGAGATTCAAACTCATCATCTGAGTCTTACTGATGGAATCTTATTAACTCTGCATGCTAATTCCTCCATCCTTCTGCTTCCCACCATTCCTGCCTTTGGGGTTCCAAATGCATGGAGGGGTTTTCAGGCAGCTCCAGCAGAAGCAAGCTCCACATGACACTGGCAGAGTGGTGGGGACCAACTTGGCACCTGGCACTGCACTCTGGAGAGCTCTGTGTCTAAGTTCTTGGCAGGAGTTAGCATCTTGGCCTGGTGGAAGTGCCAGGCAGGTTGCAGTGGATGAGGACTTCCTCACCTGGCTGTGGCTGGGCACTTGTGTTGGCTCTCCAGCTGCCCTAACCTGACTGCTCTGCGTTCTGCCAGGCTGGGCTGCAGCGTGACTTCTGCTCCCCTGGGCAGAAGGGACAGAGCACCCCAGCCAGGCAGCTGCAGGAATGGCTGCATGTGTGTGGTTGATAAGGGTGGCAGAGCCCTGGAGCAGGCTGCCCAGGGAGGCTGGGCAGTCTCCTTCTCTGCAGACTTTCCAGACCCTCCTGGATGTGTCCCTGTGTGCCCTGCCCTGGGTGTTCCTGCTCTGGCAGGGGAGCTTCAGCTTGGATATGAGGAAAAATTTCTTCTCAGCAAAGGCTTCTCAGGCACTGTCCCAGGCTGGCAGGGAGGTGGTGGAGTGCCCATCCCTGGGGGGACTTAAAAGCCAGGTGGCTGTGGTGCTGAGGGAGGTGATGCAGTGGCTCAGCAGCAGTGGTGGATTGTGAGCTCTGGGTGAGAATTGGACTTGGTGGTCTCCAAGGTCTCTCCAGGCTCAGCAGCTCTGGGGTTCTGGGCTCAGTGGGCAGCTCCCCTGTGTGGCCTGTGGGAGCTGGAGCTGGCCAGGGCCATCCTTTGTGGTAGAGGCTGCAGAAGGTGCAGTGGGTGAGGAGCTTGCATCTGCACAGTGAAGGGCTGCCTGGAAGCTGAGCAGTGCCCTGCAGTGCAGGAAACCAGCTGGGTACAGAAGATCAAGGGGGACCTGAAGTCATTTCTTGAGCTCCTACACCACAGCCCTGCAGAAGGTCCTTCAGTCAGTGGACATTTATCTCCTGATCCATTTCTTCTCCTTGTGCTGCAAACAGCTTGCACTGGGCACCGACACAGACCCAGCAGCTCACTGTCTGAGCTCAGGATGCTTGGAGATCCAGCAGGGTCCCTGCCTTTGCATTCCAGAAGCTTCATGAAGAGTGAGTCCTGCACTGCTCTCTCCCAGGCTGCCACAACCTCCTGCCTTCCTGCAGCTGCCTTCAGCTCCCTTCTGCCATTCGTTTGAAGTGGTGCCAGCTCTGCTGTGGTGTTTCCTGGCAGCAAATCAGTGGTCACAGGCAACCTCTGTGGCTCCTTTGACCATGACCACTCTCCACCCCCTGTGGCTCCACTTGCAGATCCTTCTTTCCCAAGCTCTCTGCCACCCTTGTCCTGCACATCAGATGTGACACAGGAGACTGCTTCTTGGAAGTGCCTTTGCTGGCTGTCGATGTGGCACAGGAGAGGAGCAGAACCTTCATGCTGTGGCACCCCAGAGGACAGCCAGCTCTGCAAAGAGGAGAGGTGCTGGGACAAAAGAGCCTGAGGCATTCTGGGGTTTAGGATGGAATTTAGCAGTTCAGGAGGCAGTGATGTGTCTGAACGGTGCTGACCCTCAGTGTGGCCCTGAGACTCCTGCAGGGTGACTGTCTGCCCTTGACTCAGTGGGGACTCTGTCTAGCAAGAGCCAGGGACAAGGTTTGGCAGTAATGTTTCCAAGCAGTGCCACCTTATGGTGTGCTCCAGAACGGGAGTGCCTGGCCTGGCACTCATGCACAGCATCACAGACTGCCTCAGCTTGCAAGGGACCTCAGAGATCATCTCCTCCAACCTCCCCACCACAGGCAGGGACACCTCCCACCAGCACAGCTTGCTCCACCTGGCCTCATCCAACCTGGCCTTGAACACCTCCAGGGAGGGGACATCCACAGCCTCCCTGGGCAACCTGTGCCAGTCTCACCCCACCCTCATGGGGAACAACTTCCTAACATCCTATCTGAATCTCCCCACTTCTAGTTTTGCTCCATACCCCCAGTTCTGTCCCTCCCTGACACCCTCAAAAGTCCCTCCCCAGCCTACTTGGAGCCCCCTGCAGATCCTGGAAGGCCACCAGAAGGTCTCCTTGGAGCCTTCTCCTCTCCAGCCTGCACAACCCCAACTCCCTCAGTCTGTCCTCACAGCAGAGCAGCTCCAGCCCTCTGCTCCTCCTGGTGGCCCTGCTCTGGACACCTTCCAGCACCTCCCTGATCAGCCTACAGAACGGGGAGAGGATCTGTTCACATGAAGCTCAGACTAAATGTAGTCATCTGAGTTTGGCTCTGGTGAGGCAGAATCCCAGGGCTGGAGGCACACTGCAGTGCCTCTCCTAGGCTCCCCCATTTCACATTCACTGTGCAAGGTTTGCTGCCTGGTGGTGGTTCTGGAGCAGTCTCTCCCAGGCTGGGGATCTAATTGCACTTTAAGATCATAGGGATAAATAATTCTTCACACCTGCTCCTGCAGTTCAAAGAGGCTGCTTCACAGTTGCTGTTTGATCTGCCTTCAAGGTCTGCCACAACCCAAGCAGAGCTATTCCTGCTGCTGCTCTGCCACTGGGTTTGTTTCCAGCTACTGTTTCATCATCTGAACAAAACAACAACAAAACCTCGAGGTCCTGCATTCCTTCCTGAGATGCTCCAAGCCTACCAAGTCATCAGATAAATCAGCACTCAGCAGCAGATGGCTGAGGGTAGGGACGGCCGCGGTGTGCCTCGGCAGTCAACAGCGCAGGGGATAGAGAGACTGCCAGAGAGTTCTCTTCCCCTGCTCTGCAGGACGGCAGTGCCAGCTCGGAGCTGAGCCTCCTGAGCGTGGCTGAGTCGCAGATGGGCAGCACTCTTCCTTCCAGCCTGTTCTCTGTAGCCAGCAAGGTTTCTGCCGCAGCTGGCAGGAGCAGGACCCTGCCGGAGGGAGCTGCGGGGCTGTGGTGGCGTCGGCGAGTCCCAGGCAGAGCCGGCTGGGGCCTCGGGGCAGGCTCTGGTTGTGAGGGCAGAAGGGCAGAGAGAAAAGCTTTTAGGCTGAACAAGCTCATAATGGACTGCTCTGAAACCAGGATAGGAGGAATGGAAAGGCCTTAAGGCTAAAGGGTTGGGAGGAGCTCAGCGGTGAAAATGGTCCTAGGTCTGTGGTGCCTGACACAGGCAGGCGAGCCCTGGGCTGTGCTTCCCTTGTGTCTCCAGCAGGCTGACTGCCACCAGGTCTTGATCTTCAGCTCTAAGAGGAAAGAATGGAATGAACACCACTGTCATCTCTCACAGGGATAGATGATGGAGTAAGGTAGCTTTTGGTTGCAAGAGTTGGGGCTGTGCAGCCTGGAGAAGAGAAGGCTCCAGGGAGACCTCAGAGCAGCCTCCCAGTACCTGAAGGGGCTCCAGGAGAGCTGGGGAGGGACTTGTGACAAGGGCTGGGAGTGACAGGAAGAGGGACAATGGCTTTGAGCTGGAAGAGTGGAGATTGAGAGTGGAGATGAGGAAGAAATTCTTGCCAGTGAGGATGGGGAGGCAGTGGAAGGCTGCTCTGAGGTCTCCCCAGAGCCTTCTCCTCTCCAGGCTGCACAGACAACTCCCTCAGCCTGTCCTCGTAGGAGGGCTGCTCATGTTGGTGACCTCCTCTGGATCCTCTGCAGCAGATCCAGGTCCTTGTGTTGGGGGCTCCAGAGCTGGATGCAGTACTCCAGGTGGGATCTCAGAGCAGAGTGGAGGGGCAGGATCCCCTCCCTTGAGCTGCTGGTCGCACATCTTCTGGAGCAGTCCTGCAGGATTCACAGGCAGCACCCTGGTCACCCTTACCCCGCAGCAGCAGACACCGAAGGCTTGCCTGGGCGCTGTGACTGAAGCTGCAGGAGAGGAAGCCTCTGGCTGTCATCTCCCGTAGCTACAAGAAGGTGGCAGCGTGCCTCAGGACATCACTGCAGCTGCGGCTGGCCGCCCCTGAGCTGCCTTCTCCCTGGGACCCCGCGGGGTGCACCCAGACCCTGCATCTGTTCTGCTGCAGGGGCAGCCCCAGGCGTGCACCAGGTGAGAGATGTTGTGGTGAGGCTGCACCTCCAGTACTGCCTTCAGCTTGGGGTCCCTCACTCCAAGAAGGTCATTGAGGGGCTGGAGTGGGGCAACAGAGCTGGGGAAGGGTCTGGAGGACAGGGCTGGGGAGGAGCAGCTGAGGGCCCTGGGGGTGTTCAGCCTGGGGAAGAGGAGGCTGAGGGAGACCTCATTGCTCTCTGCAGCTCCCTGAGAGGAGGCTGCAGTGAGCTGGGGCTTGGGCTCTGCTCCCCAGTCTCAGTGATAGGAGAGGAAATGTCCTGAAATTGTGCCAGGGGAGGGTGAGGTTGGAGAGGAGGAAAATGTCTTTGGTGCAAGAGTGGTCAGGGACTGGCAGAGGCTGCCCAGGGAGGTGGTGGAGTCCCCATGCCTGGAGGTGCTCAAGAAACCTGTGGCCATGGCACCTGGGGCCAGGGCTTGGAGGCCATGGTGGGGTTGGGCTGATGCTTGGACTTGATGATCTTGGAGGCCTTTTCCATCCCAAACACTTCTGTGTCTCTTATGTGAGGTAGTTTTGCCTTCAAACTTCTTCTCAGGGTGGGCACTGCCACCTCCCAGTGCAGTGTCATGATTGTGGTGCTCTCCAGGCTGGTTCTGTGCTTGGACTGAATCTGCTGCTCCTCAGCAGTCCAAACCAGACTGTGTTTCTTCAGTCTCATCTGCTTCAGAGGGTGGTTTTTCCCCAGGACAGCACATGGACAGACACAAGCCTCCTGCAAGCACTTTGGGAATGAGGCATGCTCAGAGCATGCTCAGTCACACAGCCTCTGTGGGTATTTGTAGAGCTCTTTCCCCTTAACAAGTGGTCAGAGGCTTCAGAGGATCACAGAATTGGATTCAGGCTTGGATTTGTGGCAGGTTCATCACCAGATTATTAACAGCTGCTGGCTGCAGAGCTTGCCACAGAGCTTCAGGGTTGGGCCATAAAGGGGAAGGTTCCCTTTGGTAGAGCTGCCTGGGAGACAGGTGAGGCTGGGGCAGCAGGGTGGGTGGTGGTTACTCAAATTGCTCAGCACTTGGCTCTGAGGGAGTGCAGAGCTGAGCTGAAGCTGTTTGTCCTGGGTCACCACAGCCTGTCTGGCAGGACCTGGAGGAGCAGGTCTCCCCAGCTCCTCCCCACACACACAGGTGGGAGGGAAAGCAGCACAAAAGTCCCCTCTGGGTTGGGAGAAAGAGTTGAGCAGCAGCTGCAGATCCACCTCGAGCCCTGGCAGCGTCCTCACTCCCCTGGGAAGATGGCAAACATGCTGACTGGTTTGTGCCAGGAGGTTCTGGTGAGTAATGATTCACTGTGCAGTGCTTCACTTCAGTTTCCCTTGCAGGGCTTTGATTCTCCTTGGCTCTGACTTCAGGGGTTTTGTTTCTCTTCAACCCTGACTTCAGGCTTTTGATCCTCCTCGGTTCTGGCTGTCTGTGGTAGTTGCTAGGAGTGGGGAACCTTGGCTGAGATGAGTACCTGTGGTCTGGTGGGGAAGATGTAGAAACCAATCCCTAACAAGTCCCAGGACATGTGTTTGGTAATTGCAGGTCTGGGGAGGGATGAGAAATGCATCACAAGCTCTGGACCATGCATTGGTGCCTAGAGAAAATGTCTTTCACTGCTCTGAACTCCCTGCATGACACCAGAGATACAGGTCTGGCTCTGGGGTTTGCTCTCTGAAAGTCTTCTGGGCCCAGCCTCTTTCAGATGTTTATGACCCAATGAGAATTAAACCTCAGCAGAAGGTTTATGGAGCATGAGCAGAGTGGGAAGCAAATGCAGAGGCTTGGCTGTGCACATCTGCACCCCCTGCACTGCAGCCCTGGTTGCCTGCTAGGAGGGGAACCCCCCAGCAATTGGCTTGGAATTAGGCAACCAACTTGAGTGGCTGGAAATAGTGAGGGCAGTGTGTGTGGCTTCTAGAGCAGCCATGGGGATGGCTCTGTGAGTTCTCCTGAGAAGCCCAAGTGCTTCCAAGATCAGCTGTGTGAAGTGACTCCCTCCCTCCCTTGCTCTCCTGGGACTGTGGACTGAAGCACCTGCTTGAGCTGGAGCTGCAACTGCTCCACACTTGGATAATGGCTCAAAAAGGGTTTGCTGCAGAGTCTTTTGGGTGGCATCTCAGCTCGAGTGTGTTGGCATCTCAGCTGCTTCAGACATCATTCAGACAGACTGAGAGAGTTGGGGTTGTGCAGTGTGGAGAAGAGAAAGCTCTGAGGAGACCTTCTCGTGGCCTTCCAGTATCTGCAGGGGGCTCCAGGAAAGCTGGGGAGGGACTTTTGAGGGTGTCAGGGAGTGATAGGACTGGGGGGGATGGAGCAGAACTAGAAGTGGGGAGATTGAGATTGGATGTTAGGAAGAAGTTGTTCCCCAGGAGGGTGGTGAGAGGCTGGAGCAGGTTGCCCAGGGAGGTGGTGGAAGCCTCATCCCTGGAGGTGCTCAAGAAACCTGTGGCCATGGTGCTTGGGGCCATGGTGGGGTTGGGTTGAAGGCTGCACTGGATGATCTCAGAGGTCTCTTCCAAGCCAAACAATTCTGTGATCCTAAGATAGTCTGGCCTGGAAAGCAAGCAGGCAGGCTTGGGAGCCCTGTTGTGAGCTCAGTTACTAGCAGGTACTGTACAGCAGGCAACAGTGTGGCTGGCCTGATCCTGCTGGGGTCGTCTCAGTCATGCAGCTGAGGACACCTCTGCTTACAGTCCCCTTAGCTTTATGCTGCAGGCAAGGAGAGGCCAAGAATGTGACATTGTGTTCTCACTTTCTGTGTACAGACTTCAGCTTCAACTGCCATAGAGCACAGGCTGGGGGGTGCTTTGCTGCTGCCTCTGTTTAGCATCCTCTGTGTTTGCTTCTGCATGGCAGCACTTGGAGGAGATTTGCTCTGTCTGAGGCACGCTGGAGGAGGCAATACAAGAGCTTATTATGAGCAGGTTTAATGGCAACCAAGTGAGGGATGAGTTTGACTTTTCTCCATGCAGACCATCCTCCTGCCATGGGAAGAGAGCTCCATTATTTAATGCTGCAGTTGTTAGCCACAGCTTTGGGAGCTGTGTGGAAAACAGAGAACTTGTGATCGTCTCCAGCTTTGAAAGCAGGCATCGTTAAACCACTGCCAAGCAGGGAAGCGAAGGAAGAGTCCTTCCTTGGCTCTGTTAATGTGCACAGATGATGGGGACTGATCCTGTGGTGGGTGATTAATTTGGTGCTGCTGGTGCAGGCAGGGCTCTGACCCTAATGGCTTTCAAAGGAGGGAAGCAATGAGTTGTGCTCCTCTGTGGGAGCCAGAGGATCCTGCCTGCATCTATGCAGTGCTGCCCTCGGCTGAGATGGCAGCAGGGCATCTCCTTCCAGGGGCTCTGTGCCCCCAGCAGCTTGTCACTGCCTCTGCCCTCAGACCAGTGGGGTTTGCCCTCTCATTTTTCTGTTTGGTAGTGTTCTAAGCTGTCCTTCCAAAACCTGGGTCACCTCTGCAGATGCTGAATGGTCTCTAACTAATTGCTGGCTGCTGGAGAGTTGCAGAATGGCTTTCTCAGATGGAGACTGGAGCTGAGGCAGAAGTTGTTCAGCAGGAGGCTGCTGAGCCTCTGGCACAGGCTGCCCAGGGAGGCTGTGGCTGCCTCCTGCCTGGGGGTGCTCAGGGCCAGGCTGGATGAGGCCCTGAGCAGCTAAGGCTAGCTGAGAGGTGTCCCTGGGCATGGCAGGAGGCTGGAGATGAGCTCTGAGCTCCCTTCCAGCCTGAGCCATGCTAGGATTCTATGAGAAGAGATCCAAAAAGGAGGGAGGCTCTTTGTTTACACAGCTGCTGCACACGCCACAGCAGGGGCCATGGCTTTGGGCAGGGGGCTTGGCTTTGGGCAGGGGCCATGGCTTTGGGTGAGGGGCTTGGCTTTGGGCGGGGGGCCATGGCTTTGGGTGAGGGGCTTGGCTTTGGGTGAGGGGCTTGGCTTTGGGCAGGGGGCTTGGCTTGGCTAATGGGGAGGAGAGTTGGAGAGAAAGCTTTGTGGTCTTCCCCTCTCTCCCACGTCCTGTGGAGCCTGTGGCCATAAAAACTTCACCTGCTTGTGCGTTGTGAACCACTGGAAGTGAATTTGGTTTGGTTTTGTTGTACAAACCTGCTGATGTTCCCTTCCTAAGTGCTGCTCATCCCTGCCTGTGTCTGTGGAAGGATCCTGCAAGTAGAAAATCAGCAATGAATTAATTCTGGGGGGGACCAGAGGTTTCCTGCTGAGAACCACATATCTGAGGCCAGCTGAAAGCCTTTCTCTTGGCCCCCAGGGCCAAGTGCAGGGAGCTGGGCTGTGTCTGTCCTGCAGCCAGAGGCTGCTGTCGGGCAGGACCGGCGCTGGGGATGCCGTAACACAGGCAGCCCCTGCTGGAGGCTGAAGAGGCTCTGCTCCGCTTAGCAGGCAGCAGCGTCTGAAGCGCACAAAGCAGGGCTTGTGAGCCAGCAGAGATCTCGTGTGACATCTCTTCGTGCAGCAGTGGCTGTGACCTCTGGGCTGCCTTGGCTTAGGTAAGGGACAGCGGAGCAGGGGCAGGGCAGGCGCGGGCAGCTGGGCTGGCAGCAGTGGCTGGGCTCTGGGGAGCTGTGGGGCTGGAGCTTTGCCTTGCCGTGTCCCTGTCCTCGGTGTGGGAGCTCAGCCAGCCCTGCTGCGAGCCGAGGGCAGCCCCATGCTGCTGCGGAGAGCTTACCCTGGCCAAAGGGCTTGGTGGTGTAGTGAGAGCCGTGAGCAAGAGCCGCTCTGGGAGGCAGGGCAGGGTGGCCCCAGATGCCTGCAGGCACAGGCATTGAATCCATGAGTTGATGCAAGCTGGCCAGAGGGAAGTTCATCTTCTCCAGACATTCCCACAGCATTCCCTTAGCCTGAGATGCTGAGGCTCCTGAACCAACCTCTTCAGAGAATCACAGAATGGTTGGGTTGGAAGGGACCTTAAAGCTCAGCCAGCTCCAAGCCCCTGCCATGGGCAGGGACCCCTCCCACCAGCCCAGGCTGCTCAGGGCCTCATCCAGCCAGGCCTTGGACACCTCCAGGGAGAGGACATCCCCACTCCACACAGGACTTGTGTTCAGGACCCCTCAGCAGCCTCATTGCCCTGCTCTGGACATGCTGCAGCCCCTCGATGTCCTTGTAGTGAGAAGCCCAAAGCTGAGCCCAGGACTCAAGGTGTGGCCTCACCTGCAGTGCATTTTAAGTCTGTTCCTATTGATTCCTCAAATCCTTTTGACTTCTGATTTCCTCCCCCCAGGGGCTCACAGCCCCTTCCAGACAGTGCCAGAGCTGTGTATAGCAAATCCTTGCTCTCCCTCTTACTGTCTCAGCCCAGATGCAAGGCCAGGACATGGCCAAGCCTGGCTTTGCCCTTTGGCAGCGAACCCCTGAGAAGCTCTTTCTGGTTTTGTGTCGTCGAGCAGCACAGACAAGTTGTGCACTGACCCCAGGCACAGAGCATCTCCTGCCTCTGCCTTCCAGAAAGGCCATTTGTTCCCTCACAGGAGGAAGAGTGGCACAGTCTGGCTCTGATAAATCACATTAACTCTTCCTTAACTCCCTGTGACCTCCTGGGTGCTGCAAAGGCAGCTCATTTCCTCTCCTCTTTCTGTGCACCTGCTGAGCTGTGGTTCAGCAGGGGCAGGGAGTTGCTGATCCCTCAGCAGGTTGCTATCTGCACAGAAGACAGCAAATTTGCCACTGTCTGGAGGTTGCCCACCCCAGCCCACCCTGTCTGGAGGGAACTATCAGCTGTTTGTTCTGACTTTCACTGTGTTGTTACAGAAGTTCTGCTTAACATCAGTACTTCTGATGGGGAATTACTGCCAAGCTTGCTGTCAATGGTCAAAGAATCCTAAGAGGGTTCAGGGTAGAAGAGAGCTCAGAGCTTAGCTCCTCCAACCTCCCCTCCAGGGACACCTCCCAGCTAGGCTCAGCTGCTCAGGGCCTCATCCAGCCTGGCCCTCAACACCCCCAGGCAGGAGGCAGCCACAGCCTCCCTGGGCAGCCTGTGCCAGAGGCTCAGCAGCCTCCTGCTGAACAACTTCTGCCTCAGCTCCACTCTAACCCTGCTCTGCCTCAGCTCCAAACCATTCCCCCTGGGCCTGGCTCCAGACCCCCTCAGCAAAAGTCTCTCTGCAGCCTTCCTGCAGGATGCCTTCAGGTCCTGGCAGCAGCTCTGAGGTGCCCCTGGAGCCTTCTCCTCTGCAGGCTGCACAGCCCCAGCTCCCTCAGCCTGTGCTCAGGGCAGAGCTGCTCCAGCCCTTGGAGCATCTCTGTGGCCTCCTCTGGACTCTCCCCAGCAGCTCTGTGTCCTCCTCCTGCTGGGGACCCCAGAGCTGGAGGCAGGGTTGGAGGTGAGGTCTGAGCAGAGCCCAGGGGCAGAATCCCCTCTGCTGCCCTGCTGCCCACCCTGCTCTGGCTGCAGCCCAGCACACAGCTGCCTGAGGGCTGCAGGAGGCACTGCTGGCTCCTGGGGAGCTGCTCAGCACCCAGCACCCCCAAGGCTCTTTCTCCAGGGCTGCTCTCACCCCACTCTGCCCCCAGCCTGGATAGGTGCCTGGGATGCTCACTGCTGATGCAGTCTCCTGCCCTCAGTAAATTCCAGTGGCAGTGGGAGTGCAGTGCTTCCCTTTCCAAAGCAGCAGGAGTTAGGAAGCAGAGTCCTGGCTGTGCTGCAAAGCTGTTGGTGTCTGTAGCTGTCACTAGTGATGATCTGGACACAGCAGCCTGGGGGCACTGCACAGAATGGGAAGCTGCTTAAGTGACAACTCATTTGTCTTTGCAGAGAGTAGGGGAAGCTTGGGTAGCAATTTGGGTGCCACAGTTGAGGAAGCAGGTTGGATGGATGGACTCAGGCCACAGGGAACAAGTAAATGCACTTTGCAGTAAATGATTCATTGCTTGAGTTGGTTGTCACAGAATGGTAGGAGTGGAAGGGACCTCTGGAGAGCATCCAGTCCTACCCCCTGCCAGAGCAGCATCACCCAGGGCAGGGCACACAGCAACACAGCCAGGGAGGTCTGAAAGTCTGCAGGGAAGGAGACTCCACAACCTCTCTGGGCAGCCTGCTCCAGGGCTCTGCCACCCCCACAGACAAGAAGCTCCTTCTCATGTTTAGATGGAACTTCCTATGTTCAAGTTCATGCTCAGGACCTCTTGTCCTGTCACTGGGCACCACTGAGAAGAGTCTGGCCCCATCCACCCCTGGATATTTGTAAGCATTGATCAGATCCCCCTCAGCCTCCTCTGCTCCAAGCCAACCAGCCCCTGGTCCCTCAGCTTCTCCTCTCATGAGATGTTCTGTTCCCATAACCATCTCAGTAGCCCTGTGCTGGAACTCTCTCCAGGAGCTCTTTGTCCTTCTTGAGCTGAGGTGCCCAGAGCTGGGCACAGTACTCCAGGTGGGGCCTCACCAATGCAGGGCAGAGCGGGGGGAACAAGCCCAAGCCCCCAACAAAAACACCCTCAAAGCACAACGTGAGGACCTCTCTGGAAGTGGAATGGCCTGAGAAGAACTCTCTGTAATCCCTTTTGCCCATGACTGAATTCTGAGGCTCAAAAGGCAGCCTGAGCAGCCAGCTCGTTTAGGTTGTGACCCAGACTGCACTGAAGCTGCTGGGTCCTCCTGTGACCTCCTGAGAGCTGAGCTGAGCTTTAACAGGGAAGAATTCTCTAAGCAGAAGCCTTCCTGGCTGTTCAAAAGTTACTTTCAGTTGAAAGGCTTCAAGCCTCAGTCTTACAATGGGATCTGCCTGTGGTGGACTGAGAGTGGCTGTTCTGCAGTACAGCAGAGCAGCAGGCAGGGAAACCTCTGCCTCTTCCTGACTTCCCTCAGGATTTTCAGCTGGAGAGGTCTTCCATCTCTTAACCCTACCCCAAATACCTTCCTTTGGCTGCTGCCCTCCTCATTCTTCACATTATCAGCTTGCACAGCTTCAGTTTGTTAGTTCTAGGGGAGAGATCACAGAACTGTCAGGGTTGGAAGGGGCCTCAAGGATCACCCAGTTCCCACCCCCCTGCCGTGGGTAGGTTGTTCAGGACCTCTGGATGCCTTTATTTCCACTTCTGGCTCTGGGGAAACCTGAGACCCATGCAACAGAAGACAAACACTTCAGAAGTGTGCAACCTAAGCTCCTCTGGTTGTTTGCTTCAAGCCTTCAGTCTTAGGGGCTCTGAGTGTTTGAAAATGCTGATGCCCTGCTTTGCTCAGCCCTACTCTGCAGCCTCTAATTGCCTGGGGTTGCTGAGTCCAGCCTCAGTGTGGGTCTCCCAGCTCCAATATTAATAACTCTGATTAACTTCTGGCAGGCTCAGATGGCCACAGGAGTACAAAGATCCTTTTTCTGTGGTGTCCCTGCTTTGCCTGATTGGATTGTTGGAATGTCATTAGGCCATTTATTTATAGCCAGGGCACAAGCAGTGTGAGCAGTGCAACTCAGAGAATCAGCAGGGCTGGAAGGGACCCCAAGGCTCAGCCAGTCCCAACCCCCTGCCATGGGCAGGGACACCTCACACTGCAGCAGGTTGCTCACAGCCACCTCCAGCCTGGCTGCAAACACCTCCAGGGATGAGGCTTCCACCACCTCCCTGGGCAGCCTGTGCCAGGCTCTCACCACCTTCACAGTAAGAAGCTTCTTGCTGATGCCCAGTCTGAGCCTCCCCTGCTCTGGTTTCCTATGCCCCTCCTGGAGGTGTCAGCCCTGCAGTGATGCACTTCTAAGGCATTCCCTCCTGAACCAGAGGGGCAGCAGCTCTGCCTGAGCTCAGCTGGGCTTGTCTGAGGGCCTTGCTGGTTCAATTTCTTGTGGCTCAGATGATGTTGAACAGCCTGGGCATGTTTTTTGCTGCTCCAGTGAGTCCCTCCTGCTCTGCCAGAGGAGTGGCACCGTTCTCTCTGAGGCTTTTCAGTTCTCCATCGTGGTCCCAGGCTGGTGACTCTTCAGATGTGTTAATGGGAGTGAGTGCCTGAACGCTGCTGTGATGGCTCAGCCTCTGCTGTGGCTGTAACCTGACTGCCCTGCAGCAAGCCAGACGGCCTGGGGTTGGCTTTTTCCAACTCCAAGATAGGAAGCAAAATGAAAAGAGAGGAAGTGGTGCCATATGGTGCCCACATTCCATAAACCACCAGCTCTGAGTCCCCTCCTGTGCCTGGGAGAGGGTTTCTCCAGGCAGTTCTGGATGTGATGTACAGGCAGGATATGGCCCAAGCCCTGTCCCCAGCTGAGGGAAGGTCACAGCCTCTTCCAGCACTGGTTCTGGCATAGAATTAAACCCCCAGGGTGTTCCTTTTCTTCCTGTCGTTTCAGCAGCATCACCATTGCTAGGAGGCAGCCTTAGGAGGGTGGTTGGTGGTAGGCCATGAGCATGAGTCCAGAAGCAGTTGAATTGCTTTCTCTGGAGTCATCCCTGCTCATCAGCTGAGCATGAGGAGCTGCTCTTGTGCTGGGAGCAGCCTGCCAGGAGTGGTGGCAACCAGAAGGCAATGCCTGCTGCAACTCATGCCAAGACTCACATGGACCCTGGGGGTGGGGGAGCTGAAAGGCAGCTGCACCTTCTGGCATGGTAGTCAGAGTTAGTGGTGAGTGACTGTGCTTGGACACCATCAGTGAGACATCTCTAACCTCTCTGGAAAGAGGACACAAGCCAACCATGCTGAGAAGAGAGAGGGGTCAGAATCCAGCAGATCCAACAGTTGGATGTTTAGACCCAAACCTATCTGATTTCAAAATCAGCTGAAGCAAACCAAACTTCAGAGCTGTTTGCATGAGGAGCTCAGGGCCAGGGTCTAACAGCTGTGTACAGGGAGAGCAGAGAACCACAGAGTGCTCTGGGTTGGAAGGGACCTCCAAAGCTCATCCATCCAACCTGCTCTGCACTCAGCAGGGACATCCTCCACTGGATCAGCTTGCTCAGAGCCCCCTCCAGCCTCAACTCGAGTATCTCCAGGGATGTGGCCTCTGCCACCTCCCAGGGCAACCTGCTGCAGTGTTCCAGCAGCCTCCTGGTGCACAACTTGGGTTGTGCTGGGACTGGGTGACCTTAAGGTCTCTGCCAGCCAGGAAATGTTATGACCCTGTGTCAGTAACTTCTGCTGGTGGGAATCACCAGGCTCAGCTCATGCCAGCGAGCTCACAGAGGTGCAGGGCCCTGACCCTGTCCAAAAGGTGCAAGCATCCTACCTGCTAACCAGAAATGTCTCTGGCTGCAGGCTGGCTGGCACTGGCACTGGCTCTGTTTTCAAGCTCTGCCCTTTGTGCTCTGTGCTAGGAGCAGAACTCAGAGGAGCTGCTGGGGAGCCAGGCAGTGGGGAAAAAAGGCCTCTGAAGTATAAAAGGAAAGGAGCAGGAGGGCAGATTTCAGATCATCCAGAGGTAAAATTAGCATTGATCCATTATTTATCCAGCCTCCAACCTCTCTGCCTGGCTGCAGTTGGACTCTTCCCCTGTTTCATCATCCTTGCAGAGCTGGGGTCTGCAGGAGTGGCATTTTGGGGCACAGAGCAGAGCTGCTGACACTGAGTGTTTGTAAACTGAGACCTAAAAACCCCAACCAACCTTTCTTCATTCATGTTGTGACTCCTGAGCCTTCAGGTGCCCTGGGAGCCCTCTTCACATTTTCTCTGGGAGAGCTAAAACCTTGGAACTTTGGCACTGCTGTTTCCCCCCCGGCAGGGGCTGTGTGCCTCTGCTGATGCCGCTCCAGACAGGGTCCTCGAGCGCTGCTGTGGGGCGCAGCACCCTTGGGTGTGTCCAGGCAGGGTGCTCAAAGGGGATGGTGTGGCCCTGGCAGAGTTAGATAATGGTTGGACTTGGTGATCCTGGGGGTCTTTTCCAGGCATGGTGATGCTGTGTGAGAGCTGGAGCAGCGTGTTGGCAGCTTGCAGTCCTGTGGCAGCTTTGCAGTCCGTCCGGGGTCTGAGCAGAGAAGCTACTGCTGAGCATCTGACTTGGGCTGAATCCTTGGCTAGAGTTGGGGGGGGGGACGTGAGGGGGGAGGGATTCATCCATTCTGAGGGCAAGATTGAGGCAAATAGAATCATGGAAGTGTGGAGGTTGGAAGAGACCTTCGAGACCTTCAGGTCCAGCCACTCACCCAGAGCTCACAGCCCCACTGCTGCTGCTGAGCCACTGCCACTAACCCCCAGCCCCACATCCACCTGGCTTTGAAACACCTGCAGGCACAGGGACTCCACCACCTCCCTGGGCAGCCTGGGACAGTCCCTGACCACTCCTGCAGCAAAGAAATTCTTCCTCCTCTCCAACCTAACCCTCCCCTGGCACAGTTTCAGGACCTTTCCTCTCCTTCCCTAGGGAGCAGAGCCCAACCCCCTCAGGGAGCTGCAGAGAGCAAGGAGGTCTCCCTCAGGCTCCTCTGCTCCAGGCTGAACACCCCCAGGGCCCTCAGCTGCTCCTCCCCAGCCCTGTGTTGAAGGCCCTTCCCCAGCTCACCCGCACCAAGGCTCAGAGCTCAGGCGGCCAGAGCTGCCCCCAGCTCCTCTGAGAACTTCTTGTCTCCTCAGAAATGTTTGTGTGGAGGAGCTGAGTGGTCCAGCTGGAGAGCAGATCAATTAGAGCTGCACTCTGAGTGGATTGAGTGCTGCAGAAGTGCGAGGTTCTGGGGGAAATCAAAGCCAGAGGAGTGGCTGTTACGGCACTGATGTTCCTGTGTCTCATTTCCCCCCTGTCAAACTCTGCCCTGCAGTTTTCTGATGCATTTAAGATGAAAAGTTTGAGCGGTGGGTGAGGCTGCTGGTCCCACAGCAGGGCCCCTGCTGAAGCTCAGGACAAGTGGCGTGGTAAGACACACAGGAAAACACAGCTGGGGTGGGCTGTGCAGAGCTCAGCTGAACCCTTTCCATAGGATCACACAATGGTGGTCCTGGAGGGGACTTCCAGCCCAGCCCCCTGCCAGAGCAGCATCACCCAGGGCAGGGCACACAGGAAGGCATCCAGGTGGGCTGGGAAAGGCTCCAGAGCAGGAGGCTCCACAGCCTCTCTGGGCAGCCTGCTCCAGGGCTCAGCAGCCTCACACCAAAGAACTTTCTCCTCATGTTGAGGTGGAACCTCCTGGGCTCCAGTTTGTGTTTGCTGCCCCTGCTCCTATCCCAGGGCACTGTAACCACTGTGTCACCATTGCCCTTTCCTCCCTACCCTTCAGTGTCGATCAGAAGTGCTGCTGCTGTGGCATGCTCTGACCCAGTTCCCTGCAAGGAGGGCAAGCAGAAGCCCAGGGCATGTTTTGCAGTCCTGGGAAGCAAGGCAGGGCATGGCAGGTCCTGCTCACCTAGGCTTGAGCGTGTGGCTTTCCAGCACAGGCTTTACCCTGCTGCTCCTGAGCCTGAGGAAGGGAGTGAGAAACGTGGGCAGGCTGGGAACTGTGTGCTGAGCTGTGCTGCTCCCTGTGTGCATGCTCCCTGTGTGCATGCTCCCTGCTCCTGCTGCAGCACAGACTGGCCAGCTGGGATGTGCTTGTGCCTGGGGCAGGCACTGTGTGCATGCTCCCCTGCAGGGCTGGAGCTGCTCCTGCTGCAGCACTGGGATGTGCTTGTGCCTGGGGCAGGCGCTGTTTCGTGCTCCCCTGCAGGGCTGGAGCTGCTCCTGCTGCAGCACTGGGATGTGCTTGTGCCTGGGGCAGGCACTGTGTGCATGCTCCCCTGCAGGGCTGGAGCTGCTCCTGCTGCAGCACTGGGATGTGCTTGTGCCTGGGGCAGGCGCTGTTTCATGCTCCCCTGCAGGGCTGGAGCTGCTCCAGCTGCAGCACAGACACTTGTGGCCGGCTGGGATGTGCTTGTGCCTGGGGCAGGCGCTGTGTGCATGCTCCCCTGCAGGGCTGGAGCTGCTCCAGCTGCCGTGCCCTGCCTTGTGCCTTAGTTCGCCAGCACTGTCGAAGCACCTCCTCGTTTCAGGGCATGATTCCTCACTTCCTGCTTACCCAGCTGTTGCTTTCCCTCCTCCCCGGAGAGGGCTGATGATTCTCTTGTGCTTCAGGAGCAGCCCCTTGCCAAAGTGTCCCGGTAAGCTTTGCCATTCTCTCCCACCTTGGGCTCTACCGGAGCCTCCTGTGTCATTTCCAGTCCTGCTTTGCAGGCGTCCTGCCCGCACAGGGTACTCTCAGCTCTCTTCCCCTTGTCTCCCGTGCAGGGAGTGCCGCTGGCCACCTCTGCCCTCCCTCTGCCTGCTCTCTGCACCCCGAGTCAGGGGCTGGTGATGCAGCTCTCCTGCCCCCGGGGGTCACGCTGACCCGTGCCTGCTGAAGCTCCAGCGGTGGTTAGTGAGCAGTTGTAGGAGGCTGATCCCAGCCGTGGCAGGGGAGGAAGCTGTACCCTGGTTGTTAATGGTGCCTTTGCTTCAGCCTGCCTGCTCCTGCAGGTGAAGGTCTGGGCTTGTGCAGCCCTTGCTGAACCCAGAAAGTGACTTGGCAGGGGCTTGGGCAGCGGTGCCCCTAGCAGGAGCTGTTCAAGACAAGGAGATGCTGCAGCTCTACCAGTGCTTGAAGTGGTTCTGCTTGCATCTCAGTGCATTTCCAGGATGCCATTCCAGAGTGGGGCTTTGTTTTTCTGAGTACATCTTGTCCTGGCTTGCTTCAGATCCCTGCTCTGAGCTCTGCAGTTGTTGGCCTGTGATTAGCAGCAGCGTTAGGCTGCTCTGGCTGCACTGCTCTGAGCTGTGGCTATTTTTGGATGAGACATTGCTCAGGTTCTTGTTGTCTAGCTTCTTTCTCTCAGCATGAATCAGCAGGCCATGGAGGACAAGAGGAGGCTGCTTTTAGAACAATTAGTGCAGCCTTGGGAAGGTTGCAGTTAGCCAACGCAGCTTCAGATGGAGGCCGTGCTGCAGTGCCAGGCTGGGTGGGACTGTGGCCAGTGTCCTCTCCTGGTGCCTTGGAACATGAGCCCTGGCCTGGCTCCTGGGCCAGGCAGCTGAATGGACTCCACAGACCCACAGCACTGCTGAGGCTGGAAGAGACCTTTGTGATCAGCCAGTCCAGCTGCTCACCTAGAGCTCATCAGTCACCACTCCCAGCTCCTCTCTGCCAAGCAGCTCCCCAGCCCCTCTCTCCTGAGCCCCAGGCCCTGTTTACAGCTGGCCTGGGGTGCAACCAGCTCAGCATGCACACAGGTCCTGTGGGTACCACTCAGCATAACTTTTCAGTTGTGGGAACTGTTTCTCAAGCAGCTCAGGGCTGCTGGTGCCTTGGTGAGACAGAGCCAGGTTTGCCTTGAGGGGGATGGGACCAGCAAGACTGACTGCCAGAGTCACAGGTTGCATCAGGCTGGAAGGGACCCTCAAAGGTCCTCTTGTCCAACCCCCCTGCAGGCAGCAGGGACAGCTCCAGCTGGAGCAGGCTGCCAGGGACACATCCAGGCTGAGCTTGGATGTCTCCAGGGATGGGGCCTCAACCCTGGGCAGCCTGTGCCAGTGTCTCCCCAGCCTCCCTGTGCAGAGCTCCCTCCTGATGTCCAACTGCTCCAGTTTCAAACCACTGCCCCTGGTCCTATCCCCACAGCCCCTTCTGAGCAGTCCCTCCCCAGCTGCCTGGAGGTGCCCTGCAGGTACTGAGATGCTGCTCTCTGTTTTGTGAAGGCTGGGGTCAAAATGAGGACATCAAATGAGGACATCTGCTGTGCCTGAAGCCCACAGCTAATGTCTGAGTCCTCTCACCTTGCATCTTCCTTACAGAGAGTGAGAGGTTAGCCCTCTGATGGCTGTGGTCTCCTTGGGTCCCAGCTGGTGCTAGCCAGAGGTGCTGCAGCTTCATGTGTTTGTGGAGATCTTCTCTAGAGGCCCTTAGGTTTCACTCCCAAATGGAGAGGACTTGCTTTCTGTCACACCTTGGAACCAAGACTAAGAGGCTCTCAATGTCACAGCACTCAGCCTGGGGAAGGGGAAAAGCCATGCAGCTACTGAAGCCACAGTCCCTGATTCTGCAGGAGGAGCTTGGAAGGCTTTACTGTCCCAAAGAGCAGGCTGGTCCAGGTAGGCTCAGGCTGAGAGAGAGGTAATTAAAGCTAAATTAGAAACAGAGCAGTTTCCATCTGTGATCTTGGACTCCTAGGAAATACTTACATCAAAGAGGAAGGCATCAGAGCACAGGGCTGGAAAAACACAACAGGAGGCTGCCTGCCTCCAGCAGGGATAGAAGCACAGAAGTGTTTGGGTGGGAGAAGCTCTCTGAGCTCACCCAGTCCAACCAGCAACCCAACCCCACCATGGCCACCAACCCATGGCCCCAGGTCCCCATGGCCACCTCCAGCCATGGGGACTCCACCACCTCCCTGGGCAGCCTCTGCCAGTCCCTGACCACTCCTGCACCAAAGACATTTTTCCTCCTCTCCAACCTCAGCCTCCCCTGGCACAATCTCAGGCCATTGCCTCTTGTTCCATCACCTGATGCTAGGGAGCAGAGCCCAACCCCCAGCTCACTGCAGCCTCCTCTCAGGGAGCTGCAGAGAGCAATGAGGTCTCCCTCAGCCTCCTCTCCTCCAGGCTGAACACCCCCAGAGCACTCAGGGCACTCTGTGCACCTCCAGCTGCAGCCACCACAGCCTCCTTTCTCTGCCTGTGATGCTAAGCCTCCTCCACAGGTCACTGCAAGGAATTCCCAGCAGTGATGGAAGTGTCTTGTGGACACTGAAGCAGAACCAGGAAACCTTCTTGTGGTTGTTCAGCAGCAGGCAAAACTGCCTCATGTCAGCCAGGGCCTGCAGCTGGGAGCAGAAATCTTTCTCAGGCCACCTTTCCTCCCTCTGGTGTTACTGAGCCCCCCTCAGAAAAGCAGAAGGGAAACCCTTGTGCAATGGTTTGGCTACCAGCTACATGGAAAGGGAGGAGCTCTCCAAAGCTGCTTGGTCTGTTTCCAGTTCTGGACATAGCTCCTTCTCTTCTGGGGAAATGAATGAACCTTTGTTAACCTCCTCAGGAAGTGCTGTTGAAGGTCACCAGCTCCCCTTGGCAGGGCATTGCTGGGTGCATGGTCTGAACTGTGGGAGCCTATGGAGCTTCCCCAGGGATAAACAGAACTCCTCAGCTCTCCCCACAGCACAGCCTGCTTGTCTTGGCTGAGCTCAGGTCAGCAGCTCCTTTCAGCCTCCTGGGGGTCACCTACCCAGCCAGCTCCCAGGGCTACCTCATCCCAGACTTGGCTTGCAGCTGGTCAGGGCCCTCACCTGGTGCCTTCCTTCCTCCTCACCTCCTTGCATGTGTGCATTTGGGAGGGCAGGAGGACTTCATGGGCACCCTGGGTGCATCCCCTCCCTCCTGTCCCCCCCCAGCTTGCTGCTGCTGCCCCGTGGCCTCTGCTGCAGCTCCTGGCTTCCTGGGCTCCTGTCTGAGGAGGCTGCCACACACTTCTTACAGCCAGGGAGTTGTTTGGGTTGGAAAAGCTCTCTGAGCTCCTCCAGTCCAACCAGCAACCCACCCCCACCATGGCCACCAACCTATGGCCCCAGGTGCCATGGCCACAGGGCTCTGGAACACCTCCAGGGCTGGGGACTCCACCACCCCCCTGGGCAGCCTCTGCCAGTCCCTGACCTCAGCCTCTCTTTTTTCCTGCTGCCTTCTATGCTCCAAGCTGCTTATGGCAGAGACTCCTCCTGCCCCATTCCTGCTTGGCTCTGCCTTGAGAAGTCAGATTTTATGCCATGTGGTGGGGGTTGGGTTCTTGGCTCTCTTGGCCATGCCAAACCCAGAGGCAGGGGCAGTGTGTGGGGGGAGTGAGGCTCTCACAGGGCTGCTGACTGCCCCCGGGGTGCTCCAGGCCCCGGGGTGGAATGCTGGGCACTGCCACTCAGTCTGCTTTGTCCTGGGACAAAACACAGCTGGGAGGTGGCTGTGGGGCTGGAGCCAGCTCAGCTGCTTCTGAGCTCCTTGCTAGGAGCCCTTCTGTCTAGCTGCCAGGTTGTGATAGCCTTGGACTGCTGCTTGCCTTGACTCACTGCTGCCTTTCCTACCCATGCACAGAGCTCAGTTGTCCATCTGCTGTTCCCTGAGCATGGAGCTGCCTTCATGTGGTCCCTCCTGAGGGGTTTTGACATTCCTGTGAGGCATGAGGAATGGATGGGGCTCTTCCAAGCACCCTCTCCACTGCCCTGTGAGGAGGAAGCTGGGCAATTGCTGCCCTTCCCTCGCAGGGGGTTGTGATTTAGCTGCAGGAGTTCTCTCCAGATCTGCTTTCGTTTCTCTCTCGATGTCTTCACTTGGGGTCGGTGCCCCCCAGAGGCCCCTGCTGGCCCTGCCGTGGTGATGAGGTGTGCCCTGCATGCCTTCCTCCTGCTGCTTGTGGCTAGCATGCAGCTGAGCAGGTTTTGCCGTCGTGTCAAGACTGGAAAGAGAGGAGAGTGAGCTGGCTGGGGCTCAGTGCAGGTGAGAAGGGCTGGGGTGGAACCCCCTGGCTGTGCCTGGCCCCCTCGCCCCGAGGCAGTGCTTGCATCCGTGGCCGCTGAGGGGCTGCTCCGCTCCCAGCTGTGGCAAGGAGCAGGACTGTCTGGACAGAAGGGGAAAGCACATTAACCTCAGCTCAGCATGGCAGAAGCAGAACCTTCCACTGAAGCTGGCAGCTGCAGGATGTTGGCCTTTGAGTGTTCATTCACTCTGAAATACCTGCAGTGGAGACCCTGGCACAGGCTGCCCAGGGAAGCTGTGGATGCCCTGGGGGTGTTCAAGGCCAGGCTGGATGAGCTGTCCCTGCCCATGGCAGGAGGTTGAAACTGGAGGATCTTTAAGGTCCCTTCCTACCCAACCCATTTGTGAATCTCTGACTTCCCAGGCAGGTGCAGCTGGGGCTGAGTCCCTTTAGAACACCTTGGCCACAGAGCTGTGGCTCCCAGTGCCTTGCAGGCCTGCTTTGGGGTGGGTTTGTCACACAGATGCAGGAAATCTCTGCCAAAGTTGTGTTCTGCTGTCTCTGTTGGAGCTGCCAAACCATTCCTGCTGAACAGCCTTAGAGGAGTCGTTCTGAATCAGGACTGAAGGGCAGCAAAGCCAAAAGGAGTGCTGCTAATCCATTTCAAGCACCTAGTTAGAGCTGGCCTCTTTTAATTAGCAGCTTAACCCTGAGTGGTTTGATTGCCTCAATTAACTTGCCCTGGTACTCAGGAGTTTTCTGAACACCTTTCTGTGCAAGCTGTTGGCCCTCAGCTGCTGGAGGGGAGGGAGTGCTGGGGAGCTGTGTGAGCACTTGCATTAATATCTGGGGCTAATTGCTTCCCAGGCCTTGGCCTTTCCAGTGGCTGGGTTGTCAGCAGCTGCAGGGCTTTGCTTCTCACAGCCCCAGAGACTGTGACAGCCCTGGAATGGGTCTGCTGTGGAGCAGCATCAGCTGCTGCTCCTGCTCTGGGGGTGCCAAGGCCATGGCATCTCTGGGCTGCTGCAGGGGGAGTCCAGCTCCTGGCTTAGCTGAACCTTGTGGCTGGAGTCAGCTGCTTCTGCCAAGCCTCTCTGGAGTGTTAATTCATTCTGAGCCACATCAGAGCCTGGGGGCAGGATGCACAACTTCTTTGAGGCAGTGTTTCAGATGAGTTGGTGCCCCTCTGCCAGCTCCTGTGCCTAGCAGCTGAGAGTCATAGTATCAGCCAGGGTTGGAAGGGACCACAAGGAGCCACAAGCTGGAAGAGACCCTTAAGGTCATTGAGATCATGGTAGTTGGGCTATGGTTGGCCTTAATGATCTTGAAGATCTTTCCCAGCTTTGATGATTCTGTGATTGAGTCCAACCAGCAACCCAACCCCACCATGGCCACCAAACCATGGCCCCAGCTGCCATGGCCACAGGGCTCTGGAACCCCTCCAGGGCTGGGGACTCCACCACCTCCCTGGGCAGCCTCTGCCAGTCCCTGACCTCTCTGGCAGCAAAGTATTTTTCCCTCCTGTCCAACCTAAGCCTGCCCTGGCACAGTTTCAGGCCATGTGATGGATGATACTCCTGCAGCCTGGGGGAAGCAGTGAATTGGTTCAGCAGATGTTCACTCCTTGAGGGCTCAGAGTGGAAACACATTATCAGCACAGAGCCATAGGGCTGCTGAGGGTGGAGGAGCCCTTTGGGATCCTCACCTCCAGCTGCTCACCTGGAGCTCACAATCCCATGGCTACTGCTAGAACACCACCTGCAAGCCATGGCCCTCAGCACCACACCTTTTAAATACCTCCAGGGGTGGCAACTCCACCACTCTTGGAAGCAGTTTCTGGCAGGTTTCCACTTCCTCCTTGCAGGTCCTTTGTTGTTTCAGCACTCCTTAGGCTGAAAGTCCAATCCTTGCTAGCTCCCTTCCTGCTCTGTCTGGATGCTGCATTCTCATTTACCCTTCCAGGTGTTTGTGGCTGCATTTGCCTTCTGAGCAAGGAAGCAGGGGCTTGATCCAGAGCCCTTTGAACTCAGCCTTTGTGCTTACTGCTGTGGAGCTCTACACTGAGTTGCCAGCACACTGCATGAGCAGCAGAGACCTTCCCCAGCTTCCCCTGCCCAAAGCCTGGCACAGGGCAGCTGGGCAGAGTTTCTTTCATCCTTCTGCCAGTTCTGTTTATTCCCAGCTCCTCCTGCCTTGTGTGTGTGTCAGGGCATGGCTGCTGGGGGGCAAACAAGGTTTGGTTTAATTTCTCCAGGGTAAATTGCCAGTAAAAAAACCACCCAACCCCAACCCAATAAAAGCCCCACAAACCCCAACAAAAGCCCCACAAACCCAATGAACCACAGGCAGAAGTGGTGCTTGAGGAAGCTAATTGCACTTAGTCACTCTGAAATGCTGAGCCCTGACTCAGAGCTGGGGACGTGCCTGGGCCCCTTGCTCTGATCCATGGCCGAGGCTGTTTGTAGTGGGGGCAGCTGGAAATGGGTCCCTGCTCTGCCAGGGCCAGCAAAGAGCTGCCCCTGAGAGCTGCCCTGCAGAGAAGGGCTTGGGGGTGCTGGCTGAGGAGGCACCTGGCATGGACCACATCCTGGGATGTGTGACCAGCAGGGCATTCTGCCCCTCTGCTCTGCTCTCCCCAGACCCACCTGCAGCACTTCCTCCAGCTCTGCAGCCTCCAAGAGAAGGAGGACATGGACCTGTTGGAGAGGGTCCAGAGGAGGCCACCAAGATGAGCAGAGGGCTGGAGCAGCTCCCCTGTGGGAGCCACACTAGGAGAGCTGGGGCTGTTCAGCCTGGAGAAGAGAAGGCTCCAGGGGGACCTCAGAGCAGACTGCCAGTACCTGAAGGGGCTCCAGGAGAGCTGGGGAGGGACTGGTTGTAAGGCCTGTGGTGACAGGACCAGGGGCAGTGGGTTTAAACCAGAGCAGGGTAGGTTTAGATTCAACATTAGGAAGAAGTTCTTGGAATGTCCTGCCCAGGGCACTGGGGCAGTCACCATCCCTGGAGGTGTTCAGGAGCTGTGTGGAACTGGCACTTGGGGTCATGTTTTGGTGCTGACCCTTCAGTGCTGGCTTGAAGGGTCTGGGTGAGCTGTGAGGTATCCTCCAACCAGATCTGTTCTGTGATCCTTTGGCCAGGAGAGTGGGGAGACGCTGGAACAAGTTGCCCAGAGAAGATGGGGATGCCTCATCCCTGGATGTGTTTAAGACCAGGCTGGATGAGGTCCTGAGCAACCTGGGCTGGTGAGAGGTGTCCCTGCCCATGGCAGGGGGGTGCAGCTGGGTGGTCTGTAAGGTCCTTTCTACCTCAAGCCCTTCTCTGGGTCTCTGGAAGCAAGGGTAGAGGACACAGTGCTAAGCCCAGCCAGGTGAGCTGTTGTGCTCCAGGCTAGAGAAAGGTCATGCTGAGGGTGCTGCCTGGATTGAGGAGAGGCCAGGAGAAGCCAAATGAATCCATCAGATGGGCCTGAAGCTCCAGGTGTCATGTGTTCAGCAGTGTGAGGAAGAGAGAAGGGGGGAGGGAGTGTGTCAGAGGGTGAGGAAGGAAAGAAAACTTCACAGTTACTGCAAACCAAGAAGTTAAACCTTTGTTCTGTCTGCTGCTGGGCAGAGCCTGTGCAGTCCTGACCCATGAGTGGAAAGCCAGGACCTCCTGAACCTCAGTATCCTTCTGCTGTAGCTAGCTCTGCTGGGGTGCATCTAAATCCAACACCATTTGGGGCCTGAAATTGTGCCAGGGGAGGCTTAGGTCGGAGAGGAGGAAACGTTTCCTTCCTGCAGGAGTGGTCAGGGACTGGCAGAGGCTGCCCAGGGAGCTGGTGGAGTCCCCAGCCCTGCAGGGGTTGCAGAGCCCTGTGGCCATGGCACCTGGGGCCGTGGGTCAGTGGCCATGGTGGGGTTGGGTTGCTGGCTGGGCTTGGAGAGCTTTTCCAACCCAAACAACTCTGTGACTCTATAAAAGAGCTTCAGTGCAGCCAGCTGAAGCCATACCTGTGTCAATCCTCTCAGCCTGGGCTGCTGCCTGGGAGGAAGTGGAACAGGACCCTGTTGGATGTGCCATGTGCACAGGATGCCATCCCTTGTCACCTCAGGCAGTGGCTGTGCTGTGTCACCCTGATGTCTCAACACCCTCCTGCCTCTCCTGATGCCAGTCTGCAGAGTGCCAGGGGCTTGCCAGCCTGCTGGAGCAGAAGCTTCCTAACCTCTTCCCCTCTGATCCCTTCATGAAAGCCAGGCTGCTCTTTCAGCTGAATTGACAAGGAATCTGCCAGCAGCTTAGCAATTAATGAGCATAATGAGCTGCTGGTACACAAACAATGGGGAGTTCAGCATCCAGGCCCTGTCTGTGCTCAGCACCCAGACACTGAGAGCCTCTTCCTCAGCTGTGTTTTATGTTGATGTGCTGCAGCAGCCACCTCACCAGAGCTGAGCTGGCTCTCTGAGGATGCAGACACTGCAGTGGGCAGATTGTTGGGACAGGAAATCCTTCTAAGCTTTCCTAAGCTGCTCTCTATCTACTCATGAGTCAGAGCTTTAATTCTCATTGAATTAAACAAGTCAGCTAGGAGAGAGTTTGGTGCTTGAGCCTTTTTAAGAACCAGCCCTTAAATTCTTAAGTTGTTTCTGCCTGGAGAGGAGAAAGCTCCAGGGAGACCTCAGAGCTGCACTTCAGTACCTGCAGGGGAGCTGCAGGCAGCTGGGGAGGGACTGCTCAGAAGGGGCTGTGGGGATAGGCCCAGGGGCAATGGTTTGGACCTGGAGCAGGGCAGAGTTAGGTTGGACATCAGGAGGAAGCTCTGCACAGGGAGGCTGGGGAGACACTGGCACAGGCTGCCCAGGGAGGGGGCTGAGGCTGTGTCCCTGGGCAGCCTGCTCTGGCTGGAGCTGTCCCTGCTGCCTGCAGGGGGCTGGACAAGAGGACCTTTGGGGGTCCCTTGCAAGCTGCTGCAATCTGAATTGTGCTGGTAGGACTGAAGCTCCTGAAGCTCTCTGGCTTTGCTGAAACTGAGCCACTCTCATTCCACTGAAAGCTCAACTCAGACACCATCTGAAATCAGCACAGCCTCTGACTGTCTCTGGGCCCCAGCTCTGCTTGAGAGGGGTTTGGTGTGGGAGTTGTGTGCTGCAGCCTGGGGACACCCAGGGAAGTGAAACTCTGCTGGGGTCTGTGTGCATTGCAGCTGCACTTCTGCTTTCCTGTTGACACAAACCTCCTTGGTGAGAGCTTATCTGCAGGAAAGGTAAGAGGCTTCCCTCCTAGGGTGAAGGTTGGACTCTGGTCTCAGAGCTCTCTTCCAAATGAAACTCTTCCCTAATTCTGTGCTTCTGTTTCAGTGCCAGGGAGGAGGGGTGAAAGCCTAGCTCCAGTCCCAGGCAGGACTCTCCCTTAGTTCAGTGGCATCCAGGGTTTCCTGAACAAAGCTTCCCTCACCTGAGGGCAGTGATGCCATCCAGAAGGATCTTGACAAGCTTGAGAAGTGGGCAAATGGCAGCTGCTGAGGTTCAACAAGTGCAAGGCCCTGCATCTGAGTCAGGCATCAGTCCAGGCTGGGTGCAGAGTGGGGTGAGAGCAGCCCTGGAGAAAGCCTTGGGGGTGCTGGGTGCTGAGCAGCTCCCCAGGAGCCAGCAGTGCCTCCTGCAGCCCTCAGGCAGCTGTGTGCTGGGCTGCAGCCAGAGCAGGGTGGGCAGCAGGGCAGCAGAGGGGATTCTGCCCCTGGGCTCTGCTCAGACCTCACCTCCAGCCCTGCCTCCAGCTCTGGAGAAGGACACAGAGCTGCTGGGGAGAGTCCAGAGGAGGCCACAGAGATGCTCCAAGCTGAGGCAGAGCAGGGTTAGAGTGGAGCTGAGGCAGAAGTTGTTCAGCAGGAGGCTGCTGAGCCTCTGGCACAGGCTGCCCAGGGAGGCTGTGGCTGCCTCCTGCCTGGGGGTGCTCAGGGCCAGGCTGGATGAGGCCCTGAGCAGCTGAGTGTAGCTGAGAGGTGTCCCTGGGCCTGGAGGGGAGGTTGGAGGAGCTGAGCTCTGAGCTCCCTCCCATCCTGAGCCATTGCAGCAGATATTAGTTCAAATCTTGTTCTTTCCCTTGGAACAGAACACCAGAATCTGCTAAAGGTGAGAGCCAAGAGAGTCACTGCCCTGGCACAAGGCTCTGAGCACCCCTGGAGACATCAGTGCTTGGGCAGTGAGGTTTGCTTTGCTTTTCTCAGCATGTGGAGCTGCACCCCCTGTGTCTCCTGTGTGCTCCTATCAAAGCCAGCACTTGGCTCTGTCGCAGCCCTGCGTGGGAGGGCTGTGGAGCTCCCAGTTACTTGGATACGAGTCCCAGCTCCATCCTGCCCTCCAAGAGGGCACATCAGAAGGTCTTGCTCGTTTGTTTGTGAAGCACAGAGCCTTCCCTGGCTCTGCCCAGAGCTCCCAAGCCGGTGGCACGGTCAGGGTGGCTGTCAGCTCCCAGCCCTGCTCCCCTGCTCCCTCGCCCCTGCCGCCCGCGCTGCCCCCGCGGCGTGCTGGGGGGATGCCAGCTGCACCTCCCCTGGCACATGGAGGCTTTCCTGCTCAGGGCCTTCTTGCCACTGCAGAAAGATCTGCACTCGTTGCCCAGCAGAAAAGGACCCAGGGGTGTTGGCTGACAGCAGCTGAAGATGAGCCAGCAGTGTGCCCAGGTGGCCAAGAAGGGCACCAGCAGCCTGGCCTGGGGCAGCAGTGGTGTCCCTGGGCATGGAGGGGAGGCTGGGGGAGCTGAGCTCTGAGCTCCCTCCCAGCCTGAGCCACTCTGTGACTCTAAGCTTGCAACTGGTGCACGCAGGTCTTGTGTGCAAGTATTGATCCTAAGTGATTGGAGCCCCTCTGCTTTCTTGGCAGTCAGAGTCCAGCCTTGCAGTGCCCCAGCAGCCAGAGGAGCAGCCAGCACACACCAGAGGGGTTCTGTAGCAGTAGGGTGGAAAAACCTTTGTGATTCAAGGTTTTGTTGTTCAGCTTTTAGTCTCAGTTAAAGAATGCTGACCTCAGCTGGCCTTAATTACTGTCATCACTGTAATTGTTGTATAATGATCATTAACAGAAAAGGGGGGGAGGCTCAGGAGCCCTTTGCTGCCCTTGGATCAAAGCTGGGCAGGGCAGGAGTGGCTGGCATAGAAGCCACAGCTGGCTGTTTGCTGTTCTGCACGTGCTTCACACCTCTGCTGTGTGTCTGTGGCTCTTCCAAAGATGTTTTCCAGCTGCTGAAAAGATGTTTCCAAAGGATCCCGAGAGAATGTCAGCTCTTGGCTTGATTACAGAGGTTGCCTCCCTGCTGCTGAACCTGGGGCCACCCAGCCCACGGTAACTCTGTTGGGCAATCCAGATTAATGGTTTACAGAGCAGCAGTCCTGCTTCTGAGGTACACTGCACCTCCTCAGCTTTACAGCCTGGGCAGGTCCTGCACCTCCCAGGCAAGGCTCACAGGGGACAGCAAAACAGCTTTCAGCCAGCTGCAGACCAAACTGTGGCTGTGCTGCCTTGGAGTCACAGAATGGGTTGGGCTGGACCTGAAAGATCACCCAGTGCCAGCCCCTCTGCCATGGCAATCCAGGAAAGAGGTTGAGCTGCTGGAAGGTGTCCAGAGAAGGGCAACAAAGCTGGGGAGGGGTCTGGGGCACAGCCCTGGGAGGAGAGGCTGAGGGAGCTGGGGTTGGAGCCTGGAGAAGAGGAGGCTCAGGGGAGACCTTCTTGCTCTCTACAGCTACCTGAAGGGAGGTTGGAGCCAGGTGGGGGTTGGTCTCTTCTCCCAGGCACCCAGCACCAGAACAAGAGGACACAGTCTCAAGCTGTGCCAGGGGAGGTTTAGGCTGGAGGTGAGGAAGAAGTTCTTCCCAGGAAGAGAGATTGGCCATGGGAATGTGCTGCCCAGGGAGGTGGTGGGGTCAGTACCCCTGGAGGTGTCTAAGAAGAGCCTGGGTGAGGCACTTGGTGCCAGGGTCTGGTTGATGAGTTAGGGTCGGGTGATCAGCTGGACCTGATGATCTTGGAGGTCTCTTCCAGCCTGGCTGACCCTGTGATTCACCAGCCCAGGTGGCTCAAGGCCTCCAAACCACATAAGCTGTGACCTGCCCTCACCCTCCCCTGGCCAGCAGAGGCTGCTGCAGCCCCCTGCATGCGCTCCCGAGGCTGGGGGCTGTGCAGGGCAGAGGGGAGCCAGGGCTGGTGCTGCTCAGGCTGCCATGCTGTGTGTGCAGGGGGTGCTGCCATGTCTCACTGCCTCCTCTCAGCAGCTGGCATCTTCCCTGGGGACCTTCAAGCAGGGATGATGGTGTCTGGAAACCCCACCGTGCCTGTTGCTCTGCAGGGAGCCAGCACATGGCCACTGCTCTGTCTCCCCTGTCTGCTCCCTTGCACCTCCCCAGGCTGCTGCTTCCTTCCCCGTGCTGGTCCCTGTCCTATCCCTTTCTCCTCCCTGCACACCCAGGAGCTGGCACACGGTGTGCTTTGCTCTTTGGGCTGAGAAGCAGCTTCCCAGCAGAGGCAGACAAGGGAAGCCAGGATCAACAGGAATGGCTTCCTGGCTCTCAGTTTCATGAATGTCTTCAGCTTGGGCTGAGGATTTTGTGAGGCAGATGACCCACTGCAGGCCCTTCAGGCTGCATGCAGGTCTGAAGGTGTGGTACAGTGCTGGGGCATCCTGCTGCTCCTGGGCAGGTGAGAGGCTGATGCTGATTTCATTTCCTGGGGAACTGGAGCAGGGCAGAGTTAGGTTGGACATCAGGAGGAAGCTCTGCAGAGGGAGGCTGGGGAGACACTGGCACAGGCTGCCCAGGGAGGGGGCTGAGGCTCCATCCCTGCAGACATCCAGGCTCAGCCTGGCTGTGTCCCTGGCAGCCTGCTCCAGCTGGAGCTGTCCCTGCTGCCTGCAGGGGCTTGGACAAGAGGCCCTTGGAGGTCCCTTCCAAGCTGCTGCTGTCTGTGAAGCTGTGAGTGGCCTGGAGGTGGCCCAGGGAAGGTGAGCATCTTGCTGCTGGGTCTCTTGTTTCACTCAGAAGATTTTTTCCCCCTTTTCTAGCAAAGCAGATAATTGTGTGCCTGCCTCAGATGCTTTCTCTCCACAGATGTTCTAATGCCATGCTTGCATTACCCTTGGTCCTTCAGGCAGGCTGTCAGTGTTCATCTTCCCTCCTCATCACTTCAGCAGCTGGGATGGTGACACTCAGAGGGAATTGCCAGCCTCAGCTTCACCAAAAGACTCCCTCTGAAGCTTCCTGATGGCTTTTGCTTGGCTGAAGCCGGTTATTATTTTCCCCAGCCTGGCTGACTCAGGCTGCTGCTGAAGTTGTGCTAGCAGATGAGAGAAGAGTTCCCTTTGAAGGCTCAGCAGCTGACTTCGGGGTGCCCACGCTTTTACAGAGCTCCATTAAGGTTTGAGAGCTGAGCATTTATTTGTCATTGTCTCCCCTCCAGAGCTTTGATAAGCATAATTAAGCTCTATAAAGATCTGCAATATATTGATGTTATGAGTCCTTGGGTAGGGGTGTACCCACATGCTGTGACCCAATCAAACCCTTGGCAACTAAGAATGTGACTTCAGGATCAGCTTTAGGCCTGACTGCTGGCTTCTGCTGGGTTCTGCCTTCTGCTCTCAAGCACAATTCCCTGCCCACTTCCCTGGGGCAGCAGCAGGGCCA
Organism: Dryobates pubescens; assembly: GCF_014839835.1. Classification (NCBI taxonomy): domain Eukaryota; kingdom Metazoa; phylum Chordata; class Aves; order Piciformes; family Picidae; genus Dryobates; species Dryobates pubescens. The sequence goes on from NC_071626.1 coordinate 772,023, forward strand.
GGAGCCAGGCAGAGGAGGGAGCTGATGGCACTCATGCCTGTCTGTTTTCACAGCCCCAGAGCTGGTTTGCTTTTGACACAGGTGGTTTCCACCTGGATCACCTCTCTGAGCAGCTCACTGTGGTTGCATCCAACCCAGCCTTAAGGACACCAAACCGAACACAGGCATTGAGCCTGGAGATGAGGAAGAACTCCTCTAGAGTGAGGGTGGGGAGAGGCTGGCACAGGCTGCCCAGGGAGGCTGTGGATGTCCCCTCCCTGGAGGTGTTCAGGGCCAGGCTGGATGAGGCCCTGAGCAGCCTGGGCTGGTGGGAGGGGTCCCTGCCCATGGCAGGGGGCTGGGGCTGGATGAGCTTTGGGGTCCCTTCCAACCCAACTCATTCTGTAGCTAAAGAAGCATCTCTCTGTGCCCATAATATGTACAAAGCCCCTGGAGAGAGTCCAGCAGGGGCCCATGAGGATGATGAGGGGACTGGAGCATCTCTCTTGTGAGGGGAGGCTGAGACACTTGGGGCTCTTTAGCCTGGAGAGAAGACTGAGAGAGGATCCTATGCATGCATACAAAGATCCAGGAGGTGGAGGTCATGGGGCTGGGCTCTTTCCAGTGGTGGCCAGGGGCAGGACATGGAGCAGTGGGTGCAGACTGGAACACAGCAGGTTGCACTTGAGCTTAAGGAGAAACTTCCTTGCTGTGGTGGTGGCAGAGCCCTGGAGCAGGCTGCCCAGGGAGGTTGTGGAGTGTCCTGCTCTGGAGCCTTTCAAAACCTGCCTGGATGTGTTCCTGTGTGCCCTGCCCTGGGTGAAGCTGTGTTAGCTGTGGGGCTGCACTGGGATGCTCTCGAGGTCCTCCCCCCAAGCCCTACCACTCCATGAGTCTCTGGAGTAAGACCCAGCAGGCTGCCAGCCCTGGCTGCTCCACACCAGCCTCCAAGCACTCGGTTTCGTGGCCAAAGTCCAGAGCCTCCCCTGCCTGCACTGCTGCCTGTGGGCAGCCTGCACTGCCTGCCTCCAGCTTGCTATCAGCAGCTCCCCACTGCTTTTATGGGCAGTGAAACCTCCCCACGCCCCTGGGCCAGCCGGTGCCAGGCAGCGGCTGTGCTGCCGGGAGGCCCCACCTGCAGCTGGCATCACTCCTGCTCTGCACAGCAGGGCACAGAGAGAGCTGCTGGCTGGCACTCTGTGCTGCCACGGCAGAGCCACAGGTAGGTAACCAGAGTGACTTTGCTCACCAGCCGGGGCTGGGCTCTGCCTTTCGGCTTCAGCAGCTCCTTAAAGCCTGCCGAGAGCTTCCGCAGAGCAAACCCCTGGGCTTGCAGGGGGGGTGGAGAAGATGACCTTGGAGGGTTCCTTCCAGCCTGCTGCATTCTGAGCTCCTGAGAAGAGAACTGCTGGGAAATGGTAGGTGACTTGCATGAGAACCTGTGGCAGATGGAAAACAAGAGCAGGGGGGGCAGGGAGGCCAAAAAAAAGCTCTTGTAAGGTTTTTTCCCTGTGACGTTTTCAGAGAGTGAAGGTTTGGTGATCTCTTGCTTTGAAAGGCAGACACTGGGAGGAGATGGAGCATGGAGGGGAAAAAGCCCTGGAAGCTTTTGCTGGGAGAAATGCAAGGGTTGGGTGAGTGCCAGTGAGGAGTCTGCTTTGCTGCTGCTCAGCCACATCGGAGCTGGGCCTTTGAGATGCTGGAAGCTGCTCAGCATCAGAGGCAGCTGCAAGATGCTGGGCTGGCACTGTCCCTCTCAGTGGTCCTCCTTGCTCCTGAAGGCTTTGTCTTTGATGTGTGGCCCAGGACTTCTCCTCAGCTCTGGCACTCTGGTGTAGCTTTTAGGTTAATTAAGAGCAGGCATTCTCTCTGCTGTGTTCCATGAGGCTTGGAGAGCATTTCTCTTGCTGTTTCCAGCGAGTCCTACTGAGACTCCTCATTACCAATGCTTCAAAACCTACATCTAATAATTACTCCTCATTAGCAGGAGAGGGAAGCTGGAACAGTCACTTTCTCCCCTCACAATGCTTGAAGTGAAGCAGTTTATGAGGGCTGTGTGTCTGTGTGAGAGACAGAGGCCAACAGTCAGGCTTAAGGGAACGTTGTAGGTGAAGCATACATTGTTTTGGTAAGCCTGTAAATCAGTTTCTTTTCCCTCTGTTAGGATCTGCAGACGTGTGCCTGGCACATTCTTGTGGTGATAATGTCAGGCCCTGAAGCTGGGCTGGAAAAATCTCTCTGACAGCTGTGAAATTGCTGGCCTGAGGTGGTTACAAATGGATGTGGGGAGCTGCTTTGTGTCTCCAGCAGAGGCAATTTCCTACCAGCCTTCCAGAAGCACAGGCAGGGAGAGGGAGAGCTTCACCTCCCTTTCATCATTTGATGGTTGGACTTACATCCTAGAGGTCTTTCCTTAGCTGCAGAGGACTTTTCCAACCACTGAGTCACATAGAATCACAGAATGGCTCAGGTTGGAAGGGACTTCAAAGAGCATCTCCTCCAACCTCCCCACCAAGGGCAGGGACACCTCTCAGCCAGACTCAGCTGCTCAAGGCTTCATCCAGCCTGGCCCTGAACACCCCCCAGGGAGGAGGCAGCCACAGCCTCTCCATTCCAACCAGCAACCCAACCCCACCATGGCCACCAAACCATGGCCCCAGGTGCCATGGCCACAGCTTTCCTGAGCACCTCCAGGGCTGGGGACTCCACCACCTCCCTGGGCAGCCTGGGACAGTCCCTGACCACTCCTGCACCAAAGAAACGTTTCCTCCTCTCCAACCTAACCTGGCACAGTCTCAGGCCATTGCCTCTCCTTCTGTCACCTGATGCTAGGGAGCAGAGCCCAACCCCCAGCTCACTGCAGCCTCCCCTCAGAGAGCTGTAGAGAGCAATGAGGTCTCCCTCAGCCTCCTCCAGGCTGAAGACCCCCAGCTCCCTCAGCTGCTCCTCCCCAGACCCTTTCCCAGCTTTGTTGCCCTTCTCTGCCCCTCAGTGTCCTTCTTGCAGTGAGGGGCTCAGAACTGAACCCAGGACTCAAGGTTCAGCCTCCCCAGTGCCCATCCAGGGGCCCCATCCCTGCCCTGCTCCTGCTGCCCACACCACTGCTGCTCCAGGCCAGGCTGCTGGTGCCCTTCTTGCCCACCTGGGCACACTGCTGGCTCCTGTTCAGCTGCTGCCAACCAGCACCCCCAGGGCTTTTTCTGCCAGGCAACTTTCCAACCTCTGCCCCACGCCTGGCAAGGCCTGGGGTTGATGTGACTCAGTTGCAGCATCCTGCACTTGGCCTCCTTGAACCTCCCACAGCTGACCTCGGCCCATGGATGTTAAGAATGAGGCCAGGAAATCCTGCCCTTATCTCTGGGACGTGAGCAGGGAGTGACTGTGCTGTGGCAGATGCAGGAATGGGGGGAAAGGCAGCTGGCAGAAGCTTCAGCAGTGGACCTGGATTTTTAACATGGAGCACGTTCTAAAATGAAAGTCAAGTGAGGAATTCCTGCCAGCAGTGCAGCCAAGAGGCTTCACTCACTGAACACTCTCCTGCAGGACCAGATGAGAGCAGCCCAGAAGTGGCTGCTGGATGAGTTCCTGTGTTTAGGTGAGCCCAGGGCGGTGCTGCTGGACACAGGTTGGCTAAGCAGCATGCAGATGGCCAGGCCACGCTGGGGGGGAGGTTGGTTGTGTGCTTCTTTGTCATTTGTTGCCTTGAAACTATTTGCTGTGAGAATCAGGCCCTGGGACCCTTTCTGTGGCTGTTGAGCTCTTCTGCTTAGCTGCTGTGAGTCTTCCAAGTCCCTGTCACCCAAACCAGAGCTGAGTGTCACAGGCTTAGCTCTGGCAGATTGAGAACTGGAGGGAAGGGAAGGAGCTTTCTGTTCTTGTTCTGCTCATCTCAGATGGGGTTTTTAACCATATTTATCTAGTACTGCCCAGCTAAGCCCCCAGCTCCCCAGCTGAGCACACCTCCATGCTGCCCTGCTGCTGAAGGAAAGCTCTCATGCAGCTTTGAATCAGATGGAGCAGAGCCACAGCGACGTAGATCAGTTGGAGGTGGTCAGCTTCGAGGGTGCTGAGGAAACCTGAGCTTCACCTGTAGGTCTGTAGAGTCTCTGCAGTGGAGCCCAAAGGAAGAGCTGTGGGCTTGCTTCACTTGTGTGCTTGTGGATCCTGGAGGGCTCTTCCAACCTGGCTGATTCTGAGCTCTGTCATAACCCATCTGTGTTTTCTGCTTGGCTGGCAAGGAAATCCTAACCCTGCACTGGACATTGCCTCCTGAGATGGAAATAATGGGTGGCACATAATTAGCCTGGCACAGCTCACCCAGAGCCACAGCACCTCCTGCACTCCACAGGCAAGGAGAGCTGACAGCTCCCAGGGCAGTCTGCAAGCTCTCTGTGCAGCCAGCGGCCCCAGGCCGAGCTGGGATGCCTGTGAAGCTCCAGCCCTGAAGCAGGAGGCTGAGAGCTGAGGTGTATCAGCTTACAGAGCTTTCAGGAGCTCAGCTGTCAGCTCCCCAGCTGCATGCAGCTCCAGAGGGGGACTCTGTGCCCTTCTCTGAGCCCTGAGCAGAGGTGGCACGTCCTGAGAGCAATTCTTGCCCTCGTGGGCTGTGCCTAGCCTGAGGTTTGGGCTAAAAGGTCTCCCTGATGTAACCCCCAGGGTATGCAGGAACAGGAGCTGTGGGCTGGCTGCCTCCTGGCTGCAGGCTGGATGGTTTGAATGCAAGCCCACAGTTGTGTTTTGGAATGGGGTAGAGGTTGATGCACCAAGAGGCAGCAGCTGTTGGTCCTGCATAGCTCAGAGCAGTAGGGAAGGCTGCTCTGGGACGGACAGGCTGCACACACTGCCTCCCAGAAGGGCCCCCAGGCACATTCTGTGAGGCAGAAGGACCTTCCCAAGCTAATGAGCAGCAGCCATGCCCCAGGGACCATTCTGTGCTTGCCTTTGCCACAGGGCTCAGCCTGAGTGGCCGTGGGTGGGCTCCAGGCAGGCTGTGCTGTGCAGAGCAGCTGGCTGCTGCAGGGGCAAAATGCTGCCCCATCCTCCAGCCACTGCTTGCGTTGTTGCTGTCCCTCAGCAGCACTCAGGAGGTCTCCTAGGCTGTACAGGAATGAGGAGAGGGCTTCCAGTGGCCTCTCATCACACAGCAAGGGACACAGAACAGAAGGCAGGTGACAGGAGGAGGAAGAACTTCTGTTACCCTTGACTGGATTTGTTGTCTTCCTTCTCTATCCTTCAGCCCATATCAGTGCATCTCACCAGCAATGACAGCAGCTCAGGCTGGGAGAGCTGGGGCTGTGCAGCCTGGAGAAGAGAAGGCTCCAGGGAGACCTCAGAGCAGCCTGCCAGTACCTGAAGGGCTCCAGGAGAGCTGGGGAGGGACTTTTGATAGGGGCTGGGAGTGAAAGGATAAGGGGCAATGGCTTGGAGCAGGAAGAGTGGAGATTGAGACTGGAGATGGGGAAGAAATTCTTTCCAGTGGGGCTGGGGAGACTCTGGCACAGGCTGCCCAGGGAGGCTGTGGCTGCCTCCTGCCTGGAGGTGTTCAAGGCCAGGCTGGGTGAGACCTTGAGCAGCCTGGGCTGGTGGGAAGGGTCCCTGCCCACGGCAGGGGGCTGGAGCTGGCTGATCTTCAAGGTCCTTTCTGACCCAAACCATGGTTCTGTGACAGTCCCAGTTTGGGAGCTCTTCCCTGTGTGGAGCATGGGCTCTCACACAGTGCCCAGGGCTGCTGTCCCCTGAAAGCAGATCAAAGATTTCTGAAGGAGGAGAGGAGAAGGGAGGGGAGGAGAGCAGAGGAGCCTGTTCCTTAGCATGTTCTGGCTGGATGTCAGAGCTTGGCACTGCAATCTGTCAGCCTGGGTGTGATGCCTGGGCAGGCTGTGCTGGGGGCAGACCAAGCAGAGTCTCTGCTGTGGCTGTGCAAGACTGCAGCCCTGGCAGATAAGCTGAGGGCTGTGGCAGTGTGCTCACAGAGGAGCTGCAGGAGCAGCATCCCTCAGCTCTGTGCTCCTTGCCCTCAGCCATGGCGCTGCCAGCCTGGCACCATGCAGACCTTCTCCCTGCAGCCTGCTTGCTCCAGGCTTTTGGCAGGCAGGTTTGGAGGACAAGTGCCTTGTGGGGAGCCCCCAGCATCCTGTTCAGAGTGGGGCAAAGGGACCTTCCATGCTTGCTGCCGGTGCTCCTGACGCCCTGGGGTGCAATTTCTCCCAGCACACATCAGAACATCAGAGCACAGCACCTGATGACAGCATCTGTAATGCTCTCTGCAGAGGAGAGGCTGTGCTCTGTGGTCCTGCTCTGGCAGGGGCTTGGGCTCCATGGTCTTTGGAGGGCCCTTCCAGCCCTCACATCCTGTGGTCCTGTGCTGCTGTTACCAAGGCAGCAGTGGAAGCCCAGAGAGGTAAGCTGACAAGGTGCAGATTCATGAGAGACCTGAGAAGGGAACAGGGCCAGGGCCTGGTGCCTTGGTCAGGAGTCAGTGCTGTCCACCCAGCTGCAGTGCTCTCGAGCCTCAGCAGCCCTTCCAGCCCTAGCTGGCATTGTAGAGCAGGGTTATTGGTTGGACTTGGTGATCCTGAGGGTCTCTTCCAACCTGAATGTTTCTGTGATTCTGATTCTGTGATTATCTTTCAAAAGGTCACCTGGAAAAGGAAGGCAGAAGAGAGCAAATATCAGGAGTTGAGCAGTGCAGGTGGTGGCAGCCTGCTGGAGGCAGGGAGAGCTCTGGGGAAGGGATTGAAACGATCGAGTGCCTGTAAGGACAGCTGGGCAGCCGGGGGGGGATGTGGCAGGGTCTGAGCCTTCCAAGTGACACAGGGCTGCCTGGGATGCTTTGGCACTCCAGACATCCATTGACACCACAGAAATGAGGTTTTAAAGTACTGTGTGAGCACAAGGGATGAGAGAAGGCATCTCTGGGCTCCCACTGCTCTCTCCATGCCCCTGAGTCCAGCCTCACTTTCCTGACAGTATCTGGAAGGATTTGATTCCAGGTTCCAGCTGGGGATAGGGGCTTTGGAAAACAGCAGGGAGAGAAGTGCCTGGGGAGGCTGGCAGGGGGGCAGTGCCGTGCCCCCGGGGAGGCTGGCAGGGGGGCAGTGCCGTGCCCCCGGGGAGGCTGGCAGGGGGGCAGTGCTGTGCCCCCGGGGAGGCTGGCAGGGGGGCAGTGCCGTGCCCCCGGGGAGGCTGGCAGGGGGGCAGTGCCGTGCCCCCGGGGAGGCTGGCAGGGGGGCAGTGCTGTGCCCCCGGGGAGGCTGGCAGGGGGGCAGGGCCGTGCCCCCGGGGAGGCTGGCAGGGGGGCAGTGCTGTGCCCCCGGGGAGGCTGGCAGGGGGGCAGGGCCGTGCCCCCGGGGAGGCTGGCAGGGGGGCAGTGCTGTGCCCCCGGGGAGGCTGGCAGGGGGGCAGGGCCGTGCCCCCGGGGAGGCTGGCAGGGGGGCAGGGCTGTGCTGTTCTCTGCTCCTCTCTGCTGTGGGGTGGGGAAGGGGAGCTGCACAGCCCAGCCCTGTGTGCAGGAGCAGGGGGAGCTGGCTCTGCTCAGCCAGGCACCAGCATGTCCTGCAAACATGCCACAGGGTCAGAGTCTTCTGCTCCTGGTGGCACATGTCTGAGGGCAAAGCCAAACCATAGACTGGGTTGGGGCAGAGACCATCCCCTGGTGAATGACTTCATTCTCCTGCACCAGAGGGTTGGAAGGGACCTCAAAGCTCAGCCAGCTCCAACCCCCTGCCAGGGGCAGGGACCCCTCCCACCAGCCCAGGTTGTTCAGTGCCTCATCCAGCCTGGCCCTCAACACATCCAGGGAGGAGGCAGCCACAGCCTCCCTGGGCAGCCTGTGCCAGAGCCTCCCCACCCTCACTGCCAAGAATCTCTTCCTCATCTCCAGTCTCAATCTGCCCTCCTTAAGCTTCAAACATTGCCTGGCACTCCCAGCCCTTGTCACAAGTCCCTCCCCAGCTCTCCTGCAGCCCTTCAGGTACTGGAAGGCTGCTCTGAGGTCTCCCTGGAGCCTTCTCTTCTCCAGGCTGCACAGCCCCAGCCCTCCCAGCCTGTCCCACAGGGGAGGCTCTGCAGCCTCTGACCATCTCTGTGGCCTCCTCTGGAGCCTCTCCAGCAGCTCCAGGCCATTCTTGTGCTGGGGGCCCCAGAGCTGGAGGCAGTGCTGCAGGTGTGGTCAGAGGCTGGTTTGGGAGATGTGACTAAGGCCAGACTGAGGTCTTCCAAGGTGTGCTGTGTTACCCTCTCTGCTTAGCAGCTGCCTCAGGCCAGAGTGCTTTCTGTGTGCAGCTGTAAGGCTGTGCAGGAGCTCTGCTGAGCCCAGCCACACAGGATACACTTCTGCTGTACTGAGCATCCCTGCCTCTTTGGTCCTCAAGTGTCATCATGTGGTGGCTGGGCTGCTGGTATTGTTTCAGTTAAGCTGATGCAATGTAAGTAAAACTCTTACCCTTGTGAATAAACCATACTTACACCAAGCCTTCTGTCACTAAAGGGCCAAGCAGTTGAAGACTTTCATGTGCTCTGTTCCCAGCTGCTTACCCTCTCTAGGCTTTGATCATCTACATCTGGCAAGGCTTAAAACACCCTCAGCAGCTTCTGAGGAAATAAGGAGGTTTCATCCTAGGTGCTGGGAGCTGCACAATCCCCTTTGGAAGTGTGCAGCTCTGACTTCAGAGGAAACCCCAAACCCACAGTATTTGCCTGCTTAATTTCCTACTGACCTTTCCTTCCAGAGTTCCCCAGCCCCCTGCCACCTCTGCAGTTATGAATTAACTTTCATGTCTGAGCTGCAGGGGTGAAGAAATTCAGTTCCCATCCTAAAGCCTTTTCCTGGGAGTCTTTCACCTTCAGCTGCATCAGAAGCATAGGAAGGATAAGAAGGCCCTGCCTGTGTGCAGCTGTCCTCTGGTACTGTGGTCACTTGGCAGGGGTTGGAAGGGACCTCTGGAAATCACCCAGTCCGACCCCCTGCCAGAGAGCATCACCCAGGGCAGGGCACACAGAACACAGCCAGGTGGGGTTGGAAAGGCTCCAGAGCAGGAGACTCCACAGCCTCTCTGGGCAGCCTGCTCCAGGCTCCAGCAGGCTCACACCAAAGGAGTTTCTCCTCATGCTGAAGTGGAACCTCCTGGGGTCCAGCTTGTACCTGTTGGTCCTTGTCCTGCCACTGGGCACAACCAGAGCCTGGCCCCTTCATCCTGACCCCCACCCCTCTGATGCTTACAGACATTGCTCAGGTCCCCTCTCAGCCTTCTCCAGACTAAACAGCCTCAGTCTCTCTTCACAGCAGAGATGTTGCAGTCCTTTAATTATCCTCACAGCCTCCACTGGACTCCAGCAGGTCTCTGTCTCTCTTGACCTGGGGAGCCCAGAGCTGGACACAACATTGCAGCTGTGGGCTCAGCAGGGCAGAGCAGGATGGGAGCAGAACCTCCCCAGCCCTGCTGGCCTCACTTTGCTTGATGCCCCCCAGGATGCCCTTGGCCCTCCTGGCCCCGAGGGCACATTGCTGTGCCATGGGGAACTTGCTGCCCACCAGGACTCCAAGGTCCTTCTCCGTGGAGCTGCCTTCCAGCAGGCTGATTCCTGGTCTGTCCTGGTGCCTGGGGTTGCTCCTCCTCAGGTGCAGGGCTCTGCACCTCTCCTTGTTGGGCTTCATGAGGTTAAGCCTCCCTTGGTAAACCTCTCACTGCTTAACTTGGGACAGCTTCATTCCAGGTGCTGTCAGAGTTGAAGGGGAAGCACCTGTCAGGAAGGTGAGATCTAGGATCGAATTTTACTCTGGAATTCCAGGACTTTCAGGTTTTAAAGACTTCATTATGTAGAGACAAGGAGGCCTTGTGTCAGGTGATTAGCCTCTGCTAGCAGTGGCAGTTCTGAAGGTAAGACTGCAGCAGAAAACATGGAAGAGTGGAGGGAAATACTTTCTTAAGCTGCAGCCCCCCTGCCAGCCCAGTGAGCTGTGTTGGTGTCTGCATCTGCAGATGCCTTTGGGACTGGGGCTCTTTCCAAGCAGAGGACAGCAGTGTGGCTCCTGCAGGAGCAGCTGACAGCTGGACTGCAAAGGTGAAGGGAGTTGGTCTGAAGGAGCTGCAGGTTTGCTTTGTGTGACAAGGCAGAGATGGGAACCCAACTGCTCCACTTGCTCCAGGAAGAGCAGAAAATGAAGGAAGTGCTGAGAGCTGGGGCTGGTGAGCTTGGAGCAGAGCAGGCTGAGGAGGGTGGTGCCCAGTGACAGGACAAGAGGTCCTGAGCATGAACTTGAACATTGGGAGTTCCATCTAAACATGAGAAGGAGCTTCTTGGCTGTGAGGGTGGCAGAGCCCTGGAGCAGGCTGCCCAGAGAGGTTGTGGAGTCTCCTTCCCTGCAGGCTTTCAGACCTCCCTGGCTGTGTTGCTGTGTGCCCTGCCCTGGGTGATGCTGCTCTGGCAGGGGGTAGGACTCGATGCTCTCTGCTGTTCCCTTCCAACCCCCTGCCCTCCTGTGCTTTCCTGTACAACCCAGTGAGTGCTTACAGAGCCAGTCCTCTGCTCTGGCACTTCAGCAGTTCAAAGTGTGCTAAGTGTCGCTGCTTTAAATGCATTCCCCAGCAGAGGTACTCTGAAGGCCAACGCAGAGATCAGTCGGGAGCTCCACTCCACTCCTAGGAATTTCAGTGCCCTGGGAAATGTGTTGGCCTTGGCTGTTCACAAGTGTGGTTTGAAGCTCTCCTCTGCTTCAGACACTTAAAGGATTTATCTCCTGTGCACAAATAGCCTCTGACTTGTTTGCTGTGCTCCACTGACCACCCTGGCAAGTGCAGGCTCTGAGTATTTAGCTGGTTTGACAGAATTTTTCTAACGTGTTTATCTGGGGGAAGCTTTGACAGTCAAGGGCTTTCCAGCAGCTGCACTCAGCTGTATCCCAGGGTGCTTTATACTGCTGCAAACAAACTGTCTGCCCCAGCCTGACAGTGGACTTCTTTATTACTTCTGGTTTGGGTTTTTTTGTTCCCACTTTGGACCTCATCTACAGCTCCCTGCGAGGAGGCTGCAGTGGGGCGGGGGTTGGTCTCTTCTCCCTAGCATCAGGTGATGGAAGGAGAGGAAATGGCCTGAGACTGCACCAGGGGAGGGTTAGGTTGGAGACTAGGAAAGATGTCTTTGCTGCAAGGCTTTGGCAGAGGCTGCCCGGGGAGGTGGTGCAGTCCCCGTCCCTGGGGCTGTGCAAGCGACGCGTGGCCCTGGCACTTGGGGACATGGTTTAGCGGTCGCACTCGATGAGCTCGGAGGTCTTTTCCAACCCCAAACAATTACCGGGCTGCCGAAAAAAACTTCCTCCCAACCCTCCCGTTAGGCAGAGCGCGGAGGGGTTAAACCGGGCGCGGTTAAACCGAGCGGCTGCCGCCGCCGAGCTGCCGGGGGGGAGGGAAACGCCCGCAGGGGCGTTCCCCTCCCTCCCGTTCCCCTCCCTCCCGGCAGCTCGACGGCAGCTCTAAGCCCCCTCAGTAGCTGCCGGCTGGCCGTCGGTGGGGTTGCTACCTGCGCTCAGGCATCTGCTGAGGAGGAGGCAGCAGCAGCCGGGGGGCAGCGATGCCAGGCAGCGACACGGCGCTGGCCGTGGACCGAACCTACTCGGACCCGGAGCGGCACCGGCGCCGCAAGACGCGGGTAAGGAGGAGGGTGGTAGGGGCACGGGTGCCACCGACCCGCAGAGAGTTCCTCGGCCCTTGCCAGGTTGTTAGGCTCAAAGGAAGTTTGTTTTGCCTGCGCTTCTTTGGTGTTCCCGGCTGCGAATACCCTTTGGTGCAGGAAAACAGAGCGAAACTGGTTGCTGACATAACAGAAACCGGCGTGGAAGGTAATACCCACAATAGAAACTGGTTGGAGGGGGAGTAAGGAGGGAGCTTACTCACCGAAGTCAACAGTGCTGACGGGTTAATGAGGTGAGTCTGTGTCTCATCCCCGGCAAGGCTTAGGTTTGGTCTTGGCGCTCAGGGTCTGCTTAGCAAAGTGTGGATCGAGTGTTGGGATCCGGTGTCAGAGGCCGATTCCAGCTCCCTTTCTGGAGCTCCTTAGAAGAAGGATGGGGCAGGGAGGGAGGTGGACAGAGGAGGTGTGTGGGGATGGGGTTAAAGTAAGAATACAGCCCCGGCAGATGGCTTTGTGGGGTAGTTTTCTCGCGGTCTGCAGTTCATCTTTCTTCCTCTTTACTTTGCTGTTCGGTTCACCTACTGCCTGCTAAGCAACTTGTGGGCAGCGCTCCCCACCTTCCCTCTGCTGAGTGGCCTCCTCGGGCACTTTGGTTTCTAATTAATGCACAGACTTCAAGTTCTTACTTGACTGCTCAGCTGGAGCAGGTGCGAGGCTGCCTCTTTGCTTCCCATGCGCTGCAAAATAACTCGAAAAGAAAAGGAGATTGTCCTGGCCCCACCTGGGACAGCAGCAGGAATTCTGTTTGCCTCTGTGTGCTGGGACCCTGCACCTCTCAAATGAGCTTCGCAGCTTGAAGTGCAAAGCTCAGCTGCCTGTGCGGGAAGGTCGGGGCTGGGTGTGTTGAGGGGCAAGCGTTTGGAGGGGGTTCCGGTTTGGTTTGCTGCTTTATGTTGTTTGTTGGTTTGATTTCCGTGGCTTCCCCCCCTTGCCCTGCACATCAGCAGTGCTCTCCATCCCTCCACTCTCTCCCAAGAGTGCTGGGAAGGGGCTGGTGTGCTTCGGACTGCTGCTGCATCATGAAACGTTTTGAAACCAGGGAAGCCTGCGCGCTGTGGCTTTGCTGCTGGAGCCTGCCGTGCTCCTCACGTGTGCCGGGCATCGCCCAGGTGCAAGTGCTGTGCACTGAAAGCTGAGCTGCTGCGTCGTTCTTGCCCTATCAGTGCTGTGGTGCTGCCTGCCTTGCTGTGGCCGTGGAAGAAAGCTGCATCCCTTCAAAGGTGATTTTTTGGGGGGCATGTCTAAGAGTTAAACCTGAGATCCCTGCTCTATCATCTGGCTGGGCTGCTGAGGAGCACACAGTCTCCAGGCTGACATTAAATGTTGTGTGTTGACAAATCCCTCAGGCTTAAGACCATTTAATGAAATAATGGATTCTGGGGGGGATTTCTCTCATCAGAGTGAGCCTCCCTTCCCCTTCCTGTGACCGTGAGAACTGGAAGTAAAACTCTGTAACAAGTTTGCAGGGCTGAGAGTTAATTGCATGGCTCCAGGCTTGGGGCTTTACAGGCTGTGTCAGGTATCACTGAACTAGTGAGAGAGTTGCTGGAGGTGGCAGCCGCAGGTTGTGTGTTCCAGGTGATGGCAAGGGCTTGCATTAAGCCCAGCTTGTGCTTGTTTGGGGACCCTCTGGAATGTTTTCCTGGGTACCTCCAACGTTCCTCATGCTGCTTTAACCAGGGGGATGGGAACGGTCAGGCAGTGGAGCAGCTACAGTTGGTGATATTATGTAGGCAAGCAGCAAGGAAGCAGCATGCTGAGGTCCTTCTGGAGCCTGAATACAAAGCATCAGCTGGGCTTAAAGCTGCCATTCCCAAATACTCACCGAGGAAAACCACACAGAGCTTGAGCCCAGCAATACAGAGCTGATGGGAGAATGCCCAGAGAACCTGGACAAACCAGGGAGACTTTGCTTCTGTGAAGGAAGGCTTGGAGCTGGCTTTGCCAGCAGAAAAAAGGTGTAGTAGGGTGAGATCCATTTACTAAAGCCTGGGCTAAAGAGATGTGGCCAAGTAGCTGCTAAGTCTCACAGGTTACTGAGTCCAGTTCTCAGGTGGGCAGGACTTCTCCAGCCTTAGGAGTGAGAATCACAGAATCATTAAGGTTGGAAAAGACCTCTAAGGTCAAGTGCAGCCTTCAGAGGTTACTGTCAGTGCCTTTCAAGCCCATCTGAAGAGTTTTCTTAAGAGAAAGTGAAGCCCTCTCTGTGGGCAGGCAAGAAGATGGTTCCAAAGCTGCAGCTGTGTGACATAGGAAGGAACCATCCAGCTGAGTTTGCAGAGGTGCTGGAACAGCTCACTGAGCTGATAGCCCTCTGAGTCTGTAAGCAGCAGAGTCTGAGGGGAAGAGGATTCAAACATTCTTGCTGCAGCTGAAGAGCTCCTGCAGGGTAAGGTATCAGCTCTGTTACCTCATCCTGGGCTCTGCTAACAGCTCTCCAATGAATCCTGTGTCACAGAGGAAATGCTTCAGTGACCAACAGCTGAGCATTGCTAACATGGGGGGGTCCTTGCTGTGCAAGGAGGCCAAGTATCTTGAGGGAGAGGTTGGGTTCCTCTTCCCTTGGCAAGGAAAGCCAAGCTGTGTATGGCATCACAGGGGGGCATAATCTGCTCTTGCTTGTAGTCAGATCTGCTTTTATTTGAGGGGTACAGATTTACAGTCCTGTGGCATCCTTGGCTGGATAAATCATCCATCCCCAGCTGCAGGGAGGGTACTCTTGCAGGAGGCTCCCTGCCTCTCCTTGCCAGCAGGATCTGGTCACTGTAATGTGGATTAGTGCAGCTGGCCATGGTGGCTGAGGTGGCATCCCTGTGGTCAGCTGAGCTGTGGGACAGGCTGGAGTTCGCTTCTGCGGTGCCAGTTCATTGCTGCAGCTGCACTGGGCTTCACATCCACCACTGGGGGATTCCTGCAACACTGTGGAAAGCTAAGGCAAGCTTTCCAAAGTCAGGACCTAAGTCCTGAAAGACAGGACTGGTGAGCCAGGGTTGCAGTTGTAGCACCAAGTGCTGCTCTTGCTGGAGTGCAGGGCAGCCAGAGAGTGCCATGAGGCTTGCTGGAGAGATTTGCTTTTGCACTGAGCATTGTGGGAGCCTGGAGGTGCTCAGCCTCCGGCTACACCCTGCTCCTTGCCTACGAAGTCTGTGCTGAAGTCTATACAGCTGCAAGGGTAATATTCCTGATGCTCAGCCTAGCCTGGCTGTGCTAACTTATGCCTCAGTATGTTGACTTCTAGAGCACTGTCAGGGCTGCATCCTATCACAAGCTTAGGCAGGGCTGTGTCCTGCCTGGAACGAGTACCAGATGCTTTAGAGAGAGGCAGGACCTCCACGGTCTGTAATGCCTTGCACCCTGGAGCCTGTTCAGTGCTTTCTTTTCACTACTGTTAGTCAGGCATTTGAAAAGGGAAGAATTCTGCCTTTATTGCAAACCAAACCCACCTTGCCTGGAACAGCTGTGGCTTATTTATTAACAGAGAGAATCTTAATTTCAGTCTCTTTGTGTTTTCAGCCTTAGGGAGAGTAATAACAGAATCAGTGTTTGGGGGTGAACTGATGCTTACATCCTCCCCCCTCTGCTCTGCCCTGCTGAGGCCACATCTGGAATACTGTGTCCAGTCCTGGGCCCCTCAGTTCAAGGATGACCTCGGGGAACTGCTTGGAAGAGTCCATCCCAGAGGCACAGAGCTGCTGCAGGCAGTGGAACATCTCCTGTGAGCACAGCTGAGGGAGCTGGGGCTGGGAGCAGAGCAGCCTGAGGGCTGCCCTCAGTGCTGGGGATAAAGATGTGCAGGGCTGGAGCCAGGCTCTGCTCAGGGATGGCCAAGCACAGCACAAGGGGCACTGGGGGCAGCTGGAGCAGAGGAGGTGCCAGGGGAACAGGAGGGAAAACTTTGTCCTTGTGAGGGTGCTGAGCCCTGGAGCAGGCTGCCCAGAGAGGCTGTGGAGTCTCCTTCTGTGGAGATATTCAAAACCCTTCTGGATGTGCTCTGTGTGCCCTGCCCTGGGTGCCCCTGCTGTGGCAGGGGGCTTGGACTCGGTGATCTCCAGAGGTCCCTTCCAGCCCCAAGCATTGTGTGGTGCTGTGATTTCCACACACTGAAAAGCACACATTAATAACCAAGACTGCAGGAATCCATTTGCTTTTGACTGGTGAGAACCCCAGGGGCTGAGAGCTGTGGAATGCCTCTTCTCATCTTCCATGTCTGTCTCATGATCACTCCCATTCATCTTGTCTGGAAGCCAGGCAGCCTTGTTCATAATCTGTCCTCATACAGAAGCCTTTCTAAGCCTCTAATCACTTTCATCATCTGTCCTTGAATTCCCTTTCTTTCTTAAAACCATTAGGGGAGCTAAAGAGACCTGGGAGGATCCAAAACGTTAAATATCTCCAAACACACAACTCCAACCAACCAACCACCACCAAAGAACCCTGACCCCAAACCCCACCCCCGGTTTGAGGAGAGAGGGAGATTTGATCTGCTGCTGCTCCTTTAAATGCAAAGATCCCTGCAGAAGAAATCCCTGTTGTGGGCTTGTGAGCCATCCTCCAGATATTTTGGGCTCAAAGAACAACTTCTGCACACTTTTCTCGCTGCTCCCTGGTGTTTTGACAGCAGATGAGACAGGGGATTGTTAAGAGCTCCAAGCACAGGCTTTAAATCCAGAGCTGTGCGAGCCCTGTCAGAGCAGGCTGTGCACGGAGCAGGGTACGGGAGGTGAGAGAGGGAGGCCAGCGCTGAGCTGTGGCTGTCGTGGGCAGCCACGAAGCCAGGGGAGCTGCAGCAGAGCCTGCTTCAGTCACTGACAGCAGTGCTCAGCTCTTCATTACTTGGCTCATGGTGGAACGTCCTTGGGAAACTAAACTGGTTCATTTTCTTGCCAGTGCCAGGAAGGGAGCTTTGGGAAGCTCATGGAGTTGGCATTTGTACTTTTTTCTCCTGGGATGCACTGAGTTTGGGGATTAAGTGCATCTAAGGGCTGGGGCAGGTGCAGCCTGTTGCTGCTGGGTGAAATTGAGGGGGAAGCTGTGGCTGCACAGCTTAGTGTGGCATTGCTGAGCTCCCCTGGCCCCCCAAGGTGAGCTGCCCTTGGGGCCATGGTTTGGAGGCCGTGGTGGTGTTGGGCTGATGCTTGCACCGCATGACCTCAGAGAGCTTTTCCAACCCAAGCAGTTCTGTGATTCCATGACTGTCAAGCCCCAGCATCTCTAGGCACACATTTCTGCATCAGAACTAAGTGACTGACCCCTGGCATGGGGCCTGGACAGGAATTCAGGTGCAGTGCATGTGCCTGGCTGACCGTGGAGACAAGAGGTCAGATGCAGCAAGATCCCCACTACAGCTCTGCTGCCAGTGGAAGCTCCTGTCCTGCTCTACTCTTCTGCAAGCAAATCAATCCCTTTGCTCCCCAGCATGGTTGGGACTGAGCTTTCCTTGCTAAAGCTTCATCCACTAAGGGTAGGGCTTCTTTTTATTCCCTTTTTAAGCATCACAGCTGTGCTGATGAAGCATTTCCATGGAAAGCAGTCCCAAGGCAGCAGAAGTGTAGAGCAGCTCAGTGTCCACAGATGCCTGACAGCACTGCAGGAGCTGGAAAGCTGTGGCTGGAAGAGACTGAAACCCTCTGCTATGGGCACAGGCTGAGGGAGCTGGGGCTGTGCAGCCTGCAGAGGAGAAGGCTCCAGGGGCACCTCAGAGCTGCTGCCAGCACCTGAAGGCATCCTGCAGGAAGGCTGCAGAGAGACTTTTGCTGAGGGGGTCTGGAGCCAGGCCCAGGGGGAATGGTTTGGAGCTGAGGCAGAGCAGGGCTAGAGTGGAGCTGAGGAAGAAGTTGTTCAGCAGGAGGCTGCTGAGCCTCTGGCACAGGCTGCCCAGGGAGGCTGTGGCTGCCTCCTGCCTGGGGGTGTTGAAGGCCAGGTTGGGCCTTGATCAGCTGAGCCTAGCTGAGAGGTGTCCCTGGGCATGGAGGGGAGGTTGGAGGAGCTGAGCTCTGAGCTCCCTTCCAGCCTGAGCCATTCTATGAGCTCTGAGCCACAGAGGTTCTATTTTCACCCAATCCATCTTCTCCCAACCCAAGCAGACAACTTTAACCAGCAAGCAGTGGGGATGCATCTTCTTGCCAAGGTTTAAGCTGGGGCTTAGATTTGGCAGTTCCATGCTTAGACCTTTCACACTTTCTTTGATCTCCACCCAGAACATTCCTGTCTCTGAAGTCTGCACAGTGCCTCCTGTGCTGTGCTTTTGAGTCACCCTTCTCCCAGGGGCTGGTGTTGCTTGCAGGACTGGCTCCTCTCTTGGCACCTTTGGAATGTGAGGTGTGCTAAACAAAACCCAAAGCACTGGGGGAAAGTTGGCCACCTTCTGGTTTGCTGCCTGTTGGACTGAGGTGCAGCTGTGCTCTGTCAGGTTGCCAGTGCTGGTATCAGCAGGGGGTTGCCTGTAGCTCCCTGGCTGGCTTGTTGTCATCACCTCCCCAGGTAAGGCTTCAACCAGGCAGCAGTAGCTGTGCAGGGCTGAGCCTTTGAGGCTTGGGCTGGATTTGGTGTCTGACATTTTGCTGGTTGAGGAGGTTGCCACTGCCCATTGCCCAGCTGGAGTTACTGTGGCACCATCAGCAGCTCTGCAGCTTTCATCTTCACCCCTGCAGTCTGTGGCTTTGGGAAAGAGCTGTGTGGGAGAGGAGTTTCTCTGTAGTGCTGGGGCAGTGGTGAAACACAATGCTGGCTTTCCATTCATGTATCCAGGCAGAGAAAACACTCTGACTACCACTGGCACCAGTGCTGGGTAGGGGTCTTCAGCATCTTAGCCACTGAAGGTTTTCTGCTCTCCCCTTAGTCTGCAAGAAGGGAGGAGGATTCCTGTGTGAAGCCCAAAATAAACCTGCAGCTCTACAGCCCTGACACATGGGAGCTGGCATGCAGCTGGGGCAGCTGCCAGCTGTGCAGCTAACCTTTGCCAGGCCCCCAGCAAGTCAGGACCCCTCTGAGGCAGTCATTTATATCCTCACAGCCAGCCTGAGGGTTCGTGCAGGGACAAGGGTGACAGTGGAGGGCTGTCTCTGCTGGCTGGGCTGTGAAGAATATCCACAGGCTGTGAGCTGCAGCGAGCTGGAAGGAGACTTTCTGTTTCCAGAAGGATTCCAGAAGAGCTGAATAATGCTGAGAGTTGGCCCACTTCAGTGTGTCCCTGGTCAGGGGCTGCAGCTGGGTACAGTTCCAGAGGGCAAGACTTCAGGAAACTTCTTCTACTGTTAATTAATTAATGACTGCTGTTCTGAGCACAGAAACACATCCAGATGGGTCTTGAAAGTCTCCAGAGGAGGAGAGCTGCCCCAGGGGGAGGGAGGGAGTGAGCTTGTTTGTTTGTTTAGGGGTCTGGGTGTTGAAGCAAGTGTGCAAACTGGGAGTTTAGATTAGAACCAGGCTAAACAGTGATCCCCAAGGCCAAGAGTCCTTTGCACTCCACACAGATGACTTGAAAACAAAATGCTTCACTGCTTGGTCTTGCTCCAGTTATTGATGCCAGTGAATAATGGGGGGGTGCAGCTCCTGCTGTGTTAAGAATCTTTGCTTTGTTGGAGGTTTTGGCAGCAGCACAACTCTGTGTCATGGCTGTCCCTGACATTTGTTGCCAGCTCAGCAAAGTTATCTCTTCACCTCATCCAGTTTCCAGCCTTTCTTGCTCCTTGTCTGCCATGTCCAGACAACTGCTTCTCTTGGTTCACCCCTCCAGCCTCCCATACCTTCAGGAAGGAATCTGCCTGCATCTTGTCACCTGTAAGCAGTCCCTTTGGGGAGCAAAACAAAAGGTTTCATTCTCATGAGCAAAGGAAGGCTGGCAGCCTGCTCCCCAGAGGAGCTGAAGGAATACTCTTGGGAGACTCTTCGAAAGCCAGGTGGTAACTGGCAGCAGACTGATTCGGTAGGTGCCAGGCTCCAGTTGTGCTGAAATGGGTCCAGAAGGTTGACAGGGAGTTTGCCAAACTCTGGAGGAGTTGTCCTGCTGTGAGGGTCTCTGTAGTGGAACTCCTCCTTCACACATGGGGCTGTGCAAGGGTCACACTCAGCCTTCTGGTGCACAGCATCATCCCAAGCAGGAGCTGCAGGCCCTGGAGAGGGCCTTTGGTCTCCACAGGAATTCTTCTCCTTCTGACCTGTGCAAGTGGTACTTTGAGTGCCAGAGGCATGGGAAGGCTGGGGGGTGAGAGACCTGAGGAAGATTTAGGACAAGGAGGAGTGAAGACAATGAGAAGATCATTGAAGGTGAGAGGATCTCCTCTGTCTGCCAGCAGGTATCTGGAGCAATCCTGGCCCATGTTTGGTTCCCATGAACAAAGTTAGTTACAGTCAGAGAAGTGTTAGGGTTGGAAGAGCCCTCTGAAATCATCCACTCCAACATCAACCCAACCCCACCATGGCCCTGGTGCCATGGCCACAGGGTTCTGGAGCACCTCCAGGGCTGGGGACTCCACCACCTCCCTGGGCAGCCTCTGCCAGTCCCTGACCACTCTTGCAGCAAGGAAACTTTTCCTCCTCTCTAACCTAACCCTGCCCTGGCACAATTTCAGGCCATTGCCTCTCCTTCTATCACCTGATCCCAGGGAGCAGCTGCTGGGGCACAGCTCTTGCAGGTGACTTGACTGAGCTCTGTTGATTTGATGCTTCAACTAAATCACACAAAGGTGAGCATCTGGAGCTGGCTGAGGCTAAATCCATCCCAAAGAGCTGTGGCAGTGGATTTCACTCTTTTATTTGCAGGCATGCATAAAAGTTGGGAGTTTCAGCAACAGAATGCAAATGTCACCACTTTTGCTGCATTGTGGAGCCAGATGTGTGCACTGAAGGCTGAGGCATCTGTGCCAAAGCAGCTTTAACTCTTCAGTGAGACCAGAAAGTTCTTTGTGTCAGGCAGAGAAGCAGAAGGCTTTGCTGGCTCTGCCTCTTGCTCAGAGCAGCTTTAATCTTGCTGAATCTTCACTTGTGCAGAACTTTAATGTTTCAGGGAAACTTTTTAATCTGTGTGTGTCTAAAGCCAGGGTTTGCCAGCTCTGCCATTATGCACTGGAAGCCTTGGGCTCTGGCTGCTCAGGCTTCTGGCAGGACAAGATGTTACCTTTCCTTTCCCCTCTTGTCTCTGCTTTGGCTCTGTGAGTATTTTAAAGCACTCCTGGGAGCACTGCAGGGGAAAGCATTCCTTGTGTAGTTAAGCCAGAAGGAGTGGGGGAAGACTGCTCTTTAAAAATGACTATTGTGCTAGATAAAGAAAGGTGAAAGAGTCCCAGGGTATGACCTGGGGGGGAGGGGGGAATTGATTGGGGGTTTACCTTATTCCTGCTGCAAGAAAGATAAAGGAATGCTTCTGTAAGTACTGCTGGTGGCAGCAGCCTGTGCTCTGGTGGGAAGCTTGGCAGTGGTTTGCAGTTGGTTAGACTGCAATCAGACTGACCTCCATGTGTGCTCTGGTGGCAGGCTTGAGGCTGCAGGCAGAGGAGACCACTACCAGGGCACTCACAGATGGCAATGGGTTGGAAGGGACCCTCAAAGGTCATCCTGTCCACCCCCCCTGCAGGCAACAGGGACACCTCCAGCTACAGCAGGCTGCCCAGGGGCACTGCAAGTCTGATCTTGAATGTCTCCAGGGTCAGGGCCTCAACCTCAAGCTTACAAAAATCCACTGCCACACTGCCATTTAGAATGGATTTAGCCTCAGCCAGCTCCAGATGCTCACCTTGGTGTGATTTGGTTTAAGCTTCAAATCAACAGAGCTCAGTCAAGTCACCTGCAAGAGCTGTGCCCCTGCAGCTGCTCCCTGGGGGATAGAAGGAGAGGCAATGGCCTGAGATTGTGCCAGGGGAGGCTCAGGTTGGAGAGGAGGAAAAATGTCTTTGGTGCAAGAGTGGTCAGGGACTGGCAGAGGCTGCCCAGGGAGCTGGTGGAGTCCCCAGACCTGGAGGTGTTCCAGAACCCTGTGGCCATGGCACCTGGGGCCGTGGTTTGGTGTTGGGTTAAAGGTTGGATCCAAGGATCTGAGAGGCCTCTTCCAACCCAAACAATTCTCTGAGTGTAATTAACTTGCACTGCAGCTGTCCATAGGGAAACTGGGCTCTGAAGCCCTGGGTTAGAACCTGCATTTTTAGGCATGGGGAAGGCACTTTCCTGTCTCTACCAGAACCTGGGTCTGGCTTGGGATGCAGGAGGTTTGGGGGGGTTCTTCCCAACATTTATGTATGACTAAAGTAATGGGAAAGTGAAGGCTGCCTGGTCAGGCAGCTTTAAAATGTCAGAGTTCAATTGCCTCCAGTGCTCTCCCTTGCACATGCAGCAGCTTTAATGTCTATTTTTAAGAGGTAGTTTTTATCTCTGGTTACATCCAGTGCAGCTGGCTAATTGGGGGGGGGGGGGGGGGGAGCGCCTCCTGCTTTGCTGAGGTTAGGTTTTGAGAGCTGTGTCTGAGTACTTTGTTTAGAACTCATTGCTGGATGTTTTTTAATGTAGGGCCAAACATTTTGCTTGTGGTGTGGCTGCTCTGGTGACTAAGAGGCTGAGGGACTGATAAAGCCACCCTTTAATAACAGTGGGGCTAGTGGGGACTGGGACTGGGGAGGAATTCTCCTTCCAAGATCATTTGGAACAGTCTCTCGTCTTAGTGTGCTGAATCTCATCAACATGATGTGATACCACAGCTGGGAGTGGTTTGGAAGTATTGGATTTGACCTGGGATTGCCCAGGATGGTGGCTGGGACCCATCCCTGCAGATATTCAAGGTGAGGTTGGACAGGGCTCTGGGCAGCCTGATCCAGTGGAGGATGTCCCTGCTGCCTGCAGAGGGGTTGGACTGGATGAGCTTTGAGATCCCTTCCAACCCAACCCATTCTGGTTGTGGAACTGGGGCTGCTCAGTGCAAAATGAGCTCTGGTGTCACTCAGGGAAGCCTTGGTCTTGAGGATGATCTCCCCTGAAGGAACTCCAGCTAGCAAAGCAAGGAACAAGTGAAAGGAGATGGCCTCAAGTTGTACCAGGAGAGGTTTAGGTTGGACATTAGAAGAAACTTCATCCCTGAAAGGGTTCTCAAACACTTGAACAGGCTGTCCAGGGAGGTGGATGGATCCCCATCCCTGGAGGTGTTGAAAAGCTGTGGAGATGTGGTGCTGAGGGCCATGGCTTAGCACCAGACTTGGTGGAATCAGAGAAGGGTTGGACTGCATTGACCTTGAAGGTCTTTCCCATCAAAGCAATTCTGTGAGCCTGTGATTCTACTGTCACAGTATCACCAAGGGTGGAAGAGACCTCAAAGATCGAGTCCAGCCTGTCACCACAGACTCATGACTAGCCCGTGGCACCAAGTGCCACATCCAGTCCCTTCTTGAACACCTCCAGGGACAAATCTTTCTCTGAAGGAGAAACTTCTTTGGTGTGAGGGTGCTGAGCCCTGGAGCAGGCTGCCCAGCGAGGCTGTGGAGTCTCCTGCTCTGGAGACATTCAAGCCCACCTGGATGTTGTGATGTGGGGCAGCCTGATCTGGGTGTAGATGCTCTCTCAGGGTGCTTGGGCTAGCTGAACTTTTGAAGGTGCCTTCCAACCCAGTGGGCTCCAATTCACTCTGTGATGCCAGTTGCCAGGCCAGGGGCACGGCGCTGCCCTGTATGTTTCTAGCCAGCACACGGAGCAGTGTCTTTGTTTCCTGTAGTATTTGTTCTTTGCTAAATTTGGAGGAGCTGTGACTTCAGGAGGGTAGTGCCTGGCGCTCTCCAGCTCTGCTGTTAACATGCTGGGGAGACTCAGCTCCAAGTGCTCCGAGACCCTTGTGCTGGAACTGCGTCACTCCCGCAGCGACCTCCCCTCCTGGGGCAGCCAAGCCTCTTGCTGTCATTATCTTTGCAACAGCAATGAGGTTTAGGAGACAGTCATGTTAGCAACAAAGGTACAAAGTGTCCTCAATTCAGCAGCTCATTTCCAAACACAAACCCCCTCAGCATCCTCGCAGCAGATGTGCTGAGCGGGGATTGCTCAGAAGCCTTCCTGAGGCTAAGGGAGTGCTCAGCTTGCTCCTCCTGAGCAGGCTCTGGGGGCTTGGTTTAGCCCTTTGTCATCTGACAAAGGGGAGAAGGACTGCAGATGATGCCCAGAGCTATTTGAACGTTGTATGTTCTGCATCAGAGTCACAGAATGCTAGGGGGTGGAAGACATCTCCAGAGACTGAGTCCAAGCCCCCTGCCAGAGAGCATCACCCAGGGCAGGGCACCCAGGAACACGTCCAGCAGGGTCTTGAAAGGCTCCAGAGCAGGAGACTCCACAG
Source organism: Dryobates pubescens (assembly GCF_014839835.1). Classification (NCBI taxonomy): domain Eukaryota; kingdom Metazoa; phylum Chordata; class Aves; order Piciformes; family Picidae; genus Dryobates; species Dryobates pubescens. Next base: position 795,988 of record NC_071626.1, read on the forward strand.
CCCCTCTGGGCAGCCTGCTCCAGGGCTCCAGCACCCTCACACCAAAGAACTTTCTCCTCCTGTTGAGGTGGAACCTCCTGGGGTGCAGCTTGTCCCTGTTGATCCCTGCCCTGTCAGTGGGCACCACCAGCAGGAGCCTGGCCCCTTCATCCTGACCCCCACCCCTCAGATATTTGTAACCATTGCTCAGATCCCCTCTCAGCCTTCTCTTCTCCAGGCTAAACAGCCCCAGGGCTTTCCTCACAGCAGAGACGTTCCAGGCCCTTCATCATCCTCCTAGGCTCTGTTTCTCTCCCCGGTAGATCCCTGTCCCTCTTGAGAGCCACCTATGCACCAGCAGTGAGCCACAGCTGAAGTCCCCCGGGGTAGGAGAGCAAGGTCTAAGTGCAAGGAAAGGTTGTGAACCAAGATGGAATGTTTGATTTGTGGGAATCACGATGTTCTGAAGTTTCTTTCCAGACTGGAGTAGCAGGAAAGACCTCACTCCTTTGGAAAGGAAGCCTGACAAGTTATGAATGTAACCTCGGTGGTGGGAGCCAGGAATTTCCTTTGGAAGTTCTTTGTTTCTGTCCTGGAAATGATTTTGCATGTTTCCTGAGGCTTTTGCATCATTCAGCTCTGTTGAGGTGGATCTGTTCTGCCCAGCAAGGGTGACAGGAGGCCAGAGGGCTCAAAGGTAATGAGGGCTTGGAGGACCTCCCCTATGGGGACAGGCTGAGCAGAGGAGCAATGGATTGAGGCTGGAGATGAGGAAGAAATTCTTTCCAGGGAGGGTGGTGAGACTCTGGCACAGGCTGCCCAGGGAGGCTGTGGCTGCCTCCTGCCTGGAGGAGTTCAAAGCCAGGCTGGATGAGGCCCTGAGCAGCCTGTGCTGGTGGGAGGTGTCCCTGCCCATGGCAGGGGCTTGGAGCTGGATGAGCTTTGAGGTCCCTTCCAACTCAGAGCATTCTAGGACTGTGCCAGTCTGTTCTTGCCCATTGTGCTCCCTGGTTCAAGCTTGTGGCTGCAGACTAACAGCAGATGAACGTTGTGGGGCCATCCAGTTTGTCATCAGAACTGGACTGGCTGCACTTTGTGGGCATGTGTGGGTCCCAGCAGTGACTTGGAGGTGCACCTTGGATAATGGAATAAGCTCAGCAGAGTAATTGGTGCCTGTCTGTCAGTTACCTGCAGCAAGGCAGCTGGGCTGTCAGCGTCTGCAGAGCATCCCTGGCAGCTGGGTTTGAGCTGCAGAGCTGAGGGCACCTTGCTGAACATGCAGGCTGCCCCCAGGGGTAGGTTTCCTATGGAGCCTCCTCAGTAGCCTTAGCTGCAGCTGGCTGCTGGTGCTGCACAGGGCTGACCCTGCAGTCTTGGAGCTGCCCAGCAGCTTGCATGCACCCAGCCCTGCAAGGCAATTCTCTCGCCCTGCCACTCCCTCTGGTTTTCACCTCTGCTCTCCTTTGTGTTGTTAGCAATCAGGACACCCTTCAGAAGGAGCAGGGAGCTCGTGTGGGACCAGCTCATCCCCCTGCTGGGTAACTGGTGCCTGGGCAGGTGTGGGACCAGCTCATCCCCCTGCTGGGTAACTGGTGCCTGGGCAGATGTGGGACCAGCTCATCCCCCTGCTGGGTAACTGGTGCCTGGGCAGGTGTGGGACCAGCTCATCCCCCTGCTGGGTAACTGGTGCCTGGGCAGATGTGGGACCAGCTCATCCCCCTGCTGGGTAACTGGTGCCTGGGCAGATGTGGGACCAGCTCATCCCCCTGCTGGGTAACTGGTGCCTGGGCAGGTGTGGGACCAGCTCATCCCCCTGCTGGGTGACTGGTGCCTGGGCAGGTGTGGGACCAGCTCATCCCCCTGGTGGGTAACTGGGGCTGGGGCAGATGTGGGACCAGCTCATCCCCCTGCTGGGTAACTGGGGCCTGGGCAGGTGTGGGACCAGCTCATCCCCCTGCTGGGTGACTGGTGCCTGGGCAGATGTGGGACCAGCTCATCCCCCTGGTGGGTAACTGGGGCCTGGGCAGATGTGGCACAGAGCCACAGAGTGGTAGGGGTTGGAAGGAACCTCTGGAGACTGAGTCCAACCCCCTGCCAGAGCAGATTCACCTGGAGCAGACTGCACAGGATGATGCCCAGGTGGGTTTGGACTGTCTCCAGAGATGGAGACTCCACCACCTCTCTGGGCAGCCTGCTCCAGGGCTCCACCACCCTCAACATTGGAAGTTCCTTCTTATATTTAGGTAGAACTTCTGCTCAAGTCTGTGCCTGTTTGCCCCTGTCCTGTGTGCCCTCTGATGGTGTCTGTGCTGGCAGCATGGAGCTGTGCCACGCGAGGCAGCTCTCTGCTCTGCTCTGCAGGGAGTTTTCATCTCCTCAGGGTGGTGGTGAGTTGACAGAGGTGTGCTAGCAGTGAAAGCTGTAATCAAGAGCTTGAGGTTCTGAAGTGGTGGAATGTGCTCAGAGAAGCCTCAGCAGTGAGGAGCTCTTGGTGGCTGCATTTCCAACCTCTCCTTGGTGGTGAATTGTTTGGGTGTGTAAGGCAGTGTCAGCCTGCTGTGGCTGTAGGGGCTGCTGGATGGCACTGCTGGGGTTTGGCACTGCTGGGGTTTTGCACTTCCTGGAGAGGTCAGGACAGTGCCTGGAGACCAGGTTCTGCCTGCAGTCCACTTAAGCCCTCTGACCTGCACACACCACCAGGCTTGAAGTTCCTCCTGTCAGCATGGGCTGGTGATGGATGTGTGCTTTGGTAAGCTCTGCTCAGCTCCTGGCTGGTGGGGAACAGCACAATTGCTCCTTTAGAGGGAGAGAGGCTTGGCTCAGGCCCTGCTGATTGATAGAGTACTGGGGGGGAAATGTCCAAGATGTGATTTGACAACAATAGGATAAGGAGCAGACTCCATGTGCTCCACAGAAGCTGCTGCTGAGCTAAGGGAAGGAGACTGTGGACACCTGGAGCGTTGCCTCCCATCTCCTTGGAGCTGCTTTTGGAGCCTGAGATGTGCAACCTGGGGGAGACCTTTGTGCCTCCTGAGGCAGCTGAGCCTCAGCACTGCAGGAGCTCAAGGCAGCAGGTTGCTTGTTGAACACCAGGAGCCAGGCCAGGAGCACGAGGCTATGTGCCAGCACGCTGTGCTGCGGTGTCAGAGCACTGCTCCAGACAGGGCTGTGCTGTCAGGAGAGCTCTGCCCTTGCTGGCTGCCCTCGCTGCCCTACTGCCTGCTGTGGTCTCCACATGCATTTCCCCAGCTGCTGGCCACAGGAAGGCAGAGGAATGCAGCTGGCTGCAGTGTCAGTGTGGTGGCTGAGGTGACTGCCTTGCAGCTGGGAGTTTCATAGAGTCAGAGTTGTTTGGGTTGGAAAAGATCTCCGAGTTCAGCCATTGACCTAACACCCCCATGGCCATTACCCCATGTCCCACAGTGCCAGTTCCTCACAGTGTTTAGCCACCTCCAAGCATTCTGACTCCTCCACCTCTCTGGGCAACCTGTTCCAATGCCTGAGCAAAGATGTCCTCAGCTGAAGAGAGCCTGCAGCCCAGCCTGGTGCCCTGAGCAGTCTCACCTGCTGAGCAGGGAGGTCCTCCCTGTCCCCACGCCTGCTGCTGGAGGCACACACAACCAAGCTCATGATTCATCCTTGGGCTGCTGCTTCCCCACTGACTCCTGCAGAGAGGCCACGATGCCTTTTGTGCCTCGAGTGATTGCCCTGCCGGCAGACTCTGGCATCACCTCCCCTCTTAGTGGACTGTTATGAAGTCATCACAAAGAAATCCTTGGAGAATGGGGGAATAAAGCCTTTAGGAGAGGAGTTTTGTGGTTTCTCTGAGGCTGTGAAATAACTTCCTGCATGATTTTTCCTGTGCCTGGCTAAGTGCATCTCCCCTGGAGCAGTGACATTTGTCTGCAGCCAGCCTGCCTTGCTGCTTTTGGTGGTTGTTCAGCAGCCCTGCTCACTTTCAGGCAGCTAAAATTGCTTTGGAACTGTTACTTACCTTACCTGCCTTCCCTCCTTTGTTGCTTGAGTGGCAGAAGAGAGAGACAGGAAGAGGCTGGGAATTCTTTTTGTGGTGCAGATAGCACAGAGCTTTCATTTACACCACTAGTTGCTGGGAAAAAAACCCAACCCCAACCCACAGCCAAACAACCAACCAAAGAGAAAATGTATTTGCTAGTGCAGCTGCAGTCATCCCTTCCCCCTTGCCCCCCATGCCATGTCCTAGCGCCATAGAATTGCTTGGGCTGGAAAAGGCCTCTCAAAAATGTTTACAGAGAGTTGGGAAAGGGCTGAGCAGAAGCTCAGAGAGCTCCTGAAACCTTGTGTTTAACCACTGAGCTTTGATGTGAAGCAAAGTCCTTGTCTGTGGCAGAAGAGCTCCTGGAGTGTCCACCCTGAGCTTAGCCCTTAAAAGGCTCCCAGGCTTTTTCCTCTTTCCCCTTGATGGGAGCCACTCTGGCAGGTGGAAGCTCAGCATCCCCCCAGCCAGCCAGGCCATGGCTGAGGTCAAGTGGAGCCATAGGAGCCTGGGTTATGGCTTGCAGTAGCAGAAGCCCAGGTGCAGGGTGTCAGGTGCCTGTGGTATCAGCCAGGATGAAATTGCAGCTGAGGTGGCTGCAGGAGCAGTGTGGCCTCTAACTGTGAGCACAGATCAGGTGTCTGTGGCTGTCAAAGGCACACGTTGTTTAACTTTGCCCTGAGAGGAGTCCCTGAAGGTTCCAGCAGTGAAAGCAGCTCTGACACTTGATCTGTGGCTAGGAGATCACCAAAACATCTTCATTCTCTGAGCACCTGCAGGGCAGGTTCAGGAGGCAGCATTGACTGAAAGGGAAGTAAACCCCAACCCCACCATGGCCCCAGGTGCCATGGCCACAGGTTTCTGGAACCCCTCCAGGCATGGGGACTCCACCACCTCCCTGGGCAGCCTCTGCCAGTCCCTGACCACTCCTGCAGCAGAGGAAATTTTCCTCCTCTCCAACCTGACCCTCCCCTGGCACAATTTCAGGCCATCTCCTCTCATCCAAGGGTGAAGACACTGACCCCCATCTCCCTCCAAGCTTTCAGGCAGCTGGAGAGAGCAGCGAGGTCTCCCCTCAGCCTCCTCTTCTCTCCCTAACTTCTCAGGTGACTTCCTAATCTTTTCAGATGAGTGCTGGGCCTTGGGTTTTGTTCTGCTCTTCCACTTTCAAAGGCAGGAGGCCTCCTGTGTCCAGCACTGGGCCACTTGCTGCAGGCTGCCCTGGCTCCGGCGCAGAGCTCTGGCTGGGTGCAGTGCCAGGAGCTCTGCTGTGGCTCCAAGGACAGCACAGCTCTTGCCTGCTTCCTTTTCCCCCGGAGCTCAGCTTTGTTCCTTGCTGCTGTGCTGTTGCCATGACTGAATGTGTTGTTGTTTGTAAGTCTTTTACACCTGAGCCAGCCCTGTGCTCAGGAATATCCTTTTGGAGGGGCTGAATAGAAACCTGAGAGAGAGGGGAGGGCTGGGGGGGATGAGTCTGCTGGGAAAGCTCCAAGCAGAGTGAGGCTGGGAGCGGAGTATTGACTGCAGCCTCACTCCTGATCAAGCCATGCTGGTGAATGGGCTGCTAACATCTCCACAGCCCTAAAAATAGAAAACCCTAATAGGAGTTTAATAGGTAGGAAATAGCATGGAAGGAGAATTGGCAGCTAGCATCTCTGCCTCTGTGCTCTGGAGAAACCCAATCTGTTTAGCTTGGAGGGGAGCTGAGCACAGGGTGCTTTCTCTTGCTAATGTCTTAAAAAGGGAAAAAGACTCTGAATTAAGATTACAAACTGCCATCAAAAGCCCCTCAGGCTCAGGGCAGTATTTTATGGTGTAATAAAGTTATATGGGGAAGGGAGAGAGGGAGGGAAAGCTCTCCACTGAATTTCTGTATCCTGATCTAAATCTGCTGGAGGAGGAGAGGCTGAGAGCGAGCTGGGGATGTTCAGCCTGGAGAGGAGAAGGCTCAGGTGGGATCTGATTGCCAGGGAGCAGCACATGAAGGGTGGCTCCCAGCAGGGTAGAAACGAGGAGAAGACAAGGAGTGATAGGGACAAGTTCCTGCTGGGGAGGCTGTGGTTGATGTGAGTTGACAGCTTTGCTTGGTTTGTCTTCAGAGTCTCAGTTATGGTTAGTTAGCATCTGGCCATACAAACCCCTTGCTGAAGGAAACCTCTCTGCATCTGAACAAATAATCTGAAGAATAGTTATGTCCTCACCTGAGAGAGAGCACCCCAGAACAAAGCAGCCTCGATGGCATTGCACTGCTCCAGGCAAACAAAGAACTGTTGTGTCCTTGGGAGAACCAGGACAAAACACCCAAGGAGTCCTGAATGGTGCTGAGATCCACACTGGGTTGTAACTGAAAACATAACCATCTTCTCTGTCCTTCTAGAGAGAGTTCTTAAACAGATTCCTGAAAGGCTTGAAGGTGAATGACACAGGTCTGTGACATGGAGCTGCTGAATGAGTCCAGAGGAGGCCACAAAGGTGATCCAAGGGCTGGAGCAGCTCTGCCTTGAGCACAGGGAGCTGGGGCTGTGCAGCCTGCAGAGGAGAAGGCTCCAGGGGCACCTCAGAGCTGCTGCCAGCACCTGAAGGGATCCTGCAGGAAGGCTGCAGAGAGACTTTTGCTGAGGGGGTCTGGAGCCAGGCCAAGGGGGAATGGTTTGGAGCTGAGGCAGAGCAGGGTTAGAGTGGAGCTGAGGAAGAAGTTGTTCAGCAGGAGGCTGCTGAGCCTCTGGTACAGGCTGCCCAGGGAGGCTGTGGCTGCCTCCTGCCTGGGGGTGTTCAGGACCAGGCTGGATGAGGCCCTGAGCAGCTGAGTGTAGCTGAGAGGTGTCCCTGGGCATGGAGGGGAATTGGAACTGAATGATCTTTTGAGGTCCCTTCCAAGCCAGCCCAGCTCTGTGAAGAGGGCAGGGAAGCAGACCTCAGCTCTTGGTTAGAGCTCCCTAGCAAGTAGTGACCTAAAGGTCCTGCACAGCAGGGCAGAGCTGCTGGCGTAACAGAAACTCTGTTTGTGAGAGCCTGACTTTATCAGCCCGGTGTGGACAGGAGGGTGGGGGGGAAGTGGAGCAGCAAACAGGCTCCTTTGGAGCTGGTGACTCAGTTGCTGTCCAGGACAAGCTGTGATTGTTGATGTGCCACTGCAGTAAGGCAGGGGAGGGCACCTTGTGCGCGGTGGGGCTGCCGTCCTCTTGCCCGCAAGGGGAAGCGCTGCAGTGGCTCAGCAAACAAATCAAACCCCGGCCTGGAGCCCTCTGCCTGTGGGGGACACTCTGTCTGCATCTGCATTGATTCATCTCTGACTGGCAGTACCTCCACACTTCCCTGCTGCTGTAAATTCCTTGTGTTCTTGTTACAAAATAGGTTTTCCCTGAGGGCTGCCAGCTCAGAGCAGCCAAGCTGTCATCAATTAGGCTTTGAAAAAGCCACTGCTGGGCTGCTTTGGGTCGGTCACACTGGGAAGGTTTCCTTAGCATTGCACTGGGGGGCAAGCAGAGCCAGGTTGGTGCTTGACTGGTGCTATGAAGTCAGATGTGGAACTGAGGGCAAGAAGCTTCAGCAGGGAGTCTCTTGGAGAGTTCCAGCAGCTGGGAATTTCAGGAAGTGCTTGGACAATCTGCACAGCAATGGCATGGGAAGAGTTGAGTGTGACATAGGGAGACCTGGAGGGAGGCAGCAGGTCATCTGTTGCAGCTTCATTGATGTAGAACAGGCTGAGGGGTGATGAGGTGGAGAAGCTGGACAGGAGCCAGCAATGGGCACTGGCAGCCCAGAAGGCCAAGGGCAGCCCAAAGGGCTGCCCTTGGCCTTCTGGGCTGCCAGTGCCCATTGCCAGAGATGGAGAGAGGGGATCCTGCCCCTCTGCTCTGGGGAGACCTCACCTGCAGTGCTCCTCTGCCAAAATAAGCCACCCCCATGCTGATTCCTAGTGGCTGTGTTTGATCTGGAGGGGTTTGGTGGCAGGGGAAAAGCCCTCACTGCCCTTCAGAGGCTGCTCGTAAGCTCTCCTTGCTGGAACCACCCTGGGGCTCCCAAGTGCTTCTTGGATTGCTATGGAAACCTGAGACAGAAGGAACCTTGCACATAAAAGTGACATTTAGTTTGATTTAAGAAGTTGGGAGAGAGTGTTTTAATGACTCCTGCCATTAACTGGGGTTGTTCAGCCTGGAGGAGAGGAGGCTGAAGGGAGACCTCATTGCTCTCTACAGCTCCCTGAGAGGAGGCTGCAGTGGGCTGGGGGTTGGGCTCTGCTCCTTAGTCTCAGGTGATAGAAGGAGAGGCAATGGCCTGAGATTGTGCCAGGGGAGGGTGAGGTTGGAGAGGAGGAAAAATTTCTTTGCTGCAGGAGTGGTCAGGGACTGGCACCAGGGAGGTGCTGGAGTCCCCATCCCTGGAGGTGTTCCAGAACCCTGTGGCCGTAGTTTGGTGTCCATGGTGCTGTGGGGCTGATGCTTGGACTGGATGCTCTTAGAGGGCTTTTCCAGCCCAAACTGTTCTGTGATTCTATCCAGAAGCAGATCACTTTGTGCTTCATGGGTTGCTCCTCTCAGTGAAGCAGCCCAGAGATGTGCACTTCTGGAGCCTGGCTGCAGCTGGTGACTGTCCTGCAAATGCTTTTTCCCTCTGCTGCCTTCTGCCACTTCTTACAGGAACGTGCAAAACCAAAACCAAACAACAACCTATGAAGTGAAGAGCTCAGTTTGACACCTAAGCATAGGTGGGTGAGCTGTCACTGGGTGGTGGAGAGCTATTGACACAGTCAGTGGAGCTGGGGAAGTGATTCACTTGAGCAGCCTTGGGCTGTGGGTGCTGGAGGGTGAGCTGCCCCAGGGCTCTGTGCTCCCTTCACCACACAGCTAAGCACAGAGGCAAGAAAACAACCCCAAGGTGTACTACATCAGCAGGTTTCAGGAGCCTTTGCTGCTTGACCCAGGCTTGCACCTCGACGGCAGGAGGCCTCCTGCTATTGTGGCAATCACAGCCAGAGGAATGTGTTGGGTGTGACTCTGCCCTTGAGGAGCTCTCAGTCCTCCCCCGTTCCTAGCACTGCTTTGGGGGCTCAGACACAAGTCTGTGAACATCACTGACTGTGGACTGTGCTGCACACACAGCAGCACAGAGTGCCAGGTGGGAAGGGACCCCAAGGAGCCTCTGCTGCAACCCTTCCAGCTGAGAGTGGAGTTGCAAGGAGCTGGCCCAGCACCCTGCCAAGCTGAGCCTTCCAACTGCCCAAGGGAGAGGACTCCACCACTGCCCTTGGGAGATGATTCCAGTGCCCAGGGGGAACATTTCCTTCTGGAGCCCACTGGGAATCTCCCCAGCAGTAACTTGTCCCCATCACCTCTTGTCTTCTCCATGGGATTCCTTGTAAAGAGGGAGTCTCCAGCCTCCTGGGAGCCACCCTTGAGGTGCTGCTCCATGGTGCCAAGGTCCCCCTGAGCCTTCTCTCCTCCAGGCTGAACAACCCCAGCTCTCTCAGCCTCTCCTTGTGTGACTGGTTTTGCTCATTTCAGAAGCAGATTTGCCACATGCTAATTGTTTCCTCAGCTCCAAAAGCAAGGCAGCTTTCAGCAGACCTATCCCCCCAAAGCCATTGTTCTTTTCATCTCTATTGCTGTTGTGACCTTGACGTTCCAGGAAGGCATGGGGTGCGTGGTGGTGATAAGACTTGCTGACCACTAGAGACTGCAGCCGGTGGGGAGCACATCAGAGAGAAGGGATCTGCCTTGGGCTCGGATCCAGTTTATCACAATATATTTTTAGGCTATTTTGTACTGAGGAAGTAAACACTTGGTGCTGTGTAAAGGTTAGAGACAGCCCCACCCCTTCTTGGAAGCATGCACAGCTTGTCCTGAGTGCCACCAGTGATGGATCTGTCTCGTGTGTATATGCAAGGCCCTGATTAATCACAGCAGCCTTCTGTGCCAGAGCTGATTCAAGAATGGCTTTGGGTTGTCTCAGGAAACTATTGTTCTACCCTGGGCTTTTTCTCTTCACTGAGTTCATCCAGACCTAGGAAGTCCAAGTGCAGACATACTTGCAGTGTGGGATGCAAATGTTTTGCTCCTATTCGAGGCAGATTTTGCTGCCACCAGAGTATTCAGAGAATGGCTCGGCTTGGGAGAGACCTTAGAGGTCATCTGCTCCAATATTACTACCTTGAAAAGTCTTCTGTAAAGGCTTTTCTTTGCCCCCCTCTCAGGCTTGTTCAATTCAAACTGCTAAATCCATACAAGTGGGAGCTAGTTCTGACACTTGTGATTTTTGTCACTTTTAAATGAGGTACCAGCTTGAGTGGAGAGCTGCCAGCCACCTGGGTCTGACCTGTGCAAACGCTAACAGGGGATGTCAGCACAGAATCACAGACTGCCTCAGGCTGGAAGGGAGCCCAGAGCTCATCCCCAGCCTCCCCTCCATGCCCAGGGACACCTCTCAGCTGCACTCAGCTGCTCAGAGCCTCATCCAGCCTGGCCCTCAACACCCCCAGGCAGGAGGCAGCCACAGCCTCCCTGGGCAGCCTGTGCCAGAGGCTCAGCAGCCTCCTGCTGAACAACTTCCTCCTCAGCTCCACTCTAACCCTGCTCTGCCTCAGCTCCAAACCATTCCCCTGGGCCTGGCTCCAGACCCCCTCAGCAAAAGTCTCTCTGCAGCCTTCCTGCAGGATCCCTTCAGGTGCTGGCAGCAGCTCTGAGGTGCCCCTGGAGCCTTCTCCTCTGCAGGCTGCACAGCCCCAGCTCCCTCAGCCTGTGCTCAGGGCAGAGCTGCTCCAGCCCTTGGATCACCTTTGTGGCCTCCTCTGGACTCTCCCCAGCAGCTCTGTGTCCTTCTGCTGCTGGGGACCCCAGAACTGGAGGCAGGGTTGGAGGTGAGGTCTGAGCAGAGCCCAGGGGGGAAAAATGCTTCTTAGTTTCCAAGAGCTCCTTCTGTTTCACTGCTGGAAGCTACTCTGTGTTGTGTGCTTAATAACCACACGTGGGAAAGGAACCTGAAAGTTGGATTAAATGTCCATGGCATTTGAATTTGACTTCTCTTCCTGTCCCGTCTCAGGTGGAGAGACATGACATGAACACCCTGAGCTTACCGCTCAGCATCCGCCGGGGCGGCTCCGACACCAACCTCAACTTCGATGTGCCGGACGGGGTCCTGGAGTTCCACAAGGTGAAGCTCAGTGCAGACAGCCTGAAGCAGAAGATCCTCAAGGTGACAGAGCAAATCAAAGTGGAACAGACGGCTCGGGATGGGAACGTGGCCGAGTACCTGAAGCTGGTGAACAGCGCGGACAAGCAGCAGGCTGGGCGCATCAAGCAGGTCTTTGAGAAGAAGAACCAGAAGTCCGCACACTCCATCGCCCAGCTCCAGAAGAAGCTGGAGCAGTACCACAGGAAGCTCAAGGACATCGAGCAGAACGGAGCCTCCAGAGCCGCCAAGGAGACTTCCAAGGATAGCTTGAAGGACCTTCCCCACGGAAAGCCGCGGGGCTCGGGGCACGGGGCGGAGGGCGGCAAGTCGGGCGTGCCGGGGGTCTCCCTCACGCCCCCCGTCTTCGTCTTCAGCAAGTCCAGAGAGTTTGCGAACCTGATCCGGAACAAGTTCGGCAGCGCGGACAACATCGCCCACCTCAAGAGCAGCCTGGATGAGTTCCGGCCCGAGGCAGGCTCCAGGGCCTACGGGGGCAGCGCCACCAGCGTCGCCAAGCCCAAGTACGTCAGCGACGACGAATGCTCGAGCGGCACCTCCGGCTCGGCGGACAGCAACGGCAACGCCTCCTTCGGCCCTGCTGTGGCCAGCGCTCTGGACAGCCAAGGAAAGCTCTCCATGATTTTGGAGGAGCTGAGGGAAATCAAGGAGACCCAGTCCCAGCTAGCTGATGACATCGAGAGTTTGAAGAGCCAGTTTAAAAGAGACTATGGCTTCATTTCCCAGATGCTGCAGGAGGAGAGATATAGGTACTGGGGCTCTGCTCTGCTCTTCCCACACTGGCCCCTTGCAGTGCTTTTGGAATGGGGCTAGGGGGTGGAAATATGGATGTGTGCTTGTGTGGGGCATAGTCATAGAGTTGTCAGGGTTGGAAGGGACCTCAAGGATCATCCAGTTCCTACCCCCTGCCGTGGGCAGGGACACCTCACGCTGGATCAGGATCCTTCAGAAGCAGGGGAGAAAACCTAATTCCAGTCAGTATCCAGTGCCAAAAAAGCAAAAGGTTCCACTCCTTCCAGTGGCTGCAGAGGGGTGGCCATCAAATGCCGGGGTAGCTCTTTGTCTCTCGTTGAAGGCTTCTCCTGTGACAGGTGAAGTGGGCACTGCCTGTAGGAGATGCCAGGAGATGTAACTGGGGAAGGTGTCTGCAGTGCTGTGCCCTGGCCATGCTGATCAGTCTGCGGTGCAGCCACGCTGACTTTCAGCTGCTAACTAAACTTGTAGTCCTGAGGGCCTCGTCCACAAACTTCTCAGGCACTTGGCTCTCTGCAGTGTCACTGTCCCCTGCTGGAACACGTGGCTGTGAGGTGTCACTGTAAGTGCTGGAGCACCACTTCCTCTTGCATTTGTTCCTTGGCAACTAATTCCTCTGTCCTCCCCTGTTGAAGCGAGAGATGCTCTGGGGAGGGCTTGCACCCGGGGTTCCTGTGTCCCGTTGGTCACATTGCTTTGTTCAAGTGTCGGTCCTTGAAGCCTTTCCTGTGCTAATGGGCAAAGCCTCCGTGTGAGATGCAATATTGGCTGGTGCTTGCAGTCCTTGCAGTGCAAGGAAGGCTGCACAGCAGGTGGTGCCCTGGGGAGGAGAGCACAGAGCCCTCCCAGGCTCAGGACTTGCTTTCAGGAGAAGGCAGAGCAGCCTTTTCCAACAGCTCACTGCCATTAAGTTCCCAAGCCCCCTGCCACCGTGTCCACAGCCAGGCAATTTCTGCCTTCACCACTCCCATGCCGAGTGCGCCCTTTGCCTCTGTTAAACCAAGTCACAACTTGCCAACCCCCCCTCTGGTTTTCTGAGGGTGTAGCTGGGCTTGTTTGCTGTGCAGAGGCATGCAGGAGCAGGCTGGCTGTGAATGGCAGGACCTTGTAGCTGTGGTGGAGAGAAGATCCAGGGAACAACACGGTTTTGCTTTCACTGCAGGCGAGCCAGGCTTAGGGAAGCCTAACCTGTGGTGTGAATGGGGAGGGAGGACTGGGAGAACACGAGCTGTGTGCCCTTAGGCACCGTTTATAGGTCGTAGAATTTGCCAATGATGTGCAAATATTTGCTTTTTAACACCCACTGCCAGCAGGAAACACTCCAAAGAGGCTTTCCATTTGCTGAACAAGTGCTTCTGGAGGGCTTCCAAAGCTCTTAGTGAGCTGTGATGCCAGTCAGAGGGATCCCAGTCCACGGCAGGCTGGGAGATCCCCTTCCCAGCAGCGTCACTGCTTTGTTGTTCAGCATTACCTGGACAGAAGGCATTCAATGTAGACCTTTTTTCCCTCCTAAGATATGAAAGATTGGAGGACCAGTTAAATGACCTCACTGACCTTCATCAGCACGAGACTGCAAACCTGAAGCAGGAGCTGGCCAGCATAGAGGAGAAAGTTGCCTACCAGGCCTATGAGCGCTCACGAGACGTGCAGGTACCTCCTCTTCTCTTGGCTGCTTGTCCTTAGCATGCATCCAGAGAATCCCAGCTTGCAAGACCCACACCTGGAGCTCAGGGTCCAGTTCTGGAGCCTCTATTACAGGAAGGATCTGGAGGTGCTGGAAGGTGTCCAGAGAAGGGCCACGAGGAGGAGCAGAGGGCTGGAGCTGCTGTGCCGTGAGGACAGACTGAGGGAGTTGGGGTTGTGCAGGCTGGAGAGGAGAAGGCTCTGAGCAGACTTTCTTGTGGCTTTCCAGGATCTGCAGGGGGCTCCAGGAAAGCTGGGGAGGGACTTCTTAGGGTGTCAGGGGGTGGTAGGACTGGGGAGGATGGAGCAAAACTAGAAGTGGGGAGATTCAGAATGGATGTCAGGAAGAAGTTCTTGCCCCTGAGGGTGGTGAGAGCCTGGCACAGGCTGCCCAGGGAGGTGGTGGAAGCCTCCTGCCTGGAGGTGTTTGCAGCCAGGCTGGAGGTGACTGTGAGCAGCCTGCTGTGGTGTGAGGTGTCCCTGCCCATGGCAGGGGGTTGGAACTGGCTGAGCCTTGAGGTCCCTTCCAACCCTGACAGTTCTGTGATCCTGTGATCATCTAGTGCCAACCTTTCAGGGTAAGAATACAGTTCAAGTAAGATGGCCAAGCTGCCAGGCTGGGCCTTGAAACTGTCCCCTACAGGGGAATCCACCACTGTGAAAGGTTTGCTTCTCCCTTCATCTTTGGGTGCAAGGAATTTGGGGGAAGATTTAAGCCCTTTTTTGTTTCTTTTAAGATCTGGTTTAAGGTGATAAGCCAACATGTTTGAATTGGGGCCAATCTCTCTTTGCTTCAATGGCTTCAGAGTTTTATCTGCTGCAAGCAATTCCCAGAATGGGTTGGAAGGGACCTCAGAGCTCATCCAGTGCCAGCCCCCTGCCATGGGCAGGGACACCTCCCACCAGCCCAGGCTGCTCAGGGCCTCATCCAGCCTGGCTTTGAACCCCTCAGTGGTTGTACTTGATGATCTTGGAGGTCTTTTCCAGCCCAAAGAATTCCCTGACTGTATGAAATGCCAGAGATGCAAAGGAGATTGAATTAGCATCGGAGCAGGCTTGTGCTGCCCTCGTGTTTCTGTGGTGTGCACAAATCACTCACTGTGGTGCTGTTTGAGGCACTGGCAGTTGCTATGGCAACAGCTTCCTCAGCACCTTACCTCATCAGTATTGCCTGTCATGAACACCACAGCTAGGACACTTGCTCTCAAGCATGGGCAGTGTAAAAGCTGCGCTTTGGACAGTGTCAGGTTTGGCCATAGCTGAGCAGGCAGCACTGCACACATGCAGACACCAACCCCTTCACCCACTGCATGGGGTTGGGAGGGACCCTCCAAAGGCATCTTGTCCAACCCCCTGCACTCAGCAGGGACAGCTCCAGCTGGAGCAGGCTGCTCAGGGACACAGCCAGGCTGAGCTTGGATGTCTGCAGGGATGGAGCCTCAGCCCCCTCCCTGGGCAGCCTGTGCCAGTGTCTCCCCAGCCTCCCTCTGCAGAGCTTCCTCCTGATGTCCAACCTAACTCTGCCCTGCTCCAGTTCCAAACCATTGCCCCTCATCCCTCCCCAGCCTTCCTGTAGGTCCCCTTCAGATACTAAAATGCAGCTCTGAGGTCTCTCTGGAGCCTTCTCTTCTCCAGGCTGAACAGCCCCAACCATCTCAGCCTGTCTTTGTAGAGGTTCTCCAGCCCTCTGATCATCTTTGTGGCCTCCTCTGGACCCTCTCCATCAGCTCCATGTCTCTCTTGTTTTGGGGGCACCCCCATAGCTGGACACAGCACTGCAGGTGAGGTCTGAGCAGAGACAGGGGCAGAATCCCCTCCCCACACTGCTGGCCAGGCTGCTTTGGCTGCAGCCCAGGCTGCATGCATTTAGACTGTGTTCCAAGCACTGGTAGTTCATTCAGATTCTAGGAACCTGTAACCAATTATTCTCCAGCTCTGCCTGGTGGAGGGCTGTGCAGCTGGAGCAGCAGCCAGTGGTGCAGGGAAGCACAGCTGCCCTAACTCTTGCTCTCTGTCTGCAGGAAGCCTTGGAATCGTGCCAGACCCGGGTTTCCAAGCTGGAGCTGCACCAGCAGGAGCAGCAGGCACAGCAGTCGGAGACGGTGAACGCCAAGGTGCTGCTGGGCAAATGCATCAACGTGGTGCTGGCCTTCATGACTGTCATCCTGGTCTGTGTGTCCACCATGGCCAAGTTCATTGCCCCCATGATGAGGAGCCGGTGCCACATCTTCTGCACTTTCTTTGCAGTAACGCTGCTGGCAATATTCTGCAAGAACTGGGATCACATCATCTGTGCCCTCGAGAGGATGATTATACCCAGATGAAGCTGCTGGGCTGCCTCATGATTTACTAGGATTGGTCTTTTCCTCCTCCTCTTTTCTTGCCCTCCCTGTTTTTTTAAGTGCTGTGTGTCTACAAATCATTGTTGCTGTCACTTTAAGTGTGTGGCCTGGATGGGGAAGGCTGCAAAGACTTGGGCTCAGAGGTGTAAATACCCAAAGGTGCTGGCAGCCAGCTGCCTGCTCAGCCTGATGGTGTCCAAGGGGCTGTGTCTCCTGATCGACTCCTTGCTTGTGTCAGTCTCCTGCCTTAATCCCACTGCACAAACCCACACCATGAAAGATGATGTGATGCTCTGGGAGGGATCCAAGCCCCTGCAAGTGTCGGGTGTGGGCTAGCCTGCAGTGCAAAGAGTGTGATCAGGAGGCTATGATGGCTGTCAGTCCTGTTACACTGAGACCTTTCTCTCTCTGAATCCAGCTGCAATGATGTGCCAAATTAGACAGTCATGGATGAATAGTTCTTGATCATAAATCAATGGCTCTCTGAATCAGGGGGTTCTAGTTTCCAGGACCAGCAAAACTTGGTCCTTGTGCTAGTAACCCTTTGCACAGAGTCTATTGCTTGTAACTTAGAGCAGGGAGGACTATGGACTAGTTCACATTTGGGAAGCACAGGGATGTGGTGTAAGACTTCCACATCTAAGCTGAATTGACTGACAAAGGTCTCCAGGCCACTTTGTAGAGGAGTCAAGGAGCAAGTAAGCAGTGGGTAAGTTGTGATGCAGACCAAAGCACTCGCTGGCTTCAAGCCCTGCAACCTGGGACACTCTGGTGAGCCTTTGCCAGCACTGAATTGTTGGGGTGCTCTAACTGGCTGCAAAAGAGCTCTGGTGGGACTCTGGGTGCAGTGGAGTTTGTTCTTGTGTCAGATTAAGGACTGTGGAAGAAGCACAAGGGGGCAGATTTGGAGGGGAGCAGGGAGTTAAAGTTCTGCAAATAGGCAAACACTGTGCAGCCTCCTGTGAGAAACAGTCCTGGAAGTCCCCTCTGAGCTTACAGCCCCACTGCTGGGGCACAGCCTTGCTTTCCTTTCCTTCCTGCAAGTTCTTTTGCTTGATCTAGGAACTGTTGAAGAAAAGTTCCCTGCCACCTGCTTGGCTTCCAGCCATGGTGTAAAACAAGATCTAGAATAGTAACAACTGAAGAGCCCCTCCAACCAGCACAAAATGAACCCACCCCACCCAGGCCTCCCCCCCACTCTGCATTAAATGAAAAGATGAAGAGGGAACAGCATTGCTTTTGGTGGCTTCAGGGGCTGAGGGAAGGATGGCACTAACTGCATCAATAATGCTGCAGCAGCTCAGCATCTAGGAAATTCAGTTCAGATGCTGCAAAAGTGAGGAATTCTCTTTTAATTCTCTCTTTTGTGTGCTGCATCTTTGAGCAGAGACTTGGAGAGGGGTTTGTGCTGCCTTGCAGGCACCAGGAATGCATCAGGAGAGGCACACCCATGTCCTCACCTCAGCTCCAGAGGAAGGTGCAGGAGAAGGCAGAAGTCCTGCTGAGAGGGGGGTGACTTCATAACGCCCAAACTTACCATCTGGCTTATCCCTGGCTGTGGCAGGAAGCACTTTTTCACAGTTGTGTTCTTCTTCCCCTCAGTATTTTGGGGTTCCCCCCATTTACTGCTGCATTCCTGGTGCCTCCTGCAGAGGGGAAGCGGCGAGGTGTGAAACTTTGCTGTCATCATTGCTGCAGGGGCTGCTGCTGGGCTCAGGGTCACCTCCCTTCTCACATCTCTCAACCCATGCTGGCACCCTGCATTGCCCAGGCCTTCAGCCCCACCTCCCAAGTGCCTGCCCTTAGCCTCCTCTTACAGCCAGCTCCTAGCCTGAGGATGTGGCTTGCACGATGCAGCTATAAACCAAACTGCACAGGAAAGTTCCTCCCTCGGAGTTAGAAAGATGGAAGCAGCTCTTTCCTGGCCTCTTCACATCACAAGCAAGGGTTTGTTTGTATGCCCTTTGGATGTGTCCTGAGATTCTCTGGGCCTTTCCCAGTGTTTTCATAGAACTTGTTCCTATCTGCATTTGTTTCCAAGGCATGGCATGCCTTTGGAGAGCTGTACTTTCCATTTCCTTAGCCAGTGAGGCTGCTTCCACTCTGAGCCCTTCCTGAAGCCTCCTCCCGAATTCCACCACCCATTTGATCAGCCAGCTTTGTGACTCTTCCCCTCCCCACCCCCTTTCCCTTTCCCTGGGCCACAAGATCATACATTCATTAGGGAGAAACAAGAGCCCTGGCACTGTGGCTCTTCACAGTCTGTGTTTTGCCATCTTGATTGTCATCTCCATTCTCCACCTTCTGGTGGAGGCAGCAGTTTGCCTAGCCCTTTGTTAAATGGCTTCAGAAGGGTGCAAGGAAGCAGTACCTCAGAGTGGTCATTTTTATGTAAGCAAAATTCCTTTGGCCTCTTGCTTGGCTGTTGGTTTAGAGATCTAAACCTCCCAGGAATTAAAATGTAATGCCAGGCAGTCTCAGGGGCAGGTAAGAAAAAGGGTAGGAGTTCTTCTCTATCACTAAGGTCTGACCTGGGGAGGTGAAGGCTGCTTCTGCTCCAAGAGCATCCTCTTAAATCCTGGAAGGTGACCTCAGTGCAAAATGAGAGCAGAACATAAAATCAATGGGCCTGTGGAAGATTGCTGACTGTCCTGATGAAATCTGACCAGGTCCAAATTGGAAACAGAAGGGTCCTGTGCTTCCATGCTGGATTTCTAGCTGGCAGAGCATGTGGAGCTGCAAAGGCTGCACAAGGTTGCTCATGCACATTAAAATGACCCTAACTGGTAAATGGGCACAGCACTTCTCCAGGTTCCTTTTTCTGCCCTGGATCTAAATCATTGGAGGATGTGGCACATCAGGAGATCAACAGGAGAAAGAAAGATGTGAAGTGCAAAGAGCAGCTTCTGGGTGAAACAGCTGGAAGGCCACCCAAGGAGGAGGGAGATCTCCCCTCCTGCTTTCACCCTCATTTCTTTGCTGATGCTGGGGTGTTGTGCAGTCTCCTGCATGCCATCCTAGCTCACTAGGCTGGAGGAGAACCCTAGTGAGAGGTGGAAGGAGCTTCACAGCTAGAGATTGAAGTGGCTGATGGAAAGGTTTGAGTGCAGAGCAGAGATGAATTGGGAGCTGAGGCTGTTCCCTGCTGCTAGGAGTCCCTGGTGCTGCCCTCTGGGCAGCCTCCCTGTACAGCATCAGGGCAGAAAGGTTCCTCCTGGAATTGCCTGCAGGGAATAGATAGAAACAGCAGCAGGATGTGGTGGCACAGGTGCTGGCTGGCTGTGCCCACCCCGAGGTCAGGCTGGTGGCTGGGCTCACCAGGGCTAATGCCTGTGCCACAGGCTTCAGGATCAGTCTTGCCTCCTCCCTTAGGCTGGGGCTGTAGCCAGCACCCAGCTCTGAGCTGCTTGCTGTGGAGGTGTGCCTGGGCTGCCCCACACAGCTCCCTGCAGAAGGACTTTGTGCCGCTGCTTTCCGTCAGGATGTTGGCTTTCACCTTCAGACGCTCCGAGTGTACTCCTCACACTCCCTCCTCAGGCGCCTCTGGAGCACTCCCACTCAACCAGAAGCTGCCAGACAGTCTCTCTTCTGCTTGCTGCTGCCTGGTGCTTAGTGCTTGGGCTTCACTTTAAGGGTGGCTCTCCAGCTGAGAAGTCCTTCAGGTCGCTCCTGTGCTGTAGGCTTGTGGCTGTGTTGTTCTGGGGGTTAGTTGGCTCAGTCTTCCTCATCTCTCCCATGTCAGCATTGGGCTCTAAATTAGGGTTGTTTCTAAACCTTGTGTAATGGATTCCCCTTGGCTTCAACTACCCCTCCATGGTTGTTGAGCATCCCATTAGTCACCAGCAGCACTGAATGGTACCCAGTTTAAACTCCTTCCTGCTCTGCATTCCATGTGCCTGCACAACTTCTCCTTGCACTGCTCTCCTCTGGAGTCTCCTTGTTCTGAATTCTTGGAGGGGCACTGCCCAGGGTGGCTGCTTTTCACTTCACTATCCAAATGCTTGTGCCATGCAGTGCCTCTGCTGCAGGACCCTCACCTGTAGGTCTGACTTCTGCACTGTGTGACTTTGAACAAAGCATGAACAGCAATTCACTAGGGGAAGGCAACTTGCTGCAGGGAAGAGATGTGATCCACTGGCTACAGGCTGAAGCTACATCAATCCAGTGCTGGCATTAGCTTTACTTTGGGATTAGGATTGCAAGCTAATTATTAGCTGCTGAATAACATGAACAGGGAAGTTGAATGCTGCTGTTGAACGAGGAATCAGTTCAGGGTTGTGCTTGATGCAAAGTCAACTGCAGAGTCACAGGTAATGCTTTCTGGAGTTCAAATCAACCAGCAAGAGATTGTTTGGAGAAGAGAAGCCCAACAGAAGCCTGTGATGCATTGGGGTGGTATGGAAACTGTTCTGGAAAGCAAGCTCCTTTCCACTGTGAGGGAGATGGTTTGCTTCTGGACTCGGTGGTACAAGAGAAGGTGAACACAGATGGATGTCACTAAACACTGCAGTTTGGACAGCAGAATTTAATCCACCTAGGAGCAGCAAGCAGCCACATTATTTATTATCTTTTTATTTCAATCCCCTAAATACTTGTCTGCTTTGTCCATTTCCCATCACACCAGGAGGTGACCTTCAATTGATTCATTAACTACTTCTAGTGCTCCCCTTTAAAGTGCAAGAGATGGCAAAAGCCTTGTGTTCAGTTCCAGTCCGAGTGGGTGGTCTCTCAGGTGCTGAGTAGAAGCCAAGCAGACAGAACCAGACTGTAATTAATTAATTACCCACTTCTAGTGCACCCCTTTAAAGTGCAAGAGGTGATAAAAGCCTTGTGTTCAGTTCCAGCCTGAGTGAGCAGTCTCCCTGATGCTGAGCAGATGCCAGCAGCCAGACCCAGACAGTTCTACACCAGTGAAACACTAAGAGAAGTTGGGTTTTCAACTGCCAGGATTGCTGCTTTTCCCTGCAAGAGCAGCCTGAGCTGCTGCTGCCTCTGAGGACTGCATGAGGACTAGTCAGAGTGCCCTCCCCTGGGGGTGACTTGCTGTATGTGTAGCCTGTGAAGTTGTGCTGTGCTTGGGAAGTTCTGCACAAAGCCACCTTTTGTTTTGGCCCAGGGCAGCTCTGGCAGGCTCCAGGTGTACCAAAAAAGAAGTGTCTAGGTGCAATGTCTCAGTGTGTGATCCCCAGTGTTTCCCAGCCCCTGCTGCAGCACTGTGGGAAGATGCAATGACACCCCTGTGGTTTTTGTATATTTTGGTGTGTACTCATCACTGCCTCCAAGGTGCCATTAACATTTTTTTAATATATATATAAAAAATAAAAATCTTTACATTTCTTTGATGATTACAGTTGCTTCCTCAGCTTCTTGCCTGCTCCCTCAAACCCCTCAGCATTTTTTTCCCTTCATCAGTGACAAAGCTCTTTCACAGTGTGGAGCTGTGCTTGGGATTGCCCCTACCCAGCTGCAGGCCCTTCATGAGGCTGACCACATGCCCACCCCTCCAGCCTGGCAAGGTGTCTCTGGGTGGCATCCCATCCCTCCAGCTTGGTGCTGTCAGCAAATAAGGTGTCTAAAATATGTCATTTCCATAGCTACACTGCCCAGAGCTTGGTCTTGCTTCATTTGACACCTCAGTTGTGCTTGTGCTCAATACCTCTGCAAGAAATGAAATGAAATACCAACAGTGCTCAATCTCTACCTCTCCTGCCACAAGCAACATCACAACAAACTCAAAGAAGACCTTCCACAAGGAGCTAGAATCAAATTTTGATGCAAGCCAGGCTTTGATTTAAAACCAAAGCTGTAGTTCTCCACAGCTGTTTCACAGTGCAAAAGGCCAAAGCTAATCTGAAGCTGCAAGCCTGACCCTTTTGTTTTCTCTCTCACATTGGCTCATCATAAATTCTGTTCTTCACTGCCAGCTCCACAAATGTTAATGCTGAAGTTGAACAGAAGTCTTCCTCCTTTGGACAGCTCCCTGAACCCTGGCCCCAGAGTCTTTCTTTGGTTCTGTTAGTCTCTGTTCACGTCAGGATTACACATCCTATAAGCTATTGAAAAGCCATTTCCATGATTAACAGGATGCCAAGAACCTACAGCCCTCAGGCTGAGCTCTGCAGGGTTTACAGCTAAAAACCATGGTGAAGTCTAGTATTATTTAGGTAACTAAACTCCTGCCAGCTGATTTGTGATAATGGTGCCATTTCCCTGTAATCATTCCCAAAGTGGAGTCTTCTTCCAAGGAGATGAATCAGGATGGTGGAAATTGCCTCACTTTATTTTTGCTTCCCTGTTTTTCACGTTGGTCACAAAAGTTGTTTGCCCCTGAGGCCCTCTGAGTCAGGTGGTTCCACTTTACCACCTCCACTTCCAAGATGCCATTAGGTGATTATGATGCTCCTCTTCCTCACAGTGACCATCTCAGTCCATGGAGCATGGCTGAAAACCTGCCCCTGCCTTGGGCTGCTTTAAAAATAGAGCTGCTGTGGTGAGTCAGCTGGGCTGGACCTGGCAGTCTTGTAGGGTACAAGGAAAGAGAGATGGAGTTCAAGAGAGAAGATGCAGCACAGAGGCACAAGGAAGAGATGGCTGAAGGAAGGAGAAAGAGAAAGCAGAGCATGGGGCTTATGGACACAGCTGAGTAAGAGGAGGGTCAGCCAAGAGATGAGCCTAGAGCACAAGAGGGAGAAACAGCTGGAAAACAGAGACTAAATATTACAAGATGGGGGAAAAAAAGGGAGAGAGAAGCAATCAGTATGGAAAGAATCCACGCTCTGAAGGGGAAGGCAAACACATTTGGGCTTGCTTCTTTGTTTTCTCTTTGTCTGTGTCAATTTGCTCTTCTCATTAAGCCAGCAAGGTGTGATACCTTCATAATGTGCTGGATTACTCCACCAGGGGCAAATCCCCCTTTTTGGAACATCTCCCAAAGCACAGCAACACAAATTCATGCAGATCCACATCTCAGCAGCTTACAAATAAGTAGAGATTTCATTTGGAGGCCTCAAGGTGTTTTTCAGTTGAGAGCAGTAGAGGTTATTTGTGGCTCTTTAAATGTCATCTTACATTAGGTCTGGGCCCATCAGCATCTCACAGGGCAGCAAGGTTTGTCCTCACACAAAGCAAGCAAGGTACAAAGAGCTATGAAATCTGTGGAGAAGCCTAGGGAAACACTCCAAGAGGTTTTGCAGAAGCTGTCTTTGGAGGGGAGGATATTGCAGAGGTACGGTCAGGAAATGTCCTGATGAGTCTGAAAGCTCTTTCAGGCTCCCTTGCTGCCTCTGTTTGAGCAAGCTGAAAATAGTGGCTGGCTTAGATAAATCCTCAAGCTGCTGCAGCCCAGTGGTGTATCTTTAGAGAGGGGGTTTCTGCTATGCACACATGCTGCTGCTCGTACCTGTACTTTAATCCAGGCTAAGTTTGTGTCACCTTGACCTGAATCCAGCCTAGCAGGACAGAGAGCAAGGGAGGAATTTATGTGGGAAGTACAAGCTCTGTTTAGCCTCCCAGTCAGCAGGAAGGGTGCAAATAGGTTTAGCATCTCCTGCAACTGCAGCAGGGGTGTCTGCCATCAAGCAGTGCCCTGTTTGTGGCGGGGAGTTAAAACCAAACCTTGTTGTGTGCAGCTGGCCTGAGCAAAGTTGCAATTTTGGCACTGCAGAATCAGAAGATGCCAAAGTGCCAAAGGGATAAGAAGCTTCCCGAGGGAACTCAAGGGGGGTTGGGGTTACTGCTGAGCTCAGTAGGGCCAGGATTAAATTCTTGGCAGACAGGACACCAGGAGACAAAGCTCATGGGGCAGGTGATGAAGCTGTTACTCAGGCTAACGAGTGGTATGGGGCTGCTGATCACACAGCTGTGCTGTTCTCTGCTTTTCATTAGGGGCATATAGAATCTCCTGGTCACAGCATCATGGACTTGTTTTGGTTGGAAGAGACCTCCAAGATCATTGTGTCCAACCATCAACCCAGCACCACCACAGCCACCAAACCATGGCCCCAGGTGCCATGGCCACAGGTTTATGGAACACCTCCAGGGCTGGGGACTCCCTGGGCAACCTGTGCCCATCCCTGACCACTCTTGCAGGGAAGGACTTGAGAGGAGCCCTGCAGAGAGTGCTGGTGGATGAAGCTGGACATAACTTCCATTTGACCGTGAGGAGGACCTCGAGTAGTTCCAGGGTCAGTGAGCACTGGAGCAGGCTGCCCAGAGAGAGGTGCTGCAATCTCCATGCAAAACCCGCCTGGATGCGTTCCTGGGTGGCCCTGCCTTGGCAGGGGGGGGTTGGTCCGGATGATCTCCAGAGGTCCCTTCCAACCCCTACCGCTCTGTGGCCAGAGGCGGCTGTTCAGCGCCGCCCGCTCAGCACGGCGCTGCTGCTGCCGGCCCCAGCCAGCCCTCGGCACCGCGCAGCCCCCCGCGCAGCGCCCCGCGTCCGCCGCTGCCCCCCGGCGGCCACAGCAAGCGCCGCGCACGCGCGCCCGGGCGGGGCCAGAGGGGCGGGGCGGGGCCAGCGGGAGCCGGCGCGCGTCCGTCGCCCTGGCAACGACGCCGTCCCCGTCGCGGCGGCGCTCCCAGCATGCTCCGCGCGGCGCGGGGCCCGGGCGGCGGCGGCGGGAGGTGAGCGCCATTTTTGAACTGCCGCGGCCGGGGCCGGCTGCTGCGTACCGCCCGGGGGCCTGGGGGACAGGGTGCTGCTGGCGGGAGGCCGGCTGTGGGGGGCTTCCTCCTTGGGGTTTCACCTGACGGCGTACGATCTGGAGAGGCCCTTCGGCCTTTGCCTTGGTACCGCTCGCCTTTCCCCCTCCCCCCCAGGCCTTTAGTTACCGAGCAGGGAGGCGCAGGGCTGGGTAGAGAGGTCAGCAGCTCGTTCCAGAGAGCGATCGTGTTTTGTTTTGTGTCCCGTGTGGTGGTAACAGCCTGCTGGGGTCTTCCTTTCAGTGTCTGAAGAAGGCCGACAGGCAGGCTGGGGAGGGACTGCTCAGAAGGGGCTGTGGGGGTAGGGCGGGGGGCAGTGGTTCGAAACTGGAGCAGGGCAGAGTTGGGTTGGACATCAGGAGGAAGCTCTGCACTATGAGCGTGGGGAGACACTGGGACAGGCTGCCCGGGGATATGGTTTGAGGCCCTGTACCTGGAGATACTCAGATCAGAGTTGGTGTGGCCTTAGGCATCCTGCTCCAGCTGGAGGTGTCCCTGCAGGGGGGTTGGACAAGATGAGCTTGGAGGGTTCCTTCCAAGCCGATGCAGTCTGTGAATCCATGTGTTTGAAGGTCTCTTGTGATGAAGAAGCAGTGCAAACCATACAGACAAAAGCAGAGCAGCTGTTGCTGAGCACAGCTAGCTTGACCAGCTGCAGCACCCGTGCAAAACGTCCGTTTGATCAGTAGCTTCTGGCAGTCTGACTTAGTAGTGTATGACTGAGGCAAGGACAAATAATCCTGAGTTAAGGCATAACCTTGTTTGGTGCTTTTCACCTAGTGACTAACCTTATCCCTACTGTAAGACAGGGGTTGGAAGAGTGATGCTGAATGGATGCTGAAATGATGTTTGTTGAATTGTTTTGACTTGTGCTTTGAACAGAGATGTGGAGGGAGCAGCAGTAGTTTAAATAAGATTGACGTCTCCTGTAATGTGGAATCATTGAGGTTGGAGAAGATTTTCTACCCACCACCTCCATGACCACTGGGCCATGTCCCAAAGTGCCACATCTGCTCATTCTTTAAACACCTGCAGGGATGGTGACTGCCCCACATCCCTGTGCAGCCTGTTCCGATGTCTCAGCCATGTGCAGGAGTCATGCAGATGTGGTCCAAGCTTTCTGCACTTAGCCATGCATGGCCATTAAGTGTTTGTTTTCATTGGGGTCTCTGCAGGGATGTTTGAGCTGAGCTTCCTATAATGAAGGTTTTCATGCTTCTCTCTCATTATTTCCCCCCCCTCCCCTAATATGTAAGCATTTAAGGTGACTGGCTATTGCAAGCAGCTGATGGTGGGTTGGTTAGGCTGTGGGCTGTTAGAGTAAGAAATGTGCTCTCTTATTTCTCAAAACCTATATTTTTGGGGGGTTGGGTTTTTTTATTCTCTTGATTTTCCTGGGAATCTGATTTGTGGGTGTGTTGCACAGTCATTTAGGGTAGGGTTTGTTTCACTTCACTTTGCCTGTCTAAAAGCCAGGTGTCTAGTCCAAGGCTGTGACTTTGTGACTGTCTGAGCTCATGATGTGACAACTCTCTGCTCCTGAAAGCAGAAAGCCTTGCTCCTCTTCCTGCCTGTTTACTTGGCTCTTTGTTCCTTTCTCCTAGCCAGTACCAGCTGCCTGCTTCCACTGATGATGTAGCTTGTTGGATTTTTCCATGAGCTGGCGTGACTCACTGACCCTACAGAACAGCCATTGAGCCTCTCCAGCTTACTTAAGAGGCCTGGCTGCTTGAGTTCAGCCAGCTCATGGAAGGGGCTGATGAATGACAAATGCAGGAATGGGGATGAAGAAAGGAGGAGTGGAACCTCCCATCCCTGGTGACAGTGAGCTCTTGTATGGGATCACACTTTGCCACTAGTCCATTATCTTAGTCTTACTGTAGACCCTTAAGCAGGGATGAGAAGGGGTGGTGTTTGGAGAGCCACTTTTGTGAGGCCGTGTTTCTTTTGCCTGTCTCACTTATTCTTCCAGGCAAATAGTTTATTGTTTCACAAGATCTTGGCTGATTCAGTTGGAGAGAAAAAACCCAAACAATTAAAACAAAGAAGAGCACACAGAGGGGGCTAGAGCCTGACAGAAGCAGGCAATGGATTCAGCCATGCATTGTGTTGAACAGCTGTTTGGCTTTCCACACACTGGGCTGACAACTTCAGTGCTTGAACAAAACGTGGCAGAAGGCTAGATACTGTTGCATGTTTCATGAGTAGCTGCAGAGCTACCTTCGTTCTGTCAACAACCTCTTCAAGTCTGTGATCATTTCACGTGTTCTAAGTGTGGCTGTGGTATGTAAAGCAGAGCCCTGAGGGAGTTACTGATGTCACCCAGGTGAATCACCAGGACAAGCAGCACTCTTGTGATTTGGTTGTAGAGTGAAAACTAAACCATGTAGTACAAATGCAGACAATAAAGGGAAGCACATTGATGTGTGTAAAACTCGCCTGGGGGCCTGCCTGTGGGATCTGGTGCAGGTGATCCTGCTCTGGCAGCGGGGTTGGTCTGGATGAGCTTTCAAGGTCCCTTCCAGCCCCTGAAACTCTGTGATTCTGCATTGTCTCTAGTTGCAAATGTTCTTACCATTCAAACCAAACTGAACCAAAATAACAACCAAAAGAAAACAGCACAGCTGAAACATCTTGTGGAAGAAAAGCAGCTCTTTGGGGATGTTTAGTTGTAAGGAAGAGAGAGATGAGAAGTAGGCTTCTGGGCAGTGTTCCTCTCTGCCTGAAAATAAGCAGTTGGAGAAGAAAAGCAAACCAAAGGTGGTTCCTGGCAATGGCATTGAGTTCCTCCACGTGTCTGGCTATGCTGCAATAGACATTGCCACTTCAGCTCCTGTGTGTGCATGGCCCAGGCCCCGGCACGCTGCAGCAGTCCCTCTGGCTGTGTACACCTGCACAAAAGCACCTTAACATTTCCTAGCATGAATGTGGGGCTCCTGTCCCAAGTCTGCAGTTCTGTAAGGTGATAAAAGCTGTGATTCTATGATTCTAAGTGTGTTGGTGGGGAAGCAGTTCTGCAGAGGCTCTGCTTTTGTCTCTTTAGAGCATGTTTTACGGCTTGCAGATCACAGATGTTCTCTGCATCTTGAGCAGATCTGCCAAGGAGAGGAAAAACTTGGAACTAGTGTTCTATTAAAGCATTTCTCAAACATTATGGGTGTGCTCTTGTGTAATTTTGAACATTATTTAAGGTCTGTTGCTTGGCTCTGAGCAAGTAGTATCAGTCATTAGCAACAGAAGAAATTCTTCTTAGTCGTATACTTGCAATATTTGTAGCCCTGAAGCATGCTGACCACTGAGAGATCATGACTTGAAAGAACAACCCAACCGTTTTTCATTTGTACGAGTGTGAGTGGGTGAAATGTTGCTGGTTGCTGTGAGTGGCTTCAAGGAAGGAGCTCCGGGAGGCGAAGGATGCTGAACGGTTGTTGTAGTTCCTTTCGCGGCTGTCCCCGGGGTGTAATTCACGACACTGGCCGCTAGATGTCGCCGCAAGCCGAAAGGTTCCGCTCCTGCGCTGCCAGCCGCCGAGTTGGCAGCCTGGAGCTACTGCTGCGGAGCTCCATGCCCCCGCTCTGTGCTTGCCTTCTCCCCTTTCCCTCCCATCTCCGTGCAGATGGAGCGAGTGTCTTGCTGTGTGATTTGCACACCGAGAGCTGTGAGGAGAGAATGTTCATGCAGCAGCTTGGAGCTGGGAGAGCAAAGGGGTGTGTTCCCCTTGATCTGCTGTATGGTTTGGGGTGTCTTTGGCTTTAGATCTTGTCATGCCACTTCAGAAATGCTTCTCACTCAAGTGAGCTGTGGGACTCAGACCTGACAGTAAATCCCGTGTTCCTAATTCAGAGCTTTGCCTTAGAGTTTGATCATTACATTTGGTGTCTCCAGCTTCTGAAAGCAGAGGGAAGAGCCAGCCAGCTGGTGGTGGTTTTTCAGTGGTGCCATTGGGATTTTGTCAGTTCTCCTCATACAGATGTGGATTTAACAGTTGAAAACACCTCTGTATTTGGAAATTGCTGTTGTGCTTTGTATCTCACTAACCAACAAAATGACAAGTAGATACTGTATTGATCAGAAGGTTCTTCAGAACCTGTGCTGTTACTGCTTGAGGTTGTTGTGCCTACAAGACAGACACTGGGGAGAGCATTCTCCATTTTCATGTCTTTCCCCTTATCCTCAGCAAATTGGCTAAAACCAAATACAAAGTTGCTGCTGTTGCTGTGCCTGTACTAGTGTTGTAATTCTGGTAGATTTTCTGCCAACCATTCCCAGCTTTAGTGATGGAGGAAGGAAAAATGGGAAAGGGAACTTAAACCTACAACTAGAGAGGTGATTCTGCCACTTTACTCTGTTAAGACCTCATCTACAGTAGTGCATTCAGCTCTGGAGCCCTCAGCACAGGACATGGGCCTGATGGAACGGGTCCAGAGGAGGCCACAAAGATGATAGGGGAACTGGAGCACCTCTGCTGTGAGAACAAGCTGGGGGTGTTCAGCCTGGAGAAGAGAAGGCTCTGGGGAGACCTGGCAGCAGCCTGCCAGCACCTGAAGAGGCTACAAGAAGGCTACAGAGGGACTGTTTGCAGAGGCCTGCAGGGACAGGACTGGGGGCAATGGCTTGAAATGAGAGCAGAGCAGATAGAGATTGGATGTTAGGAACAAGTTCTGCAGCAGAAGGGTGGTGGGACACTGGAATGAGTTGTCCAGGGAGGTGGTTGAAGCCTCATCCCTGGAGATATTCAAGGTGAGGCTGGACCAGCCTCTGGGCAACCTGATCTAGTTGAGGATGACCCTGCTGACTGCAGGGAGGGTTGGACTGGATGAGCTTTGGGGATCCCTTCCAAGCCAGCCCATTCCATGATTCTATGACCTTTTCAGCACTGTTCTGTTGTAGTGAGGTGGGCCCTGGCACACAACACTCATTTCCCTGTGTGGCAGACAGGTTTTCGTCTTGCTGAGCCTTCAGGGGTTTGTAAAACCAAATGCCAGGTGTTTAAGATAGGCCCATGAAAAATGGTGTTTGAGATGGCTGCATGGATGGTGTAAGGAGAGCAGTGGTGGAAAGCATCCTGCATTCAGCTGCACAGGAGAGGAGGTGAGGCATGGGCAGTGGTGGTGGAGATTTAACCTTTGAGTTTTCTTTGCACCGTGTTACACCGTGTGTGCTGCAGCTACAGAGTTCTCAGCCATCCCTCCACCTGTGCCAAAAGCTGAAATAAATTGTTCTGAAGCTTTGGAACTTCCCTAAAATGTAGACAGTCCACCCTCCCCCAGATGCTTTAGAGCTGTCAGCAATGATCAGCCTAATAATCTGCTTCTAATACCAAGAAGAGCTACCGAGGCGTGCCGGAGCACTTCCTCATCTCTCGGCATCTGCTGATGTGCAGCTTTCTCACAGCAGCCTGATGCTGCCACATTTAGCAAAAGCCTTTCTGGAAAGGTCACCAGAAACCATGAGATGAGATTTGAAAAGGAGGAAGTGACACAATTTGGTGATACATTTCAGGGCTGAACCGTGAGCGGGTATCTTCCAGGCTGTCCGTGAGAGGCCTTAGGAGGAATTCAGCAGGGGGAATTGTCTGCTCTTCTCCCAGCTGGAAGGGTGTGTATTGAGCAGCACATCCTGCTAGGCTGGCCTGAGAGAGCATGACTGTGATGAGGAGTAAAAGCTCTGCATGTCTGATGCCTGTGGCCTCTGCTTGACCTCTGGTTATCAAGCCATTATTGGGGCATTGCTAGCAGCACACTGATCCTCAGTCTGCAGCACGTCCTGTGCTCGTCTCTCAGGCAGAAGTGCCTGTGCGTTTTTGGGTGTTGTAGTGGCTCAACTAATCTCCATGCTGAAGTTCAGTCTGTGTCCCTGGAAGGGCTGCTGCTAATGAGCAGAGAAGAGTTGTCCTTTCAGAGGAGGTTTCTGCTCTAAGCTGATTGGCAGCAGAGCCGGGAGCCTTCTGTACCAACGGCAAAAGCAGTGTGTGAAGTCTTCGAGCTGTGAATGTGCTTGATTGCTAATTCCATGTCCTTGTCTTTGTTCAGGTGCTCTTCTGGGACATCAGCAGAAAAAGTGGATGGCACTGGAGATTAGTTGGAAGTTCATCTTGATTTTGTCCTCTGCACACCCCTCATGAAATGCAGGCTTCAGGCAGCTTCCTTCCCCCTGTGCTCGGGCATCATGATACAGGCAGCTGGATCCAGCTGCAGAAGCTGCTGGCTGATGAGAAGATGCGATGTGATACCCATAAAGCAAACTATCAGACTGTGAAGGCACAGCTTCTCAGGTGGGCTCACTCAAACAGCTTGCTTTCTTGGAGCTGTTGAAAGGTGAAGCTAAATGTTAGGTGGGAGGGATTTGTCTGTGTGTGTGAGAGAGAGGTATTTCTGTGGCTGAGGACAGATTTGAGCACTGTTCATGTCAGAAAAGAAACAATTCCCAAGGCAACAGTTCCAAATACCTGAAGGCTTGACAGAGGGAGGTGCAGCCCATGCAACAGCAGTGCCACAGCAGTGCTGGTACTTCAGTAAACCACATTGCAGCCTCGTTCTTCAGCACCCTCACTGCATGGGGCACTAATTGCTGAGTAGGGGAAGAAGGGATTTCTCCTTATGGCCACAGAGGCTGCTTTGGCTCCCCTCTCTAGGGATCATCTTTCAGAGACCCCTTCCACCCTTTCAGGTGGAGGGGATGGCATGGGATGGCAGGCACACCAGTGGTGGGCAGGGATGGCTGTGCCAGACCAGCAGCTGCCTGGACAAGAGGAAGTGGCCTCAGTTTGTGCCAGGAGAGGTTTAGGTTGGACACTAGGAAAAATTTCTCCCCCCAAAGGGTTGTCAAGCCCTGAAAGAGGCTGCCCAGAGAAATGGTGGAGTCACCATCCCTGGAGAGATTTCAAAGCCATGTAGATGTGGTGCTAAAGGACATGTTTTAGTGGTGACCTGGCAGGGCTGGCTTAATGGCTGGACTGGGTGATCTTAAAGGTCTCTCCCAGCCCAAATGATTCCATGTTTCCATTGTAGGTATTCCTGCCATAGGAGATCCCTATGCAGAATACTACAGGCAGAGGATGCTAATTACTTGGTATTTGTATGTTTGCTTCTGCATGTGGAGTTTTTTGAGCTCTGAGGTTGAATTTGAGAGTGCAGATTTTTATCTTGCAGTTTGCAGGATGAGTACAGAAGGTCACAAGATGAGCTGGAGAGGCTGGTGGCTGAAAGGCAAGCCGAACGTGACAACTTCCAGTTACGCCTCGCTGACTGTCAGGAGAAGTTGCTGGGCAAAACACAAGAGGTGGAAACACTGAAGATGCAGGTGGGATAGCTTCCTGGCAACACTTCCTGTGGGTTTTAATCCATGCATGTATTTCTGTTTATGTGCCCTGGAGATACCAAGTTAGAGTCATAGAACTGTCAGGGTTGGAAGGGACCTCAAGGCTCAGCCGGTTCCAACCCCCTGCCATGGGCAGGGACACCTCACACCACAGCAGGTTGCTCACAGCCACCTCCAATCTGGCTGCAAACACCTCCAGGCATGAGGCTTCCACCACCTCCCTGGGCAGCCTGTGCCAGGCTCTCACCACCCTCATGGGGAACAACTTCTTCCTCACATCCAATCTGAATCTCCCCACTTCTAGTTTCACTCCATTCCCCCCAGTCCTATCACTCCCTGACACCTTTAAAGGTTCCTCCCCAGCTTTCTTGTAGTCCCCTTCAGATACTGGAAGGTCACAATTAGGTGTCATGGGAGCCTTCTCCTCTCCAGACTGAACAGCCCCAACTCTCTCACTCTGTCTCCATAGCAGAGCAGCTCCAGCCCTCTGCTCATTCTCATGGCCCTGCTCTGGACACCTTCCAGCACCTCCAGATCTTTCTTGTAGTAGGGGCTCCAGAACTGGACACAGTGCTCCAGGTGGGATCTGGAGTTCTTTCAGGCCCCTTCCAGCCCAAACCATTCTATCAATCTATTGTTGTAAACCCCCTGCCTGGGCAGGGACACCTCACACCAGAGCAGGCTGCTCACAGCCACCTCCAGCCTGGCCTTCAAAACCTCCAACCCTAACAGTTCTATGATTCCAGTAGCACACAGCATGGAGCTGAAAGCAGGGAATCTCTCCTGGCCTTACTTTTATTTCACACATGTATCTGTTAGAGACCATCCTTCTGATGTGTGTTACCAAGCCTGGGGCTGGTGCTGCTCCCTGGGGTTCTTTGGGGTCACTTCACCCAATGGTCAATTTTTTTCCAAGCTCTTGGTTCTTCATTTCTTGCACAAGGCCACTTCCCTCCACACCCCCCAGAGAGGTGCCTCTCTTGGCAGTTCCATTTCTTCTGCCATTTTAGCTGCTGCTTATCTGCCCAGAGTGTGCCCTGATCATGAACAGAGTGGAGGCTTCTGGGGTTGGTTGGTGGTTTTTTGCCCTGTAACCACTGTGTAGAAAACCAGAGAAAATGAAGCAGGATTCCTAAAATCCTAATGGAAAGGACTGACTCCTGGTAGTTTTTCCTAGCACAGCAGAAATAAATGAATGTGCCTAACTATTTTTGATGCCTTTCTGTCTTAAGGTACTAACCCCTCAAAAAATGGAGCTGTTAAGAGCACAAATTCAGCAGGAGGTGGAAGCTCCGATGAGCGAGCGGCACCGGAAGCTGGAGAATGTAAGTGATTAGTGCTGAAGGTCTGAGTCCTCTGGAGGAGTCATCACCACTGCAGAGTTACTCCTAAACCCCTGGGGAATTAAAACTGGAAAGGGAGCAAATCATAGAATTGTCAGGGTTGGAAGGCAGCTCAAAGATTATCTGGGTGCAGCCCCCCTGCCATGGGCAGGGACACCTCACACTGCAGCAGGCTGCTCACAGCCACCTCCAGCCTGGCTGCAAACACCTCCAGGCAGGAGGCTTCCACCACCTCCCTGGGCAGCCTGTGCCAGGCTCTCACCACCCTCATGGGGAACAACTTCTTCCTAACATCCAATCTCAATCTACCCATTTCTATTTTTTTTCCATCTCCCCCAGTCCTATCCCTCCCTGACACCCTCAAAAGTCCCTCCCCAGCTTTCTTGCAGCCCCCTGCAGATCCTGGAAGGCCACAAGGAGGTCTCCTCAGAGCCTTCTCCTCCCAGACTGAACAGCCCCAACTCCCTCAGGCTGTCTCCATAGCAGAGCAGCTCCAGCCCTCTGCTCATCCTCGTGGCCCTGCTCTGGACACCTTCCAGCACCTCCAGATCCTTCTTGTAGTAGAGGCTCCAGAACTGGACACAGTGCTCCAGGTGGGGTCTCATCAGAGGGGAATAGTCACCTCCCTCAGCCTGCTGGCTATGCTTCTCTTGCTGCCCAGGCTCTGGTTGGCTCTCTGGTCTGCAAGTGCTCACTGCTGGCTCCTGTTGAGCTTCTCCTCCACCAGTCCTTTTCCTCAGGGCTGCTCTCAAGCCAGCAGGAATGCCCACACTGTGGCCTGGGCAGTGCATGGGGAAGGGGAAGCAGGAGGGATTCAGTCTGGTAAATACAATTTCTGAGCTGCTAGGAACATCACAGGAAGGAAATAAATCTGCAGATGTCTGAGAGTGATATTTTGGGTTGGGTTTTTTGTTTGCTTGTTTGTCCTGAGTCAGGAAGTGGAGAAGTACAGGACAGAGTACAACAAGCTGCGCTACGAGCACACTTTGCTGACGTCGGAGTTTGCACACCGGAGCCAGGAGCACGCGCGGCTCCTGGAGGAGAAGGAAACCAAACACAAGGCTGAGGTACACAGAATGCTCCAGCAGCTTCAGATGGCTCTGGTGCCAGAGCTGCTTGAGCCTTGTGCAGATGCTGTCCTGGCTGGCTTGTCAGTTTGACACCCTTCCATAATGGGCTGGTTGTTGCCCTTCTCTTCATTTCCAAGGCGCTTTGACGCCGCAGCCCGGAGCCGTCTCCGTGGCTGCTTCAGCGATGTGGTGCAGCACCATTTGCCCAGTGAGAATAGACTTCTGATGAATGACAGCCAGCCCCTAGCCTCACTGAATGCTTCCAATCACAGCTGTGATGGCATTTGAGACATTAAGCTAATCTGAGATTAATAAGTTATCTGAGCCACTGATGCAAATGCAGATTTGAAATGCCTCTGGCAACTAGTCCAAGAAGAAGGCAGCAAAAGATGTTGTTAATGCCAGGCAAGGGGAGCTTTTGGGTTGTGACAGAGGTGGCCAAAAGGGTACTGAAACCTTTGCTACCTTTATTCCAGTTGCATTAACTCTGCAGTAAACCATGAATGGATCTTGTGTACTTTGAAAGCACAGCTAAATAAACTGCCAGCCTGCTTATCTTTGCACCAGCTGCAGCAGTGGTGGTGGCTGCTGCCTGTGCCATTTGCATATTCATTTAAGTGTTTGTCTGGGAGCATGGATCCTAAGATGTCAGGCTGGAATGTATGAGGCCAAACTTGGGATACAAATCAAAGCAATCTTCCCTTCCAAAATCAACCCAAATTTGCAATGCATTGCATTCAAACCAGAACAGTTGTCCTTCCTGGAGCTAAACCCACATGCTGCTTTACAGCCTGCCTCTCCTGTGGCCTCCTTGAGTTTGTTCTAGTCCTGCAGCTAATTAGCACAGTTCCAGAGAATGAAAATACCTTGAGCCCAGGGCACAATGTGATCTAGTTTCTCTTTCTTAGAGCTTTTTCAACCTTCTGTGCTATTTAGCACAGGGAGGCTACAAAACCATCCAGATTCTTCAGTGGTGGCTCAGGCATGTCATGCAGTAAGTGTTTGAATGTCCTCTTAGCAGGGATGTGAAGAGCTTTTCTGCAGAAACTGACTGCTTCCTCAGCTCCACTCTAACCCTGCCCTGCCTCAGCTCCAAACCATTGCCCCTTGGCCTGGCTCCAGACACCCTCAGGAAAACTCCCTCTGCAGCCTTCCTGTAGCTTCCCCTCAGGAGCTGAAAGGCAGCTCTAAGGTTCCCCAGGGTCTTCTCCAGGCTGCACAGCCCCAGCTCCCTCAGCCTGTGCTCAGGGCAGAGCTGCTCCAGCCCTTGGAGCATCTTTGTGGCCTCCTCTGGACTCTCTCCAGCAGCTCTGTGTCCTTCTCCTGCTGGGGCCCCCAGAACTGGAGGCAGGGTTGGAGGTGGGGGTCTTACAACTGGAGCAAAAAGCTGCCTTGAAGGCTGGCAGAAGAATGGTCTGTTGATTGGCCTGCTCCAAGAAAAGAAATGTACATGTCATTTCTTACTGTTTTAGCTGCACACTGCTCTTCTGAGCTGTTAAGTGCTGTGCCTGTTGCTGCCTGCCAGCCACCCAGTGTAAGAGCTTTTCTCTTCCTGCTGCACCCCTCTCAGATTGCCAGGCTGGATGAGGACAAAGAGGAACTCCAGAAGCAGCTGCTTAGCGTTGATCCCACGAGGGACAGCAAACGTGTGGAGGCCCTCTCCAGAGAAAAGGCACAGCTCTGTCAGAAGCTGAAAAGCTTAGAAGCAGAAGTGGCAGAGCTGAGAGCAGAAAGAGACAACTGTGGTGTGCAAGCAGAGACCGTTCAGAGAGTGCAAATGCGACAGCTCGCGGAGGTGCAGGCTGTGGCAAGGGCTCTAGAGGTAAGCAGCAGCAGCTTTATTTCCTTGCTGACTGTGCTTTAATCTGCCTCTCTGTAGAGTGTACTGAGAGTAATGCTTGGCCTGGTGAAACTGCCACTGAGGCCTCTGATCATTTTGCCATGGACTCCACCAATTGCTTTGAAATCTGAGGAGTACCACAGTATCACAGTAACTAAGGTTGGAAGAGACCCCAAGGATCACCAAGTCCAACCTGTTCCAACAGACCTCACAACTAGACCATGGCACCAAGAGCCACGTCCAGTCTCCCTGTCCAAGTCCAAGTTCGCAGGCTGGGTGTCGTGTCCTGGCCGTTCAGCTTCAGGAAGCTGCAGAGCTCACCTCTGGATGGTCTCCTTTCCAAAGATGGGAGTGCCATCCCTGCTTGCAGCCAGAGGATAGGCATGGCAGCACCTCCCCCTTGGAATGAGGTGGCTGACACAGTGCCAGCAGTTCTGTGACAGAAAACTTTCAATTCTTGTCCCACATGGCATGAAATGCTCCCCAGTTCCTGTGCAGGATCTCAGAATGCTCTTGGCTGGAAGGCACCTCCAAAGGTCACCTAGTCCACCCCCCTCTGCAGTCAGCAGGGACATCCTCAGCTAGATCAGTGCATCCTTTCCTTGTCTGCCATCTTCCTTCTTGCTTGCCTCTGCTTCTGCTTTCTCCAACACTTTCAACATGTTGCTGCAACTGTTCAGTTCTTGGCTGTTGCTCTCCCTTAAAGAACCTTTGGTATTTGTGGTCTGCTGTGTGTTTCCCAGGGCTCCACTGTATTCCTGCCCTGTGGCCTTCAGTCCTGCTGTCCATTCCTGCTGTCTCTCCAGGTGCAATGAGTCTTTCCATGCAGGCTTCTCACAGGGTTGCAGCATACAGAGAGAGTTTGGTTTCCCCTTTGCTGTTGTGGGTGCTGCATGGCTGTGTTACAGAATGCTCTGAGCACAACTTGCCAAGAGGGGTTCTGTCAGATTCTTAATTTAGAGGGGGAAAAAAAGGAAGTCCTGATGGAAAGAGATCAGTTCAGAAAGAGGAAAGATAAGTTGTAGTTAGATTATCTTTTTGATATTCAATAAAGCCCAGGGGCTTGACTCTGGAACACTCACAGCAATTGCATTGCATTTCCTCTCCATCATGTTAATCCTTCAGTTAGTGCCAGCACCTTCCTGAGTAGGCATCTACAGTCACACTGGTGCTTACAGCAGTCAGTTACTGGTAGGAATATCCCCAAGCCAAGGCAGATCACCTCTGCCTCTTGTGAAGTGTGATCCTGTGCAGGCAGGTGAGTAAAACCAGTTGTGACTTTGGATTCGAGGCCCTCCTTGTACTGGAGCTCATTGTTGAGTAGAGATAAACATTTCTGTCTTGTGCAAGATGGTGAAGGGGAGAAGATAAGCTGAGAGACCTGGGCTTGTTCAGCCTGGAGAAGACAAGGCTCCAGGGAGACCTTAGAGCAGCCTTGTGTACTTACAGGGGGCCTGCAGGAGGGCTGGGGAGGGGCTCTGTCAGGGGGTGGAGTGACAGGACAAGGGGTCATGGTTTCAAACAGCAAGAGGGTTGAGTTAGATTAGATGTGAGGAGGAGCTTCTTTGAGGGTGGAGAGACACTGCAACAGGTTGCTCAGAGAAATTGTGGATGCCTCCTCCCTGGAAGTGGTCAAGGCCAGGTTAGATGAAGCTCTGAGCAATGAGGTCTGGTGGGAGGTGCCCCTGGCTGTGGCAGGGAGGGTTGGGTTAGATAATCTTTAAGGATCTCTCCAACCCAAACCATTCTCTGGTTCTTTGGTATTATTATGTACCATAAAGAGTCAGGAACACCTGAAAGCCTTTCAGGTGAACAGCACAGACAGCCTTTGTCCAGCACTCTTACCCACATGTCCTTCATTAAAGGCAGAGAAGACATCCTCCTGACCAGCAAACTTCACAAGTCTGAGCGAGAAGTCAGTGCCTTAGCTGCTAAAGTAAGTGCTTCAGCCTGCTGGAAACACAGCCTGCTGGCCCTGCTCTCTTGCAGGCTGTTTGTCCTTCATGTCAAATCCAGAAGCAGAATCTCTCCTGCTGGGAGATAGATGTGGATGTTCCCCACTTTCAGTTGGCAGGTACAGAATAGGTGACCTGGGGGGGTGGGTGTTTTTATTGTAAAATACCTTTAAACATTGAGGTTATGCTCTCCTGATTTCATTTTCTTCCCCTTGCTTTCTAAGCAGGCTTGAGGCAGTGCCATGTTTTCAGTGCTCCTGAGAGCAGCCAGCTGTACCTGATGGGGACAGGCAGTGCTCCATGAACAAGAGGGTGTGAAGGGCAATATGGCTTTAAATGGAAATCTAAATTCAGATTTGGGTTCAGTTTGTTGTAGTTTAGTGGAGCTTTTGGCCACCTTCAAATTGTCCTGTGGATGGGCTGTGTGGGCCAGGGGCAGCAGGCTGCATGGAATCACCTGTGGGGAGCTAGGTTCCATCAGCAGCAGGTCCAGTGAGCATAACATTTGTGTTGGGCTACTGCCAGCAGAGCTTGCACAGAAACATCTCTGTGCAGCACTGCAGCTGTCATAAGAGGTTCAACAAGTCCAAGTGCAAGGGCCTGCATCTGGGTCAGGCCACTCCCAGGCACCAATCCAGGCTGGGGGCAGAGTGGGTTGAAAGTAGCTCTGGAGAAAGAGCCTTGGGGGTGCTGGGTGCTGAGCAGCCACCCAGGAGCCAGCAGTGCCTCCTGCAGCCCTCAGGCAGCTGTGTGCTGGGCTGCAGCCAGAGCAGGGTGGGCAGCAGGGCAGCAGAGGGGATTCTGCCCCTGGGCTCTGCTCAGACCTCACCTCCAACCCTGCCTCCAGCTCTGGGGTTCCCAGCAGGAGAAGGACACAGAGCTGCTGGGGAGAGTCCAGAGGAGGCCACAGAGATGCTCCAAGGGCTGGAGCAGCTCTGCCCTGAGCACAGGCTGAGGCAGCTGGGGCTGTGCAGCCTGCAGAGGGAGAAGGCTCCAGGGGCACCTCAGAGCTGCTGCCAGGACCTGAAGGCATCCTGCAGGAAGGCTGCAGAGAGACTTTTGCTGAGGGGGTCTGGAGCCAGGCCCAGGGGAATGGTTTGGAGCTGAGGCAGAGCAGGGTTAGAGTGGAGCTGAGGCAGAAGTTGTTCAGCAGGAGGCTGCTGAGCCTCTGGCACAGGCTGCCCAGGGAGGCTGTGGCTGCCTCCTGCCTGGGGGTGTTC
Organism: Dryobates pubescens; assembly: GCF_014839835.1. Lineage (NCBI taxonomy): Eukaryota > Metazoa > Chordata > Aves > Piciformes > Picidae > Dryobates > Dryobates pubescens. Next base: position 835,396 of record NC_071626.1, read on the forward strand.
AAGGCCAGGCTGGATGAGGCCCTGAGCAGCTGAGTGTAGCTGAGAGGTGTCCCTGGGCATGGAGGGGAGGTTGGAGGAGCTGAGCTCTGAGCTCCCTTCCAGCCTGAGCCCCTCTGTGATTCTAGGATCATTGTAGGTGGATCATGGTCTTGCCACATGTTTGAGGGTCTTACCTGTGGGGTTTGAACCAGATCTTAGAAGTTTCCTTCTGTGTTTGTGTCTTTTGTTTTTTATGAGATCTTTAAGGCATTTCTAGAGCAATAAGAAACCCAAAGGTTGCAAATTCAGAGGGAAACTGGAAGTGCTCAGGAAACTTGCCTCAGTGCTGAGGACTTGAGCAGCATGGAGTTAGTCTGGCTGCAGGGTGTGCAGGCACTCAGCTCCACAAAGCTGGCAGATCCTTTATGCAGCTTCACAGATGATCATTTGAGCAAACACCCAGGAATGAAACACCAGGAAACTCTTTTCTCTTGCAGTGTTGCAGAGTGCTACATTGCCTCATGCAAATGGGAGTCAGAATCCTGGTCCTAATGAAATAGTTACTTGGGTAAATATTAGCTTTCTGCTGTCTCTCATTTCCTTCCTTCTGGAGAGAATATTGGGTAATAAAATTTAGATGTGCTGCCAGAGGTGATAAATCTCCTATGTTTCCTTACCTTAAGAGGCTTAAGTTAGTTCTGAACTGACTGTAAAGCTCCAGTAACCTTGGTCTTGTTTGTCTAGCTGAGTGCAGAATTACTTTAAGCTCTCTATTGACTTAAAGCTATCCTGTGTTTCTCAATCTCCTTCCCAAAACAACCTTGGCACCTGGTCTGTGTGGGCACAGCTCTTCACATTGGCACAATATGCATCAAGACAGCTACAACACAAAAAGAAACCTTCTACCTTTGCCTGTGCTTGCTCTGTAGCAATCTCAAAGTGAGTTCCAGGCAGGCTTGGCAGTGCACATTTTGGACCTTAACCCAAAAAAGTTCAAATTTCCTGGAAGAACAGGGAAGACCTTGACCAGTCTTTAAAGCCAGAGTGTCCAGAGAGGGGCAACCAAGCTGGGGAAGGGTCTGGAGGACAGGGCTGGGGAGGAGCAGCTGAGGGCCCTGGGGGTGTTCAGCCTGGAGAAGAGGAGGCTGAGGGAGACCTCATTGCTCTCTAAGCTCCCTGAGAGGAGGCTGCAGCGAGGGGGGAGTTAGGCTCTTCTCACCAGTCTCAGGTGCTAGAAGGAGAGGAAATGGCCTGAAACTGTGCCAGGGGAGGCTTAGGTTGGAGAGGAGGAACAATTTCTTTGCTGCAAGAGTGGTCAGGGACTGGCAGAGGCTGCCCAGGGAGGTGGTGGAGTCCCCATGCCTGGAGGGGTTCCAGAGCCCTGTGGCCACGGCACTGGTGGCCATAGTTTAGTGGCTGTGGTGATGCTAAGTGGTTTTGAATCAGTTATCTATCAGAATCTACAGAGGATTGTTACACTCCCTACTGTTTGTATCAACTGCTGTTCTCTCTCTCCTCTAAGGTAGGAGGAGATGAAAAAGTTCAGTGGTGTTTCTTGAAGAGGGGAAAGCAGAAACTCATCTCTGTACTAACCTCCCCCCCTTCTGCACACACTCACACTTAGCCCTGAGCACAGGTGCCTGTACTTCTGATTTTGTGCCTCAGAAGAGCCACCTTAAATCTCTCCTTGTTGCTCTGAAGCCTTCTCAGCTGAGCATTTAAGCAGCCAAATGCAGGGTGCAGAGCCTGTGTCATTCCTAACCTTTAGCACTTGTACATGCCAGCAGGTAGTAATTACATCTGGCATTGTGAATGGATTGGAAATGTAAGCTCTCTCCTCCAGATAGTTCATTCTCACTGACCATGTAATTACTGCATGCCAGAGCCTAAACTAGAGAGAGTTTCCAGACCAGCAGCAATTGTCTTGGATTTGATGGTCTAAAACTCCCTCTTTAATGAGACCATTTGCTGCCTGTATCAAAGCTGCAGAGAAAGATTCAAGATGCACTTTAAACCCAGGAAGTCCTGGATTTTGAAGTGGTGTAGCACTGCAGGACTAATTCATTTTGGTGTCTACTTAGAGTCCCCCTGAACAGCCCAGGAGGTCGGGAAGGCTGTAAGTAAGTAGTTCATAGGTTCACAGAAAGGTTTGGGTTGGAAGGGACCTCAAAGCTCAGCCAGCTCCAACCCCCTGCCACGGGCAGGGACACCTCCACCAGCCCAGCTTGCTCAAGGTCTCACCCAGCCTGGCCTTCAACATCTCCAGGGAGGGGACAGCCACAACCTCCCTAGCCACCAAGTGGAAGCAAGTGAAGGTCTGGGTTTGCAGAGCACTGTTTTGTTTTCCTTAGGGAGATGAAGTTTGTTTTGACTTGACTTGGAGGGGCTCTTCAGTCAGAAGTGAAGCATGTGTGAAGTGCCATGCTAATGCTCGAGCTAGCGAGGCAGCAGTGTCCTCTGCAGCTTGGCTCAGTGTCAAAGCAAGCTCTCTCCAATCAGTCTGTTCAGAAACACCCCAATATTTGGAGGCTAGCTTGCAGAATGTGTAATGTTTACTCAGAAGCCCAGTTTCCACACACAACCCTCTGCATCTCTGCATGTATCACCATGCTCTTAGAAGAGCAGCTGTCCTGCACTGCTGTGTGTAGTAACTGCCCAGCTGAAATGAGGGGAGACTGGCACTGGAGATCAGGAAGAAGGTCTGTACAGTGGGGGTGGGGAGACACTGCCACAGGCTGCCCAGGGAGGCTGTGCCCTCCCTGGAGGTGTTCAAGGCCAGGCTGGATGAGGCCCTGAGCAGCCTGGGCTGGTGGGAGGTGTCCCTGCCCATGGCAGGGGGTTGGAGCTGGATGAGCTTTGAGGTCCCTTCCAACCCAGCCCATTCTGTGATCGTATGAAATGCATGGCAGGGGTCAGACAGCTCCTGCAGCATGTGCTGTGTGCCAGCCCTTCAGCAAAGGAATCTCTGAGCCCTTTGTTTCAAGGTGACTGACACCTCATTCAGCTCCTAATGTCATACTCAGTGTGTGCCTTGGGGAGTTAATGCAAGTCCCTAACAGCACTGATGAGGATGTGGGGCAGTAGCTTTAGTGTTACAGTCTCCAGATTATCTCCACCAGGGGATATTCAGGGAAGCAGTGGAGGGAAAACATACCTGAAGTGTGTTTAAAGTCAGCAGAGTCTGTGATTGTTTGGCAGATTTTCTTGTTTGCAAAGCACCACTCGAAGAACTGTGAATATTTCTGTACCTCTTGTAGCTGATTTGGATTTTTCCTCCTCACTCACAGGTAGAAGAGCTTAAACATTCACACAAACTGGAAGTAACAAATGTCAGACTGGAGGCAGCAAGAACAAAGAGCGAGGTAGAAAGGGAGAGAAACAAGATTCAGAGTGAAATGGATGGTAAAATGTGCAATTAATGTCAAACAGTTTCCTTTGTAACTTCTAATTAGACTGCCACAATTACTTTTCCTTCAGACATTTCCCCAGCAACCTTCAGCTCCTTCCTCTGGTGTAGGTCACAGTGACAGTTCGTTTTGTGGCTGAAACCAGGGTGCTGTTTGCCTTGGTCTGCCAGGTTAGGGAGAACAGTTACAGAGCAGCCCTGCATTTAAATGAGTGATTCTGTGACAGCCTGAGCATAACCTGCCTCAGATCCTCTGCTTCCTGGGCTGCTTTCCTCTGAGCTTGCCAAACGCCAGAGGCTCTCACCTGAGTGAGTCTGTCAGCTCTCTCCCGTGAAACAGGACAGGGCCCTGCAGCAGAGTCCAGCACAGGGCTGCTAAGGTGCTGAGGGGATCTCAACCTCTCTCATGTGGGGAGAGGCTGAGAGAGCTGGGGCTGGTTAGCCTGGAGCAGAGGAGCCTGAGAGGGATCTCATCAGTGCCTACAGATATCGAAGGGGTGGGTGTCAGGAAGATGGGGCCAGGTTCTTAGTGGTTCCCCCTTCCCTCCTTGCTTTCCCTCCCCCTTCCCTCCTTGCTTTCCCTCCCCCTTCCCTCCTTGCTTTCCCTCCCCCTTCCCTCCTTGCCTTCCCTCCCCCTTCCCTCCTTGCCTTCCCTCCCCCTTCCCTCCTTGCTTTCCCTCCCCCTTCCCTCCCGTCTCTCCCGTGCATGCTAATTGAGGAGTCTCTGCCTGTCCCCAGTGTCTAAGGCCATGTTAACACGTCCCTCCCCAGGCTGCTCTCACTGTGCCTTTTCTGCCCGTGCTGCAGGGCTGCTGTCCGACAGGGAGGTTCTGCAGGCGGCTCTGCAGCGCCACAAGGAGCTGTTAGTCGAAAAGGATCGGGAGCTGGTTCGCAAGGTGCAGGCTGCCAAGGAGGAGCTGCTGGGTCAGCTTGCAGGCCTGCAGCATGAGAAGTATGTTTGTTGCTTCCCTGCTCAGCTGCCCAAAGCTGAGGGCTCTGACTCGCTCTCTCGAGTGCCACTCCTCACAGGGACTCGCCGGTGGCGTCTTGTCATGTCTTGTGTGCTTGTTGACTGATGTCCCAGGTTGGAACTGGAGAACAGACTGGCTGACCTAGAGAAGATGATACTGGAACAAGATGGCTGGAGGCAGTCTGAGAAGGATCAGTATGAAGAGAAGCTGCGAGCTGTGCAGGGGGCAGAGGAGTCCAGCAGGAAGGAGCTGCAGCGCCTGCGGTAGTGTGGCTCTGCTGACCGCGCGGCTCTCACCCCCACCCTCCCCCAGCTCCCTTGCAGCAGCCCCTGGGGAAGTTCAGGGTTCCCAGATACACAAACATTCACTGTGGGCAACTGAACAGAATTACCTCTGGAGTGGTGTAAAACCACACACAGAGGGCTTGGAAGGGACCCTCAGAGGTCATCTTGTCCAAGTGACCTGCAGGCGGTTCTGACTAGAGCAGGTTGTTCAGGGCTCCATCGAGTTTGACCCTGAATGCCTGCAGCAGTGGGGTCTCAAGCACATCCCTGGCAACCTGTAGCAGTATTTCACCACTCTCATTCTGAAGAACTTCCTCCTAATGTCCAACTTCAATCTACCTTACTCCAGTTTCACACCATTGTCCCTCATCCCATCACCACAAGCTCTTCTAGACAGGCCCTCCCCAGTGAGGCCAGAGGAGGCCACAGAGATGCTCCAAGGGCTGGAGCAGCTCTGCCCTGAGCACAGGCTGAGGGAGCTGGGGCTGTGCAGCCTGCAGAGAAGACTCTGGGGAGACCTCAGAGCTGCCTTCCAACAGCTAAAGGAATCCTGCAGGAGGGCTGCAGAGAGTCTTTCTGTGAGGGTGTCTAGAGACAGCCGGGGGGAATGGTTTGAAGCTGAGGCAGAGCAGGGTTAGAGGAAGAAGTTTGTCAGCAGGAGGCTGCTGAGGCTCTGGCACAGGCTGCCCAGGGAGGCTGTGGCTGCCTCCTGCCTGGGAGTGTTCAAGGCTAGGCTGGATGAGGCCCTGAGCAGCTGAGTGTAGCTGAGAGGTGTCCCTGGGCATGGAGGGGAGGTTGGAGGAGCTGAGCTCTGAGCTCCCTTCCAGCCTGAGCCACTCTGTGACTCTCTGAGTAACAAAATACTCTTCAGCCATTGTTTAGCAGAATCCTTATTGACCTCTCACATGCTGCAGCATGTTCTGGTGCCAGACTGATCTCTTCTGACATCTGTATTTTAATGAGATAAAGACAAAGACTCCTTCTACAATTTTAGGTCAAAAATTCAACAACAAACTCTTCAGACAAAGGAGCTGGAAGAAAAGAACCATGAAAATGCTGGTCTGAAGCAGGTAAGCTTGGCTGCATTGTAACCCTGCCAGTCAGCAGGGGCAGGTACTGCAGATCAGGCTGAATTTCTCAGGCCCTCCTTGCCCTGAGGGACAGCATGCATACCTACAACAGCTATTGAAAAGCTGAACTGTTTAGAAATCACTTGTGCTTTCCCTCTGTAAATGGATTACAGCTCTTTGCTTCATGTGCTTTGTGGCTACCAGGAATTTCCAAGCTGGATGTTTATAGACTGCTACATTGAACATGGTTCTGCACTGTTTAACTGCAGATTCAGTTTCCATGGAGACTTATAAATTGTTTCTAGGTAGTGCTTTGCATTTACTCTGCATCTCTCAGCTGAGGTTCTTCAAGTGCTTAACAGATGTTTCACAAATGAATGAACTGGTTTAAAGAGGTGTATTTCTGTTGCAGAGTGAGCTGATGGCAGGCTTGAAAACAAACCCTCATGCTCTTAACTCCTGCTCAGCCATGGTGGTTTGTAGTGAGTAAGAACAGAGCTGTGCATCAAAGCAGGCTGCAGGCCTGCAGGGGAATGTATCTGGGGGGGTTTCCCTCCAGAAGTCAGAAATTGGGGTGTCTTGAGTGGGGGAGGAAGAGGAAAAGGAACTCATCCTTTTAATGTGCTGGCTGCAGAGGTTGGACTTTGCAGGCTCTGTCCTTGTGGTGAGCTGGCTGGCACAGGCACTGCTGGCTGCAGTGCATTGTGTGCTAGAGGAGGAAGAGTCTGGGCAGCTCCACAGCCCTGCTGCTAAGTGTTGTCTGGTGCTCTCCTTCTCTTCAGCCCTGGGGCTTACTGTTGGATTCCTTAAGCTCTGGGGGACTCTTCAATGCCTGCAGACTGCTGCCTCCCTCTCTCTCATTTGAACTACAGTAGAAAACCTTTGTCTGGTGGTGATCTACTGCAGAGCTTCTGGAGAGGCTGTTGAGTAAGGAGAAACAAGCAGGGTTCAGGCAAAGCTGATGCAGCCAGCTGGTGCCTGCATCTTGCTCTCCCTCGGTCTCAGAGTTAAGTGAGAGCTGTTTGGATGCTTTCTGAAATGGCAAATCCTTGGTTTCTTGCAGCAAATTGACGACATGCAGCTCCAGCTTGCCTCGCTTTCTCAGGCAGAAAATGACTTGCTGGAGTCTAATCAGAAGCTGAAGGAAACAATAGAGAGACTAACCCAAGAATGTCAATATGCAAGGACTCAGGCAGAGAAAGCTCAACTGGAAACAGAGAAGTACAGTTCTGCTTTTCTTCCTTCTGGCTTTCTTTTTGTTGTCACACTGCCTGCAAGCCTTTCACGTGGATCAGTCAGCCATGGGTGGTAGCTTCTGAGTGAGGTCAGACTCAAAGTGAGCAGGAAAGAAGTGGACAGTGGCAAACAATTGGACACTTCTAACAACCTTCTGGTCTGCAGTATGTGGAAGAGCTTGGCTTGTGGTAACTTCCAAAGCAGGAGTTTGCTTCCATTGATGGCTGGGCCAGTTAATTCTTGGGTAGTGACAGACACCCTTTGTACTGCAGTGATGTCAAACTGGGGCCAGCTTGTCTTCTAGCATTGTGTTAGCTTATGTTGTAGCAGTGTTTAAGCATTAAGGGTGGCAAATAAAACATCTAAGCATTGCATTATGCTTGGTGAGGTGTCAGGGACTCTATATAATGAAGAGATCCTTCCCCCCTCCCTCCCCAGCCTCTTTCCCTCTGGATCCTTCAGCAGACACAAGGCAAATAGAAGTTGGTTTGCTATCTTCTAGTTACCAGAACCAAACCCAATCCCTTCTCTTGTAGCAGAAGATTGTCCACATGCCATCAAACCAGGTTAATGAGTGCTGAAGGACAATGACTCTTGTTCAGATTCCATACAGCAAACACTTTCCTGGAAGTGTCCTTTGCTCATCCAGATTGGTCTGGGATGAGGCCCTGAGTAATTTGTCAGGTGGGAGCTGTCCCACAGAGAAGGCTGTGTGACATAGGTGTCTGCCACTGTGTTCCAGTCTGAATGGAGACATTTTCCATGGGATTGTGTGGATTTGGCACTCTGCCAGGCCAACAAGCAGCCAGCAATTAACCCATTAATTGGACTCAGTTCTCAAGCTGCCTCCTAGCTGGACAAAACCTGGCCCGGAATGTTTAGTCACAACGAGAGCGTTAGCACAGGCAGATGGGAACCAGATCCTTTTGAGCATAGCAAGGTAGGAGCTGGGAAGAGATGCATTGGGCTGGAGAGCCTGGAGGCACTACTCAAATGCAGAGCTCTGTGCAACCTCTGAATGTTCGCAGGACTGTGGAACAGCAGCGCCTGGAGTGGCTGGGGGAGAAGCAGCTCCTCGCCCAGCGCCTGGCGGAGCGGGAGGAGAGGCACAGCCAGATGAAGAACAAGCTGCAGCGAGCTGCTGTCGCTCAGAAAAAGGCAGGCTGACTCTTCCACCTGCTCTGTCTTCCCCCTCTGCCCTGCCCTGCTGAGCCCAGGCCCAGGCTCCCCGGTTCAAGGCTGGGGACGTGCCAGGGAGGGGACAGCAAAGGGCTGCGGAGATGCTGAGGGCAATGGAACAGCTCCGGGAGGGGGAAAGGCTGAGAGCATTGGGGCTGCTTGGTTGGGAAAAGGGCAGCCTGAGGGGGAGCTGATCCGTGCTGGGTGGCAGGAGGATGGGGCCAGGCTTTGTCCAGGGGTGCCCAGGGACAGGACAAGAGGTCACAGGCACAGACTGGAGCAGCAGAAGTTCCATCTAAGCATGAGGAGGAACTTCTTTAATTCAGGGGTGCTGCAGCCCTGGAGCAGGCTGCCCAGAGAGGTGCTGCAGGCTCCATCTCTGGAGGCCTTCCAAGCCTGCTTGGACATCTTTCTGTGTGACCTTCTCTAGGTGACCCTGCCTTGGCATGGGGGTGGGTCTGGGTGACCTCCCTTCCACCCCCTGCCACTCTGTGAATGTTTCAGCTGCTTTGGCCAGGTGGAACTGGGTTTGATAGTAAGAGTTTCTTTGCAGTCTGCTGTCTGGCATGAGAAAATGTATCAGGTTCCTCAGGACAGGCATAGAAACAGGCCAAAGAGACATGCAAGAGAACCTCTGACCTACACAGCACCTCTTCTGAAGGGAGGAAAGTCCTGAAGGCTGTCAGGGCTTGAAACTAAACCAGGGCAGATTAGCTTTGTCCAGGATCTCATGGAGCAAGGGTTGCTCAGCTGTTGGAAATGCTTGCTTGGCAGAGGAAGACTCTCAATGATAACAAACACAGGAGGATGCAAGAGAAACTGGACCTCTTGGAAGCCAAGATAGAAGAGCTAGAGAAAGAAAATCAAGTGTTGAACAGGTAAGACTCTTTGCTTTTCCTTAGCTTGGCAGCTGGTGCATGCCCAAGAGCTGACTTAGCAACAGGAAGTGTTTTGGAAGCTACAGGGTAACTGCAGCCCTGGCTGATAGCATTTTCAGCACTGGAATCCTTGAGGGGAGTCTGTTTAGGGTGGGCAGCTGAAAGCTTCTGAGGCAACTGCAGGGTTGTCTCATCAGGAAGAAACAGAGGAAGGACATCTGACAGATGTGGGTGCAGGAATCTCTTCAAGAGCAGGAAGTGAAAGAGACTCCAGAATTGCAGGAGCAGACTTAGCAGCCACTTGGAAAGACAAACTCCTGGCTTTTCACTGGGCAGCTGTGGAGGGCTGGATGCAAATCACTAATGAAATGTGGCTCCTGTGGCTCACTGCTGTGAGTGCCACCAAGAGACTCATGTAAATTCTGCTCTGTAATACACCACAGCAGGGTGGGGGTTGGAAGGGGCCTCTGGAGATCATCCAGTCCAACCCCCTTGCCAAGGCAGGCTGACCTAGAGGTGGTCACACTGCATGTTTGGAAGGTCTCCAGAGATGGAGCCTGCAGCACCTCTCTGGGCAGCCTGCTCCAGGGCTGCAGCACCCCTAAAGTAAAGAAGTTCCTCCTCATGCTTAGCTGGAACTTCTGCTGCTCCAGCCTGGCCCCATCCTCCTGACACCCACCCTTGAAGTATTGATCAGCATTGATCAGCTCCCCCTCAGGCTGCCCTTCTCCAGACTGGACAGACCAAATTCTCTCCTCTTTCCTCACAAGAGAGATGTTCCAGTCCCCACTACAGCTCCCTGAAGGGAGGCTGCAGCCAGGTGGGGCTTGGGCTCTTCTCCCAGGCACCCAGCACCAGAGCAAGAGGACACAGTCTCAAGCTGTGCAGGGGGAAGTTTAGGCTGGATCTCAGAAGGAAGATCTTCCCAGGAAGAGAGACTGGCCCTGGGCTGGGCTGCCCAGGGAGGGGGTGGGGTCGCTGTCCCTGGAGGTGTTGAGGAGGAGCCTGGGTGAGGCACTTGGTGCCACGGGCTGGCTGATTAGCTAGGGTCGGGTGGGCGGTTGGACTTATGGTCCTGAGGGTCTTTTCCTGCCTGGCTGATTCTGTGTGCCCCAGTGGCTGTGTGCTGGGGCAGTGCAGGGCAGCAGTCAGCAGTGTCTCCCTTGGCAGGCAGCACGTGCCCTACGAGGAGCACCGGCGGCTGCAGAGGCAGCTGCAGGAGCTGCGCCGCCGGCACGACGCCTTCCGCAGCCTGATCCTCAACCCCGGCCTGCCACCGCTCCCTCCCAGGCCAGCCTCCACCCTGCCTCCTGGGCCTGCTCTCTCCTTCCCCCTCCTGCAGGTGGGGATGTGTTGTGAGTCCTGCACGTGGCACAGCAAAAGGACACCACAGCTGTCCTTCATCACAGACCTTAGGTGTAAAGCAGGGAGGCTCTGGGCAGAGCAGGGAACCTGAAGAATGCTGCTAGTGCTGCTGCCTTCCTTGCAAGAGGATGGAGGGCTTCAAAGCCAGCCAATACACCTCAGGGTGTAAGAACCAGGCTGTGGTAGCCATGGTGTCCATGTTCCATACCTGGGCCTTCTCCTGAGGGGCTTTACGTGGCTCCTCCTGGGCACGAAACACCGGAGTGGTGTTGTGGCACCAGGGATTCGTTAGTGACCAGCAGCATGCTTAGCACCACACAATGGGCTGGGTTGGAAGGCACCTTCAAGGCCATCCAGTTCCACCCCCCTGCCATGGGCAGGGACACCTCCCACTAGGCCAGGTTGCTCAAGGCCTCATCCAACCTGTTCCAGTGTCTCCTCACCACCACTGGAAAGAATTTCTTCCTGATCTCCAATCTAAACCTGCTCCCCTCAAGCCATCCAAGCCGTTCCCATTGCTGCTCTCATCTTCTGGGGTGGTTGAAAGAGTTGGAGATCAATGAGCTGCTGAGGTTGAACAGCTCTGGCTGAGGCTGACCAAGCTGACTGCTCAGAGGCTGTGTGGCAGAGCTCAGGGCTGCAGGCCTCAGCAGCTGAGAGGAGGAACTTCTGCACACGCTTCCTCCTGCTGCTGCTCACTGGCAGCATTGGTTCCTGTGGAGAGCAAGAGCAGCCCTTAGCACCAAGCCTCACTGGGCAGCTGGGGAGGGCTTGAGTGGAGTAATGAAGCTGGCAGAGGGGAGAGACTGGAGAGAAGTTCTGTACAGTGAGGCTGGGGAGACTCTGGCACAGGCTGCCCGGGAGGCTGTGGCTGCCTCCCCCCCTGGGGGTGTTGAAGGCCAGGCTGGATGAGGCCCTGAGCAGCCTGGGCTGGGGGGAGGTGTCCCTGCCCATGGCAGGGGCTTGGAGCTGGCTGAGCTCCCTTAAGTTCCCTTCCAACCCAACCCATTCTGTGACTGTCAGAACAAAACCCTGAGGAGAAAATGCAGCAAGTAAGGAAGTTTGGACTGACAATTTGTGCTTAAGCACTAACTGAAGCCAGTGCACCCATGGCTCATTTGGGGTCCCCTGTGCAGAACGCCCCAGAGCCACTTGTGTGTTGTTTCTGTTTCGTTTCAAGGAGGAACAGCATCAGGAAGAGCTTTCTCTCCTCCGCAAGCGGCTGGAGGAGCTGGAAACCACACAGAGACAGCAGCTGGAGGAGCTGGGAGCAGCCAGAGGGCCTGCAGCCATGGGGGCCTGCAGGGATGGGGCTGGAAAGCAGGGCAGCAGAGCTGCTGATACAGAGTGAGGCCTCCAAGTGACAGCTGCCAGCTCTCTGCTGCTGGCTTTCAGGGTGAGCCTCCTGAAGGTCGGCCCAAGCCATGTTCCTGTGTGCTGAGCAGCAGCAGCTGGCTGCTGCAGGGGGTGTTGGGAGAGCCTGAGGGAGGGGAGCAGAGCTGATGGTGCAGAGCCACACTCTGGCAACTCAGCTGCATTTTAAAAGAGCTTTTACACTATGTAACATTGTTTGGAAGTCAGCAAGGCATTAAATGATCTCCCACCAAACCTCAACAGACCTTGATCAAGGTTGGGTTGTGCTGAGGACCAAACAACCATTGAAATCCTTCTTTGTTTCTTTAAATCCTCTTTGGAGCCAGGGGGCTCCAGGGCTGCCTTCCAAGCCCTACCCCTCCGTGACAGCCTCTTCCTCCTGCAGTGCACAAGGGTCTGTGGCACTGGAGCTTGGCTGGGCTGGGCTGGCAGCATTTGCATCCCTTTGACAGCCCCTTGCAGACAGAGGGGGTGGGAAAAGTGCTGAGAGCCTTTCTTTGCCCCCCCAGCAGCGTGGCTCTTGTGTTTGTGTCATGGGAATCAGCACTCAGCAGGAGTTTCAGTACCAGGAGGTGTAACAGATGGCCTTCACCTGCTGGAAGGGGGCAGCTGCCTTTGCTGCTGCTGCTCTTAGAGGAGATAATGTTATTGTAGTTAAAGTGCTCTGTATTCATTGACAAGCCCTGCCCCCTGCCTCCCCCTGCCTCCCCAGCTCCCACCAGCCAGTGTCTGCTGGAGCTGATGAACTCCTCAGGCCCCCCGGGCAGGGTCCTGCAGGAGCTGTGCCTGCTCTCTGCGAAGCACTTCACAGCCCACCAGCACTGCACCTCCAAATGCATTTTATTCTAGAGACCCCACACAGACACCAACATGGATTTGCCATTTGCACTTTGTTTCACCACTCATTTTAAACAACAGGAGAACTTCTGTACAACAGGAATGACTTTACACATCATCAGTGAGAGCTGACTGTGCCCCTCGCTGGCTGCCAACTAATGCTCTGGAAGCTAGTGTTCGAGGAGGTGCTGCTTGCCCTAGCACTGTGCCTGTAAACGTGTGGAGAGCAGGGGAAGGGGAGGCTGCCTCCCTGCTGAGGATGCTGTTGGGTTGCCATAGTACAGCTGGACTCAGGTGGTTCTGCTCTGTGGGGGTTTGTGCCCACCTGGCAGCAAGGGTGAGGTGCAGGTGGGGAAGGTGTGCCAGGGTTTGGTGTGCCGACCCAAACCTACCGAAGGAGCCACAACCCCTTCGCGAGGCTGCACGGCGCTGGGCCAGAGCCACTCCGAGGGGGCACAACCCTCCCAGCACGGCTTTGAAATGGTTTAGTAACAGTGACAGCGTTCAGGAGGCTGGAAGGAGAGGCAGGGATCCTAGTGCAGGCCCCGGGGCCTGCTGCAACACAAACTTCATCTCTAGAAACCATTAAAGCTACTGTAGCAAACAAGCAGCAGTACAAACACAGAACTGGACTGAGTTTGGTTTCCTCATCATAGAAACACCACGGAACAGGGAGGTTCACAGGATCAGACCCACGCAAACGGATTCTATGTTACAGCTTTTGTTTCTGCCCCCTTTCTCCCCCTTTCTTCTTCTTTCTTTCTCCCCAGCAGAAATGTTGGGTTTGGGGTTGGTCTTCTGCCTGTACAGAAGGTTACTGTTGAACAAAACTCTCTCGGCTCGTCCAAAGGTGCTGCCAGCGAGCAGCGGGAGTGGAGCAGAGGTGCTGAGGCCTCCCGGTGCCTGCAGGCAGCACTCTGCTTGTGCCCTGCCTCTCGGGAGCAGTTCCTGTGCTTTGTTTCAGTTGATACTGCTTCAACAGGTGAGGGATGATAAAAATCGAGCCCTTAAGTACAGATACTCTAAGTGCTGCTCAAGCCAGGGGCCACTGCTTTAGGCCAGAGGGCAGGAGAGGCTGGGGCTGGTCGTTGCTTTGTTGTGGTTGGGTTTTCTTCACTTCAACTCAAGCTTCCCCCAGGCTGTGGTGCCAGGCAGAGGAGTGGTGCCAGCACTGCAGCCCTGGGGAGCAGGTTCCTGAAGCCATACATTCCATCAAGTATCAAGTGTAAACCTAAGAGCAAGTGTAAGACTTGAACTGGCTTAACAAAACCAAACAGAAAAGCCATCACAGTATGGGTGGGTGGCTGCCCCCTCACACACCAGAGGCTCCACTTGTGCAATCCCGTGGTGGGGAGGGGGCAGGGCAGCAGGCAACTCTGTGCTTGCTTTTGCCCCAGGTGAGCAGGCAGCCTGGCTGCTGCCTGGCAGTTGCTGGGGCTTGTGCCCTGCCCCAGCTTCTGGCAGCCTTTGCAACCCTAGCAGCCAGCAGCAGCGCTGCTGTGCTGGGGGAGCAGCCCCTGGGCCTCTCCAGGGCAGCAGCTCACAGTGGTGCTCAATGGTTTGGCTGCCTGGGAGCCCTGCACAGGCTGCTGCCTGCTCACCCTCACTGCTGCCAAGGCAGGGCACAGCTCTTCCCCCCCCGGGGGTCACTGTGCTGCTCCTCCTGCCTCCCGTGGGGGATCCTGCTGGAAAGCAGAGGTTGTGCAGTCTCCTTCTCTGGAGACTTCCAAGGCTCACCTGGATGCATTCCTGTGTGACCTGCCCTAGGTGACCCTGCTCTGGCAGGGGGCTTGGACTGGATGTTGTCCTCCAGAGGACCCTTCCAACCCCTACCCCTCTGTGATTCTGTGATCTCAGCTTCGCCTCCAATCTAAGGGCAGGAGGTACCTTAGCGAGTGCCCCTCTGTGCCTGAAGCAGAGCCCATGGCAACAAACCATCTGAGCTCTCTAGTGGAGGGCAGGGGGCTGCTGGTGCAGCAGCAGGGCCAAGGGCTGCTCCTCCACAGCTCTGCAGGGTGCCCCCTGCCCCAGCCTGGGCTCAGCAGCGTGGCCACACATCTGCTGTGCAGCCGGGCTGGCTTCTGCCAGGGCTGCACGCTGAGGGATGCCCTCCTGTGCAAGGGCCCTGCCTCCAGGCTGGAGGAGGCCCTGAGCAGCCTGGGCTGGTGGGAGGTGTCCCTGCCCATGGCAGGGGCTTGGAACTGGATGAGCTGTGAGGTTCCTTCCAACCCAACCCATGCTGTGACTGAACACTCCAGCAGGACTAAGGCAGACAGTGACCCTCTCCCACCCCCACCCCCCTCAGCTCTCTCATTTGTGGCAGTGTCTCAGTCACTGAGGTCACAGCAGCCCTCCTGTGCTTCCCCAGCACGAAGCTGCCCTCTTGCCAAAGCCTTTGTGTGAACAACCTGGAACCAAACAACAAAAAGCTGCTTTGGGTTTGCGAGGCCCCGAGGAGGGGCGGCAGGCCCGGCCGGGACGGTCAGCGCCTCGGCACAGCTGCGTGCACCAACCGCAGCCACCCTCAGCTGCTGCAGCAGCTCCCAAGGGGGTGCTGGGGGGGTGCAGCTGAAGCTGCTCCCCAGTGCCTGCCAGCTCCTGAGGGATGCAAAGGTAGAAATGTAAACACGGACTGGTGCCGGCCCAGCTCGCGGCTCCAGGAGCCTCCTGCCCTGCTCCCGGCTGCCTTCACCTTGCACCTGCAATCTCTCAGCTAAGGAGGATGAGCCCTGCCGTGGGGCAGTGGCCTTCAAGCTCAGAGCCACCTTTCCTGCCAAACACACCTGTCCCAGGTGGCACTTCGGTGCTGGGGGGCTTTGCCCAGCCAGGGGCCGGTGTCTGTCTGCGTGGAAGCAAGGAGGCTGCTGCCGCCCTGGAGCTGCTCCTCGCAGCTTGCCAGGGCTGCTGAAGGGCTGTGGCCAGGCCTCAGCTTTCTCTCTTCAGAAAAGCCAAACCGAAAGAGCCAAGCAAGTTCCAAGCTCCTGAGGGCAGCTCTGAACTTGCAGTGTGCTTTGTGCATCTCCTGCAGGCTTGGTGTGAAGCAAGCAGAAGGCTTTCTGAGGCAGCGGTCGTGACCCGCAGGGTATTGTGTCTCCCGGCACCTGGCCGTGCTGGCCCTGCCACCGCTCGGGCTCACTGGCCCAGGCTGGAACATCTGCCCCCTGCCCACACCTCCTTCCCAAAGGCAGATACTGGAATGGTCAGAGAGGAGAAGAGTGTCCAAAGGTTCCCAAGCCTGTACATACAGTCAGCCAAAGCGGGGTGGGGAGCGCCGCCGGGGCCCCCGGCCAGGCCGGGCTCTGCTCAGTGCCATTTGCACTTCTTCTTCTCGTCAAACAGAGCCTTCACTTGCTGCAGCTGCTTCTGCACCTCCTCAAACCCTCGCTCTCGCTCCAGTTTGCTGACAATCTGTTAACAATTAGCACAAAGAGAGAGAACCTTTTGCTTTCTGCTGTTTCCCAGGGCTTGTTTTCCTTGCTGCTCCTCACAGCCTGCTGCCCTGCGTTCCAGCAACTGCTGGCAGACAAACCCCCTCTGGAAGCAGCCTCCATGTAAACATTCTTCTTCTCTGCCTCCAACACTCCAGTTTGGGAGGTTTTTTCCTTTCAAGTCATGATGATTACAGATTTACAACACTCCCACAAAAGGCTGACAGTGCCAAGCCAAAAAAAACCCAAACCCACCCAAACAAATGCAGCACAGCTCAGCTCCTGCAGCCCGAGGCAGGGCTCCGAGCTGCAGGCTCTGCCCTGCAGCACATCTGCTGCTATTCAGTGCCTCTGCCCTAGAAACTGAGGGCAAGAAGCTGCCTCTCTCCCTCTAACCTGGCCCACTTGGCAGCAGCCCAGCTGATAGGAAGGAGCTCTGCTGCTGGCTGGCAGCTCCACAAAGCCACTGAGGTCTCAGCAAACAAGGAGTGAGCTTGAGCTGCTCCCAGGCACAAGCCGGAGGAGGGGAGAGCAGCAGGAAGGTTTCCTTCTAGGGAAGAGCTGAGTTCAGCCAGGGCTAGCTCCAACAAAAGCAGAACTGGCACCGAGGTCAGGATGCAGCTGGAGCCTCCTCCCCTGGCAGCAATGCTGATGAGCATCAGCAGGGGCAGTGCCGCTCGGTGCCACCCTGAGCTGCTTCTGAGGCAAGGGTTTGCTGCTGATCCCAGAGCACTGGAGGTGTCAGAGATCAGGAGGGAGAGGCTGGCCAACAGGTGACAGAGCTGGATGACTGCAGGCAGTGCTGATGCCGTGCTGCTGAGGATGGAAGAGGGAAGGGTTTGGTTGCTGGGAGACAACAGACAACCTGCTGCACGTGGGGAGGAGGCCTGCAGGCAGCGCAGCCCAGCCCAGCCCGGCCGCCTCTGGCAGCATCCCTGGCAGTTAAGGATGCCCAGAGAATGCAGAACCCTCTCATGCAAAGGGGGGGCACAGATCCCCTGCCAGAGCAGCTCAGAGGTAGCTCTCCCTGGGTGCTTCCAGCTCAGAATCCATCCCTGTGCCAGCACAGCAGGGCTGGCACTGCAGCTGCTGCTCTCCAAGAGAGCCCTGCTGGAGCCACGCTGCTGATGGGGAAAGGAGCAGACAGCTCCTGCTGCAAGGCTGAGAGTGCTCTGCTGAGGAGCTGCACTGCCTGGGCCACTGAGAGCCCTGCCAGGCTCTGAGCCCACTCCTGAACCTGCAGGGGAAGGCAGCATGAGCAGCTGTCAGGCACCAGCAGATACTCTGCAAACAGCAGCCATGGAATCAGACTCACAGAATGGGTTGGGCTGGGAGGGACCTTAAAGCTCAGCCAGTGCCAGGCCCCTGCCGTGGCCAGGGACCCCTCCCCCCAGCCCAGGCTGCTCAGGGCCTCATCCAGCCTGGCCTTGGACACCTCCAGGGAGGGCACATCCACAGCCTCCCTGGGCAGCCTGTGCCAGGCTCTCACCACCCTCACTGGCAAGAATCTCTTCCTCATCTCCAGTCTCAGTCTGCCTTCCTCCAGCTTCAATCCATTGTCTCTCATTCTACCACTCCCAGCCCTTGTCACAAGTCCCTCCCCAGCTCTCCTGGAGCCCTTCAGGTACTGGAAGGCTGCTCTGAGGTCTCTCCAGGCTGAACAGCCCCAATTCCCTCAGCCTGTCCCCACCGGGGAGGTTCTGCAGCCCTCTGATCATCTTCATGGCCTCCTCTGGAGCCTCTCCAGCAGCTCCATGGTGCTGTGCTCCCAGAGCTGGCTGCAGTGCTGCAGGTAGCCTGCAAGCCCAGCCTAGAGATCAGCTTACTTGAAGCTGCAGGCAGGATGCTGCTCCTGTCCCTGGGAAGCTGAGCATTTGCAGCTCTTTGGGCTGTGA
Source organism: Dryobates pubescens (assembly GCF_014839835.1). Classification (NCBI taxonomy): domain Eukaryota; kingdom Metazoa; phylum Chordata; class Aves; order Piciformes; family Picidae; genus Dryobates; species Dryobates pubescens. The sequence continues at coordinate 853,298 of NC_071626.1, forward strand.
GCCCTCTGAGCAGGGGCAGCTGCAGCCAGCCTGGGGGCTGCTCTGCTGCATCCCTGCAGGGCTCCCTGCAGCAGCAGCCTGGGCTGCAGCCCTGAGGGGCTGTCTCTGGGTGGCAGCCAGCAGGTCCCAGGCAGGGCCAAGCCCAGGGGGGCTGAGCAGGCAGGGCAGAGCTGCTTACCTCATCGTAGTACTTCACTATGTATCTGTTGATCTCGAGCAAGGCCACTTTCTCATTGAATTCATTCTCATGTTTCTGGAAGAGAAGAGCAGCCCTGGTCAGGGAGCTCCTGGGGGCACAGCCCCAGGGGGGAGCAGAGGCAGCTGCCACTCCTCAGCCCTACCATAGATTCCTGAGTTAGAAAGTCTTCAACCTCTGAAGTGGTCAGTGGAGGCAGATCCCTGATGGCTTTGTAGTAGGCTTTCACCTCCTTCTTGTAGAGTGGGATGTCCTTAGCATAGAGAAGTTTGTTTGTTGGTGCTTCCTTAAAAGCAAACATTTGAAGCCTTGTCAGACCTCGCAGCACAGCCTGGCTGAGCTCCCCCCTCCCGCAGCTGACTGTGCTGCTCCCTCTGACTCACTGCTCTGTGGTGCTGACCTGCAGGGGGGAAGGTGGCTGCTCTTCATGAGCACTGCTGGCAGCTGCCGTGCCACCCCTTCTGCTGGCATCAGCAGGGATGGGCACTGCCCTCGGCCGTGGGCTTCCCTCTGCCCTCCTGCCCAGGGCTGAGCTTGGGGCAGCTGAAGCGCAGGGCCTGAGGCTGACACCTTCCTTGCACACAGAGTGCAGCTCTGCTCTGGAAAGGCCTCCCCAGGGAAGCCTTGCTAGGCCCTGTCCTGGCAGAGGGGTCCCTACAGCTCCTGGGTCCTTGCTCCTCTGCCCACTTAGGGGCCTGAGGCTGTGGGGAGCCAAGTGCCAGGCAGGCAGAGCCAAAGGGATGGATGCTGCTCCACACAGCCACAGAGCTGCCGAGGTGGGAAGGGACCTCTGAGGTCATCAGAGCCCAACCCTCACCCAGAGCTCACAACCCCAGCACTGCTGCTGAGCCACTGACACCAAACCACAGCCCCCAGCACCACAGCCCCCAGCACCACAGCCCTGTGGCTTTGAAACACCTCCAGGCATGGGGACTCCACCACCTCCCTGGGCAGCCTCTGCCAGTCCCTGACCCTCTTGCACCAAAGACATTTTCCTCCTCTCCAACCTCACCCTCCCCTGGCACAATCTCAGGCCAGTTCCTCTCCTTCCAGCACCTGAGACTGGGGAGCAGAGCCCAATCCCCACCTGGCTGCAGCCTCCCCTCAGGGAGCTGCAGAGAGCAATGAGGTCTCCCTCAGCCTCCTCTGCTCCAGGCTGAACACCCCCAGGGCCCTCAGCTGCTCCTCCCCAGCCCTGCTCTCCAGACCCTTCCCCAGCTTGGTTGCCCTTCCCTGGCCCAGCTCCAGCCCTCAATGTCCTTCTGAGAGTGAGGAGCCCAAAACTGAGCCCAGGATTTGAGCTGTGGCCTCCCCAGTGCCCATCCAGGGGCACCATCCCTGCCCCACTCCTGCTGCCCACACCACTGCTGCTCCAGGCCAGGCTGCTGGTGGCTGCCTTGCCCTCCTGGCACACTGCTGGCCCAGGGCAGCCACAGCCCAGGTCAGCAGCATCCCAGCAGGCAGCCTGAGGCTCAGGTGATGAAACCACTGCTGCTGCTTGGTGGCAGGGGCTGGAGCCCCAGCTGACAGCCACCCTCTGAGCACGCAGACACGTGGGGGCTGGTAGCTTCCTGTCCCTGCTCCAGCTGAGATTCTGGGGCAGAAGGGCCACAGGCACCTGAGGGCTGCCACTGCTGTTTCCACTGGCTGAGGAAATGCTTCAAGTGTTTGTTTTCTAAGGGGGCCAGAGAATGTTTGAAGGCTTCCCAGGCCATGAAAGCAGACTGGAGTCTTATCAGCCACTGCAAGCGGCCCCTGGGAGCTGCTGTACCCACAGCACTTGCCAAGGGATGCTGGGCCTGGGAGAGTCCAAAGAGCAGCCAGGCAGACCTGCTTCACAGGACTGGACTCAGCAGAGGGATGAAGACAGACACCAAGTGCCACCCAGCCATGAGCCACAGAGAATGGCTCAGGCTGGAAGGGACCTCACAGATCCTCTCCCCCAACCTCCCCAGCAGGGGCAGGGACAGCTCTCAGCCAGGCTCACCAGAAGGTCTCTTCACCTCCAACCTCAACCCCCCTGGCACGGTTCCAGGCCTTTTCCTCTCCTCCTTTCACCTGAGACTGGGCAGAAGAGCCCAGCCCCCACCTGGCTCCAGCCTCCCCTTAAGCCCTCCAAGTGCAGCCATTAAGCTAAGGCCTGCTGGCAGCTCTGCCCCTCAGCAGCACACATGCAGTGTCTGGAGCACCTCCCAGGGCAGCAGCAGCAGCAGCACTGCAGCACCTCGGAGCCCGAAGCGTTGCCCAAGGGAGGAGCAGCAGTGGGGGAGCAGCATTACCTTGCCCAGGGTCTGCTCAGCAAGGGAGAAGGCATCCATGAAGGCCTGGGCAATGACAGACAGACAGCCATCGATGTGGGAGGTCTTCTTGATGTCAAAGACAAACTGGGGGTTCTTCAGGATGTTCACCCAGAAGCGCAGGGGAAGGCTGAGGCAGAGAGGACAGAGAGCTGCACACTGCCCCTGCAGGGCTCAGGGCACCCAGCAGCACAGCTGGCAGGCTGGCAGCTGGCACCCAGCCACCCTCCAGCTTCAAACACTGCCCTCAGCCTGCACACAGAGCTTCCTGAGTGGGGAGCCAGCACACCCCCAGTCCTGCTGCTGTGGATCAGTGTCCAACATCCCTCCTGAGGCTGCAGAAGGCCTCTCAGCTCACCCAGCCCAGCCACCCTCTAGCCCTGCCAGGGCTGGGGCTAAGCCATGGCCCTCAGCCCCTCTGAAACACCTCCAGGCATGGGCATTCAGCCACCTCCCTGGGAGCCTGGGCCAGGCTCTGAGAACCCCTTCAGGGAGGAAGTTGCTTCTGATGTCCAACCTAAGCCTCCCCTGGCACAAGTTCAGGCCATTGCCTCTCCTGTCACTTGTTAGAGCAGAGCCCAGCCCCCACCTGGCTCCAGCCTCCTCTCAGGGAGCTGCAGAGAGCAAGGAGGTCTCCCTCAGCCTCCTCTGCTCCAGGATGCACACCCCCAGGGCCCTCAGCTGCTCCTCCCCAGCCCTGCTCTCCAGACCCTTCCCCAGCCTGGTTGCCCTTCTCTGGCCCTGCTCCAGCTCCTCAGTGTCCTTCTGGGAGTGAGGAGCCCCAAACTGAGCCCAGTACTGGAGGTGCAGCCTCAGCAGTGCTGAGCCCAGTGGGACAGGACAGTCCCTTCCCTGCTGCTGCTGCTCCAGGCCAGGCTGCTGTTGGCCATCTCAGCCCCATGAGCACACTGCTGGCTCATGTTCAGCCAACACCCCTGGGTCCTTCTCTGCCAGGCAGCTTTCCAGCCACCCTTCACTAATGGCCTGGGATGCAGAGAGCTGAGCCACATCTGCACCCAAAGCCTTTCTGCCCACCTGTGACCTCTGTGCAGGTCCTAGGAGCTCACCTGTTGGTTTTCCAGATGTGGACCACATCAGGGTCTGTGATCTTCTTGCTCTCAGCTTGGGCATCCAGGAAGTCAAAGAAGTACTTGATGGCAACAGGAGCTTTGTTGTTGGGTAGGCTCCAGATGCTCCTGAAGAGCTTCTCCACAACAGAGTGGATTGCAACCTGGAGAGGGAGAGCAAGGCAGTGCTGCTGATAGGCAGGAGAGGGATCTGCTGTCCCAGAGAGCTGAAGCAACCACAGAGGCTGCCACAGGCTGCTGGCAGACAGCTGGGCCACAGCAGGGTGGCAGAATGAAACTCCCAAGAGAGCAGAGGGAGCTGCTCCCCAAGTCACATCCCAGCACCTGGCTGGGACAAGGGCTGTGGTGGTGAACTGCAGGTGGAAGGAAGGAAGGAGACAACCCCAAGCCTCTGGGTGCTGTGGGCACCATGGCTGGGGGCAGCTGGAACCTGTCTCACAGCAGGAGTTCAGCCAGTTCTGGGGCCAGGGGTGCTGAGCAGAAGTGCTCAGCAAGCCTCCACAGCCAAGGGGCTGTGGCACCCGAGCTCACCCTAGGGGTGACAGCTTTGGGTGGCACACAGAGGCACCACCAGCAGAGAGCAGCTGGGGGGTTCTGAGCCAGAGGTGATGCTGAGAGCTCCCCACAGCAGGGGCTGGCTTGCTGGTGGACTCTCAGCACCAGAGGCCATGCAGAAGCAGAAGCAGAGGCAGAGCACTGCTTGCTGGTTCTTGCCCTCCCTGCACCTGCTCTGGGGCTCAGCTCACCCCCAGCCTCTCTCAGCAAGAAGCATTTAGAGAGCCCCTGGGCCCTGATGAGCTCCTGGCAGTGACTCATGGAGCCACAGACAGGCAGGGCTTGGAAAGGCTCCAGAGCAGGAGGCTCCACAGCCTCCCTGGGCAGCCTGCTCCAGGCTCCAGCAGCCTCACACCAAAGAAGTTCTCTCTCCTGCTGAGGGGCAGCCTCCTGGGGTCCAGTTTGTGTCCACTGCCTCCTGGCCTGTCAGAGGGCACCAGGGACAGGAGGCAGTGGCTCCTTCTTGACACCCACCCCTCAGGTGCTGACAGACAGTGATCAGATTCCCTCTCAGCCTTCTCCCAGCAGCCCCAGGGCTCAGCCTCTCCTCATCACAGAGAGCTTCCAGGCCCCTCAGCAGCCTCAGGGCCTCCATGGTGTCCCTGTCCCTCTTGAACTGGACACAACACTCCAGGTGTGGCCTCAGCAGGGCAGAGCAGAGGGGCAGGAGACCCTCCCTTGCCCTGCTGGCCACACTCCTCTGGATGCCCCCCAGGATGCCCTTGGCCCCTGGCCCTCAGGGCACACTGCTGTGCCATGCAGAGCTGATTGTCTCCAGGGCCCTTCTCCACACAGCTGCTTTCTACCCTGTGCTGGTGCCTGGGGCTGTTCCTCCCCAGGTGCAGGGCTCTACACTTACCCTTCCTGCCCCTCATGAGGCTTCCCTGTGCCCAGGGCTCACTGGTGGTGCCTCAGGCACCACACCACACACTGGTGCCCAGGGCACTCCCTGCTTTGGAGCAGATGATTCCCCTAAAGCCCTTCACAAGGGCTGCTTCTGAGCAGCCTGACCTCTCCCTTTGGCTTCCAGTCTTCCACCAGGAGAGGTTCCTGGCTCCCTCCAGCAGTTCCCAAGGGCTGTGCTAGTGCCCAGAGTCAAGGAGAAGTGGCCAGGCTGTGCTCTCACATGGGGCAGTGTCATCAGCACTCCAATCAGATGATGGTTGGCAGCTCTGGAGCCTGTGGCCACCAGCCCTTCAGGCCTCTCATGTCACAGGGCTCTGTGCTGCTAGTGCTGCAGGAGGCTGCTAAAGGCCTTCCCAGCCCCTGGGAGGGAGGCAGAGGCAGGATGGGAGTGAGCAGGGCTTACTGCTAAGGACACTGCACTCTCAGAGCCAGAGAAGAGCTTGGGTTGGAAAAGCCTCCTGAGCTCACCCAGCCCAAGCAGCAACCCAGCACCACCATGGCCACCAACCCATGGCCCAGGTGCCATGGCCACATTTGCCAGTGAGTCTCTCTTTAACTGGAGAGAAGCTGTGCCCCACCTTGTGCCCACTGCTCCCTGCCCTGTCACTGGGCACCACCAGACAGGGCCTGGCCCCTGCATGCTGACCCCCAGCCCTCAGCTACTGTTAGGCACTGCTCAGATCCCCTCTCAGCCTTCTCCTCCCCAGGGCTCTCAGCCTTTGCTCCCCACACAGCTGCTGCAGTCCCTTCAGCATCCTCACAGCCTCTGCTGGGCTCTCTCCAGCAGCTCCCTGTCCCTCCTGAGCTGGGCACAGTATTCCAGGAGTGGTCTCAGCAGGGCAGAGGGCAATCTGTGCTTCAGTTTGTGTCTGCTGTGCTAGCTGAGCCAAGCCTGCCCCAGCCCTGCCCAGGGCACAGCCCCTGCAGCTTACCTTGGTTGACAGCAGCTTTGTCAGATACATTTCCTTCACTTTGAACTTCTGCTTTCCTTTGTGACCTGCTCCTTTCACATCTTTGTTTGCCTCAGAGTCTGGCAGGATCTGTGATGGGGAGAGCAGAGAGGTCAGAGAGGGGCAAGGGCAGCTGCCAGGCCCAGGCAGCAGGCAGGACTGGGGTCAGGGCTGAACTCACCAGATGGCAGTGCTCATCTGAGTAGTCCACATCTGGGCAGGAGGAAGCAGAGAGGCATCAGTCAAGCACCCCTACAAGCCTGGCCCAGGGCCCTGCAGCAGGATGCATGCCCAGGGTGCTGAGCAAGCACTCAGGGTTAGCCTCTCCTGCCTGCAGTGCTGGGGAGGCCTCTGAGAAGTGCACAGGCCCAGGCTCACCCCCCCACAGCCTGTGGCTCTCACCACCAAGCCATCAGCAGCACCCTCACCTGCTCTGGGTGGGCTGGCAGCACCCTCACCTGCTCTGGGTGGGCTGCCAGCACCCTCACCTGCTCTGGGTGGGCTGCCAGCACCCTCACCTGCTCTGGGTGGGCTGGCAGCACCCTCACCTGCTCTGGGTGGGCTGGCAGCACCCTCACCTGCTCTGGGTGGGCTGCCAGCACCCTCACCTGCTCTGGGTGGGCTGGCAGCACCCTCACCTGCTCTGGGTGGGCTGCCAGCACCCTCACCTGCTCTGCAGGGGGACCCCAGGCAGCACTGGCTCAGCCTGGCAGGGTGCTCAGTGCAGGCAGCAGGGCAGCAGCTGAGAACAGCCTCCTGTTGTTGCTGGGGGAGGCAGCAGTGGCAGCCCTCTGCCCTGCAGCTCAGGGACAGGCAGCCCCTGATGCCCACCCTGGCACTCAGCTCAGGCACTCCCTGGGGCTGGGCTCTGTGTCACCCTGGCCCCCCTGCCCTGCTCCCCTCTACCTTTCAGCAGTCAGTGGCTGAGGCTTGGGAAGTCCTTCTGAGCTCCTCCTGGGCCAAACTGTGCCTGCCCTAGGCCTGGTGCCAGGGTGCTGTGGCTCCCACTCAGCTGTGCCAAAGTGCCAGCTTTCCTGACCTGCCACTAACCAGGACCCAACCAGTGCCAGCTCAGCTCTCTGCACCCCCAGCCCCCCTCCCCAGCAGGCTGAGCAGGCTGCAGCTCCTCCCTCACCTGATCTGGAGGTTGCCTTCTTCTTGAACACTCTGATGGTTGCCCCATTGGAAATCTGAAAGCAAAGGGAAGCAAAGGTTCATTTCCTCAGTCCCTAAGGTGGCAGCCCAGCAGGGAGGCAGCACAGCAGGGAGGGAGGCAGCCCAGGAGGGAGGGTGGGAGGCAGCCCAGGAGGGAGGGAGGCAGCCCAGCAGGGAGGGAGGGAAGGAGGCAGCCCAGGAGGGAGGGTGGGAGGCAGCCTGCTTCCTTCTCAGCAGGGCACTCAGTGGCCTCTGGCACAGGCAGCAGCTGCAGTCAGCCTCCCCTGGCAGGGTGGGAGAGCAGCTCCTCTGGCCAGGCCCTCTGAGACCTTTGACCTTCCTTGGCTTGCAGTGCTGCTGGGTGCTTGCAGTGTTGCCCCAGGCTTGCAGTGCTGCCCCAGGCTTGCAGTGCTGCCCCAGGCTTGCAGTGCTGCCCCAGGCTTGCAGTGCTGCTGGGTGCTTGCAGTGCTGCCCCAGGCTTGCAGTGCTGCTGGGTGCTTGCAGTGCTGCTGGGTGCTTGCAGTGCTGCTGGGTGCTTGCAGTGCTGCCCCAGGCTTGCAGTGCTGCCCCAGGCTTGCAGTGCTGCCCCAGGCTTGCAGTGCTGCCCCAGGCTTGCAGTGCTGCCCCAGGCTTGCAGTGCTGCTGGGTGCTTGCTGCTGCCCTGCAGAGGCACTGCCAGGCTCTGCTTTTGCTGCCCAGGAGTAAGCCAGAGCCCTGCTCCGCTGCCCAGTGCTGCTGTACTTCCCCCTCTGCTCACCCAAGCGAGGGGCCAGGGCTGCCAGGGCTGCCAGGGATCCCTGCCAAGGCAGGGGAAGGCCTTTAAAGCCTGGCAGGCAGCCTGCTGCCAGGAACCAGCTCACACACCAAGCTGTGTCCTGAGCCCAGGCTTGCTCCTGGCAGGCAGGCAGCAGCAGGGCACAAGCAGCAGCTCCTGCAGGCTGCCTTTCCCCACACAGGGCTGCACAGCACCCAGGCAGCACTCACAGCAGCCCAGAGGCTGGAACGTGCTCCAGGGCTGGCCTGGGAGGCGACACCAGCACCCACCCCGTCCTGCTCCCTGGCCAGGACAGGCAGGAGCAGGGCCCCAGCAGCAGCCTGGACTCAGTGCTGCCTCCACTGCCACTCCAGGAAGCAGGAGGACAGCTCGGTGCTGGCTGCTGGAGCCAGCAGAGCTCAGGGGGCACAGCCACCCTTCCCAGCAGAGGGGCTGCTGCACTCCAAGCCCAGGCTCCAGGGCTGCCTGCTGGGACAGAGGAGGGGTCTGACACCGAGGGCAGGATCCTTCCCCTTGCTCATCACAGCCTCAGCAGCCAGCCCTGTGAGCCAGCTCCTCCTGTGTCCTGCTGCCTCAATCACTGTCCCTGGCAGGCTGCTGCCAGGGCCCCTCCAAACCCCCTTCTGTGTTGGCTTCACTGCCAGGCAGAGGGAGACCTGCTCAGATCCACAGCACAGGGCCTGCAGCTCCCTGGCAGTGTGGTTATACAGCTCCTGCCTGCTCTGCAGGCAGCCTGTGCTCCTGCAGCTGAGCTCCCTGGACCACACATCCAGGCTCTCCCTGGGGCTGTGCCTGCCCCTGCCATGGGAGACACTGCCCAGCAGGTCTGAGAGCAGTGCTGCAGCTCTCCTCCTGTGGGGCAATGTGCCCCCAGGGTCCTCAGCAAGTCCCTTCCCAAGTCCCTTCCCAAGGCCTGTGGCTGTCTTCAGGCAAACAGCAGAGCAGAGCCCCTCAGTGAGCACAGCACCAGACTGAGCAGGAGCAAGGGCTGAGAGCACAGCAGCACTGCAGCCAGACACCCCAGAGTCCCCTGGGAGAGCAGGGATGCTCCTCCCTTCAGGAGCAAACATCCCCTGCCCCTGTACCACCACTCAGGGCAGCAGCCAAGTCTGCCTTGCCAGGAGTGCCTGCTGGGGCTGTAACCACCCCCCTCATGCTCAGGGGTGTCAGCAACTGCCCAGGGTCCAAGATGTGCTGCAGAGTGGGCTGAGAGCAGCTCTGAAGCAAGAGCCCTGGGGGTGCTGGTTGCTGAGAAGCTCCCCAGGAGCCAGCAGTGCCTCCTGCAGCCCCCAGTCCAACCTTCAGCCCACCCCCCCATGGCCACCATACCCTGGCCCCAGCTGCCATGGCCACAGGGCTCTGGAACCCCTGCAGGGCTGGGGACTCCACCAGCTCCCTGGGCAGCCTCTGCCAGTCCCTGACCACTCTGGCAGCTAAGACATTGTTCCTCCTCTCCAAGCTGAGCCTCCCCTGGCACAGCCTCAGGCCATTGCCTCTCCCCCTGTCCCCTGGTGCTAGGGAGAGGAGCCCAGGGAGCTCCTGTGTCCATCTGCAGAGCAGCCTCAGGAGGGCCACAGGCAGAGCTGTTTGAGACACTGGGTGGTGGCTCAGGACGTCTGGGTTCACTGCTGCCTCCCCAGCAGCTGAGGAGACCAACAATGCCTCCAGAAGTCTGTCAGGGGATCCCAAGTGAGCTTGTTCCACACCTGAGCAACCTCCTGCTCTGCCCAGGCCACCAGCAGCCCTGGCTGGCAGTCCCTGTGGGTGCCATGTGCCTATGTGCTGCCCCTGTGGGTGCCATGCAGACAGCAAGGTGCTGAGGGCTGCCTCAGGGTCCCCAGCACCTCCTGCCACAGGCCTCCCCCCACCAGCAGAGCTTCTCCACAAGCAGCAAGTGCTGCAAAAGGCAGAGCTGGGAATGCAGCAGTGAGGCATGAAGGAGGCTGCCTGAGCACCCAGCAGGCTCAGCTCACCCCAGCACCAAGATGTCAGCTGCCAGAGCACCGAGGCCAGCCCTCTGTGGCACACTGGGGGCAGGGGGCACTCTGCCTGCTGTGCTGCTGCAGCCAGCAGGGCCCTGCCAGCAGCTGCAGCCTCCTGGGCTGCTGCAGGAAGAGGCAGATGCCTGCTTTCCAGGCACAGCTGGAAGGGGAGGGGAAAACCTCTGGGACAAGCAGTGACAGTGGAGCACAAGGAGAGGAAAAGGGAAGGAGGCTGACAGGGGAGGCCTCAGGAGCAGAGCAAACTCAGCCCTCCTCCCCATTGCAGCTCCCACGGAGGCTTCACAGCTATCCCCACCACCTGGAGGTCACCAGAGGAGAGGAGAGGACACAAACAGCAGCTCCTGGTGCAGGCAAGCCTCAGCACAGGCCAGAAGCTGGCTGAGGGTGCTGCTCACAGCTGGGCAGGTGCTGCTCTGAGCTGCTCAGCAGGAACACTGCCTGCTGTGCCTGAAGCAAGCAGCCCTGCCACAAGCACTGCTCTGAAGGGCAGCAGAGCCCCTGACTCACTGGCAAGCACCCTGGGGTCACACCTTGCTGTCCTGCTCAGCCACTGCCTCGGCACCTGGATCAGGCAGACAGCATCTGGCACTGGGGCCCAGCTGCTCCCCAGCTCACCTCATAGTGCCCAATGGTGTTCAGCTTCCTGATGCCATCCTCCAGCACCTCTGAGGAGCCATCCACGTCCAGCAGCTCCCTTGGCTGCTCCTCAGACACCAGCTCTGCAGGGGGACAGCAGCAGACAACAAGGACACCTCACAATCACAGCCTGGGGAAGGACCACAGACATCATCTGCCCTGGTGCCTGTGCCAGCTGGTGCAGGCTCTGGAGCAGCCTCCAGCTGAGGCCTGTGCCAGCTGAGGCCTGTGCCAGTGCCTGTGCCAGCTGGTGCAGGCTATTGGAGCAGCCTCTAGCTGAGGCCTGTGCCAGCTGAGGCCTGTGCCAGTGCCTGTGCCAGCTGGTGCCTGTGCCAGCTAGTGCATGCTCTGGAGCAGCCTCCAGCTGGTGCCTGTGCTGGTGCCCGTGCCAGCTGGTGCCCGTGCCAGCTGATGCCTGTGCTGGTGCATGCTCTGGAGCAGCCTCCAGCTGGTGCCTGTGCTGGTGCCCGTGCCAGCTGGTGCCCGTGCCAGCTGCTGCAGTGCTTCCCCAGCAATGCCTCCGCACAGCTCAGCCGTGCCTAGGTGCTCAGGGGTTGCGGGTGCCAGGCAGGTGCCAGGCGGCAGGAGGGCCCCAGGAGAGCAGCGGCCTCCCGGGGCGGTTGCCGAGGGTCTTACCCAGGCCCATCTCATCCAGCTGCAGGCCATAGAGGAAGCCATTCTTGTTGAGGAAGGCCTGGAGGCTCTTCTCCTTGGCCTGCCCGATGGTGTCGCAGTCCAGCACGTTGACCGGCAGGCTCTGGCAGGCCTCCCCGCGCGCGTTCTCGGGCAGCTTCTCGAAGAGCACGTTCAGAGTCTGGGGAGAGACGGAGGGCAGCCTGGGGAGGTGCCCTGCAGGGGCAGGGGCAGCCCGGGGAGGTGCCCTGCAGGGGCAGCCCGGGGAGGTGCCCGGCAGGGGCAGCCTGGGGAGGTGCCCTGCAGGGGCAGGGGCAGCCTGGGGAGGTGCCCGGCAGGGGCAGCCTGGGGAGGTGCCCGGCAGGGGCAGCCTGGGGAGGTGCCCGGCAGGGGCAGGGGCAGCCCGGGGAGGTGCCCTGCAGGGGCAGCCCGGGGAGGTGCCCTGCAGGGGCAGGGGCAGCCTGGGGAGGTGCCCTGCAGGGGCAGGGGCAGCCTGGGGAGGTGCCCGGCAGGGGCAGGGGCAGCCCGGGGAGGTGCCCTGCAGGGGCAGCCCGGGGAGGTGCCCTGCAGGGGCAGGGGCAGCCTGGGGAGGTGCCCTGCAGGGGCAGGGGCAGCCTGGGGAGGTGCCCTGCAGGGGCAGGGGCAGCCCGGGGAGGTGCCCTGCAGGGGCAGGGGCAGCCCGGGGAGGTGCCCTGCAGTGAGGCTGCCACAGGGCTTTCCACAGCAGGGACTCCACCGGGAGCTGCTCCGGCGCCAGGCTGGGCTCTGGGGTGGCTCTTCCATCGCAGACGGAACCCTGCAGCAGCTCAGCTGCACACTGAGCTCCCTCAGCACTCCCTGAGCAAAGGAGCCAGCTGCCTGCCTGCCTGCCTGGGTGTGCTCCCCCAGCCTGCACCACACATGCCAGGCCCTTTCCAGGCAGACTGCTCTCTCAGCCCTGGGCTGTAGGCACGGCCCGGAGCTGCGCAGCCCGCCCCTGGCCCGGCGCTCCCGGCAGAGCTCTCCTGCAGCTCCCCTGCTCACCCCCTGCAGCAGCTCATCTCCCTCCAACACCTGACCCTTTCCAGCAGGGAGCTGGCAGTGGGTGGCTGCCTGGTGCCATGGTTAGTGGGCTGGCAGCCACCTCAGACCCGAGATGCTGCTAAGTTCTCTCTCCCTCGTTACACGAGGCATGGACTGGAGAAGCCCTCTCCCACCCTTCCTCCTTTCTCCTGCTCCAAGAGTTGCTCTGCAGGGTGGTGTCTTGGGAGGAAGACCTAGAGAGCTGCCCCTGATGTTCAGCAGCATGTCTGCATCCTGCTTTTATTGCCTGGAAGCTGCAGTCCCAATCTTGAAAGGGTAGATTTGCATGCAGGCTGCCTACAGCCTTCCCTGTGCCTTGCCAGTGACTCGAGAGCTGAGCTGCCTGCCAGATGCATCCCTGCACCTTCACCTGCCTACAGAGCTCAAAGCCCTGGGTGGCTGCAAATAACCAGGTGCAGACCTGCATCCTCCTGTGCTTAAGGCTCTGGACACTGAGCCTCTGCAAAGATGCTCCAGGGTCCCTCACCCTCTTTTGGGCTGGCTTTTCTCCTCTGCTCTGGCCAGGCAGGGGTTAATGCTCTGCTGCTGTGCAGCCATGGGAAGGAGCAAACTGAAAGGCCAACTGCAAGAGTGGCACTGCAGTGAGCAGGTGTGCAGATGCCTTCCTAAGCTCAGCTCAGAATGTAAGCTGTCCAGAACACAAACCCTGCAACCCTTAGGGCAGAGATTGGAGGAGCAAGTCCTTGGTTCCCTGCTGCCTGTCCACTGGCAGGTCCTGCCCTGTTACTGCCCTGCCTGCCAAGGGTGCTGAGTCCCTCCCCTCCAGCATCCTGTTCAGTGCTGTCCTTGAGGAGCAGAGGTGCACAGCCAGCCTGCTGCCCCAGGACACAGGCTCCCTGTGCCACCCAAACCTCTTTCACAGCACAGGTTTGAGTTGCCAGTGCAAGCCTTAGACAAAACACCAAACCAAGCTGTGTGAGGGTCAGGCCAGAACTAGAGTCCTTGGGCTGAAACTCTGCACCTCTGCTGCAGGATCCTCTCATCTCTGCTGACAGTCTGAAAGGGAACATTCAGCCACTGCCCAGCTAAGTCAAATCAGCTGAGGAGTGAGCTGGGGCTTGGCCTCTTCTCCTTATGAGAAGAATGAGAGGAAATGGCCTGAAACTGTGCCAGAGGAGGCTTAGGTTGGAGATGAGGAAAGATTTCATTGCTGGAAGAGTGGTCAGGGCCTGGCACAGGCTGCCCAGGGAGGTGGTGGGGTCCCCATCCCCAGAGGTGTCCAAGAAAAGTGTGGCCATGGCACCTGGGCACATGGCTTGGTGGCCCTGGTGGTGCTGGGTCAGTGGTTGGGTCCTAGACATCTCTTCCAACCAAAACCATTCCTTCATTCTATGAACCTGCTGGTCCTTAGCAGGAAAGTTAGGCCTCCCAGCTCTGAGCAGCTAGGCCTCCCAGCTCTGAGCCAGGGTCATTCTCTCCTCCTTAGAAGCAGGAATGCAAGGGCCGAAGGAGCAAAGCACGGCTGAGGAAGGCTGGCTGCCCTCTCACTTCCTCACCCACCCCCAGCCAGCCTTCCCCACTGACACCAAATCCTTCAGACCACTTCCCCTCTCTCCTCTTGCCTGCAGGCTGCCCACAAGACCTTGTCAATGACTGCATGCACAGGAGGAGCTCCAGGAGAAGCATTTCAGGCAGCTGCAGAGGCAGCTATGCCCCAGGGTGCTGCCAGTTTGAATCTGCACTATCAATAAGTGAAGTCAATCAATTCCACAGGACCAGCTGTCCCCTGCTAGCAGTAACAAGCACATGGAGCTTGCCTGAGCAGGGCTGCTCTGCAGAACCACTGGGATTTGTATCCTATGGCCATCTAGAGCAGAATGTCTAAGCCCACCCTGGATGCCAGGTGCAAGCCAGAGTGCACAGCTCAGACAAACCAAAGACTTTAACTGTCAGCCACAACCTTCCTTCATGAGCCTTCAAATGAAGCTTCCAACAGCAGCTTTGGAACTAGGTGTCAGAAGAACTGACACTCAGTCTGCCAGTGCAAGAGCCTGCAGCAGGAAAGGCTGCACCAGATGATCCCTGGGGTCCCTTCCACCCTGGCATGCTGGGAGCCAGTGAAAAGAACAACTGGAACTACCAACCCTGGCAGAAGGGCTGTCCCTGCTGTGAGCCTCCTAGGTGACCCCAGCAGGAGACCCTGAGCAGCTGAGCCTAGCTGAGAGGTGTCCCTGGGCATGGAGGGGAGGCTGGAGGAGCTGAGCTCTGAGCTCCCTTCCAGCCTGAGCCACTCTGTGATTCTGTGTCCCAGGGAGCCATGCCCACAGACTGCTGACCAGCCCAAGCTGTCATTTGCTTCAGTGTGTGGCACCTTAGGACCTCCATCCCCTTGCTGCAGAAACCAAAGATGGGCAGCCCTGGAAACTGCAGCCCTGCCTGAGGCTCTGAAAGGGGCTGAGCTCTCCTCCAGAGCCACAGCACTTGCAGTGCCCCTGCCCTGGCAGTTGCTGCAGCCCTGCCTGAGGCTCTGAAAGGGGCTGAGCTCTCCTCCAGAGCCACAGCACTTGCAGTGCCCCTGGCTCTGGCAGTTGCTGCAGCCAAGCTCTGGAGCCCTCTGTGCAGCTGCACTTCTCTCACTCCTAAGGATGTCTGCTAAGTCCAAGAGGAAGACAGCAGCTAAGAAACAAGCAAGCTATGGGAATGACTGGCCATGCAGATTCTGAAGTTCTCAGACTCAAACCCAGCTGGAAATTCTGGGGGAAATGAGCTCTGGTTATGCTGCAAATCTTTTTCAGCCCTTCTGCTCAGAAAGTCGATTTTCCCATGCTCCAAAGTGCAGCCACCCTCACTCTGAGTCAGAATGAGCACCAGGGAGGGAATTCCAGCTGTCCCACAGCCCTGCCTCTAACCATCAAACAGAAAGGACTTTCTAGTAGCTATGGTAAAGGGCAGCATCTCAGCTGGAGTGCCCAGCACCCTGCCTTTAACCAAGCAGCTAACTGAACCCCACCACACTGGGACCTTGCTAATGTGCAGCTAGTAGCATGGACAGCCACAGCAAGCTGCTGCTGCCTGCAGACCAGCCACAAGTAAACACAGGAGGAGCAGAAAGCCTCTGCATTCCATGCTTTGGCTCCCTGGGGAAGTGGGATCCAGCTCCAACTCCAGGCATATGTTGAGATTTCTGTAGTGCACTTTAAAGTAAGAAGGAATTGTAATACCCTGAGACTTCATTACAGCTACCCTTGAGTGATTAAGGCATGCTGTGAAGTGAGGAGTGAGTGCTCCTTGAGAAGTGTCTGTTGGGCAAACACCACCTAGTCAACCTCTGCTGTGTTTTGAGCCTCTGTCACTAGGAACAGTTTGATGACCTGGGCACTTGACCAGCACCTCAGGGCCTCAGAGCCTTCATTCACCTTCCCAGAAAGAGAGCAAACATTGCCCATGGTGTCTGTGGGCTCAGGCTGGGCCAGGGGAGGCTTAGCTTGGAGAGGAGGAACAATTTCTCTGCTGCAGGAGTGGTCAGGGACTGGCAGAGGCTGCCCAGGGAGCTGGTGGAGTCCCCAGCCCTGGAGGGGTTCCAGAAGCCTGTGGCCATGGCACTCTGGGCCATGGGTTGGTGGCCATGGTGGGGCTGGGTTGAAGGTGGGACTGGGTGATCTGAGAGGTGCTTTCCAGTGACTGTGCTTGGAGGGAAGAGCAAGAGCAAACCTACCACTGTTCTGAACTCAGAGACTTGCCACAGCAGCCAGTCCTCGTTGAGGGTGTAGAGAGCTTTGCAAGTGATGGCATCCACAGGGCCTTTGTTTATCCTCTGGTTGAGGGTTGTCACCAGCAAATAGAAAGGCTCACCAATTGTCTCCTACAACAAGACACAAGGAACATGTTTGGCTTTGTGCTCATGGCTAACCAGAACAAAGGGAAGGGTAACAAATGATGACTTCAATCACCAGCTTATGGATTCCTAGGAAGAGATTCACAGAAGGGGTTGGGTTGGAAGGGACCTCAAAGCTCAGCCAGTTCCAACCCCCTGCCACGGGCAGGGACACCTCCCACCACCACAGGCTGCTCAGGGCCTCATCCAGCCTGGCCTTCAACACCTCCAGGGAGGGACAGCCACAGCCTCCCTGGGCAGCCTGTGCCAGAGTCTCCCCAGCCTCACTGCAAAGAATTTCTTCCCAATCTCCAGTCTCACTCTGCCCTCTCCCAGCTCAAAGCCATTGCCCCTGGTCCTGTCACTCCCAGCCTTTGTCACAAGTGCCTCCCCAGCTCTCCTGGAGCCTCTTCAGCTACTGGAGGGCTGCTCTGAGGTCTCCCTGGAGCCTTCTCCAGGCTGCACAGCCCCAGCTCTCCCAGCCTGTCTCCACAGAGGAGGTTCTGCAGCCCCCTGATCATCGTCACAGCCTCCTCTGGACCTGCTCCAACAGCTCCATGCTGTTCTTTGCTAGAGGGCCCAGAAGTGGAGGCAGTGCTGCAGGTGAGGAGCCAGCAGAGCAGAGCAGGGAGGCAGAACACTTCCCCAGCTCCTTTTTGAGCAGTTAGGGAAGCAAACTCCTCTAGGGGATTTGTGAGGCTGTTTGCTCAGCCCTCTCCCTTTGCTTTCTGGCTGTGGAAATCTCATGCAAGTAAGCAGGGGACAGCTCTTGGGCTCTCAGGAGCCCAGTGAGAGCCTCAAACTTCTGCTGCTCTACTGATGCAAGCACTGATCCAAGTGGAGCCAACTGCTGCACCACCACCACACTGGTTAAGAGGGACAGGAAGCAAGAACTAAGTGCTTCCAAGTGGGCTAAACCAAACACACAGCAAAATGGAAGGGAATGATTAAGTCTCTTAGGTCTTGAAATCTGCTGTGTGGAGGCCAAGAGGCCAGGCAAGAAGCTCCATCTGCCAGAAGCTGGCATGCCTTAACTGCCCAGGAGGGGTTAGCTTCCCAAGAGCCTGCAGGGAGGTCTGCTCCCAGCCTCAGTAATTCCATGGCTCTGTGAAAGGTGCAGCTGCATTTTGGTATGACCACAACACATCTCATGGGGCAGAAACAGTGTCTGCCAGGAGAACAGGACATGAGAGCTGGGAAATGATCCCAATCAGCCACTACATGGAAAGTTGTCCCAGTTTCAGCCAGACAAAGGACATGGCCATCACTCACAGATGGGCTCCTGCCCTGCACCCCCTGAGCACAGCCAGCTCACTCACCTGAAGCAGCAGAGCCACCCATCAGCCATGTCAAATGTTAGAGGGAATGCTTTAAGCTGCCCCCAGAGCAACTCTGAAGGCAGCCATCAGTTGCAGAGAGCCTTCTGGCTCCTCTGGGGGTGGAAGGTGCACACCTACCCGGAGGAAGCCAGAGAGGCAGACAGACATCCAGTTGGTCAGCAGCTTCTCCACCACAGACTCAGTCCTCCTGAGCAGCAGCTTAGGCTGCACATTGCTTGATTGTTCCATCAAGTCCTTTGTCAACACTTCCAGGATATGGGTTAGGTAAACCAGCTTGGTCTGGAGGGCAATGGTCAGGAAGGATGCAAACAAGCACCTGTTAAAAACAAGGGGGGAAAGGAAACCAAAGCAAGTGTAACACCTGGATGGGCTCTAGCCAAACCCCTTTCACAAATGGAACTCCTTAGGGCAGTTCATATCCTAAGTTTTCCCCCCTCAGGCACAGGAAGTGCCCACTGATCTCCCCAGAGCTCTGAGCAATGCCAGCCCACCTGCTCTTGCTGCTGTTGTGCCACACACAACGTGTCCCTCCCCCACAGGATGGCAGGGGTTGGAAGGGACCTCTGGCCACGATCCAGTCCAAGCCCCTGCCAGAGCAGGATCACCCAGGAACACAACCAGGTGGGTCTTGAAAGTCTCCAGAGCAGGAGACTCCACAACCTCCCTGGACAGCCTGCTCCAGGGCTCCAGCAGCCTCACACCAAAGCAGTTCTTCCTCGTGTTGAGGTGGAACCTCCTGTGCTGGAGTTTCCATCCACTGCCCCTTGTCTTGCCCCAGGGCACAAGAGAGCAGAGGCTGTCCCTGTCCCTTCCTCCCTGACCCTCAGATCTTGACAGACACTGCTCAGATGCCCTCTCAGTCTCCTCCTCTGCAGACTGAGCAGCCCCAGGGCTCTCAGCCTCTCCTCTCACTGCAGCACCACCAGGGACAGGAGGCTCCTACCCTGCTCAAGTGCCGACCTAACTGCAGGCAGCGCTCAGAGGTTTGAGGGGAGCCTTCCTGCTCCTTTGCCTGTCTGCAAGCACAAGCACTCTGACTTCCTCTAATGCCCTGTTTCATGGCAATGCCTTTGGGCTGGCTTCTTCCCCTTCCTCAGTGTGCACAGATGGAAAGAAGATGGAAAAAAGCTCTGGAGCAATGCAAGCTTGGTTTGCAAGGAGCAGCCATGACATCTGTGAGCTACAAGCCAGGCTGGCTTCGGGGGTTGGGGTTTGTGGGGTGGTTTCTTTTCTCCCCCTTGCTAACTGTTTGCCTTGAAGAGGAGAAGCATAATCATACTGTACCTGTCCTTCACAGAGAAATTTTTCTGCTTTTCAAGGGTGTGAATGAGAGTAACAAGAAAGTTCTTGTTACAAATTAAAGCATGCAACATGTTGAAGCTTTCATCCTTGCTGGTTTGGTCTCTGCTCTGGAACAGTTAAACAAAAGACAAGCAGGCTGTAGTCTGGCTGTGATGGATTCCTCATGCTCAGAACAAAAACCAAAAGCAATTAAAATGGAATCAAATGGGAAGCAACACCTGGGGTAAGACCCTGGCCTCATCCAGATCAGGGGGCAGCTTGCAACTGATTCTCACCACAGAGCACACCTCTGCTGCCAGTGATGCCAGCCAGGATGGCTCCCTGCCACTGCCCAGCCCCAGAGCCTCTGGCTTCTGGCTCAGCAAGGCACAGGACACAGCCTCCCACAAATGCTTCCCCCCCTTCCCTCAGGGGGGAAGGGAACACAGTGAAGAGGCAATCTGGTGTGCTCTGGGGCAGCACTGAGCTAAAGGACACCACCACTCTTGACAAATCATCAGTTAATGAAGGCCATCACACCACAGCCACTTACCTGGGGCATGTCTTCACTGAAGATGGATGCATAGCCTCCTGACTACAACAGAAGACAGGGGACACTGATCATTCTTAGGCACACACAGATTCAGAGTCACAGAAGGGGTTGGGTTGGAAGGGACCTCAAAGCTCAGCCAGTTCCAACCCCCTGCCATGGGCAGGGACCCCTCCCACCAGCCCAGCCTGCCCAAAGTCTAACCCAACCTGGCCTTCAGCACCTCCAGGCAGGAGGCAGCCACAGCCTCCCTGGGCAACCTGTGCCAGAGCCTCCCCAGCCTCACTCTAAGGAGTTTCTTCCCCATCTCCAGCCTCAGTTTCCTCTCTCCCAGCTCAAAGCCATTGTCCCTTGTCATGGAACTCCAAGCCCACCAGCCCAGGTTGCTCAAACTCTCACCCAACCTGGCCTGGAATATGTCCAGGGAGGAGGCAGCCACAGCCTCCCTGGGCAGCCTGTGCCAGGGTCTGGCATAGATAAACTTGAAATGAAACAATGGAGATGCTGAATTCTTATGCAGCTGTGATAGAAAACCTCTACACAAGGACTTCTGCAAAGGTGCTGCCAAGGTTCACTGGGACACCAACTCTCCAAGGTGCCCTGGCACGGACTTCAGTGCTCCTCTGTGTGCTCCTCTGCGCTGCTGAGCTGCCCCAGCACAGCAGCCAGCTGAAGCTCTGCAGGAGGAGCTGTTCATCACCCTCATCCTTCCTGGATGGCAGTGCCAGCCTTTGGTGCCCAGGGCTCCTGCCACAGAGTGACACTCGAGTTCATCTGCCCCCATTCAGCTCCAGACACTTCATCAATGTGCACTAATGATCCCCCCAGGAGGTCCATGCTGTCAGCCTCCCAAGGCACAGGTGCCACCACACATCTCCTAGCAAAAGCTCAGCCCCCAGCTTCTCAAATACCTTCTCAGCAGCTCTTGTCTGATCCTTCCTGGCTGGAAGGTCCCAACACAGCTGCATGTTGTGAAAGCAGCACCCCTGAGTGACAAGTTCACACTGCTGACACCCACTGCCAGCTGCTCTGTCTGTGCTGCTGGCAGCCCCTGCCTTCCTTACAGAGCCACAGAATGGTTCAGCTTGGAAGGGAGCTTCAATCTTCAGCTCCCTGCCAGGGGCAGGGACATCCTGCACTAGATCCACTGCTTGAAGTCCTGCCCAACCTGGCCTTGGACGCCTCCAGGGAGAGGGCAAACACAACTTCTCTGGCTAACCACAAGGAACTGCTTCCTAATGCCCAAGCAGATTCTCTTTTTCAGTGTCAAACCACTTGCCCTCATCCTGTCACTACAGGCCCTGGCAACAAGTCCCTCTCAGTCCCTTATAAACCTCCTTCATATCACAAGGCTGCTACAAGGCCATTGGAGCCTCCTCTTCCCCAGGCTCAACAACCCCAACTCACTCAGGCTTTCTCCAGAGGGTGTTCCTCCCCTCCAACCACTTTTGTGGCCCCTCCCTGGGCCTCTCTAACAGGTCCCTGTCCCTCTTTTGCTGGGGACCCCAGAACCAAACACAGGACTCCAGCTGGGGTCTCAGAAAGCAGAGCAGAGAATCTGCTGCCAGGCCTCCCCTTCTGCAGCCCAGGCTGTGCTGTGTTTCCTGGGCTGCAAGCACACCTTGCCACCTCACAGCTAACTTCTGGTCTGATTTGTCATCTCTCCCATGTTCCCCATGCCTCCTCTTCTCTTCTTCCCTTCCAGCCTCTTCTCACTCTTCCTCCACTAGGCATTGCCCTTCCTTTCAGGCATTCTTCAGCACCCCTACTGCCACCTCCCAATGCAAGGCTCACACAGAGAGCCTGGCACAGCCAGAAGGCTCAAAATGCTTGTGGCCTGGGAGCAAGAGGGCAGCACTAAGCCAAGCAGTGTGGGAAGCTGGAGGAAGACAGAAGCATTAATCCAAGTGTAACAAGGAAAGCAAAAGCAAGGCTGAGCATAAGGAACACTTTAATAATAGATGCAATGTCCACTCCAGACCTACAAGCATCAGGCACAAGCCAAAAGCTCTCAAGCCAGAGGAGAGTCAGGAAATGGAAGCAGCAGGAAGCTGGAAGCTCAAAATGAAGATGGAGTCCATGACTCTTAATCTTAGCTAGCTGACTCCCTCCTCCAGCAGCTCATCCCATCCTGAGACACGTCTCAGGCAAGTGGGATGCATCACTTTCTTGAGCTGCCTGTCTCTGCACTGGCTACAGGAGCTGCTCAGTGAAGAGCTGTGCTGTCCATGTGCCAACAGCTTAGATGAGATGAGACAAAGGTCATCAAACACAGCAGAAGGCAGAAAGAGCAGAACACAGACCTGGTGGTTTGTCATCTGAGCCCTCCTGCCAGCCCTGCTGACACTCAGTGGCAATCTACTCCCTGATTGCCTTCTCTGTTCATCTTCAGTGTTTGTTTAGTGGAGCACTGCTCTGCTCCCACATCCTTACAGCACCAGGCATGTTTGAACACCCCTGCAATGCAAACAGCTAAGCACTCAGCAGGAGCAATTGGCACACACCAAGTGAAATGACTTCCCTGACAGCACGTGTCAGCAGAGAGCTGGCAGTGCTGAGCTGACCTTTGTGCTATCAATATTTCAAACTGAGACAAAGCCTAATTGGAATCATTTTCAGGATGAGCAGTGCCATGAGACCCACCAAGGCAAAGCTGACCTGATGCAGTGCAGCAGAGGCTGGCAGACTCTCTGCCTTTGCATTCTTTCTGTGTTGTGCACAGAGCAAAGCGTCACCAGCCAGGCAGCCTCTACAGACTGGGGCAAGACCAACCCCTCAGAATAAGCCCCTGTGTTAATGCTGATATGCCCAGCACCAAAAGCACCTGAGAGGAGAGAGATGCAGGAAGTGTGGAGTCCTTGAGCCATTCTCCTCAACCCTCCCTTAGTGACCTCACACAAATCAGACTGGGGGCATCCCAGGGCTAGCAGAAGAGATGCTCCCAGTCTGCTGTGAGAACTCAGCTCACAGGGTGGAAGGGCTCTGCATGTGCCATGCCACACAACCACAGGGTGGTAGGGGCTGCTCCCAAGAACAAGGACCTCTAAGCTGGGCAGCACTTCAGTGCTGCTGTGACTCTGACCTGCACTCCTCTCACTCTGGGTTCTACCACGTCAGCAGCTTGGAGTGCTAAGCCAGCAGGACCTCAGAGCCATTTCTTCATCCCACAAGCCTAATTAGTTGGGGTCATGATGTCAGCCAGCCTGACTGCCACTCAATCAGCCACAGCACAGAGTGAGAGCATGAGGCCACAAAGAGCAGTGGGTAAATTACAGCTTAGTTGCAGTGGCCTGGGAGGCTTTGTGAGGCTGGGCAAACCCCAAGGGGATGCACACACAGCCCCTGCAAACCCAACAAGGATGCTGCAGCCACAGCATGCAGGGCTTGCTTCAGAACAGAGGTGCACAGCCCTGAGCCTTCTGTGGTCATTCTTGACCTCAGAAAAGTGTCTTGTGAAAGCAATGTGCAACTACTGCACAGCACTGACTTCATTCCCTTGGTCCTGACCTTCCCAGAGCTTCCCTGTCAGGCAGGACTGCCCCCTGGAAAGAGCTGTTAAGCATTTACCTCTGGGAAGAAAGTTCTAAGAGCAAAGTGTTTGTAGTCAAGGAAGGGAACGGTCCCAAAGCTATCCACCACGTCCAGCTCATCCATCTGCAGCTCAGCAAACCCTGGGAAAGAAGCCCCCCTCCCCCCCCCAGAGAGTTAATTGAGGCCACACACAATCAGCTTCACAGCCACCTTCCCAATCTGCCCCAAGAGATCACAGATCATAGAAACACAGAGCCATGGAATGGCTTCAGCTGGAAGGGAGCTCAGAGCTCAGCTCCTCCAACCTCCCCTCCATGCCCAGGGACACCTCTCAGCTAGACTCAGTTGCTCAGGGCCTCATCCAGCCTGGCCCTGAACACCCCCAGGCAGGAGGCAGCCACAGCCCCCCTGGGCAGCCTTCTCTCTCCCCAGCAGCTCAGCTGTTCCTGTGGAGGCTGAGCTGCCCAATGAGCAGGCCCTTGGCTGACTGCTTGCTCCCAGGAAGCTTTGCTGAGGCAGAGCCCCCCTGCCATGGGCAGGGACACCTCCCACCAGCCCAGGCTGCTCAGAGCCTCAGGCTGCTCCTTAAAGCTCAGCTGCCAGGTAAGATGGGGCTGCTTGTCTAGCTGGAACTCCTGGGGGTGGGGGAGCATCAGTCCCCTGGGCTGAAGGCAGCACCACCTGCAATGCCATCAGCTCAGTGCTCTCTGCTCCTGCACACCAGTGCTGGAGGGCATCTCTTGCAGGTCACCAAAGCATTCTAACAGCTGCACAATCCCAAGGTTTGTGTGGTGTGAGCTGCAGCCTCAGCTCTGCTGCAGCTGAGCTCTGGGCAGCGCTCCAGACCTACCCTCCCGGATCTCCTTCCGGATCTCATACTCCAGCAGCTCCAGCTGCTGACTCTGCTTGCGAGTCAGCTCCTTGGATTTGTACCTGGTGACTATGAATGCCACTGCAAGGGAAGGAGAAACAACAGGCTGAGCACAGAAACTGCAGCACAGCCACCCCTCTGCATGCCATGGTGGGAAACAGCCAGGTTACCACCAGCCTGCACTCCCCGAGAGCTTTGGTGCTCCTGCTGCTGGCACTGAGCCCCCAGTCACCTGCATCTAACCCCACATCTAATCAACACCATTCCTTCCCACCAGGTCTTGGACCTGTTAGTCCAACTTTATTTGATGGCACTGCACACAGCCTGCACAGTGGGACACACAATCTTGCAGCCACTTCCAGCTACCAGCAACCAGCCTGGAGCAGAATCGTAGCACGGACTGCAGGACTGGGTCAGGGAGCAGCAGATACTTCAGACACACACCAGCTACACCCTAGAACACCACAGCACTAACCAAGGGTCTCACAGAGCTGCTCTTGCTGGAAAAGAACTCTAAGATCTCTCCTCCAGGGAGCTCTGAGAGTTGGAAGGGGCCAGGCTGTGACACAAGGGTGCCATCACTGAATGGTGCTGAGCAACCCCAACAAAACAGTCTGAGAGGGTGGACTTCACCACCAGACCAGACCTAGGTGTCCCTTCTTACTATGAGCAGGGGAAACCCAGCAGACTGCTTGTGCCAGTCCCCAGCCTGCCTCTGTGTGCCATGGCCTTACCCTTCAGCACATCAAATGCTGAGCCCATGCTGTTATACTCACCTATGATGACACCCACCACAATGGGCAGCAGAATAAGGACATACAGATAGATGTGTGAGGAGGTTGGTTTGACTTCATGCTCAAAGTTTCCTAATTTGACCTGAAGAGAAAAAAAACAACCAGCAGCATCTGTGTTAGTAGAGCCCATGCAGCAGAGCAGTGCTTAGCATGAGACTCAGTGGAGAGATGCCAGCAAAACCTTACACAAAGCTTCCCCAGGCTGCTGGCCAGGCAGCAGCCATCCTGTGGACCAACACAAGCCTGACTTCCACTGCAGGTGATGTTTAAGCAGGATAACACAGCAGTGAGGAGAGGAAACTCTGGAGTCCTCATGAAGCACCAGATTTTGTCACTGCTCTCACTGTGAAGGGCAGGATCTGCCCAGGAGGCTCCTGCACCTCTGAGCTGCTGCTGAGGGGGCTGGCAGGTTGGAGTGGCAGGATCTGGCCTGCAGCTGCCCAGGAGGCTCCTGCACCTCAGAGCTGCTGCTGAGGGGGCTGGCAGGTCGGAGTGGCAGGATCTGGCCTGCAGCTGCCCAGGAGGCTCCTGCACCTCTGAGCTGCTGCTGAGTGGCAGTGTGGAGTGAGGAAGCTGCATGCTGGTAGTTCAAACCATTCCCCTGCACTCAGTGTCTCACTCTGCTGATGACAAAAGCCAGGCAAGAGCGAGGCAGACAGTGAGGGAAGCAACATCTCTGGCAGCTGCCTGGCCTGCAGCCCCCTTCCCTCTCCATTTGCAGAAGTTTCAGCCTTGTTCTGCAGGGTGTAGGTGCTCTGAAGGTCTGCTCAAGAACAGACACCACGTTACACCTCCCTCAGCAGGAGCACATGAGAGTGCTGAAGCCTGCCAGATGCACTCCCCGTGGCTAATTATGGCAGGAGGCTCTGCACAAAGAGGAGCATGGAAACACATAACTAAAGGGTAGCTAAGCCCTATAAACAGACTAGAAGTGAAAATATGCTTTGACACAGAAAAAGAATCCCACCAAGTGCCAGGGATAGAAATGAGCCTGAGATAATTGATAAGGAGAGCTGGGCTGGAATTATTTTGGGCTGCAGCAGGGGAGGCAGAGATCTGGTGACTATAATCACTGGCTTGGCACAGGGGATGAGCAGCCAGGGCAGCTGGGAGCTGGGGATGCTCACACTGCAGCTACACAGACAACAGCAAGCTAAGAGACCCCACAGGGCTGGAAAGGACACAGCCTTTGTGTACCTGAGGATACAAAGAACAGAAGCCCAGGCAGAGCTGCTTCTTCCACCCAGGGCTGTTTCCCCCTTGCTTGTCTGCATCCTTCCACAGCTCCTGCACAAGGAGCCTTTGCTCTCTGCACTCCCAGGACCCCACTGGCCTTTTCCAAAGCTGAAATGCACGAGTGGCTAAATACATTAACCATCTCCTGACTAGCACACCTGCCTTTCTCCACTTGCCACATCCAACCAGAGCACTCCCAAGGCAGAAATTTCTGCTCCCCAGCCCTGCTCATTGAAAAAGAGATGAAGCAGGAACTGATCTGCTCACATTCAGCTTCTCTTTTGTCTTTGCTCTTACCTTCCTCTTCAGGGGCCCCATGTCTTTCCTCCTCTTTTCTTTATCTTGCTTATGACTCATGGACTAAATAAGGTAGACATCATAAGCACACAGAGCTGCTGGAGTGAGGCCACAGGAGGGCCACAAAGATGCTCCAAGGGCTGGAGCAGCTCTGCCCTGAGCACAGGCTGAGGGAGCTGGGGCTGTGCAGCCTGCAGAGGAGAAGGCTCCAGGGGCTGCTGCCAGCACCTGAAGGGATCCTGCAGGAAGGCTGCAGAGAGACTTTTGCTGAGGGGGTCTGGAGCCAGGCCCAGGGGGAATGGTTTGGAGCTGAGGCAGAAGTTGTTCAGCAGGAGGCTGCTGAGCCTCTGGCACAGGCTGCCCAGGGAGGCTGTGGCTGCCTCCTGCCTGGGGGTGTTGAAGGCCAGGCTGGATGAGGCCCTGAGCAGCTGAGTCTGGCTGAGAGGTGTCCCTGGGCATGGAGGGGAAGCTGGAGAAGAGCTCTGAGATCCCTTCCAGCCTGAGCCCCTCTGTGATTCTAAAGGGCCTCAGCAGTGTCAGTGGGACCTAAGCCAGTCAGGCACTGCTCAGGTAAGAGGAAGGTAACTGTGCCACCCAGCACCACGAGAGAGCATTGCTGGAGAGAGCATTACTGCTCCACTGGGCTGCAGCTCTGCAAGCATCCACACACTGAATGGCAACAAAGGGGAATTCTACTCACAAAGACTTTGACTGTGGAGAAGTCAATCCTGTCTGTTCCTTCCCTTTTGAACCTGCAGAGGATAGTGCTGCGGTCTGGCTTCTTGGTGATGTTTTGGACACTGAACCAGATCCTTTTGGTCTGGGCACCATTCAGGTAAGACAGATAGACCTCTACCTCAGTTTTAGAGATGTTCAAGTTGTCATTTTCTTTCTAGAAGGACAAAAAAACCCCAACAGGGCAAAGCCAAAAGACAATAAGCAGTCACTAAACAATCCAGTAAGGACTAAACGACCCCCCCAGGCCAATTCCAGCCGAGGAACTGCAGTTCACTCCTTTCCCACTTACATAGATTTTTAACTCCAGGTCAGGATCCAGCTCAGTGTGCAGCTGGTAGTTGATGAAGACTGGGTCAGGGTGGTAGTGCAGTTTGACACATGGGATGAAGGTAGTTTCCACTTTCAACAGCATGTCAACAACTTTGCCCTCCGCTGCGTGGCTCAGGCTCGGTGTTAAATAATGATACTCAGACTCATTGCCAGGGCACCTGGCAACCTGGGAATGCAACAGCAAAGCTCCAAAGTCAATCAATACCCCACAGTGGGTACAGCTAGAGGCAGAGGCACTCAGCATCATCTCAGTGCCTCCTGACTGCACACAGGTTTCTGCTGCACCTCTCCCCTGCCGCCAGGGCTGCATGCAGAGCACCTGGGACACCTTCTGTGTGGAGCCTCTGTCTACCCTGAAGCACATTCCTCACCCCCTCTGCATGCTGCTGTAGGGCTGATTGCACATTGCTAAGGCAGCTATTTCCTGCAGTGAGACAGGAACAATGACAGTGATTTCTCCTTCCTTCCCCTCAGTGCCTGTGAGGAGCACAGGACAAGCTCCCCAGCACCCCTGGGCACTGCCTCTCCCCAGCTTAACTCCTGAAAGAGGGTCTGCTACACTCACCCCAGTTTTGCCTCCACAGTCTGTGCTGCAGGCTCAGGAGTCAACAGGATGCCTACCTCCTCATAGCCTCAGAGCAAAGGGTTTGCCTCAGCACCAGCTCCACTCTGCTACCCCTTGCTGAGGCAGTGGCACTCTCTGGGTGGGTTCTCAACACAAAGCCAGGGAGGAATACTCCTCCTTCTCCTCCTCCAACAGAGCCATGTCTGGAGGGTGGGGACACTCAGAAAGGGCAGATTTGGAACAGGGGCCTAGAGCCCAGAGAAAAGGCTCAGGGAGCTATGCAGGCAAGTAGCTGACAGGTACCCATGAGCTGGTAGTGAGGACATGCAAGGGCAGTCCTACAAGAGGTCACATTTATGCAGTGGGGTGAGGGATGTGTGCCTGGAAGTGTCTGAAACACACTGAGATCCTCCTGAAACCTTAGGAACCAAACCTAACCCCCAGGGTGCCCTCTATTTGGTGCTGTAAATGAGATGCAGACTTACAGTGAGGTTTGCTCTCTGCTCATCTGAAATGATCACGCTGTCCACCACGTTGAAGTTTCTGCCGATGGTAGTAATCCTGCGACCGCCGCTGCAGAGAGCCACAGGCAGGGCAGGGAAGGGAGGTGAGCACCAGCTACTGCCCCCCTGACAAGTCCTGCACTAAGGCTTCAGCCACAAACCAACTCCTCATGTGCATTTTGCTCTGGTAACAGCCAGCATAATGAAGTCAAATTGCAGGAGAAGATGACTGGAGCTGAAGTGCTCTTCCCTTCCCTCCTCACAACGCCACGGTAAACACTTTGCTGCCACAATGCCTCGGGGGCCACACAGCCACACTCCTTTGCAGGGACCCTCCACTTTGCTTGCTACTCATGCACCCCAAGAACTAGACAGTGACCTAATGTCCTGGCTTGAAGAAAGAACAAGGTGGTATTCCACTGCCTGGGAGCAGCCTCGCCTGTGCTTAACTCCTGCCTGCTTCAGGAGGAGCTTGGTGGTGCCAGGCACCTGGCAGGAAGCCTTCTCAGCAGCGTTCAGCCCATCTGTCTCAGCACACACAAGGGTGTTTGTGTCTGAAGGCTCTGGCTCACCATTTCTGCTGCATACAGTTGGAGTGGTTTAAGGTATTATTAATTTGCAGCTGCCTGAGCTGCCTCTCACCTGGAGACGAAGCCATGCACCCCAGCTGCTGCAGCTGGCAGCCCCACTCGTCGCCTCAAACCCGTGTTTGCAGGCACTTGGTGCCAAGAGAGCAGGCAAAGAAGGTGACAGTGGGTAAAAATCTGTGCAGGCAGAGGTGGAAAGCACTGCCTGACAGTGTCCTGAGCAGCAGAGGCTTGAGAAGGCTTCTTCTGGCTTTAGGGAAGGCTGCTTTGGCAGGGGGTTGGACTTGAGCCCCTAACATCCTGTGATTCTGTGATCCCAGCCCCAGAGCAAGTCTGCAACACTGCTGCTCTGGTGGTGATTTGCCTTTCCTTTCCAAGTCACTGGCACCTCACACCACTCTGAGGTGAAGAGTTTATTAGCATCAAAGTGAACTGGAGTTTGAATGTGTGTGAGCCACCCACACTCTGAAATCAGCTTTAGTATCAGGAGACTATTTTTGACTCCTGCTAAGGAGACCTGAGGTGAGCAGGAAAGAGCTGGGGAGGGACTGTTCAGAAGGGCTGGCAGTGATAGGAGGAGAGGCAATGGTTTGGAACTGCAGCAGGGCAGAGGTAGGTTGGACATCAAGAGGAAGTTCTGCACCATGAGGGTGGGGAGACACTGGCACAGGCTGCCCAGGGAGGGGGCTGAGGCTCCATCCCTGCAGACACCCAGGCTCAGCCTGGCTGTGTCCCTGGGCAGCCTGCTCCAGCTGGAGCTGTCCCTGCTGCCTGCAGGGGGTTGGACAAGAGGACCTTGGGGGGTCCCTTCCACCCCAGTGCTATCTGTGAAGCTGTGAGTTCACACAGTGCTGCAGAATGCACCTTGCAGCTCCCTTGCCCCTCTCTGTGTGTTCAGTGTGCATCAGTCCATCAGAGTGAGCGTGCTACAGCAGCCCTCCACAACGTGCTGCAGCCTGGCCAGGGAGGGAGGCTCATGTAGGCTCAGTGGGACTCCAGCTGAATAAACACCTAAGCAGCACAGCAAGGCCGACTTACCTGATCCAGGAGGTATTTGGTGTGATTCCAACACAGGATGGCAGTGAGACATAGTGCAGGGTCATTGGTGGGGAACACTTCTTCCCAGCAGCCTGCACACAGATGCTCTTGGCCTCTTTCCGTGTCGGTGGGAGAGCAAATGTCATCTGTGTGTCATTTAGCACATTTCTCACTTTAATGCTGGAGGAGAAAGAAAACAGGCAAGAAGCTGCAGCACAGCTGCCACTGTGCCACTCCTTGGTGTTACTACACAAAGCCTGTAACCTGGAGCAAAGGATGGGGAGGAAAGACAAATGAATCTCTCTCCGAGCTGCCAGATGGAGGTGGAAAGACAGAGCAGGGAGCTGAAAGGACAAAGTAGGGCAGCTCCTGAATGAAGCTGCTCTGTGCCACAGCAATCACACAAGACAGGGCAGACTTATGGCCTTGGGAGGAGGCTTTGTCATGCAATGTGTGGTTTTGCTCTTTGCTCTCTACTACTCTGCTACCAGCATGGGCCAGGAGCTAGGCAAGAATGAGAATCCGCAGCTTCCGCCTCTTATTTTTCTCTCTCTTTTGCCCCTCTTTCCCCCTCCTCTTTCTCTCTACTTCTCTCTCCCTCCTTTGCTCCTTTGTCCTCCCTCCTTCCTTCCTCTTCTTTCTACTTCCCGCTCCCTCTTCTTTTTCCTTCCTCCCTTTACTCCCTCATTTTTACTTCTCTCTCCCTCTTCTCTCCTCTTTCCTCCCTCCTTTTTCTCTTTTATTCCCTCTTCTTTCACTCTATTTTCTCTCCCTCTTCTCTCCTCTTTCCTATCTCACTCTTACTCCCTCTTCTTTCTATTCTCTCTCCCTCTTCTCTTTTTTCTTCCTCCTTCCTCCCTTTTACTCCACCCTTTCTCTCTACTTCTCTCTCCCTCCTTCTCTCCTTTTTCCTTCCTCCTTTTTACTCCCTCCTCTTCCTCTCTACTTCTCTCTCTCCCTCCTTCTCTCCTTTTTCCTCTTCTTCCTCCCTTTTACTCCCTCCTCTTTCTCTCTCTCCTTCTCCTCTCTCCCTCCTCCTCTCCATTTGTTTTCTGTGGTCCCCAGGGTATTTGTGGTTGAAGTAAAAATTGAGCAGCACTGCATGAGTGCTAAAGATGTAAAATGGGCTTGGAAATCACAGGCAGTCATTGCAGCTGCACCTGAAAATTACTGTTTCAGAACAAAACAGCCTAATTATCTAGGGGCTAGAGTGTGCAATCATCAACAGAGAAAAGTACAAGCCACTGCCTGAGAGATTCCCTTCCCTGGCAGGGTGTCTGTGCTTCCACAAGCAGAACCCTAGAATACATAGGGAGTATTTTGAACCAGAGAAAAAGTTAAACAGAAGCTGAGACTCTCCTGGCATCTAACTTCCTGTTGCCTGCTGGAAGGCACAGAGGGCCACAGGTATAGAACTGTCCTGCCACTGCTGAGAGAACTGCCCATCCACCCAGCCCATCCTTGCACTGTCCCAAAACACCTAATTCCCCTCCATCCTTCAGGAATCTGAAGGGAAGTACAACTGAGGGAGCACAGAGCATCCCCTGCTCTGCCCAGGAGAGCTGTCCATGACAACTGTTCACACAGCTGCACTGCCCAGGCTATGTGGGCAGCACTTTGGGACAGGGATCTGCTGGAGAGAGTCCGAGGGAGGGCTACAAGGATGCTGAAGGGACTGGAGACTGCTTGGGGAGGAAAGGCTGAGAGCCCTGGGGCTGTTTAGTCTGGAAAGGAGAAGACTGAGAGGGATCTGATCAATGTCTGAGGGCTGGGGGTCAGGAGGCAGGGAACAGGCTCTGCTCAGTTGCACCCTGGGATGGGACAAGGAGCAATGGATGTAAACTCCAGCACAGGAGGTTCCACCTCAACATGAGGAGGAACTTCTTCACAGTAAGGGTCACACAGCCCTGGAGCAGGCTGCCCAGGGAGGTTGTGGAGTCTCCTTCTCTGGAGCCTTTCCAGCCCCATCTGGATGTGTTCTGTGTGACCTGTGCTGGATTCTATGCTCCTGCTCTGGCAGGGGCTTGGACTTGAGGATCTCCAGAGGTCCCTTCCAACCCCTAACACCCTGTGAGCCTGGGATTTTCAGCATGCAAAGTCAGCAAGCAGTGCCCCTTTGCAGAGCTTGACTCACATGTCTGTTTTGCAGCCAGTGATGCCAGCCAGGACCAGCTTTATGCCTGAAGCACGAGTGAAGTTCTCTCCTCTCACTGTGATCTCACTTTTGCCCAGCGTGGAGATCCACAGGGGCTCAATGGAACGGATGCTGATGTGCTGTTACAAAACAGAGCAAGCCCACAAACTGCTCAGGAGAAGAAGGAAAGAAGGCTTAGCAGTTAAGACAGCAGCTGCAAAACCCAAGCAGCAGTCAGGAACATGGGACACTGGGATGCACTTCCTTATTCAGTGCAAAGCCTGGGAAGCTGGATGCTGGAAGCGCTGCTGCTGACAACCTCTTTGAGAAGCCAACTCTTTGTGCTCCAGATTTCATACTCCAATTTATCTCACCACAAAGTTCCCCCCAGAGGAATCACAATCTGAGAAGTCTCATAAAAACCCAGCTTGAAATGCTCCAATTGCTGTGACCCTTGAAGAGCTGAGGAGCAAGACAAGACAAAACCCATGTTGCTGTCACTACCAGAGACCAGGGAAACAAATGAAGGCATCTCCTGTGACCTGGAAAGGGGAAAGAGGGTCACAGCCTAGAAGGAAGAGCTGAGAGAGAGCCCCAGCATTAGCTTTACTAGAAAGCCTGGTGGCTTTGGGTGGCTTTTTGCCATCCCATTATGATGCTAAGGAGTTTACAAACCTCTGTTTCCAGCAGTTGAGAGCAATCCTGGTGTGCTGTGGTGCTGGCAGAGCCTGGCAGGAAGGAGGCCAACTTGGGAATCTGCTTTGCTGAGAGGATCTTTCATTATTTTAACTCACCCACAGTACTGAGCAAGAAGAATCTTTGGTGTTTTGGGGTTTTTCCCCCCCCTAGTGTGTTTACTTGATGCATTTCACAGCACCTCATGGTTAATCAGTTTTTCTGCTTGCCCAGTTTCACCTCCTCACAGCCAGCTTCCTCTCTGGGTGTCTTGCAGACAACAAACTGAACATGCTTGGAAAAAACCAAACCCCAAACCAAACAGAAAACTCTGCAAGTGAAACCACAAACTGCTGGGGACCTCCTCAGGCAGCAAATGATTTCTAGCTGCCTTTCAGCTTGCCCACAGGCCCAGTCTGAAGGCAGTTTGCAGAGGGTTGTGCCCACCCTGGTGTCTGCTGCGGATACACCCAGCGAGCACCTCAGCCTTCCTGACGCTGAGATGGATTCTGGTGCAGAACCTCGAAGCAAATCCTTCCCACAGGGTCTTCTCTCCCCACTCTCTTTTCCTGCACCCAGAGCAGCGCCAAGGTTCGGGGCTGGCAGCCTGAGGGGCACTGGGGTCACATTGCCACGCTCTGCAATCACAGCGTCTGCCCGCGGCAGGAGGGTCCCCAGCAGGCTGTCACAGCTCACTGAACACCACAGCACTCCAGAGCTAATGTGAGACCTGTCACAACTGATTGAAAGCTGCCACTTGTGCCTCAGGAAAGGGCAGGAGAGCGCAAAGCTGGGGCCAGAGGGCCTGCAAAAGGACCTCCACGATGACCTCTGCTATGGATAATGAAGGAGGGCAAAAGAAATCCATGACAAGCAGCCCCAGGGAGAAGATTCACTCCCATCCTGCTCTGGGGACCAGTTTAACCCTCAGCATGCAAGCAGGAGAGCTGGAGCAAAAATCTGAGGGATTAAAGCCAGTGAAGCAGCAGAGCTTCCCTCCATCTGTGTCCCAGCCCTCTGCTTGTGCCCAGACTCCAGCACAAGGGGAGCCAAATCTCCTCACACAAATCTAGAAGCCAAATACCACCCAAAGGAGTGAAAGGCTGCTGCAGGGTTCTTTGTGGTGAGCAGAAGGCAGCCCTGAAGCACAGGAATAACACAGCAGCAGCAAACACAGCTTGGAGATCCTCCAAAGCTGTAAGCCCTGGTGAGGGAAATGCCAGGAACCCCCTGCCCAGGGTGTGGCAGGATGCTGAAGCTCTTCAGGGGTCCAACTGGTCTCTGTGCCAGGCACCACACCCCACAGGGTGTCTCAGCTTAGCTTCCCTTGTCTCTCTCCTTCCAGCAAGAAGAAATGGTGGGAAGAAAGGATCTGACTGGAAATGATGCCCTCCCCAGCCTCCTTCACCATGCCCTGCCTTGCCCTCAGGGCATCACTGGCAGCTACCCAAGAGCCTGCTGCCCACCTTGACCAGCATGGCCCAGGACACTTCCTTCAGCAGTGAAAGAAACCAGGAATTTCCTCCCTGACTGCAGGAGGAAACAAAGGTCCTCCCTGTGGTGCCTGTGATCCTGCCTTGCCCAGCAGCAGAGAGCTGTTGGCTCTCCAGCCATGCCTGGCAGGGGCAGAGGTGCCCAGCAGCAAGAGGAGAGGCAGGGCAGGGGCAGAGGTGCCCAGCAGCAAGAGGGGAGGCAGGCAGGGCAGGGGCAGAGGTGCCCAGCAGCAAGAGGGGAGGCAGGCAGGGCAGGGGCAGAGGTGCCCAGCAGCAAGAGGAGAGGCAGGGCAGGGCAGGGGCAGAGGTGCCCAGCAGCAAGAGGAGAGGCAGGGCAGGGGCAGAGGTGCCCAGCAGCAAGGGGGGAGGCAGGCAGGGCAGGGGCAGAGGTGCCCAGCAGCAAGAGGAGAGGCAGGGCAGGGGCAGAGGTGCCCAGCAGCAAGAGGAGAGGCAGGGCAGGGGCAGAGGTGCCCAGCAGCAAGAGGAGAGGCAGGGCAGGGGCAGAGGTGCCCAGCAGCAAGGGGGGAGGCAGGCAGGGCAGGGGCAGAGGTGCCCAGCAGCAAGAGGAGAGGCAGGGCAGGGGCAGAGGTGCCCAGCAGCAAGAGAGGAGGCAGGCAGGGCAGGGGCAGAGGTGCCCAGCAGCAAGAGGGGAGGCAGGCAGGGCAGGGGCAGAGGTGCCCAGCAGCAAGGGGGGAAGCAGGCAGGGCAGGGGCAGAGGTGCCCAGCAGCAAGGGGAGAGGCAGGCAGGGCAGGGGCAGAGGTGCCCAGCAGCAAGGGGGGAGGCAGGCAGGGCAGGGGCAGAGGTGCCCAGCAGCAAGGGGGGAGGCAGGCAGGGGCAGAGGTGCCCAGCAGCAAGGGGGGAGGCAGGCAGGGCAGGGGCAGAGGTGCCCAGCAGCAAGAGGAGAGGCAGGCAGGGCAGGGGCAGAGGTGCCCAGCAGCAAGGGGGGAAGCAGGCAGGGCAGGGGCAGAGGTGCCCAGCAGCAAGGGGGGAGGCAGGCAGGGCAGGGGAAGAGGTGCCCAGCAGCAAGGGGGGAGGCAGGCAGGGCAGGGGCAGAGGTGCCCAGCAGCAAGAGGGGAGGGAGGCAGGGGCAGAGGTGCCCAGCAGCCAGGGGGGGAGGCAGGCAGGGGCAGAGGGCTCTTCACACAAATCCCTGCTTGTGAGGCATGTGATGAGAGCTGTGCAAATGCAGAGAGACACACAGCAAGCTTGTGCCAGGTCCTCAGGTGATGTAAATCAGCACAGCCTTGTCAGCTTCATTAGAGCTCCAGAGCTGGGAGCTCAGCACCCCCTGGACAGCCTCACTCCCCCAGGCTGTGCCAACAGTGGCAGTCAGCTCCTCAGAGGTGTGGTTAGCACGGCTGCAGGTCCCAGCAAGACAGCCATCAGCAGCCCAGGATCAGCAGCCTGTGGCACCCTGGGGAGCTCACACCGGCTCCTGATGTGCTGCTAGCAGAGGGCCCCCGAGGCCAGGCAAAGTGTAGTGGGGCACTGGCCCAGCTGAGAAATGACCTGCTGAAAGACAAGGACTCACTTCCAGCCAAACCAGGGCCCCAGCCAAGTGTGCTCCTGCAACCTCTCCAACTGCTGCTCAGCCACAGGGAGAGGCAAAGTGCCTGCATGGAAAGCAGCAGCTGGAGTCAGGAGGAGGGCTGGGGCCGCTCTGAAAGCTCAGCTGGGGGTGTGGGAAAACACAAATCCTCTTTCTCAGCTCTCCAGGATGGTCTCCTTGAAGCACTGCAGTCAAAGCAGAGCAGGATTCGAGATGCAGCTTCCAGCCCTCTGAATGGATCAATCACTTCTGAACAAACATCTGCCTCTGGATTGCCTCTAGTGCCTTCGCTGCCTTGTCCATCACTGTCTCTCCAAGATAAGGCACGTGGAAGGAAGCCATCAGCCAGGCAATTCCAGCTCCTCACCAGAGTCAAATTCATGCACTTGGAAGCAGAGCAAATAAGGCTCTCTCTGCTCTCTCACTAGCTGCAGACCAGGCCCAGAGCCTGAATGCTCAGGAGCAGCCCAGCCCCACTCAGCGTGGATTGTGCTCAAGACACCTCAGCCTGAACAGCTGAACTGAAGAGGTAATTCCTGCCTTTACAGTTAAAAGTTTTGCCAGTTTTAATCTTCAGAGGGAAGCAGCCAGCAGCTATTTATACCAACCAAGCCATCACTCACAGCACAGCAGCAACCAAGAAGTGTAGGCAGCAAACCTCTACATCCTTACTCATCAGTCAAATTCCTCTTCACCACTCACTTCTTCCCCAGCACTTGCATGTCACAGGCAACCACTGCTGACAAGGCTGCTCAGTTTGAGGAGAAAACAAACCATTTGGGCACCAGAGAGGATGAAGGGACAACCTCCAGGGGGAAGGGAAGGGCTGGCCTGGGGAGCAAACTGGTCTCTGCACTCTGGGTAGTCTCAAGAGTGAACTCCACCACCAGGCTCAGGAGGTACCTCGGCACCAGCAACACTCCTTCCTGCCCACTGATCCAGGGATGGAGAATAGCTCCAGGTCCAGTTTTGTCTACAGCCTGGAAGCCAGGAAGATGTCTGTGTGACCCAGGGATTCACTAACCCCCAGGCATTCCAGCCCCTCGAGGTCTCCTCCAGCCCCTGTCTGTCATGCAGAAACTGGGTGCCACATCCTCCCCTTCCCTCTGCTCCCCTGGCAGCTGTGTCTCAGGAGGAGCTGTGCTAAGGCCCCCAGCAGCCTTTATGCTGGCAGGGAGTGCAGGAGGGTGTGGAGAGCAACCAAGCTGGCTGCTCACAAGCCTTATGAGGAACAGCTGAGGGACCTTCAGAAGAGGAAGCTGAGGGGAGACCTCCTAGCCTGCTACAACTCCCTGAGAAGGGGCTGGAGTGAGGGGGGGTTGGCCTTTAACTAAATCCAGTCTAAATAAATCTCTTTCAAACAAAACCAAATAAACCTGTTTTAAAATAAATCCATGGTTTAAATCTCTCTTCAGTCAGGGTGCTTTAGTTGGATCTCTTTCCAGCCAGGCTGCCTGAACCAAAGCTCTCCCCCAGCCCCTCACAGTGCTGCTCACCTCCGTTTCCCGCACAGCAGTGATCCCCTCGGAAGCAGCTGCGTCACAACCCTCCTGGAAAACAACCACAACACCCAAGCCATCAGCATTTCAGGACAAGGAAGAGAGAGACTGCTGCTCAGACGCAGGAAGGAGAAGGAAGAGGCATCCCAGGGGACTCCAGCCCTCCCCAGCAAGCCTCACCTGGCAGGTGGTGGCAGGCGAGACCGGCGTCCATCTGCAGCTGGCACACTGGCCCTGGCGCACACACCGGGAGCAGCTGGCAAAACACCAACACAGGAGGCTCTGTGAGACAACCTCACCCCAGAGGCAGCCATCAGTGTGCAGTTCCAAGTGACAGAGAGAAGCACAGAACCCAGGAGAGCAACCTGGCAGATGTGTCAGGCAATGTGTAAAACTCATCACCTGCATCTACCCTCCAAGCTCTGCTCTGCTGCTTCTGAGGGCAAGCTGGGGATGAAATCAAACCTGTGCTGAGGCAGAGACTCCCCAAAAGCATGAAGCAGGCAAAGCACTCTTGGCCTTCACTTGGCTCTGCTTTTCCTCAGCACACAAGTGGCCAGACTGTACATTCCAACCAGGAAAGGGCAGAAAGCCATCACTGATTCTTTCACAGCTTGTCTGGGGGGTGTGTGGTGCTGGTGAGCGTTGCTGCTGCCTTCCCCTGCTACAGAATCCTGCCCGCTGGGGATTACTTTGCTCCTAGCCTGCCTTGCAATGCATCTCTCAGCATGGAGGAGAGCCAAGAGCAGCACAGGCTCTCGCCAGGCATGCTGAGAGATGCCCTGGTTTGGAGAAAGCCAGCTCCCTCCTTGTGCTGCCCCAGGGGCAGGGCAGTGATGTGCCACTTCCCAACAAGCAGGAGTTCAGCTTCAGCCCAGGTGCCCCAGATTTGCCTCCTGGGATAGGGAAGGAGCATTCTGAAGCATACAACTCTTTAGGTTAGAAAAGCCCTCTGAGACCATCCAAGCCAAGCAGCAACCCAACCCCACCATGGCCAGCAAACCCTGGCCCCAAGTGCCATAGCCACAGGGCTCTTGAACACCTCCAGGGATGGGGACTCTGCCACCTGCCTGGGTAACCTCTACAGGAGCAGAAAAGCTGTAGCCTCCCTACAGCCTGTGTCAGCCAGAGCTCTCTAAGGTTTAAAGCCACATATCATGAAGGGTTGGGCCAGGTGGCTGTGGTGAGGCCACAGCACAGGAAAGACACTGAGGTGCTGGAGGGCATCCAGAGAAGAGCAAGGAGGCTGGGGAGGGGCTTGGAGGGCATGGCATACAAGGAGCATCTGAAGGAGCTGGGGGTGTTCAGTGTGGAGAAGAGGAGGCTGAGGGGAGAGCTCCCTGCTCTCTGCAGGAAGCCTCACTGCAAGGCTGTAGAGAGACTGGGTTTAGTCTCCTCTCCCAAGTAACCAGGGACAGGATGAGAGGCAATGGGTTCACTTGTGCCAGGGGAGGGTTAGGTTGGAGAGGAGGACAAACTTCTTTGCTGCAGGAGTGGTCAGGCACTGGCAGAGGCTGCCCAGGGAGGTGCTGGAGTCCCCAGCCCTGAAGGCGCTCAAGAAGCTGCAGATGTGGCACTGCAGGAGACAGTTCCTGGGAGCTGGGTTGTGGTTGGACTGGATGATCTTAAAGGCCCTTTCTAACCTTAATGATTGGAGGTTCTGGGGACAAATGCTTTCCACTGCCACCTCTCAGCAAAGAGAGAGGCTCTGAAAGCCGATGTGTGCAGAGCCCTGGACATGCAGGATTCCTCTCGGCAGCTCAGGTGCTTTGATTGCATTCCCTACCCACTGGTCAGATTCAAATTACACCTGGCTCTCTGAAAAAGCAGCTCCATAAAGGGACTGTCACAGAATTTCCTAACTCCTCTGGTCCAGGTCTGTGCTGAGTCCCAGGGCCCCCCTTCTTCACAAGGACAAAAAGCATTTTAATATCATTGTGACATCCTTTATTATCTCTTCAGGCACTTGTCATAAATTCAGTCACTGTAATGACTCTCCTTCAGCTAGCTGCCAGGGTTCCATTAAATAAGAGTCATCAGAAGCAGCAGCTCTCTAAGAGCAATAAAAAACCAGAGGAGAAGGAGGAAATGGGGCAAGGAAAGGGATGTGACTATCTTTAGCAAAATCTATTTCCTTAATAAATACCAGAAAGACAAAAGGATGAGCAGGGTGCAGGGGAACCTCTGCAGAGCCCTGCACCTGGGGAGGAACAACAGGGTCCTGCACCAGGGCACACCAGGGGCAGCCTGCTGGAAAGCAGCTCCATGGAGAGCTGGGGGACAGCAAGTTCTCCATGGGACAGCAATGTGCCCTTGGGGCCAGCAGGTCTAGGGAGGTTTTCCTGCCCCTCTGCTCTGCCCTGTTGAGACCACACCTGGAATACTGTGCCCAGTTCTAGCTCAAGAGACAGAGACCTGCTGGAGAGAGTCCAGTGGAGGCTGTGAGGATGATGAAGGGACTGCAACATCTCTGCTGTGAAGAAAGATTGAGAGCCCTGGGGCTGTTTAGTCTGGAGAGGAGAAGGCTGAGAGGGGATCTGAGCAATGTCTGTGAGCATCTGAGGGGTGGGGGTCAGTATGGAGGGGCCAGGCTCTGTTTGGTGGTGCCCAGTGACAGGACAAGGACCAACAGGTACAAGCTGGAACCCAGGAGGTTCTACCTCAACATGAGGAGAAACTTGTTTGGTGTGAGGGTGCTGAAGGCCTGGAGAAGCTGCCCAGAGAGGCTGTGGAGTCTCCTTGGAGACTTTCCAACCCCACCTGGCTGTGTTCCTGTGTGCCCTGCCCTGGGCGATGCTGCTTGGGCAGAGGGCTTGGACTGGGTGATCTCTAGAGGTCCCTTCCCACTCCTACCATTCTGTGAGTGTGTGATTCAATCCCCCTCCCTGCACACACACACACAAACCCCTCAGTGAGCTTCAGGAGGAACCAGGCTCTTACTTTTCCAGCTGGAACGTTTGTGTGATGCTCCAAGAGCCTGAGGCCAGCGCCGCTTCCAGGACCAGGCAGCCTGCAAGAAGGGACATTGCAAGGAATGACTCTAGACCAATACAGCAGAATAACCTGAAAGCTGATGTGCCCCCAGCTCCACGCACCTTCTCCCATCCATTCCTCTTTCTGACTGATAGAAACAACCAGCTTTTGTCTTTCCAGAACACTCTTCAGCTGAGTTACTGCACACTGGCATTAATTAAGCTCGATGCCACCACTGCATGGCATGCAAGATGCTGTTACTGTCAGGGGACAGATAAGGAAGTGCCACCAAAGAGCAGAGAGATGGCAAATCAGCTCCCAAAGAGCACAGGGTGGCACAGCCAGGGCCTGAGTTCAAGCCTCCTAACACAACAAACTCTTCTAATGAGAGAGACCCCAACACACCAGACTCCTCTCTCTGTCTCACAGACTTGGTTGCAGAGTCTTCTTTTGTAATCTATGCAGTAGCAATTTTCCTCCTATTTAAATCCTTTCTGATTGCATGAGTCAATTTGCCATTATTTCAGCTAGCAATTACTACACCAACAATTCTCTGGCAGCTGTGGAATGAAAGAGGATCTTCTGCTCTGAGCAGAACACCACAGCGAAGAGCAGAGTGAGCTACAGACCACTTCAGCCCTAGCCCCTTTCATCTGTGTGCCTGGGAAATGAATGGCTGCCTGAGAGCAGATGAAAGCCATCTGTGCAGACTTTCCTGGCTCCTCTCTGCTAGGAAGTGGAGAGCTTTCTAACCCAGAAAAGTTTCCCAGATTTGAAGCACAGCTACCTCCCAAAGGCAGAGGAAGCTCTGCCTGCATCACAGGCTGGCTGGCTGAGCTGCAGCCCAGCCTTGGCTGCACACAGGCTGCTCAGTCAGAACTATCTCTGAGCCTCACACCTCTGCATGCTGCTTGGCTGCTCACTGCCAAGGTCACCTGCACTGCTTCTCAGAACCAGCCCTTTGGGCTGTTCACACACTTCAGCACCCTACTGGCTAGCAAGGAGCCTGATTTGGGAGGTGTCTGAGAGCTGGCAGGTGTGGATGAGCACACACAGACACTGGCCAGGCACCTAGCTGCAGCTCCAGGAGTCCACCTGTCTGCACACAGTGACAAACAGAATGTGCCTGGAGCCATTCAAGATCAGACTTGCAGTGTCCCTGGGCAGGCTGCTCTAGCTGGAGGTGTCCCTGCTGACTGCAGGGGAGTTGGACAAGAGCACCCTGGAGGGTCCCTTCCAACCCAATGCACTCTGTGAAAGCTGCAAAAGATTGCCTAGGTCTCAAGCTCTGAGCTTGAGGATATGAGAAGGATCTCAGGCCATGAGCTCTGGAAAGTGGGCTTTAGCTATGAGCAGCAAGTAGAAACAAGGAGCTGATCTGCTTCTAGAGAGCTTGAATACTTTCAAAGGCACCCTGTCAAATATGCTGCCCTGGCTGCTCTCTGCATGGCCTGGGCTGGCCTCCCACAGGCACCAGGCTGCAGTTCTTTTCAGAACCTTTGGCTCTTCTGGTTCCAGAAACAAGTCTTGCAAGTGCATCTTCTTGTGAAGCTGAGGGCACTTTACCCCAGGTACCACAAAGGGTCCACAGCTGCATCCCCCACGAACACAGCTCAGCCTGCAGGAGCACCTGAGGGGCAGTGCTGCTGCTGGGCACCAGTCAGCTCACAGCCTTCTGCTCAGCACTGTCCAGGGGCTCATCTTTGGCACCCACACAGGCAAGGTGAGCTGGCTCCAGAGCTCCATGCTAATGGTGTCAGAGAAAAGCCTCAGGCTGAGGAAACAGAGACCCAAAAGAATGTGCTCCTCAGGTGTAAGGCTCTGGGGACTGGCTCTACAGAGGACATGTTTGTCCTTCTCTCCTGCATTTGTCCTTCTTGAGAATCCACTACAAGTGTTTACTAAAGACAGGTTAACAGAGCAGAACACTCAGGGACATCAGCCTCCTTGTCTCCTGCTACTGACAAAGTCTTTTTCCCTCCCATCCCACATCAGTGCTGGACAGCAGCTTGACACAGCCCTTGTAGGATGCCAGAGAAGCTTCTGCCATTCCAAGGCCACAGGAGGAGCTCCTGAGAACCTCCTTCAGGGCCAAGAGACCCCGAGAGAGAGAGCTGCTGCAGTCCTGAGCTCTTCAGAACACCAGGGAACTCCTGTAAGCTCTCTTAGCACTTCATGCCTCTTGCTACACTAAGGTGTGGGAAGAGATTCAGATCCTTTTGGGCTACATCTTGCAGGCAAAGATGAAGGCAGGCATCTGAGTTTTCTGCCTCCTTTTCAAGCCCTCCAAGAGCACATGGTATCCTTGAACTGGCTAGCTTGGCCCCTCTGCTGAGACTAGAATTCTCTCTATGCATCCTAAACACAAGCAACTTCAAAAGGGTACCAGATCAATCTGTATCAAAGATGTTGTGTGCTGCTGCAGACTCCTGAAGCAATGCAAGAAGGAAGCTCTCCTCCTGCTACTCAAATAAGGCTCTACAGGGAAGGATAATCATCTGCTCTTTGAGACCACAGCCTAGGGAACAGCTCCAGTCTCCAGACACTTGGTAACCTCCCACCCCATTCTGCAACCTGTAGCTGGCCACACCATGCACAAAACAGATCACAAGCTCCCTGTGTCCAATACACAAACGGATCAGGCCTCTGGGGAAAGCAGCAGCATAAGGATCAGGGCAGGAAGATTGACCCAAGCATGCAGAGAGATTCATGAAAGCCAGGCAAGAAGCTGTCCCTGAACCATGTGGCTGATCCTCTACATGGGACAAGCACGCACTTCCAAGTGTCTTAAGCTCTGCTGAAACATGAGGAGAATGTTGAGGTTATTCACTGCCCAGAGACTCACAGCCAGATCCTTCTGTTTCTGCCACAAGAGCTTCTGGCAGCAAAGCCAAATCCTGTTTGCAGCTGAGGAAAGGGTTAAGAAGGGTTCACTTGTCAGGCAGAGCAGAGGACAATCACTGCTCCCACAGCTCCAGCCAGCCTGGGTGTCCCTGCAGCTATCTCAATTTCCTCAGACAGTGATGAATGGCACCATGTTAACACACTCCTGATGCTGAAGCACTGCACTGCTTAGGCTCAAGGAGGAAAAGCTGCTGCTAAGTCCTAGGGACCAGGATTTACTGCCTGCAAAAAGGATTTCATATCAACAAATCTTTAATTATTGGGTGGGGCCCTGGAGATATTGAAGGTGAGGCTCAAGAGGGCTCTGGGCAGCCTGATCAGGCAGAGGATGTCCCTGCTGGCTGCAGACGGGGCTGGACTGGCTGAGCTTTGGAGGTGCCTTCCAACCCAGAGCATTCTGTGATGAGGAACAGTGCTGAGTGCCCTCAGATGAGTTATGCTCATCAAAAATGGACACATTTTTCCCAAGGGCATTTACCCAAAGCAGCTCCTGCTCTCACACTCCTGCAGGCAGCTGCCATGCTCACTCCTCCCCAGTAAGAGGTAGGAAACACATGCAAGAGCCAAACCTACCACTGTCAGCTATCCCTGGGCTGGTCAGGTTGCAGAGACAGGAGGAGTTGCTCAGCACCACGTTTTCATAGAAGATTTCAGCAGGGGTTACAATCTTGATCATGCAGGATGTAAGGGGTTTGCTTCTGCTTGCAGCCACAGCAACCTGGGAAGCAACACAGCCAGAACACAGCAGAGGTCTTCTCACATCTGTTGTCACCTTCTCCTTACAGCAAACTACACACAGGCCTTGAGCAGCTGAGTCTAGTGGAGAGGTGTCCCTGCCCATGGTGGGGTGTTGGAAGAGATGAGCTCTGAGGTCCCTTCCACCCTGAGCCATTCTGGGATTCTCTGCTAAAAGGCACAAAGGATTTTCTCTCTGTGGTGAAAGCAGAGAGCTCAGTAGGCAGCCTCTGAAAGGCCTCTCCCAGCTGAAGAAGCAACAAAGGGGCAGCACTGCTTACTTCCAGAAGTGAAATGGATCTGTGAGGGGTGCTAGGGAAGCAACCTACAATGATGTGGGATTCTGAAGGCAGAGTTTGGGGTTATATGCTGTTACACAGCCATGGAATGGTTTGGCTTGGAGGGGACCCTACAGACCATCCAGCTCCAACCCCCTGCCATGGGCAGGAACACCTCCCTAGCCCAGGCTGCTCCAGACCTGTTTGGTCCCTTCAAAACATTCAATCAAGAACACACAAACCCTCCCAGAGAGAGACATTTGCACCCCCAAGCAGAGTGCACTTCATTATGACACAGGAGTTGCCTTGCCAGGAGTCATCCTCTGCTTCTGGCTGGGACAGCTTCACAAGCAGGATCCCAG
Source organism: Dryobates pubescens (assembly GCF_014839835.1). Lineage (NCBI taxonomy): Eukaryota > Metazoa > Chordata > Aves > Piciformes > Picidae > Dryobates > Dryobates pubescens. The sequence goes on from NC_071626.1 coordinate 897,653, forward strand.
CAGTGCACTCCAGCAGGAGGCCACAAGCAGCAGTTGCAGATGAAGTGGCCAGTCACAACAGCTGACAATCCAACACCCAAGGCTGCCTGTGCTGCGAGCACACACTGACATCAGCCACCTCAAGAGGCATTTCTCTGAGCAGCTGTGTCCCACTGAATGCTCTGGAACTCATCACAAGCTCAGAGCTTCACTGAGGCACTGCAAAGAGTCAGAGAGCTGATCCAGTGACAGCAGAATGCTGCCTGTGTCAGCACCCAGCAGGTCTGATCCAGCTGATGAGGAATGGCTTCAGGCTAACATTTGCTGGGAGAGGGAGGCAGCATCCCTCTGACTGATAGAGGAGACTTCCAACTCCCAATTGCTGAGATCAGAGGGGCAGGAACATGGGATGTGGTGAGGAAAGGAAGCTACAGTGACAGAATGACACAGCCAGCAGACATGCCCAGAGCTGGGGGGGTCCTACCTGGTTCCTGGCAGGAAACCTCAGCAGGATTCTCACATCTTCATCAGCTGCATGGGAAATGTTAACCCAGCCCTGGCTGCTGCTGGAGTGGGGACAGCTCTCTTTCAATGTGCACCTAGAAGCAGACGTGGAGTTAGAGCAGGCTCCTCCCTGTGCTTTGGCTTCAGACACCCTGCCCCAACTTTCTCCATGCCATTGATTTTTCACAGGAGCAGGATTGATTTTTACAGGGATATGGTTATGGCTGCAGAGAGCTTCAGGAAAACAATCAGCAAAAGCCTCTGCTTAGCCAAATAAATGAGAACTCATTGAGAGATGCTCCAGGGGCCTCAGCAAGTCAATGGGATGCAAGCAAACATTAGATGCTTGGCCAGGAACCAGTGGCCTTTGGTAGACTGGGATGGAATTCATCATCTCAGGCCAGCCCTCATATCCAATCCAGCCTGGGGGATGATGAGATCAAGAGCAGCCCTGCAGGAAAGGACTTGGGGGTACTCCTGGACAAGAAGCTGGCATGAGCCAGCAATGGGCACTTGCAGCCTGGAAGGCCAATGGCAGCCTGGGCTGCATCCAAAGCAGTGTAGCCAGAGGTGGAGAGAGGGGATGCTGCCCCTCTGCACTGCTCTGGGGAGACCTCACCTGCAGGGCTGTGTCCAGATATGGGACCCCAACATGAGAGAGACATGGACCTGATGGAGAGGGACCAGAGGAGAGCACAGAGATGATCAGAGGGCTGGAGCACCTCTGCTATGGGGCCAGGCTGAGGGAGCTGGGGTGTGCAGCCTGGAGAAGGCTCTAAGGGGACCTTAGAGCTGCATTTCAGTACCTGAAGAGGACCTAACAGGCAGGCTGGGGAAAGACTGTTCAGAAGGGGCTGTGGGGATAGGACCAGGGGCAATGGTTTGGAACTGCAGCAGGGCAGAGGTAGGTTGGACATCAGGAGGAAGCTCTGCAGAGGGAGGCTGGGGAGACACTGGCACAGGCTGCCCAGGGATGGGGTTGAGACTCCATCCCTGCAGACATTCAAGCTCAGCCTGGCTGTGTCCCTGGGCAGCCTGCTCCAGCTGGAGCTGTCCCTGCTGCTAGGGGGGGTTGGACAAGATGACCTTTGAGAGTCCCTTCCAAGCCAAAGCAGTCTGTGGCTCTGTAAATCTCCAACTTGATTGCTCCATTGCACAGCTCTAGATATGACACTTTCACTTTCCTCTTCCCTCAGTGGCCTTGAACACCCCCAGGCAGGAGGCAGCCACAGCCTCCCTGGGCAGCCTGTGCCAGAGGCTCAGCAGCCTCCTGCTGAACAACTTCTGCCTCAGCTCCACTCTAACCCTGCTCTGCCTCAGCTCCAAACCATTCCCCCTGGGCCTGGCTCCAGACCCCCTCAGCAAAAGTCTCTCTGCAGCCTTCCTGCAGGATCCCTTCAGGTCCTGGCAGCAGCTCTGAGGTGCCCCTGGAGCCTCCTCCTCTGCAGGCTGCACAGCCCCAGCTGCTTGCAAAGCAAGGCTCCCTTCCATGGGGAGCTCACTGGGTGAATGTTGCACAAACAATGTGCTTTATCTCCAGAAGGAGCAGCACAAGAGTGACTTTCAAGACCAGCATCCACCTCTCCCTCTGAAATGCCCAAAGTAACCCTGCCAACCAGGGCAACCACAACAGCTCCTCCTCTCTAGGTCAAGATGCTGGCAACTGGAATGCAGTTAAGCACAAGGTCACTTCCTCTGTGGTTTAACTCAGGAAACAGTTCCTGCTGCTCAAGAACCTGCTGGGGCCTTGCAGCTGAGTGCCCTCAGCTCATAAGCACGCTGTGACAAGCTTGGGCTGTGTGTCCAGCTCTGGTGCCCCCAGCCTAGGAGCAATGTGGAGCTGCTGGAGCATCTCCTCTGTGGGGACAGGCTGAGAGAGCTGGGGCTGTGCAGCCTGGAGAAGAGAAGGCTCCAGGGAGACCTCAGAGCAGCCTTCCAGTACCTGAAGGGGCTCCAGGAGAGCTGGGGAGGGACTTGTGACAAGGGAGTGCCAGGATGAGGGACAATGGATTGAAGCTGGAAGAGGGGAGAGACTGGGGATGAGGAAGAAATTCTTTCCAGGAGGGAGGGGAGACTCTGGCACAGGCTGCCCAGGCAGGCTGTGGCTGCCCCCTCCCTGGAGGTGTTCAAGGCCAGGCTGGAACTGGATGATCTTCAAGGTCCTTTCCAACCCAGCCCATTCCGTGAAGCTGTGATTCTATGAAGGAAGACAAATTTCAGCCACACTTTTATCTCTCTTCAATCATGAAGATCCCTTAGCAACAGAGGTTTAGAACCACAGAGGGTGGTATCTGTCATCCCCAGATGTGCAAGAGCCAGATGCTCAGATAAGCAGGGGGTAGAGGACTCTCCTGGGCCACGATGCAGGGGCAGAGCCTCGCTGTGGTTTCTGCCAGGCTGAGCATCATGAGGCTGAAGATGCAAGGCAACACATTTGCCATGCTTGGCACCAAGGAAGTGTGTGCCCTTCAGTGGCACCAACATTAAGGATTAGAAAAGCTGTTGATGAAGCTGAATATTTAATCAGCCCAAGGAAACTGTGATTTGGCTTCTCAGGCTGCCTGAGCAGGGAGTTTGCTTCCCTCAGCTACATAAAGAGTTTAATGGGAAAGAAAACCCAAGTAATGCTAGCCAGGAGCCAGGGCTGAGCTCCATGCCAGGACAAATGTGTCTCTTGTTCTCTAAAAGCTGCCCTTTGCCACTCAAACAATGTGCTCTGGAGGAAGCAGGCACAAAGGGGGCAGGAGGGCATCTGATGCTCCGCAGCACAAATTCTCAGGCTTGCCCTGCACAGCCCAAGAACAACCTGAACTCTGCCCACCTGAAGATCAGCTTAGTTTGCTATCTCTCTATTTTTAGACAAGTGGTATTGTTTGCAAGCACCCTGGGGTGAAGGTAACAGACAAACACGATTTGGGAACTGCATGGCTCTGAAAATCCACAGAGACTGAGACAAGGACTGGCTGGCTGCCACAGAATGCATCAGGTTGGAAGGGACTCTCAAAGGGCATCTTGTCCAACCTCCCTGCACCCAGCAGGGACACCTCCAGCTACAGCAGGCTGCTCAGGGGCACAGCAAGTTGGACTCTGAATGCCTCCAGGGATAGCACCTCCACCACTCCCTGGGCAGCCTGTGCCAGTGTCTCCCCAGCCTCCCTGTGCAGAGCTTCCTCCTGAGGTCCAACCTCACTCTGCCCTGCTGCAGTTCCCAACCATTGCCCTTGGACCTATCCCCACAGCCCCTTCTGAGCAGTCCCTCCTGGAGGCCCCCTTCAAGCATTCTGTTTTCACTTGCAACATGAAGAGCAGGTTTTTGTCACCCAAATATGAGAAGTGAGCTCACAGTGGCTTTCAAAGGAAGCACTGCTGTACTTGGACACACTCAAGGGAAAACTTACTTCCCACTAACAGTGTAAAACACACCACTGATCCCAAAGTTAGTAGGGAATATATTGTTTCAGAGGACAGAGTCATAGAGTGGCTCAGGCTGGAAGGGAGCTCAGAGCTCATCCCCTCCAACCTCCCCTCCATGCCCAGGGACACCTCTCAGCTAGGCTCAGCTGCTCAGGGTCTCATCCAGCCTGGCCCTCAACACCCCCAGGCAGGAGGCAGCCACAGCCTCCCTGGGCAGCCTGTGCCAGAGGCTCAGCAGCCTCCTGCTGAACAACTTCTGCCTCAGCTCCACTCTAACCCTGCTCTGCCTCAGCTCCAAACCCTTCCCCCTGGGCCTGGCTCCAGACCCCCTCAGCAAAAGTCTCTCTGCAGCCTTCCTGCAGGATCCCTTCAGGTGCTGGCAGCAGCTCTGAGGTGCCCCTGGAGCCTTCTCCTCTGCAGGCTGCACAGCCCCAGCTCCCTCAGCCTGTGCTCAGGGCAGAGCTGCTCCAGCCCTGGGAGCATCTCTGTGGCCATCTTCTTAGACCCAGAGCTGCTGGAGTGAGGTTTCTCATGGACTTTGCTTACAGCCCTGGCTAAGCCCACGTCTTCCTCTAGCTAGAGCTTCACTCAGAACCCTCTCTTCTCAAAACTAAATCTTTAATGATGCTGAGTGCTCAAGAGTGCAGAGTTCTGGGGGTGTTCAAGGGAATTCATATGATAGCAATTAATTTTTTTCTCTAGAAGAGGAAATTCTTTCTGTTTCAGTCAGCTGGAAACTTTGGGTGATTCCCCTCCTAAAGAGGGGGTTTACTGACTAATAACTGCTATTCACAAACTCTGCAGGAGGTAACTAAGAGCCTGAAAAGCTCAGCACTCTACTAGGGAGAGTTTCTAACAAGGTGGCAAGAAGGGAACAAATCACAGTGAACACCAACTCCCTTCTACTAACCACCTCTGCAAAGGCTGAGCAGAAAAATCATTACCCCTGAACCCACCCCAACCCTTCTGAAATGAGGCTGGGACTGGGAGAACTTCAACATCAGTCTTCTAACCACTTGTGTGGAGTGCCTGAATCACTGAGGGCCTGGCACAGAAGGGAATCACTGCTGACCAGCTGAGGACACCAAGCTGGGAAGATCACCATGCAGAGGAAGATGAGAGCATCACACAGGAAAACTTCACAGAATCCTAGAACCACAGAAGTGTTGAGGTTGGAGATCATCAAGCCCAACACCTCAACCAGAGCCCAGAACCCCACCACTGCTGCTGAGCCACCTCCCTCAGCACCACAGCCACCTGGCTTTTAAGTCCCCCCAGGGATGGGCACTCCACCACCTCCCTGCCAGCCTGGGACAGTGCCTGAGAAGCCTTTGCTGGGAAGAAAATTTTCCTCATATCCAACCTGAACCTCCCCTGGCACAGCCTGAGGCTGTTTGCTCCTGTCCTGTCACTTGCTGCATGTGAGATGTGATTAACCCCCAGCTCACTGCAGCCTCCTCTCAGGGAGCTGCAGAGAGCAAGGAGGTCTCCCCCAGCCTCCCCTTCTCCAGGCTGAACACCCCCAGGGCCCTCAGCTGCTCCTCCCCAGCCCTGCTCTCCAGACCCTTCCCCAGCTTTGCTGCACTTCCCTGAGCACACTCCAGCTCCTCAATGTCCTGCTTGGAGGGAGGGGCTCAAAACTGACCCCAGGATTCAAGGAGTGACTTGTGACATGCCAAGTAGAGGGGGACAATCTTGTCTCTGGGCCTGCTGGCCACAGGAGCAGAGGAGGTTCCACAGGAACATGAGGAGAAACTCTTTCCCTGTGAGGGTGCTGGAGGCCTGGAGCAGGCTGCCCGGAGAGGTTGTGGAGTCTCCTGCTCTGGAGACATTCAAATGTCTCCAGGATGTGTTGCTGTGTGACCTGCCCTGGCTGCTCCTGCTCTGGCAGGGGGGTTGGATTCAATGATCTCCAGAGGACCTTTCCAACCCCTCCCAGGGAGGGAGGAAGGAAAGAGGGAGGGAGAAAGGAAAACTTATTTAAGGCAAGGTGATGTGAGCAGCAGAAAACAACAGCAACCTGTCCATGAAGACAAGTGATGAAAAATGAGAGGAGAGACTTTAACCAGCAGAAAAATGAGAGTGGCAGGTAGCCACACAAGCAGGGCAGGAAGGACAAACAGCCTCTCTAGTTCATGGGTAGGTATGCAGGATGTGGCTGCTTGCAGTTGCCAAGGCTAGGCTTGATGACCCAGGAAAATTCTCCAGTCCAGGTCACAGAGATGAAAGAGCCTCAAGGAGGGCTTCAGTGGAAGTGTGGGGCTGAAGGGTTCAGGAAGCAATCTCAGCAGCCTGGGCTGGTGGGAGGTGTCCCTGCCCACGGCAGGGGGGCTGCAACTGGATGATCTTCAAGGTCCCTTCCAACCCAAACCATTCTGGGAGTCTCTGGCCTAAGCCAAAGAGAGTTAGTTCCACAGCAAGTAATGAGGAACACCAAGGGGAACCCAGCACTCTTCCCCCATTACAGCTGAAGCTATGAAGATGTTTCAAGCACACAATATCCTCTCTCAAGCGATCTGGTCATCAACAACATGCTCCAAATCCAACAGTAATCCTTCTTCTCAGCTCAGCATACATTTTAGGGGTAGATCTCAAAACCCTGAGGCTCAACATGGCCTTCAAAAGGTGCAGATCTCCCTTTCCCACCACATTAAAGCCTGACATTGGTTTCTGCTTCCACCAAACCGTAGGAGGCACAATCTTGATGCTGCTGAGTAGCCCCCAGCCAGCCAAAATGCAGGCTGACTAATAATGCCCTGCTCTGATATGATAGTCTAAAACACCACCAAATACCTTTGCTTCAAAGAACACCACCCACAGTAGGGATCCTTTGCAGATAAGCACTCAGGCTGGGAAATGTATCTGCTGCAATTTGCAACTGGTATTCTTCTCACCTAAAAGCAAAGGAGGCAAGAACAGAGCCGATTAAAATAGCTTCCAGGGGCAGGGAGACGAAGGGCTGCCATTAAAGAGCTGACAGCAACCAAGCACAATCCCTCTGGGGGTGTTTCCTTAGGGACCCCCCTCTGCCAGAACACCTTGGGATAGAATTATGCAGCCTGCTTTACACACACTGTGCTTTGCCATCAGCAAATGACAGTTTGGTTCCAATACTCCAAGGCCAGCACAGACAAATTAATGCAAGGGAGGCTGATTAGCATAGGAAATTAAGAGATAACAATGGAATGGAGGTACTCTCTTTCCCAAGCAATGCTCTGCCTCACAGAACACCCTCTTCCTCTCCTCAGAGCAGAGGGGGTTGGGTTTCTCTCCCCACCCCCCCACCCCCAATGACTGATGAAGGTGCATCCAAAACCTGCATGCACGAAACCAAATGCATCGGTGTGGGCATGGCCAGGGGGGCTGCTGCATGTGCACACCAGGACAGCCACATGCAACTGCTCAGCATGCAGGGAAAGGCCATTTGCAAGGAGGAAATGCAGAGCACTGTGGCTATGTTTTGGGGAGCTGTACTTGTACATTCAGCTTGAATATCCTAGCCAGCCATTTTCAGAAAAGGAAAGGAGGAGGGGGGGGGAAAGAGGAAAAAAACCAAAACAACAAACAACAAACAGAGAAAGCTGATTACAAACTCTGAATAGCAACTCACATTAGTCAGCACAGTGCTAATCAATAACCTTGCTAAGAATATTCCTCCTTCAAACAACTGAGGTACATATTTCTTGGCTTTCTCAATGGATTTGCAAGGATTTGAAGTTCCTCTCTTTTGTCAACAGAAATCAGGAGATCTGGCTTTGGGGAAAATGATGTTTAGTGGCTTGGGTTTGGGCTGGGTTTGGTTTTGTCCCAGCCAATGCCTGTAAAAGCCAGCTGCTCTGAAGGTGTGTGAGACCAGCAGCCAACACCACTTAAAACAGTGCAGAAGCCGCAGTTAAGCTCCCAGAGCCGATCAGGGAGGTGTTTACTCCTAAAGGCTGCTGCTCCTCTGGGAACAACTTGCTCTTTTCCCAAAGCCAGAGAAAATTCCAGGCTTGGAATATCCACCTGTACTTCTGACTGAAATGTTCATTCCTTCTCCATTTGTGATGCTTTGTGTCAGTCAGCAGCTCTCCTACCAACTTACCCCTCTCAGACGGCAGGCTAAATGCTATCTTCACTGCTGGAAAAGGGATTTGACTGCAAATGAAAGTAATCAAGTGCTGGGTGAGATCCTGTCCAGCTAAGATGGGCAGCCAGCCCTTTTGTTTCCAGTCATCTCCCCTGCTGCTGGCCAGACAAAGGAGTCTGCCGAGCTGATGCTCAGCAGCCCTGCTGTGGGATGTGCTGCAACAACTGCACCGGCTCCCGGGAGCTGCGTTCTGCTTCACATGCAGCTCTCGTAAGTCTGCTCACATGCAGGAGCTCCCAGTGGCTGCTGAACTCCTTGGCCTTGCTAAACAGACACGTCAGTCACTGCTGAGTGTGCTTTTGGGTTGCTTTGGGCTGGTTTTAAGTCTATGCCTGACCACAGACAGTGAGGATTTTATCACTGAGGAACACTTGCAGCCCATCTCTCAAATTGAGAGAAACTCCAGAAGTGACTAACAAACCCTGAGCTGCCAATACCTGGGCTGCTAAATTCAGAGCAGCTCCATCTCCAAACAGCCTACAGGTTTTGTTGGCTACTTCCAAGCTTGATTCTTCAGGATACCCCCCAGGGAAAGAAGAAATAAAGATTCACTCAAGAGGATGACATAAATGAAGCACTGGGATAAAGGGTGTTGCTGGAGCATAGCAACAGTGGGCAGCACTGTGGCAGCTGAAGCTCTTCTGAGCTCTGCAGAAATGCAGTCAAACACAGGCAGTAGCAGTACAAATATAGAGGTACAGCTGATAACTGCAGCTTGGCTAACTAAGGGCCAGCTCTGACCCAGACTGCTGCTGCAAGCACAGGTTTGTGTTTGACTGCAGAGCAGGTATTGGATGTGAAGCTGGTAAGTGCAGCTTGGGTAATTAAGGTCTCACTCTGTCCCAGCCTGATGCTTTGCCCACAAAGTGGCAGAAATCCTTACAGCAGTAGTTCACCTGAATTGCTGCTGCCTTCAGGGTGGTGCTTACCTTGTTGGCAGAGGACACATAGATGTAGTTGTTGTCTACTGGATCCAGTCGGAGTTTGGGGAAAATGGAGGTTTCTTCCTTAATTTCATATAAAACCTCTGGGCAACTGGATTCCATAGCCTCATTAAGCACAGCCTACAACACATGAAATCAAACTAGTCACAAGTGCTGTCATTAATCAGTCAGCATTTTACACAACAGCCTAATTTCAGCTACATCAGAGCTTCCCAGATGATTTACTCTGCCCTGATTTAATTCACCTTCTGCTCCGGGCACCTCCACACCGCAGGAAGGAGAGAGGAAAGGACCACCAGAATAGAACTGCAACAAAATCCTGTTCACACTGAATCTGGCACTGGTTTAGTGGATGAAACATCCCTCACACTAAATATGTTCCTGATTGATGTGGAAACTGACTGTGGAAGAGATGCCTACATCCCCAGGCCGTAATGCATTGAGCACACCTACGAATGGGGAAGAGAGAACCAGCCTTCAGAAAACAAATTACCACCCAGAAACTCAGAGTGTAAAAAGGAACCTACACGAGTTACTGACAACTGTCTTCAAGCCAGAAGTTTCTTTGTGGCCTCTGTGAGGATGGACCTGAGGGGCAGTCTCTTTTTCTTCCCTTGCCCAGCTCCGCAGCTTTCCACCACCCTTCGCATGGAACCGAAGGGAAGCAGAGGGCACAGAAATTCATTGTGCAAGCTGATAAGCACACCAACACCAAGAGGAGTTAGAGCTCATGGCTGTGCTAAGCAGGCATGGAAGACTCTGGTTTCATGTTTTGCTATCAAAAGCACAGTGAAATCAAAGGGGCAAAAGCTTTCCAAGCTCTCTACTCCAGCCCTCTCCCACTGTCTGCTTCATGAAAACAGGAGGTGAGAGGCATCCTTTGCAGGGCAGGCAGGAAATGCACATTGCAGAGCCCAGGACAAAACTGAACTGCAAAACACAGCTGGTTGGCTGGTTGAGAGCTCTGATAGGAAGATAAGCAGCTTTGCACTTCCAGGTGACTGATTTCAGCTAGCAGAGGTCAACTGTTCAGAAGCTAAGGCAGAATGCATCTTGACTTCTCTCTCTAACAGCCAGCTATTCACATCACACAAATGGGCTGACATATGCTCCCAAACCCCAGCAAGATTCCATACTGCTACTGGAAAAAGCAAAGCAAGCAAGGAAGGAAGAAAAAGAAGAAATAAGAACTCCCCAGTCCCTAAATGGATCCTGTGTGCATCAGCAGTGCCCACGGGGCTGGAACTGCTTTGGGAAGTTACCTGCTCACCAGGTAACAACACAGCAGCGACCTCTCAACAACCAAACAGTAACAGAGAGCCAGGGTACTGAAACAACCAATAACAGAGAGCCAGGGTACTGAAACAACCAAACAATAGCTGAGATCTGTTTCCAATCTAGTGCCTAAACCAGGAAGCACTGAGCCACTGGGAGAGAGCAGCAGCTGATGGAGAAGGGAAGGAATGCTCCACTCTGCTTACCTTCAGCAACTGTCCATCGTCAGTCCCCAAGAAGAGAACTATCTGATTCAGCACCACTGTGCCATACACAGCCACTAAGCCAGAGTGCACCAAGGTAGGTAACTTCTTGATTGATTTGGCACCCTGAAAATGAGATGTGAGAGAGCTGTTACAAAAGCATTCACCTGCCCTGCAAAGCCTTCCACAGAGAAGCAGCCCTGGAAAGGTCTCAGGGAACTCAACCTGAAACAAGACTTTGAGAGACATTTGAATTCTGACACCAATTTGAGAGCCACACATCAGTGGAAGGGACACAAGAAGCATGGAACTACTCACACATAGCAAATGGCTCCCTGATAAAGACCAATGGCATCCCCTGCAGCTGAACCACCGACCTCAGGGGGCACAGCCTCGGCCTGAGGGCAGCACAGCTACTTTGCAACCAAATTTCTCTCTTTTGGGGCTTATTGTGAGTTGTGAGCTGCTGTCAGTGAAGAATGCTTGGCCATCACCTGCCTGCACCTACTGCAGAACCCTGGAACCACAGAAAGGTTTCAGTTGGAAGAGACCTTAAAGCTTATCCATCTCCCACCCCCTTATCCAGTGCCTCCCACCAGCCCAGGCTGCTCAGGGCCTCATCCAGCCTGGCCTTGGACACCTGCAGGGAGAGGACATCCCCAGCCTGCCTGGGCAGCCTGTGCCAGTGTCTTCCCCCCCCGTCAATTTCTTCCCAATCCCCACTCTCAGTCTCCCCTCTCCCAGCTCAAAGCCATCGTCCCTCACCCTGTCACCCCCAGCCCCTGCCACAAGTCCCTCCCCAGCTCTCCTGCAGCCCCCTTCAGGTACTGGGAGGCTGCTCTGAGGTCTCCCCAGAGCCTTCTCTCCTCCAGGCTGGACATCCCCAGCCATGAAGGCTCCAGGTACAATCAGCAACCACTTTTAAGGCCTGCTAAGGTTCTGTAGGAAGGAGGCACCTCCTGGGTTCTTATCTTTGTGTGTTTGTGTCAGAAGAAACTCAGAGCTTCATCCTCCCCTTTCTGGTTTCCTGCTTTACACTAAAGGAAGTTCAGCTTCTGTTTTACAGCAACACAAACATGAGATAAAGCAGGAGAAGGCTGATGCCAGGGAGAAGATCAAGGTACCTGTGTGACCCTGAAAGTCAACAACACTGCCTGCAACTCTCCGTCCCAGCTGGATGGACTCAAGTGACAAACACTTGCAAGCAGCTCAGCAAAGAAAGCATCATGCAGAAAATCCTTCTGCCTTGTGAAAGTACAATCAAACCCAACCAAAGAACCCAGACTGGAGGCAATCCAGCTGCTGGAGAGGGTCCAGAGGAGGCCATGAAGGTGATCAGAGGCTGGGGAACCTCCCCCACGGGCACAGGCTGAGAGAGCTGGGGCTGTGCAGCCTGGAGAGAAAGCTCCAGGGAGACCTCAGAGCAGCCTTGCAGTAGCTGAAGGGCTCCAGGAGAGCTGGGGAGGGACCTGTGACAAGGGCTGGGAGTACCAGGATGAGAGGGAATGGCTTTGAGTAGGAAGAGAGGAGACTGAGTCTGGGGATGAGGAAGAAATTCTTTAGAGTGAGGGTGGGGAGACTCTGGCACAGGCTGCCCAGGGAGGCTGTGGCTGTCCCCTCCCTCCAAGTGCTCAGGGCCAGGCTGGATGAGACCTTGAGCAGCCTGGGCTGGTGGGAGCTGTCCCTGCCCATGGCAGGGGGTTGGAGCTGGATGAGCTTTGAGGTCCCTTCCAACCCAAACTGTGCTGTGGTTCTATGGAAGGAAGCCCTGGGGTGGGAGAATGGAGTCATTCCCCAGGGGATGGTCTCTGCCCCAAAGCCAGCTATCTCCCCCCAGCCCAGGGTATCTCCCCAGTGAGCAGTAACTCAGCTTTGCCATCCTGTAATCACTTCAAGTCAATCTCCACAGATGATACCACCAAAGGTGTGATCCCATCTGCTCTCTCCTCAGGCCCAATCCCAGCTCCATTTCCCCTTCCACTCAGTAGCTTAGAGCTTTCCAGTGAACTTAGGTAAGGAAATGATGTGCCCAGAAAATGCTCCCCAAATCCATCCACTCCTTAACTGCTGCTCTGGGTGGTTCTCCTCACCATACAGAGCTGTGGCTGCATGGACATCAGTGCTGGCACAAGGAAGTGACAGGCAGGGGAGGTGGGGAGAGGAGCTCAGGGAGGACAACATCCTCGGGAACAAGCTCTGTAAGTCAGCTTAGAGAGTCCAGCAGCTCAGCCTCAAGGCCCTTCAGAACCCCTCTGAGTGCCTGAAGCTCTTCTGCTTTGCTGCACAAGTCAGGGTGTGAGAAGGAGCCATTCCCAGTGACATTGTGCAGAGAGGAGCAGGCATTTCTCAGAGTCAGGAAGCTCAGTCCAGCTCCTGCATGCCAGCTTGCTGCTTAACCCCCACCAGTCCCTCCACACAGGAATCCTTTCTCTTCTCAACTGCAGCCCTCAGTCAATTAAAATCTTTTGCACTCATCTGAATTATTTTAATTAGCTCACAAGAACAGCCACTTGGAATAAAAGGAGACTTGATTAACTTGCATGTTTAAAGATCCTAGGATCCCAGAGTGGCTCAGGTTGGAAGGGAGCTCAGAGCTCAGCTCCTCCAGCCTCCCCTCCATGCCCAGGGACACCTCTCAGCTGCACTCAGCTGCTCAGGGCCTCATCCAGCCTGGCCCTCAACACCCCCAGGCAGGAGGCAGCCACAGCCTCCCTGGGCAGCCTGTGCCAGAGGCTCAGCAGCCTCCTGCTGAACAACTTCTGCCTCAGCTCCACTCTAACCCTGCTCTGCCTCAGCTTGGAGCATCTCTGTGGCCTCCTCTGGCCTCTCTCCAGCAGCTCTGTGTCCTTCTCCTGCTGGGGACCCCAGAGCTGGAGGCAGGGTTGGAGGTGAGGTCTGAGCAGAGCCCAGGGGCAGAATCCCCTCTGCTGCCCTGCTGCCCACCCTGCTCTGGCTGCAGCCCAGCACACAGCTGCCTGAGGGCTGCAGGAGGCACTGCTGGCTCCTGGGGAGCTGCTCAGCACCCAGCACCCCCAAGGCTCTTTCTCCAGGGCTGCTCCCAACCCACTCTGCCCCCAGCCTGGAGCTGTTTTTTCTTGCAGCAGGAAGAAGACACAGAACTGCCAGGCACTGCCACTCAGCTCCAGTAGAACTGACCTAGGCATGAGACTTCAGTACCATGGAGGTCTCCCTTGGATATGGAGGGGAAAGTAAATGCTTGGAAGCATTCTGAGGAGGGGAAAGTTAGCTCATTTTTCCATTAGATCAGATGGAAGGCTCATTGTGTGCACCAGGGCTGGGGTAACAACTCTCCATCCCTGGTGCACACAGTGAGCCTTCACTCAGGCTGAGGAGCGTGGGGATGAAGCTTCCAGGCTTTCATTTCCACCAGCACTTAGGACCTTTCCTTTCCTGCAGTGCACCATACAGTGGTGTGAGGAGATCACCTCCCAGCCTCTGCACAACAAGATCAGAGAGGAGCAGAGGACTGCCCCAGTCTCTGCAAAGCTTTGCTGCCAGGTTTTGTTTTGACCCACATAGCAGTGAAATCACCAGTGTCATATCAGAGCATCCTCCTCAGCTGACTGAAGAACCACTAGTGACAAGTGTGGAAGCCTCCTCCCCTCTCTGCTGGCTGGAGGGAGGGTCAGCACGCCAGGGAGCTCATGCAGACACGGGGGGGATTCAGAGGCTGGGCAGCCACCACCAAAATTGCCTTCTCTCTGTAGCAGCCTATTCCTCCAGCTTGCCTGCTCCCTCTGAGGTGCAGCTGCTGCTCTCACCCTTCTGGCACCCCTCTCCCATGGGTATTTATAGTTTTTACCAAGCCCTTTTACCTTTCCCACTGTGACTAATGGGGTTACAGCACTCCAGGGCCTTCCCAAGCTTTCCCTTTCACAGCCAAAACCACCCTTAAAATGCATTCAAATGGCTAAACTTCCTTTGCACTTGAGGAGTCACTCATGCTCACACATCTGTTTGTCTGTCCTGTAACATTTTCAGGGTCACACAAAACCAAGACAAGCAATAGCAAAGACAATGCTGCTCTAGAAGACATTAAGCTTTCAGTTCCACCCTCCTCCCCTTCCCTCCCCTCCCCTCTTCTCTTTTTTTCCTGTCTTTTTTCTCTTCCCTTCCCTTCTCTCTCGTCTTCCTTTCCCTCTCCCCTTCCCTTCCTTTCCCTCTCCCCTTCCCTTCCCTGTTGTCTCTTACACCCTTCACATGCAGAGGTGAGCCTAGAGACCTCTCCTGCATTAACTTACCTCTTGCTTTTCAGTTCCCCCCCTGTGCTGTTTGCTTACTGGCAGGCAAGGTATTTACACTGATTTTCTCTTTTTGCATCCCATGTTCAGGTTTCCCTCCCTGTGATTCCAGCTGCAGCAACCACACTCACTGCTACCTCCTGTCTTGACCTCCCCCTGGTAACTCCACACCGTGTGCCTGGGAGGGGAGGGCAGCGGCTGGAGCTCAGGCAGCACTCGACATACTACAGCTGGCCAAAAAGCAAAACCCAAGGGTTTGAGCAGCAGAGTGAGTGAACAGATGCAGCTACACAAAAGGACACCAGCCTGGTGATCAGTCTGCAGCAACAGTCAGCACTGGAACAATGCAGAGATGTTTATTCTAGAGGGGAAAAACCATCTGGAACCTCACTCTCTTTATTTCACCACCCTTCAACCTCCTGCATCGGTTTTTGTTGTATCAGAGGGTCTCAAACCTAAAACATTGGTGCCTGCAGCAAGCCTTCCTTCAGGCTGAGGGAGGAGGAGATGAACTGCTCCAGGTCAGTGCTCACTTTTGGACACTGAGGCACTGGAGCGTGCCCAGAGAAGGGCAACAGAGCTGGCAAAGGGCACTCCTGGATGGCTGGATGGCTCAGCAGGCTCAGAGGCTGCTGCTTACTGGTTTGTCCTCTACCTAGACACTGGTTACAGGTGGAATCCCTCAGGGAACCTATCCTGGAACATGTCCTGCTCCCTGTCTTTGTCAAGGACCTGGAGGAAGACACCGAAAGCTTCTGGGTTAAGCTTGCAGGTGACATTGGCACGCTCGAGTGCAGGGCTGCCCCTCAGAGACCTCGATGGGCTGTGGGAATGGCCCAACAGGAACCTCAAGAAACTGAGCAAGAAGGCCTGCAGCTGGGGTGAGCTGACCTCCTGTGATGCTGAGGAGGACACAAAGGGTCCTGGAGGGCAGCAGGCTAAGTGGTGTGCCCAGCCAGCAGTGAGGGCTGGCAGCACCCCAGGCTGTAAGCACAGGAGCACAGAGCAAGGGAGGAAGGAGATTATTCCTCTTTGCCTGGCATGTGCTCAGCTGTGCCCAGGACATTGTGCCCAGTTCTGGAATCCCCCCTGTGGCACTGATGCTGATAGAGCAGACTGAGCTCACTGTGATGGACAGGGCATGGAGCAGCTGCTCCAGGGGACAGGCTGGGCTGCTGCAGCCTGCAGGAGAGGCACTGTCAGAGGGACCAGAGAAATGGAGCCAGGCTCTTGACCGGGGTGTGTGCAGCACAACAACAGATAATGACACAAAGTGAAACAGAGGAGGTCTCTAGTAGACAAGAGATTAAACCCCATCACCATGAGGACAATGAAGCAGAACAGGCTGTCCAGAGATGTTACACAGTCTGCATTCCTGGAGGTTTCAAGATGTGACAGGGCAAAGCCCAGAGCAACCTCATCTGCTCTCAGATCTGACCCTGCTGTGAGCAGGGAGCTGGACTGGAGACCTCCTCTGAGCTTCCATCCAGCCTGATTGTCTCTGTAACCCCAAGGAAGCAAATCCTCTGCTCAGGAGCCCCCAGGCTCCCCTAAGTTTCCATTAAGAACACCTCTCCTCCTTCCTGACAACCTGAGAGTTTGCAAGTCTCCTGTGGTTTGCTTTCCACACCAAACTGGGATGAACTGAAAATTGATCCTAACCGGACAGAAATATTCCCTCTGGAAATGTTAACTCTGGAAGCCTGTCAAGCATCAGACAAACCCTGGCAGCCTGCTAATACACAGGAGATGACTCTACTCCGAGGCAATTAATTACAGGATCAAATTTGATACTAAATGATATTTAGGAGGCTGCCATTCTTTCCTTAACTAAAAGCCCATGAATCAGTTTGGAAATCAGTTAGCAGCCCAATTGAAGCAGCATTCCTGTCAATTAATGGTTGTGATTAAACTGATGGCAGTGCTGACTTCAAACATCTTTCAATAGATCTCCGAGCAGCTGATTTCTCCTAGGATTCCAAACCCTGCTCGGTCTATTAAGGGCCGTAAAGCAACCCACATACGTATCACCCACTGGAAAATGCAGGCACTGACAGAACAGGCTGCTATGGAGCTCTCCTTGCAGGCAACAGCAGATGAAAATTCAACCAAGAGACTTTTCCATGCAGCAGCTCTCACCCCTACTTCACACAGCGTCCTGGCCTGGAGCAGCACTGCTGTGGCCAGCAGGAGCAGGGAAGTGACTGTCCTCCCCGCTCAGCGCTGCGGAGGCTGCACTCGGAATCCTGCCTTCAGTTTTGGGCCCCTCACTCCAAGGAGGGCATGGAGGGAGTGGAGCAGGTCCAGAGAAGGGCAACCAAGCTGGAGAAGGGTCTGGAGAGCAGGGCTGGGGAGGAGCAGCTGAGGGAGCTGGGGGTGTGCAGCCTGGAGAAGAGGAGGCTGAGGGAGAATAGAATAGAATAGAATTAACCAGGTTGGAAGAGACCTTCGAGATCATCGTGTCCAACCTATCATCCAACACCACCCAATCAACTAACCCATGGCACCAAGCATCCTGTCAAGCCTCGCCCTGAACACCCCCAGCGACGGCGACCCCACCACCTCCCCAGGCAGCCCATTCCAGTGGGCAATCACTCTCTGTGTAAAACTTCCTCCTGACCTCCAGTCTAAACCTCCCCTGACACAGCCTGAGACTGTGTCCTCTTGTTCTGGTACTGGTTGCCTGGGAGAAGAGACCAACCTCCGCCTCACTACAACCTCCCTTCAGGTAGTTGTAGAGAGCAATAAGGTCACCCCTGAGTCTCCTACTCTCCAGGCTAAGCAACCCCAGCTCCCTCAGCCTCTCCTCCCAGGGCTGTGCTCCAAACCCCTCACCATCCTTGTTGCCCTTGTCTGGACACGCTCCAGCAAGTCAACCTCCTTCCTAAACTGAGGGGCCCAGAACTGGACACAGGACTCGAGGTGCGGCCTAACCAGTGCAGTGTACAGGGGCACAATGACCTCCCTGCTCCTGCTGGCCACACTGTTCCTGATGCAGGCCAGGATGCCATTGGCCCTCCTGGCTGCCTGGGCACACTGCAGGCTCATGTTCAGTCTACCATCAACCAGCACCCCCAGGTCCCTCTCAGCCTGACTGCTCTCCAGCCACTCTGCCCCCAGCCTGTAGCTCTGCATGGGGTTGCTGTGGCCAGTGTGCAGAACCTGGCACTTGGATGTGTTCAATCTCATGCCGTTGGACTCTGCCCATCTGCCCAGCCTGTTGAGGTCCCTCTGCAGAGACCTCATTGCTCTCTGCAGTTCCCTGAGAGGATGCTGCAGTGAGCTGGGAGTCAGCCTCTTCTCCCCAGTCTCAGGTGACAGAAGGAGAGGAAATGTCCTGAAATTGTGCCAGGGGAGGCTAAGGTTGGAGAGGAGGAAAAATGTCTTTGCTGCAAGAGTGGTCAGGGACTGGCAGAGGCTGCCCAGGGAGGTGGTGGAGTCCCCAGCCCTGGAGGGGTTCAAGAAAGGACATGGTGCTTGGGGCCATGGTGGTGTTGGGCTGATGTTGGACTGGGTGACCTTAGAGGTCTTCTCCAACCAAAACCATTCTATGATTCTCAATGTCCTTCTTGCAGTGAGATGCCCAAAGCTGCACCCAGTATTTGAGGTGTGGCCTCACCAGTGCTGAGCTCAGAGGCACAACCACTTCCCTGCCCCTGCAGATGCAGGCAGTGCTGGCAAGTCCTCACCACACACTCCTCCAGGGCTGGAAGCAGACATCATCCAAGCTAGAAGATGTGGATCAGAGGAAAATGAGCTCAGTGTAAAACTGCAAGATGTCTTCAGGGGCACCTAAGACACCACTTGCCTCCTGCTACTTAGGGATCATGTCTCTGGGGATCCACTACTAGAGATGTCCAGAATTAACACCTCCAGCTGAGAGCAAAGGCTTTGTGCACTCTACTGCAGAACACAACCCCAGAATTAGGCAGGTCTCACAAACAGCAGCTCCACAGGATTTGTAGCTGTCACACACTGACAAAGTTGGATCTGAAACATGACTCAGTTTCAGTGACAGCCTCAAAACCAGCATTAAAACTGCATGCAAATGCCAGCCTAGGCCCAAGCAGCAATGCAAAGCTGGAGAGGTTACACACCTGCTCTGAGGATGAATAACAACTTGGTTGCAATCCAGTGAAGTACTCAAGCTCATGCTTCACTTTAAATGCATGGGCATGAAGCTGATGGAGCTACTTACATGCTTAGTGTTAAATATGCCCTTAAGTGCTTCACTGGGTTAGGGCCAGCAAGCCCAGGACCTCACAGGAAAGAGCTTAAGAGCAGAACACGCAGCAGGAGAACAAGAGAGGATTCAGGACCAGAGATACTTAGGACTAAGTTCCTCTTGCAGCGCACTGCTGAGTAGTGATGTCAACACACAGGGCAGATACAAGCAGCTGTGTGAGTGCAGACAGGCAAGAGGATGTCTTGCCTGAAGGTAATCAGAGTAATTGCAGAGATCTGGGGAATGACAAGCTCAGAAGGAAAACAAACTGCAACTACTTCCTAATGTATACTCCAACAATTGTGTTCCTGCTGAGAAAAATCCTGCTCCTTTCAATTCCTGCACAGGCTGAGAGCCCAGGCCCCTGATCTGGGTAGCACACCACAGCTCAGCTCCAGAGCTCAAGCCACCCAGCCAAGAGCCAGGCTAAGCCCCACACAACACCTGGCACCTGCAAGGCAAGCGGCACAAACACCACAGGGCTCTGCACTCCCAGCAAACACAATCACAGAACCAGGGAATGGTTTGGGTTGGAAAAGACCTCCAAGAGCACCCAGTCCAGCATCAACCCAACACCACCAAGTCCTCCATGTCCTTTCTTGAACCCCTCCAGGGCTGGGGACTCCACCACCTCCCTGGGCAGCCTCTGCCAATCCCTGACCGCTCTTGCACCAAAGACATTTTTCCTCATTTCCTACCTAAGCCTCCCCTGGCACAATTTCAGGCCAGTTCCTCTCCTTCTATTGCCTGATACTAGGGAGAAGCGGCCAACCCCCAGCTCCCTGCAGCTGCCTTTCAGGGAGCTGTGGAGAGCAAGGAGGTCTCCCTCAGCCTCCTCCACACTGAACACCCCCAGCTGCTCCTCCCCAGCCCTGCTCTCCAGACCCTTCCCCAGCTTGGTCACCCTTCTGTGGACCTGCCCCAACCCCTCAATGTCCTTCCTAGAGTGAGAAGCCCAAAACTGAACCCAGTACTCAAGCTGAGGCCTCACCACTGCCCAGGACAGGGGCACCACCAGTTCCCTTGCACGCTGCCAACCCCTGCTCAGCACCAAGATTGCACTTTAAAGCAGACACTAAGGACTGCTGCTTGCTGCCATGCCTACACCTCACAGTACAATGTGCTCCTGACAGCTCCGTGCTACCAGGCAGCCCTCTCTGGCCACAGCCACCACTGCCTGCTGCCCACACTTGACAGGCTGCACACCACCTTCCTGCCAGCTCCAGAGCCTGCACGCTCCTGAGCCCAACCGCAGCACGTTCCACGTTTGCAGGGACTCCCACCAGGGTTTGGTGAGAGACAGGAGAAGGATCTGGTCTAAAACAACCAGAAGCAGCAGCATATGGGGCTGTCATCTTCCAACTTACTCTGCAGTAGCCCAGCCTAACCTTCTGTAGTATAAAAACCGTATTAAAGCTGAACTGCATGCATTTGCTGCTGTTTATACACCATCAGCACACACAATTAGCATTAAAAGGGAAGCCTAATTAGCCATGTAATGTTGTAGGTCATATCACTACACACCCCACCCCCCACCCCCCCAGATGTCCTATCTCACAAAACATGATCATGTTGGAGGCAAACTGGGTGTATGGCTCCCAAACACCATGATTAGGAACATCAGCACACTCGGGGGCACAGTGTTAAGCAAACAATCCTCTTCTTCACTTTTGTGCTGAGGTCCCTCAGCACTGCACCCAAAGATAACCTGCATTTCATGTCCCACAGGGCTTTGTCCCTCCTGGAAAGTAACTTTGCAGTCACAGGTCTCTAACCTGAAGGAGTGGTCAGGGACTGGCAGGGAGGTGGTGGAGTCCCCATCCTTGGAGGTGCTCCAGAAACCTGTGGCCATGGCACTTGGGGACATGGCTTGGTGGCCATGGTGGGGCTGGGTTGATGGCTGAACTGGATGCTCTTAGAGGGCTTTTCCAACCCAAACAATTCCATGGCTCTATGATCTGAATCAGACCAATCCTCAGACAAGTGGATGGTTGTCATATTCAGGCCCCGGGAGGCTGAGCAGATCAGAAGTCTCACAGCAGTTCCTGCTTCACCACACCTGCAGGACATTCCTCCATGAAAGCCATGAGACTCTCCTGGAATATCTAGCATGGGGCTTGGGATAAATGGCCATAAAGAACCTGCTGCTCAGGGAGGTGTTTGCCTTGCTTGGGTTTTGCAGCCTCACCAAGCAAATCCACGAGTAATTACGAGCTGAGAACGCGAAT
Source organism: Dryobates pubescens (assembly GCF_014839835.1). NCBI lineage: Eukaryota > Metazoa > Chordata > Aves > Piciformes > Picidae > Dryobates > Dryobates pubescens. The sequence continues at coordinate 918,816 of NC_071626.1, forward strand.
TAAGACTCCATCCAGCAAACCACTAACTACTTTGGGATGAGGATGAGGCTCCAAATTCATGCAGTTTGCCTTGTCAGAGTAGAGAAATCAGGCAGGAAGCTGCAAACTGGCGCTGGGAAGGAACGGATTGGCTTGGGCTCTGTTGTGAGACTTTCACTGTTTACTTCAGCAGGCGTTTCACCCACATATGGGCTCCTCATTCATAACTGCATCCTCTAGCACTGGCAGCAGTCTCACAGCTCAGTAGGAAGATGAGCAGTGATTCACACAAGCCCTCCAGTGCTTTGTGTTTGGAAGGAGCTCAGCACTGTGCTCTGCTCTGGGCTAGCTTTGGGAAGCCAAGAAGTGACAGTTATCCACTGTACAAATTCTTTCAAGGAGTTTCCAACAGCTCCCATCCTAACACAGCAAGGCATCAGGGGGCCCTGATGAGGGATGCAAGAGGCCAGGGCTTGCTTTATGCTGCCTTGATTTACCATGCCTGGCTCGATCCCTCCTGCTTCTCCCTCATACCTTCCAGGGCTCCTTTTGCCAGGGCTCTGAAAAGCCTTCTGAGTGTGACTTCAAAGCACCTTCTTCACCCAAATTACCATTTTTAGCTTTAATTTTAATTAACTCCTTTCCTAGCTACCAAAACCACAGCAAAGCAAGTAACCTTGCCCATCCTGTCCTCCAGCTCCCCAGCTCAGCCTCAAAAAGCAGCAGCAGCTGAAGAGAGAACATTAGGGAAGGAGGTGATCTCCATGGGATACCACTGCCTGCGAACACGTAACCAGCACCACAACAAAGATGTGCTGCGTACTGCTGCCTGCCGCACAGATGGGCTTAGGAGGGTGGCCTGAGCCCTCTCCAGCAAGGCTAACCCTGGGAGGTTTGGGAGACACCTACCAGGGAACAAGCAACCGTAAGTAAGCAGTGAGCAACGGGGCTAGCAAGGCACACAGCCCAGCGCACAGGACTCAGCTGGGCTGGCTTTTCCCCCTTCCTGATGTAGCTGCAGTGACATGAGAGGTGAATGCACACAACAAGGTAGGAGAGGCTTCAGCTAGGCGGGATGGAAAATACAATGAAGTGCGACTAATCCTTGGCGTAAAAAGAGACCTGTTGAGTGAGGAGCCTGAGACTCAGCCCTGACCCGGGATGCCCTCAGACATGTCTTCGCTGCAAGGAAGGTGGGAATGATGCTCCAAACCTGGTAAGGGGTCGACTTCTCAGAAACAGAAAGCACTGGAGAAGTCACGAGGGCTGATGAAGCCAGGGCGGATGCGCAGAGCCTGGGACAGCTCTGAAGTTCCCTGCTAACTTCATGAGCCTTCGGGTCGGGGACACTCCACGAGTCACACACAGCAACACAAACACAACAGCATCAAGGAGGGCTGGCGGGATGAGGGCTCAGCAAAGCCATGCCCAGACTTACACAGCTCCTCCCGTTCATGATGAAGTCTGTGGACCCACAGGCTTGCTCCTTCACCTCCTCCATCCCGAAGATGCAGACGGCGGTGGTGTTCCAGGCCTTGGCATCGTGGTTGTGGTGGAAAACACCCACCCACCAGCCCCGCCGGCCCCGTCGGATGAGGCTGGAGGAAACGATGAGGCTCCTGCACCCGCAGTCCAAAGCCACATGCCCCTGCAAAGTGAGGCCACCCTCCGAGGGGCGCAGCTGGCGCAGGACAGCCATGCTGGGTGGCTCGGCGTACCCACCCCGCCTGACCTTCAACCTGTAGTAGGGGAAGAAGAGGTGATCCCCCCACTGCAGGGCGTCAACGAAGTGCAACGGTTCCTTCCTGCGCTTGATGATGCCCAGCTCCTCCTTGGACTCCAGGTTGTCCATGCTGCGCATCGTGATGACGGTCGCCTCGTCCGACTGGGAGGGCTCGCAGCCCAGACGGCTCTCGGAGTCGCCAGTCGAGTAGGTGGCCGCCACGGCCAGGTACCAGGCGCCGGACAGCTGGAAGACGACGCCGGCGGTGGAGCCGTCGGGCAGGCAGCTGACCACCTCGCTGCGGTTGAGGCGCTGCCGGTAGGCCGGCAGCTCCCACACCTCGCAGGTGCCGTCCTTCTGGGTCCAGCCGGCCAGCAGCACGCCCACCCCCCCGGCCTCCTCGTAGGGCAGCAGCAGGTTGCTGCGCGTGCCGGGGGGCTCCCGGCAGCCCTGCCCGGCGGCCGCCGGCACTAGGCGGCGGCGCGGCCGCAGCTCGGGCCACAGCTCGTAGAGGCAGCTGCCGCCCGCCACCAGCACGCCGCCGCCGCTCACCTCGATGTTGTCGATGCGGGGCCCCGGCAGCTCGAAGCTCTGGGGGCCGCTGGCGCCCGCCAGCGCCGCCAGCAGGGGCAGCGCCCAGCTGAGGGCGGGCGGCGGCGCCGCCATGGGCGCGGGCTCGGCTCGGCGCCGCGGGGCGCCTCAGGCGGCGGCGGGCGGCGGGCGCCGCTGCGCCATGGTGCGCGGAGGGGGCCGGGCGCTGCCGCTGCCGCCGCCGCCGCTGCTCTCTCCGCCGCGGCCGGGCTGTGCGCGGGCGGGGAGTTCCTCTTTCGGGGCGGGGAGGAGAGGAGGGGGTGCCTGCACGGGAGAGGTGGGCCGGGCTCCTCCGGGAGGGCTGCCGAGCCACCTCGCCGCCGTGCGCCGCCGCTCCCCCTCCGCCCCCTGGCCCCGCCAGCCCAGCCCGCCTCGCCGCGGACGGGGGGCGGCGGCGGCGCGGGAGCCCACCTCGACCGCCGGGCTCTGGGGAGCCGGGGCTGGGGGGAGCCGGGGCTGGGGGGAGCCGGGGCTGGGGGGAGCCGGGGCTGGGGGGAGCCGGGGCTGGGGGGAGCCGGGGCTGGGGGCGGCCGCTTCCCCGCGGCGGGACGCGGAGCGGGGCGAGACTCGCCTCGCCTCGGGCGTGCTGCTTCGCTTGGCCACCGGCCCCGGGGGGTAGCGGCCCCCTCCGCTCCTTCCCCCGCGGCTCAGGACGCTGGTCCCTCCGGGGCAAGGTGGTCTCCCGCGCACCCCGCTCTGCATCTCCCTGCCCGGCTGCAGCCTCCCTGCTGGGCTCCGGGCTCCGCACGCTGCCGGCTCGGCAGCCCGGCTGACGCCCGTTGAAACGCCGCAGAACCTCCTGGATAAACAGCACCTGTGTAGCCCAGTCCGTCGTTGCCAGCCTGAGCATCAGGATTGGGGTGTGGGGTCTCATGGGCTTGCCTGAAGCAGAACAAAGGCTCTAGGCTTTCTCCCGAGTTCAGCAGGGTGGGCAGGAAGCTGTGTCCTCTCCAGCCCTGCTGCTGTGAGACTGACACCCACCCAACGCAGGCAGGACCACAGGACGGGACGCTGTGAATGCTGCAGCTGATACCAATAAAGCCTGGGGGGGTGGGGATGAGATTGAGAGCAGCCCTGCAGGAAAGGACCTGAGGCTCTGGGGGGTGAGAAGCTGGACAGGAGCCAGCAATGGGCACTGGCAGCACAGAAGGCAAATGGCAGCCCGGGCTGCATCCAAAGCAGCATGGCCAGAGATGGAGAGGAGATCCTGCCCCTCTGCTCTGGGGAGACATACATACATACATACATACGTAGACCTCACCTGCAGTGCTGTGTCCAGCTATGAGACCCCAACACAAGAGGCATGGACCTGATGGAGAGGGTCCAGAGGGCCATGAAGATGATCAGAGGGCTGGAGCACCTCTCCTGACAAAGACAGGCTGAGAGAGTTGGGGCTGTTCAGTGTAGAGAAGAGAAGGCTCCAAGGAGACCTCAGAGCCATCTTTCAATATCTGAAGGGGACCTACAGGCTTGCTGGGGAGGGACTGTTCAGAAGGGGCTGTGGGGATAGGACCAGGGGCAATGGTTTTGAACTGCAGCAGGGCAGAGTTAGGTTGGACATCAGGAGGAAGCTCTGCACAGGGAGGGTGGTGAGACACTGGCACAGGCTGCCCAGGGAGGTGGCTGAGACTCCATCCCTGGAGACATTCAAGACCAGACTTCTTGTGGCTCTGGGCAGCCTGAGTTGAAGGTGACCCTGTTGAGTGCAGGGGGTTGGACAAGATGAGCCTTGAGGGTTCCTTCCAGCCCAGTGCATTCTGTGATTCTTAAGGTTCTGTTTCCCGCTGGGTCATTGCTGGTAGAGGATCAGCAGAATGAGGAGGAGAGGCTGCCTGCTCAGCTGACAGTAAAAGACCATTTTGCTGAATTATAAATGAAAAACTGGGTTTATAAAAGGTAGCAAAGACTCATTTCAGTGTCCTCTCTCGGGTGTCTTTGGTAACTCTGGGTGAAGGCAAGCGCAGGACCCGTTGCTACTCTTACGGAGAAGAGGACATAATGTTCAGAATCAGGAGGCCACCTGACCCTCCATTTACATTGCTTTTATCTTAAATTAGCTTTGCAGCAGGCATGAGTGGGACTCTTAAAACTAGAACAGAAGCAACCTCTGTCTGAATGAGTCAAGTGCAATATTTTCAAGGAGGAAGTGCCATGCCGTTAGCAAATTGTTATCATTTCTCCACTGGTGTCCCCAGCAGCAGTGATTGTGCAAGAATCCTCCTTGCTCTGGTCAGCAACAGAAGCATTCGACCATCTTGCAGCAATCCTGACACACATCACCCTGGAATTCAGAGCCCTTCACGACTGATCTGCTGATCTCTCCTTGTACAGCCGCTCCAAAAGGCATCCAAACTCAGCAAAAGGCAGCGAAGGATGTGGAACAGAATCATTGCACAATTACTCCTCTTGTCACATGAGCAGAGATGCTCTAGGTAGGAGCAAACGTTGCCTGCAGCTCTCTGTGCAGGACTAAACTTCTGGTCACCATGTAAGCAGGAAAAAGCAAAGAGCACCAAAATGAGTTGTGTACAGAAAGGCAGCTGAGGAAGCTGTGCCAGGGAAGCTGAAGGTGCCACACTGGCCTGCATCACACCCTGCCTGGCCTTCTCTTGCTTCTTGCACTGCAAAGATAAAGCTCTTCAGCTATTTATGTCTTGCTCACTACTTCAGATGCACACTGACCTCCCATCTGCAGGACATCTTTGATCCTGGCCGCAGACCACGGCCAGCAGTAGGTCTTCTTCTGCAGACATCGCTCCCTTTGCCAGATCCCCATGCTCTGCATCTGTTGGCTTTCAGGGCTGACCAAGCAGCCTGTTTCTCAGGCTTTCTGTTTAAAATAAGCCACATTGTTCACCAAATGAGTGGTTTGGTTAAATGGGCGAGGCCAGGCTTATTCTTGGCGGAGAGAGCAGCGAGATGACAGCTCCTAAGGCTGCAGGCTTCTCCCACTGCCAAAACAGCAGTCTGCTGCTTCAGGTTTTCCTTGGGCTGGGACCTGGAAAGGCTGCACTGCAAAGGAGTGGGAGAGGGAGAGGGGGAGGGAGAGGGGAAGAGGAGGAGGAGGAGAGTAGGCTGTCCCAGGGACATCCATATAAGCCCATTTCTAGAGACCCTTCCTTGTCTCTACCACTCTTCTGTCCCTGTTCTTTCCTCCCTCTTCCCAAGGAAGCAGTGGCTTGGACCAGAGCCTTGTCTTGCAGTGTTTAATTTTGCATACAGTTCTGAGAGCCACTGAAGCAGCTTTGTGCTGAGAATTAGTGCATGAATTTGTTGTGCTCATGAGCAGCCCAGTTCCTGAAGTGGCAAAGTATTCCCCATCCCTTCCAAAGCCCCTGAGCGCCTCTCTTCAACCCCTTCTTCCAGAGATGCCCATCAGGATGCCAGCAGAGTGGAGCTTCTACTGATGTTACGGAAACAGGGAGGCTGCAGGTGTGATTCGTGGTGCTGCAGGGTATAACATTTGTTATTAATGCAGCAGACTTCCCTCCCTGGAGGTGTCTGAGGCCAGGCTGGATGAGCCCCTGAGCACCCTGGTCTAGAGAGAGGCGTCCCTGCCCATGGCAGGGGGTTGGAACTGGATGATCTTGAAGGTCCCTTCCAACCCAACCCATTCTGTGGAAAGAGTGCAACCAGTTCACAACTGAACTGATCCCATTGTGGCCTGGTGTTGATGTTGCAACTCGATGCTCCTTGCAGGTCCCTTCCAACCCCAGCCTCTCTGTGACACTTCTGTTAAAGCCAAGAAGGCCACAGCACATCATCTCGCTGTGTGGGGCTTGCTGGGCTGTCAGCTCCACCGCTGCTGTTTTCACCCAGTTGCTGCTCTGCGTTTTCTCTTCCAGGCACCGAGGGCAGAGCAGAGAAGGGACTCTGCCTGGTAAGGTTGGGCTGTGCAGAGCCTTGCTGCCTCAGCCCTGGCACTGGAACTGAGACTTCTGCAGAAGCCAGGGAGCCAAACTGAGCTTCCCTCAGGATCCTCAGCAAGCTTTATATATTTCAGCGGGGCGTATGAGAGCTGGAGCTGGAGAGTGAATCACACCAGGGCTTGGTTCCACATGTACAATTTAAAGAGCCTCTCCTTTGGATCCTCCTCAGTGCCAGGCAGAACACATCTTGAATTAACTTACAATTGCTTCCCCACTGCCTGCTTCCCTCCTCCTTACTTCTCATCTGCGTGCTAAATTTATCTGAGTTTATGACTCCATGGAGAACCTGACAAAATATTGCTCAGTAAATGAGATTTAGTTTCTGGCATTTAATTTATTTAGCTTAACTTGTATATTTTTCCCCCCTTGTTTGGAAGCTCCAGGCCCAATTAAGGTTTGATTTAATTTGTTTATTTAATGCATGTGTTTACCCCAGCTTGGCTCTCCGGTGTTGTTTTCTTCTCCCAAGGGGTAAATAAGCTTCCATTTGCAGAGTAACAAGAGGCAGCATTAATACCAACGTGCACTTTCTCCTCAGGGTAGTACTTTTAATGACTGCTTTTCTCATTACACTGTGGTACTGCAACTGAATTTCAACAAACTCAAGGAAATGCTGGGCAGATTTGCCAGAATCATACAATCATGGAAGGGGTTGGGTTGGAAGGGACCTCCAAGATCATCCAGCTCCAACCCCTTGCTGCCATGGGCAGGGACACCTCCCACCAGCCCAGCTTGCTCAAGGCCTCATCCAGCCTGGCCCTGAACACCTCCAGGGAGGAGGCAGCCACAGCCTCCCTGGGCAGCCTGATCCAGTGTCTCCCCACTCACACTGGCAAGGATTTCTTCCTCCTCTCCAGTCTCAATTTCCCCTCTTCCAGCTTCAATCCATTGCCTCTCATCCTATCACTCCAAGACCTTGTCCAAAGTCCCCCAGAGGACCTTCCCCAGGTGCCAGGCATGCAGCAAGAGCCCTTTATTACCATTTGTCCTAGAGGAAAGTCAAGACAAATTTAATTCTGAGTAGATGCAACAAAAAACTTTCATCCAGCTTTGTGGCTGAAATAACAATGTTCTCACTGTGCAAGTCCTCTTTCCAGCAGGTCACTGGTTTTAATCTTTTAATCTGCAACTGTCCTCTAAATAGATGCTTGCACAGCACTGCTCATGTTGCTATGAAGTCTGCAAAGCAGCAAGGGGAACTTTGCTTTTGACAAAAGGTGTTTCTTGGAATGTGAGGAGGAGAGACAGTCTGTGCTTAAAGGCATGGCTGTGTCTTGCTGGGCTGGCTGAAAATGGAGAAGGAAAATGAGGAACAGGCCCTGGGAGTCCAGGTATTCATACAGAGGATCATTCAGGTTGGAGAAGACCCTCAGGATCACCAAGTTCAACTCAGAACCCTACTCTGCAAGGTTCACCCCTAAACTATATCCCCAAGCACCACATCCAAACCACCTTTAAACACATCCAGGGTTAGTGACTCCACCACCTCCCTGGGCAGCACATTTCAATCCCTGACCACTCTTGCTGGGAAAAAAATATTCCTAATGTCCAGTCTAAACCTCCCCAGTAGCAGCTTGAGGCTGTTGCTTCTTGTTCTAGCACTAATTACCTGTAAGACCAGCAGCAGCCTCTTCACAACCTCCTTGCAGGTAGCTGTAGAGAGCAATGAGGTCTCCACTCAGCCTTTTCTTTTCCAAACAGCCCCAGCTCCTTCAGTCACTCCTTCAGTCACTCCTTCAGTCGCTCCTTCAGTCTTGCTTGGAGCTGATTTCTTAACCTATTTCTGAGAGAGGACATGCACTTTTTTTCCCCAGTGAAAACTGTTCTTTAGGCAACAGCTTCAGTTTGCTTGTTGGCTAAGACCAAAGATGCCACTTTCGAGGGTGCTCACTAATTGCATCACAGTGAGATAAAAATAAGATCCTGGCCAAGTTCAGTGCATTTGAATACTGAAACAGCCTGCAGATCTGGCTTCTTAGTTCTGCTTTCCAGTTTTGTTTCCATGCATCGTTTCATCTGCAAGTTGCTGACCTGCCGCATTGTTTTCGGTGGGCTTCGGAGGGAGGAAGTGGCAGATTCAGGAGCAGGCCCCTCTGTGACCCAGGAGAGGAAATTCCAGTTGCTGCTGCCAAATAGTTAAAGCAGAAAGAGCAATGAACTCTGAGAGGGCTGCAAACGATGCAGCTGAAGGTGGAGGAGCTGACTTCACCAACGTCCTGGGCGCTTCTTTGTCTCCATTAAGCTATTCACAAGTATTAATGGTTTCTGCCTGATGAGGGGGAGAGAGAAAGAAGGGAAGGAGGGAGGGAGGAGCAGAGAAAGGAGGTTTTAATCCTAGCTGCATTTAAACTGCTATAAAATTTGGGGGAAGGAATCAAGAAACCACAAATCTCTATGTAAAACACTTCTCCCCCCCCTTCCCCCAGTCTCATTATGCTTCCTTTCTTTTCAAAGGTGGTGTTTGGGGGATGTTACAGAAAAGGAACTGGAGAACAGACACAAAGGAAACCCAGAGTTTGCCTCTCCTCTGCACTGGGAATGGTGATAGTCTCAATTAAAGCAGTACTGCAAAGGCTGGAAGCAGGAAGCCTGGGCTCTAGGTGTGCCACAGCATTCATGTAGAACACTGGACAAGACAAATCCCTCTCTGAACCTCGTGGTTGCCTCCCCTGCTTATGAACTCAATAAAATTCTTTACCTGTCAAGAATCCACATCAGCAAAGGCATTACCTGCATGGGAAATAAAACTGCAGAGCTGCAGGAAGGCTCAGAAGCCAGAGAGGCAACATCATAACTGAAGATGAGAGGGTTTCAGCCTCACTTTATCTGAGCTTCCAGAGCAGATACATTCCAACAGCTGTGTGTACCCAGGATGTGCTTGCTTTTTGTTGGGTTGGTTATAAATGTTTGTACCACTGACATGGACCTGCTGGAACAGCTCCAGATGGGGGCCACAAAGACAATCAGAGGGCTGGAGCCTATCTCCTATGGGCACAGGCTGAGACACTCAGGGCTGTTCAGCCTGGAGAAGAGAAGGCTCCAGAGAGACCTCAGAGCAGCCTTCCAATACCTGAAGGGGCTCCAGGAGAGCTGGGGAGGGACTTTGGACAAGGGCTGGGAGTGCCAGGAGAAGGGGCAGTGGTTTTAAACTAGAGCAGAGTAGCTTCAGATTGGACATTAAGAAGAAGTCCTTACTAGAAGGGTGGTGAGCCACTGGAACAGATTGCCCAGGGAGGTTGTGGACACCTCACCCCTGGAGGTGTCCAAGGCCAGGCTGGATGAAGCTTTGAGCAGCCTGGGCTGGTGGGAGGTGTCCCTGCCCATGGCTGGGGGTTGGAGCTGGATGAGCTTTGAGGTCCCTTCCCACCCAACCCATTCTGTGATTCTTTTCCCTGTCAGTCACAATATGAGGTGGAACTTTTGTGTGCCACTGGACCCACTCATATCAGCTGCATCTAACTCAGGTAGTATTCCAAGTCCACCCCTCAGCCCTGCAACACTGATGCTGCATCCTTCACTTTCCAGTGTGTGGACCAGGAGGTGCCAGCACACACCAAACCTGCTTCACCAGGACACCTTGGGCAGAGCATCCCCCACCATCTCCCCTGTGCCACACATTCCAATTCCCCCCATGCCCTTTTCCTCCTTCACACAGGGAGTCCTAATATTCTACAGTGCTAAAATCTAGAGCCCAGACACTGACTGGGAGAGATGCAGCCTGAAACACCAACCTGGCATCCAGTTGTTACCAGATGTGTGCAGCCCACCATAAGCCCAGTTCAGCAAAGGAAACCTGGGGAAAAGAAGAGCCAAACACACCTGGAGAAGAGCATCTTGGATTCTTCCTTTGCAAGTAAAGGCTTAAACAACAGCCTGGTGCTAGCTGGGTTAGTACAGAGAGATGCATGGGATTAGAATTGATTGGGGGACAGAACAAAAGAAATTGGTTTTCCAAATGCTTGTTAATTTAAGGGGCTCTGACTAAACACCTATTTATTTATGGCTGTGTCCAGCCCTCCTTGCAGCACCTGGCTGTGTCCGGCCCTCCTTGCAGCACCTGGCTGTGTCCGGCTCTCCTTGCAGCACCTGGCTGTGTCCGGCTCTCCTTGCAGCACCTGGCTGTGCCTGGCCCTCCTTGCAGCACCTGTGTCCAGCCCTCCTTGCAGCACCTGGCTGTGTCCAGCTCTCCTTGCAGCACCTGGCTGTGTCCGGCCCTCCTTGCAGCACCTGGCTGTGTCCGGCCCTCCTTGCAGCACCTGGCTGTGTCCGGCTCTCCTTGCAGCACCTGGCTGTGCCTGGCCCTCCTTGCAGCACCTGTGTCCAGCCCTCCTCGCAGCACCTGGCTGTGTCCGGCCCTCCTCGCAGCACCTGGCTGTGTCCGGCCCTCCTTGCAGCACCTGGCTGTGTCCGGCCCTCCTTGCAGCACCTGGCTGTGTCCAGCCCTCCTTGCAGCACCTGGCTGTGTCCAGCCCTCCTTGCAGCACCTGGCTGTGTCCGGCTCTCCTTGCAGCACCTGGCTGTGTCCAGCTCTCCTTGCAGCACCTGTGTCCGGCCCTCCTTGCATTCCCATAATTTGGAATACTGTTGGTGGGGGGAAAGAAATAAATCTGTGTTTCCCAAAGCTGAAGATCTGCGCAGCTATGGTGTGCAGCTAATGGCTCATCAGCAAACAAACCCTTAGCAGTGAGCTGCTCATAGCAAGGCAAAGAAAGATCTCAGCTCCCCTTGGGGGTAAGCTGCAAACTGCTCTGCCTCTTCAGACCAGGCTTGAACTCTCCCTGCTGCTGCCTGACCTTGCTCTCCTCTCTGACTCCACAGCTGCTTTCCATGAGCAGGTCTTCAAAGAAAGTTAGAAGCTGAGCCAAGTTTAACTCCTTGTTTGTCATTCTGGGAACTGGGTTTGGTGTCTCTGCCACACTTCCCCGTTTTTGTTTGTGCTGGGGAGACTTCTGCATGGAAAGAGGACGTTCGGGGCTGCGAGAGCAGCCCGGAGCTGCAGGGCATTCAGTGCCTACAGGCTGCAAGCTGATTTTTTTTGCCTCTACAGTCATCTGAGAGGAATCAAAAAGACAAAGGAGTGAAAGTCAGGCTTGGCACATCAAAAAACCCCAACAATGCCTACAGAGAACAGTTCCCAAAGTTGTCTGGGTAAGACCAATCTCTTAATGAGCTCCTTTATGTTTCAGGCCATTATCTACACAAAAGCTGTGCTCAGTTGGTTTTGTCATTGCTTCCAATGAAAGTGTGATTAATTAGGTTAGCCAAATTAATTAAGCTAATGACATTAAGCAAGAGAACTTTCAGTTTGTGTCCAGAGGCTACACAGATAGTTTTTGTCAGATCATCTCCTCGGTGCTCACACTCCAGAGCCAACACAGAGACCCAAGATGTGCTCTGCCTTTGCCACCAGAGAGCAGTGGAAGCACTTTAATTACAACAATAATTGGTTTTAATTAGCAGCACGCACTGAATGCAAGAGCTTGCCTTTCCTTGGATGCTGCTGAACGGAGGTGCCTCTGAAGGATGGAGGGACAAACACCTTAGTCTGATAGGAATTTGGCTGGCACAGTTTCTGTCTGCCCTAGTCCTTCACCTGACTCTGCTCATTCTGAGAACAGCAGGTAGCAGTCACCCAGGGCAGCTCCTCAGCTGGTGGTGATTCTTGCGTGCTCCTTGGTTTGCTCTTTGAGCCCAGCACACACTTCTGTAACAGAGCTTGCTCCTGAACTCTCTTTTGAAACCCAGACCCAACAGCATCTGGGTCTAGTCATTCTTCTTCATTATTATGATTTTGCTTAAAGACAACCAGAGAATCACAGAAGGCTTTGGGCTGGAAGGGATCTCCAAAGGGCAGCCAGTCCAAGCCCCAGCAGTCAGCAGGGACATCCTCCACCGGATCAGGTTGCCCTGAGCCCTATTGAGCCTCACCTTCAATATGTCCAGGGCTGGAGCAACCACCTCCCTGGGCAACCTGTTCCAGTGTTCCAGCAGCCTCCTGGTGCAGAACCTGTTCCTCACATCCAGTCTGCTCTGCTCTACTTTGAAGCCATTGCCCCTGGTCCTGTCCCTGCAGCCCTTTGCAAACAGCCCCCCTGCAGCCTTCTTGTAGCCCCTTCAGGTACTGGCAGTCTGCTCTTAGGTCCCCCTGGAGCCTTCTCTTCTCCAGGCTGAACACCCCCAGCTCCCTCAGCCTGTCCCCATAGCAGAGGAGCTCCAACCCCCTGAGCATTTCCGAGGCCCTCCTCTGGATCTGCTCCACCAGGTCCCTGTCCTACCTGTGTTGAGGGCTCCAGAGCTGGACACAGCACTGCAGGGGAGGTCTCAGCAGAGCAGAGGGGCAGGATCCCCTCTCTCCATCTGCTGACAGCTCTGCTTTGGATGCAGCCCAAGATGCCATTTGCCTTCTGGGCCTTTTTGCACAGGAAAGAGCTCCAATAAACAGAATCTTTGCAGGACTGCTCTGGATGGGCAGAGTTTGCCAGCCCAGATGTCTCTTCCTTTAGAAGAGAGTTAAGTAAGTAAAGTCCCTCCCCTTTCAAGGCACTTAGAGTCTTTTAATCCAAGCTAGGGAAAATGCTTTCCAAAAGTGACCCACAGGTGATGCAGCTCAGCAAAAGGTTAACAGTTAACAGCTGTGCTCAGAAGTCTCCTGGGCTCATTGTTTGCCATGACTGCTGGCAGCCACCGGGCTGGGAGGGGCTTCAAACTTTTTGGAGGACAGGATTATAATACCCAATGATCTTTAAAAACTGAAGGAGCAGCCTGGGGGGAAAGAATGAAATTCAGTAAAGGAAATGTAATTTGTCTGGCTGTAAAAGCCATGGCTTGATGAGAAGGACACAGAGCTGCTGGAGAGAGCCCAGAGGAGGCCACAGAGATGCTCCCAGGGCTGGAGCAGCTCTGCCCTGAGCACAGGCTGAGGGAGCTGGGGCTGTGCAGCCTGCAGAGGAGAAGGCTCCAGGGGCACCTCAGAGCTGCTGCCAGGACCTGAAGGGATCCTGCAGGAAGGCTGCAGAGAGACTTTTGCTGAGGGGGTCTGGAGCCAGGCCCAGGGGGAATGGTTTGGAGCTGAGGCAGAGCAGGGATAGAGTGGAGCTGAGGAAGAAGTTGTTCAGCAGGAGGCTGCTGAGCCTCTGGCACAGGCTGCCCAGGGAGGCTGTGGCTGCCTCCTGCCTGGGGGTGTTGAGGGCCAGGCTGGATGAGCCCTTAGGAGGTCAGAGGAGACAATCTCTGAGGTCCCTTCCAACCTCAGCCACTTTATGACTCCATGAAAGGTGCTGCAAGTTTCTTGAAAGGAGAAGGTTCCCCATGGAACTGAAACCTGTGCTGCAGGCACAAACTGGGAGGAAAAAGGTAACCCATGGGAACGCAGGAAAGGATCCCTGGGGCTTGCTGTCACAAGAGGAATGTGAGTCAGCAGCAGCATGCTTTGTGCAAAATCACTTGGGGCTGAAACTTGTGTGTAAGCAGAAATGCTGTCTGCAAGGGCATGAGGTAACCCTTCTGCTCTGCTCAGCAGGGGCAAGGCTGCAGCTGAGGTTTTGCCTCTGGGCATTTGTGGGCATCTCCCTTCAAAGAGGAGGAGTGCCAGTGGAGAGCAGCAAAAGCTCGAATGGGCCTTTGAGGACAAGAGTGGATTCATTGGGGTTGTTTTGCACTTACTGTTCTCCAGGGGAAAAGAGAGAAGGGTAAAGGGAGAAGGGCTGTGATGGTCTTCAGCCATGCAACAGGAAAGGAAACCATTTGTTCCCCTTGCCTGTGGTTGATTGCATGACAGGAAGGCTGCAGTGAGCAAAGTTCAGATTTGACATCAGGAAATGTCAGGAAAGCAAAGTCTTAAAGGGACTCCTGGGCAGCATTCCTTGGGCAGGAAGGAGAGGCAGAGCTGGTCTTGCCTGAGTGGTCCCACAGAGGCCCACCAGCTTTTCAGCTGATCTTCTGGCTCTGTCTTGGTGCAAATCCTTGGGCCTGAGCAGAATGAACAGTGGAGATGTGGAAGAGGGAGCTGTGTGTGTGGAGGGATGCCAGTCTTATGCACTCCTGGTTTGTACCTTTACATGAGGTCTGGAGGTGGTGCTGAGGGATGTGGTTTAGTGGTGGTGGCTTAGCAGCAGTGGTAGAACTGTGAGCTGCAGGTGAGTGGTTGCATTTGATGGCCTCAAAGGTCTCTTCCAACCTCAGCAGTTCTGTGGTTCTGTGATCTTCACCCCAAACTCAGGTCAGTAGCATCCTGCATGCTGACAGGATGCCATTTGCTTCTAGCCCTCCTTCCTCACCAGTGCCCTGTGCTGGTCATTCATTCTCCCTCTTCAAGCTGGGCTTTGTTTTTGGCTGGGGAGAGAGTGGGCAAAGGGCTTCTCACTCTCCAGTGCTCTTAGAACATCCTGCATTTTCCAGGGATTAGGAACAAGCTCTTGCAAATCCACACAGGGCTGCTGAGCTCCCTCTGACCACTGTGGGGAAAGGGAAGGTCCCTCCTTGCGTGCAGGGGCTGCTGAGTCTGAGCAAGGCAAACTAAGGTCAAGATTTTGCAGGCAGAACATTTTGAAGGTGTTGCCTGGGACAGCTGCTGAGAAAACTTCTCACTGCCTCATGTTTATGAAATGCAGAAGAATGAAACAGGAAAGACAACAAAATCTGGAGCACAAAGGAGGGATCTTCCTTTTAAGAACAAGTTCAAGTGCAACACAAACTTCATCTCCTGTGTAGATCTGCACCTTTAAAATCAACCCCAACTGCTCAGCAAGTATTGCTGGGCATTTAATGGACTTAAGACTCACTACACAGAAATATCTCTGCTTTGGGGGTATTGAAGGGGCTTTTCTTGTCCTTGCTGGGTGGTTTTTTGTTGTTGTGATTGTCATCAGTGTAAAAAGTCCCTGGATGCCAGTCAATGATCTTTCAGCCACAACTGGAAGTCACAGAAAACAGGGCTGAGCAGTGCCTTAAGAGGCCCTCTGGTCCATCCTCCCTCTCATGTGGGGCAGCAGCTGCAAGTACAAAACCCTCAAGAGATTTTTGTCTCCCCTGTTTTTAAGGGCCATCAGTGGTGGAGAGTCCTTTCCCTCCCTTCCTGTGCTTCATTAGGAGCCTGAATGGGTAAGCTGGGCCAGGTCTTCTCTGGCTGTCCAGAGAGCTGTCACTAAAGGACTCTTGCCCCATGCTGCTGAGGTGTCTGCCTGGCAGCTGAGAAGCCCAGGTAGAGAAAGCCTTATTGCACTGAGCTCATGATGCAGCCTGTGGCAGCACCCATGACAGAGGGTGGCTGAGATGCTCCTGCTGTGGATAGAGGACACCCTGGGAGAAAGGTAGGAGTTAGAGGTGGGGATTCTCCATCTGTTTGCTTCTCCTGAGCTCAAACACCTTCCACTCAGAAGTGAGTCCTCCTCTGATGGGACATCCTCTCAGCCAGCAGTTCCCAAAGGAGGAGCAGCTCACCAAAGTGAGGATCCCATCTCTAAAGAGCTGAGCAGTTTCCCTCCAGTGCTTGAGGTCTGGCATGGTTGAATGTGGCTTACAACTAGGGGAAAGAACTAGAGGAGAAACCAGTTTGGAAACTGTCCCAGGTGTCCATCTTGGTGCACAGGGGACAGAAAATCGTGGCACCTGCTGGTGCATGGTTGCCAAAGCTCCTCATGAGGAGTGTGCCTGGCAGCTTGCCTTTGAGCTTCACCACTGGGCAGTGCTGCTCTGCAGTGACAACCACAAGCCCTCAGGCAAGGGCTGAGCTGTGATAAGCCCTCACCACCTCTCCCCAGCTTTCCCTTTCTTGAACAGCTCATGGTACACTCTGCTGCTCCTTCCCTGCCCTACACACACCAGAACCTCTCCCACAGATGTCACCTCCTGCACCTCACACCAGCTGTGTTTGTGATCTCCTGGGAAAGGGCTGTGCTGGCTTTCTTATCAGTGCTGATCTGCTCTTTTATTTGTCTGTGGTGCACTGAGAGCTTTGCTTGGGTGCTTAGGAATGCTTTCATTATCAGAGCAAGGTGTTCCCAGCTGCTGCTGTCCCCTCGATGGACAAGCACCTCAGAGTTCAGCCTTGAGGGCTCCCAAAAGGGCTCCCAAAGCTCAGCCTGGATGCCCAAAGCCATGCAGTGTCTCAGGGATGTCCCTGAGAGAGTTGCCAGTATCAGGCAAAGCAGGGCAGCAGAAATCTCCCTGCTCACACCGAAGGGAGGCTTAGCACCTCTCCATTAGGAGGGCAGTGAAGCTGGGGAAGGGTCTGGAGAACAAATCTTGTGAGGAGCGGCTGAGGGGACTGGGGCTGGTTAGGCTGGGGCAGAGGAGGCTGAGGGGAGACCTCATTGCTCTCTACAGCTGCCTCAAAGGAGGCTGTGGAGAGGCTGGTCAGCCCCAGCTCCTTCAGATGCTCTTCATAAGATTTATCCTTACAAGATCCAAAACCTCTCAGCTCTTTTAGTCAGAATCACAGACTTGGTTTGGTTGGAAAAGCCCTGTAAGATCACCCAGTCCAGCCCCTCTCTAGCTCTACCAAGGCTGGTGCTAAACCACATCCCTCAGCACCGCATCTCTGCCTCTTGGAAACACCTCCAGGGATGGGCACTCAACCATCTCCCTGAGGAACCTGTTCCAGGGCTTGACAACCCTTCCAGCCTGTTCCCGAGCAGAGTACAGATTCACTTCACAATCGTTGATCTCCTTGAGGGTGTGTGTTGAGAGAGCCATTAGGAGGTGATGTTGCTTTCAGCAGATCTGATTGCAAGTGTAGTGCCAGCCATGAAGTGGGATGGGGCAGGTTGGTCAGAAGCAATCAAGAGAAGGGAAAGGGAATATTGCCTTTTCAGGAGGTGTAAATTGCAAGCCAGGTCCTCGTGGGAGAGGCTGGGAAGGATTTCCTCTTGCTAGGATTTCCCCGAGCTGAAGGGGAAGGTTTTCAGCGGGTGGAGAGGAGCTGGATGGAGCCGGGAGATCTCCGGGCCGGCAAACTTTGCAGTCTCGGTTTTAGCCGCTGGGTGCCGCTCCCAATTCGAGAGAAGCAGAATCCTGCAGCAGCTCCGAGACTGCAAACCCGCAGCGGTCCTTCTGCTAACCCCGCCCGGGACAGCAGCTTCGGAGGGCAGATTGCTGTCCAAAGGGCCCTGCAATAACCCTTTCCTCTCAGGCACTCACCAGCGGGCTTCAGATCAGCTGCAGTCAAGATGCTTGCTCAGAAAAGGGCTTCTCATGGAAGTGCACAAGTGGAAGGGGAGTGGAGTTAATGAAGAGAGCCCAAAGAGAACTTTCAGAGGTGTTCTAGAAACATCACAGGGCTATGGAGGGTTGAACACCCTGATTCTTATGATGGGAGACAAAGCTGCTGAACATAAGCTGTGAGTCTCTCCTCTTAAACAAAAAGTAGTTATGGAAAGTGATGGTCAGCCAACCCTGATGGTCAGCCAACATCTCACAGAGCCATAGAATGGCTCAGGCTGGAAGGGAGCTCAGAGCTCAGCTCCTCCAACCTCCCCTCCATGCCCAGGGACACCTCCCAGCTAGGCTCAGCTGCTCAGGGCCTCATCCAGCCTGGCCCTCAACACCCCCAGGCAGGAGGCAGCCACAGCCTCCCTGGGCAGCCTGTGCCAGAGGCTCAGCAGCCTCCTGCTGAACAACTTCTTCCTCAGCTCCACTCTATCCCTGCTCTGCCTCAGCTCCAAACCATTCCCCCTTGGCCTGTCCCCAGACACCCTCATGAAGCACTCTCCTGGGTCTCCTCTGAGAGGCAATGACAGAAGGAAAAGAGACCGTGGTGGGAATCCTGTGCTGGGGAGCCAGGGGAGGGGAGTGGTGGCAGCAGCAGCAGCACTAAGGACAAGTGGCAGGAGGAAGAGGGGCAGGATGTGGGGGCTGAAGGGAAAGGCATGTAACTGTATCCATTCCTTGCTCAGTAAGCCTTCCCTGCAAAACAATTGGGAGCCACTGACCTACAGCTCCTGATTCTGCCAGTGGTGTGGATGATGCTCTCAGCCCAGAAACCATCCCTTTTTATTTCCCCTGGAGAGCAGAACTTCTCCAACGCTGCTGGTGTCAGGACAAGGCAGCTATCATTTCCCTGACCCTCTGCCCGAAGTCAGTTGGTGACAGTGCAGCATGGTTAGAGCCTGGCACACAGCCTCAGGAAGCTGCTGTTGACTGGGGAGGGGATTTCACCTCTCCAACTGAAATTTGCCTTTATTTATAGCCAGTTGCTTTCACTTGCCTGATATTAGCTCACGCAACAGTGAGTTTCAGGCATGCATTTCAATGCCAAGCCTTTGAAAAGAACTTCACATTAATTTTTCCTCCTGTTAGTTATATATCACCTTGTTTGACTCCCCTGTATTCTGCAAGATCCTGGACTTTCAAAAGTAAATACAAGAAATTAAGGGCAGCTTCATGCCATTTCCGTGCAAGGCACAGGGCTGATGCTCCCACAGGAAAACAGTCTGCTCAATTCCCTAAATGTGAGCTCCAGAAAAATCCCCAGGTTCTCATTAAAGGCCTGGAATGTGTCAGGCTGTAGAAATCAAAACACTCTGCTGAAATCGTTTAGAGAAAGCTCTGGCAGCCTGCTGCCTGGAGTGTGAGCGCACACACGGACGGAGGCACCTACGTGCTCCTGCCCTGCTCTGTGGCAGCCCAGCTGCTGCAGGGCCTCTGCTGCTCAGTCCCCTGCTCCCTGGCTCTTGCCTCACACACTCATAGAATGGTTTGGCTTGGAAGGAACCCTAAAGATCACCCAGTTCCAAGTCCCCTGCCACTAGACCATGTCAAGGACTCATCCAGTCTAGCCTTGAACACCTCCAGGGAGGGGACATCCACAACCTCCCTGGGCAACCCCCTTGCAGAGAATGTGAAGCAGTTTGATATCTGCTGCCTGACAGGAGGAAAATCCCTTCCAAAATGCCCAAACCCTCTTCTAAACGAATTCATCTTATTCTGGCAAGTCCAAGCACTAGCTTAACTCTCCTTTTCCCCTAGAGAGGTGCTGCAATGGGGTTTGACTTGCATGTGCTGTTTACTCACACAGCTGATGCCACAGGAAGTCATTCTTGCTGTCTAGGAATTTTTGGCCAGATACAGAACCATGGAACTGTTGAGGCTGGAAGAGACCTCCGAGATCACCAAGTCCAACCACTCACCTGGAGCTCACAACCCCACGCCTGCTGCTAAACCACTGAACCATGCCCCTCGGCACCGCAGACACCCAGCCCTCAAGACCTCATCTCTCGGAGCAAGCAGCTGCTTTTGTAGCTCTCTTGACTGCTGCAGGGCTCTGCATCCTCCTGCTTCTCCCTTGTGAGGACTATGGTGCAAGGAAGCATTCCTGCTGGCAGCTAGGACAGGAGCTGGGAGAGCACTGGATGTTAGTGGCCAAGGAGAAGAGGCTTTCAGCTCCACTGGCAAATCTAACTGGTGCTGAGTTTTCCCAGGCTGGCAACCACATCCCCTTTGCCTTCAGAAGGGTCCTGCTGCTTCCACAGCTTCTTGCAGCAGGTGCCAGGGCAGGCTGGGCCAGGCCCTTCAGCTCTCACAGGTCTGGGGATGTGGGCTCAAGTTGGCAACTGCCTGTGCAACGGTGGGGCAGAGCAGTGTTTATGGCAGGAGCTGAGGTACTGCAGGACATGGCAGAAGGATGGGGGGACAAGGGAATAACAACCCAGCTGCTGCAGGACCTGTAGAGAAACCTTAACACTAATTAATTCCTGTCCTACAGAGTCTTGCAGGAGTCAAGCTCAGCTGTGCTTTCTAAAAGGGATCTGAGAGGAGCAAAAGTGCAAATGCATGGAAGGAGGCCTGGCTCGGGCAGGCCCCTTTTAGTGATGCCCCACACAGGCGAGCTGGCAGGAGCAGGAAGCTAAGATTTCAGGGGGGGAAAACGAAAACAAAAGAGAATAATCAGCAAAAAAAAAAAGCAGTGTAGTCTCCTTGAGCAAGGACTGGAGAAAAAAGCAGGGAGAGGTGCACTGAAGTCCTCAGCAGGGGGAAGCGCCTGCCCACCTTTACGTGCACAGCTGAACAAACACTCTGCCTTTGCCGCGCTCCAGCCACGCCGTGCCGCAGCCTCCTGCCCTCTGTTAGCTTTCCAAGCACGGTGCAGCCACAGCAGGCTCCGGCTGGAGCTGGCACAGCTCTTCCCACAGCGCAGAGCTGCTGCTCCCTGGCTCGGGCTGGCTGGGATGTTCCTGAAATGCGTTGCAGGAATGGTCACAGCCTCGCTGCCTGCTGCAGCTCTTGTTCTGACTCGAAACCAAGCAAAGCCGCAGCCTGCAGGGCAATGCAAACACGCCTGTCAGCTCCCTTGACCTCATGGGGATGGTCCCAAAAGCTGGGCTCTGGCCGTGGCTGCCGCTGCGATCGGTGGCTTCAAGGGAGCAAAGAAGGGGCTCTGTTACACTGCAGTGAGACTGGTAAGCTGATCTCTTTCCCAGCCCTAAGTTCCCACTGGTCCAACAACCACCAAAACTGGGATTTCCATCACTTGCCTCCCCTGGGAGACACTTCCCTACTGCTGGTTGGTGCTGCGAGCTGCCTCCTCCTGCGAGCGCCCTGGGCCTGGCAGACCCGAGAGCGCTGACAGCTCACAGAGGGGAGGGAGACTGAGCAGGGCTGGGCAGGAACGCTCCAACAACACAACCTGTCAACACCAAGGCCTTGCAAGCAAACAAGAGGAGTCCCAGGGAGGAAGGTAGCTCAGAGAAGGATCTGCAGTTGGTGGGTGCCTCGTGGGGAAGGACGGCGGCTGGCAGGCTGCCGCTCGCCTGGGTTGTGCCCGGGTGTCTCACCAGGGCTGACGCCAGCAGCACAAACTGTGGGCACCCTCCTTGGAAGCCAACATGCCAGATGGCATCCTCCCTTCCCAAATTAGAGATGAAGCCTGCTGGCAGGAATTCCTTGGGAAGCAGGAAATGCCTGCACCATTCTTCCTGCTCCCTTCCCAGCAGAGCTCCTCTCTGCCTCACCGCTGCCTGAGCTGGCAGCTCCCAGCTCCCACTGCTGGCAGAACCCAGAGCTCCTGAGGCTTCTGGAATGACAGAAGCCTCTCTCTGTGGCTGAGCCTGCTCTTCACACCATCTTCCTTCCTCTGCTTCAGACAAAGCTGGGGAAGGGTCTAGAGAAGAAGTTTTGTGAGGAGCAGCTAAGGGAGCTGGGGCTGTTTAGCCTGGAGAAGAGGAGGCTGAAGGGAGACCTAATCTCTCTACAATTCCCTGAGAGGAGGCTGCAGTGAGCTGGGGGTTGGGCTCTGCTCCCTAGCATCAGGTGACAGAAGGAGAGGAAATGGCCTGAGATTGTGCCAGGGAGGGTTAGGTTGGAGATTAGGAAAGCTTTATTTGGTACAAGAGTGGTCAGGGACTGGCACAGGCTGCCCAGGGAGGTGGTGGAGTCCCCATGCCTGGAGGTGATCAAGAAACCTGTGGCCATGGCACTTGGGGCCATGGTTTGGTGGCCATGGTGGGGTTGGGTGGATGGTTGGACTCAACTTTGGAGGTCTTTTCCAACTGAAACAATTCTGTGGCTCTATGATTCATTATGTGCCATGAGGGCTGTGTTAATTATGCAGGTCTAAGTTGATATGATCACAGAATCACAGGATGGGAGCGGTTGGGAGGGACCTCTGCAGAGCATCCAGTCCAGCCCCACTGCCAAACCAGGATCAGCCAGGGCAGGCCAGGTGAGTTTGGAAAGCCTCCCTATAAGGAGACTCCACAGCCTCTCTGGGCAGCCTGCTCCAGGGCTCAGCACCAAATAATGTTTCCCCATGTTGAGGTGGAAGCTCCTGGGTTCCAGTTTGTGTCCTTTGCTCCTTGTTCTACCACTGGGCACCAGTGACAAGAGCCTGACCCTGCTGCTTGCCCCCCAGCCCTCAGATCTTTCTAAGCATTGCTCAGCTCCCCTCTCAGCCTTCTCTTCCCCAGGCTGAGCAGCCCCAGGGCTCAGCCTTTCCTCATCAGATGGAGTTGATGATTCAGTTGAGTTCTTAAACCAGACTATTTTCATACTACCTAGAATCAAAAAACCTTAGAATATTCTTGTACTAAACAACCCATTTTTTAATTATTTGAGGTGTTTTGGAACAGGAGGCTACAAGTGGCAAAAAAGAGGAGCTGAAGTATCTGAAGAATCACAGAACTGCCAGGGCTGGAAGGGAGCTCAAGGCTCAGCCAGTCCCAACCCCCTGCCATGGCCAGGGACACCTCACACTACAGCAGGTTGCTCACAGCCACCTCCAGCCTGGCTGCAAACACCTCCAGGCAGGAGGCTTCCACCACCTCCCTGGGCAGCCTGTGCCAGGCTCTCACCACCCTCATGGGGAACAACTTCTTCCTCACATCCAATCTGAATCTCCCCATTCCTAGTTTTGCTCCATCCCCCCCAGTCCTATCCCTCCCTGACACCCTCAAAAGTCCCTCCCCAGATTTCTTGGAGCCCCCTGCAGGTCCTGGAAGGCCACAATGAGGTCTCCTGGGAGCCTTCTCCTCTCCAGACTGCACAACCCCAACTCCCTCAGTCTGTCCTCACAGCAGAGCAGCTCCAGCCCTCTGCTCCTCCTCCTGGCCCTTCTCTGGACACCTTCCAGCCCCTCCAGAGCCTTCCTGGCACAGAGGCTCCAGAACTGGCCCCAGAGCTGCAGCTGTGGTCTCAGCAGAGTGGAGCAGAGGGGCAGAATCCCCTCCCTGCCCTGCTGGCCACACTTCTCTTGCTGCAGCCCAGGCTCTGCTGGGCTCTCTGGGCTGCAAGTGCTCCCTGCTGGCTCCTGCTGAGCTTCTCCTCCCCCAGCACCCCCAAGGCCTTTTCTCCAGGGCTGCTCTCTAGAAGCTTGGTGCTGTGGGAGGGACTCTGCAGTCGTGCTTTTGGCCCAGGGCTGCCCTGCTGCTGTCCACAGGCACTGCTGCAGGGGCAGGGCTGCTGCATTCCCGGGTGGAAAGGCCAACTTCCCTCTGCTGACTGCAGCCCTTGCAACAGGTGTAAACAGCTTCCCATTAGAGGTGAAGGTCCTGCTGCATTAGACAACATCACACTCGAACCTTCCAAGAGCTAATTTAATTCCCAGGATCAATAGCTCGTGTTACCAGGAGGTTTTGCCAAAACCCTGGGATCATGTCCTACATATTACAGTAATTCCTTCCAGAAGAATTTCAATTTGTAAATAATGAAGAGCTCGTAGAGCTCCTTCTGTTAGCAGTGCTGCTGGGCCTCCTGCCAGTTTGTAAGCTGAAGAATTTTTGGTGTTTAGTGCTCCCATCTGTTCAGAAAGCCTGGGGGGGAGTAGTTATCAAAAGCAATATGTGGGCTGCTGCTTTTCTTTAACCCCCATTCCATGTCTGAGATTTTTATGGCATGCTTTGTCACACAACAGGCCACTGGGGAAAAGAGATTTCCCTCCTCCTGAGTCTTGCTGCCTGGGGAACCTCTGATGTGCCACAGACTTGATCACAGGATGTTAGGGGTTGGAAGGGACCTCTGGAGATCCTTGAGTCCAACCCCCCCCTGCCAGGGCAGGGCCAATAGAATCTGTTGCAGGTCACACAGGAACACATCCAGATAGGTCTTGAAAGTCCCCAGAGAAGGAGACTCCACAACCTCTCTGGGCTGCCTGCTCCAGGGCTCTGGGACCCTCAGAGTGAAGCAGTTCCTCCTCGTGACTTTTGCCCAGTCTTGATCTAACCACACCAGAACTCACACAGACACCTGAACAGTTTCCATCCTGATGCCTCAGACAGAAACAGGACCAAGTGCTTCACAGGGAAGCAAGGATTGAAATCCCAGGCATGTGGATGTGTGGAATATGTGAATGTGGAGTCTCCCTCTCCGGATAGGGCAAGGGGCAATGGATATAAAGTACAGCAGAGGAGGGTCCACCTCAACATGAGGAGGAACTAGGGGCAGCACTTGCACTGCCTCTCCTGGAAGCTCTGCCTAGGAAGCTTGCACAGCTCTAGAGGCTGTCATTGTCTTACAGCTGCTGGTAGCACAGGAGATGGCCCATGCACTGCTGGGGCAGCCCCAGGGCTGCTGGCACCCACTGCAGAGAGCAGGGGTGGGAAAGGGCAGTGTTTGGAAAGCTCTTCATGACTGATCAAAAGAAGTTATCCCACCCAGTGACCCTGTGCTCAGGTGTGATGCCCAGGTACAGGCAGAGTAATTCCTCCCTCTGTGTTTTATCTCTTCAGGAAGGCTGAAGTGGCCTGAAATGGGGCAGAAGAAAACCAGAGGGGCCCGAGGTGACAAGCAGAAGCGAACTGTTGTTTAAAGCCTGCAGTTCATGGGCACCCTCTCCTTTGGGGTTTGCTCTTGGCTTGCTTTAATCAAGGTGATGGTGAGCAGGATGCTAAATGCTGACGGAAGCTTTTTGATCTGTTTCTTGTAAGTGTTGATGGTGTTTGTTAGGTTCCCTCCCTGACAAGCTGGTGGTGCCATGTAGCTGTGTTTAGCACACAAGATCCAAATGAACTCCACTACTGCAATTGAAGCCAGTGCTAGGAGCTCTCAGAACTCAGACAAACTGCCTTTGGAGAAGCCAGGCATGGCAGACACAAGGTGAAAAAGAAATGTCAAAACAAGCCTGGGAAGGAGCTCCAAGGACTGGAGGTTGTTGGGGTTTTCCCCACACACAAACTCTTTTGTCTCCCAATCAGCCAATTTCCACATTCATCAGGCACTCAGAGCACCACAGCTGCCTGGGTCACACCACTTTGCCTACCTCTCCTTTGCAATGTCAGTGCCAGTTCTGAAGCAGCCTCCACTCTGCACTCCAGCCCTGCACTGAGCATCTGAGAGCCAGGCCAGCGATCCCCATTAGGAACTCCTCATCAGTTGCAAATGTCAGAGCTGCTTTTGCTTCTCCTCGGTCACAGTGCATTCCAGCCCTAACCAACTCGCCACAGCAAGAGCTTGATCACCCTTCTGCTTGGCCAGGAAGCAGCAGGAGTCCTCCCTGTGCATGCAGGTCATCCCAAACTGCCCTGCTTTGTCTCTGTTATCAGACCTTCTAAAGCACCACAGCTAATTAGGCCCTTCCCTTCCAGACCCCAATTCAATGCCTGCAGAAGAGGAGGCTGAGGGGAGACCTCATTGCCCTGCACAAGCCTCTGAAAGGAGGTTGCAGTGAGGTGGGGGTTGGGCCCTTCACAGCTTCCTTGCCCTCCTCTGCCCTGGCTCCAGCACCTCCAGCACCTCTTGTACTGAGGTGCCCAAAACTGGACACAGCACTCAAGGTGTGGCCTCCCCAGAGCTGAGTCCCAGGGGACAATCTCCTCCCTGCTCCTGCTGGACACAGCATTGCTGACCCCAGCCAGGATGCCTTTGGCTTTCTTGGCCACCTGGCCACTGCTGGCTCCTATTCAGCTGCTTGTCCATGAGCACCCCCAGGTCCCTTTCTGCCAGCAGCCTTCCAGCCACCCTGCCCCAAGCCTGAAGCATTGCTTGGGGTTGTTGTGCCCCAAGTGCAGGACTTGGCACCTGGCCTTGTTCAAGCTCATCCTGCAAACGCTGTCCCCTGGCTGGATCTCCATCACTAACTGACTCCCCAGGCTACTGGGACCCCCCCAGCTGACTTACCTTGCTTGTTGAATGACCTTGCTCAGCACAGACTCCATCCAAGGAGCTGCAAGGAGCTGCAGCAGCCCCTGGGGCCCCCCCGATCGCTGTCTGACCACTCCGTGCTGCGGCTGCCCTCCCAGGGCTTTCTTATCACCTAATGGAGGCTGGGTGGGGCCGGCTCCGCCCCGGGGGGTGGGTGGGGGTCGGTGCTGCTCCCTGCAGCAGCTGTCCCTTTGCTGTGCCGGGGGGCGCTGGCTCTGCCCCCCGCCCGGCTCAGCAGCCTGCCCCCAAGCTGCCAGCCCCCGGCACAGTCAAGCTGCCTTTCCCGGCTTCAAAAAGCCCTAAAAAGAGCTTTTCCGTGGTTCTCTTGGCTCCAGAGCCCTGCCCAGCGCAGCCTTGCCTGCACCGAAGCTGATCTCTGCACCAGCATCAGAGGGGTGGTTAGGGGAGTGAGGAGAGGAGCCTCCAAGCAGTACCTGGTAGAGATTTGGGCATTGCTTCCTCTTTTTCATGTAAATGAGAGGCACACATTGGAAATACCCTTGAAAGCCAAGGCCCTTAGGGAGAGGAAATTGTCTGTTTAGGGTTTTCTCCTCAAGCTGGTAGGAATCATCGGCGCTCCAGCCATGCATGTGGCTGGGATAATGAGCAACACCACAGCCGGCAGCTGGTGGCCAAGCCGAACCCAGGCGTGAGGAGCTGTCCACAGGGCAGTGCTCGGCAGGGCTGGGGAGCCCGAGCTCCGCCACCACAGCATGTTGGAGGTGCTCGGCAGCCCCGGGGGACAGGTGAGGATCACCCTGCTCCCTGGGGCCTGGCAGTCATGGAATCACAGTAGGCACTGGGTTGGGAGGGATCCAATCCCCCTGCAGGGAGCAGGGACATCTCTAACCAGATCATACTGCTCAGAACTACATCAAGTTTGGCCTTCATTGTCACCTTTCCCCCTGTACTCAGCACTGGTGAGGTTCAGTTCTGGGCCCCTCACTCCAAGAAGGACATTGAGGGGATGGAGAATGTCCAGAAAAGGGCAACCAAGCTGGGGAAGGGTCTGGAGAACAGGGCTGGGGAGGAGCAGCTGAGGGGGCTGGGGGTGTTCAGTGGGGAGGAGGCTGAGGGAGACCTCACTGCTCTCTGCAGCTCCCTGAGAGGAGGCTGCAGTGAGCTGGGGGGTGGCCTCTCTTCCCTAGTATCAAGTGACAGAATGAGAGGAGCTTGCTGGGTCCCACAGGCAAGGGGAGAGTTCTGGAGGTGCAG
Source organism: Dryobates pubescens (assembly GCF_014839835.1). NCBI lineage: Eukaryota > Metazoa > Chordata > Aves > Piciformes > Picidae > Dryobates > Dryobates pubescens. The sequence continues at coordinate 945,819 of NC_071626.1, forward strand.
CTGAAGGCAGTGGAAGGTTCTCTTTCAGCAGCCAAGCATTAAGCTTCTATCTATGGCAGTCCAGTTTAGAAAGCTGGGCTTCCTGGAAATGAATTGGATGTTTCTTTTCCAAGCACAGCTCACCCTCCTCCAGGATGCAGCAGATGAGTTCTTGCTGTTGCATATTTTGCAGCATGGTGCTTGCCACTAGTGGCACTTGGAGAGGAATCCTCTGTGGGGCTCCCTGGCATTCAGAGAAGTGAACTTTTCAGAGTGGTTTCTTTCCATCTGCAGATGAGCTACAGGAACCCCAAGCTTATTGAGTTGAATACTCAATTAAATGCACATGGTTTGTTTGCCTCCAGAGCCTAATATATCAGCTTCAAATGTTCTAGTTATCAGCCACAGGGAGGCATGGAGCTGGAGTTTGTGTTTCCCAGCCACTGCCCAGACAGCTGCAAGCTCAGGCTCTGGGATATCCCTGTCCAAGGATTCCCCTGAAACCTTCAGAACTGGCCTGATAGTTTCATCTTACATGGATTCTGAGCCATGGTGGAGCATGCAGAGGTCACAGGGAGCTTGCACAGGGAATGGCAGAGTTCTCAGGGGTCCCAGAGATGTGTTCCACCTGCTAGGGTGGATGTGGGCTACAAGAGGTCATACTGCACAGAATCACAGAGTGCAGTGGGCTGGAAGCTTTCCTTCACCTTGAGGTGGAGCTTCCTGTGTCCCAGTTTGTGCCCCTTGCCCCTCATCCTGCCACTGGGCACCAGTGAAAAGAGCCTGGCCCCTTCTTGACACCCACCCTTCAGGTATCTATAAGCATTAACAGGATCCCCTCAGCCTTCTCTTCTCCAGGCTAACCAGCCCCAGGGCTCAGCCTTTCCTCACCACACAGAGATTCCAGTCCCTTCAGCATCCCCATAGGCTTCTGTTGGTCTCTCTCTAGGAGTTCCTAGTTTCTCTTGGTCTGAGGAGCCCAGAACTGGACACAATACTGCAGATGTGGCCTCACCAGAGCAGAGGGGCAGGAGGACCTCCCTGGACCTGCTGGCCACACTCTTCTGGATGCACCTCGGACCTATGTTCGGTAACTTGTCCCTTTAAGGTGCCAGCAATGAGGCAGCTGGAGTTGCGTTCAGGCAACGTAGTAAGCTCTGTGTAGGCAGTGGGAAGCAACCTGGAATGTGAAGCCTGGCTCCGCTTTGATGTCATCTCCCCGAAGCTGCCGGAGTCGCTCTGGATCCAGGCTGCCGTCCGTGAGTGCGGCGCTTGGCGCGGGGCCCCCGGCTCAGCCGCTCTAATCCGTATAAAAGATCATCTAATTGTGCTCGCTCCCACGAGATTAACCCAGCTGGGGAGACTCCTGCATGTAAATAGCTGTGCAATACATTGTGTAATCCCCGTGATTGATGTTCCTCAACACGTTTCGGGCAGCAGATCCCTTACCCACCCCAGGGCTGACACTATCAGCGCCGCTTCTTCGCAGCCTCTCCTGCGAACCCAGCCAGAAGCAACCACTTCAAAGCGAGGGGTTTGTGGCAGGCAAAGATGCCTGAGTCACTCTCCCCCGAGGGAGAAGGCGTGATGCTGGCATGTGTGTGGCTCCTCTCCCACGTGCCTTCCTCTCCCCACCTTTCATTGATAGCTTCACAAGCTGCCTGTCACAGGGCTGGGGTTTGCCCAACCGGACCAGTTCCACAGCTCGCCCTGCTTGTTCCTCAAGCCACTGGGAAGGCTCCTGGTACCGTCCCAGCTGCTTGCTGCGCAGGAGATCAAAGATAAGGCTGACACCCACGAAGATTGATGGCCAAGGCAGCGATGGGTGGGTTTAATAGAAGGGTTTATGGCGGTTTTAATCTGTGCTGGCTTGCTCCCAGCTAGTTTCTCGTGAAGCCCCCAGCTCCCGTCAGAAATCCAGCCCCAGCTCAGAAATCACAGCTGAAGGAAAGGCCACCTCAGACTGTGCCCTTCCCCCTTCTGTGTCGCCTCTTTTATCTAGGAAACCATAGAAAGCATGCAGACAGCACAGGAGCCTGCATGCAAGCTGGGTTTACAACACAAACCCAGCCACAGGTGAGCTCTGCAGTAAGCTTGGCTACAACAGAGGAGTCTAATTAAGCAGCAGCTGAACAAAGGCCAAATAACTCAGCTCTGTACTGGCAGCACTCTGCTGAGGCAGAGTGAGGAACCCACCCAGCTCCTACCAAAATTAAAGACATGTTTATAAAGAGAATTGTTTCTAACAAGAAGACAAATCTCATCCTTGTATAACTGTCCCGAGGTCAATGGAGAACCCCAAGGGATTAATTAGAATCAGAATGTTCATAAAAGGCCTTCTGTGATGTGCCAGCTGCTCTTGAAGAGGGAAGCACGGTAATGATTTCTCAACAAACATGTTGCAAGATCAGCTCCTTCTATTCAGCAGCTCTGCTCTTTGCAAGCTCTCTTTTCCATTACTTTTTCACCCTTACAGAAACCAACAAACAAAAGAAGTCAATTTGGGGTTGTTTTTTTTCCCCCCTCAGTGGTGTGGGGAAAGAAAAAGAGAATTTAAAAGTGCTGCTGTTTGGGTGGGTTCTAAATCTCTGCTCTGGGAGCTCTGGAATCTGTTTTTCTTGTTCTGTGTTTCTCCTTTTTTGTTATTATAATTTGCAGCACAATCCTTGATCTGTGGGAAGTGATAAGGGTGTTGAAGCCACTGATTAAAAGGGTTCACTCTTGTGGTTAACTGCATCTGCATAAAAGTCAGGAGGAAAATGTAGTCTTAAGCACAATTCACTTAGTCCTTTGAACTGCTGCTGGAGCTCATCTTTATGCATTTCCAGCCCCTTGGGAAGGTGGTTCTCAGTTTCAATGGAAATGGCCATTGCTTTAATCTTACACTGAAAAGTATGCAGAAAGACTGCAGGAATCCCAGAGTGGCTCAGGCTGGAAATGATCTCAGAGCTCAGCTCCCCCAGCCTCCCCTCCGTGCCCAGGGACACCTCTCAGCGAGGGTCAGCTGCTCAAGGTCTCATCCAGCCTGGCCCTCAACACCCCCAGGCAGGAGGCAGCCACAGCCTCCCTGGGCAGCCTGTGCCAGAGGCTCAGCACCCTCCTACCTCAGCTCCACTCTAACCCTGCTCTGCCTCAGCTCCAAACCATTCCCCCTGGGCCTGGCTCCAGACCCCCTCAGCAAAAGTCTCTCTGCAGCCTTCCTGCAGGATCCCTTCAGGTCCTGGCAGCAGCTCTGAGGTGCCCCTGGAGCCTTCTCCTCTGCAGGCTGCACAGCCCCAGCTCCCTCAGCCTGTGCTCAGGGCAGAGCTGCTCCAGCCCTTGGAGCATCTCTGTGGCCTCCTCTGGGCTCTCTCCAGCAGCTCTGTGTCCTTCTTATATACAATAACCTGAATAAAGAAATCCAGGCCTTTGAAGGACCTTTCTCACACCTTCCATGTTGGTTTCAGCAGCTTTAAGCAGTAGGTCACCCTAAAGCTGTTGTGTAGCAATAATCCTGCTCCAGATGTGATTTTCCTTCCTGTTCTCTTTACTTCTCTAACAAATGGAGTTTGCCTATGAGACCCTCCCCAGTTTTCTGATCTTCTCTTTCCAACCCCAATATCAAATCACAGGATGGGAGGGGTTGGAAGGGACCTCTGGGGATCATCCAGCCCAACCTCCCTGCCAGAGCAGCATCACCCAGGGCAGGAATGTTGCAGCAGTTTGCTACTTCTGTTAAATCCCAGGGGCAGGCATTAAATTCATATTTTCTGATGATCTCTCACTCCTAAACCTCAGCTCCCCCCACCCCCCCCCAGGTCAAAGCAGAATGTGCAGATAAGATGGAGTGAAGCTGCACATCCAGGAGCAAAAGGCAGGGGTGGGGTTGGGGGGACAGAGACTTCAGTGTAAGAAAACCAAAGCAGCAATTGCAGAGCTGAGATTTTCCTCCTCTGAAAAAAGAAATCAACTTCTTTTCCCTTCTCTCCTCTGCATCTCTTTGGGAGCTCAAAGGCCTCTTTGGGCCAGACAATGGTGGGCAGCCATGGGCTGGCTGCGTGAGGCAGCGCTGCAGTGTGTGACAGCAAGATATAAGAAGGGCTGGAGAGGAGGGGACACCCTGCTGTACATTCTTGTAGACCTATTTTGTGGCCCAACAAAAGCTCTCTATAGAAACATTCCATCCTCCAGCACAGTTCCTGGAAGTTCAAGAACTGGCTGCAAAGCCTCCTCGCTGCTCTCTTACGTAAAATCCTAATGACTTACTACTGGCTATTAATTGTCAGCTCTGAGAGGCTCTGTTTGAGGAATGTCTTGAGTGGACTTCCAGGGGCTTATTTGTACAGACACAGAGCAAACCTTTTAACTTTGGCCAAATCCAGAACCATCTTAGGCTCTATAAAGACTTCAGACCTTGCTCCTCACAGCTGAGAGTTCTCCATGTGAAACCTTTTCAATATGTTGGTGGTTTCCTTCCTGCTGGCTTGATGCAAGCAGCAGTTCATTTGCCTCCAGGCAAAGTCCATCCACACAGAGCTGCTGGAGCCAGGCCAGAGGAGGCCACAAAGATGAGCCAAGGGCTGGAGCACCTCTGCTATGAGGACAGGCTGAGGGTGTTCAGCCTGGAGAAGAGGAAGCTCCAGGGGGACCTTAGCGCTCATTCCATGAGCTTCCAGCACGATTCTACCTAGCACATCCATCAGTTATCCCAGGAAAAGTAGGGAGTTCAGAGTGGGATGTGGTAGCTTGGGATAACTCAGACCACAGGTTCAAACAGGAGGTGGGGGAAGGCAGTCCCATAGGTGTTCTGTCCTGTAGGAAAGCTTCACATTCATAGCTTGTCCCTGCAACTAAAATCCAGCTGAGGAGGAGGAATGCTGTCCACAGAAAGCTTGGATTCCAAAGTCCTTCTGCATGAGTGTCTAAAAATGGTTTGGAGCTATTTCACTTTTAAACATGAAAAAGCTCTTAGCAGAGGCTGATGTTGAGCATGGAAGCAAAGTGCTTTAGTGTCATTGCTCCCTACAGCTCCCTGGGAGGAGGTTGGAGTTGTCTCTCTTTTCCCTGATCGAAGGAGAGGAAATGGCCTGAAACTGTACCAGGGGAAGGCAAAGCTGGAGATGAGGCAAAATGTCTTTAGTGCAAGAGTGGTCAGGGACTGGCAGAGGCTGCCCAGGCAGGTGGTGGAGTCCCCATCCCTGGAGGTGCTCAAGAAACCTGTGGCCATGGCACTTGGGGCCATGGTGGTGTGGGGTTGCTGGGGGGACTGGATGATCTCAGAGGCTTTTCCAACCCAAACAAATCTCTGATTTTATGATTTAAGAGAACTGCTCTTACAGTGAAGGGATAAGTACCTGGTGAGCTGCTTTGGTCAACACTAAGGCCTGAATCCTAATTTCTCTGTACCTGAAATCAATGTGTAGAGCATTTAAACCCCAACTATTTCTAACCTAAAGAGAACAAGCAGGAAGCAGAAGAATTAACCCGAGCTCCACACAGGTATTAGCAGCCATGAGTTGTTGAAAGCCCTGCAAATAACAAGGTGGGATGGTTGGATGCTCAGTTAAAGGTTAACCTGGTGCTCGTATGGTTTGTGTGAAACACAATTGTGGCAGGCCAGAAAGCAGGGGTAGGAGTGCTGCAGCTTCCACTGGCTACAGCTGCTCCACCTGGTAGCATCAGCCTCTTAAATCTCTGTAATGAGCAGCAGGCATTTCATTACAGTCACCTTTAAGCACCACTTTGTAAAGTGCTGCTGCTTCATGCAGCTATCCATTTGCAGCAGTTAAAGACACCATCAACCAGGCCCTTTTTTTCTCCCACTCACTGCCCCTGATTTCCTGGCTGGCTTTGTCATTTCCTTTGTGTGGGTTACAGGACATCATTATTTGACATGGAAAGGGGAGAACTGCTGCTGCAGACAGCTTCTGCTTCGTGTTTATTTGGTTCACCAGCCTCTGACATCGAGGAAGGTGTCCTGGCTTGCAGAGGGAATAAAAAGGCTGTGACAAAGACAAGCCAGAAACAGTGCAGCACATATTGCCAAGCCAGTCATTATTTCACCTATGCAGCTCCTCTAGTGGAAAATCAAACCAGAGACGAAGCCAGCACTTGCAAAATGCATCAATGACCTCTGGGTCTGCAGGGACCCCGCACGGCTCTTACGCTCCTTTTAAAGCAGTCACTTGGAGAAGCAATGATTTAACCATTCAGCTGTCACAGAGTCACAGAAAAAGGCTCTAGACCTCAAGGGATCCCAGGGGGAATCAGACCACAGAAACATTCAGACCCTCAGGATCCCCAAGTCCAACCATTAACCCTACTCTGCAAAGCTCAGCCCTAAATCATATCCCTGAGCACCACATCCAAACCACCTTTAAACACATCCAGGGCTGGTGACTCCACCACCTCCCCGGGCAGCACATTCCAATCCCTGACCACTCTTTCAGTGGAAAAATTCTTCCTAAATATCCACTCTAAACCTCCCCAGTTGCAGCTTGAGGCTGTTCCCTCTTATTCTGTCCCTAATTACCTGTGGGAAGAGACCAGCAGCAGCCTCTCCACGCCCTCCCTTCAGGTAGCTGTAGAGAGCAATGAGGTCTCCCCTCAGCCTCCTCTTTTTCAGGCTAAACAGCTCCACCTCCCTCATCAGATTTCTTCTCCGCTCCTCCGAGTGCTTTGTTTGCTTTGCAGGTTATTTAACCCCAATTTTCCCGGGGCCTCCTCCATCAGCTGCAAAAGGAAAGAAGTTCAGCAGTGAGGATTCCAGGTGGTTGTAATTGAAAATGCTGAAAGGAGGCTACCCCCTGCTGCCAGAATCAGAGTTTTCTCTGTCCTTCCTGTCCCAGGAGCAGAGGACACCCTGCTGCACAAAGCCCAGCTTTGCAGCCTGGCTCAAGCTCCGTTCCACATTGCCAGGCTACTCATTAGGCAACTCAAGTGCCTTTCGTGTGCCGCCACTTAATTAGAAGGGGTATGCCTCTGAACCTGAGTTACTACCCCTTGGTTCTCCTCTTGACGAAGTAGTTCAGCAGCAACACCGAAAAGCAGGGGGAGGAGGAAGAGAAGAGAAGCTGTCCCTGGTTTTGTTTGAAAGCTGGGCACCAGAGAGCAGCAGCTCCCCGGAGTTGGAGAGCTGTCAGCCGGCAAAGCAGCTCCCGCTGAAGTCAGCGCTCGTCGCGGTGCTGCAATCCGCATCCTTCAGGCCAGCTCTTCTCCTGCAGAAGTGAGATGTTTGTGTGTGTGTCACTAACAGCGACCCTGACCCGGATCTCTAATGTGCGCCGGAGCCAGCTCTCTGCACCTTGCCCTCCTTCCTCTTTCAGGGATTTCTGAGTCGGTGAGGCTGCAGTATGTGAGGGGAAAGTGCCAGCCCAGAGCCTAGGGTCACGGAAGCACTGGCTGCTGAGGGCTCAAGGGGCCCCAGAGGATCATCCAGTCCTTCTCTGGAGACTTTCAGAGACTTGTCTGGATGCATTCCTGGGTGACCTGCCCTAGGTGATGCTGCTTTGGCAGGGAGGTGGACTTAATGACCTCCAGAGGTCCCTTCCAACCCCTATCATTCTCTGATTCTATGGCATAGGGGACTCCCAAAGTGCCCTCTGAATGGCCCTTGGCATTTAGGCTTTACTGCCCTTGGAGCTTCATCAGTACCAGCTCAGGCTTGCACTATTGATTTCCCTCCTTCCAACTCCACCACACTCTGCTGTGCAGCACTGTCAGCAGAGCACAGCTCTCTCTTAGTCCATCCCTAATGCTGTTCACTTTTTGAACACTCAGATGTTCTCAAGCAGGTGTCTGGGGGACTGCCCTAAGTTCTGCCTTGTCTCCAAAACAAACCCAACTAAATTATCTACCAAGACACCAAGGGTGGCTGCCAGGAGGATGGAGACTCCCTTTGCACAAGGAGTCCCACAGAGAAGACAAGAGGTGATGGGGACAAGTTACTGCTGGGGAGATTCCCAGTGGGCTCCAGAAGGAAATGTTCCCCCTGGGCACAGTCAGGCACTGGAATCATCTCCCAAGGGCAGTGGTGGAGTCCTCTCCCTTGGGCAGTTGGAAGGCTCAGCTTGGCAGGGTGCTGGGCCAGCTCCTTGCAACTCCACTCTCAGCTGGAAGGGTTGGAGCAGAGGGTCCTTGGGGTCCCTTCCCACCTGGCACGCTGGGATTGTATGAAGTTTGGATCTGCTCCTTGCCAAAGTGCACTCAGGGCTGCACTCCCCCAGTGTGCTGCTTTGTGCTTATCCAGGGTGAAATTCATTTTCCATTTTATCACCTGCTCAGCACAAGACCAACTTTTGAAACCCTCTGGTCTGCTACGGTGTGGTTTGTCCTGACCACTTCCAGAACACCCCCAGACTCTGTCCTCCTGCTGTTCTCCAGCTTTTCCAAGTGATTTGTGGCCATTCCTAGCCACATCCCCCCGGGATTCCCCCAGTAGCTGCTCCAGGAAGAACAGGGACCATTTATTCCTGCCTGCTGTTCCATCTCCTCCCGGCAGTTATTCATGCCAGCAGCCACCCTCCCGGCGTTTGCTTTCTGGAAGATTGTTTGGGAAGGGATATTAGAGAAAGGTTTAGAAATCCAGAGGTAATTTTTTTTGGCTGAAGCTGCCCTTGTCCAGGAGAGCAATGAGCCTGTGAAAGACCTGCCCAGGATTTGCAAGCCACGAGTTCCTTCTTTATGAGCCCTGCTAACTATCTGCAGCGAGCTGTATATATTCGTGTCTACTAATTCTTGCTCATTATTACAGCTTCCATCAGTCTGCCCCAGCAGGAAGGCAGATTTACAATTCTCTGGTTTCCTGGCTCCCCTCCGGAGATTATTGTAGAAATTGAGGCCACATTTGCCACCTTCCCCTGCTCTGGAGCCGGGGCCAAAGTAAGCGAGAGCTCACACGCGGCTCGGGGCGGTTCAGCACTCTCCTCTCCGGCCTCCCTCAGACCCCCGCAGCGATTCGTACCTGCTCCTGCCAAGCCGTTGCTGCTCACTTGATTGGTCTGCTCTGAAACCCTCTCTGCTGACAGCTCTGCTTGACACAAGCCCCCAGCTTCAGCCCTGTAAATAGAGACTTCGTTGTGCAAAATTCCTTAAGCCACTCTCTGATGGAATCCTGACACAAGCAATCTTCCCTTCCCTTCCCTTCCCTTCCCTTCCCTTCCCTTCCCTTCCCTTCCCTTCCCTTCCCTTCCCTTCCCTTCCCTTCCCTTCCCTTCCCTTCCCTTCCCTTCCCTTCCCTTCCCTTCCCTTCCCTTCCCTTCCCTTCCCTTCCCTTCCCTTCCCTTCCCTTCCCTTCCCTTCCCTTCCCTTCCCTTCCCTTCCCTTCCCTTCCCTTCCCTTCCCTTCCCTTCCCTTCCCTTCCCTTCCCTTCCCTTCCCTTCCCTTCCCTTCCCTTCCCTTCCCTCTTACACATCTATAACCTTCTAAAGTGAAGTTTCCTGAGCTCATTTTCTCTTGCAAAACCACACAGAGGATGGCATGAGGCTGATTCTAAGGAGCCCTCACCAATCAGCTCCAATGAAGGCAGGAGCTGTGTTCTGTGATCCGCTGCCCCTGTTCTTTCCTGATGTATCTGATTGCTAGGACTAATCCAGTAACAATTCCAATGCTCTCCATGACCACTGCATGACCTTGTTTAATAAAATCTGAACTGCTTAATGCAAGGCAACCCAATTAACAGCAGCAGCAGAGCTCAGCCCTGGGGGAGGCATGCACCTGTTGGAAGTCTGAGGCAAGACCAGAAGCACAGCAGGAGTGACCCAGGCTGGTGGAAACTGCACCTGAGAGCACATTCATGTGGGCACTTCTGCAGCCAGAGCAGTGTGGGCAGCAGGGCAGGAGAGGGGATTCTGCCCCTTACCTGTGATCTGCTGAGACCTCACCTCCAATCCTGCCTCCAGTTCTGCTGTCCCCAGCAGGAGAAGGACACAGAGCTGCTGGAGAGAGTCCAGAGGAGGCCACAGAGGTGCTCCAAGGTCTGGAGCAGCTCTGCTGTAAGGACAGGTTGTGAGGGAGCTGGGGCTGTGCAGCCTGCAGAGGAGAAGGCTCCAGGGGGACCTTAGAGCTGCCTGCCAGTAGCTGAAGGGATAAAGAATAAGAACATAGAATAAAAAGAGAAATAAACTTTTTTTCCAGGCACTGAGTCCACAGTGGAGCACAGCAGGAAGAGGTAAAGAGCAGCAGTGATAGCAGAACAACATCAGTAACCAGTCCTGTGAAATGTGATGGGAACAATTAAACACACAGAGCTAAATCTTGCCTTGCTTCATGCTGAGGCTGATAAAAAGTCCCCAGATGTCACTTTTCTAACACAATCCATGGAATCCATTCCTGGATTTAGCTGTTTTTGCTGTTCTTGCACCAGTTGTGTGTGTGGCTGCTTGTGCACCTCTCTAGTCTCAAAAAGTAAACCACCATTGATACTGCTCCCACTGCTGGGGCCCCCAGCACAAGAAGGACCTGGAACTGCTGGAGCAGGTCCAGAGCAGTCCACGAAGATGATCAGAGGGCTGCAGAACCTCTGCTATGAGGACAGGCTGAGAGGTGGGTCTGTTCAATCTGGAGAAAAGGAGGCTCCAAGGAGACCTCAGAGCAGCCTTCCAGTACCTGAAGGAGCTCCAGGAGAGCTGGGGAGGGACTTTGGACAAGGGCTGGGAGTGATAGGATGAGAGGGAATGGCTCTTGAGGAAGGGAGATTGAAACTGGAAATTAGGAAGAAATTCTTCACTATGAGGATGGTGAAAACCTGCAACAGGTTGCAGAGAAGTTGTGGACACCTCACCCCTGGAAGTGTTTAAGACCAGGCTGGATGAGGCCTTGAGCAACCTGGGCTAGTGGGAAGTGCCCTTGCCCATGGCAGGGGGGTTGGAACTGGATGATCTTGAAGGTCAAACTCAAGTCATTCCATGATTCTTTTATTCTGTGGCTCCCTGATTCTATAATTCTTTGATTCTATGACTCCATCACTCTTTGATCCTGTGCTGCTTTGATGGTATGCTTCCATCATTCTCTGATGATTCTGTGACTCCATCACTCTTTGATTCTATGACTCTATCACTCTTTGAGCCTATGATGCTTTGATTGTATGCTTCCATCATTCTCTGACTCCATCACTCTTTGCTCCTATGGTGCTTTGATGGTATGGTTCCATCATTCTCTGATGATTCTCTGACTCCATCACTCCTTGACTCCATCCTTCCCTCATTCTCTGATCCTACAGTTCTCTATGATTCCATCATCCTGTGATTCCGTGATTCTTTGATTCCCTCACTCTTTGGTCCTATGGTTCTTTGATTCTGTGCTTCCATCATTCTTGTCAGCCACAACAGGTAGCTAAAAAGCTTCTCAGAGTCCCAAGAGCCTTCTGGGATGTGGCAGCAGGCAACGAGCTGAGAAAAACCTGGATGAACAAAATAGCAGGAAAACAGTTCTGTGGCTTCTGAAAAATGAATGGGTTTGCTCTGGATGCATCTGAAGCATCTTCATGGTCTTGATCTCCATGGTCTGCATCTCCTGTATCATGCTGCTCTCATGCTTTGGGTCACCCAGGGAGCCCTGCTTGGCCAGCACAGGTTTGCTTCGACGGAGTGTGTGTAGAAGTCAGATTCCTCGCAGGAGCTGGGCTCTGGGAGCAGAGTTTGCTAAGGCATTATGTGTCTTTTTTTGGCAATCTGGAGCCTCTTCTGCTGGGAGGATATTTTCTTCCCCTCAGATGTGTTCCATTCAACAGCTACTCCCATCAGGGAACAGAATCTGAGAAACCAGCTGGGACCTGGGGGGAAAAAAAAACACATCCAGGCTTCCTCTTCCAATTTAGCTCTAAAAATGAAGTGTGAGAAGGTGGCATTGATGAGCTCTGAAACACTGCAGAACATGCTGATCACAAACCAGCAGGACAATTAATTTGCTATAAATAACACTTCCTTTGTCTCAGATCTTCAGAGGGCCCTTCCAGCCCCTGCCATTCTGGGAGAAGAGTTTGTTGCAGATGCAGAGCAGGTTCCAATTAAACCCTGATCATTCTGCCCAGGAACTGTGCTTCTGGGCTCTGTGTTGAATGTGTGTGGAGGCTATCACCTTGGCTATCAGAAAGGAGACACCAGTGGTAGCAGTTGGGCAGGGACTGCCTTGAGAGCAGCCCTGAGTGGGGATGCTGGTGGATGAGAAGCTCAACAGGAGCCAGCCCAGAGAGCCAAGCAGAGCCTGGGCTGCAGCAAGAGAAGTGTGGCCAGCAGGGCCAGGGATTCTGCTCCTTTACTCCACTCTGCTGAGACCACACCTGGAGCACTGTGTGCAGTTCTGGAGAGATCTGGAGGTGCTGGAAGGTGTCCAGAGAAGGGCTGCGAGGGAAACAGGATGGACATTGGCTGTGGAGATGCTATTCAGTGACAGGAGATAGTCCTCAGTGCTCTGCTTTCTGCTCCTTCCCACCCCCCCACTGTTACACCTTGGCTACTACAGGGCTACCTCCCTGCCTGTTGCCTTTGGTGTTGCTTTATGGCTGCACCATGACCCACGTCCACCGTTCCAGGTGCCCTGTTCTGGCTCCACTCTACCCTTCTGCCTGGGGAATGGACTCAAACCCATGAAGCAGGAAGGTGTCTCAGCCTCTTCCATTGACATCTGCCATGGACAGCTGTAGCTTTTCTTATGGGTGGCTAATTGCCTGGAAATTAATAGAGTGCTCTTTATGCCAGGCACTTGCAAATTACTGGGGTTTGATTTCCCTGCAGCATCTTCTTGACTCCAGCCAAGCCTATAATCTTATCTACAATATTGATTTTGGTAGCATCCCTGAGTACAGTGTGTCCAAACTAAGCAGAGGGGTAGGTAGCACACAGAGCACTCTTTCAGCAGTGACTCACCAAATAAAAACTCCTCCTGCATTAAAGGCTCTGACAGTTGTGCCTTGTTCAACAGCAAGCTGCAGAAATCTACCCTCTCCTCAATTACTCAGGATCCAGGACAATTTACCAGTGTCCCTTGGCTGGGGAGGCTGGCTCAGGGCTTGCAAAGGAGAATTGATTACAGAAGTCAATCAGCAGCTCCCTGGGATTGCAGTGATTGTGCACAAAGAACACAACAGTTGACAGGAAAGCTGCTCCTGTGACTCACCAACAGCAGACACCTGGCAGTTCCTTGCTCATCGTTTCCAAGACCACTCTGCCAGGGTGAACGCTTCCTGCCCCTGCTTCCTCTTCAGGAACAGTGTGGACAGCAGCTCTAGGAATAGGCTGTCCCCCTCCACTCAGCACTGGTGAATCGTGGGCTCAGTTTTGGGCTCCTCACTCCCAGAGGACATTGAGGGCTGGAGCAGGGCCAGGGAAGGGCAACCAAGCTGGGGAAGGGCCTGGAGAGCAGGGCTGGAGAGGAGCAGCTGAGGGCCCTGGGGGTGTTCAGCCTGGAGAAGAGGAGGCTGAGGGAGACCTCATTGCTCTCTGCAGCTCCCTGAGAGGAGGCTGCAGTGAGCTGAGGGTTGGGCTCTTCTCACATGCAACAAGAGGCAGTGGCCTCAAGTTGTGCCAGGGGAGGCTCAGGTTGGATACTGGGAAAAACCTTCTTCCCAGCAAGGGTTCTCAGGCACTGTCCCAGGCTGCCCAGGATGGTGGTGGAGTCCCCATCCCTGGAGGTATATCAGAGGTATGGATGAGGTGCTGAGGGATGTAGGTTAGTGGCAGTGGCTCAGCAGCAGTGGTGGGGCTGTGAGCTCCAGGTGAGTTGTTGGACTTGATCTCAAAGGTCTCTCCCAGCCTCAACAGTGGCATGACAACATCAGTCCTAATTTGCTGCCTTTCTCTTGCTGACTGTGACTGTGACTTGCTGCTCTGGACATGACTGTGATGCATCCTGGGCTTGCAATCCATTTGCACAGAATCTCTGAAGCTTTGGTGATGTCTTAGCTTCTGCTTCAGCTTTGCATTCCCTTGGGCAGTGGCTTCAGCTGGCTTCACCTCAGAAGCTGTTTAGCCATTCCTGATATCCAGCCTAACCCTCCCCTGGTGCAGTTCCAGGCTGTTTCCTTAACTCTGGGTAGAGCCTGTGGCACGACTTGAGAAAAAGCCCACGGGGTGTGCCTGCCTGCCTGCTCCTCTTGCTGCTGAAGGGCTCCTCTTCACCTCAGGGATGGCTGCCACTCCTGCCCAGAGGAAGGGGAAGAGAGGAGGAAAAGAAAATCCAACAGCAAGGAGGAGCAGAGCAGCTCCAGCCCTGGCCACAGCATCAGTGTGTGGTGCCTGCTGCCAGCCTCCAGGACCATGGCTGCAGGGGGTGAAGCCATTCCCATGGGAGAGGACTGATCCTGCCTGCTGATTTCCCCCAGCCTCCTGAAGCCCAAGCAGCAGGAGCTTTACTCCTCTGACACCCTGGGTTGGATTGCTCTCCTCAGGCACGAAGGGATTCTCAGTTATGCCATATGGGAGAGGATGCAGTGGTGAAGGAAGATGCCCCCGGGGTGGCCTTGCAGCAGTGAGGGGGGTGGGGTGAGGACACCCAAGGGAAGCTGCTCGTGCCCAGAGCCATCCCCTGGCGGCTCCAGCAGCAGCCTCTGGGGCTGCTGATCCCCGGACAGCTCTCTCGGGCTGCCCTGCCGGCTTCCGAGGATGGTGCCACATGCCACCACCAGAGCCCTGGGACAGGACGGCAGCACCCTGCTCTGACTGGAACCCCTCCCTTCCTCACCCCTCTGGCCCCTTTGCCATTTGATTCCAGTGCTCACAGCTAACATGAGGCCTTTGACAGCGCCTCATGGCAGGGCTTGGAAGTGGTGCATTTGCCTCAGCCTGCTGCTCTCCAGCCTCCTGCTGCCGTCTGATGATCTGGCTCCTGGCCAGCACTGCATCTGCACCGATGGAGGAGAGGAAGGCTCAGTGATACACCCTGGCTTAGCTAACAGAGGAGCTGAACTAATTCCTTGCAAGCATGCCAGGTTCTTTTAAATGCAGAGCATTGGTTTGGAACCCTTGGGCTTGTGACAGTCACAGAATTAGAGTCACAGGCTGGGAGGGGTTGGAAGGGCCCTCTGGGGATCCTCCAGTCCAGTCCCCCCTGCCAAAGCAGCAGCACCCAGGGCAGGCTGCACAAAGCAGAATCCAGCAGGGTTTTCAGGGACTCCAGAGATGGAGGTTCCAGCACCTCCCTGGGCAGCCTGCTCCTGTGCTCTGCCACCCTCAATGTAAAGAAGTTCCTCCTCATGCTTAGAGGCTGAGGCAGAGCAGGGTTAGAGTGGAGCTGAGGCAGAAGTTGTTCAGCAGGAGGCTGCAGAGCCTCTGGCACAGGATGCCCAGGGAGGCTGTGGCTGCCTCCTGCCTGGGGGTGTTGAGGGCCAGGCTGGATGAGGCCCTGAGCAGCTGAGCCTAGCTGAGAGGTGTCCCTGGGCCTGGAGGGGAGGTTGGAGGGGGTGAGCTCTGAGCTCCCTTCCAACCTGAGCCATTCTAGGGCTGCATGATCCTATTTCTGTCACAAGTTCTCTATTCTTAGTGCCCACTACAGCCCACAGGACTCTTGTGCCTTTGGAGCAGAGAGGAGCTGGTCAGGGAGGGTGAGATCCTCCCATGCAATCTGCCTCTTCTGATGGGGACCTTGTTTACTCCTTCCTGTACTTGAAGGAGCCAGTAATGAGGATGCTGTGGGTGAATGTAAAGGGCAGCAGCACTCCCTGCTTGGCCAGGCAGCCTGTGGGTAGCTACACTACACAGCACCATGCAGTTTATTCTGCTCTCTGTGGCAGCAGGTCACCACAGCCTGTGGTGAGAAGCCTGCTGTGAGGAGGAGAGCTGAGATCCCCTCCCTGCCTTGGCCTCTCACCTGTCCTTCATCCCACTCTTCTCCTGACCCCCAGGTGATACCCCTGGCATTTAATCTCCCTCCTGCATGGCACACAACGGTGTGAGATGCTATATTAGCTCTTTCCAAGCCTGCTTTTGAGCTGCTCTTTGTAGTGGCATCATTCTTGCCATTCCCTCTGATATTTTTGTCTTTGAGTTTCTCCACATCCTGTCATTAAGTGATTTTCTCTCCACCCCTGCTATTTCCCTGCCCTCCAAGCCCTGGCCTCTTGCCCATCAGCTCAGCTGAGATAAACCAGCAGATGGCTTGGTGTTTACAACAGCTCAAAGAAGGGAGGCCCACAGAGGCTCTGGGCTTACCGCTGCCCCCCTCTCCCTAGGGGCCATCAGTGGCAGCAGCGTGACCCAAAGGACCAGGGCTGAGATGCCCACCAAGAGCTCCTCTCCCAGCCAGGAGGGTCGGTCTGGGCTCCTCTTGCCACCCGCAGTGCCTGTGACTCAGGGGACCCCAAGGCTGCTCCACAGAGTGGGCTGGGGGACAGGGAAGGGTGCTGGGATCTCTCATCTGCCTTGGACACAAAGCCAGCTTGCTGCATGTGCAGTGGAGGAGGGCTCTGCTCGGGCTGGGCTGTTTGATAGCTGGCCAGATCTCTCTCCCCCCATCTGGACAAGATTTCCAGGCAGAAAAGGCTGTTCCACAGACACTCTTGGTGCAGAGGCAGCGCTGGGTGAGGGAATGGCCCTCGTGGGCTTGCAAGGAGAAGTGCCAGGAGGAGGGGAGTGGGCACACACCATCTGTCAGGGGGAGCAGGAGACTCAAAGAGACTTTGCAGAAACCCTGCAGAGCCAGGAGCCCAAACTCTGTGCCTGGGAAGAGCTGGAGACAGCCCAAGGAAGGCTGCTGGGTGGAAGCCCAGAAGATGGAGAAGGCTGCAGCGCTTCAGACACCCTATGTAAAGCTCCTTTTTGGCCTGTGGCTCTGCAGCTACACTGCCTTGGGACCAGGGGCAGATGACCTTCCTTCAGGGAGGGCTCAGGGCTGGCTGGAACTGGAGATCAATAGTTGCTGGAGACACTGCTCAAGGAGGCAGAAGTCTCTGCCTGCCAACCCAACCTGCACTTGGGTCAAGGAGACTGCAGAGATGACCAAGGGCTGTCTGCCTCAGACTATTGCCCCAGCTGCTCTTCCACATCAGCACCAATATCACTGCCAGGAGAGACTACATGGACTGGGGGGAGCTGGGTAAGGGCATGGGAGTCCAGATTGTGACCCCCTCAGTCTGGCTGGAACTACAAAACCATTGGAGTAAGCAGGACTTGTGGAGACAGCTCACACAGCTGGAGTGCTGAGATGGGCAGGGATCAGGTGCTCAGGGAAGACAGGCAGGGAAACAAGGGGGTGTGGAGGTGTGGCTGTGATGGAGCTGCTCTGTGATGGAGCTGCTTGCAGCCAGGCTGGAGGTGGCTGTGAGCAGCCTGCTGCAGTGTGAGGTGTCCCTGCCCAGAGCAGGGGGGTTGGAACTGGCTGAGCCTTGAGGTCCCTTCCAACCCTGACAGTTCTGTGATTCTAAGACAACAGAAGAGCAAAACTGGCAGCACTGGAAGCATGAGGTTTCCCTTGCTTAAGGGACAAGAGGAAGAGGACAAAGCCCAGGCTGAGCATGACTCGTTTCCATCCTCCTGTCACAGAACCACGAGGGCTGGAAAATTCCTGTCCCCTCTGTGCCAGGAGCCAGCTCTTCCCTTTCCAAGAATGGCCCTTCAGGGAGTGCTGAGCACTGTTTGTTTCCCAGGGGTGATGGAGCAAAGCTTTCTATCAGCCCCATCTCTTCACTATTTGGAGACCAGCTTATCTGGTGGGGCAGGCTGCCAGGGGGGCTTACAGCTGCAGGGGCTCCACGGCTCAGCAGAGGCTCAGGGCTGGGAAAAGGCCAAGCAAAACACTGCCTGGAGAGGGAGTGGAAACCCTGCCTCAAAAATAGGATGAGAAACTGTGGGTTCATTATTCAAGAGCTGTGTGAACTTACCTGGAGGTCTGCCAGGTGGCCAAAACTGCCATCTGAAGAAGGCATTACCCACAGCCAGAGCAGCTTTGGCTGAACCAGCAGCCCCACCAGGCACAACTGCACACTTTCCATCCTCAGAGCTGCTCTGCCAAGGGCAGCTCATAGGAGCCACAGGATCCTTTAGGCTGGGGAAGACCTTCAAGATCATCACAATCCAACCATCAGCACTAAGCCACATGCCCAAGCAGCACACCTGCACAGCTTCTGAACACCTCCACCTCCCTGGCAGCCTGTGCCAGCCCCTGACAACCCTCTCAGTGAAGAGATGCCCATTCCTTCCTGGTGCATCCCCCCTGGGAGAGGACAGCCCAAGAGCAGGGTCAGTTCCTACTCTGTGTTAACACATGGCAGCATTCCCTCATAGCCAAGCCCTTAGCAGCAGATGCAGCCCCACCAGTGCAGGGTAAAGTTTGTGCAAGCTTTGCAGCAGCCTTTAGCAGTGCAAGCATCCATGACAGGCATCCCCAGGCATAAATCCATAGAGTCACAGAGTGCTCTGGGTCAGGAGGGACCTCAAAGACCATCCAGTTCCAACCCCCTGCCATGGGCAGGGACACCTCCACCAGCCCAGGCTGCTCAGGGCCTCACCCAGCCTGGCCTTCAACTCCTCCAGGGAGGAGGCAGCCACAGCTTCCCTGGGGAGCCTGCATCCACTTCATCTGTCAGTATCTGCCCCAGCACAGCCTGTGAGTGCAAAAGCAGTTTCTCAAGCACTGCTGAAGGTTCTTTTTCCACCACTGTGAGAAAGGAAGGAAGATACAAGACTTTTTCCACCCCAGTTGTGTTCCTCAAGGCAGCTGTCCACAGTCAGAAGCAGCAGGCACCCAGAACACCTGGGGGTCTTCCAAGGGACATCAATCACAAGTGGCTGGGGAGGAGAGGC
Organism: Dryobates pubescens; assembly: GCF_014839835.1. Classification (NCBI taxonomy): domain Eukaryota; kingdom Metazoa; phylum Chordata; class Aves; order Piciformes; family Picidae; genus Dryobates; species Dryobates pubescens. Next base: position 964,508 of record NC_071626.1, read on the forward strand.
ATTTGAGCACCACTGCCAGGAGGGCTGGGGGAGCTCTGGCTGGAGGTAGCGTGAGAACACTGCTCCAGCTTGCCTTTTCCTGCTGCTCCAGGAGGAAGTCACAGCAGCCAGAACTCCTCCAAGGAGCCAGGGGCTGCAAGGGCTGGAAAAAGAACCATCTTGGTTGGTTTCAGGCCCCAGTCTGCATCTGCAGAGCAAGCTGCCATTGGCACATGGGGCAAATTCAGGACCTCTCTTCCCTCTGCTCGTTTCAGTGCAGCCTGAGGGTTCCCAGAGAGAGCCTTCAGTGCAGGTGGGGCTGGCAGACATTGTCTGCTGGGCTCACACCTCTCTCTTCTTGATTCCTTCTGGAGTGTGCTGCCTGCAGTGAAGAGTTCACCACTGCCAGGCTTGCAGTTCGTGTTGCCTGTGCCACAGATCATAAACTAGAGATGGAGGAGGTCCTCTAATTTATCCATCAGGGTAAAGCTTCACCAAGAGAGAGGATGCAGGCTGCTTGTCAGTTGCTTCTTCACTTGGAAAGGACTATTTGTCATATGCAAGAAATCAAATCAAACCTTGTGACCTTTGGGTGCCAGCTGAGCTGCTGTGGCTGGTGAGGGGTTGTGCACACCTCGTGTGTGTGTGAGCATCAGGACACAACCAGCCAGTGGGAGAGAACCAAATGCAGCCTTGCATATGCTGAAGGCAGGTCCAGGCAGATGGATGCAGACAGATGAGGTCTCCTCTGCAGGGCAGAGGGGTCTGGAGCACAGCCCTGTGAGGAGAGGCTGAGGGAGCTGGGGTTGCTTAGCCTGGAGAAGAGGAGGCTCAGGGGAGACCTTCTTGCTCTCTACAACTCCCTGAAGGGAGGCTGGAGACAGGTGGGGGTTGGACTCTTCTCCCAGGCACCCAGCACCAGAACAAGAGGACACAGCCTCAAGATGTGCAGGGGGAAGTTTAGGCTGGGGCTTAGAAAGAAGATCTTCACAGCCAGAGAGACTGCCCTTGGAATGTGCTGCCCAGGGAGGTGGTGGAGTCACCATCCCTGGAGGTGTTTAAGAAGAGCCTGCGTGAGGCACTTGGTGCCAGGGTCTGGTTGATGAGTTAGGGTTGGGTGATCAGCTGGATCAGATGATCTTGGGGGTCTCTTCCAGCCTGGCTGACCCTGTGATCCTGTGGCATGCTGGCTGGGGCACAGAGCTGCGGGGCAAGGGCTCGATGGTTTCCAGACCAGAACCAGCTCCCATTCAAGCATGCCCAGAGCATGGCAGAGGAGCATACTTGTCTGGGCCCATCCCCAGAGGCATGCCCAGACTCACCTCCACACTTTCAAAATACCCCTGGAATGCAAAGGAGCTCTTCCAGTTAGGGCTTCCAGTAAATATTTGCTGGGACAACAGTGCATGCTTGATAAAGCTTTTGAAGTGGGCAAAGACAGCAGGAGAGCAGAGACCAAAATTAGATGATGAAACAGGTTGTTTACATAGGGCTCACCTCTCATCCACCCATGGCACATCTCCAGCCCAGGGCCAGGTGGTTTTCTGTCCAGAAGTGAAGAGGGACACGAAATACAGAGTGAAATCTGGCAGAGGTCAAAGGAGAAGAGCACAAGAGGAGGTGTAGAGGCAGAAATGAGTGTCCTTGCTGAGGCTCACAGACCGAGCTTGCCTTGGGTGCCACTGGCACTGCTTCTCTCCTTTTCAGCTCCCTGACTTCTGGAGAGAAGAAAATGTGAAGCCATCGTGGCCACTGGCATCAAGCTTACCTTAAGCCACCTGATCAAGACCATGGCTCTGCAGCCTGCCAGAGGAAAGGGCAAGTCCCTCCCAGGGGCTGCATTTAGAGCCTTGAGAGTAGAAATGCAGAGTGAGTGACGCGAGTTACACCCCAGGGGCTGGGGGGAGGCTCTCTCCTCCTGCTGACTGCAGCAGATGTAGCTTAATCTAAATCATCTGAAGTGGGGACAGATGAATCTCAGCCTAAGGGGGGCAACAGAGAGGAGAAAAGGCAATGATGGAGGATGCTGTGCACGCTGGGTCCACCTGTGCCGAGCACCTCAGACCGAGCAGGGTCAGCACTGCTGCAGATTTTGCAGCTGCAGGAAAGGCTGTAAGTGAACATCCTCAGGCCAAGCAGGAGCTGGAGGCAGTGCTGGCAGCATTGGCAGACTCCCCATCCTGCAGCCCACATTCCCTGTCCAAAGCAGCATCTTGGTCTCCTGAGGCACTTCAAAGGCCTGATGCCTTTTTGCTCAGGTGCTAAGGCTCAGAGGCTTAGTAGAGAATTGCAACGTGCAGCATGTGGCTCCTCGGCTCACACAGATCCTGTCAGGTCAGATTACCCACAGACAACTCCACCTCTCCTGCTCCTTCAGAAGGGCCTTAATTTAGGCTTTTCCCATCACCCACTTCAGCAGTGATTAAAGGTCAGGTTCACCTCCCAGTCTTCCTCCAACAAATACAACCTGCCTGTGAAGCAATCCGAGACGCTGGTGTGCCTCGCACAGGGCAAACAAAAGCAGCCCCTGCTGGCTCTCCGCTCCTCATCACTTGGCCAGCTGTGGCTGAAGAGTGGCAGAGGCAGCAGCAGCTTGTGCAGGCTCTAAGCAAGGGCTGGACCTGGAAATGTTTAGCCTGGAGAAGAGCAGACTGAGAGGGGATCTGATCAGTGTCTATAAACATCTGCAGGGTGGGTGTCAAGACGACCCCTCCTTGATGTAGGGGCAAGCCAATGAGCTTGGTGAAAAGGCTGGTGTGGGAGGGAAGGCAATTCGCTGCCCCATGAAAATCTGGGAAGTGTTAGGGTAGCTGGCTGGGAAAGCTGATGGAGCACAACCAGCCTCAGAATCTCAGAACTGTCAGGGTTGGAAGGGAGCTCAAGGCTCAGCCAGTTCCAACCCCCCTGCCATGGGCAGGGACACCTCACACCACAGCAGGTTGCTCTCAGCCACCTCCAGCCTGGCTGCAAACACCTCCAGGCAGGAGGCTTCCACCACCTCCCTGGGCAGCCTGTGCCACGCTCTCACCACCCTCATGGGGAACAACTTCTTCCTAAGATCCATAGAAAGTGAAGCCACATCTCCAGCAGCTGCCTGTAACCACCTGAAGGCATCCCTGTGCCACAGGGGTGCAGTGGGGCTCAGGGTGGGGGCATGGGGTGGTGATCAGTACAGACTGACCATGGCTGATCCTGCTCCTTAGCCACTGCTTTCCAACTGAGATCCTTCACAGTGCCCTTGGAGAAGGAAGCAAAAGTTCACCACCCAGGAACCACCCCTCCAGAGCAGCACTCAGAGGCTCTTCACCCTCACTCCCAGAGCAATGCCATCAAAGGCACTGGGATGTGCTGCCCAAGGAGGTGGAGTCACCATGACTGCAGGTCTTCAAGAAAAGCTGGGATGTGGCACCTGGTGGCAGGGTTCAGCTGGTGTGGGATGGGGCACCCACCTGGAGGCAGGGTTCAGCTGGTGTGGGATGGGGCACCCACCTGGTGGCAGGGTTCAGCTGGTGTGGGATGTGGCACCTGGTGGCAGGGTTCAGCTGGTGTGGGATGGGGCACCTGGTGGCAGGGTTCAGCTGGTGTGGGATGGGGCACCCACCTGGTGGCAGGGTTCAGCTGGTGTGGGATGGGGCACCCGCCTGGTGGCAGGGTTCAGCTGGTGTGGGATGGGGCACCCGCCTGGTGGCAGGGTTCAGCTGGTGTGGGATGTGGCACCTGGTGGCAGGGTTCAGCTGGTGTGGGATGTGGCACCCACCTGGTGGCAGGGTTCAGCTGGTGTGGGATGGGGCACCTGGTGGCAGGGTTCAGCTGGTGTGGGATGTGGCACCCGCCTGGTGGCAGGGTTCAGCTGGTGTGGGATGGGGCACCCACCTGGTGGCAGGGTTCAGCTGGTGTGGTGGGGCTAGGTCATGGGCTGGGCTTGATGATCTGAGAGGGCTTTGCCAGCCTCCATGATGAGTCTGTGCAAGGGAGGAGATCATGGCACTGGGAGCCTTCCAGATAGAGAGCAGCTGTGCAGGGGAGATGGCTCTCATCTGCAGGTCTGTGGAATAACTAATAACTAAGGGTAATGAATTCCACTTGGGCTGGGCCATCCATGCCAGGGATTCTGAGTGCTTACAGTCAAAATGAGATGAGATGAAATGAGAGGCCTGCAGCAGTTGTGCTGCTCCAGGAGGGGTTTTTAATGAGTGCTTGGTTTATGAGGTCCAGACCTGCGTCCCCTGCACAGCCACAAGCTGAAGAGGCCTATCTCAAATGACCAAGAAATGGCTTTTTTCCACGGGGCTCAGTGCTCAGCTGAGCATCCAAACATCTGCTGCGTGGCTCCCTCAGCCTCAGCCGTCAGAGTGATGCTGCTCTGCCCTCTGCACAACAGCTGAAGCAGTGCCAGTGGCTGGACTTCCCAAGCAAGATGGAAGAGCCTTGCTCAAGCTGGAAACCCTCCTGGGCTCTGCCCAGGGGGAGAGAGGTAAACCACCAGAGTGGGAAGATGGCAGAGAGGATTTTCTCCCTGAATGAGGACACTCTTAACTTAGGAGACTAATCAGAGTCTCTTAGGAGCACCTTCATCTCCCAGAAAATTACTCTGCCAATTAAGCTTCTTTACATTTTATCCTCCCCCCACCCCCCTAATTACCTGGGAGCTTTATCTTCATTACCACTGGAGGTGTTTCTGAGTCAGGAAAATTCTCTTCCTCAATAACAGAGCCAGCAAAACCATTTTCTTAATGCATTGGAAGCTTCCTTTCTCTATGCCATTTCCTACCCAATCCCACTGGAGCAGGCTGCCCAGAGAGGCTGCTCTGGAGCCTTTCCAACCCCACCTGGATGGGCTCTGTGTGCCCTGCCCTGGGTGCTCCTGCTCTGGCAGGGGGTTGGGCTGGGTGATCTCCAGAGGTCCCTTCCAACCTCTGACACTCTGATTCCCTCCTTCTCCTGAAACCAAACTGTTAGTCCATGCAGAGGTGGTCCTGGGGAGGGAGCAGAGGCAAAGGGCTCTATTCCTGCCCCCACAGCCAGCACTGTCCAGCTAAAGGAGCAACACTTGCAGCTGGATCCAGTCCTGCAGCGATGAGGCACTTGCTGGGAGACCAAAAGCCTTTTTCTTGCTGTTGTTTGGGGGTTTATGCAAAAAGAAAAGCTGAGGATCCTACAGAGAACAATTCTGGCATTCAGGTCACTCACTTGCAAACTTCCACTGCTGTTTGAATGTGTTCTGTGTGCTCCTTGCACTCCAGCACCATTGCCAATGAATCACAGAATGGTTGGGTTGGAAGGGATCTTAAAGCTCAGCCAGCTCCAACCCCCTGCCATGGGCAGGGACCCCTCCCACCAGCCCAGGTTGCTCAAGACCTTATCCAGCCTGGCCTTGGATGCTTCCAGGGATGAGGAAGTTCTCTGGGAAACCTTTTCCAGTGCCTCACCACCCTCACAGTGGAAGCTGAACTGCCCCTGCCCTCACCTCCCTCCTTCATCCCCTGCAATCTTCTCTAATGAAACAACCTGGGAAAACAACTGGGGGAAATCCAGGAGAATCCCAGCCTCCCCTGGCACAGATTTCTTCACCTCTTGAAACCTGAGACCCACCAGGAGTGAGTTTCCTCCCTCCTGACACGATGGATAGCAAAGGGGGTCGGAGGCTTTGGGAGCAGCCCGAGGGACGTGGCAGTGGGGCAATGGCCACCTGCAGGCACCCCGAGTGCAGGAGGAGCCTCACAGGGTCTGGGGGTGGGGGGAAGTGGGGGTGCCTCAAGCAGGCAGAAATGAAACGTGGCAGCAACTGCAGGGTGGAGGTGTGGGAAAGGAAGAGAGGAAAGGAGCAGATGGAGAGCTGGGGAGAGGGAGGGGATGTGAGCAGCAGGGTGAGGTAGGAGTGCAGGGAAGCTGTGGATGTGGAGGGGGGGATGTGGGGAGTGATGCCATAAAGCAACAGCTTCCACAGAAGGACTCCCAGGTCTGGAAGGGAGAACAGAAGCAGATGAGTGACACAGGAAGTGGGACAGGTCTGGAAACTGCTACCAAAGAGTCACTGAAGTTTAGGAACAGAAGAGCAGCTTCTGCTCTGCTTCAGTCTGCAAACCTTGTAGGTCCCCACAGATCCTGGCAGCAAATGCTGCAGAGGAAGGTGGAGGAGCTGCAAGTGGAGCTGTGCTTGGGCTGCAGGGATCAGAAACGTGCCCCACATGGCACAGCTGATCTGAGGGGCTCAGAAAGCTTCCTCAGCTCCCCCATGAGCACTGCCAGCCTTGGGAAGGTAAAGCCACCTTAGCAGCTCACGGGGCACCCTGGCACTCCACTGGTAGGGACTGGCAGGAGTTTGGGAGAACAAGGTTTGGCCTCTTTCCTCCACACTGTTTTCAGGACACCTGCTCCCTGGCAATGCCCTCTGGCCACCCATCCACCTGGAGTGCTACATCTCAGCTCCAAAGTGTTCCCATGGCAATGAGAAGCCTGTGGAAGAAAAGGCTTCCTTTTATCCATCACTGATTTCTTGCTTTCTTCACGTGTCAGTGACCTGCTCTCAGAAGGCAGCAAGCACTACCCACACCTTCCACCTCACACAAACAACTCAGCTCTCCATTGTGCTTTCACATCCATCAAGTCACAGAGTAAATAGAAAAGGAGGAGATTTCCACAGGCTGGAGCACAGCAGGGTTTGGCAGCAGCAGGAAGATCAGATGAATGTGACTTTTTCTTAGCAACTGACAGAACCACCCAAAACACAAGAGCTGGTATTAATGAGATTAACTCCTACACAGGGATTTGCCAGGAGAGAAGAACAGCAGCACAGAGACAGTCCACAGGAGCCTGGGATGTGTCAGGAGTGCTGGCAATGCAGAGGGTGGAGAAGACACCCAGAAGAGAGGATCTTCCTCACTTGCTTCTACGTGAGAACATGGAAGGGAAGGTGACCTCTGCAAGTGTGGCCAGGATGGGGCACATCCTGCAGCTCTTGGGGAGAGCAGAGAGAGAAAGCATGAAAGTAAAGAGAGTGGATTTAAGGAAGCAGTGCTCAAAATAGTCTGAGGTCTGACAGGCAGGATCCATACAGGAGACCAATGGAGGAGAGAGGATTGAGAGGGACTAGAAGAGACTAAACCAGGTTGGAAAAGACCTTCAAGATCATCCAGTCCACCCTATCACCCAGCACCATCTGATCAACTCAACCATGGCACCAAGTGCCTCAGCCAGGCTCTTCCTAAACACCTCCAGGGATGGTGACTCCACCACCTCCCTGGGCAGCACATCCCCATGGCCAATCTCTCTTGCTGGGAAGAACTTCTTCCTAACATCCAGCCTGAACCTCCCCTGGCACAGCTTGAGACTGTGTCCTCTTGTTCTGGTGCTGGTTGCCTGGGAGAAGGCAGTAAGGTCAAAAGTGTGACCTATCCTGGTGCCTACAACTACAGTTTGGCTAAATCATGAGCTTAAAAAGAGGCCAGCACAGGTCTCACCCTTCTAAGGGAACAGAGGAATGCCAAGGTAATCTGCTTCAATTCCCAGAACAATGCTGGCACAAGAGATGAGAGAATCAGAGGCATCTGGAAGATCAAACCCAGGGGAGTGACACCTTACAGGGACCTGTTTGGTCAGAAGGAAGGTCATGGTACAGAGCTGTAGCCTATTAAGGCTTTCAGCATGCTTGGAGTGGCATTCCCAGCAATGCACACTGGAAAAGGCAGGAGATAAAGTGTGAGGAAAGACCAAGAGTGGTTAAAGTTGTGCACACAGAGAGCAGTGCTCAACAGCTTGTTCTCACATCTGCAGTTTCAGCAGTGTCTGTTCTGTCTCCAGCACTACCCAGGAGTTTCAACAACTACAGGAGGGAGCAGACACAGCTCCTTAATTACAGGAGAAGCTGCAGTGATGACAGAGGACAATCAGCACAGACTCAGAGAATGGCTCAGGTTGGAAGGGACCTCAGAGCTCATCTCCTCCAACCTCTCAACCAGACTCAGCTGCTCAAGGGAAGAGGCAGCCACAGCCTCCCTGGGCAGCCTGTGCCAGAGGCTCAGCAGCCTCCTGCTGAACAACTTCTGCCTCAGCTCCACTCTAACCCTGCTCTGCCTCAGCTCCAAACCATTCCCCCTGGGCCTGGCTCCAGACCCCCTCAGCAAAAGTCTCTCTGCAGCCTTCCTGCAGGATCCCTTCAGGTGCTGGCAGCAGCTCTGAGGTGCCCCTGGAGCCTTCTCCTCTGCAGGCTGCACAGCCCCAGCTCCCTCAGCCTGTGCTCAGGGCAGAGCTGCTCCAGCCCTGGGAGCATCTCTGTGGCCTCCTCTGGACTCTCCCCAGCAGCTCTGTGTCCTTCTCCTGCTGGGGACCCCAGAACTGGAGGCAGGGTTGGAGGTGAGGTCTGAGCAGAGCCCAGGGGCAGAATCCCCTCTGCTGCCCTGCTGCCCACCCTGCTCTGGCTGCAGCCCTGCTCACAGCTGCCTGAGGGCTGCAGGAGGCACTGCTGGCTCCTGGGGAGCTGCTCAGCACCCAGCACCCCCAAGGCTCTTTCTTTAGGGTTACTCTCAACCTACTCTGCCCCCAGCCTGGATTGGTGCCTAGGAGTGGCCTCACCCAGCTGCAGGACCTTGCCCAAGATGGGAAGGCAAAATGATCCTACACAAACTGAAGCAATGGCTTGGAAGAAATAGGCTGCAACTGGGGAAAGAGAAAGGAAAGAAAGAAAAGAAGAAATGGATAAATGAGAGGCTTTAATAATTACATGGGAAATCCAAGCTGCAGAAGCAAAGGAGAGGAATGGTTAATGCAGGGGAGTGCAGCTGGGGGGGTCTCGTAGTCTGCACAAACTCACTGCCAGTCAAGAAGTCAGGCACAAGCCAGGCAACAGCTGTGTTATGATGGATAAAAATGACCAGTCCATGAAGCATGACCTCATTCTTTTGCCCTGTGTGGTGCTGGTAAGGTTGTGTCCCCTTCAAACCACAGGGACTGGAGAAGGATTTGTCCTCTAGGAGCTGTGAGTGCGAAGGGTTGGAGGAGTCTGCCTTAGCATGGAGGAGACTCCAGCGAGAGATGAGGAGTTCTTAAATGCCTCCTGATGAGTCCTCAGGCACACATAAGTCACTAAGTATAAAAATCATTCTTTCAACGTGCAAAGGCAGCCTCAGGAGAGGAAGGAACTCTTCTCAGAGTGTGCTGGCAGCTGGCTGAAGAGGAGCAGCAGGCACTGCAGCAAGGAAGGAGAGTTACCGACCAGGCAAATCTCTGCGGCGGTCGGGACCCTGCACCAGGGAGCAGGCTGGCAAAGGGGGGCAGGGAAGGCTCTGCCACTGCAGCTTTAAAGAAAGGATTGGGCAAGCATCTGCCAGGGCTGGAATGTGTCCAATTAATCCTTCTCTACTTCCTCCTCTGAGCCACCTGTGGGTTTGCTCCCTCACAACCCAGCCAGTTCCCAAAGCACTGACAAACACAGCGACCAACAGGGGCGCCGGGAGAGCATCTCCTGCACTTCAGCTTCTAATGAAAGAAACCTCCAGTCCTACCCACTGCTTTCTGCCTTCTGCACAGGGCTTGGCTCCTGGTGCTGCTCTGTCTCTCAGTGCTGGGGAGAGAACTTGACTGGAGCCCTGCAAAAATCCACACAACTTACTCTGCTTCCAGACAGTTTCTCTGGCTGATTTCAGTGACAGCTCTGAGCAGTTCTGAGGCACAAAGGCAGCACTTGGTGTTCACCAGGAGGCTTTTGCTTGTGCATGGGAAACCACTGGATCAGCTTGCCTGCTTCCAGCCCCTCAGCCTGCTTGAGGAGGGCAGTGCCTCCCCAGCCTTGGGGGATGCAGTGTGAATGCAGTGACCTGCAGCTACTTCAGTCTGCCCCAGCTGGGGAATTTCCTCAGCAGGTTCATCCCATCCTTAAGGACAGGGCACAGGATCACAGAATGCATCAGGCTGAAAGGGACCCTCCCAGGTCATCTTGGCCAACCCCCTACAGGTGGCAGGGACAGCTCCAGCTGGAGCAGGCTGCCCAGGGACACAGCCAGGCTGAGCTTGGATGTCCCCAGGGATGGAGCCTCAGCCCCCTCCCTGGGCAGCCTGTGCCAGTGTCTCCCCAGCCTCCCTCTGCAGAGCTTCCTCCTGATGTCCAACCTAACTCTGCCCTGCTCCAGTTCCAAACCACTGCCCTTGGGCCTGTCCCCACAGCCCCTTCTGAGCAGTCCCTCCCCAGCCTGCCTGCAGCTCTCTTTCAGACATTGAAACACAGCTCTAAGGTCTCCCTGGAGCCTTCTCCAGGCTGAGTAGCCCCAAACCTCTCAGCCTGTCCCCACAGCAGAGGTTCTCCAGCCCTCTGATCATCTCCTCTGGACCCACTCCATCAGGTCCATGTCTCTCTTGTGCTGGGGACCCCAACATCATCAGTGGCAAAGACTTAGACCCAAAGACAACTTTACCTCATAAAACCAACCCTGCCATCCTTCAGCTGCTTCCCACAGCCCCTGGGCTCTTCTCTGTGCCCATCATTTCTGGCAGCCTTCAAATCCACCTTTTAAGCTGTAGTCTCCCCTCCCCCCCAGCTGTGTCCCTTTGAAGCCTGTGTTGCTCCTCCTGATTTCCTGCCAGTCTGTCCCCTGCCATCACTCACACTCCTCTTATTGCCCTCAGCAGGCTCAGGTTTCTGAATGCTGAAGGAGTGGCTCACATTACCTCCTCAGCCTTGCCACTTGGCATTGCTCTGCCAGGGCTGGTTCCCTTTTCTCCAGCCCCATGAGTATCCTCTTACACCACAGCACTGCTCTGAGCAGGCAACTTTCGAGGGATTTGGGGTTTGGTTTAACCTGAAAGCCCCTTTTAAACCAAGCCCTTCCCTTTGGTGTTGGTTTGCTTTCCAATGCTCACCCATGTCACTTTCTGCTGTCTTAAGCTCCCTTTCTGAGTCTAATTAAATGCCCATCTCTAATTGTTTAACATTCAGCTGCTGGCCCTTACTCTAACTCCTGGGTGGTAATTAAGATGGAGGAGGAGTTTTATTTCTCATGTCACAGAATCATAGCATCAAAGGATCACAGAATGGGTTGGAAGGGACCTTAACCATCACCTAGTTCCAAGCCCCCTGCCATGGGCAGGGACACCTCCCACTAGCTCAGGTTGCTCAAGGCCTCATCCAGCCTGGTCTTGAGCACCTCCAGGGAGGAGGCAGCCACAGCCCCCCTGGGCAGCCTGTGCCAGAGTCTCCTCACCCTCACAGGGAAGAATTTCTTCCTAATCCCCACTCTAAATCTCCCCTCCTCCAGTTTAAGGCCATTCGATTGCCTCCCACTTGGGTTCTTTCTTAGCACAAGGGAAAGATCAGGTTCATGGAAATGCTTTGGCTTTGCCTGGCAAGTGCAGAAAACGCATGGCAGGAAAGGTGCTGAAAGGAGGGGAATGGAAAGGAAGGAGTGCTTCACAAAACACACAGCAAAACCCCAAACAACAGCAAGGCAGGAAGAAAAATGGGCAAGGAGAGGAGAGCCTCAAAGACAGATTGTCAGCCCCTCCAGGAATTCCTAAGAGCAGTCAGAAGAGATGGCTGAAGGGCTTCTGCAGCAAGGAGCAGCTGCAGTTCAGCCACTGAGGACAGAAAGAGCACAGCCTGCCCTGGCCCTAATGGGCTCCCTCCCAGAAGCCGTGGTGCCTGGCAGACCAGCCAGCTCCTGAGACACATCGAGCCCCAGACAGCACATCCCAGAGGAGCCTTCCCTGCAGGCATGCCAGCCAGAGAGCCCTGAGCTGCCCACCACCCCCTCCCCTGCTCTGCAGCCCTCTAGCACAGGCTGCAGCCCTGGGCAAGTGCTGCCCAGCCCCACAGCCTCCTGCCCGTGGCCTCCTGCATGGCCGAGGTTGTGGGGCAGCAACTAAAGCAGGGGAGCAAAGGGGATGGGTTTGGGCAGAAGCCTGTGTGCCAAGCCATGGTGCAGCCATGGGCCCAGCTGCACCAAGCATGACCACCAGCATGAAGAGCTCCTTTAGAAACTGGCAGTGAGCCTGGAATTCAAACAGCAGGGGCCCAGAGCCCATGGGGTGGTGCCCAGCAAGATAATCCAAAGTTCAGTGCTCTGGTGCCACCACACAGAGCCCAGTGGCCACAGACCAGTGCCCAGGCTCACACTGGCACTGAGGTTTTCCATGGGAGATGTCACTTGCCCTGTTCCTCCCCACATGGGACAGCTGAAAGTGACCACATTGGTCTGCATTAGGAGCAGGCATTGCCCACCCTGCACAGCAGTAACCACAGAACTGTCAGGGCTGGAAGGGAGCTCAAGGCTCAGCCAGTTCCAACCCCCCTGCCACGGGCAGGGACACCTCACACTAGAGCAGGTTGCTCTCAGCCACGGTAGCAGCAAGTCCCTTCTCCAGGTGTAAACCCTTCCCTTGCCAGGGCCAGCAGGCCAGGCCAGGGCTGGTTCTGGGCTAGGGTGCTGCACAGGTGCCTTGACACAGTTTAAAGCACATCCCATACTCGGAGCAGAGTGCAGGAGTTGGAGGAGAGCTTCTGAAGCAGACCCAGGCTTTGCATTCAGTCTTTCCATCACTCAGCTGGGTTTTGCTAAGTGCACTTTGAAGGGGATGCTAAATACTGTTAATTTTCATCCTCTCCCAAGCACTGCAGACAGGCACAGCTGAGTGCTGGTGACCTTTCTCATTGTACACAACCCGGAGATGATTAAAGCCTCATTAGGCTGCCTTTGAAAGGCACTGTTCAGCTCTGCAGCTCCCTAAAAATAAACCATTTCCCCACAGCTGCCTGCAACAAACCCTTGACTTGTGCACTCGGCTGCACGTGGGGGGAAGGCTGCCTGGAAGGGGAACGGGGCGGTGAGGAGCAAAGGGGCACTCACAGCTCCTCACTCTCCTGCACACACAGGAAACTGAGCAGCAAAGGCTCTGTTAAACAGCCTCTCAGTCATAGAATGGGTTGGAAGGGACCTTAAAGATCACCCAGTGCCAACCCCCTGCCATGGGCATGGGGCACCTTCCATCAGCCCACGTTGCTCAAGACCTCATCCAGCCTGGCCTTGAACACCTCCAGAGAGAAGGCAGCCACAGCCTCCCTGGGCAGCCTGTGCCAGTCTCTCCCCACCCTCACTGCCAAGAAGTTCTTCCTCCAGTCTCAGCCTCCCCTCCTCAAGCTTCAATCCATTGCCTCTCAACCTGTCACTCCCAGCTCTCCTGTAGCCCCCTTCAGGTACTGGAAGGCTGCTCTGAGGTCTCCCCAGAGCCTTCTCTTCTCCAGACTGAACAGCCCCAGCTCCCTCAGCCTGCCTCCAAAGCGGAGGTTCTGCAGCCCTCTGATCATCTCTGTGGCCTCCTCTGGACCTGCTCCCACAGTTCAATGCCCTCCTTGTGCTGGGGCCCCCAGAACTGGATGCAGTGCTGCAGGTGAGGTCTCACAGGAGCAGAAGCTGATAGAAAGTCCATAAAGTATTTGTACAAGCAAAATTCAGACCAAAATGATGGCTGTGTCCCCATCCTCCCCCAACACACTCACAGAGCTCAGAGTGTGAGGCATTGTTTCCATGCCCTGTGCTCTGCAGTCAGCAGACAGCTCTGTGACTGGGAGCACTGAGGAGCTTTGGCTATCTGCTGCCACTTCTAGCAGCACTAATCCCCAACAATTCTGCTGCCTGCAGTTGTTCCACACTGGCCACAAAATGTGGGCATGAATTTTACCATCAAGGAAGCTTACTCCTACCAGAATTTAACTGCTGTTAGCAGAGCTCTTACTGCACAAGGCTCTACCTCAGTGCAAGGAAGTGAAGTGATGAAGGGCACAGGGCAGAGGGCTGGGAATAGCACTCAGAGAACCATGGAATTATTCTGGGTGGAAAAGACCTCTGAGATCTTTGAGTCCAGCCATCAGAATCAAACCATCAAGCAGTGTCCAAACAACTCCTGGCACAAATCATCTGTCCTGAGGTTGTTTGCTCAGATGGGAGTTCAGGACCTTGGTGTGATTGCACAGAGCAAAGACTCTCTCAGGACCGGGCAAAGCCTGTGCTCTGCACCAGCCTCCTTCCACCTCCTCTTGCAATTGCTCTTCCTCTCCCTGGTGCCCTCCTGCCAGGCTCCTACCTGCTGCTCTTACAACAAACCCCAGTTGTGAGTCTTTCTTTCCGTTTCTTTTCACTAACCTGGTGCAAGATGAGGCTCAGCATCTCCTCTGGTGCTTCACAGGATCTCTGGTAACAGGATGAGCTGGGGCCCTGCAGCCAGAGCCCCAGAAATAGGTGCAGACTCCAGGGCAATTGTTTTCAGCACCACACCTGGCCTGGTGATCTGTCACAGCTGAGGGGGAGCTGCCTTTCCTCACCCACACTGCCTGCAGCCCAGCAGCAGCAGAGCCCAGGACAGCTTTACCTCTGTGGGCTGCTTCCACGCTCAGGCTGCACCAAACCTTTCAGTGCTGAGCTTAAAGACCATTTTCAAACAGCACCTGAGCACCTGGAAACCCAGAAGCCAAGTCCAGTGGAGAGGTTCCCTGCTCTTGGGGGGGTTGGAGTAGAAGATCTCTGAGGTTCCTTCCTGCCACTGTCACTCTTCCTGGTTTTACCTCTGTGTGTTCTTAGTCCCAGAATCACAGACCTCCAGTCTCTCTGAAGCAAAGGCAAATTGAAGGTAATCAGATGCCTACCACTTGCAGACCTTGAAGCCTAGTGGATGCTTGCACACCTTTAAGGAGCTGCTTCTTGGTTTACTTTTGGGCTCTCCTTGCTTTCAGTTCAAGCCAAAGGGACTGAAGTGGTGCTGAGGATTTGGGCTTGCCCTTTGCCCTGTCTTGCAGGCAGGAGGGTCTCAGGAAAGGGGTCCTGGCCATGCCTGCTGCTGCTCTTGCTGGCTCAGGTGTGCTGCAGGCAAGCCTGGTCCCGAGAGCAGCCCTGCAGCAGCTGGTGCAGACACCAGTACGACAGCCCAGGGAGGAGCAGCAGTGAGAAGTGTTCTCTGTATCAGAAGCAAGGAAAAGTGCTCTGGTGCCCACAGAGGATCTCTTTCAAGCATGTGGACCTGGGGAATGTCACAGTCTGAATGAAGAAGAGTCAACAACTCTGTGCTATAGAATCACAGACTCACAGAATGGCTCAGGTTGGAAGGAACCTCAGAGATATCTCCTCCAAGCCCCCCACCACGAGCAGGGACACCTCTCAGCTGGACTTGGCTGCCCAACAGCCATCAGCTCCTTTCAATGTCCCTCAGCTGTGATCTGGACAGAAGGCAGCGCAGGCAATGCTGGCAAGGTCATGACTTTGGGCCTCCTTCCTCTCCCCATGCCTGGACTTGCAGGACCTCTGAGAGTCCTCCCTCGCTGCCAGACATGATGGAATGCAGTCAGCATGGTCAGACCCATGGAGAAGAGGTGGGCAGGCTCACAGGGACAGCACAGGCCCACAAATGAAATTACCATAGGAAATCAGCTTACAAAAGAGATTCCTCCTAGACACAAAATCAAATCCAACAAAGAGCTTGGTTTCATTTGCAAAGAATTTGCAGTCTGGTGGTTGTGGTTTTCTGCAGGGCAGGCTCTGATAAAGGTTGGATTCCAGGCAGGGGTGTAGGCAGAGTGAAGGAATGAGTCTCCTCCTTTCAGTCTGGGGGGAATCAAACTGCCCAGCCCAGCAGACCTGTACAGGGAAACAATCTTTGTGCTCAGATGGAGCCACAGAGTGGCTCAGGTTGGAAGGGACCTCCGAGCTCCTCTCCTCCAACCCCCCCAGCATGCCCAGAGAGCAGTCCCCGCGGTGGCCAGGAGGATTTGGCAAGCAGATGGCAGAGCTGAAGGCTGAAAGCCAGCATTTGGTGGTAGTGAGCAAAAGTTTGGTCTCTCAGGGTGGCTGTTTCACCACCCATGGGACTGGAGCTGCTGATGTCAGTGCAGCTCCCAGAGAATAAGTGCTCAAGTTACCAAGGCTGTCATCAAGGTCAGGACAATTAGCTGCCCTGCTGCTTGCTTCAGAAATTAGCCCAAGGGTTGTCTCAAGCCTTGTCCCACTTACAATCCCATTGGCTCAAATCTAAGGCAGAGCAAAGCCTTGGAGGGCAGACCTTCCCCTGGCCTCAGGAAACAGCTGCTGAAAGGAGCAAGTAACAATGCACCACCAATGCTGACTTTCAGCAGCCCAACCTCAGCCTGGCTCCAGCTGCATCTGAGCAGCCACAGCTCACAGTCCTTGTGTGCAGCTCTGTCAGATACCTCCTGCCTCACTCTACCCTGCTCAGAGACCCCTTGGACATGCCCAGGGCAGGGCTTGGATCTGTGGTGGAGATGGACACCTTCATCACTGCTGCCCTGGGGACCTGCAGAGAGAGGTGCAGCAAGGCTGCCCCAGAGCCAGGCCCATGCTCCAGCACAGTCCCCAGCCCTTAGGTGCATGCTGCATGCTCCATGCATCCTGCCCTCCATGCTCCAGCAGCCCATGTGCACCCAACAGCTGCCTGCAGTGGTGGTAGTGGAAGGGCTTGGGGGCAGTTTTAATCAGCATAGCCTCCTGGAAAATGAATAGAATAGAATAGAATAGAATAGAATAGAATAGAATAGAATAGAATAGAATAGACCAGGTTGGAAGAGACCTTCAAGATCATCGTGTCCAACCCATCAACCAATCCAACACCACCCAAACAACTAACCCATGGCACCAAGCACCCCATCAAGTCTCCTCCTGAACACCTCCAGTGATGGTGACTCCACCACCTCCCTGGGCAGCACATCCCAATGGGCAATCACTCTCTCTGTGTAGAACTTCCTCCTAACCTCCAGCCTAAACCTCCCCTGGCACAGCTTGAGACTGTGTCCTCTTGTTCTGGTGCTGGCTGCCTGGGAGAAGAGACCAACCTCTGCCTGTCTACAACCTCCCTTAAAGTAGTTCTGTTCTGTTCTATTCTATTCTATTCTACTCTACTCCTATTCTATTCTATTCTACTCTACTCTACTCTATCACTCCCAGCCCTTGTCAGAAGTCCCTCCCCAGCTCTCCTGTACCCTTCAGGTTTTGGAAGGCTGCTCTATGGTGTTGCCAGAACCTTCCCTTCTCCAGGCTGAGCAGCCCCAGCTTCATGGCTCTGTGATCTGCTTGTCAAGAGAGCTGAGCACGGAGCTGCAGGGCTCTGTGGCGTGGCCACAGCAGATCCCAGCTGCTGTGATTCGATGGCCTGGAAGCAGCAACCTCTGCAGAGGGCATGGTGTGCTGGCCTGGCTGCTCCATGAGTCAGAGCCAGGCCTTGGTTCAGCAAAGTGCTGCCAGAGCTCCTGACCACACCCAGCCAGCAACACGAACATATTCCTCCCAGGGAAGCAGAAAGCTTATTTTAGTTAACTGGGGGATTTGGGGCTTTTCTGTTGCTGTTGTTTTGCAGTGAGCTGGCAGCCAGCCAGCTGATTCTGACACAGAGAGAGGAAAAATCAAATAGGAGGCAAAAAAAAGAAAGAAGAAGAATAGAATGAAAGCAGTGAAGTCCTTCCCTGCCCCCAGTGGGATTCCAAACCCTTCAAAGTTTGGTTTGAATCACTGGGCCATGACCAGAATGCAGGCAAGTGCTGGAGGGGTGAGCATCTCCAAGGCCAGGTGTGAAAATGGGCACAGCTCCTAGCCAAGAGCCCTGGAGGTCATTCCTCTCCCTGTGAGGGTTCCAGAATATAAGCATTGAAAAATAATGGGGGGGGAAAGCCCTAAACCCAACTATCCCTGGCAGGGCCAAGGCAGAGCCAGGCAGCCTGCTGTCCTGGCTGGGAGAGCTGCCAGCAGCAGATGCTGTGGGGAGAAGAGAAGCAGAGGGAGAGCAATCCTGCCCTTCCAACAGGCAGCAGGGGCCGTGGGGACTTGGAGGCTACATCTGGAAGGCAGCTTGGAACAGGCACAGAGATGCTCACTGCTCAGGTGGTCTCTCTCTCTCCCCTGCAAGCTGGGAGCTCTGTCTCATAAACCATGAGAGAGGAACGGCCCCGGGAGCTGAACTTGGCTCCCACCTGCTCCTGCTTCTCCAGGCAGCCTTCACTTTGGGGAATGCTGAGTGCTGAGCTGCTTTGCTGAGGCAGCCAGCAAAGGTTATTGTAATGAAAATGAATGGTGGTGGACTCCCAGAGTCTCTTCAGGGAGGTCATTATGCAGCTATTAGACTGCCACAGACCGTGGCCGCCGCTGGCCGGGGCTGGGCTGATTGAGGGACTCTCTATCCTGTTAACAGCCTGCCAAGCTGTGCCAGGGCCCATCACTTGGGTTAATCTGTAAGCCCACAGGAAGCACCCAATGTAAATCCAGAGCTGGAGCTGACCCAGAGCAGCTCCACAAGGCACCTCCACAAGCCCCCTCTCACATGGCAGAGCAGCACCCTCCCAGTTCGACTCAGGGCTGGGGAGATGCTAATCTCCACGGGATTGCTTCACCTCGGCGTGGGGGAGCCGTGATGTGGGGGACAACCCGTCCCTGGAGACATCCCAGGCCAAGCTCCACGGAGCCCTGAGCAATCTGACCCAGCTGGAGGTGTCCCTGCTGCCTGCAGAGGGGCTGGACAAGATGCCCTTTGAGGCTGCCTTCCAGCCTGGTGCATTCTGCGACGCGCTGCAGCGGTGTCACTGCAAAGTGCACAGTGCAAGGCAGTGCCTCTCAGCTCTCGCTCTGGCCAGCAGTGGTCTGTCCTATGCTGCTGCCAGCTGCCGGGGAGAGGAGGGTTTGGCAGTGGCAGGTGTGCAGCTCGGGCTCCAGAAGGGCTTTTGCAAGTCACCTTCCCTCCCCCCATCACCTGTGTCTTGCAAGCCCTCTCCCTGCTGGTCGATTGCAGCTGGTGGGAATCTCCAGCAGGCACAGGGCCGCTGTGCCAGGACCTTCCCAGGGCATGTTCCAACCCTGCTGCCCATCCTGCCACCCACGCAGCTGTCGGTGCAGGGAGCCAAACCTCGGTGGTGCCTTCAGATGATTCTGTTGATTCCAGCAGTGAAGTGATAAGGGAATACCAAGAATACCATCCCGGGAGCGAGCTGTGGTTGCCGGGGCCTGTCCTGCTCTTGGCAGCTGGTGGTGGCAGCGATTGCCTAGGGGAGGGCCCAGGTAGGCTGCGTGCCGGGCAGGCAGCCCAGTCCCGTGCGGTGCCGCCGGTTCTGCTATCTGCTCTGCGCTGGAGGCCGTGAGCCAGGAGAAACAGAGCAGCCAAGCAAGACACTGCCACAACAACGAATCTCCCCTTCCCTCCTCCTTGCTCCCAAAGGAGGAGAAGCAGCAGGCAACACGTCCCCCTGGCCCTCTTCATCCCCTGCTCGCCGCAGCGTGGCCACGGCAGAGCCCGGATCCAGTCCAGGCTTTCTGCAGATCCCTGCTGGAAGGAAGCCATTTTTCTTGAGTGTATTTCCAAGAAACAGTTGACAGGCTTGGCACAGCTATTCCTGGAAATGTTCAATAGGTCATCTTCTGGAAGAGAGTGCTGACTGATGGAATTGAGCAGAGCCCGCTCCGCGTGCCGCTCGCTCCCTCTCCAGCGGCAGCCTGGCCTTCGCCTTCCCGCCCTGCCCAGGCCCCCTGCCGCCTTGGCATCCCCCCCAGCCTCAGCCCTGCCCCGGCCCTGCACCCAGCCCACGCTGCACCCAACTGGCCTGCAGGATTCCACGTGCTGCAAGCCGAGCTTCCCCCCTGGCAGCAGCACCGTGGCGAGCGGCCTGGCCGCCGGTGCCAGCGCTGCCCCTTGGCACTCGCACCCCCAGCCCCCTGTGGTGGGGCTCTGTGCACCTACACACACAGGTGCATGCTGGCTCGGGGGGCTCTACCACCCTGCTTGCCCCTGGCTGTCTGCCCTGAGCTGCAGCAGATGCTGGCGCCAGGCTTTCAGGTTTTGCAGCGTGTTGCTGTTCAGCAGCAGTGAAGAAGAGGTGGAGGCAGAGGTGTGGTGGCAGCTCCGTGCCCGGGGCGGTGGCAGCTCCGTGCCCGGGGCGGTGGCAGCTCCACACCTGGGGCGGTGGCAGCTCCGTGCCCGGGGCGGTGGCAGCTCCGTGCCTGGGGCGGTGGCAGCTCCGTGCCCGGGGCGGTGGCAGCTCCGTGCCTGGGGCGGTGGCAGCTCCGTCCCCGGGGAGGTGGCAGCTCCACACCTGGGGAGGTGGCAGCTCCGTGCCTGGGGCGGTGGCAGCTCCACACCTGGGGCGGTGGCAGCTCCGTGCCTGGGGCGGTGGCAGCTCCGTGCCTGGGGCGGTGGCAGCTCCACACCTGGGGCGGTGGCAGCTCCGTCCCCGGGGCGGTGGCAGCTCCACACCTGGGGCGGTGGCAGCTCCGCGCCCGGGGCGGTGGCAGCTCCGTGCCCGGGGCGGTGGCAGCTCCGTGCCCGGGGCGGTGGCAGCTCCACACCTGGGGCGGTGGCAGCTCCGTCCCCGGGGCGGTGGCAGCTCCACACCTGGGGCGGTGGCAGCTCCGTGCCCGGGGCGGTGGCAGCTCCGTGCCCGGGGCGGTGGCAGCTCTGTCCCCGGGGCGGTGGCAGCTCTGTCCCCGGGGCGGTGGCAGCTCCCTCCCTGGAGACATTCAAGGTCAAGCTCAGTGTGGCCCTGAGTGACCTGCTGTGGTCCCTGCTCACTGCAAGGGGGTTGGACAAAATGGCCTTCTGGAGTCCCTTCCACCCCAATGCATTCTATGCTTCGGTGACTCTTACCAGCTTCAGCACGCGGGGGGCCCGGGGTGGTGCCCTCGGGGTGCCCAGCAGGGAGGAAGGTTGTTCCCTTTCAGAACTGCCACGAGTTTGCTCTCCACAAAGTGCCACAGCTGGGCTCTGCCTGGCTGCAGAGGAGCACAAGAGTCCCCTCCTGTGTCTTGCTCCAGGGTCAGGCTCAGCCTTCTGCCCACCACGGGGACTTTCTCCCCGTGATCAGAGAGATGCAGCTTGGCTGCTGGGTCTCATCCTGCCCTAGGCAGCTCCTTGTCACCTTAGAGGATCTTTGCTTCTGCATCAGCACAGCTCAGCAGGTGCCACCAGCAGCAGCCACCTAATGCTCCCAGCCCTGTCCCCTGCGAGGAGGCTGAGCAGGGCTTGTCCCTCCCCAGCAGTGGGAGGCAGCTAGGGGCCAGGAGGGACACCCGAGGTGCTTAGCTGGGATGTGGTGCTGAAAGGCAGCCCTGCCTCTGTGGTTGGGCTGTGGTGACTCTGCAAGCTCGTTACTGGCTCTGCCTCCATTCCCATGAGCTTCCTCCTTCTCTTCTGCAACCTGTGAATGCAGCTGCTCACTCAAGTTGTTTACAAACACAGCTTTGCTTTCTCTGTTGTCCCCTCTCAGCTCTATCCACAAATAATGTCCTTGCTCCCTGCCAGGAACTGACTCTCCTCCATGTCTGTGAAAAACACCAAGGCAAAACACACTCAGCTCAAATGCTTGCCAGAGCTGGCACCAGACCCGCTGGGTGCCCAGGCAGAGGCTCAGGGTAGCCTTCCTTCCCCCCTTCTCACACCATGGATGCTCTGCACTGCTGTTTGACTTCTCCCCTTGTCCAGGTTTTGTCCTTCTGTCCCTTGTTGCCCTCTGCTTGATTCCCAGTGGCCAGGAACTGACCTGCTCTAGGCTGTGGGTCCCCAAAGCTCCCTTAGCATAGAGCTGCAGAGGTATTTGAAGGCAGGCAGAACAAGAACTTGAAGGTGGTCCTTGGGTCCTTCCTTTTAGCCATTAGGGAGCATCTCCAAGCACCACTTGTTACTGACTGACTTACTGCCTGTCACCACTCAGCAGATTCCAAGCAGCTGGCAGTGGGAACCACCCTGCCATCTGCACTGGAAAAAGACCTTGAGAAGGGATCTCTACCATGAAAAAAACCTTCACAGTGACACTTCTGGGGGGTCCTTGCCTCCTCCTGGCTGGGCACAGAGTAAAATGTGCAAAAATCCTTTATTCTCCTTTCCTTCCTCCCTTCCCTCCTCCCTTCCTTCCAAATTCATCCCTCCCCTCTTTCCTCCCTTCCCTGCTCTCTTCCTTCCTCCTTTCCCCCCTTCCCTCCCAAATTCATCACTCCTTTCCTTCCTCCCTCCCTTCTTTCTTGACCTGGGGACCCCAGAACTGCTCACAATACTGCAGATGAGGCCTCCCCAGGGCAGAGCAGAGGCACAAGGACCTCCCTTGACCTTCTGGCCTCACTCTTCTTGATGCATCCCAGGATACCATTGGCCCTAAGGGCACATTGCTGTTCCAGGACTCCAAGGTCTTTCTCATGGAGCTGCTTTCCAGCAGGTCAAGCCCTAACCTGTCCTGGTGCCTGGTGTGGTCCCTCCCCAGGTGCAGGACTCTGCACTTTACCCTCATTTAGGTTCCCCTTTGCCCAGCCCTGCAGCCTGTCCAGATCCATTTTGCTTCCCCGTGCATCCCTCTGGCCAGCCCTTGGCTGCTAATTTCCAGTGACTCACAAACACACAACTATTAAAGCAACCCAAAGCAGCCCTCTCCCTCTGCAGCAGGGATGCTCCAGATGTGTCCTGGGATGTTCAAAACATGCATGGAGTTCTGAGGGATACATGCAATTAATATTAAACAGATGCCTGAAGTTTCCTGCCCAGCTGCTGCTCTGGTCCATGTCCTGACTTTTAATGGCACAGAGGTGAGACACACACAGCCATGAGGAAATGTAAGACCACTCCAAATTAAAGCTTTTAAGAGGCCAGCAACAAAGCAGGGGAGAAAAAAAACAGTCACAAAATAAGAAGTCCAAACCACCAAGCCTCTCACAGGGCACAAGATGGAAGAGGTCTGCTCTGCTGCCTCATACTGCAGGCAGTGAAGCAGCTCAGTGAAGGTAAAGGTTCACAATCTGCTGCCTCTGTGTTAGCCACCCCTGGCTTTATAGGCTGCCTCTGGTACCACACAACCAGAGAGGCACAGAATGGGCTGGGTTGGAAGGGACCTCAAAGCTCATCCAGCTCCAACCCCCTGCCATGGGCAGGGACACCTCCCACCAGCCCAGGCTGCTCAGGGCCTCATCCAGCCTGGCCTTGAGCACCTCCAGGGAGGGCACAGCCACAGCCTCCCTGGGCAGCCTGTGCCAGAGTCTCCCCAGCCTCACTAGAAACAATTTCTTCCTCATCTCAGTCTAAATCTGCCTTCCTCCAGCTTCAATCCATTGTCCCTCATCCTGGCACCCCAAGCCCTTGTCACAAGTCCCTCCCCAGCTCTCCTGGAGCCTCCTTCAGGTACTGGCAGGCTGCTCTGAGGTCCCCCTGGAGCCTTCTCTTCTCCAGGCTGAGCAGCTCCATCTCTGCCAGCCTGGCCCCACAGGGGAGGTTCTGCAGCCCTGCTGGTGTTGGCTCTCTTGCTATCCCCATTGCCTTCTGCAGAGAGACACAGCCAGTTCAGCAGCCACCAGGAGCAGGCTTGCTGGGCTGAAAAGCAATTTCCTTTCCTCCTCTTATTGCAGGAGGAGGCTTTGATTCATGCCACCAGGTTTAGATTTAGAAATCTTGAGCTTCCCCTAGCTACATTTCCTGTTAATCAGCAGTGCTCAGTGGAGTAAGCATGGAGTAACTCCCAGCAGCTGAGCAGCTCTGCTCTGCCACAGGAGCATCTCTCACACTGGGGCTTTGGGGGTTTCCTGCCCCTCTCAGATGAGGCTCTTCACCTTCACCTCTTTTTATTTAACCATGTTTATGTCCCCAGCAGAGTTCACAGCAGCAGACAGAACTCTTTGGGTTGGAGAAGCCCTATGAGATCATTGAGTCCAACCATCAACCCAACACCACCATGGCCATCAAACCACATCCCAAAGGTCCATGGCTACAAGGCAGCCCTTGGGGGTGCTTCAGACCACGTCTGCCTGGCTTTGGGCACCATTCCTGTGCTGCTGCAGTGGCCCTCCAAAACAATACCCCTTTGCCAGCATGCTGAGGTAGGGGAGGCACCATGGCACTGCTGGGGACATGATGGCTCTTTATGGAATCACAGAGTTGTCAGGGTTGGAAGGGACCCCAAGGATCATCCAGCTCCAACCCCCCTGCCACGGGCAGGGACACCTCACACCACAGCAGGTGTCATGAAAACCTGCTGTCTGCCAGGGCAAGTGGCACTCACCACCACCTAACGGCCTCAAGCTGTGCCAAGGGAGGCTCAGAAAGGGTCCTCAGGCTTTGGAACAGGCTGCACAGGGAGGTGGTGGAGGCACCAGCCCTGGAGGTGCTTGAAAGCTGTGTGGCTGTGGTGCTGAGGGCTGTGGTGCTGAGGGCTGTGGGTTGGTGTCAGCAGCTCAGCAGCAGGGGTTGGGCTGTGAGCTCTGGGTGAGCAGCCAGACTTGATGGCCTCAAAGGTCTCTTCCAACATCAACAGTTCAGTGATGCTCTAGGTGGCTCCTACTCAACAGGGCACACTCCTGAGGGCTGGATGTCTGCTGGCTCACCAGCAGTGCCCCACAGGGGAGGTTATTCAGGCCACATCCACACTGCAGCGTGGGAGGCAGCAGTGCTGCAGGGCACTCGCATGCTGCACCTGGCCACCAGCTTCCACGTTCCTAAGATCACTGAAGCCCAGGCTGCCTGCAGGGTTCACCTGTCCTGGCAGCCAGCTGCCTTTGAATCCTACCAGGAAAGCAGCTGGATGAGTCCTGTGCCCAGGGCACCTGTGTGGTGCTGCTGTGGACAGGAAAGGGGAGCAGGCAGGTCGATGGCACCACGCTGGCTCCTCCTCTCTGGCAGGGAGGCCTCTGCACGGGGGGATGGTGAGGAGGAACAAGATGGACTGAAATGTGCCACATGGTGCACCCTGAGGGGCCCTGCTGGCCCAGGCTGAGACTGTCCCTGGCTGTGGAGGCAGAGCTGGCTGCAAGCACAGCTCAGGCTCACCCTGGGCAGGGTGGCAGAGGGGTGCCCCGGGCAGCGAGCAGGAGCAGGGCTCTCCGTGCTGGGCTCAAGGTCTTCCTGCTCAAGGTCCCTGCTTCTAACCCTTCAGAGAACACAGCTGCACTGCCACAGGAAGACACTCAGGGAGCTGATGCCTCTCTTGACTCATTTCTGTTCCCAAGGCAGCAGCTCCTCCGGTAGGCAGCTGCTGAAGCAAGGCTGGCAGCCGACTCGCAGCCCCACACCGGGGCCAGGCCAGCCCCTTCCAGCCTCAGAGCAGCAGCTTGGTTTCCTCAGCTGATGGAACCTGCCCTGCTGATGAGGGGAGGGCAGGGGATGTGCTCTGCCTCGACTTCAGCAAGGCCTTTGACACTGTTGGCTGTGGTGCTGAGACAGCAGAAGGCTGTGCTGCATCCAGCGTGACCTGGGCAGGCTGGAGAGCTGGGCAGGGAGAAATCAAATGAAACTGAGCAAGGACAAGTGCAGGGTGCTGCACCTGGGGGAGAACAACCCCAGGCACCAGGACAGGCAGGGTGCTGCACCTGGGGGAGAACAACCCCAGGCACCAGGACAGGCAGGGTGCTGCACCTGGGGGAGAACAACCCCAGGCACCAGGACAGGCAGGGTGCTGCACCTGGGGGAGAACAACCCCAGGCACCAGGACAGGCAGGGTGCTGCACCTGGGGGAGACCAACCCCAGGCACCAGGACAGGCAGGGTGCTGCACCTGGGGGAGAACAACCCCAGGCACCAGGACAGGCAGGGTGCTGCACCTGGGGGAGAACAACCCCAGGCACCAGGACAGGCAGGGGGCTGCACCTGGGGGAGAACAACCCCAGGCACCAGGACAGGCAGGGTGCTGCACCTGGGGGAGAACAACCCCAGGCACCAGGACAGGCAGGGGGCTGCACCTGGGGGAGAACAACCCCAGGCACCAGGACAGGCTGGGTGCTGCACCTGGGGAAGAACAACCCCAGGCACCAGGACAGGCAGGGTGCTGCACCTGGGGAAGAACAACCCCAGGCACCAGGACAGGCAGGGTGCTGCACCTGGGGAAGAACAACCCCAGGCACCAGGACAGGCTGGGTGCTGCACCTGGGGAAGAACAACCCCAGGCACCAGGACAGGCAGGGTGCTGCACCTGGGGAAGAACAACCCCAGGCACCAGGACAGGCAGGGTGCTGCACCTGGGGAAGAACAACCCCAGGCACCAGGACAGGCTGGGGGCTGAGCTGCTGGAGAGCAGCTCTGGGAGCCCTGGTGGAAAACAAGATGCCCATGAGCCAGCACTGTGCTCCTGTGGCCAGGAAGGCCAAGGGCATCCTGGGGTGCATCAAGAAGAGTGTGGGCTGCAGGTCAAGGGAGGTTCTCCTGCCCCTCTGCTCTGCCCTGCTGAGGCCACATCTGGAATACTGTGTCCAGTTCTGGGCTCCCCAGGTCAAGAAGGGCAGGGACTTGCTGCAGCGAAGGGCTACAGAGATGCTGAGGGGACTGGAACATCTCTCTTGTGAGAATTGGGGCTGCTTAGTCTGGAGAAGGGCAGCCTGAGGGGGAGCTGATCAATGCTGATCAATACTTCAAGGGTGGGTGTCAGGAGGATGGGGCCAGGCTTTGTCCAGGGGTGCCCAGGGACAGGACAAGAGGTCACAGGCACAGACTGGAGCAGCAGAAGTTCCATCTAAGCATGAGGAGGAACTTCTTTAATTCAGGGTGCTGCAGCCCTGGAGCAGGCTGCCCAGAGAGGTGCTGCAGGCTCTATCTCTGGAGCCCTTCCAGACCCACCTGGATGTGTTCCTGTGTGACCTTTTCTTGGTGACCTGCCTTGGCAGGGGGGTTGGACTGGATGATCTCCAGAGGTCCCTTCCAACCCCCACCCTGCTGTGGGTCTTGTGAGGCATTCCAGCTCCCATGGCTCCTGTGGTCAAAAGCATCCTGAAAATGGGAGCTGACATCCAGCAGGAGGCCTTGGCTGTGCTGGCCAGGGCTCACCATCCAGTCTTGCAGAGTGCACACCTCAGTGGGGCTCACACTGCCCTGCAGGGAGGTGGCACAGCGGCCACATGCCCCTGGGGCAGTGCTGGGTGGGCAGCAGCCTGGGGACAGAAGTGTTTGGTGCTGGCTGTGGTCAGCCAGGCTGTGAGGTGCTTCTTGCAGGTGATGACTCTGAGCAGCCTCTCATGGCTTGTCTCCTGGCCAGGCCTCATGCCTGGCAGCGTTCGCTGCTGGAAAGGGCAGCTGGGTGCCCCCTGAGCAATGTCCCTTCTAGGAAAGCACAGCAAGGCTGCAGCCAGCCTGTCAGCTGGGTGCCAGGGTGGAATCTGATGGCCTGGTTGTGTCTGCCTGGCAAAAGCAAAATAACAGAGCCAGGGAAAGGCTGCCTGCCCTGGCAGCTGCGGTGCCAGGGGACACAGCTCCGGGTGCACAGCCCCGGGCAGGGCTGGGGGAGCCAGCAAGCAGGGACCTGGGGCACTGCTGAGGATGCAGCAGTGCTGGGAATGAGCCCTCTGGGCGCTCTGGAGCTCACTGCCTCCTCTCCCAACCTCCTCATTCTTGTCCCCTAGCTGCTTATGCACACACGTCCCGCTCTGACCCGTCTGCTCCTCTCTGTCTCCAGCAGCTAGGGCCTGGAGCTGACAGGGAAGCAGGGGAGCCAGCAGTCTGTGACACAAAGCCTTGCCTGCCACTGAAGCAGGCAGATCACAGCTCTCCATTTCACAGCAGGCTGCTCAGCCGCACTCAGGGCTTCCTTTCCAGGCTGATCATCTTCAGGGCCCTCTGGACCTGCTCCAGCAGTTCCATGTCCTTCAGATCTTCAGTCTCTGCTGCCTGTTCTCTGATCTGCTCTGGCTTCAGCTTCAGGGAGAATTTAGGCTTTTTTTCCCAGAGTCCTGTGGGACCAGAAGGAGCAAGGTATCACGAGGAGCAAAGCCTCTGCCTGCTTCTTCAAGGCCTACTTTGACCCCATGGCTTAGGGCTTGCAGTGGTACTGTGATACTGTGCTACTGGTGGAGTCACCATCGCTGGAGGTGTTCAGGAGGAGACCTGACAGGGTGCTTGGTGCCATGGGTTAGTTGGTTGGGTGGTGTTGGATGATGGGTTGGACACGGTGATCTCAAAGGTCTCTTCCAACCTGGTCTATCCTATCCTATCCTATCCTATCCTATCCTATCCTATCCTATCCTATCCTATCCTATCCTATCCTATCCCTTCAGCTCTTGGCAGGCAGCTCTGAGGTGCCCCTGGAGCCTTCTCCTCTGCAGGCTGCACAGCCCCAGCTCCCTCAGCCTGTGCTCAGGGCAGAGCTGCTCCAGCCCTTGGATCATCTTTGTAGCTCCTCTGAGCTCTCTCCAGCAGCTCTGTGTCCTTCTGCTGCTGGGGACAGCAGACCTGGAGGCAGGGTTGGAGGTGAGGTCTGAGCAGAGCAGAGCCCAGGGGCAGGATGCCCTTGCGGCTGGTTCGAGGTGAGCGCAGTGCCAGGGGAGCACAGCTCCTGCAGCGGCTGCGGCAGGGCTGCTCCATGCCCGGCAGCTCCGTGCCCGGCTGGGCTGCTCCGCGGCCGCCTGGGCTGCTCCGTGCCCGGCTGGGCTGCTCCGCGGCCGCCTGGGCTGCTCGGTGCCCGGCTGGGCTGCTCCGTGCCCGGCTGGGCTGCTCCGTGCCCGGCAGCTCCGTGCCCGGCTGGGCTGCTCCGTGGCCGCCTGGGCTGCTCCGCGGCCGCCTGGGCTGCTCCGTGCCCGGCTGCTCCGTGGCCGCCTGGGCTGCTCCGTGGCCGTCAGGGCTGCTCCGTGGCCGTCAGGGCTGCTCCGTGGCCGCCTGGGCTGCTCCGTGGCCGGCTGCTCCGTGGCCGGCTGCTCCGTGCCCGGCTGGGCTGCTCCGCGGCCGTCAGGGCTGCTCTGCAGCGCGGAGCCTTTTCTCAGGAGCCTTTCCTTGCTGTTCAGCACGGGGCTGGGGTTGGGGCTGGGGCAGGGGCAGGGGCAGGGGCAGGGGCTGATGCTGGGGCTAGGGCAGGGGCCGGGGCAGGGGCAGGAGCAGGAGCAGGGGCAGGGGCTGGGGCAGGGGCCAGGGCAGGGGCCGGGGCAGGGGCTGGGGCAGGGGCAGGGGCCAGGGCAGGGGCAGGGGCCGGGGCCGGGGCAGGGGCAGGGGCAGGGGCAGGGGCAGGGGCCGGGGCAGGGGCAGGGGCCGGGGCCGGGGCAGGGGCAGGGGCCAGGGCAGGGGTGTGTGCTGCCCGCACACCGCTTCTGGGAAATCACTGGGAGGCAGCTTCCTGGGAGGTAATTCTAGCTGGGAGTCTGCACACGAGGTGCTGCTCCAGCACTCCGAAGAATGGCTCAGCCCTGCCTCTGCCTGCAGCCTGGTTAACAACCTGGCAGAGGGATCCTTATCAGCAGGCCCCACGTGCCCCAGCTATTCCATTGCTTTCTTATTTAAATACAGCCCAGCAAATGTGTCCATGAAAATAAAATTACCTCATAAAAGGCACTCTCTGCCTGCTCAGATAATTGAAAGTTCTATTTTCCTGTCAGTGTGTCCTTAGAGCCTCTGGTTTTATTCCTCCCATCAGGGTCGTTGCCTGCCTGCTGAGCTTTCAAAGGCAGTGGCTGTGGAATAGGTTGCCCAGGGAGGCTGTGGATGCAGCCTTGCAGTACCTGCAGGGGCTCCAGGAGAGCTGGGGAGGGACTTCTGACAAGGGCTGGGAGTGACAGGATGAGGGAAATGCACTGGAGCTTGAAGAGGGCAGACTGAGACTGGAGATGAGGAAGAAATTCTTCCCAGGGAGGGTGGCGAGGCTCTGGCACAGGCTGCCCAGGGAGGCTGTGGCTGCCCCCTGCCTGGAGGTGCTCAAGGCCAGGCTGGATGAGGCCCTGAGCAGCCTGGGCTGGTGGAAGGGGTCCCTGCCCATGGCAGGGGGCTGGAGCTGGATGAGCTTTGGGGTCCCTTCCAACCCAAACCACTCCATGACTCCATGATACTCACCCAACAGGTTTCCAGTGTCCCACAGTAGCTACACAGGCAGACACCTGCCCTGTAACCAAGGCTTCTATGGCACAACCCTCACAGCTACCCCAGACCTTCACACCCACCCCAGACCCTCACAGCCACCCCAGACCCTCACACCCACCCCAGGCTGTCCTCTTGGCCATTAGAAGGACTCTGAGTGGCTCAGTTCTGGAAGACATGACCCTGGTCTCAGAAGAGCAGGACATGAAATGCAGAGCTTGCCCAGAGAGCGAGGTGCCAGGGCTCTGTGAGGGTGCCCAGTGCACCCCCAGCCTCGCTGCCTTCCCAGAGCACTCTGCTCATGCTGGGGCAGCTGGGATGACTCCCTGGGAGAGCAGTTTGTGTTAGGGCTTGATCCTTGCTGGCTCAGAGCAAGGGAAGGTTTTGGCACTTGTGCCACCTGGGCTCCTGGTCTCCAGCTGTGGCTCCTCCAGCCTGCTGCCAGGGACACTGCTGTGCCCCTCCTCCCTCACACACAGCCCCCACCCTCCTGTCCATCTGTCACAACTGCTTCAGCATCCTGCTCACACTCCCTGTGCTAGGCCATGCTGCCAGGGCTTTGCCAGATGTCCAAGCATCTGCTCTGGGATGGCTTTCAGCTGAAACCCCCCACCCAGAACATGCTGGCATGAAAGAATCCTGCAAGAGCAGAGTGAACAAAGCCCAGGCCCAAAGGGATTGACACCCTTGGTGTCAGCTTTGGTGCTAAACTCTGTGAGCAGCCATAAGAGGATATGATCAGGTAAGATCTGAGGGAGCTCTAACAGGATCATGATTTACTGCAGGCCACAGCTGTAGAGAGATTAAATCCCAACCACCACCAGATTGCCCTGGGAGCTGCAGGAGCTGAGCCTGCCAGGAGGTGCTCTCTGCTCCCATGCTTCTGAAAATCAAGGTGGGCAGAACTCCATGGAGCTGTCAGGGCTGGAAGGGACCTCGAGGCTCAGCCAGTTCCAAGCCCCCTGCCATGGGCAGGGACACCTCCCACCATTGCAGGTCCTTCTGGGAGTGAGGGTCTCACAACTCAGGGTCTGAGGTACAGCCTCAGCAGTGCCCAGCACAGGGGCACCATCCCTGCCCTGCTCCTGCTGCCCACACCACTGCTGCTCCAGGCCAGGCTGCTGGTGCCCTTCTTGCCCACCTGGGCACTGCTGGCTCATCTTCAGCTGCTGGCACCCAGCACCCCCAGGCCCTTTTCTGCTGGGCAGTTTCCAGCCACTGTGCCCCAAGCCTGGAGCATTGCCTGGGGTTGCTGTGACCCAAGTGCAGCAGCCAGCACTTGGCCTTGTTCAGCCTCCCACAGCTGACCTCAGCCCATGGATCCAGCCTGGCCAGGTCCCTCTGCAGAGCCTTCCTGCCCTCTAGCAGATCAACCCTCAGGCACACCAGGCTGTCTCCCAGTTCATCAGTGGAAACAAGCATGGATAGATTAGAAGCTGCCTCATTTTTTAGGCCCCCTCTGGCTCTGTTTGCCTGTCCCTGCCTATCTTCTGCTCACTTTTCCACTGCCTGTCTGCCCTGAGCCCTCCTCACTCGTGCTGTGCTAAGGGCTGGCCTCTGTGCATGGTGCTTGTCTCTCAGCAGAAGCCTCCAGCCATTCAATCACCACAGGAGAAGCCCTCACGGCTCCCTCTCCCCCAGGCTCCTGCTGCTTCCACCCACAGCCAGGCTGAAAGGCAGCCCAGCAGGAACCTGGAGGTGCTAAAACTTCTCTAGGTGTGAGGCAGCCACCTGCAAGAGCTGCTGTAAGGCTGTGCAGGTAGCCACTGTGCTCCTTTCTTGCTGGGACAGCAGGAGCGAGCCTGGAACTGGAGTGGAAGAAAGGCTGCTGCACAGCCCAGGGAGCAGCTCGGACCAAGAGCTGCTCTGCAGTGAAACCAGAAACCTGGCCGGGCCTGCTGCAGCACCTGGAGCCTCAGCCTACAGCCCCACTGGAATCACACAGCAGCCAGCAGCAAAGGCTGAGCCGGGCCTTTAATGCCTGCCGGACGTCAGTGCGGTGCGAAGAGAGGAGCTGCAGGTCAGCAGGTGGCACCCAGGAGCGCTGGAGCCCCACGGAGGCACAGCTGCCCGGCCCGGCCGTGCCCAGCCCGGGGGGGCAGAGCTCCCGCACCGCCCCGAGCTGCGGGCAGTGCTCGAGGGCTTCACTCCAGCATGTAGTGGATGAGGGAAGGATCCAGCTCCTCGGTCAGCAGGCTGGCCTGCAGGCTCCGGATGGTCGCCGCCCTGCCCTGCCGCTGCCGCCACAGCACCAAGGCGGCCAGGATCTGCGACTGCAGGGTGTGCGGGTGCTGGACCTTGCATCGATAGATGTCAGTGTGGGACAGACCCAGGCACAGGGCGAGGTGCTCCCACTCGGCTCCCAGCCTCCTGGCCAGCCGGTTCAGCTGCTGGTCCGTCGGTGCCGCCTCCAGGACAGGCGGGGCCAGCTCGGTGGCACCTGCGAACGACACCGGCGGGACATGCAGGGCGCTGCCCGGGCAGCCGCGGGGGCCCTGGCACGGCGGGGCACAGCGAGGCTGCGGTGGAGGAACTGGAGCCGCAGGGAGCAAGGAGGGCTCCCTCAGCCTCCTCCAGGCTGCACACCCCCAGGGCCCTCAGCTGCTGCCCCCCAGCCCTGCTCTCCGGACCCTTCCCCAGCTCTCTTGCCCTTCTCTGGCCCTGCTCCAGCCCTCAGCGTCCTTCTGGGAGTGAGGGTCTCAAACCTCAGGATTCCAGGTGCAGCCTCCCCAGTGCCCATCCAGGGGCACCATCCCTGCCCTGCTCCTGCTGCCCACACCACTGCTGCCCCAGGCCAGGCTGCTGGTGCCCTTCCTGCCCACCTGGGCACTGCTGGCACCTCTCCAGCTGCTGGCACCCAGCACCCCCAGGCCCTTTTCTGCTGGGCAGCTTCCAGCTGCTGTGCCCCGAGCCTGGAGCACTGCCTGGGTTGTTGGTCTGGATGCCCTGCAGAGGTCCCTTCCAGCCCCTGCCACGCTGTGTCTGTGGCTCTGTGAAGCCATTCCCTGCGGCAGCAGCTTTCCACGGGAGCAAAGCAGTGCCAGGGGTCCACACAGCAGCTTTGCCCTGACAGCCTTGGGGAGCACAGGCTGAGCCCAAGGGTCAGAGCAGCCTGCAGCTGCTGCTCTCCTCGGGCTGCTGTGAAGATGCTGCATCAAAACAGAGCAAACAGATCCCCCAGGAAAGGCTAATTATAGCCTGCTGGTCTGGAGCAGAAGGCTCCCTGCAGAAGAGCTGCCTGGCACAACCTAATTGAGAGCTCCCAGACCCTGCTGGCAGTCTCCAGCAGAAGAGCAGCACTAGAAAGCACCACTCCTTCATGCTGTCACAAGTGATTGTTCTGTGCAGAGAGCCCCCAGAGCCTGCAACCCTTCGCACACTCTCAGCCCTGTCATGCATGAGTGCCACACAAAGCTGCTCAGAGGAAAGGGGAAATTGCTTTCTGAGGAGTATTTCAGTCCCTTTGAGCTTTCTGTCTCCAGACTGCCAAAGGAGCCCAGGGCCAGTGGCTGGCTTGGGGACACAGCAGAGGATGCACAGCTCCTGAAGAATCCCAGAATGGCTCAGGTGGGAAGGGACCTCAGAGCTCATCTCCTCCAACCACCTGCCACGGGCAGGGACACCTCTCAGCTGCACTCAGCTACTCAAGGGCTCATCCAGCCTGGCCTTGAACACCCCCAGGCAGGAGGCAGCCACAGCCTCCCTGGGCAGCCTGTGCCAGACTCTCACTACTCTCACAGTGAAGAGTTTCCTCCTAAGATCCAATCTGAACCTATTCTCCCTCCATTTAAATCCATTTCTCCCTGTCCTGGCTCCAGACCCCCTCAGCAAAAGTCTCTCTGCAGCCTTCCTGCAGGATCCCTTCAGGACCTGGCAGCAGCTCTGAGGTGCCCCTGGAGCCTTCTCCTCTGCAGGCTGCACAGCCCCAGCTGCCTCAGCCTGTGCTCAGGGCAGAGCTGCTGCAGCCCTTGGAGCACCCTCTGGAGCCTCTCCAGCAGCTCTGTGTCCTTATGAAGCAGGCTGAGGGGCACTGGTGGGGCTGCCTTGTGCTGCCCCTTCCCAGCTGACAGCAGCTCCACAGGTGAGCCAGGCTGGGGCAGTGCCTTCCATGGATGCAAACACCTGGGAATAACTGCCTCTGGAACCAGCTGCACTCTGCTGCTGCCATCCACACCTTCTGATACCAAACCCCTGCCCTGCCTCGGGGGCAGCTGCTCAGAGTGGCTTACTGTGGGTCCTACCTGCCAGCCTGGGCCCTTCTCTTTGCTCTCCCAGTGGAATTTGTGCACATCATGCTCACCAGCAGAACGATCTGATGATGCTGAAATGTGATCAAGCAGGGAGGACTAACACTAATCCATGTCAGCTTGTCCATCCAGCCTTTGATATTAGCTGGATGCTTTTACTACAACAAGTAGTAAGGCCTCTTGCCTTCAGCCTGTTATCAGCCCTCTCATACAGCAAATAAGAACAAAACCCATCCAGGAAATCTTTTCATCTCACCCCAGCATCTGATTCCAATAGGGGTGGGGGAAATTCTGGGAGAGAAGCCAAGTGTTAAGTGTAATACAAAGGGCTGTTATTTTAGTCCCATTTTATTTCCTCTGATAGCTCTTTTGCAGCTCTGAGGTGAAGTCAATGAGGAAGAATCTGAGACAAGTGCTGCAGGGTGGGCAGAATCCTGGAGGGGCAGAGAAATGCTTGGGGAGCTCTTCCAGTGGCAGGAACTGCAAGAGCACAGAAGGGTTTGGCTGTGTGCTGGGGCCAAGGCCACTCTCGGTCTGAGAAGCAGAATGGCATTGCAGGTACAGGCAAAAGGAGCTCTCTGTGCTCAGCACCCACCTGGCTGCAAGGAAAAGCTCCCCAGGAGCCAGCACTGCTCCCTGGCAGCCCAGCAGGCAGCTGGGTGCTGAGCTGCAGCCAGAGCAGGGAGAGCACAGCACAGGGAGGGGATTCAGCCCCCACCTGCAGCACTGCCTCCAGCTCTGGGGCCCCCAGCACAAGAAGGGCCTGGAGCTGCTGGAGAGGCTCCAGAGGAGGCCACAGAGATGGTCAGAGGCTGCAGAACCTCCCCTGTGGGGACAGGCTGGGAGGGCTGGGAGAGCTGGGGCTGTGCAGCCTGGAGAAGGCTCTGGGGAGACCTCAGTGCAGCCTTCCAGGACCTGAAGGGCTCCAGGAGAGCTGGGGAGGGACTTGTGACAAGGGCTGGGAGTGCCAGGAGAGGCAATGGATTGGAGATGGAAAAGGGAAGATTTAGACTGAAGATTAGGAAGAAATTCTTTGCAGTGAGGGTGGTGGAACACTGGAACAGGTTGCCCAGAGAGGTGGCTGAGGCCCCATCCCTGGAGATATTCAAGGAGAGGCTCAAGAGGGCTCTGGACAAGCTGGTCTAGGTGAGGATGTCCCTGCTGACTGCAGGGGGGTGGACTGGATGACCTTCAGAGGTCCCTTCCAACCCAGAGCATTCTGTGGTTCTCTGACTGTCCAAAGCTGCAGCAGCATGCAATGGACTTCTCCCTGCCCACAGCTCCAGCTGGGCAAGGCAGCTCACCCCCACTAAGTCTCTCTCCTGGCTGTCCCAGCTGGAAAATGGGAGATGTTGACACCTTCTGGCTTGTGTGTACATCTGTGCTGCTCCCACACCACTGCAGAGAGTGGCAGAGGCCAGGGAGAGTGGACAGGAAGCAGGGCTGGATATAAATAGCATCACAGACAGGGACCAGAGCAGACACAGCAACCCAGACAGCAGGGCTGCATGTGGGGCAAAGGCAGCTGGCCACCACTCTTGGATTCCTTTTGCTTCAGGACCTCTCCTTGGCTTTAAGTGGGAGACTCCAAGGAGATGTTGCAACAATGAAGGGGATGGAAAGAAAACTCACTCCAGCTCTGTCCTGCTTGGCACAAGTAGGAGGATGCAAGATAAAGGTCAGTGAGAAGAGGCTTTGAACCCCTTGAGGAAATCTTTTGCTCTTCTTTTCTCATCACCATCTCTAGGAAAGAAAGCTGAGATGGTCTCTCAGGCTGTCTTGTGCCATGGGGGAACCTTCCTGAGCGCTGAGGAACTGCCTCCCAGCCTCCATGCTGCTGGGATGCAGTGCAGGGGAGGCTGGGAGGATGCTGAAGGGACTGGAACCTCTGTGTGATGAGGAAAGGCTGAGCCCTGGGGCTGCTCAGCCTGGGGAAGAGAAGGCTGAGAGGGGAGCTGAGCAATGCTTACAAAGATCTGAGGGCTGGGGGGCAAGCAGCAGGGTCAGGCTCTTGTCACTGGTGCCCAGTGGTAGAACAAGGGGCAAAGGACACAAACTGGAACCCAGGAGCTTCCACTCAACATGGGGAAACATTGTTTGGTGTGAGGGTGCTGAGCCCTGGAGCAGGCTCCAGAGGGGCTGTGGAGTCTCCTGCTCTGGAGCCTTTCCAACCCCACCTGGCTGTGCTCTGTGTGCCCTGCCCTGGGTGATGCTCTCTGGCAGAGGCTTGGACTGGCTGCTCTGCAAAGGTCTCTTCCAGCCCCTATCATTCCAGGGGTCAGTGAAGGGTTTGTCTGAAGGACCTTGCTCCATCCAAGCACAAGCTCTCTGTGCACAACCCAAAGCACCAGGTGCTGTTTGAGGAAGCCTTCTCCCTTCCACACTCACCACATTTTCACACCAGACAACACAGCCCAAACCCTCTGGCTCTTGTTCTTTGCTGTGCAGAAGGGACTGTGATGGAAAGGAGGCACTGAATGCAAAGTGCTGAGGAAGCCTCCATCAGCTGCTGCCTCATCCTGCAAGGACAACCCTGCAGACAGCCCAGGAGCCAGGGATACAAGGGCCCAGTAAAGGGATCCTGATTAGGGGAAGGATGTCCAGGGGATGCTCTCTGCTCCCAGCTCTGCCCCTGCACTTCACCCATTCAAATGGCCATGTGCTCCTCAGCTCAGCAGACAGAAGCAGATCTCCCAGAGCTGCACATCCCAGTGCTGAGGTGCACAGCCATGCTCCTCTTCATCCCCTTCCTCCTGACAAATCATGCCAGCAGCAAAGCAGAAACACTTCCTGGGCAGGGCCAGGAGTGCTTCTCAGCCTCCAGCTTGTGAGCCTGGGGCAGAGAAGACTCTCCTGGGAAGCAAGGGGCAAAGCTGCCCAGGGCAGCCCCTGGCAGGAGCACTGGCAGGGAAGTGCTCTGCTCTGTGTAGCCACATCAGCAGTGGCTGGCTCTGGGCTTCAGACCCTGCCCAGCTGGAGAGGAGCTGTGCAGAGGAGTGAGTGCCCAGGCATGCATCTGGCCCCAGCAGCTCCTGCAGGCTCTGCAGAGTGCTTCAGTGGTCTCAAGTCCCTAACTGCTGTTCACTTGACCCTCTTATCAGATCCTGCTCATCACTTCTGAAGAGTTCAAAGGAAGCACTTCAGAGCCCTCTTTAATCCTCTCCCCTGGCATCTGGAGAGCAGTTCTTCCCTGAGCAGTGCTAAAGTTAGATCAAGCAGTCCTGGCAGCAGCAAACCAGAGGAGCCTTGCTTCCCCCAGGTGCAAGTCCTGCATCTGACTTCAGGACCTCTCTCCTCCAGCTGCTCACCGACCCCAAAGGCACTGCTGAAACTGCAGCTCTTGCCACAACCACCAGGCAGCCTCCTGACCTTGGCCAGCAGGCTCAGAAGCTGCTGGGGTGGGTGCCTGCACAGTGGCCTGCAGCAGAGGGGCACACAGCCTTGGCCACCACAGGCAGTGATGCTCCCAGGGACTTGCAAGCTCCACAGAAGCGTGGTGCCTACGGTGCCAGCAGGCAGGGACGTGTGGGGCACTTCAGCTCGAGTGGAACAGGTTCAGTAACAGCCTCTAGGCTGAGGAGGTGTGGGCTGGAGGAGTGCAAGGTGAGATGGTCATGGAGTGGCTAAGCAGCAGAGCTCAGAGGGTTGTGAGCTGCAGCCCTGCAGCTGGTGCTGCTCCCCAGGGGCCAGTGCTGGGTCCAACACCTCCATCAATGACCTGGAGGAGGGGACAGAGTGGGCCCCCAGCAGGTTTGCTGCTGATCCCCACCTGGGAGCATTGGTTGATGCACCTGAAGGCTGTGCTGACATTCAGTCAGGAGGCTTAGACTGGAGAGCTGGGCAGGAACCACCCCAAACACCAGGACAGATCAGGGCTGCCCTGCTGGAAAGCAGCTCATGGAGCTCATGGAGTCCTGGTGGGCAGCAAGTTCCCCATGGCACAGCAATGTGCCCTCGGGGCCAGGAGGGCCAAGGGCATCCTGGGGGGCATCAAGCAAAGTGAGGCCAGCAGGGCTGGGGAGGTTCTGCTCCCATCCTGCTCTGCCCTGCTGAGCCCACAGCTGCAATGCTGTGTCCAGCTCTGGGCTCCCCAGGTCAAAAGGAACAGGGAACTGCTGGGGAGAGGCCAGTGGAGGCTGTGAGGATGCTGAAGGGACTGCACCATCTGAGTGATGAGGGAAGGCTGAGAGCCCTGGGGTGTTCAGCCTGGGGCAGGGAAGGCTGAGAGGAGGTGATTGATGTTTAGATACCTAAAGGGTGGCTGCCAGGAAGGGGCAGGCTCCTCCCAGAGGTGCCCAGTGAGAAGAGAAGGGGCAGTGCACACAAACTACAGCCCAGGGGGCTCCAGCCCAGCATGAGGAGAAACTTCTTTGGTGTGAGGGTGCTGAGCCCTGGAGCAGGCTGCCCAGAGAGGCTGTGGAGCCTCCTTCTAGGGAGACCTCCCTAACCCACCTGGCTGTGCTGCTGTGTGCCCTGCCCTGGGTGATGCTGCTGTGGCAGGGGGTTGGGCTGGAGGCTCTCCAGAGGCCCCTTCCAAGCCCTCCCATGCTGGGATTCTTTGCTAACACAAAAGCTGCTGCCAGGTTCTCCTTCCCTCCTGGGGAGCGTGGTGCACTTGCTGAAGCACCCTGAGACCCAGCAGTGGGGGCAGCAGAGGCATGGCCAGGGTTGCCAGGCTGGGGGCTGGGTGTTTTGGCAGCTCTGCCTGTGCCAGGCACTATTTACTGGCTGAATGTCACAACCCCCTTGCACACAAGCAGGGAGATCTGCACTGAAGTGACACCCCCTTGGCCTGAGCACAGCAGCAGTGGGTCACCAAGCAGAGCAACACTTGGCAGCTCAGGTCAGGACAAGCCCTCAGGAGCAGTGAGGTGGGGTTGCAAAACCTGAGCTGGAAGGTAAGCATGCAGCACTCCCAGACATGGAGAGACTGCAGACTGCAGCCCCTCCAGCCAGCAGAGGGGCTGGGTGAAAGGGAGAACACAGAGCAGGCATTTGGAGGGATCCCAGTGGGTGCTGGAGAGCACTAAAGGCAAGGACCAGATCATGGTGGATCATGCTCCATCACTTGGGTGGTGGTTTTACCCCTACCACATCATCTGGGTGTTGATTTTATCCCTCCTGCATCACTTGGGTGTTGCTTCACCCCTCCTGCATCACTTGGGTGTTGTTTCACCCCTCCTGCATCACTTGGGTGTTGCTTTATCCCTCCTGCATCACTTGGGTGTTGTTTCATCCCTCCTGCATCACTTGGGTGTTGCTTTATCCCTCCTGCATCACTTGGGTGTTGTTTTATCCCTCCTGCATCACTTGGGTGTTGCTTTATCCCTCCTGCATCACTTGGGTGTTGCTTTATCCCTCCTGCATCACTTGGGTGTTGTTTCATCCCTCCTGCATCACTTGGGTGTTGTTTCACCCCTCCTGCATCACTTGGGTGTTGCTTTATCCCTCCTGCATCACTTGGGTGTTGCTTTATCCCTCCTGCATCACTTGGGTGTTGTTTCACCCCTCCTGCATCACTTGGGTGTTGTTTCACCCCTCCTGCATCACTTGGGTGTTGTTTTATCCCTCCTGCATCACTTGGGTGTTGTTTCACCCCTCCTGCATCACTTGGGTGTTGTTTCACCCCTCCTGCATCACTTGGGTGTTGTTTTATCCCTCCTGCATCACTTGGGTGTTGTTTTATCCCTCCTGCATCACTTGGGTGTTGTTTTATCCCTCCTGCATCACTTGGGTGTTGTTTCACCCCTCCTGTATCACTTGGGTGTTGCTTTATCCCTCCTGCATCACTTGGGTGTTGCTTTTCACCCCTCCTGCATCACTTGGGTGTTGTTTTATCCCTCCTGCATCACTTGGGTGTTGTTTCATCCCTCCTGCATCACTTGGGTGTTGTTTCATCCCTCCTGCATCACTTGGGTGTTGCTTTATCCCTCCTGCATCACTTGGGTGTTGTTTCATCCCTCCTGCATCACTTGGGTGTTGTTTCATCCCTCCTGCATCACTTGGGTGTTGCTTTTCACCCCTCCTGCATCACTTGGGTGTTGTTTCATCCCTCCTGCATCACTTGGGTGTTGTTTCATCCCTCCTGCATCACTTGGGTGTTGTTTCATCCCTCCTGCATCACCTGGGTGTTGCTTTTTGCTTGCTGGTTGTTAATTAAACACCAGAGTGATTCAAAGGCTGGGAAGGGAGTGTTGGTGTTTTGCAACAGCTCCAAATACTCCTGCCCCAGGGAAGCTGCACAGCTCTGTCTCTTGGCTGTATCACCATCTGCTCAGGGTTTCTGTACATCTGCAGAGAGCACAGATCACCCAGGCCAAAGCTTGGAGTTGTCTGGAGAGAAGATGCAGAGGCAGGCCTTGGAAGGCAGGCTCTGGGAAGCAGGCTCTGGGAGGCAGGCTCTGGGAGGCAGGCTCTGGAAGCAGGCTTTGGGAAGCAGGCTCTGGGAAGCAGGCTCTGGAAGCAGGCTCTGGGAGGCAGGCTCTGGAAGCAGGCTCTGGAAGCAGGCTTTGGGAAGCAGGCTCTGGGAAGCAGGCTCTGGAAGCAGGCTCTGGGAGGCAGGCTCTGGGAGGCAGGCTCTGGGAAGCAGGCTCTGGAAGCAGGCTCTGGAAGCAGGCTCTGGGAAGCAGGCTCTGGGAAGCAGGCTCGGGAAGCAGGCTCTGGGAAGCAGGCTTTGGGAAGCAGGCTTTGGGAAGCAGGCTCTGGGAGGCAGGCTCTGGGAAGCAGGCTTTGGGAAGCAGGCTCTGGGAAGCAGGCTCTGGGAGGCAGGCTCTGGGAAGCAGGCTCTGGAAGCAGGCTCTGGAAGCAGGCTCTGGGAAGCAGGCTCTGGAAGCAGGCTTTGGGAAGCAGGCTCTGGGAGGCAGGCTCTGGGAAGCAGGCTTTGGGAAGCAGGCTCTGGGAAGCAGGCTCTGGGAGGCAGGCTCTGGGAAGCAGGCTCTGGAAGCAGGCTCTGGAAGCAGGCTCTGGGAGGCAGGCTCTGGGAAGCAGGCTCTGGAAGCAGGCTTTGGGAAGCAGGCTCTGGGAAGCAGGCTCTGGGAGGCAGGCTCTGGGAAGCAGGCTCTGGGAAGCAGGCTTTGGGAAGCAGGCTCTGGGAAGCAGGCTCTGGGAGGCAGGCTCTGGGAAGCAGGCTCTGGAAGCAGGCTCTGGAAGCAGGCTCTGGGAGGCAGGCTCTGGGAAGCAGGCTCTGGGAGGCAGGCTCTGGGAAGCAGGCTCTGGGAAGCAGGCTCTGGGAGGCAGGCTCTGGAAGCAGGCTCTGGAAGCAGGCTCTGGAAGCAGGCTCTGGGAGGCAGGCTCTGGAAGCAGGCTCTGGAAGCAGGCTCTGGGAGGCAGGCTCTGGAAGCAGGCTCTGGAAGCAGGCTCTGGGAGGCAGGCTCTGGGAAGCAGGCTCTGGGAGGCAGGCTCTGGGAAGCAGGCTCTGGAAGCAGGCTCTGGAAGCAGGCTCTGGGAGGCAGGCTCTGGAAGCAGGCTCTGGGAGGCAGGCTCTGGAAGCAGGCTCTGGAAGCAGGCTTTGGGAAGCAGGCTCTGGGAAGCAGGCTCTGGGAGGCAGGCTCTGGGAGGCAGGCTCCGGAAGCAGGCTCTGGAAGCAGGCTCTGGAAGCAGGCTCTGGAAGCAGGCTCTGGGAAGCAGGCTCTGGAAGCAGGCTCTGGAAGCAGGCTCTGGAAGCAGGCTTTGGGAAGCAGGCTCTGGAAGCAGGCTCTGGGAGGCAGGCTCTGGGAGGCAGGCTCTGGAAGCAGGCTTTGGGAAGCAGGCTCTGGAAGCAGGCTCTGGGAAGCAGGCTCTGGGAGGCAGGCTCTGGGAGGCAGGCTCTGGGAAGCAGGCTCTGGAAGCAGGCTCTGGGAGGCAGGCTCTGGGAAGCAGGCTCTGGGAAGCAGGCTTTGGGAAGCAGGCTCTGGGAAGCAGGCTCTGGGAGGCAGGCTCTGGGAAGCAGGCTCTGGAAGCAGGCTCTGGAAGCAGGCTCTGGGAGGCAGGCTCTGGGAGGCAGGCTCTGGGAAGCAGGCTCTGGAAGCAGGCTCTGGAAGCAGGCTCCGGAAGCAGGCTCCGGAAGCAGGCTCTGGAAGCAGGCTCTGGAAGCAGGCTCTGGGAGGCAGGCTCTGGGAAGCAGGCTCTGGGAAGCAGGCTCGGGAAGCAGGCTCTGGGAAGCAGGCTTTGGGAAGCAGGCTTTGGGAAGCAGGCTCTGGAAGCAGGCTCTGGAAGCAGGCTTT
Organism: Dryobates pubescens; assembly: GCF_014839835.1. Taxonomy (NCBI): domain Eukaryota; kingdom Metazoa; phylum Chordata; class Aves; order Piciformes; family Picidae; genus Dryobates; species Dryobates pubescens. The sequence goes on from NC_071626.1 coordinate 1,006,685, forward strand.
GGGAAGCAGGCTCTGGGAAGCAGGCTCTGGGAGGCAGGCTCTGGGAAGCAGGCTCTGGAAGCAGGCTCTGGGAGGCAGGCTCTGGGAAGCAGGCTCTGGGAGGCAGGCTCTGGGAAGCAGGCTCTGGGAAGCAGGCTCTGGGAGGCAGGCTCCGGAAGCAGGCTCTGGAAGCAGGCTCTGGAAGCAGGCTCTGGGAGGCAGGCTCTGGAAGCAGGCTCTGGAAGCAGGCTCTGGAAGCAGGCTCCGGAAGCAGGCTCTGGGAGGCAGGCTCTGGAAGCAGGCTCTGGAAGCAGGCTCTGGGAGGCAGGCTCTGGAAGCAGGCTCTGGGAAGCAGGCTTTGGGAAGCAGGCTCTGGAAGCAGGCTCTGGAAGCAGGCTCTGGGAGGCAGGCTTTGGGAAGCAGGCTCTGGAAGCAGGCTCTGGGAAGCAGGCTCTGGGAGGCAGGCTCTGGAAGCAGGCTCTGGGAAGCAGCTGTCAGCAGCACAGAGCTCCCTGCTAGGCTGCCCAGCAGAGCAGAGAGGCTCTGGGATTTCAGGAGCCAGCTCTAGAGTGAATGCTGCAAACCTCCAGGCCTGAAGCATGCCTTGGGGGTGCTCTGCTGCCCTGAGTGAGTTCAGTGGAGCTCCAGAAGGCTCCCAGCACTTGCAGGCAGCCCCTGCTGGCCTCCACCACACCAAGCCATCAGCTCCCTCGGCTCAGCTTCTGCTCCCCGCTCCCCAGCAGGCACTGCCCAGCTGCAGGGGGCTGCAGGAGGCTGAGCATCACAGGGACCACAGCCTGGCAGCACACTGCTTCCCAGCAGGCAGATGTTTACCTGGGTGGGCTGGGCAGCTCTGACAGAGTCATGCAGCTCTCTGAGTGCCAAACAAAGAGGAGCTGAAGAGTTAGTGATTGTTTTGTCAGCTGAGTGCCAAACTCACCACACCACCCTCCTGCAGGGGCTGGCACTCAGCTGCTTCCAGCAGGCACCACTTGAATGCCTCCCACCAGCAGCCTGAGCTGCCTTTCAGAGAGCTGGGGCAGCAGTGGCTCCTTCATGGCAGGCTCCTTGGGCTTCCTCCTGGCCAAGGACTTCCCTACCAAGCCATCTCTCCAAGGGCTGCAGCACTGCAGCAATCAAACCATGTCCCTGGCTGTTAGCTATGGAGGGGCTTGTGCCCAGGGCTTGCAGAGGCAGGACCAGGGGCAGTGGACTGAAGCCTGGGGAGGGGAGATTGAGACTGGAGATTAGATAAGGGTTGGACTCCATCACCAGAGATTATAGGATGGGCTGGGTGGGAAAGGACCTTAAAGATCACAGGTTGGAAGGGACCTCAAGGCTCAGCCAGCTCCAACCCCCTGCCATGGCCAGGGACCCCTCACACCACAGCAGGCTGCTCACAGCCACCTCCAGCCTGGCTGCAAACACCTCCAGGGGTGAGGCTTCCACCACCTCCCTGGGCAGCCTGTGCCAGGCTCTCACCACCCTCATGGGCAACAACTTCTTCCTCACAGCCAATCTGAACCTACCCACTTCTAGTTTTGCTCTACTCCCCCCAGTCCTATCCCTCCCTGACACCCTCCAAAGTCCCTCCCCAGCTGTCCTGGAGCCCTGCAGATCCTGCAAGGCCACCAGAAGGTCTCCTGGGAGCCTTCTCTTTAACACTTGCAGGGATGAGGCTAGCCAGAGACTACTGAGGAACAGAGTCAGGATGTGCAGGGAAACTCTCAAGCTTTACATTATGAACCTTAAATATTAGAAATGGAATTCTCAGAGTGCCTTGGGGGTGCCTGCAGGAGAGCCAGGGAGGGACTTGTGGCAAGGGTCTGGAGTGACAGGACAGGGGGAGATGGCTTTAAAGTAGAAGAGGGCAGATTTAGAGTGGGGATTAGGAAGAAATTCTTTGCAGTGAGGCTGGGGAGAGCCTGGCACAGGCTGCCCAGGGAGGCTGTGGCTGCCTCCTGCCTGGAGGTGCTCAGGGCCAGGCTGGATGAGGCCCTGAGCAGCCTGGGCTGGTGGGAGGGGTCCCTGCCCGTGGCAGGGGGCTGGAGCTGGCTGATCCCTTCCAGCCACAACCATTCAGTGAGCTGATGATGTTCCTTCCAAGCAACAGCAGAAACCCTCCAGCTGCTCTGCAGGGCTCTCTCCATACCACAGCCAAGTGAAGATGTTTTCCTGACAGGACACAGACAGGCATGCCACCAAGCCCTGGCACTCAGCCCTGGCAGACCTGCCCACTCCTCCTTGGCATTGGTAGCTTTGTTTCCCCCTTCAGACTGGCTCTTCTGCCTTCTCTTTTCAGCTGGAGGAGCCTGAAGCAAAGCTCTGCACAACAGATGGAGCTCTGCTGAGAGGAATGCCTTTGGCTGGTGAGGATCTTTGCCTGGCAGGTGTCAAACCAGAATTAATACTGCAGATATTAGTCCTTAGTGAGCTGCAGATTTCAGCAGAGGGAGGCTGCATTCCTTCCCCACCACAGGCATCTATTAATAGCATGAGGCCTGCAGAGCAAGCTGGAGCACTGCTGCTGAGCCCTCCTCTGCCTGGCATTTCATGGAAGCATTTACACCCCCCAGCACAGTGCAAGGGCTCAGCTCAGGGTCTCTCCACAGATGTTTCACTTCACACAATGCCACAAGTGAGGTGGACTTAGAGCCCTCCCTGCTCTCCTTTGCCCTCTGTGTCACTGCCTTCAAGGCTTAGGAAGCTCAGGAGAGTTTTCAGCACTTCCAGACCCACAGGAACAAAGCCAGGTGCAGGTCTAGAGCTGCTCAGCCCCTCAATGCCAACTGCAATGCAAGAGCCCAAGTCAGAGCCTTCCACAGGTGCCAGGGAGGAGCTCTTCAGGTGGCACAGAATCATGAAGGCTGGAAATGACCCTGAAGATCACTGATCCAGCTGTAACCCAACTCCCAGGACCACAAATCCATCCCCTGAAGCACCACAGCCACAGCTCCTTGAACACCCCCAGGGCTGGGGACTCCACCACCTCCCTGGGCAGCCTCTGCAGTCTTACACTGAAGAAATTCTTCCTAACCTCCAACCTAAAGCTCCTCTCTCCATTTCCAGCCCAGTGGGAGGCTTAGCACCACAAGCAGCCCTCTCCAGTGCCCAGCTGCTTGAACCAGCTTGGGATGTCACATCAGCCTGAGGGCTTGAGTGTCCCTGCCATGGCAGGGAGGTTGGAGTAGATGATCTCTGTGGTCCCTTCCAACCTGAGCCATGCTGGGAGCCTATGAGGGCCTGAGGTCCCAGCAGCTACTTCTCCCACTGCCTGCAGAGCTCCCCAGGAGGAAGCTGACAGCAGCTGCAGGCTAAACAGCCCCAGGTCTCTCAGCCATCCCCAGACAGATGTTCCACTCTCCCTTAATCATCCTCATAGCCTCCACTGGACACTTCCAAAGCTGCAGAGAGGATAGTCCAGCTGGACAGTGTGAGGAGCCTCACTGCTTTCAGGAAGCTCTGGGAGGCAGAATGTAAAAGCCAGGAGAAGAACCCCTGGATCCCCACAAGAGGCCATTAGTCTTTGTTAAGCAACTCAGATGCAAAGCATTTGACAGAGAGACTCAACAGGCCCCTTCTGGGAAGCAAGCAAGGAATGCAGGAGCAGCTTCTAATGCTGCTCTTGGTGCCATGCCATTGCTCCCAGCAGCAAGGAGAGAACCCTGGTCAGCCTGTGCCTGGAAGCGTGGCAGCAGCAGCACACCTTGCAGAGGGAGCAGGATGTGTGCAGCAGCTGAACAGCAGCTGAGAGGAGCAGCTTCAGCCACCAGATCCAACTGCCTCCAGTGACACAGCTGTAAGAGCTGTGCAGCCCTGCAGGCCCAGGGACTGCCATCCTCCAGCAGCTCCATTAAGAAACACAGCTTGTGAATATCCATCAAACAGGGTCAGGGCTCCAGGAGGGGACAGCAGGAGGCAGCTGAAGCACTCTGCAGCAGCTCTGGCTCCCAGCAGGCTCTGACCTGAGCACAAACACAGTTACTGCAGGGATGCAGATATTGGACCAGCAGAGGAGAGCCTAAGACCAAACTCTGCTAGAAAGAGATGGCAGAAACTCCTTGGGTGTCCTGCAGTGGCCTACAGCTCTGGCCAGTCAGAGACTCATGGGATGGGATGGGATGGGTTGCAAAAGCCCTCCAAGGTCACCCAGTCCAACCACCAACCCAACCCCCCCATGGCCACCAAACCATGGCCCCCAGTGCCACGGCCACAGGGCTCTGGAACCCCTCCAGGGCTGGGGACTCCACCACCTCCCTGGGCAGCCTCTGCCAGGCCCTGACCACTCCTGCAGCAAAGAATTTTTTCCTCATCTGCAGCCTAAAGCTCTCCTGTGCAACCTGAGGCCATTTCCTCTGCTTCTGCCACTTGACAGAAGTGGTGGAGAAGAGCCCAACCCCCACCTGGCTGCAACCTCCTTCTGGGGGGCCGCAGAGAGCCAGAGGGTCTCCCCTTTGCCTCCTTTGCGCCAGGCTGCTATGCTCCCACCTGCTCTGCTTTGCTAGGATAACAGATGGCTGTGGCTTTAGCTCTGAAGTCCACCTCCCTCTGTGGGAATCCCTGAGCACAGCACAACTCGTCCTGCTCAAGAGCAAACCAAATCTGCCTTTGCTTTTTACTCCTCTTGAAGCCTTAACTCCGTTGTGCAACACTTGCCTCAGAAACACACTTGAGGATGTTTTAGGTATTAGCTCACTTGTCCACCCTCCCAGGCTTTCCAGGAACTCTGAAGGAACAGCCTCCAAGCCTCTCTCCTATCTCCACCACTGTATCCCATGGTTTCCACACTGCACTGCCTGGGAAGTCCCTGAGGGATTGGCCATGTGCTGCTCAAGCCAAACACGTAGGGAGCGGAGACGCTGCGGCAGGGCTTGCAGCCTTGGGTGCAGGCTGGGCCTGTGCTGCTTCACCCCACAGGGGCTGCCATGGTGGCCTTGGAGTAACCCCCAAAAGGGAAAGCATCAGAGGATCCAAGAGCACAGCAGCTCCTCTGGGCTGGGGAGCACTGCTTGGAGACACAGGGCAGGGAGGGTGCCCCTGTGCTGGGCTCTGCTGAGGCTGCACCTCAAAGACTGGGTTCAGTTCTGGGCCCCTCGCTCCCAGGAGGACACTGAGGGGCTGGAGCAGGGCCAGAGAAGAGCAAGACAGCTGGGGAAGGGGCTGGGGAGCAGCAGCTCAGGATGCTGGGGGTGTTTGGTCTGGAGAAGAGGAGGCTGAGGGAGACCTCCTTGCTCTCCACAGCTCCCTGAGAGGAGGCTGGAGCCAGCTGGGGGCTGGGCTCTGCTCTTTGCTCTCAGGTGATAGGAGAGGCAATGGCCTGAGATTGTGCCAGGGGAGGCTCAGGTTGGAGAGGAGGAAAAATGTCTTTGGTGCAAGAGTGGTCAGGGACTGGCAGAGGCTGCCCAGGGAGGTGGTGGAGTCCCCAGCCCTGGAGGTGTTCCAGAGCCCTGTGGCCATGGCACCTGGGGACAAGGGACTTTTGGGCCACCCCCCTGAGCAACCTTCTCCCATCCCTGCCTGTTGCCTCCCTTGGAATTTAAGGTGTGGGATTCCACCTGGGGAAAAACCACCACTTTTGAGTCCTGTTCTGATGTCTGCACTTACACAAAGTGTAATCCATGGAGGGGATTCCTCTGCCCTTCCATTCCTAGCACTGACCTCTCCCTCTCCTCTCCCTCTCCTCCCTTCTCTTTTCCCTCTTGGAGCACCCTGGGGCAGGCTGCTACCCCAGCACAAAGGCAAGTGCTGCTCCTGTTGCTACTGCTATGGTGATGATTTGGCTGGGCTGTTTCAAGGGCTTGCTTGGGCTGGGTTTGGTTTATTGGTTTGGGGGTTTTTCCACCAAGAGTGTCCTGGGTTTGGGTTTGGTTTGGGGGTTTGGGGCTGGGTTTGTTGGGCTGCTCTGGGTTCTTTGCCCATCCCATGGGGTTCAGAAGCCATTTCTTCCATTGAAAATGTCCTAGAGAAGTGTCCAGTTCATAGTGTGGAAGGTACCAGGGAGCTGGCACCCCTGGTTCCTTCAGCACAGCCCCCAGCCTGGAGTGTCAGGCAAAAAGTCAGCTTGAGTTCTCCTCCTGTCTTGCATCTCTGCAAACCTCTCCTCAGGGTTTCAGCTGCATAAATCAACCCCCAGAGCCCAGCATGGATGCACAGCCTGGGATGCTTCCCTTCTGCCAGTTGGCTTTGCACAGCCCCTCTGCTAGTCCACATGTTCGGAGGGAGGGAGGAAAGCTCTGGTGAGCAAGGAGAGGACTGGGGTGCCAAAAGCCAGGGCAGCCTTCCATGCACTGAGAGAGGAGAAGGAAAAGGCACTGAGCCTGTCTCCAAAGGCACTGGTGGGCAGGGGGCTGAGAAGGTTTGGGACCCCTGAGAAGGTTTGGGTCATGTAAGAATGGAATCATTGAATCACAGAATCATGGGATTGTTTGGGCTGGCAAAGCCCTCCAGGCTCACCCAGTCCAACCAGCAGCCCAAGCCCAGCATGGCCATCAGACCATGGCCCCAGCTGCCACAGGGCTCTGGAACACCTCCCTGGGCAGGCTGTGGCAGTGCCAGGCTCACCCCTGCAGCGTGTGCACACAGCCCAAGCTGCCTCTCTGCTCAGGAGCTGACCTTGCTGAAGGAGAGCTCTGAGCAGATGGCAAAGCAGGATGGCTGCTGGCTGAAGACTGGCTGCCAAGCCAGCCCCTGGCTCCTCTCAGGAGTGCTGCTCTCTTCAGCAAGGCAAAAATAGCCACCCCCCAACTGCCTCCTGCCAGCCCTCCCTTCATGTGCCACAGGAACACCTAGCCAGCCTGACCCTAGACTCAACCTTACACAACTTCTCATTAACTACCTACATCAACCTTCCTGCTCTGCTGCTGCTGGGGCAGGGGGTGGTCTGTTTTGAGCCTACCAGGGAAATCTGAATCCCCACCTACATCAGGCTGAACAGACAAGGTGGGCTCTCCCTCACAATGCCCCAGGGTCCTCTCAGAGTGGTGTTGACATCACCTGTAGCAAGGGGATGTGGGGATGCTAGACAGGGCTGTGGCAAGGCCACAGACTGCAAACTCAGGCTTCCTGTCTTCCCTGTGCACAGCAAATGCACAGCTTCACAGAAAGCAGGGGGTGGGAAGGGAGCCTCCAAGGTCCTCTTGGCCAACCCCCCTGCAGGCAGCAGGGACAGCTCCAGCTGGAGCAGGCTGCCCAGGGACACAGCCAGGCTGAGCTTGGATGTCCTCAGGGATGGAGCCTCAGCCCCCTCCCTGGGCAGCCTGTGCCAGTGTCTCCCCAGCCTCCCTCTGCAGAGCTTCCTCCTGGTGTCCAACCTAACTCTGCCCTGCTGCAGTTCCAAACCATTGCCCCTGGGCCTATCCCCACAGCCCCTTCTGAGCAGTGCCTCCCCAGCTGCCTGCAGCTCCCCTGCAGATACTGAAGTGCAGCTCTGAGGTCACCTTGGAGTCTTCTCCAGGCTGAACAGCCCCAGCTCCCTCAGCCTGTCCCCACAGCCCTCTGATCATCTTGGTGGCCTCCTCTGGACCTGCTCCATCAGGTCCCTGTCTCTCTTGTGCTGGGGTCCCATAGCTGGCCACAGCCCTGCAGGTGAGCAGAGCAGAGGGGCAGGATCCCCTCTCTCCATCTGTAGCAATGGGCACTGGCAGCCCCAAAGGCCAAGGGCAGCCCCAGGCTGTGCTGCCAGCACCCATTGCTGGCTCCTGTCCAGCTTCTCACCCCCCAGCACCCCCAAGTCCTTTCCTGCAGGGAAAGAAGGCTCAGGCCATTGAAAGCAGGCTGGACTGCTGCTTCCAAAGCCCTGTTCCTGCATGGCAAGGGCCAGCCATGGAACAACCATGCAAGGCAACCTTCTTATGCAAGAGACAGGGAAACTCTTTGTGCCGGTGCCTTGTGGTTTTCATTCCTCTGAAGGCTGTTTTCCTCCAGGGGATTCCAGTAACTGGACTAATTGAAGTCTGCCTGGACAAGTTCTAACAGCCCAGAAAACCCACCTATGAAATTACATCCTGGTAGCATCTTCCAAAGCAAACTGAAATCCTGGTTCCTCTGGGAAACTGCCACGGCACAGCCCTCTGTGCTGGGAGAGCACAGCCTGGGGCTGCCCCCCATGGCCTGGCTTCAGCCTGCCCCACACAAAGGGGAGGGCCCCAGCTCCTGAAACTCTCACTGCAGAAGAGAAGGCTCTGGAGGGGCCTTAGAGCTGCCTTCCAATAGCTGGAGGGATTGGATGTCAGGAAGAAGTTGTTCCCCAGGAGGGTGGTGAGAGCCTGGCACAGGCTGCCCAGGGAGGTGGTGGAAGCCTCACCCCTGGAGGTGTTTGCAGCCAGGCTGGAGGTGGCTGTGAGCAACCTGCTGGAGTGTGAGGTTGGAACTGGCTGATCCTTGAGGTCCCTTCCAACCCTGGCCATTCTGTGATTCTGTGATCCTACAGGAAGGTGGAGAGGGACTTTGCACCAGAGTGTCCACCAACAGGACCAGGGGAAATGGATTTAAATGGAAGGAGAACCCATTCAGACCATAGCAAAGCTTCACCCTGGTCCTTTGGTGCCCTCTTCCCTTCCATCTCTGATCTTTCTTTACTGGAACAATGAATCTAGTAGAGAATCAACCAAGGAGGATCCACTCAGACCACAGCAAACCTTCACACCAATTCTACCCTGGCCCTTTGGTGTCCTCTTCCACCTCTGATCTTTCCATACTGCAACAGTAAATGCAGTAGAGAATCAGCCAAGGAGGAACCATTCAGACCACAGCAAACCTTCACCCTGACCCTGTGGTGCCCTCTTCCACCTCTGATCTTTCCATCCTGGCTCAGTTAATCCAGCAGAGAACCAGCCAAGCAGGACTCATTTCTCAAGTGCCCAGCAGTGAGCTGTGGCTATTTCATTCTGCTTCTGCTACACCCTGCAAACCAGAAGGAGCTCTCTTAGCAGTGCTCCCAGAGCTTGCCTGCTGGTCTGCACAGCTCCAGGATGCCCTAACCCATCAGCACGCTGTGGAAGAAGGAACCTGCACACCCCTAGGGATGACTGCAGTCACTGTCACTACCAAAACTCCCCACAAATCAAGAGTGTAAGGAACCAACCCTTCAGCAGCTCATCCTTCCTCCTTCCCAGACAGGGGAGGGGGGGAATCTCTTTTGATTTTAATGCCAAGGATTTGGAGTTCCCAGTTCCTGACTCTTCCCAGCTCATCCTCAGGAGAAACAAACAAACACAAACATAAAAACAAAGCCCAAAGAGATGATAAATAAATCAAAACTAACTCCCCCCAGAGCAGGGCAAAATCCACCCAGAGCAGGCAAGGAGCCAGGTGCTGCCAGCTGCTTTCCAGAACACAGCAAACCAAGCAGCCCAGAGGGGCACTTAACAAGGCTCTGGCTGGGGGGAAGTACTGCCCATGAGCTCTCCAGAGCAGGTCTGTGTCTAACAGAGACTGGGATGGAAAAACAAACAGAGCATCAGTGGCCATCCCAGGAAGATTTCATGCACAAGAGGGTGGAAGGGACTCTGGATCTGATGTTTCCCCAGCAGCATCTCTAGGCCAAACATTACACCACAGGTCAAATGGAGGGGAGCCAGCAAGAGAAGCACTTTATAAATAGCCCTGGAAAGGGAAAGTGAAAGTGGCCCAGGCGAGTTCCACCTTCCATGGGCGTGCAGAGCAAACCCTGGGATGCAAACCAACGGCTGAGCTCCGCTCCCATCCTCGGAGCGTCAGGAAGCACTGCAGCCTGCACACGGCAAAGCCACCCAAGACATGCAGCTCCAGCTCTGCAGCTCCTGCAGCCAGAGCAGTCCAAGCTGCTGCTGCTCAGAAGCCAGCTCCCACTGAGATGTTTGGGTTTGGAACTCAGGAGTTTAAGATCCTACAAAGTGTCCTCGGCCCTCTGCCACTGCCCTTCCAAGCTGCCTGCCTGGCAGACAGAGGCAGTTCAGCAAAGCTCTCCCATGGCATCTGGGAGGGCAGCAAGAAAGTGTGGCCAGCAGATCTAGGGAGGCTCTCCTCACCCTCTGCTCTGCCCTGATGAGGCCACCCCTGCAACCCTGTGTCCAGTTTGGGGCTCCCCAGCCCCAGAGGACAGAGAGCTGCTGGGGAGAGTCCAACGTGGGCTACGGGGATCAGCCAGGACAGGGCACACAGAGCACATCCAGGAGGGGCTGGAATCTCTGCAGAGCAGGAGACTCCACAGCCTCTCTGGGCAGCCTGCCCCAGGGCTCTGCACCCTCACAGTAAAGAAGTTTCTCCTCACATTGAGGTGGAGCCTCCTGGGCTCCAGTTCTGTGTCCTTTGCTCCTTGCCTGTCACTGGGCACCACCGACAAGAGCCTGGCCCGTGCTGCCTGCTGCCTGCTGCCCTCACAAGCACACAGGGCCTGCTGGCCTCCTGCCTTGCTGCTCCCCTCCTGCCTTGCTGCTCCCCTCCTGCCTTGCTGCTGCCCTCCTGCCTTGCTGCTCCCCTCCTGCCTTGCTGCTCCCCTCCTGCCTTGCTGCTGCCCTCCTGCCTTGCTGCTGCCCTCCTGCCTTGCTGCTGGCCTCCTGCCTTGCTGCTGCCCTCCTGCCTTGCTGCTGCCCTCCTGCCTTGCTGCTGCCCTCCTGCCTTGCTGCTCCCCTCCTGCCTTGCTGCTCCCCTCCTGCCTTGCTGCTCCCCTCCTGCCTTGCTGCTCCCCTCCTGCCTTGCTGCTCCCCAGCAGTGGGGGCTGGAGGGCCTGCACATGGCTGTGAGAGCCTTGGCCTGAGCTGCAGAGGAAGATGAGCATCGAGCAGGACACAGCAGAACTTCCTGCAGCCAGCAGAAGCCAGGGAGGAAAGGGGAAGACTGAGTGCATTAAGGAAGCAGTCCTGGCCAGGAGTGGCTTTGCTCTCTGAGCTGCCTGAGTTAAAGAGGAGGAAGGAAAAGCCCCAGGAGCTGTGGCAGACAAAGCCCAGGCACTCAATGAGCCCCTCCTCTCCAGTTCCAACGCTGCCATAAGTGCTTGGCAGCATTTCTGTGTCAGGGGTGGCTGCTGCTGGTGGAAGGTTTGTTTTCTTAGATGGCAGAGAATTTCCCATGATGACAAACTCAGACAAGCTCCAGTCTCAGCAATTTCCCTTTGGAAGCCCTCCCAACCTGTTAATTTGCTGAAGCACTCTGAGCTCTTCCCAAAAGCAAAGCCAGTTGGCTATCAGCTGCACTTCCAAGCCTGACACAGGGACAGGCAGTGCTGCTGGAGGGCAGGAAAACCCCTGCCCTGCAGGCACCAGGAGCATAACATGAACCTGACCTGAACACTCTGCCTCCACAGAACACAGTCACAGGCCCTGCTGTGTCCCAGGCAGGTCTACAAATGAGCTGCACTGAAGAATCCTTCTGTCTGCTACTAAAATTCAGCCTCCTCTGAAGTACACCTTGGCAGCTGAGAGCTGGCAGCTGGGACACAGAGAGGTCTAAGGAGAAATGCTGCAGTCTTGTCTGTTTGAAACCACCCTCAACAACCTCATTTCCCTGACCAACCTAAACTCCCTGGACAGCCTCAACTGCCCCTGAACTTCCACAGCCTGGACAGTGTGAGATTTGCTGTGGCTGTCAGTGTGGGCATCTCCTCCTCCAGATAATGCCAAGGGCTTGTAGTCACCCCTGTAAGGTCAGCAGAGAGGTACAGAATCCAAGTGGGAGGGATGGAAGGGACCTCTGGAGATCACCCAGAGCAGCATCACCCAGGGCAGGGCACACAGGAATGCCTCCAGATGGATCTCTGAAGCCCTCAGAGAAGGAGGCTCTACTTGACCAAGCTGCTCAAAGCCTCATCCAGCCTGGTCTGAAACAGGTTTGCTGAGAAGGCTTTGCCAAGAAACTGGAAGCTGTTCCCTGCAAGTGACATCTTCCCTCTGACTGCCCATCACAGCCAGCCAGCTGCCTCACAGGCTGAGTGGTGCCCACTTGAACACAGCCTCCCTGAGTCCCAACTGGAGAGCAGGCCACAGCCAAGCTCTGATTATTAATCCCAGACCAGCCCATCCTCCCACACAGGGATGCAGAGGCCAGCCACAAGCCAAGCAGGATCAGCAGCACTGATGACACAAAGGCAGATTTTAGCTACAGGACAGAAGAGTCTCTGTTGTGCAACAATGCCTAAAAAAGTCAACTCATTTATTCCTGCCATGTGAGGAAGGGCTGAGAGAGCTGGGTTTGCTCAGCCTGACAAGAGAAGGCATCACCATGGAGCAGCACACCAAGGGTGGCTGCCAGGAGGATGGAGACTCCCTTTGTACAAGGAGTCCCACGGAGAAGACAAGAGGTGATGGGGACAAGTTACTGCTGGGGAGATTCCCAGTGGGCTCCAGAAGGAAATGTTCCCCCTGGGCACAGTCAGGCACTGGAATCATCTCCCAAGGGCAGTGGTGGAGTCCTCTGCCTTGGGCAGTTGGAAGGCTCAGCTTGGCAGGGTGCTGGGCCAGCTCCTTGCAACTCCGCTCTCAGCTGGAAGGGTTGGAGCAGAGGCTCCTTGGGGTCCCTTCCCACCTGGCATGCTGGGATTCCCAAGCTTCCAGAGGTGTTTGCAGTGCCAGCAGACCTGCAGCCACAGCACTTGGTGGCTGGGTTTTCCTGCCCTGGCTGTGGCAGCAGCTCTCAGCTGAGGAGAGCTGGTGAACCTGGCTGACACTGAAGGAAGCCCTGCTGCTTTCTTGCACAGGGACACAAAGCATGCAGCTTCTCCTGTTTTACTGCTGTTGAGGTGAGGTTTCCTTTAGCTCTGCAAGGGGAAGCAAAGTGCTCCTTCAGTATCACCCATGCAGCAATCACCTCTGCAACAACCTTCATTACCTTCAATCACATGCCAGCCTTCCTCAGCTCAGTGTGTGAAGAGCAGCTGGAGACCAAGGCAAGGCAAAAACCCTACCTCAAGCCATTGTACAGTGCTGTGCCTGCACAGCAAAGGGGGGAATCCTTCCTGCAGGGCACCCCAGTGCCACTGAAGAGCTGCCTGCCTCTGCCTGAGCTCTCCAATGCAACCCAAGTGAGGTCTCCTCACCTCTTCCACTGTGCACTGAAATGCACACCTACTGCTGTGTCATTCAGAGATGCACAGAAGGGGTTGGGTTGGAAGGGACCCTACAGCTCATCCAGCTCCAACCCCCTGCCATGGGCAGGGACACCTCCCACCAGCCCAGGCTGCTCAGGGCCTCATCCAGCCTGGCCCTGAACACCCCCAGGCAGGAGGCAGCCACAGCCTCCCTGGGCAGCCTGTGCCAGAGTCTCACCACCCTCACTGGAAAGAATTTCTTCCTCATCTCCAGCATAAATCTGCCCCTCCTAAAGCTTCAGTCTATTTTCCCTCATCCTGTCACTCCCAGCCCTTGTCACAAGTCCCTCCCCAGCTCTCCTGGAGCCCCTTCAGGTACTGGAAGGCTGCTCTGAGGTCTCCCTGGAGCCTTCTCTTCACACTGGACAGCCTCAACTCTGTCAGCCTGTCCTTATAGCAGAGGTGCCCCAGCTCTCTGATGGTCCTTGTGGCCTCCTCTGGACTCTCTCTGCAGGTCCCTGTCCTCGTGCTGGGGTCCTGCAGCTGGATGCAGCACTGCAGCTGAATGCCCTCCCTCGACCTGCTGGTCATGCACTCTGAAGGTACCTCTGCACACACAGGGCTGAGGTTGTGAAGTGAAATTGCTCCTGCAAAGTGATTCCAGAGGGACAGGCTAGAGAAATGGGCTCAAGGGATCCTCATGAGGTTCAGTATGCAGATGTGGCCTCAGGAGTGCTGAGGGAGAGTCCCCTGGCTCTGCTCTTCCTGAAAGAGCCCAGGATGCTGCAGCCCTCTTTGCTGCCAGGGCACAGCACTGGCTCATCCGTGCCTGCTCTCACAGCCCTGGCTGTCCTTTCAGCACAGCTGCTCCCCACAGTTGGTCCCCAGCCTCCTATTGCTTCTTTTCCAGGTGCCAGACTTTCACATCTGTCCCTCCTGAACTCCTTAAGGCTGCTGTTGGTTTAGTTGCTTAGATGGTGCTGGCTGCTGGGTTGGACTTGATGATCTCGAGTTCATCGTTTCATTGTTCTGTATCCCTCCAGGACCCCTCTGAAAGTCAACCCTCAGCACACTGACACTGGCTGGGTGCCCCCAGCTGAGTGACACCTGGTGAATGAGCACTGGCTCTCCCCCCTCAGCTCACATCCCAGCACAGACCCAGTGCCACTCCACTTGTCACAGCCCTCCAGGCTGAGCGTGCCTCATCAGCCACCACAAGAATCCATTCCAGCCTCACAGCACCACAAAGCAGCGAGGAACTGCATCGTGTGTGCAAGGTCCCAAACTGCTCTGTGGGCTCCAGGCAGTTCCAAAAGACCCTTAAAAAGCCAAGCCATGGCCTTATCTTCTTGGAAATGCAGCCTGTGAGCACTCAAAAGCCTCCATCTGTGCAGACAATATATATATAAGCTTCTTGAAAAGATTATTTGTCCTCTTATTTCCCATTTGGTAATAATTTCCATTGAGTACCTATCACCATGCCAGCAACACTCCCTGGAAAACAAAGGAAGAGAAAGACAGATGCAAGCCACCCTGGAGCACAGGTGCTCACCAGACACAGCCACAAGCCAGAACCAGCAAGGGAAGGCTTGGGCTTTTGCCTCCCTCTGCAAAGTTGCCAAGCTCACAGACACAGGATGTTCTAGAAGCTAAAAGTAACCTGGGCAGCCTGTTCCAATCCCTGACCACTCTGGCAGCACAGAAATTCTTCCTCCTCTCCAACCTGCCCCTCCCCTGGCACAGTTTCAGGCCATTTCCTCTCCTTCTGTGGTTTATGAAGGGCCATCCATGCATGTGGGGCTTCCTCCAAAGCGGTGACCCTTTATCCCAGCAGAGGAAGATGACCAAAATATGTCTGCAATGATCTCAAGGTGCTGGTGGAGTTATGGATTTTAGGAGCATCTGCTTGATTTCAGTAACAAAGAATGCTTCTGCTGCCCACACACCACTAACTTGCCTTTAAGTAGGAGCTGAACAGGCTGCCCAGGGAGCTGGTGGAGTCCCCAGCCCTGGAGGTGTTCCAGAACCCTGTGGCCATGGCACTTGGGGCCATGGCTTGGTGGCCATGGTGGGGCTGGGTTGCTGGCTGGGACTCAGTGATCTCAGAGGGCTTTTCCAACCCAAACAATTCCATGGCCCTGTGATTCCTTCTGTGCTATGACAACTCATGTCCTGCATGACTTGGAGCAGGAACCATCTGCACAAAGAAGATGACACTTTGCATTTGCCTGATGTTCCCTGCTCAGGCCCTAAGCCCATCATGGAGCTTACCTCATGAAAAGCAACCCCCAAACCACAGCACTCCAAGCAATGTTCCACAGGCAGATAATAAACACCACCACAAACAGCAAGCTCCCAGCAACCTCTTACTGGTTGTCAGCTTCCCAGCCCTGCAGAGGAGGACCCAGAGCTGCTCCTGTGTCCTGAACATGAATTCCCAGGAATTGCAAGTGAGTGGTCTTTGAGATACATCAGAGGTGCAGCTCTTATGTTCAGGTCTTTCAGGAAGGCATTTTTCTTTTCAGCTCCTTCAAGAAGTAACTTTTCTCACTGCTGGAGTTTCTGTGGGCAGGGCAGGCAACAGCAGGTCATCTGCAGGTGATTCACAGGATGGCTTAGGCTGGAAAGGACCTCAGAGATCATCTGCTCCAACCTCCCCCACCATGGGCAGGGATACCTCAACCACACTTGGCTGCTCAAGGCCTCAGTTCATGCCTGTGATGCCTACAGAAGGCTGGAGGAGCTCAGTGGGAGCTGAAGCCCAATGTGCTGACACATTGGGAATTATAGAACACTAGGGGCTGGAAGGGACCTCTGGAGATCAAGCCCCCTGCCAAAGCAGGACCCCCCAGGGCAGGGCACACAGGAGGATTTTGAAGGTCTCCAAAAGTCCCTCCCCAGCTTTTCAGGCAATGGACAGCCTCTGTAAGGTCTCCCTGGAGCTTTCCCTTCTGCAGGGGCCTCAGCTCCAGCCCTGCATGGTGACACTGTGCCAGTGACACTGTGCCAGTGACAAGAGCTTTCCTGGGGCAGTTGCTGTGAGCTCCTCCCAGGTTTTGCCCTCTTCAGATTTCAAGTGGGGGTGGATCAGCCTCTTTTCTCCAGAGGGTTGCATCCACACCTGCCCCTTTGAATGCTTGCTGCACACTGAATCCACCCTCCCAGCAGACATTCTGCAAGTGTGACTCCAGCTGAGCTTCCAAGGGCAGTGCTGGAGTGATTCTGCAGTGCACAGCCAGGCACTTGCCCAGCTGCCCTCAGACAGAGGGACCTGGGGGCGATCCTCACCACCAGGATGGTGAAACCTCAGCAGCAGCTGCAAAGTGGTCTACAGGCTGGGCTGCTGCATGCCTCAGCATAAGCAGCTGCTCACCACAAATCTCCCCAGGGGCATGCTGCTTTTCACCCCATCTCATGAGGCAGGAGTGCTGCAGCCACAGAGAGGGACAGGCTGGATGAGGGCACACAGATTCAGACTGGGGATTAGGAAGAAATTCTTTACAGTGAAGGGGGGGAGGTCTGGAACAGGTTGTCCAGGCAGGCTGTGGCTGCCTCCTCCCTGGAGGTGTTCAAGGCTGCATGAGGGCTTGAGCAACCTGCTCCTGTGGGAGGTGTCCAAGCCCTGGGAAACCCCCCAGAGGGCAGGGGCTTTTGAAATGGATGATCTTTCAGATCCCTCCCAACCCAAACCATTCCATGACTCCTGTATGATCTAGGGCCAGGTGCTGAACCCCTTTGGGCTCATTGAACCTTTTGCATCACTCCAAGCCATTTTACTGCAGATTGTTTCTCTGGCACTCAGCTTCAGCTGTGCTTGAACACAGGAGAAATCTCTGCCTGAACACAGGACAAAACTCTGTTGGGCTTCAGTGCCTCTTCTGGAGCAAATCTATCAGAGTTTGCTGAAGAAGAATAAAGCTGCCCTCTTCAATCTGCCAGCCAGCAGCCTCCCCCAGGGCTTAGCCACCTCTCTTCTGAAAAACAGGAATGCTGCAACTCCTTTGACATTTTCTGGCCTCCCACTCCAGCCACTGATTCCTGTTGTGCCTCCTGCTGCTGCTGAAGTGACCTTTCAGCACCCCCCAATTCTAGCATCAAGTAGCTTTCTCCCCAGGAAAAGCCCTCACAGGTTACAAATGACCAACACTCCACTTTCCCTTGAGCAAAGCAGCTCCCACTCAGGTTTAACTCTCTCCTGCAGTGTCTGGGGGTCATGTAGGTGCATATATAAAAATCTCTTTGTCTTCCCTCATTTCTTCATCCTCTTAATTAGAGCCAAATGTTAGAAATACCCTTAGAAAGCCAGAAATAGGCAAAGGCATCCCTGCCTGGCCTGCTGGGCACAGCAGGGCTCCACAGTGGCCACAGGCTTGCAACACATTCCAATTGAACCTGACCTCAACAAAAGGCAAAAGAAGGGCAAAGCCAAGGCAGTAGTGGTGCAGGCACTGAGCCACAGTCTCTCCCTGGCAATCTGCTGTAGCGCTGAACACTTGCAAATCACGAACTGGCACTGAAGGGAGAAAGTTCAAACAGAAACAAGAGAGGAAAAAACCCAAACCATACCAAAGCCAAAGCCAAGAGGCACAGCAAAGCAGGGCAGAAAATGGCAGACTCCAGATTCCACTCTGCTTGGAGCAGGGGGAGAATGAAGTCAGGTTTGAAGAGCCAGAACATTGCTGGGTTCTGAGGCTTCCTCCCCTCTGCTGCCTGAAGTGCTCAGGACTGACTGCAGCTGGCATGCCTGGGCCACAGTTGAAGAACCATTTTCTGCACTGATTTGATGGCCTTTGTATTTGGGGTTTTATTTCAACTAGAATTACCCAGGGAGGCTGTGGCTGGCCCCTGCCTGGAGGTGTCCAAGGCCAGGCTGGATGAGGCCTTGAGCAAGCTGGGCTGGTGGAAGTGTCCCTGCGCAGGGCAGGGGGTTGGGGCTGGCTGAGCTTTGAGGTCCCTTCCAACCCATTCTGTGAATCTGTGAAAGGGAACCAGAAGGAAGAGCAAAAACCACAACTGCCACTGGCAGCACAACTAAATCTGCACGGGAAGACCAAGTCTGCTGCTCCTTGGCAGAGAGCAAATTGCAGGTTAGGAAGCAGGAAGGTCTTGCAAACAGAGACTTTCCTTGCAGTTACCTGTGGCAAGGTGGTGAGGCAATGATTGCTACTCCTGTCACCTCTGACTGCTGCAGAGGGGACTCCAGCCTCTCTCTATACACAGCTGCAAGCACCCACATGTCAACAGCATGCACGGGCACAGCAATGCAGGCTGCCCAGCACCGGCACAGCAATGCAGGCTGCTCAGCACCGGCACAGCAATGCAGGCTGCCCAGCACGGGCACAGCAATGCAGGCTGCTCAGCACGGGCACAGCAATGCAGGCTGCCCAGCACCGGCACAGCAATGCAGGCTGCTCAGCACCGGCACAGCAATGCAGGCTGCTCAGCACCGGCACAGCAATGCAGGCTGCTCAGCACCGGCACAGCAATGCAGGCTGCCCAGCACCGGCACAGCAATGCAGGCTGCCCAGCACGGGCACAGCAATGCAGGCTGCTCAGCACCGGCACAGCAATGCAGGCTGCCCAGCACCGGCACAGCAATGCAGGCTGCTCAGCACCAGGCACAGCAATGCAGGCTGCCCAGCACCGGCACAGCAATGCAGGCTGCTCAGCACCGGCACAGCAATGCAGGCTGCTCAGCACCGGCACAGCAATGCAGGCTGCCCAGCACGGGCACAGCAATGCAGGCTGCCCAGCACGGGCACAGCAATGCAGGCTGCCCAGCACGGGCACAGCAATGCAGGCTGCCCAGCACCGGCACAGCAATGCAGGCTGCCCAGCACGGGCACAGCAATGCAGGCTGCCCAGCACGGGCACAGCAATGCAGGCTGCCCAGCACGGGCACAGCAATGCAGGCTGCTCAGCACCGGCACAGCAATGCAGGCTGCTCAGCACCGGCACAGCATTGCAGGCTGCTCAGCACCGGCACAGCAATGCAGGCTGCCCAGCACCGGCACAGCAATGCAGGCTGCCCAGCACCGGCACAGCAATGCAGGCTGCCCAGCACCGGCACAGCAATGCAGGCTGCCCAGCACGGGCACAGCAATGCAGGCAGCTCAGCACGGGCACAGCAATGCAGGCTGCTCAGCACGGGCACAGCAATGCAGGCTGCCCAGCACCGGCACAGCAATGCAGGCTGCCCAGCACGGGCACAGCAATGCAGGCTGCCCAGCACCGGCACAGCAATGCAGGCTGCCCAGCACGGGCACAGCAATGCAGGCTGCCCAGCACGGGCACAGCAATGCAGGCTGCCCAGCACCGGCACAGCAATGCAGGCTGCCCAGCACCGGCACAGCAATGCAGGCTGCTCAGCACCGGCACAGCAATGCAGGCTGCCCAGCACCGGCACAGCAATGCAGGCTGCTCAGCACCGGCACAGCAATGCAGGCTGCTCAGCACGGGCACAGCAATGCAGGCTGCTCAGCACCGGCACAGCAATGCAGGCTGCCCAGCACGGGCACAGCAATGCAGGCTGCTCAGCACCGGCACAGCAATGCAGGCTGCTCAGCACGGGCACAGCAATGCAGGCTGCCCAGCACCGGCACAGCAATGCAGGCTGCCCAGCACCGGCACAGCAATGCAGGCTGCTCAGCACCGGCACAGCAATGCAGGCTGCCCAGCATGGGCACAGCAATGCAGGCTGCTCAGCACCGGCACAGCAATGCAGGCTGCTCAGCACCGGCACAGCAATGCAGGCTGCCCAGCACGGGCACAGCAATGCAGGCTGCTCAGCACCGGCACAGCAATGCAGGCTGCCCAGCACCGGCACAGCAATGCAGGCTGCCCAGCACGGGCACAGCAATGCAGGCTGCTCAGCACCGGCACAGCAATGCAGGCTGCCCAGCACCGGCACAGCAATGCAGGCTGCCCAGCACCGGCACAGCAATGCAGGCTGCTCAGCACCGGCACAGCAATGCAGGCTGCCCAGCACGGGCACAGCAATGCAGGCTGCCCAGCACGGGCACAGCAATGCAGGCTGCCCAGCACCGGCACAGCAATGCAGGCTGCCCAGCACGGGCACAGCAATGCAGGCTGCCCAGCACCGGCACAGCAATGCAGGCTGCCCAGCACCGGCACAGCAATGCAGGCTGCCCAGCACCGACACAGCAATGCAGGCTGCCCAGCACCGGCACAGCAATGCAGGCTGCCCAGCACCGGCACAGCAATGCAGGCTGCCCAGCACCGGCACAGCAATGCAGGCTGCCCAGCACCGACACAGCAATGCAGGCTGCCCAGCACGGGCACAGCAATGCAGGCTGCCCAGCACCGGCACAGCAATGCAGGCTGCCCAGCACGGGCACAGCAATGCAGGCTGCTCAGCACCGGCACAGCAATGCAGGCTGCCCAGCACCGGCACAGCAATGCAGGCTGCTCAGCACGGGCACAGCAATGCAGGCTGCCCAGCACCGGCACAGCAATGCAGGCTGCTCAGCACCGGCACAGCAATGCAGGCTGCCCAGCACCGGCACAGCAATGCAGGCTGCCCAGCACCGGCACAGCAATGCAGGCTGCCCAGCACCGGCACAGCAATGCAGGCTGCCCAGCACCGGCACAGCAATGCAGGCTGCCCAGCACCGGCACAGCAATGCAGGCTGCTCAGCACGGGCACAGCAATGCAGGCTGCTCAGCACCGGCACAGCAATGCAGGCTGCCCAGCATGGGCACAGCAATGCAGGCTGCTCAGCACCGGCACAGCAATGCAGGCTGCCCAGCACCGGCACAGCAATGCAGGCTGCCCAGCACGGGCACAGCAATGCAGGCTGCTCAGCACCGGCACAGCAATGCAGGCTGCCCAGCACCGGCACAGCAATGCAGGCTGCTCAGCACGGGCACAGCAATGCAGGCTGCTCAGCACGGGCACAGCAATGCAGGCTGCCCAGCACGGGCACAGCAATGCAGGCTGCTCAGCACGGGCACAGCAATGCAGGCTGCTCAGCACGGGCACAGCAATGCAGGCTGCTCAGCACGGGCACAGCAATGCAGGCTGCCCAGCACCGGCACAGCAATGCAGGCTGCCCAGCACGGGCACAGCAATGCAGGCTGCCCAGCACCGGCACAGCAATGCAGGCTGCTCAGCACGGGCACAGCAATGCAGGCTGCCCAGCACGGGCACAGCAATGCAGGCTGCTCAGCACCGGCACAGCAATGCAGGCTGCCCAGCACCGGCACAGCAATGCAGGCTGCCCAGCACCGGCACAGCAATGCAGGCTGCTCAGCACCGGCACAGCAATGCAGGCTGCCCAGCACCGGCACAGCAATGCAGGCTGCCCAGCACCGGCACAGCAATGCAGGCTGCCCAGCACCGGCACAGCAATGCAGGCTGCTCAGCACCGGCACAGCAATGCAGGCTGCTCAGCACCGGCACAGCAATGCAGGCTGCCCAGCATGGGCACAGCAATGCAGGCTGCTCAGCACCGGCACAGCAATGCAGGCTGCTCAGCACCGGCACAGCAATGCAGGCTGCCCAGCACCGGCACAGCAATGCAGGCTGCCCAGCACGGGCACAGCAATGCAGGCTGCTCAGCACCGGCACAGCAATGCAGGCTGCTCAGCACCGGCACAGCAATGCAGGCTGCTCAGCACCGGCACAGCAATGCAGGCTGCTCAGCACCGGCACAGCAATGCAGGCTGCTCAGCACCGGCACAGCAATGCAGGCTGCTCAGCACCGGCACAGCAATGCAGGCTGCCCAGCACGGGCACAGCAATGCAGGCTGCCCAGCACCGGCACAGCAATGCAGGCTGCTCAGCACCGGCACAGCAATGCAGGCTGCCCAGCACGGGCACAGCAATGCAGGCTGCCCAGCACCGGCACAGCAATGCAGGCTGCCCAGCACCGGCACAGCAATGCAGGCTGCTCAGCACGGGCACAGCAATGCAGGCTGCCCAGCACGGGCACAGCAATGCAGGCTGCCCAGCACCGGCACAGCAATGCAGGCTGCTCAGCACCGGCACAGCGATGCAGGCTGCCCAGCACCGGCACAGCAATGCAGGCTGCCCAGCACCGGCACAGCAATGCAGGCTGCTCAGCACGGGCACAGCAATGCAGGCTGCTCAGCACCGGCACAGCAATGCAGGCTGCCCAGCACCGGCACAGCAATGCAGGCTGCTCAGCACAGGCAGAACTGAAATCTGATTTAATGTGATAGCCATAAAGCACACAGCAGCTAGCAAGAAAGGACACGTGACATGTCTCATGACAACCTGCTGAAGCCAGCTGGAGCAAAGCTTCCACCCAGGAAAAGGCAAGGGAAGAAAAGGAAGAGCAAGGCAACAGGGAGGGTGGCAGCAAGAGCAATTCTTTGGCCTTTCAATCTGAAAGAGCAGCACTAAATCTTGAGTACTGAGCTAGCTAGTTCTGAAGGCATGCTGCAAAGCCTCATGGAATTGTTTCAGCTGGAAGAGCCCTCTAGGATCACCCAGGCCACCCACCAACCCAACCCCACCATGGCCACCAACCCATGGCCCCAAGAGCCATGGCCATAGGGTTCTGGAACACCTCCAGGGATGGGGACTCCACTACCTCCCTGGGCAGCCTCTGCCAGTCCCTCACCACTCTTGCACCAAAGACATTTTGCCTCCTTTCCAACCTCACCCTCCCCTGGCACAATTTCAGGCCATCTCCTCTCCTAGCACCTGAAACTAGGGAGAAGCCCAACCCCACCTCACTACAACCTCCTCTCAGGGAGCTGTAGAGAGCAATGAGATCTCAGCCTTCACTTTTCCAGACTGAACACCCCCAGCTCCCTCAGCTGCTCCTCCCCAGCCCTGCTCTCCAGACCCTTCCCCAGCTTGGTTGCCCTTGTGAAGTGCAGGTCCTGTGTGCTGCTTGCTCACAGCCTGCTTGGCTGACAGCACACAGCCAGGATATGCTGCAGGGCTGGGTGGCAAATGGCACAAGTGTGGATTGATGCATGCCAGGACAAGGAGGAGGAGGGCAGAGGACAAGGAGCAGGAGGATATTGCTTTGGAAGGTGGTAAGTCTTGGATTCTTGAGGGTCATTTTAGGGAGGCAAGATACAGCTTTAAATTATCAGCCTGTGCCTGCTGGAGACTGCTGAGATCCAGGTCTGATGCAAAGAGAAATGGTCACCCCCCTGTGCAGCTGCAGAAGAGACAGCCTTGCTGCCAGCTGTTGCCTTGTATCAGACCTGCCTGTCTGTCTTCCTCTTTGCAAGGAAGCTGGGCTGTGGCAGGTGAGGATTTGTCACTGTGCACTGCCTGGCTGCTGGGACAGCCCCTGCCTGACAGCTCAATTGAGGTGAGCTCACAAGCTTTCAGCAAAGCCATCACTCCCTTCTCTCTGCTGGCAGAAACTGCTGTCATCCCAGACTGGATCACTGGAGCTGGGAGCCAGCATATTTACTTTCAACTGCACTTAACTTCAGAGGCTGCTTGTTCCAGCTTTCCCTAATCATGGAGATCCTGAAAAGAGGAGGAGGAGAGCTACACTGGGTACTAAAATCCGACAAGATCCATCCAGAGACTGAGAGACACACTCTGGGGTAACAGGGCAAGAGAATTTCAACTCTCTGCAGCTCCCAGAGGGCTGGGGTCAAGCTGTATATCCACGGGGCACAGCTCAGCCTCTCAGCTGAGCTCCAGCCAAGCCTTGCTCAGCTCCCTTGTGCTGGCCTGAGTGTGTCCTCTGCTGATAGCTAGGTGGACAACTGACAACACTGAGTGTTGGCCCTGTGTGAATGCTTTTGCTCCTCTTGAGCAGGGCCCTTCCCTCCCCTGGTGCTGAGCAGAGAAGGCCAGCAGCAGTAACCCCTCCTGCAGTGCAGGACACCCCTCCAGCAGCTCTAGGCAGGCTCTCCTCCCACCCTGCTCTGCCCTGCTGAGACCACTCCTGCAATCCTGCACCCAGTTTGCAGCTCCCCAGTTGAAGAGAGACAGGATCTGCTGGAGAGAGTCTAGTGGAGGCTAAAGGAATGATCAAAGGACTGGAACATCTCTGCTGTGAAGAAAGATTGAGAGCCCTGGGGCTGTTTAGTCTGGAGAGGAGAAGGCTCCGAGGCTACCTGAGCAATGTCTATAAATATCTGAGGGGAGGGTGCTAGGATGGAGGTGCCAGGCTCTGTTTGGTGGTGCCCAGCGACAGGACAAGGAACAATAGACACAAGCTGGAACCCAGGAGGCTCCACCTCAGCATGAGGAGAAACTTCTTTGGTGTGAGGCTGCTGGAGGCCTGGAGCAGGCTGCCCAGAGAGGTTGTGGAGTCTCCTGCTCTGGAGACCTTCGAAATCCACCTGGATGTGTTCCTGTGTGCCCTGCCCTGGGTGGTCCTGCTTTGGCAGGGGGTTGGACTGGGTGATCTCTGGAGGTGCCTTCCAAGCCCTGACATTCTGTGACTCTGTGATTCATGGCAGCCCCAGCTCTCAGCCTCAGCTCTCAGCCCTGCACAAGTATCTGTTTCACACGTCCCAGCCCTGCGCTTCCTTCCCTCTGCCCTCCCTGTTTGTTCAATGTAAAATAGAAAGCACTCAGGACAGATCCCTGCCTGCAGCCTCTGGTGCTGGTGACTGAGGCAGGGATGTCTTCCACTCTTCCTCACTAAGGACAGGATGGAACTTGCAAGGCTGAGGAAAACACTGCTGTGGTTTCCTTTGAGTCCTGAGCACCACTGGACTGGGGCCCTGAGACAAAAAAGCCCCCAAAGGATGAGGGTGGAGAAAACATGAGTGATGCAGAAAAGCACTGAAGATAAAACAGGAAGGAGCTGGAAAGGAAGGAAATGAGAGCAAGGTCAAGCTTGGGCAGGTTTAATGTGGAAAAGAAATGAAGAGGAAAATGAGAGGAAAGAAGGAAGCTCCCACTTCCCCAGTGAGAATGAGCAGCAGATATGTTTAATTCAAGGGCAGAGGAGAATGAGAAGATCTTACATCAGCCTGGGTTCAGAAAAGGCCATTTGCATTATTTAGTTACCCCTTCCTTTTCCTTTTCTTTCTTTCCTCCCTCTGTGTGTTTTGTTCTTAAATTCACTTCCTTTTCATGTTTGTTTAGCAGAGGAAGCATTCATCTGCAGTGACTGTTTGTGGGGTTGGGGTTCTCTTCCTTGTTCCATGAAGGGCAGTGAAATGGTATCAAACAAGCTGGGAAGCTAGCACAGAGAGCAACAAACGAGAAACCTCCATTTCAGTGGTTTTCCAGACTTCAGCCTCACTCAACTGAAGGCTTTATGCTTTCAAATTCTGAGTAGAGCATTTCTCAGTTCCAGAATTCCTGGAAAACAGAGAGAGTAACTGAGAAAAAAAAACCACCCAAACACCCAGGCCCTAGGAACAGCAGCAGCTCAATGAATAGCAACTGTAACTTAATTAAAGTGTATTTCATCTCCTCCTCGGGTGCAGGAAGCACCTGCAATCGAGACAGACATCTTGGTCTCTCCTTCTGCTGTCAGGCTGAAATAATCTGTCAGCCTTCTCTGCTTTGTTTGAACACAAGCTTAGCTGGAGAGAGACTGAGGATCATCCACTCATTGCCCCAAAGCTTTAAACTCTTCTAAGGTAGGGAGGGGGGAGGGGGAAAAAACCCAAACCCAGCGATTTTTCAGCCATGAGAATGCATCAAAATGCAACACTCTGACTGTGGCTCCACCCAAGCCCCAAACTTCAATCACCTCCCAATTAGTCTAAAAGATTTGTGTCAGTGATGAAGAAATTGCTCTGGACACTGCCTGCCTGCACTGTTTTCAGGCTCAAGGACTGCAATGAGTATTTACCTGATGAGAAGCGGAGCTATGCTGCTCTGCTCTCTGACTTTTTGACAGCTCCAAGCAGAAAGAAGTGACTTTTTCAGGGAAAGAAAACATGCTTTGAAACTGCAGCTTGAAAGGCTCTCTCTTAATGCAGACAGACACAGAAACTGCTTTGCAGGGATGCTGCTGGGCTGGGGCTTGGGGGTGTGCTCTGTACTCAGATGTTTCCTTTAACACAGCTACAAGCACTATTAATTTCACCAGCTCTTACTGCACTCTGTGCAGCCCCTCAGCGCAAGTCTTTCTCCAGCAGTTCCCCAACTGATACCACGATGTATTTTCGAGAGAAAGAAGCCAGGATCCCTGGAGCAGATCCAGCAGCCCTGGAGCCAGCAGCAGAGAGCAGGAAAGAGGGCAGGCTCGTTCAGGAGCTTGGAAGGGGAAGGCTTTTCTCGCCGGTTGGTTGTTACAAGTTAAGGGCAGGGAGGAGAAAACAATGCTGGTGACTAGGGCAGCAGTGGGGCAGGCCCAGGTCATCACAAAGTCAAGAGACATGACTGGACACAGAAAATGAGGTGCCCTGTACCCTTGCTGGGGTATTGGACAGATGAGTTTTGACACAGTACAGCTCAAGGCTGCTGCAGGGACTTGGCACAGGTTTGCCTGAACAAAACCAAAATCCCCTGGACAAGAGTGAGCATGGAAGCAGAGAATGAGCCCTGAGAGCAGTGGAGGGAAAGAGAGCATGGGTAAAATAATAATACAAGAAGAGAAAACAAAAGAGGCATCAAGGGACTAGATGCTGGCAGGGCACTGGGCAGCTAACACAGCAAGCAGGGTGCTCCCCAGGAGTCACAGAAGCATAGAATTGTTTGAGTTGGAAAAGACCTCTAAGATCATTGAGCCCAACCACTGACCTAACACCACCTTGGCCATTAAACCATGTCCCATAAGACCTGCTCTCTCTCTCAGGAGAAAGGGTGGGAGAGAAGGATATCAGATTCCATAGAACCACAGCTTCACAGAATTGTTTTGGTTGGAGAAGACTTCTTTGAGTCCAACCATCAAGCTAACACCACCAGGGCCATTAAACCATGTCCCAGAAGACCTGCTCTCTCTCTCAGGAGAAAGGGTGGGGGAGAAAGGTCAGATTTCACAGAATCAGGGTTACAGAATCAAGGAAACAGAGAATCAGAGAATCACAGAATCATAGAATCACAGAACTGGTTTGGTTAGAAAAGACCTCTTTGAGTCCAACCATCAACCCAACACCGCCATGGCCATGTGTAGTGACACCAGGCAGAAGAAGACAGGCACGGTGGGAGACTGTCCTTAACAAGAGCTGCAAACCTGTCCTCTGACTGGATCTACAAATAAGAATGGAAGACCAGATGGATATAGGCAGCAGAGTTAGGTTTAGAAATGACTGAAGTCTTGCATTTAAGAGAGATGGCAATGGGCAAAGGCATGCCAGGGAGTGGAAAATGGGAGAGAAATCAGATTGAGTAGTGCAGAGTGCAGTAACAGAGAGGAGATGCTGTGCCTGACTCAGCAGGGGAAACAGAAGTGCTTAGTGAGAAACAAAGAAGATGTTTGGGTACTAACACTTAAGCTCCAGAAAAGAGAAGGTGGAGTTTTAATTGCTGGTGCCAAATGTGAAGCAGAAAGAACAGAAAATGCAATCAGGAGTAGAGCAGAACTATGCTCAGGAAAGGTAAAACCAGGAGGGGAAATGATGGAGAGGAGCTGAATGTGAGTATCATCAGTGGCAAAGTGCTGAGAAGGTACATCATCAATAACACAAAATCCACTCTGCAGCAGACTCGCAGTTCCTTTGCAGCAGCTTTCTCTCATTTCCCCCCAAAGATGTTTTTCCCTGACACTCAAAGGCCACAGCCCCTGGCAGAAAACAGGATTTGCAGTTCTGAGACACAGGCAGCAGAACAAATGGGTCTAATAACAGCAGGGACCCAGCTACTGCTGGATGCCAGATCCTGTCTCTCTCTCTACCAAATGCTGGTTAAGCAAGAGGGGATTCTTAGGCTTGATTTGGGGAGTAGCAAAGATACCTGGGACACAGCAAGGTTAAGAAAACAATCAGGAGTTGAAGGCTGTTACTGCTTTGCTTTAAACTGAACAGAGAGCTCAGCAAAGTGCCTGTAATAAAAGCTCAGGACTTCAAAGGGGCAGGTTTGATAAACTCAGAAGAAATCAGTTTATGAAATAATCAGCTGGCCTGAGGAGACAGCAAATAGGCAGAACGGGGTGAGCTTGGGGAGCACTGCTCTGGAAATGCAGCTGGAAAAGCAAAACAAGAGGACTGAAAGCAGAATTCCTGCTCTACACTGCAAGCTTAGCATCTGGGGATGTCAAAGAAGACAAACCCCTGAAATTACACAGAGTCACCTTGACATAATCATAAAAGACAAAGCTGCTGATGAAGTGCATGATAGGACCATCACAGCATGGCTCAGGTTGGAAGGGACCTCAGAGATCATCTCCTCCAACCTCTCAACCAGACTCAGCTGCTCAAGGGAGAAGGCAGCCACAGCCTCCCTGGGCAGCCTGTGCCAGACTCTCACCACCCTCACAATGAAGAACTTCTTCCTCAGTTCCACTCTAACCCTGCTCTGCCACAGCTTCAAACCATTCCCCCTTGTTCTGTCTTTAAACACCCTCAGGAAAAGTCACTCTGTAGCCTTCCTGGAGGATTCCTTCAGCTATTGGAAAGCAGCTCTGAGGTGCCCCTGGAGCCTTCTCCTCTGCAGGCTGCACAGCCCCAGCTCCCTCAGCCTGTGCTCAGGGCAGAGCTGCTCCAGCCCTTGGAGCATCTTTGTGCTTCTGCTAGCTACAGACCACTGCAGTGCCCTTGCTCTACAAAGAGCTCCCTTGGAGCACTGAGCAAAGGTCTTCATTGCCCATACTGAAGTAAACTGCTTTCAAACAGATGCAAAGCTGAGTCACTGGGTGGGTCCAGAGAAGAGACAAGCTCTCCTAGAGGAGAAGAGGACCTGAGGAGCTTGGCTTGGTTATTCTTGCCCAGGGAGGTTGTGGATGCCTTCTCCCTGGGGGTGTTCAGGGCCAGGCTGGATGAGGCCTTGAGCAGCTGAGCCTAGCTGAGAGGTGTCCCTGCCCGTGGTGGGAGGAGCTGAGCTCTGAGCTCCCTTCCAGCCTGAGCCACTCTGTGACCTTCAGTAGACACAGACTGAAAGGGGCTGCAAGATTTGTCTCTATAAATACATTGCAGAGGAAGTAAAAGAGCTGCTCAAGCAAAATGACAAAGTTGCCTCCAGAACAAGTGGATATAAAAGAGGCCACAATGAAACTCAGGCTGAAGTTAGAAGAGGGCTTCTAGCCTGACTGCACTGAGGTTTTGGAACACATTTTTAATGACAGTAGTGAAGACAAAGAACTTCAGTGGGTTTTTGATCACTGTGCAAATGGCATAGCAGGAGGAGGTTGCCTGGAACAGTAGGAGAACGAATGCTAGGTTCAGGAACTCTTTTCCACTCCTAATTGAAACAAAAGTTGGTTGGCTGGGGCTTGGCACCGCTGCTCCGGTGCTGTCTTGTAGCAGCCCTCTTGCTTACTTCAGGAGCTGCCCCTCAAAGGCTGCTGAGCAGTCAAACCTTTCTGCTGAAAGGCAGCGTGGGGCTTTTATGGTCTCCAAACAAGGAGGATCCTGGAGCCCCGGCCAGACACTGAAAGCCCTTCAAGTAAGTCCCAGCACATTCATCAGGAGCAGAGATAAGCATAACAAAACGAGCAAGGGAGGAGTTCCCGACACAGTTACCGGCTCAGGCACGCTGCTCTTAGGGAGTTTGGTCAAATTCCCCAAGGCCAATTCCAGACTCCAAGTGAAAATTCAGTGCAAATAATCTGATACCTATTCCCCATGCCCGCTGGAACCTGATGGACAACCGTGCTGGGACAGAATGTCTCTGGTTTGAACACCTTGATCTGGGTGCTCCGGAGCTGGAGCAAGCCCCTGGGTTTGCAAGGAGGGGTGCAGGAATGACAGGGGAAAGGGGAATCAGATTTAATGCAGGGCTGCAGCCTTTCAGGAACTGAAAGGGTTGTTTGATCAGGTTTTCTGGAAAACACCAACTCTGGTGGCTTTGAAGTACTACTACTCTACAGGGAAAAGCAGTTCCTCTCCTCTTCCAGGCTACAGGAGAATTAAAACGTGAGCTCAAAGGAGACTTCAATCTCAGAAACTGAACTCCTGTGACTCTTTAAGCAAAATAGATACCAGACACTGAGCCACTCACAGGTTGAAACCATAGAATCACAGAGGCAAAGAGTCATAGAGTGAGAATGGGAGGGGTTGGATGGGACCTCTGGAGATCATCCAGTCCAGCCCCCTGCCAGAGCAGGGTCACCCAGGGCAGGGCACACAGGAACACAGCCAGGTGGGTCTGGAAAGCCTGCAGAGAAGGAGACTCCACAACCTCCCTGGGTAACCTGTGCAGAGGGAGCAGTGCCCTCAGCCCTGAGGCACCCCTGAAACAAGCCTGAAGCTTCAAAATCATTTCATTGAACTGATGATAGGAAAAACCTTCTGTGGTCAGGACACTGGACTAGGAGCTAATGGTTCAGTTCCTGAATGTGCCATAAACCTCAGGGAAAGCATTCATCTGATTGCTGAATTTATTAGCTGCAAAGCAATTCTTACTGTTGCCCGTGCCTTACACCCCGAGGCTTCCACACTGGAGATGCTGACTGACAAGAATCACAGAACTGTGGCAGTTGCAAAAGGCCTCTTAGACCATTAATCTAACACCACCATGGACCTCAAAGATCACCTGGTTCCAACCCCCTGCCATGGGCAGGGACACCTCCCACCAGCCCAGGTTACTCAAGGCCTCATCCAGCCTGGCCTTCAGCACCTCCAGGGAGGGGACATCCACAGCCTCCCTGGACAACCTGTTCCAGTGTCTCCCCACCCTCACTGTCAAGAATATCAACCATAGCAGATCTGGTACCAACTTGAAAGACCAAATCTCTGGCTTATAAATTAGCTATATGCAAATGAAAGGCAATGGAGTTCTAACCACCCTTCAGATGAGCAGTCACAGACCTTTGCATTAACAATCCCTTGGGTCTCGAGTTCAGAGGTCAAACTCACTTCTACTGGTTTTAAATAAAGACACAATGTACATTGTAACTTAATACTCAATAGAACATACACAGAACATACTCTGCAATTGTATTTCAAGGTGTCTCTCTAAAAACATTGATTTTGTTTCACTCCAGTATCTCCCAGCATAAGGAAACTGGGTAAAAAGCAAAGAGTTCTGCTGAGTGTGAGCAGAAAAGCCCTCACAAACCAAGAGTTACCACATTTGCCCCAAAGCTGACTTGGTTTAGTCCATATTTTTTAATCAGAGGCCTTATTACAACCTATAGGGCAACACAGAAACCCTTTTTACCTCCCACAGCTTCACAGATTGGCTTGGAAGGGACCCTCCAAGGTCATCTTGTCCAACCCCCTGCAGGCAGCAGGGACACCTCCAGCTAGAGCAGGCTGCCCAGGGACACAGCAAGCCTTCAAGGGTAGGACCTGAACCACATCCCTGTGACTTGTTCCAGTGCCTCACCATTGTGCAGAACTTCCTCCTGATATCCAAACTGAATCTCTCCCCTGCTCCAGTTTCAAACCCTTGCCTCTCATCCCAACAAACTTTCTTCTTAACTTAAACCCCACCCCCACTCCCCCCCAGCCGCTATGGACTAATAAGCACTGCTTCATGTGAGACAGGATAAAACTCTGGTCTGCAGACAGCACAGTTTTATTATCTTCTAAGTGCCAAGAAATTCGAGGAAGAGCAGCAGCAGAAGAGCAGACTGAGGAGCTCTTTTGATAGCTCTGGAGGGCTGCCCAGGCCGAGCAGCTTCCACCCCACGGCATGTGTGCCTCAGCCTCCGCTCCTGCTGAACCACGCGGATGAATCCCACGCAGAAAAGAAGCCATCAGTGTGGAAAGCTGTGCCAGCCAGAAGGCAGCAGCCACTCACAGCTAGCACTGCTGGGGGCTCCTTTACACAGCAGAGACAGCCAGCCAAAAATTGCCCTTCAGTGGGTGAAGCTGGCTGGTGGTGCACTGCACACCGACAAAAGGAGATGCTCGGAGGCTCCGAGCAGGGCTGTATGTAAATGACACCGAGCAGGCACCCTCGGGCAGCTGGGTGCCGCTCTGCCTTAGCAGAAGGATTTGTCAGGCTAGAACAGTCTCATTTCATGGCTTTACAGAGCCAATTCTGAAAGCAAAAAAGGCTCACTGGTCTCCTGAGCCTAGGAGGAGCCCTAGGGATTGAAGAGAGGAAGGCCGAAGAGAAAAGCTCTCAGCAGAGCTGGGATTTGTCTTTGTGCTTGAAGGTGATGTTTTTATTGCATGGCCATTGCAGGCTACATCCGTACAGAGTGCAGGCTGCT
Source organism: Dryobates pubescens (assembly GCF_014839835.1). Lineage (NCBI taxonomy): Eukaryota > Metazoa > Chordata > Aves > Piciformes > Picidae > Dryobates > Dryobates pubescens. The sequence continues at coordinate 1,038,854 of NC_071626.1, forward strand.
CGCCCTCCTTCAGGACAACCATGCTTGGGGAACACAAGTGCATCAAATGCACCTGAAGGGGAAGGCAGACAAGAAGTTACAGCAGTCACAACCTCCAGATTTCAAGAAGCACATTCTCAGACTAAAGGAGAGAAAAATCCACACCAAGATACAAACGCATGAGGAAAGGCTGAGGGAGCTGGGATTGTTCAGCCTTCAGGAGAGAAGGCTTAAGGGGGACCTTGTTGCCACGGTCCAGGGCATAAAGAGGGGCACCCAGGAGGATGGAAATTCTCTTTGTACAAGGAGTCCCACAGAGAAGACAAGAGGTGATGGGGACAAGTTACTGCTGGGGAGATTCCCACGGGACTCCAGAAGAAAATGTTTCCCCATGAGCACAGTCAGGCACTGGAATCATCTCCCAAGGGCAGTGGTAGAGCCCCCTCCATTGGGTAGCTCCAAGACTCAGCTGGACAGGATGCTGGGCCAGCTCATTTAACTCCACCATCAGCTAGAAAGGTTGGACCAGGTGATCCTTGGGGTCCCTTCCCACCTGGCATTCTGTGAAGCCCCCAGGCCCCAGGCTGCAGAAGGAGCACAATGAGTACCTACTGCTATGGGCAGGACCTGCTCCTGCAGCAATCCCTTGGCCTCCCAGCCACTGAACCGAACAGGAAAAAGGCTGCTGAGACAGATGGGCCTTGCTCTGCTTCCATATGCCCATCTTTAGACTATTTCTATGTTCCTGTTTTCCCAAGGCCTGCTCATGCAAAGTAAAAACAGCCCGGCCACCCAAACCGCTGTCCCAAAGAGTTAACAGCCAGCATGGGTTAGAAGAAAGCTGCCAACCCTGAGCAGCTTACACACCAGCATGACAAAACAAAGGAACAGTCTGGAAATGGCAGGGCCAGGAGAGGAAGTTTACTTTGCAGACTTTTGACAGAGCAGCCAATTTGCTTGTCAAAGTTTGTTTCCAGAATGGGCAGGGGTCTGCCTGGCCACAATCAGGAATTCTGTGCGGGATTCGAGGACCTTTGCGAAAGGAAAATTAAACAAGGAGCTCTAAAACTTGCTGCAAGTCAGAGCAGCACAGAACAAACTCCTCCTTTTGTCTCTCCCAGCACTCCTCAATATTATTTCCTCTAATAAGCAAACTGAACCCGCTGATGAAACGGATGCAGAGCTCTCCCTCCTACATCAAACCCAGAAAGGCAGACGGTCAGGGCAGTGATTAATCTCCCACAGCATCAGCTCTGTCTCCCTTTGCTTATAAGGCAGTAACAGCTGTCCCTGAAGAAGAGTCCTTTGATTTCCTTGATCCTGGGGAATCTCTGGAGCACCATGACCACCCCACTTCAGCCTAGATCCCATGCACTACCAATTTCACAACCGAAGCCTCAACTGCGAGCAGGACTGCGGGGGAGCTGCGCCTGCCCTGCCTTGGCAGCAGGACTCTCAGTGGCACAGCTACAGTGACTTGCTAATTTATTTGTTTCCTAAGCTGTATGGCACCAGAGGTGGGACTGAGACCAAGAACATATAATAGAGGACAACCCCCTTCCCTTCTGCCCAGTTTCTGCTCCCACCGTGTGAATCTGAGACCCTTTGGGCCTACCCAGGAACCGGGAGAGGATACAGCTCACTCTTTGGTATTCTCCCTGCCTTTACACAGTGACACAAAAATCAATGGCCAGAGGAAAAGCCTCCATCTATCAGCATGCTCTGTGCCACCACAAGAACAAAGGTCCTGAAAATCTCCCGTGCTAGGCAGAGCAGAGGCAAAGGCAGAAGAGCTTGCTGGTGATAAAGCATGCAGTGAATGTTTGCTTTTCCTTCCCCCTTGCAGGCAAAGTCTCAATTCAAGGAATTTGACTTTATTGCCAATTAACACAAAGTTTTAATTACTGATTCAGATCTTGAGAAGGGGAAAAAAAACAACAAGCACCAAACCAAAACACAAACCCCAAAGATATGAACTTCTCCCTCTTCCCAGCCTCCATTTCCCTTGTTTTCCCCAAGAGCCATGCTTGGTCTGTGGGAAGGACGGGCAGCTGGGGTCAGGCAGCTGTTCCATCCCACTGTGCCTCTCTCATTCCTTCTCTACACCTCTTGCTCTCCCCTGCCCCTCTGAGGACCAGCAGTGGGTCCCCAGTGATGATCCCCTTCCAGCTGTCTTCTGCTCGCTGCTGGTGGCTGCTCTTCCCCAGCACAAGCAGATCAGGCAGCCCAGGCTGAGCGACCGGCAGCAGCCCCGCAGCCCTCTCTGCCCGAACCCCACAGCTTGCACCCCAGCCTCTCACTGCCAACAATAGCCAGGAGCCAGGGCTGCTCTCCTTTCACAATTCACACTGTGAACCCTTTTTTGAAGCAGGCAAGGGAGGAAAAGAAACAGCGAGGAGGCCGAAAGCGGCATCTCCTCCAGCTGCGGCAGCAGGGCTGCTACCAAGCCCAGGGCTGACATCAGCCGGGCTGGGATCTCGCACGCAAATGCTTCCACTTTCAGGGCTTTCTCCCGTTAATTTTTTCCCCCTTCCCCCCGGACAAAAAAACCCAGTTTTTTAGCCACAAAATGCAGTTGCCCAGGTGGGTGTCTCTGGTTTTGTTTTTCAAGCAGGAGTTAAACCCACTGGCAGGGCTCGGGAAGGGGCAGGCGTTGTTGCATCTGCTGGGGTTGCAGCTGGCCCGGCCACACCGGCGGCAGTTGGGAAGTTTGTGCCAGTAAAACTTTTTCAGGGTAAGGCTCCAAAAGTAAGAGCTGTAAATATTTATCTAGCTTTCCTTTTTCTTTTTTTCTTTCCCCCCTCCCCTTTTTTTTTTTTCCCCTTTTTTTTTCCCCCCCCTACCTCTTCTTTATTTTTTCTCTGCTTAAAAAACCCCTGACTGCAGAGGACTGCTAGCTGCTGGTGCATGCACTGGAGGGACGGGAGAAGGGGAGGAGATTGAAGGCCCACGAAGGTTGTCTGCTAAGCTCCTTCTAAGGTAAATTTTCTGTAGTCTGCTAGCAAGAAGCCATGGGCTGGAGAGGGAAGCACGCACTGGCGTGTTTTGTTTTCTCAGAGAAGTGTGGAATTTGAAGCCAGATCCTTTGGCTTATCTGTTGTAAACCATGACTGCCTCTGAGCGCCACACCACTCAGTATTTCCTAGAGAAGGGATTCTGAGAAAAAAGAAAGAGCCCCAGTTCCCTAGAAGCATTAAATTAACGCAAGGGATCTGTAAACGAAACAGCAGAGGTTTGAAAGCCTTACCCTTTACTGTTTCCTGCTTTCTTGGAAAAATCTCAGTATTAAACCAGATTGGATTACATTACAGGGCTAGTTGCTGCTGAAGAATTTTATTTTGGGGTTATAAAACACAATGTTTGCTGGGTTTCTAATTCGATTTGCTTTTACCTTCGTTATGTCACACCGTTACTAAGGCTTCCTGTGAGAAAATGCAGGTTGTTATTGCCTGCAAACTGCCTCAATTATCCTCTGCTCCGACTTTGCAAAGCAACTGCGAGCAAGGGGGAGGGGGGGGGGGTGGTGGAAATAGTCTGGGGTAAAGTATAATGCTGACCTAAAGATGTGTGTCATCGCTTCGAATCCATTTACAGCTTTCACTTTGGGCATATAAAAACAAATCACGGCTAGAAACCGTGTCCCAAAAGCAAAGCAAAAAGAGAAGGCAGTTTAAAAGGTTAGCACATCTCTGAATTAAAACAAACGCTGACCATAACATCACCAGCCAGCTTACGTCTGCTGCATTACAAAATGTAAACAAGCCTGCTTGGAAACTTGACTTTCTTTCTTATTATTACTTTTTTTTCCACGGGGCTTGTGCCTTTTGTAAGGGAAGTTTTCAGCCAGAACACCACCACCAAGCAGCCTCTCGTGGGCTCGGGATCGCTGCACCACGAAAGGGCTGACTGCAGCCCTGCCATAAGGAAGGCTCACGCTCAACACAGTGGGAATTGTTTTTATGCCTCGGTTTGGTTTGGTTTGGTTTGTGTTTTGTTTTCATTATCAGGTGATAGCCACAGGATCAAACTTCCTGGGGTAGGTTAAAGAGGAAAAAAAACCAATGAATCTGAAGCAAATTTTTCTCTTGATGGTTAAATGCTTTTTAAGGAGGCAAAGTGAAAATTTCTTTGTCGCTCCCAAATGACATCAAAAAGATTGAAAGGGGGGGGGGGGGGTTGGAAACAAACAAAAAAATCCCAACCAAACCAACCCAGAAGATTCTTGGTAGCAATATATTTAGCACCTTTCTTGGAATGTAATTGTTACTGGAAACTTTCAGGGGGTGTATCCCTATGCCTTAACCGCTCTGGTACAGGCAACTCCGGTCTCTGAACTCATAAAAAGAAAGCATTACACAATATTCTAACTACCTCAGGAGGCCCTGAGAATAATCATAAAATCACAGCCCTCCACAGCAGCTCCAAAGATAAAGGGGGATAGTTAATTTTCAGCTGGGAAGAAGCAAAAAAAAAACCATACTAAAGGAGAGAAGCTGCTGCAGATGTCAGTGCCGCTGCAACCCCCTGCATGCGGCAGGGATGCTTAGCACGCAGCCTGGAAGGACAGAATTAACAGAGAAGTGGCAGGCCCAGGCTAGTAGCAGGCTCTGCCCTGCCAAATTTATAGATACATGTAAAAATGTGATTTAACTGTGGGTTGTTTTCAGGGTTTTTTTTCCTCAAGTGTTTCTGGATTGTGTGAAAAATGGGGGGGGGGGGAAGTTGCTGTGAAAAGAAGTAGTGCAGGTCGGGATCAGGATTCTTTCTCCTGTCATCTTTTAGTAGCTGCTTGGTTTAATCTTCCTCCTGCCACCTGTGTGCTAGAACAGTGAAGTTTTAATGAAGAACATTGAATGCTTGTAATTAATATTCCTCCTTGAAATGGCCTAGCACAGCACTATAGGATTTGGGGCACAAGGGAATCATGTGAATTAAACTCTAGAGCCACTGCCCAGCCTGCTGAATTAAACTCTACAGCCACTGCCCAGCCTGCTGAATTAAACTCTACAGCCAGTGCCCAGCCTGTGTGAATTAAACTCTACAGCCACTGCCCAGCCTGTGTGAATTAAAATCTACAGCCACTGCCCAGCCTGTGTGAATTAAACTCTACAGCCAGTGCCCAGCCTGTGTGAATTAAACTCTACAGCCACTGCCCAGCCTGTGTGAATTAAACTCTACAGCCACTGCCCAGCCTGCTGAATTAAACTCTACAGCCAATGCCCAGCCTGTGTGAATTAAACTCTACAGCCACTGCCCAGCCTGTGTGAATTAAACTCTACAGCCACTGCCCAACCTGTGTGAATTAAACTCTACAGCCACTGCCCAACCTGTGTGAATTGAACTCTACAGCCACTGCCCAGCCTGTGTGAAATAAACTCTACAGCCACTGCCCAGCCTGTGTGAATTAAACTCTACAGCCACTGCCCAGCCTGCTGAATTAAAATCTACAATCTACAGCCAGTGCCCAGCCTGTGTGAATTAAACTCTACAGTCACTGCCCAGCCTGTGTGAATTAAACTCTACAGTCAGTGCCCAGCCTGCTGAATTAAAATCTACAATCTACAGCCACTGCCCAGCCTGTGTGAATTAAACTCTACAGCCAGTGCCCAGCCTGCTGAATTAAAATCTACAATCTACAACCACTGCCCAGCCTGTGTGAATTAAACTCTACAGCCAGTGCCCAGCCTGTGTGAATTAAACTCTACAGTCACTGCCCAGCCTGTGTGAATTAAACTCTACAGCCAGTGCCCAGCCTGTGTGAGTTAAAATCTACAATCTACAGCCAGTGCCCAGCCTGCCTGCTTGTCCCTGAGTGTGTGTAAGCAGTTTTGTTTCAAGGCAAGAAAGCAAGAGGACAGTCTACCAAAATCACCTCCTCTTTAGCAAATATTTTAACCACCACCTTTATGTTTAGAGAAGACAGACATCAACCCACAAGGAGGCTGGGGAGATGTGTTTAAGCTAGGCATGAAAACAGAAATTACAAATGATATGAGCTAATGAAAATGCCAGGAGAGCCCTACAGCTTTCTCAAGTATTTACCCTGGTTCCCTTTTACCTGAGGTAGTTTCTACTACCAGGAACAGAAAATACAGACATCAAACTCCCAGAGTTATTACAATATGAAACAGAAGGTAAAATCCTCTGCATTTCAAACTCAAACACTGAGATTCTTTTATTATACCCCCCCCCCCAAAAAAAAAGAAGTTAAACACAACAAGGATGGCTTGGAGTTGCCTGAAATTTGCAGGTGACTTCCAATTACTTGAAAAATAAAAATTAAATTCAGCTACTATCCACCCAAATTAATGTCTCAGTTTTCAGATCAAAAGGCAGTGAGGCCAGTAGCTCAAATAATCTCGAGGATGTCATTTTTGTGCAAAGCTCAGCCCCAGAATTACAGCAATTTTGACAGCAGAAGCAATATAATTATGGCTCAGACAGAAGCCTTTCTGTCTCCCAGCTCACATCTATCTATTAAGTTAGCAAAAGCTATAAAGGTATTTGCTGAAGGAAAACCCAGCTATTTTAATTTTTGTTGTTCCACATGCAGTATTCTTGAGCTCTTAATACTTTCAGAATGGTTTTCTTTTTACCTCACCTCCTCTGGAGCACATTTAGCCATCAGATCTCTCCGAGTGCTGCCACTGCCGGCCTCGGGATAGGAGGGCTGCTCCTTATTGGAACAATTAAGCCCCAACTATGTAAATATTAATGGGCTCAAAAAAATATTCTCAGCTGTCACAACCAATAAATAGCCATTCCTGAGTGTTTTTAGAGGGAGTTCATGTTCAGTCTAGGTCCTCTTAATTCAGGCACAAACATACCCAATGCAGTGCAAGTCAAGCAGAAAGGAAACAGTCTGAATTCTTCCCTCTCTTCTACCACACGATCCCTACCAACTTCCAGGAAACTTCAGATTGCAGCAAAATTCAGCCCTCTGCACGCTGAATTTGTCTGGAAATGAAACCTTTAAACTCCTGGTAAGTTTCTCCATCCATTTTTTTTTTCTCTCTCTCTCTGGCTGGGTTACTTCCAGACATCCACATACATCTGACTCCCTCCAGGATCTTCCCTATTGATCACACATCGTGTGATAGCCATCGAGTGCTAAAGCTACCCACAGCCAACAGCAAGAACAAAGCTATTTGCAGAGCAGATTTTCTTTTTCTTAGGCTCTTGTAATATTTGCAGAACATGTCATATTTATAACCACCACCACCCAAAAAAAATTATCCTGCCAGCAGATCTCTGCAAAAAATACCTAAGACTCGGTGCAAGCCTGCAGAGTAAATGTAATTAATGGCTCTAATATCAGCTGGTTTATAGCAATATGCTCGTTTGGAGCCTATGGTAACACTGTTTTAAAGAGGCTGTGCTAGCAAATAGGTTTTAAGAATATACAGAACACATTTATCATGAAAATGATCTGCTTGGAGGAACATACTCCTGATTGCAGTGTGGAGGAGAGCACAACAAAATAAACATTTGCTTTGAGGAGAGGGAGGGACAGAATTAGAAAAGCAAACTCATTCAGTTTGAAATAGTTTTGTGAGCTTCCTACTCTAAATCCTCCTCAGTGTGTGTGTGGGGGGAAGAACAGCAACAAAAAAGCCAATATAAGTTGATAACAAAATCAGAGGCAGTGCTGCACGTCGTAGCCTTGGGTGCAAAGGAATAAACTGCTTCACCTGGGACAAGTTCTTAGTTGATGGTCCACTGCTTCAGCTGCTTTCAGTGGGGCTGTGGCAATTTAAACCAGCTGAAGGACTCCCCCACCATTTTTGTTGTTCAAGCTATTCAATATGATCCCTGCTTCAGAAAAAAAATAAATTAAAGCAAACCACCACCCCCAAACACACCAAAAAAACAACAAGAGGGCAAGATTGCTACTCAAATGAATACCACCACCTGATTTGGGGCTTTCATTACTCCTCAACCAGGCAGAACTCTACAAGTCAATAATAATATCACATTGGAGATGTGGGACCAAAGTCAATAGGACCCAGTAAATTCAGTTATGGGAAACAGCTCTGAATGGTTTTAATTATATTTTCCTAGAAAGGCTTATAGAATGTTATTGATATTTGACCTGGATAGTTCTGTTTTCTATTACAAAGTACATAATATCAATACAGCACCAGATATGTCTGCATTCAGCACTCCTTAACCCTTTGCAGCCTGAGAGGCAGGTGAACAGAGAGATTTGATTTGATTTGATTTCTAAGCTGAGAAAAGCAGGATGCCATCACGCCTGTCACCTGTCAGAAAGCATTAAACCTCCAAGTGAGGGAAGTGATGAGATCTGAAGCACCACCACACTTCAGCAGGCTGGGGAAAGAGAGCAGGCTGTTCATTTTGGGGGTGTTATTTGTATGTTAACTGCATTAGACATCTTTGCTTTTGCAGTTGCCTCCTCCTTTTTTTCTCCTCAAGCCTGCTGGTGTGCCTGGTCTCCCTTGGAAGCCTCTGCTGTCAGTCACTTCCCTGTGTGCACATTCCAGCTGATTGAATCCCTTATTAAATTAGATACCCTCGTGCTGAAAAACAGGGGGAAAAAAGGAAAGCAGAAAGGAGGGGGATGGGGCAGAAAGGCAGCCATAGACTATGAACAGTATGAACAGAGGAATCCAGTTTCTTGGAACTATAAATTTCAAATCCATCTGGCCTGGGAGGGGGGACAATAAAAATATACAGAAAGTGATTAAGAAATGCTCCACGATCCCCACTGCAGCTAGTTACGGCAGGTCCTGTGGGTCCAGCAGCCCTCTGCTTTCATACCACAGCTGAGCAGCTCCAGCAGATGCAGAAATGAGTATCATTGCCTCCAGTGAACAGAAGGCAAAGCAGAGCAGCAGCCACTTGCCCAAGGCCACACTTCAAATTAGCACTAGAAGTGGGAACACAATTCCCCAATGGCTCTGCTCTCCTGGCTGGGGCTCCGGTGAGAGGATTGCAGCCCAGCTGACCAAAGAGGCAGGCCCACAACAATCAGCACTTTGGTGTCAAGGGGAAAATTGTTTCAAGGTAGGAGCAGCAGGACAAGGCTGACAGCAGCTCAACAACACCCATTTGGCTGCACTCAGAGCACCGACCTGGAGTGGGAGTGCTGCTAAGCCTCAAAGGGAAGTGGGGCATTTTAGCAGGCCTGAGCATTACCAGCAAAGCAGCTCAGGGGAAGAAGACAAACGTGGAGGTTAACACAGTGCAGCCAACAGTAAGCAGCCCACTACAAACACTGCATTTGGTATAGGGACTTGGAGATGCTGACCTACATGAGGCAGGAGACAGCTCTCCATGCTGATCCAGCAAGGCTGGAAGTGGAAAGGAGCTGCACAGCACTCGAAGTGAGGAGAGAAACAAGCAGGGAGAGCAAGGTTCAGATGCATGCAGTATTGGTAGGATGCAGAAAATTAGAGCTCCAGCTTGACAGCAAATAAAGGTTAGAAAGCCCCAGGGGGGGGATGGTGGAAGGGGCCAGGGGAGCTGTTTCAATATCCTGGCATGCTGCTCAGAATGATGATCTCTGAAAGCCATTTAAAAGGAGAAGCTCCAGCAAAGAGGCAGCAAACATAAAAGATTAAAGGAGAAAACAAGCTCAGTGCTCTGCTGGGCTGTGCCCTGCACTGCCACAGCATCACACTGAAACCAAGGGGGCACCAATGCACACAGCAAATTTTCTTCTTGTTTCCTCTTTTTGTTGGTTTTAGATGCCAAGCCCGGGTTCTCTTGTGCTCCATGACTTTCAATGCAGTCATTAACCCTGAGAGGGCAGGGAAGGGGTTGTGGAGGGCAGAAGTCTCATGTGTAACTCAGCAATATGGGAATGCCTTCATGTTTCTCAAGAAGCTCTAGAAGTAGGCAGCCTGATATTATTTGGGTGGATGGCACATCTGGGAGTGGTTGGGAGAAGCCATCCACTGCTAATGTAAGCAAAAGGCTCTCAGGGTTGGGCTGTTCTGATGTTTGAGGAGGAAGGAGAGAACACAGACAGTGCTCATAAGGGCAGGGAGTAAATTCAGCACTCTTAAAGGGGGAAGGGAGCTTACCACCCTCAAACTATGGCAGGATCAGGCTTTGGAAGTGTGAGATAAGGAACATCTGTGTGATGAGGAAAGGATGGCAGCCCTCAGGCTGCTTGGCCTGGAGAAGGCTGAGAGGGGATCTGAGCAATGCTTACAAAGATCTGAGGGGTGGGGGGCAAGAAGCTGGGGGCAGGCTCTTGTCACTGGTGCCCAGTGGTAGAACAAGGGGCAAGGGACACAAACTGGAACCCAGAAAGTTCCACCCCAACATGAGGAGAAACCTTTTCCTTGTGAGGGTGCTGGAGCCCTGAAGGAGGCTGCCCAGAGAGGTTGTGGAGTCTCATAGGGAGACTTTGCAAACCCCTCTGGATGTGTTCCTGTGTGATCTGCCCTGGGTGATCCTTCTCTGGCAGGGGGGTTGGACTGGATGCTATTCAGAAGCCCCTTCCAAGCCAACCATTCTGTGATAAACCTGGAGTGGGGATGATTATCTAGCAGTGCATCTTCTCTATCTTGATTCTACGTCATACCTTGTTTTGAGTGACTGCCTTTTGCCTCTGCACCTGAGGTGATTCATTTCACTGTTCCAGACATGGCACACAGGCCTCCTCTGAAGAGGGAGCTGGGGTTATTTAGTCTGGAGAAGAGGAGGCTGAGGGAGACCTCATTGCTCTCTACAGCTCCCTGAGAGGAGGCTGCAGTGAGCTGGGGTTGGGCTCTTCTCACTAGTCTCAGGTGATAGAAAGAGAGGAAATGGCCTGAGATTGTGCCAGGGGAGGGTTAGGCTGGAGAAGAGGAAAAATGTCTTTGCTGCAAGAGTGGTGAGGGACTGGCAGAGGCTGCCCAAGGAGGTGGTGGAGTCCCCATGCCTGGAGGCATTCCATAAACCTGAGGCCATGGCACCTGGGGCCCTGGTTTGGTGGCCATGGTGGGGTTGGGCTGGTGTTGGACTGGATGATCTTTAAGGTCCCTTCCAACTCAAGCCATTCTATGGATCCATGACCCTACTTGGACCAAAAGCTCTGGGGGCCACTGCTTGAGCTGTGGTGTGATTTTTTTCCCTTCTAGCCAAACAGAATTTCCCTTGCTACAGCTGGTGGCTGCCACTCCTTTGCCTTTTGCTGTGCCCCTGTTGGAAGAGTCTTGCTCTACCTTTTCTGAGTCAGCTTGGCCTTCTCCAAGAACAAACTCTATTCTCTCAGCCTTGTAGTGTACTTCATGTTAAGCTAAGCACTTCAGGGGTGCTCCACAACACTCTGGTTTCTCAGTCTCTCTTGTGCTGGTGGCATAAAGCTAGAGACAGTATTTTAAACACACCCTCCTAGCACCAAGCACAGGGGAATAATCAGCTCCCTCAGCCTGCTGGCTGTGTTCTTGCTGCTGCAGTCCTGGTTAATCTTCACCAGGTACTTTCTGTCCAGCAAGACATGCAGCTTGTGTTCTGCAGAGCTGCAACTGGTCAGTGCCCACCTTGTGCTCTTCTGCAGGGATATTCTAGCCCAGCTGCAGGACTTTACACTTACTTCTGCTGAACATCATGAGGTTCTTGCTGGCTGAGATCCCTCTGAGAAGCAGTCCTGCTCTCCTGGGTCAAATGATTGCCAAGGTCTGTTCTCATCCTGCCTTCCTGCTTTAGTTCAGATCTGAGAACACAAACTGACAAGTGTGCACAGTGAATTCACCTACAGACTGCCTCAAGGTCCAGCCCCTCTCAGCACCCAGCTGACTAACAAAGAGGTCCAACAGGCTCCAGGTCCTTCTCGTGCTGGGGGCCCCAGAAGTGGAGGCAGCACTCCAGGTGGGGTCTGAGGAGAGCAGAGGAGAGGGGGAGAATCACCTGAGAGATGTCAGCAGCATAAGCACAGCTGCTTGCTAATGGGGCAAACAAAACCCAAAACAAATTGTGGGAGAAAAAAAAAAATACAATTCTTAGGTTTCTACCCAAATTAAAGCCCAAATCCCCCCCCAGAGAATGCTCTGCAGGACTTGGGGGCTGATTGCTTGTCCATGCCATGCTGTCAGCAGTGAGTGTGTGCACAGACCTCGGATCCAGCCTGCACAGATCCCTGCGGGCAGGCACGAAGCCAAGGCTGTAAATGCAGCACTCGACTTGCAGGGCAGATGGGAGTGTGGAAAAGCCTTGGGGAGAGTCAAGGATGCCTTTGGATCTCTCCAGAAACAGCACTGGGATGTGGCACAAGGGCATTCCTTCCCCTCCAGGTCAATCCAGTGTGGCCAAGGCTGCTAAGCCCATCCCTTTCCTTCAGACATTCATGGGAGGAAACTCCTCCTGCCACTGGACTGGACAAGAGAGGGGAGGGAAAGAGAAGGAAGAGGGGAAAAAACCAACACCCCCCCACACTGTCTTCTGTCCACCATTTTAGAGACAGAGAAGGAATTCCTCAGCTGCTCTCCTGTCTGCCACCCAAATGGGAAAGGCAAGGGACGAGGCTGTTTCCTCACTGCGTTACACATGAGAGGCAGCAGGATAGGAAGAGGGCAGGAAGCAGCCAACAAAAGGTAAGAAGAGATGAAACTTCCCCATGCCCTAAAGCATTTGAATCCCCACTCTTAGAAAGCTCCAAGGCAGCTGTGGCAAAGGGATGTGGGGGAAGCTGTGGGGGAGGGCAGGATGGCTGCTGGCTCTGTCTTGCATTCGCATGCTCCATCCCAAGCCTTACACAACCCCAAGCTTTATATAGCTATATGACACAACACACTCCCCACACGTCCAGGGAAGGGAGAAACAACAACCCCAACCACACTGAAATATGTTCAAATCCAAAAAGAAGCCCCAAAAAGAAAGCCAAACCAAACTCTCCCAGGTCTACCAGGACCTTGATGCAGGCTGCTGACAGGGCACCGTAACAACGAGAGAAAATCAGGCAGCAGAAAGTTGCCCTTGCCAAGACAACTCCATGCCCCAAACTCTCTCGCTTGCCAGGCAGCCACGGCTGCTGCAGGATTCCCTTGGCAAAGGCAAAGGCAAAGGCTGCCATCCCAGACTCCTCTCTTTCTCAACACTGGGGATTGCATCTGGGGTGGAGAAAGCAGCACTACAAAGAGGTGCAGTACCAACACTTCTACCAGTAAACCATTGGCTAGCAGCAGGGGCAGAAATCAAATCCTTGGGCAGAGCAGTTCCCGAGGGGGGAGAGAGGACAAAAGCATCTTGATAAACAAAGGCTGCTGGAGCTTATAGGTTGATTTGATTATTGTTAGTTGCTGCAAAAAAATACTGGGTAGCAGTTAGCTGTTCCTAGAAAGAGTGGAAGTCTGGTGCCAACAGCTGCAGTTTCTCATAAGAATTCTAATACTACACTGAAGATTTATGGTCCTGACAAAGGCAAAAACTTATTCAAACTGGGGCAGGAAAAAGGGAATTTTTCTTCTTTTCACACCAACAAAACAGACTCAGATTATTTTTGTTAGCTCTTCCTACAGCAGAAGGTTTGAGCTGCAAAAGCAGGAATTGAAGCTGTGGTTGCTGTTTATAATGGTTTGAGTCTTGAGTTGATGTCTGTAATGGTTTAAATCTTGGGGTGGTGTTTATAATGGTCTAAGTCTTGGGGTGGTGTTTACAATGATTCAAGTCTTGGGGTGGTGTTTATAATGGTTTGAGTCTTGCAATGCCCCTCTGCAGAGTGTTTTTATCACACAGAGTCACAGAAGGCCATGCTGGAAGGGACCCCAGGATGGCCTGGTCCAACCGTTCTAGGTGCTGGTGTAGTTAAATGAGCTGGCCCAGCACCCTGTCACTCTGTCACCTTGAAATCAGTCAAGCTCAGAAATATTCACCTCCCAAAGCACAAGGCTTTACATTCCCTTCTTGACATTCTGGAGCTTCACAATGATGCTTTGCCTACCTTAAGAAAAGGTTTCCTCAGAGCTGTGGCCATCTGACAGGTGCAAATAGGAGAGGAGAAAGGTGACTCTAGGCAAAAGGAATGTCCTGTGCATGAAGTGAGCAAGCAAGGGGAAGGAACCTTGCAGAATAGATTCAGCAGGAATTCAATAGAATTGATGATCTTAAAGGTCTCTTCCAGCTGAACCAAGTCCAACCTTCAAGTCAAGACCACCATGGCCATTAAACCATGTCCCACACATTCCTTGAACACCTCCAGGGATGGTGACTGCACCTGGGCTATCTTCTGCAATTCTGGAGAAGCAGCTGGCCCTACCTGCCTGCACATCACTCTCCTGATTCCTTGTGCTCTGCAGGATTAGGGTCTTCTGTGTTCCATGGAACTTCTCTTTTTAAGTCAGCAATAAAACTCAGGATATCACAGGCCTTAAAGTTCATCTGTTTGCAAGCAGGGCTGATTCTGGGGCCAATTTATTGTTACACTCTAAGCTGCTCCATGACCATTTCACCCAGTTACACAACTTGGGGATCAATAAATCCATGGCCCACAGGCTCCTGGTGAGTCAGTGGCAGTCTCTCATTTAGGTCTGACCTTGGCTTCCATTTCAAAGCTGTTCCATACAGCAGGTGATGTTGACACTACACAACCAAAAAGGGCTTTATTTCTGTCCTGAATTGCTGCTTGGTTGGTTCTGTTGGCCTGGGTTCTTTTTGCTGGGACTTTGGTTGGTTGGTTTGGGAGTTTTGGGGTTTGGTTTTTTACTAAGGGAAGAAGATAAATGAAATGCTTAAGAATCATAGTGGTGATTTTTTTTTGTTCTCTTTGACTGGGAACCAACAAACTCAGCTGAAGCAAGGCTAGGAAGCTTGATCTCTTTGAAGAAAATGCAGCATAGAACTGTTGAGGTTGGAACAGACCCTTGGGATCCCCAAGACCAACCTCTCAGTCCCACTGTTATAGAGGCCAGGGGCACTCTCCCCTCTCCAGATATTCACCTTTGTGCCCCATTGAGACTGTGACCATTTGCTCTCAGCTTTCCCCTCCCAAACCAGACACAAAGCTTTGTCTCATCCAGCCTCTTGGAAGGCACATCCAAGCCAATCTGATTTCATTTCCTCCTGGTCCTCTCCCAGTTCTTGGCACTGCAGTGTGGGGGAGCTTCCTGGCACCTTGCTCTGTCTCAGTTCTCACCAAACAGTGCTGAGTTTGTGCATGAGCTCCTGAGGAGGACCATCACCCAAAGGCCTGCACAGGAAAATCCCTGTGCATGGGCCACAGTTTTTGACATTCAGAGGGAAAAAGCCTAACAGTCTGCTTCTACTGAGCTTCAAGAGCCAGTGAGAAGTGAAAGGCTATGAAATAAAATCATCACAGACTCACAGAAGGGGTTGGGTTGGAAGGGACCTTAAAGATCATCCAGTTCAAACCCCCTGCCACAGGCAGGGACACCTCCCACCAGCCCAGGCTGCTCAGGGCCTCATCCAGCCTGGCCTTGGACACCTCCAGGGAAGCTTCAAGGAACAACCTGGCACCAGTCCTTAGTCCTGCAAAGGATCTGTGAAAGCTGAGGGCATTCTGCTTGAGCAAAGAGAACGTTAATGGAGCATAAAGAAGTGAAAAGCAGGCAGGAGACTTCCACAAGTATGGATGATTCAAAGGGAAAAAAGAAAGCAAGACTTTAACGTCTGAGGCCAAGATACTGACCTACATCTGGAGAGTTTCAAGGTGCAAACAAAGGCAGTGTGCATGTGGCAGCCTTTCTGCACTCCAAATGGACTCTTTCAAGGACACTGTCACAGACAAATCCTCACCTGCTTCCAGAGAGGGAGGAGTGAGGCTCTCCAGCATGGCACTGAAGGACACATCTCACTGAAAGTAAGCTTATGGGTTTCTTGGTGCCAGTGGCTCTTCCCTTGCTTAGGGCCAAGAACCTGCTGGAGCACTCTGCTGAGACAACAGCCTACAAGCTTGCTGTTTCGAATGCAAAGTGAGGCTCCTCACCCCAAACCACATCTCCTTGCATGTAATCAGCACAGATCCTGCTGCTTACAGTTCCCCGTTCATTCCAGGGTGCACCCAGCATTTATTAGGGCACAGATGGTGCTCCCTTCCTTTGGCACCTAAAGAACATCCCTCAGTATTCAAACAGACTTGGCTCTCTGCCTCTTGATCCTGCTCTGCATTGCCACAGCAAGAATGACAGTAACCTTTCATCTCATCTGGAAGCCTTCCCTAAACTGCAGCCAAACTTTGGCAAGAGGATTACCAAGCCCGGTGGAGGCCAGAGGACCTGACATGAGTAAATCCAACCTGTCGGTCAGGGGCCGTGGAGAAGCAGACAAAGAAGCCCCAGAACGATCCAGAGAACAGCAATGGGGAGCAATTTTTCTAGTACCAGACCCCTTGCTCCTGAGTGTGTGTGATGGCTCTGTGTGGGGGCACTTCTGAACTGGGAGGACGATTCAACAGCTCAACCAGCAATTAGCAAACAAACAGGCTGATTTGAAAAGCAAACAAAGAGAATTAGCATGACAGGAGATGTCATAACAGCAAGCAAGGTCTCCTCCAGCAGGCTCAGGGCAGCAAGTCTGCATTGTGCTGACGGCTTGCAGAGTTTTCCTCTCTCTGGGCAGCACAGGACATTGATTTCCTGAACTCTGAAAGCTGTGCACCCATTCTGGAGCCAGCATAAAGCAAAGGCCACAGACTCACAACAGAAAGACAAGCTGCCCCTCACATTCCATTCAAAATCTCCTCAGCTAAGATAATGCCAGGTTTGTACAGCAGATCCTGACAAAGCACTCCTGAGTGAGCAGCAGACTGGGACAGGGGAGCACAGGATGGTCACAGACTGCATCAGGCTGGGAGGGACCCTCAAAGATCAACTGGTCTTAATCAGCCATCTCCATAGGCTCTCAGCCTCATGCAAAGCCAAAGCACACTGACACTGGAAAAATCACACCCCAGAGGCACAGAATGCATCAGGCTGGAAGGGACCCTCAAAGATCATCTTGTCCAACCCCCCTGCACTCAACAAGGACACCTCCAGGCTGCCCAGGGCCACATCAGGGCTGAGCTTCAATGTCTCCAGGGATGGAGCCTCAGCCACCTCCCTGGGCAGCCTGTGCCAGTGTCTCCCCAGCCTCCCTGTGCAGAGCTTCCTCCTGATGTCCAACCTAACTCTGCCCTGCTGCAGTTCCAAACCATTGCCCCTGGGCCTGTCCCCACAGCCCCTTCTGAACAGTCCCTCTCCAGCCTGCCTCCAGCTCCTCTTCATACGCTGAAATGCAGCTCTGAGGTCTCCCCAGAGCCTTCTCTCCTCCAGGCTGAACTCCCAACTCCCTCAGCCTGTCCTTGTAGGAGAGGTTCTCCACACCTCTTTATGGCCTCCTCTGGATCCTCTCCATCAGGTCCCTGTCTCTCTTGTACTGGGGGCTCCTTATCTGGACACAGCCCTGCAGGTGAGGTCTCCCCAGAGCAGAGGGGCAGGATCCCCTCTCTCCATCTCTGGCAATGGGCACTGGCAGCCCATTTCTGGCTCCTGTCCAGCTGCTAAGATGACCAAACTTCAGTGGAGGGGAGGGGAGGAAAGGGGAGAGCAGGGCTTGGAGAAAGGTTAATCAAACTGCTTGGAAACAATGTTCCTAAGTGAGGACTTGCTGGCAACAGGAGGCTAGCAGCCAGGGCAAGCTGCCAGGACTTGAGGCCAAAAATGATAGAAACATAGCATGCTTGGGGTTGGAAGGGACTTGGAAAGGTCACCCAGTCCAAGCCTCCTGCAGCAGAGACATCTGCAACTCGAGCAGGTTGCTCAGAGCCCCAGGCAAGCTGACCCTGTTGTGCTGACTTCAGAACTGCTCCCCAACTGCATGGCCACAGGGGTAAAGAAACCACCTCTGAGCGAGCACCAAGCCCAGAGAGCTCATCCTAAAAGCACACTGGAATGTCAGAAAGCCAAAGGTTTGAGTAAATAAGATTACAAAACAGCCACTCAACCAGTCAGCTCCTGAATTCGTTTTCAGGCTAGGCAAGGGCTGCTCATTTTGGGACTTGCTCTCCCATAAACAGAATGGGCAAAGCACATCTTCATCAGCACGTGCTACTGAGTGGAAATGACATTAAACCCCCAAGAAAAGCAAACACATGCCAGTCCTGGCAACACAAACCATCCAGAATCACAGAATTACTGAGGCTGGAGAGGATCTCTGAGGCCATGGAGCCCAGCCTGTGAAACAAAGCGCTCTAAAACACACACAAGCTGAACGACGATGAGCTGTGGGTGGTGAAGGGACATCTGCTGCTGCTGCTACTCAAAACTACTTTTTATAGTCCATCCCCTTTGAGGTGACAGAGCCCAGGTCCTCCTACACCCCAGCCTCTCCCAAGACAGCTTCTGCTCTCTCCTGGGGCTCAACCCTGCTCATTCCCCAAGCTTTGCAACACTTCCCAGCTTCAAGGAAACTCAGCCTGTCCCCTTTTCTTGGCCTCATGCTCAGTACCTGCATGGTGCACCACCTGAAATTCCTGCCATCTCCAATACTTTCAGAATCACAGCTTCAGAACAAGCTTCAAAGTATCAGCAGCACCAGTCCTGGCCTTACCTGCAGGATCCTGCACTGTCATTTCCTTGCGCTTGGCCACCAGCTTGTCTTTAACCCACGGGAACTCCTGCAAGGAGTCCAGGAACACATCAAAGGCCTTGGGTCCTCTGGTGGGGAGAATATCAAGGAGCATCATGGTTCTTCTCTGGGTGGTGGTCTGGGCTTTTATTTCTTGAACATGGCTGTCTGTGAGAATCCCTTCTTGGTAGAGATACTGAATGACAACTCCATCCACCAGCACCTCCGTGCAGAGCTCCAGGCGCATCGAGCGCAAAAGCTGCTTGTCTCTGGCATCCATCTGGCAATCTGCAGCACCACAAGAGGAGTGGGGAAGTGTCTGAAGATTGAAAGACTTCAACCTTTAACATCCAGAAGTGGTGCTGGAACAGCCAGAAGTGACGTTTGGTCCTTGGCAACCTTCAGAAAGCAAACCAAACTCAGTCACCAGCCTGGGTGGGAAAGCTGTTAACGACCCCCACCACCTCCTTTCCACTCTCTGCTCCTTCCCTGTCTCAGGAGCTAAAAGGCAGGCAGGAAACATCAGACAGGAAGAAAGCCTTTGGCTCTGCTCAGCCCAGTCCTTTGCTAGAATAAAAGCCAAGCCACACAGTCCTGCTCACTGACCAGTCAAGGTTCATCCCAGGCAGCCGGAGCA
The DNA here is from genome assembly GCF_014839835.1 of Dryobates pubescens. NCBI lineage: Eukaryota > Metazoa > Chordata > Aves > Piciformes > Picidae > Dryobates > Dryobates pubescens. Next base: position 1,057,980 of record NC_071626.1, read on the forward strand.
TTTGCCAGCACCTCAGAGACTCTGTCCCTAAGAAGTCAGAGAGAAGCCACACCTGAGCTCTCTCACTGCTGCCTCTCTTGCAGTACCACAACAGCTGCAGCAGAACTGATGAGGCATAGAATCATGGAATTGTTTGGGTTGTTAAAGCCCTCTAAGATCACCCAGGCCAACCAGCAACCCAACCCCACCATGGCCACCAAACCCTGGCCCCAAGTGCCATGGCCACAGGTTTCATGAGCACCTCCAGGCATGGGGACTCCACCACCTCCCTGGGCAGCCTCTGCCAGTCCCTCACCACTCTTGCACCAAAGACATCTTTCCTCATTTCCAACCTAACCCTCCCCAGGCACAATTTCAGGCCATTGCCTCTTCTTCTACACCTGAGACTGGGGAGCAGAGCCCAACCCCCAGCTCACTGCAGCCTCCTCTCAGGGAGCTGTAGAGAGCAATGAGGTCTCCCTCAGCCTCCTCTGCTCCAGACTAAACAACATCAGGTCCCTGCAGGCAGCAGCAGCAGCAGGGAAGGTCTCAGCAGGTAGCTTTGGCCCACATGTGATGCACTTTGAGGAGGGGCAGAAATGTACCTTCTGAACCAGGTCATCCTCCCCTCTGACTCATCCTGGAAGGCTGCTCTGGAACTTGTCCTGATGGGGAGAAACGTTCTCTGGATTTCTCTCTCATGTGTATCCACCTTCTATTAATAGCTATTTGTTCTGCAGCTTAAGTAGCTCTCCTCCCTCCCTGCTATTTACCCTTCTAATGTGTTCACAGGATGCCCTCTGCTAGCTTCCATTTCACTTGATGACCACTCTGACCAAGGGGAGAAAAAATAAGCTGGAAAAGCATTTTATAGCCACTCTACAGAAGAGAAATCAGGGTGGAGAGAGCTCAAGCAACTGGCTCAAGATGATGCTGGGAGCCTGTGGCAGACCTGCAAAGAGAATTGAGATGTCTAGTCTAGTACTGACAAACATCTCCCTGGGCCCATTAATGGCACTTGAGAAGGGAAAAACTGTCAGAGTAATACAATTAAATGCTTTCTGGTGACAAAATAATGAAGTCAGAACAACTGCAGCAGGTGCTGAGTGTGATTGCCAAGAGAGTGGCTGATAATTAAAGGAGAGGCTGCTGTTCCACCAGCCACAGAAACTGCCCTGCATTCACCTGCAGGACATGGGCAGAGGATGCCAAAGGCTTGTAAGAAACCTCCTGAGGTCTTTGCAGCAGGAGAGGCCTCTCGAGGCCCCATCACAGCTTGGTTGGCCTGGCTGTCCAACCCAGGGCAGGCAGCCCACAGAACATCTGGGCATGCAAAGGGCATCCTGGGTAGAATGCAAAGAGCCCAGGACCATGAGAGAGTCTGGGAAACACCACCTGTGCCACGTTCCTGTGTGCTGAAAGCAGTGCTGGAGGGCAGGTCCCTCCCAGGAGGACTCCACCTTTCCTGGCTTCTTCAGCATCTTTCTCCTATACCAAAGGGAATTTTCACCCCTTCTGTCTGACCCTTGGTTTGGGATCAAACCACAGCAGCCGTGGCACAGGTCCTTCCAGAGGCTGGTTTGCTAAGCACAGCTCAAACATCAAACTCCACTCAGGAGTGCAATGAGAGCACAAGCAAGGAGCAGGATAAAAGGCAACCAAGCCAGAGGGCTGGACTTCCCCATTTGCTGTTGGGATGCTCCTTTTGGCCAGGTGAAGCTGCAGTCAGGCCTCTGACACACACTGCCTTTACACTACTGGGAGCAACCACTGCACTAAAGCTAAACCAGGTAAAATTTAGGCAGCAGATCTCCATTTCTCCATTCCAGGATTCCCTGACAGCCCCTGAGGGCTTGCAGAGTTCAAGGGAGTCACCCAGCAGCAGCCCTGAGGGCTTTATCTCAAGCAAGGCAGAGAACTCTTTCAGATGATAGGAAGCTCTACCTGTGCTTCCATTCTGCACTGACCACCCAGAGTCCCTGTCCAGGAGCTTCCTCTCCCATGTGCCAGATGAGGAACACCAACAGCTCCAGCCACTGTGCAGCACCTGATGGGTTCCCCTTCTTCAGGGCCAACGTGGACAACACTTCTCAGAAACCAGGCCTTTCCCAATCATCCAACTCTGCACCTTGGTGGACTGCAAAATGCCTTTCAAGCCATGAACCTGGAGAGGGAACTTCTGCTGAGAAAGGTTCTTTGCTCACTGAAAGCAGGAGTGAGAAATTCTTTCCAGTGAGGCTGGGGAGACTCTGGCACAGGCTGCCCAGGGAGGCTGTGGCTGTCCCCTGCCTGGAGGTGTTCAAGGCCAGGCTGGATGAGGCCCTGAGCAGCCTGGGCTGGTGGGAGGTGTCCCTGCCCACGGCAGGGAGGTTGGAGCTGGGTGATCTTTAGGGTCCTTTCCAACCCAACCCATTCTATGATTCCCTGAACAACAGAGATTTTAGGGTCACCAACAGCAAGGCCACCAGCCCAGTAAACTTCCAGGCTGGAGTGCACTGGGCTTTAAGGTCTGCTTAAAAATTCAGCATTTCTCTGTGTGTCTGAGAAGGAAATGTCCAAGTCAGGAACTAAGCAGTTGGATATGGAAATGTATCCAGACTGTGGTGCCTAACAGTGCAGGGATGGAGTTTACTGCACCATGCCATTAATTTGAACTAATTTTAATCACAGCCTGTGTCTAGGGATACAAACACTGCAATAAACTCCCTGAGAGGAGGCTGCAGTGAGCTGGGGGTTGGGCTCTGCTCCCTAGTCTCAGATGATAGAACAAGAGGCAATGGCCTGAGATTGTGCTAGGGGAGGGCTAGGTTGGAGATGAGGAAAAATGTCTTTGGTGCAAGAGTGGTCAGGGACTGGCAGAGGCTGCCCAGGGAGGTGGTGGAGTCCCCAGCCCTGGAGGTGCTCAGGAAAGCTGTGGCCATGGCACTTGGGGGCATGGTTTGGGGGCCATGGTGGGGCTGGGTTGGTGGTTGGACTGGATGATCTTAGGTCTTCTCCAGCCAAGACGGTTCTGTGATGCCATGAGTGTGGCTCACTGAAATGTTTGCATGGCTCAAACCTTCCACACCCAGCTCTAAAAATGCATCACCTCCCCTGCAGAGCCACAGCTCAGGAAACAGCCCCCCAGGCCCTGCTTTATCCCCACACCAACACCAGCAGGTCTGCATTGCTCCTGCCTCTGACACATCATTTATCTGTGACTGGGGATAAGACTTTTGAAAGCCTGGACTCAAAAAGGACTCCTTCTGGTCCTAAAACGCACATCCACTTAGTTCTTGGCTAGCTGCACGTTGGCAGCACCAGCTGCGCTGTGCTGCTCTTGGCTCCCAGAACATTCCCATGTGCCTGCTGAGCTACGAGTAAGGCATCCCCTACCTAACCCCTGAGTGAGCCTGGCTCCTCACAGCACCCCTACCAACTGCCCCCACGCCTCAAAACGCTTTTAACTCCTTCCCTCCAGCCGAGCGCCGGAAGCCGCCGCCGCAGCCCGGGGCCGGCTGCGCGCCCTGCTGGCCCCCGAGCCGGGAACCTCCCGCCGAGGCGAGGTCCAGCAGCAGCACCTCGGCTCTGCCCGCGGGCACGGCTGCCGCCCTGCCGCGGCGGACCCGCCGCCCCGGCCCGCCCCGCCGAAGCCCTTCCCCCGTCCCCGCTTCAGCCGCGCTGGGGGCTGCCGCCGCCGGGCCCCGCAGGCAGCGCTCGGGCTGAGGGCTCCAGTCCTGCTTCTGCTTCAGCCGCGCCGGGGGCAGCGGGCGGGCCGGGCCGAGCCGCTGGTGCCGCACCGCGGAGAGGGCGAGAGGAGAGGTCGGGGCGGTGAAAGCTGCGAGGGGAGAAGCCCCTGGGCCCGTACTTACACCAGGGAGCTGGGGGACTAACCGGCGCGCCCCGGCGAGCGCGGAGCCTGCGCGGGCACCGCCATCTTTGTTGAAGGCAAGAAGGCTTCGCCGGAAGCCGCCGCAGCGCCCTGCCGCGGGCCGGCCGAGGGAGGGCCCCGCGCAGGGGAGAGGGAGCCGCGGCCGCCATGTCAGCTGTGGGCAGCGCCGCGGGGCTGCCCCGCGGCTCGGGACGCCGCAGGGAAGGTGGGCCCGGGGCGGGGGGGGCTGTGGCGGTGCAGGGGTTTGCTCAGGGGGCCCCCGGCCGTGGCGGGGCTGGCGGGAGAGCCCTGCTGCCCCAGGCGGCGCCAGTGGGCAAAGGGCAGCAAAGCCGGGGAGGGCCGGCGGCAGCGCCCGGACAGCCCCGCGCCAGGCTTGGGGCAGCCCGGGGGAGAGAGAGGCCGCGGAGAGGCCACAGCTGAACGCTGCTGGGGGGGCAGCGGCTAGCAGTGGGGGTCCCCACGGAGGAGGGGTCCCCGCGGGGAGGGTCCCTGCCGGGGGGTTGGAGGACACGCTGCGTTCTGGGCAGCTGGGGGGTGGGAAGGGTGAAGGGTTCTTTAGCGGGGCGAAGGAGCTGTGTCTGAAATCAGATTGGAAAGGGCATAAATGCTGTTGTGGAAGCACAGGACTCGTTTCGGTTGGAAGAGAGCTTGAAGATGATCTTCCTTGGAAAGCGCCGAGCTCCTTGCTTTCTAGGGATAGCGGCTCCTGCTTGCGAGGCTGTGCCCCGGCGAACGCCGTCCAGCTGCTGCTGTCACAGCGTGTCAAACACGCAGTAATTCTCCGTTGAATACCAGATATGTTCAGCTTTATTGCTTTCATCTGAGCAGCTTGAAGATGAAGAAACTTTCCTAGATGAAAACCATTTAGTAAAGCAAGATGCAGCCTGTGCCTACCGCAGCGCTAGGCACGCTCTCCTCGGTTTGTTCATCTGTCGAATACAAACCCATCTCTCTCACCTCGTTTTGTCCAAATGCTTGGAGCCAAAGGACGGCAGAAGAGAGAAAATTCATAGAGCTGCATCAAACCAGAGCAGTGTCATTTCCTAGCATACCATCAAAGAACTTTTCCCCATCTTTACGTCGGTGTGAGGTGGGTGGAGCGGTGTCAGCCTTTGGGTTTTTTTTTTCATGTCAGGAACAGTGATGGAGGTGGGGGGAAAGGAGAAAGAGAAAGAGCCTGCAGAGCTGGAAGGTGCAACATGGAAGCTGCAGGCAGCCACAGGTTGCTGGCTGTGGTCTGCTCCGCTTGCTGCTGCCTGCCCTCTGGGCAAGCAGTGAAGGTGGTTGCTGCAGCTGCTGCTAGAAATGTTGCTGCTGTGTGGATCCCATTGGTACAGTCAGTTTAGACTCCTTGTGCAGATTTAAGGGTGTTGGGAAGGTGTAAAAAGGCATTTGGAAGAATTAAAGGCATTTGGAAGTCAGTTGTGGAAACCTTGAGGTGCCCTTCCTAGGTAGTGTCCCCAGGAAATGATGTGGGAAAATAGGAACTGAAAAATGTTACTGGTAGAGCTCAAATGCTTCAGATGTTGGTTAGCTGCAGAGTTTGCATGGAGATGCACACTTGGTCCTGCTCAGAAAGCTTAGAGCCTTTTGATGCTTCATTTTGACAGCAAAGCTGAGAATTGATGTGGACACAGAATGTGACAGCACAGTCCTAAAGGCACAGCTCTGTGTGCTGGGTTTAAGGAATGTTTATAGATATATCTCAGTCCATCTATTCTGTGCCCAGCCTCTGCAGTGCTGCTGCTCGTTTGGTGCTTGTACAGCAGGATTCTGATGGACAAAATGCTTTTATTTACAGATAATACATTTGATACAAGGCATTCCTTTTAAATAATTGATAACTAATATTTTATTCCCATGCTCTTACTAAGCCAAGGAAAAGATTTTTGTCTCAGGCACTACTGGGAACAGAGACAAAACATCCCATGGGTTGTTCCAGAGGGATGCACTAAGATAGTTACTGTGACCTTGAGGACACTGGAAACTACCCAAGCAAGTCACAGATTGCACTGGGTTTGGAAGGGACCCTGAAAGGTCATCTTGTCCAACAACCCTGCAGGCAGCAGGGACAGCTCCAGCTAGAGCAGGCTGCCCAGGGCCACATCAGGTCTGATCTTGAATGTCTTCAGGGATGGGGCCTCAAACACATCCCTGGGCAGCCTGTGCCAGTGTCTCCCCAGCCTCCCTGTGCAGAGCTTCCTCCTGATGTCCAACCTAACTCTGCCCTGCTGCAGTTCCAAACCATTGCCTCTCATCCTATCCCACAGACCCCTCTGAACAGTCCCTCCCCAGCCTGCCTATAGGTCCCCTTCAGGTACTGGAAGGCTGCTCTAAGGTCTCCCTAGAGCCTTCTCATCTCCAGGCTGAGCATCCCCAACTCTCCCAGCCTGTCCTCCAAGGAGAGGCAGTAACCAATACAAGGAGCACCCTGCTGTTGTAGCCAAGGTACAGCTGCAGTGCTGTTAAATGTTCTTGCCTCAGGTAGTTTGCAGTGCAGGCTGTGAGAAAACAACATTTGTAAACGACCCAAACCAGCATCAGGGAGCAGAGGACACCACAAAGCACCTCGGTGATCCTCAGCACAGCACTGTGCAGCTACTGAAAGTTTCTTGGCTTCTATTTCTGATTGTTAGCTTTTTGCTCTTTTGTTGTTGTTCCTTCTTCTTTCCTTCCCTTTTTCCTCTCAGTCCTGATCTAAGGAAGTGCCTTATATCTGGAATGAAAGTGACCAGGCTTGGAGACTTAAAATATCACATCATTGTCATCCTGACAGCTGCATCTAATTGCAGATAATGTGCCTGCATTTTAAAATAGAAACCCAAGACAAGCAGTTACATCACTTGCATTTGCTGGATCTTCTTCTCTTGCCAGATGAGGCAGTGAGGATCATTTATTTTATACTGTCCAAGAACATCTTAGAAAGTTAGCAAAACATATGGAGATGCACAGAGCAGCTCCAGATCCCACTGCAGCGAATGGGAGCTGTCCCACAGCCAGCCCCAGTCACGTCTTTGCTTCCAGTCTAAACAGAGATGCAAAGAAGGAAGGCAGAGAGAGGAAACAGATAAGGCTGGGAAGGAACAGGTTGACAGCAGAGGTCCAAGCCTGATTAAAGGCTAAATCAGTGGTTCCTTTTTCCTTCCACTAATTCATGACTACTGCTGCAAGATTCACATGCAGAAGCTGAATGTGCTGCTGGTGGTTTGGGTTCATCTTCAGTGACACTCCCCAAGTGTTGGTTGTGCTTTGCAGCTACAGAACGAGGATGTGCACAGGGAACATTTTTAAGTTGGAGAGAAGCCTTTAAAGTTCTCAGTTCTGTTTGGGTTCAGCCCTGACTGAAGTTCTGCCAGTGCAGATTCAGCAGATGTTTAGGAGGATGGTTCAGTACTGCTCCAGTTTTAGGGCCAGATATATATATTATGGATATAGATTAGATATATCTGAGCCAGTTTGGGCTCAGCTCAGCTCCCCACTAACTGCTCAGATCTCAAAGCTAACCTTGTCAGATTAAATACTGTTTCCTAGACTTTGTAGATCAAGAGCCCACCACCAATCCCACACATCACTCTCATCACTCTGGGACTTCAGACCTTGCTCTCTCTGGCCCTGAGGACTGGGAAATCAGCAGTGCTTGTCAGGCCACACTTCTGAGGGCTGCTGAATTGGGGGGGGGGCAAGCTGAAGCCTGTGGGAACCAAGCTAAGCAGCAGCTCTTTGGACAATGCTCTTCTCTTTACATGTGAGTTCTGCCAGGCCTGAATACTGATTTGTAGATTTACCATAGACCTTTCTTTGGGTTTTTTTAAAGCTCACTTCAAAGTCCCAACTCTTTTCAGAGCCTTTGTGCATGCATAATGAGATTCTACAAGGAGAAGGAAAAAAAGCTTTTGAGAGGATGCTTTATGTTGGAGTCAGTGTTCTATACCAGCAGTTTCTTTTGCTTCTACAGAGTAATTTGTTTCTGCTGATAACAAGAGCCCAAACGTGGCTTTAAAAGTAGTGCAAGCAGATTTAATCTATTAGGGCTATGCTGTTTTCAATTGTCTGGAGGACAGCATTCCAACTTTAAGGACAAAAGAGAAGAAATATGAGCCTCTAGATCTGTTTATTAAAAACACATCTAATTGGTTAAATCTCTCACAAAACCTCTGAAATGAAGACTGGGGGGGAGGAAAGAAACATCTCTTCTAAGCCTGGCTGTCAGTTTTAGACAGGAGAGCACAGAAAACATTTCTGAAGGTGATGTATCTCAAAACCTCTGTTAAAGTATCTCAGGGGGGCCCAAACTTGGTGGCCTGAAAACCAGACTGAAGTTTTGCAAGCTATTGCCATCCACTGCCCTCCCTTCCCTTCTTCCCTCACCTCTTCTTCCTCACCCTAGTCTCCACTGCATTCCCCTTGGCAAGAGGGTGACCCTCCCTAAGGCTAATATCCAGGTCTCCTGTGCCAGCCACCAAATCCCAGGCTGATGCCAAGGAAGGGAAGGTTTTGGTGTGGAAAAATCACCCAGTGTAGCTTGGGTGGTGTGCTGGTAGGGTCTGAGGTTACTGGGGGATGGCACTCTTCAGGTAGTGACACTTTTGCTACACCCAAACTGATTCCTTATTGCTGCTGAGGAAAAGAAAAAGATGGTGAGGCTGCAAGGGCATCACTGAAAGGGATCACCCCTGGGCTGCTGCTGAGGTGATTCTGATACCTCACAACTTCCCTTTCATTGAAATAAAGAAAGTCTTTAAATTAAAAGCAGCTCAAGGAGAGCAATGAGCAGAAAAATGTAGGTGGCACATCAGGAATGTCCTTCAAAGTAGCCTTTGATTTAAAAGGCACTTCCAGCGTGCAGGGAGACTGCAGCACACAGAGCTTCAAACCATCCTAAAGCAGGGGGGTTGAGGTGACTCTGGAGTGGCTACACATCTGTGTCTATAAGGAAAAGTGTTTGTTAGCAATTAGTGAAGGCTTAATGCTCACCACTGTGACACAAATGCTCTCCAGAATAGAAGCTGAACGCAGAACAGTTCTGGGAAGCAGGCATCAACTGTGCAACTTCTGTATTTGCTCCAGAAAACAAAAGGAAAGAATGGAAGGGGGGGAGGAAAAAAAGAAAGAAAGAAAAAGGGAACAGGTGAAATAAAGGGAAATTTTTTTAAATGGGGAATAAAAAGGGGGGGGGAAAGGAAAATAAGGAGAAAGGGGGGAAGGAAGGAAAAGGAGAAAATGCCAAAAGGAAAAATGGAAAGGGAAAAAAGAAAAAGGAGAAAGGGAAAACAAGGAAAAAGGGAGAAAAGGAAAAGGGAAGAAAAGGGAAAAGGGAGAAAGAAAGGGGGAAAAGAATCTCTGCAATGAATTTGCCAAATGTGATTCAGCATTTCTCTGATTTTTTAGTCCTTCCAATATATGAATTGATTTAGTTCTGCTTTCAAAGCTTAATTGAGAGATGCTTTGAGGAGAGAGATGAAATACTGCAAACTTCCTACATATTTATTCCAGACTCAGGAAACCTTTTTGCCTTTCCTTGTTTTTTAAATGCAAAGCAGCTATTTTTCATAACCTGAGAACAAAGCAAATCCACAAATTAGCCTGGAAAAAAATAATAATCAAACATTGACAAAGAAATGAAAGGACTTCCAGTTCTGAGCCTGCACCCTTGGCCCCACAGTAACTGCAGGCTGCAAATGGCAGCCTCTGAACCCTTTGTCTAGATCCCGGACTGGAAGCTTTGGTTTGCTTAGGAGGAGAAGAATTCCTGCTCTTTGGCATCTGTTTCTGGACAGACAGATTTAGTACCTGGATTTTGTAAGGTTCTTGCTTTCAGTTTGATCTTTTGGGGGAGTTAGTTGATGATGCAGGGCAGGTTTTTACAGGCAGCCCAGTAAGAGGTTTGCCACTGCTTGGACGTTTTCCATGCGCCCAGCTTCAGTTCCTAGCACTGTTAATTGCAGTAGAAGTTGATAGATGACAAAGTGTCAAGTCCTGCCCTCATGACAGATGGGTAAATTGCAGCTCATGCAGGCTCAGTCTTATTGAATATTGCTCTTCTTGGAAGAAATTAAACTGGCTTTAAAAAATAAGCAGCTGATCCACATCTCCTGCTGCCCTCTGGACTGTGTCAAGCAGCGCAGGAGGTAAGGAGACAGCACAATGTAAGGTGTGTGCAATGCAGGTGTCCAGAGCAGACCCTCACACATCAGGTTCATGGATTCATAGAATCATGGAATCCTTCAGGTTGGAAAAGACCCTTGAGACCACGAGGTCCAGCCATTAACCCTCCTCTGCTGAGTTCACCACTGAACCAGATTGCTGAGCACTGCATTGAAACAACCTTTAAACACCTCTGGGGATGGTGACTGCAGCGCCTCCCTGCACAGCTTCTTCCAATGCTTGGCTGCTCTTTCAGTGAAAAAAAACTGTTCCAAATCCCTAACCCTACCCTGGAGCAGGGTTGAGGCCATTCTTTTGTAGCAGTGCAATCTCAGGGAGGTGCTTGGAGAGGAGCAGTAAATGGGTTTGTTTGGTAGGCCCCTGAAAATCATCCAGATGCAGCCCCCTGTCCCTGGGCAGGGACACCTCCCACTAAACCCTGAGACACACCGAGCCTGGACGCCAAGACTGAGCCCAGCACATGCTGCTTCGAGGGGGACAACCTTGAGAGCTGCAATTCTAGTGTAACAGAGCCTTTTGGAAAGGTGTTGCCCAGTTCTCACCTGTCAGCCTTGCAGCTGTTTCTGATGTAACCCTTGTTGCCAAACCTGACCCAAGTAACCTCCAGAAACCAGGAGAATTGGCGCCGGGCTTGGAGGCCTGCCCCACGTGGAACGTGCATCTGCATTTCCTATCTGCTCACCAAACTGCAGTCCTCAGCTGGCAAACAGCAATTATGGAACCATTTGAGTGAAAAGAAAAGGATTTACTTACATAAACCCTGCCTGCCCCCGAAAGGAAGCTGAAGGCAGGAACCTGGAATTCAAGGCGTTTCAAAGGCATTTTGTTCTTTGCAGCACTCAGCACTGAACTTTTCCTGGGCATTAGCTGTTTGAGCCTTTTCCCTGCAAATGCCAGCTCATTCTTTATGCTAATAGAAATAGGTTTTGCTCCTGCATTTTATTCCTCCTCAGCAGCACAGAAAGTTATTAATATTTCATCTCTCAGTTCCTGAGGAATTAATGGCTCCTGCTCTGGAGGAAAACAAAACAAAACACAGGTGCAGTGGTGTTTAAGCAGGATGAGGTCCATGATTTACCACACACCATGGTGATGGTGATAATGTTTTAACATTTCTCTACATCTCCTGAGGCACTGGCAGATGACCTGGTTAATAAACCCCACCCTTGGCAGCCCTGGGACCAGGACAGGCTGATTTTGCTATAATTTTATTTCCAGGCTTTCTTTGTATGTGGTTTCAAACTGCTGATCCTAGTTGATTTCCTGGCCCTTTGAGCTCTAGTCATGGACCTTTCAGCTTTGTGCTAGTCCTGATGGTTAGTTGGGCACACACCTTGTGAGAAGTGCCTCCTCTCACAGGAGCTGCTGGGTTTGCCATGTTCTTTCCCTGCAGTCCCTACTCAGACACCAAAAGCCAGAAAGGTACCCCCCCTCCTCAGCTAGCAGAACAGCTTCTCCCCTGCTTCCCTGGCAGCTGTGTTTTCCCTAGCTCATAGCATGCCCTCTGTGTAGGACAGCAGATAAGGACCAGCAATGGCCAGCACCAATGCCCTCCATAGCAGCAGCAACCCTGCCTCCAAGTTTCTATGACTGGTCTGCAGCCTGTTGTAGAGATTCCCCCAGTTCAGCTGTAGTGCAGCAAACCACCAGGCTGTGAGGCAAGCTCAGGCCTTGGTGATTTGAGGTTATGTATCAATGGAATGTTGGTTCCAGGCATTTTCAGTCAATACTGAGACCTGCTGAAGCTAAAGAAGTGGTTTTCAGGGGCTGCCAAAGGAGCTTCTCATCCCTGCTTCCTTTGTGTACACAGCACTAAGCAGCTGAGACCCTTCTGGTAATTTCTGGTTCTTCTCTTTGGAAATGTTGTAGTTTATGCACTGAAAGTTTCCTTTCCAGTTTAGGTACTAAAAGTTTCTTTTACTTGTATAACTTTCATGAAAAATAAAATCCAACAGCAAAGTTTCTTGCTGAGAGTCAGTAAAGGAAGGGTTTAGAATCTCTCAAGCCACTGCTTCCTCTGAGGGTCAAGATGATGCTTGGAATGATCTTCCTGACAGCAAAGTCAGCACAAGTTTCCTCCCACTCGATCTGAAGTGCCTGTTAAGACACAACACCCACGTCTGAAGGCAGCTCTCCCCACTTCCACCATGTGTTTTGGCTTAAGGAGAACAAAGCCCTCACACCACTTGGCCTAGCTTTCTGCTGGGTCCTCAGGACAAAGCTAGAGGGATTTTGTCAGGAGTACAAGAAGAGGCTCTTGAAGAGGGTGTGTAGGTAAATGACGTTTTCCTATGGCATTTAACAAGGTGATTTACTTCCAGGAACACTTGGCTAGCACACAAGAGGTGTCGGAGGCACAGAAACTCAGGCAACTGCACAACTCCTTACCTGATCTGTTTCCCTAAGGAGGGAAGAGTCTCAGATTCCAAAGCTCCACAGTTTGTAGTGAGGAGCGAGTTCTGGATTGTGTTCAGATGCAAAAGCTAAGCCACTCTGCCCCCATCTTCTGGTGAACCATTTTTCCTTCTTGCTCCTAGTTCTATATTGTTTACCTAGAACGTGGTTACATAAAATGTAATGAGAACAAGGCTGAGGAGATCAGATTAAAATGAAACTACTCTTAATGCAATGGCTACAGTTGCCTGGTTACATTCCCACTCTACCCACCCATGCTCTACTTGAAATACTCTCTGTCTCTGGTGATGACACCAGCAGCAGGGCAGTGCCCACAGAGCTAAAGATGGAGCCAGAGTTCATACTCCTGCTGGGTTTAGTGCTAAACCACATACAGCCACCAATCCCATGTTCATACCTGCAGTGATTTTTGCTACAGTTCCCCCCCCAGGTATCACCTGTAGTATTGCAAGGTTCTCAGCTTTCCTTTAATTAAAATGAAGGCTTTCAGCAACTAATATTCCAGGTATAAGCTGGGGGGAAAAAACCCTGAAACTTCAAAACTGAAAACCAAAACAAACATAGGGGACGAAAACAAAATCAGTAATAAAGGCTGAGGATTAAAAGACCTTATCAGGATGTTTGGTTGACTCATGGGCACTGAACCTGTGAAACTGGCTTCGCTGAACACCCTGTACCAGCAGTTCAAGATGACACAGATCAGCTAGAAGTCATTCAGTGGAATCTGAGGGGCTGGCAGTTAAAGCAAACAAGCCACAGCAACATCCAGAAAGTAAAACAATGAAATAAAATAAGGTAAAGTAAAATACAGTGAAATGGAAATAACTAAAGGAAAGGAAAAATAAAGTAAAATAAAAAATAAACTAAATTCAATAGCACTGGGACTTTAAGAGGGAAAAATCAACGTTTGGACAATGCCATCATGCCTGAAAATTGACAAGGTCTGCATGCAAGGGTTCTGCAGCACCGCTGCCTAACCAAGTACTGTCCGGGGAACTCTGGGCAGCAGAAGTCGCTCCTCCGTGCTGCCGCCCAGCTTTCAGCGAGCTCTGGTGTGGTTTAGTTTTACTGGAGCAAGGCATCAGCCCTAGGGCTGGCATCCTAATGAGGACAAGAGCTGTGCCTTCATACAAAGAGGACTAGTTCCCCCTCCAGTCTGTTCAAAATATTGTTCACTGCTTCAAGCACACCGGAGCTGCAGCCCCTGCCTCTCCCCGCAGCAGCCAGGCCGCATGGCAGGGTGTTGGGTCAGCACAGTCAGTGTTTGGTGACTTCATTCCTCACCACAGCAGCTGCTTGGGATCACTTGCAGCAGTCACTTTTCCCTTCACTAGCACTCCTTGTTTTCAGCCTGTCATTTGCCCCTGCACTTTGGAGAACCACCAACAAAAAGACTAACAAGACCACCAACAGAAAGAGCTGTGCTCTATCTGCCCTGTCTTGTTCCTCAGAGCTTGGCTCTGCCCTGAGGTTTATTTGGCCTCCAACAGTAGGCTGCCAGCAAGGAGTCATAAATCATTTCTTGTGTGTACCACACAATTGTCCCTTTGCACCCCAAAGCTCTCATCCTCTCATTGGTATTTGTGATTTTCCATCCCTAGAACAGGGGCTAGCCTTAAAGGACCTCGGTGGAACATGTTTGCCACCAAGACCCCGGGTGGATCACAGCTAAAGAGCGGATGGCTGTGTCTAAAACCGCCCAGCAGCAGCAGATGGGAGCATTTTTTACTGCATCAGAAGTTGTGCCATACAGCAGCTCTCTCACCTCAAGGTAGAGCTAAGCAACAACTGTGAGAGAACATTGATGAGAATGGGTCCACACCTTTCATGGGCACTGCTCACTGGAAAGGTCCCCAGTGTCAGGGTGGCAGACCCTAGCAAGACAGGTGACAAGCACCGAAGAAGGGTGTGGTTGCAGCAGGTACCTTAAGGCGTGGGGACAAAGTTTACATCACAAAAGCTTTTGTTTGGTTTTTCAGCAGAAAAATCCTTCCATTGCTCCACTAAAGCTTGCATTACAAACGGGGAGAAAGAACTGAAGCCGTGGAGGAGGTGGAAGAAAAGCCACCTTGGGCACAGAGACCACAACAACTTATCAGGTGTTTGCCATTCCAAGGGACCATCTCCTCTGCCTTGGGCTCTTGGTGTCCTCCTTGTCCCAACAAATGGGCTCCTCGGTTTTGCACTGGGAGTTTAAATCCAACAAACAAGCCAGTCAGTGCCCCATAGTTTGGGAGAAGGGACAGAACATCTTCACACTGCTACAGAGCAGGTCACAAGGAAAACAAGAAGAAAATTGTACACTGTTATTTCAGCCCGGGCAGGGCTGGATTGCAGCAAGTCTTGACACTTCTTGTTCAAACGTTGCTCTGTTTGCTTTCACGCAAAAGCAAGCTAGGGAAGGAGTTAAATCTCTGAGATTGCTGACTGAGGATGAATCTATGTCCTCATTTCTGTCTTCACTGCTCTCCTGTTACTCTCCATCCTGAATATTTCTTCTGTTAAATACTTTATATTCGGTCTGAGGAGCAGGTATTGAGGGTCTTAGCCCCTTCTTGCCATTCAGAGGACTGCTGTAAGAGGAAAAACAATGCCCTAGGAATGCCCAACTCCAGGAATCAGCAGGCACCCTCTAAATCACTAATCTGAACATAATCCAGATATACCTTTGAGCAGCAGCACAAAGGCAAAGCCTCACAAAGGGTGTTCATCCTCACTGATGCACCTGCGTTTACTTGAGTATTAGCTGGGAAATGATCCCTGATTCCTGAACAGCAGCAAACCCATACACACAACTGGCAGATTGTTGTGCAATTTGACTTACTTTATTGAGTAATAGTCTGAGAGCTACAATGGTGAATTAGAGGAAAAGAAAACCAAAACCCTTCCACAAACAAACAAACAAACAAACACCCCAAAACAAACCCAAAGAAACAAAAACCCCAAATGAAACAAACATCCACCAAAACCCAAACAAAAACCAAAGTGAAACAAAACAACCAACCAAAAGCCAAAATAAGACAAAACAACCAACCAAAAGCCAAAATGAAACAAAACAACCAAACAAAAGCCAAAATGAAACAAAACAACCAACAAAAGGCAAAGTTAAACAAAACAACCAACAAAAGCCAAAATAAAACAACAAACCAAAAGCCAAAATGAAACAAAACAACCAAAAGCCAAAATGAAACAAAACAACCAAAAGCCAAAATGAAACAAAACAACCAAAAGCCAAAATGAAACAAAACAACCAAAATTAAACAAAACAACAAAACCAATCAAACCCCAAAAAAGAACCAAAACAACCAAAACCCCTCAAATTATATTTCCCCACATGTTGGGAAAGAGGCTGAAGAAAACCATTCTACACTGTAGAAGACAGCTGTTAACTGCTGATATCCATGTTTTGACATTGGAAATGCCTGCAGAGTAACAGCCCTAAAAGCCTCAAGCAAAAGAGGCTTAAATAGTAATAACATGGATATATCACCACTGGGAAGATGTGAAGGTGTTAAAGACTCTGGGATACCAGTCTGGTAGAATCAGCAACATACTGGGTTGTGGCATTTCTCCTTAAGGTCAGCCTGTAGAGAACGTGGGGAGGAATCAAAAAGCAAACCAAAGAGTGATTTCAACTGATTGCTTACAGTACTCCTTTGCTTGCAGAAAAGCACAAGAATCAGACTTCAATAAAAAATGACTACATGTTTGCCTTTTTTTTTTTGACTGGATTTGATTAGTTGCATAACTTTGGCAAGGTTATCACAGTGTGATCCAGTTAAGCTTTCAGGAGCACCAGCACCACGTTAATCTTGGGATCAGACAGTTGAGAAACACCTCTGAGCAGTCCTGCAGTCCCTCCCAGTCCCACCAGTTAGCATTTGATAGTTAGTGCAGGATTTGATGCCATTGACAAAGCAACACAGTCTGGACAGCTCTCTGGCTTCTTCTTTCTGCTTGAAGAATGAGAATGCCACCTTGTTGAACCCCCAGGGATGCAAGCTGGGATTATTCTACTTAAAGTCTCCCTTTGTAGCATCTGAAATCAGAACAACTTTGCCCCAGAACCGCCACTGTTTTGATAGTGAATTCCATGCTGAGTTGTACAACTCAGTTCTTTGGCCAGTTTTAAGAATTGCATCTAAATGCTACTCTTCATCAAAGGCATTGAGAAAAGCCATTTACACCTGGTACTGGTACTCTCTCAAGTACTCTTTTAGTCTTGTAGGCAAGGGCAGCTCCCAGATCTGGTTGGTACATTTGTTGATCGTTATTCTGCAGCGGTGCTGCAGAGATGGAGCAGATGTATAAAGAGGTTTGTTCAAGTAAAGGTGAACTGTGCCGTTTGAAGGTGTTTCACTTCGGTCCTTGCACATGAGAACATAGTACTCGATCAAATGCACCACGCTGTTGAATTGTTTAAGTCTCGATCTGACACAAGTGATAGAGTCCAGCCTAAACTTGCCATCCTGGTATTCTATCCGTAGGTTGGTCGGCCCTGCTGATGTTTTTACCGAAATAGTCAGCAGATACTCTGAATGTGAACTGTCCCTAACCAAGAAGGTCCCTTCGGGGGCATCCTGTAATCTCTCTTTGGCTTCAGCAACAGTCATGCTGCCCCAGTACCATCCTGTTAAAAGAGGAGACAAAGATGGGGGGGTTGTTTATTCCCATTTGTCGGTTTGTTCAAAAAGCTACTCCTTGGCCGATAGATTTGTAATTAGCCTTTTCCTTTGTTATTTGAAAGCTGAAGTCCTGCAGGCAGTGTAAATTATTATTTCCTATTTAAATTCATTTGCTTTACCATGCGGCTCGTTCTGTCAGAGCCTTGCAGGGCACTGTGCATTCACATCCACGCAGACACACGCAGGAAATTTCCTGCGGCGCCCTGCGGGGCTGGCGCCGAAGGCAACGACCCCACGGGACGCGTCCCGCGGCTCCGCGCCGCGCACACTGCGTGGCCGGGGCTGCGTCCGCAAGGCAGAGCTGCCAGCCGCTTTCGGTAAGTCTCTCGTAGGCTGCTGCGAAGGGAGCCTTGCCCTAGCAATCGGAAGGAAAGCAACTTCGGCAGCGTGGCTACGGTGCCAACGGGAAGGCGAAGGAAGACAAAAGCCCTTCCCTCCGCCGGCGATCGGAGCGCAGGTACGCGGGGCCGTGAGGGATGCGGCGCCGCGGACTCCTCGACCGGCGGCAGCGCCCGGCCGGCGATCCCGGCCTGCCACCGGGGCGCGGCGCTGCCGGCGCGGGCGGTGCTTTCGTTTCGGCCGCCGCCGTCCCCCGCCGCCGCGACCCCGCAGCGCCGGGCGGCGACAGCAAGTGTCGGCCGCTCACCCTTCCCAGGACCCCGGCCCGGCGGGTGGCGGCGAGCCGGGCACCCTGGCGAGCGCCGCCGCCCCGGGCGCTCCCCGCTTCCCGACCGGCCGCCCGGGCTTACCTGCCCGCCGCAGCTCCTCCATGGCCTCGGCCAGCGGCGCCGCCTCACGGGACTCCTCGGCAGCAGGCGGCGCTGCCCCGGGGTGCCCCCAGCGCTCCCGGGAGCCCTCCGCGCTTTCCAGGGACCCGGCGGAGCGCAGGGTCATGGAGGGCGGCGGCGGCGGGCGCGGCCCCGTTCGCACGCAGGTCGGGGGCTGCCCACTGGGAGAGGGCTCCGCTTCGCCGCCGCCGCGGTACTCAGCACAGCGCCGGGTGCATGGTCTCGGCCCCCGGCCCAAGCGTAGCCTGCGAGCGGAGAGAGAGAGAGGTTAGCGGCGAGCCCCAGGAGAGGTGCTCCCGGCGCAGCCCCGTGCGGTTCTGGCGCTCCCGCTTCGGAACTTCCCGGCATCCAGAGAAAGGACCCGAGGCGAGAGATCACCTCCCGGCGGAGACAGGGAGGGAGGGACATCACCTCCCGGCGGAGACAGGGAGGGAGGGATATCTCCTCCCCCCGCCGCCCAGCCCTTCCCCGGCTCCTCTCCGCCGGGGGCGAAGCAGAGGCAGCGCTCCGCCAAGGTGATCTCGCTTTATCGCAAGGGCAAGCCCGCAGATGCGCCGCTCCCTCGGCCGGGGTAGCCAAACTCTAGCCGGCAGCGCTGGGGAGAGTGCATTTGGGAAGGGGCAGGTCGTGGGGGGCGAGCCGAGCACGTAAAGGTATGGGGTGGGGGGGCTATAACCAAGGAGCCGGGCAGGTCCCGGGCAGCGCGTACGAACGGCACGGCACGGCACGGCACGGCACGGCACGCCTTGCCTTTCAGTAAGGTCATACGATAAGTCGTACCTCTAGGAACGGGAGCCCGGCCCACGGCAGGCTCTCGGAGTGGGAACGAACCTCCCCTGGGCAGCGGCGTGACCGAGCGGCTGCGGGGAGGGCGCGCAGGCAGCGCCGGCTCCCGGGGCTCGCTGGCCTCTTGGGTGCGGAAAGGGGCAGCGCCGTGAAGGGCGCGATATATTTAGCGCGGGGCAGGAAATGTGCGTTTCCCGTTCCATTAAATGCTGATATTGTTTAAAAAAAGAGAAAAAAAGGAAAAAGAATCTTTCCGCTCGGCTGAAACGAAGAGGAGGGACAAAAAGAGCCTCTCGCTGTCACGCCGGGAGCGACACGAAGCCGAGCAGCACCAGAGAGGGGGAGCCCAGACGGCTGGGCGCGGGGCGAGGGAGGTTCTCACAGGGAAGATATGGGAGACCCCCAACAGCCTGTGCTGGCGAACCCGGCAGAGTCCAGGTGCGCGCTGTGCCGAGGCGGCTCCTCCCGTCGCAAGTTACGCGGTGGAGTCGGAAACTTTCCCCAATTAAACTTTAGCGGCAGCTGATAGGTGGCTCTGCCTGGTTCCTGTCGCAACACAGGCGGCTAACCCCCCAGCAAACCCAGCCCCGCGCCTCTCTCGCTGCCGGCTCGGGGGCCGGGCGCAGGTGCGCCTGCCCGCGGAGCGGCTGCGGGCGCGGGGCCGCCGACCGCCAAGCCCCGAGCGCAGGTGGAATCCGCCGGCCGCGGCTGCCCGGGCGCGACCCCTTGTGAAGAAGGGGAAACGCCGACAGCGCCTGGCCGCCGAGTGCTGCCGCCCGCGGGAGCTTGGCGGGGGACAGGAGGGTTTGCGAGGCGGTGGCAGTTGTTAGCTGCGGCGGGGACGGGGAGCGCCCCAGCAGCCTGCCGCCGGCTTCGGGGGAGCCTTCATCCCGCCTAGCAGCAGCTCTGTCCCGGGAGCAGGGAGGCTGGCTCCCCGCTCTCGAGGAGCCGCAGGGCAGCGGGCGCGGGGGAGGGAGGGACAACGACAGCGGGACTCACCCAGGCTCGGCGGAACGCGGCGAGGGGCCGCCGCTGCCGCCGCCTGAGGGTGGGGGCAGTCAGGTTGCTGGCGCTCCTGGCGGCGTAGAGGGGCCGGGAGGGCCACAGCAGCAGCCGCCGCCGGGGAGCAGCGTCGGTGCCGTGCGCGGGCAGGCAGGCTGCCGCTGCCGGAGGAGGATGGTGCTCCTGGGAAACAACACCCTCCGCTCCCTCCCTCTCCCCGGCGCGGGCGGTCTGTTCGCCTTTGATTGCGAGGCGAGGGCATCCTGCCCCCACCGCTCCCCCTTCCCGAGATGGCTACATACAAAGGCTGCTTTCCAGGAACTTTCCAGGAACCGCATCATGTGACAGGACCCGCTCCGGCGCCTCCACCGCGATCGCGGCCAGCCGGGGCCGCCGCACCGAGCCGCCGCCCCTGTCACGCCGGGGCAGCGCTCGCCTAACCCTTCCCCCCGCCGGGCCCACCCGCCCTTCCTCCTCCCCCTCCCGCGCACGCCGGGCCGCGGGGGACGCGCGGCCAGCAGCAGGTCAGCGGCCGAGGCCGCCGAGGGACCGGCGCGCGGGCGGCCGCTGGAGCGCGCGGCCCCGCGAGGCACGGCCCCGCCGGCAGAGGCTCCAACGGCCGCCCGCGCGCGGGCCGCGCGGCACCTCCTGAGGTAAGCGCGGGAGCGCGAGGCCCCCCCTCTCCCCCCCCCCCGACCTCCGCCGCCGCCGCCGCCGCCGCAGGATGAGGGCAGAGGGGGTGCTCGGCCTGTCCGGCGCCGGCGGGCACCTGAATGCGGCAAGGGGGGGGTGCGCCCTCGGGGCCGGGAGCGCGTCAGGGGCCGGTGCCAGCAGCTCTGGTGCCAGGGACTTCGCGGCGGACTGAAGCTCCTGGGACACCCCACCCTGCTCTCCACCCCCCCCCCCCCCCTCCCCATTTCACCCTCGGGCACCAAACGCCTCGCTCGTTGCTACCGACAGCCGTGCCCCGCCGCCGCGCGCGCCGAGCCCCCCGGCCCGCCCGCGTTTGGTTTTTTTTAAGGGATTTTATTTTATTTTTTTAAAATTATTTTATTTTATTATTTATTTATTTATTTAAAATCATGCCGGCGCTGGTTTTTCGGCGTGAAGATTGATCGCGCCGCGGCTGCTGCTCGTTTAGCCAACAGCCTCCCGACGCTACCCGGGGTCGGCCTCTGCCGACTTGAGAACGAAAAGAAAAGGAAAGGGCGAAAAAAAACCAAACCCCAAACCCAACAAAGAAAGGGAGAGAGAGAGAGAGAAACAAAGGAAAAGTCTCCCGATTAGCCTCACCCCTCCCCTCCTCTGCAGGTCAGGTCCCCCCTGCCTATTCCACAGCAGCGTTAGGCAGGGAATATTTCTCTGCCTCTGGCAGCAGAAGGGTTCAGAGGTGTCTTAAGTCCTCAGGAAAAAAACATATTAAATAAATAGAAAATAATACCAAATAATCTCTTTAAAAAAATCGGGCCGGGCTGGGGGGAGCCTTTGTTATCGAAGAGAGGAATGAATATGCATCAGGCTGGACGGCTTGGCTGCTCCCCGGCTCAGGCACCCTCCTGCCTTGGGTCCTACTCTCCAGAAACTCCTCAAATTCAGCGTTTCTTTAAAAAAAAATTTTATATATATCTATTTTTAAAGATAGTTCCTGACAGCTTTTGTAATAGGTAGTAGTTATCATTTTTATACATCGGGGGTAAGTGGAGAGTATTATAATTAATAGTTCCCTTTAAATACCACTTTTTTTTATATATATATATATTTATTTTTTTTTAGTTAATTAAGCAAATTCATCTGAGGGGGAAAAAAAAAAGAACTACTTTGCTAAGTGACTTGGTCAGTCTGGTTTAATCTGCTTGCAGTGCTTGGGGGCTTTTGAATTGAATTTCTTCAGTTTGTGAACAAGGGTGGCTTTAATCACTGACAGCACTGCAGATTTAAAATGAGGTCTGAGGGGGGGAAAAAAAAGAGAAGGGAAAAAAAACCCCCAAAACAACAAAAAGCCCAACCTTGGGCTTTCTTACTTAAGCATTCTCAGAAATGCAGTAGAACAGTTTAGATCTTGAAGGTCATTAATGTTCCTGTTTTCCTCGGTGCGGTTCAAGTAGTCTCAGACACAGCCCTCAGTGACTTCTGTGCAATCCCTACTGATTTTTCGTTGGGCAGAGGTGGAGAGGGGGGAGACTCTCTCTGTGTCCTTTGCAGCTCGGTTAACAGCTCTGCCAACGATGCAAGGTCTTGCATAAAATCTGATGTACTTTTCCAGCACTGCACGGGCTTTGCTGTGCTCAGGAGAACAACAGCAGCAGCACAGAAAAAGAAAGGCAAGACAGGTCTGTTTTTACGACTACAATAACTGTGTGTATGCACATGCAGACACAGAGCTTTGCCTCAAAAAGAGGTTGTTTTGGTACGATAGTCTTCAAATGATGGCTGTTCCTTTAAAGTTCCCCAATTCGCCTTGGAGAAATGGAATGCATCTTAGCAGGCTGCAGGGCTGCTTTTTTACAGCTTTGCTCCAGAGTTCTCCCTCCCCATGTTATTTATTAATGGCATTTTTATGTGGATGGTATCTCAAGGCTTCCTTTGCTTCTGCTCTTTATTCATCACTTGAAGTCATAATAATTTGTTTCTAAAACCACAGCTAGCTGCTCTAAAAGCAGAGAGAGGAAGACCCTGATTTATGTGGTGAACAAGAAACAAGAGCAGAAGAATGTAATAAATGCTTCTTGCTTATAACTTGATATTGTTATGAAAGAGGTAGCATAAAAAATTAAATAGGCAGTATAGCAGCAGGATCTTAGCTGAACAGGGTTCTGTGAATTTTATTTATGCATGAGAAGTTGATGTCTTTTAAAAACGGCCCTAAAGATCTGATAAATTTACAAGAGTAATGAAAATCAAACTTAAAAACGGCAAATCAATCTTTAAATGCTGCTTTTGGCACCTCTCAAGGGTGCTTTGGTTTCCAGTTACCTTTATGCTCTGGCAGGAGGCTTCCGTGAGCACGACAGGGCTCGGTGGCACGAGTTAGCAGCTCGCTCTCCCTTCCAGCAGTGTCAGTGAGCTGGGCTCCTGCTCTGGCTGGGTGAGCCTTTCACACAGTCACTGGGAGAAAAGGGGAAAATTAGGAGTGAGAAAAGGTGAT
The DNA here is from genome assembly GCF_014839835.1 of Dryobates pubescens. Taxonomy (NCBI): domain Eukaryota; kingdom Metazoa; phylum Chordata; class Aves; order Piciformes; family Picidae; genus Dryobates; species Dryobates pubescens. The sequence goes on from NC_071626.1 coordinate 1,080,816, forward strand.
TAAATTAAAGTACTTTTGGGATTATGGGTCACACGTGGTGCAGGAAAGGACTTGAAGCTACTTTTTAGCTTCTCTAGCATTAGGATGTTTAACAGCTGTACTCTGCCTTAAGTTTGGGTTTTTTTTTTGGTGTGGGTTGTTTAGTGTGTTTTTTTAACTGTATAAAAGTTATAATGGACTAGGAGAGAGATATGAAATGGAGCAAGAGAAGACTGATAGCTTAGCTTTCCATCATGTGAGCAAATTCAGGGTCTCTAATTTGCCACGTAACAGACAGCAGTTCCAAAGAGAGTGGCTAAAAGGAAGAAGAAAACTAATTAATCACATGGAGATTTAACATTTGTAAATGCAACTGAAACCAAGTCCTTGCTTGCTTGAAGCCTGTCTGTTTGGGGGACAAATATTATCTGTGTGTGCAGCCATGAGTGCTTCTGAGGCAGTGTTAGAGATGTACCATCCGACCGCAGATGAAAGGCAATCCCTTGATTTCTTTTCCAGCTTCTTTATGCTGTGAGCGAGCGCTCTGCTTTGGGCAGTATGTCATCCATACACTCGAGCTTTTACATTGAGATTTATCTTAGTGCTGAAAACCTGGACATTAGGAGCTGTTGAAAATCACAGGCAGGATCTCTTCTCTGCCTGAGCTGTTCTCAGACAGATAGGTGCTTAAAGAAAAAGAGAAGGGGAGGGATGAATTGATTTATTTACATTTTGTTTTTCACTGAGCCCAAAATCCCTTTTGTGACCAAGGGAGGAGGTAGCAGGGTTTTGACAGCAGCGTGACGTGCCTGCTGCTAGAAGTTATTTTCACTTTGTTCCTGAAAAGTATTGCCAAATTTGCTGGAGAGCTAGCAGGCTGATTTATTTATATAGCAGGACAGGAGTCGGGGGGAGGGGGGAATGCAATTTTGGCCCAGCTGATTTTGCTCAGTTTGCTTTGTTTTGCTGCAAGGATTTGTTGATTTATTTAGCTAGACTTACCCAGCTACCTGGAAGGATACAAGGGGCCCTCCCTCGCTCTCCATGTCCTTCCTGAAGGTGCAGCAGAGATGATCCATTATCCCTGACATCCCGTTGGGTCAGATAAAATCCACTTCAGTTGAAAGGCCAACTATTGCTTAGCACATATCTCTGTTTATTCAGCATATTTTGACAGCTGTTTACCTGACCTGATAGAAATTACAGCCTGTAACTGCCACGCTTCCTCCCTGCCCTGTGACCATCACAGTGCTTCTCAAGCAGAGACAGGAGAACGCTGAGCCTTTGCCTCAAGCAAATGTAGAGCACGTTACTCGTAGCTCCACACCACCGGCGAGGTGAGCCCTTAGAGGATTTCTCACTCAGCAATCAGGAGGGAGGTTTGCTGATTTCACAAAGAGTTCCTAAAACATAATAAATGCAGCAGAAAGCAAGCAGCTATCTTCATAAATGGAGTCTCTCTGCTCTGTCCAGCTGCCTGAGGAACAGAATGTTTTGATGAAACAAATTAGGTTGTATACCCCAAAAAACTGACTCTTAACCAGCTGCCACCTTGTTTCCTGCTGGTTTGATCTACTCAGATGTGAATGCTTTGTCTTTCTTGAGAATGTGTGTGTGCTAAAGGAGAATAACCAGAAACTCAGGGAATAACTCAGTGGTGTTCTGAAAGAAAATCAGCACTTCCCATTTAAAAACAAATAACCAAGAGGCAGCACTAAGGCAGCAGTACTTGGACATAACACCCAGGTTATTTTCTTTCAGGGGCAGTCAAGAAAAAGAAGGATCATTCCCTTTAGTTCAGTGGACAGACAGTCACTAGCCAGCATGAAACTCTGACCATAGAAAGGTGGCATTTAAATCCTTCTCTCATCTCATGTGCTTTATGTCTCTGCTGTTTATGACTTAATAACATCTACAGGCCTTGGCTGCATTAAATGTCTGTAATGAAAAACTTCTGTAATCTCTCTAATTCACAATTTAAAGTAAATCTAAAGTTAAACTAATATGCCTGGACACGGTGAGGAAAAGGGTACCAGGCACACAGCAGAAAAATAGAACCTCCCCGGTGCAGGGTTTGCCTTACACTGTGCTGGGCTCCTTTACAAAGAGCAGAATTCTGGTCTGTCTCTTTATTATTCTGTGACTTATCCAGTTTCACTCTGTCTAGAACTGGCTAAATATTGCTGAACGTTACCTGAGAATGCTTTGTAAATATTTGTGCTTTGACAGGGCTCTTTCTCCCGTCATGCTTTCCTTTTTGTGAACAGGAGAGGAAAAAGAAAGACTCATGGCATGAACCACTCTGGTAGCAGTAATTTGAAACAGTTACTGGGAGAATACTTGCTCTGGAGTGCAGCATTCAGATGATAATGGAAGATGCTGTGGCCATGACGTTTATTTACTTGGTTTTCTTTCTTGCTTTTTTTTAGCAGAGAGAGTGTGAGCAGAAGTGTGTGTGTGTATGCAGCCAGACACCTCCACGTGCCTGCAGGCAGGCTTTTGGGAGGCCTGCAGTCGTGGAGAAAGGGACACTCTTGTCTCTGTGTGTTAGAGAAATCCTAGAGATAGCACAGCTGAGAGCACTGTGAAATCTTACATTCTTGTCCCAGATGCTGCCAGGAAAAACAAGCCTTTTAGGCCTGAGGAGGCTTGAGATGTTTTCTTGCCAGTTGTGAGTCCTACTTCTCAAAGTAAAAGAGAGCAAGTAATGCCTGTGAAAAAAGTTTCCCTGACAGAGCTTGCAGGCAGCTCTCCTCCCTCTGCCAATCCATAAGTAATTAAAGCTCTTTTGTTGGCCGAGAGTCGGCGGACAGGAGGGAGGAAGATTAGAACAGGTGATGTAGTGGCTACCTCCAAAGGAGAGAGTTCTCAGTGCAAAGTGAAAGGAAGATGAAGGAAAAAACCCTGGGTTATAGGTCTCTGAATAAATGGTCTCCATCAGAAGAAGATTAATTTTAAATCACTGTTCTACTTCTTACATTAAATACGGTTCAGTTCGCCCAGAGCTAGTTGGCCTTGAGGATGAATTCCTACAATTAAGTGTTTATGATTGAAAGTGCTGCCATGGAAAGCAGACAGATGAATATCATTTCAGGAGTACTGAAACTCATTAAATGAGTTTTAGAACCTTTTCCTGGGCATAAGCCACTTGTACATTTCAGACTCAGGCTCTGTCAGCTTGCAGCGTGAGGCCTGGAGTGCTGCTGGCTGTAGGAGTTTGAGTAACAGGATAATCCACACATGCCTACATCTGTGTAATTTCAGACTTGCAGCCCGTGGTGTGTGTGTGTGTGCTGCTTTTCAACTGCACTTTTCAGATGAGTGTGTTAATTGTTAGTGGCAGGTAATGAACTTAACCTGCTCCTGAGGTGCTGCCTGCTTGTGGCTCAAGATCGACTTGGCTGCTTTCCCTCTCTGCAGCATAAAGGGAGGCTACACGTGCAGTGCCACACAGATCTGAGCAGTGCCAGCTGCCAGCCACCTTCCCTCTCTTCATTTGTGCCTGGTTTTGTCAGGAAGGCCCAAGGCACCATCCTGTGCCTGGCTGCCACCCTGGGAGGACATCAACTGAAAATCAGGGCAGACAGACTGACTGGCATTCTGGGGGCTCAACAGAGGAAACAGAGACAGGGCTACTCTTCCTGCTTAAGGAAAGAGCATTGGTCCACAGCTCACCTTTTCTTGGCACTGCCTGCCCATTCCCAGGATTGCTTTCCCCTCCTGTGAGAGGTTGTGCCAGCTATGTGGGAACGAAAGCTCACACAGTAGTAGGCAAAATGGGAGAGGCTTCTTGAGACAGTTGCTGTCTCCCCTTGTACTGTACCTGAGCCATCCCACCCCGACTCTGAGAGGCTGCTGCCAGCAGAAGGGATGATAAATGAGCACACATTTCCTAACCAACCTCTGCTTTCTGTTCTGTGTGTGAAGATCTCCCCCAGCTCCAGCTGTGGCTCCAGGCTGCAGTCGCTCAGGAGCAGCTTCTTGAGCTGTTTTGTCATGAGGTGGCAAATTCTGTCACAGGGTGGGGTGAACGGTTGGGGATGAGAGTAGTAACTCCCTCAGCCATCTGATTTTAATCCCTTACCATATGACTGGAAGTCCTTAGATGCCCTCTACTGCCGTATACCAGCATTAACAGATGGCTCTTTGTAACCAGCTTCAGATTTGCCGAAGTTTATTATCGCTCTGCCTTTGTCGATGGGTGGAGGGGGGGAGGCGATACCCAGAATTACTGCGCACCATGCCAAGTCTCTTCCACAGCCTGAGTTTGGGCTAGACACCGTCGGTGCCTCGCAGTGCTGCTGCCCTGTGTTTCAGCAGTTGAAGGGTGCTATTTTTAGCCTCCTTCTCAGAGCCCACGTCTCGGATGAATTATCCCTCTGGGAAAGAAGCTGATGCAGAAAGATGCCTCAGGCACAGCAGAATTTCCCCCCAGCGCTGCAGCCCCCAGTGTGCAGTGGAAGGAAGCTGCAAAAGCTGCTGCTGTAGATCAGCCTCTGCTCTGGAAAGGAATTAAAGGATGCCATCAGATCTGTCATTTGCCTGAGACAGATCAGCAGGCAGGAGTCAGTCTCTGAAATGGAACAGGAGTGAAGTTTCTGTCCCTGGTTTGTCTGTGTTATGACAGGCTTTTTGTGCTGGCAGGCACAAAGCAATCTCAAGTCAAGCAGTTAATCCTGCAGGGAGTCGCTACGGGCTGTAGGAATCAAGTGCTGCAGTTGTGCTTGAATTTGAGCTGGGTTGCTTTTCTCAACTCCTTTTCCCAACACAACAATCCCACCTTTAATTCCCCAGCCCAGGTTCCTAGCACTGATTTGACTGAGCGGGTTTGCTCCAAAGGAAACGAGTGGCCACATTCTGTGTGTTTCGAAACATGCCTAACCTCCTCTGAGGACACTCTACAACTGTTCCTTTTACCCTAGGTGGCTGCCAGGGGTGTGACAGAGAAGCAGGCAGGGCAGGAGAGAGGGGAGCTTGCCAGTGGAACACATGACAGCCAGATCTGCTCCAGGTAAGTGAGGGGGACACGTGCAGGGGACAGGGAGAAGGGTCTCTGCCAGGCTAGTAAAGAGATGCAGCCTGGGCTCATGGGAGGGCTGAACTTTCACACTGTGATTGCTTTCCCCCAGCACAGTCCTCTGCTCCCAGGGACACTGCTCTAGAATATGCTACTCAGATTTTCCAGGAGCTTTTGTAATTCTTCCAAAGGAACAGAAGTCCACAGTGAAATCTTGTTGTGAATGAGGGCTTTGTTCTGCCAGGCTGCTTCTGGAAACACCTGGCTCTTTGTTAACCGCTGCACAAAAGGCCGAAACACGAATTTGTTCTTGTGCTTTTGTTTTCAGAGCCTCCACTCCTCCAGCCTCTCCTTTCTCTTCCTCCAAGACATGCAGGAAGCTGCACAAGTCCTCCTGGCAGGTGGGTACTTCGTGGCTCTGGTGGCAAACCTGTGAGGCCATGGCACTGCCTGTCTCCTGGCACAGCTTGTCACTACAGCCAGATTCCCCAATTTCTTCTTGTTCTTTGGAGGGCATTCCCCACCCCCATCCAGCAGGGAGTGGGATCCTCTGTCCAGAGAATGTAAATAGCAGCTGTTTCCACTCCATTTGCATTTATATTCTTAACACTTCAAAATAGAGTCTTTCTAGCAGCTTTCACAGTCTAGTCAAAATTCCTCCTCAGCCAGAGGTACTGGTGAGATGTTAATGAAATGCCTTTGGGCTGCCTGATGGGAAAGAGGCAGCAACAATGAAGTTCCCCAAACAGCTGAGCTCTTGTGCTTCTGACAGCGACAAATCGAAGCACACCTTGGGCTGAGAGTACAGCAGGTAAGGAGATGGACTGTTAAAAATGTCTCTGCTGACCTGCTGGAGTATTTCAAGCAAAATGGGTTTGTCATAGGAGTGCAGCTGCAAAGGGGAGAACAGGCAGCCCAAAGCAACAGCTGGCTGTGTGAGGCTGTATGAAGTCAGAAGCTTGTTTGCTCGTGTCATTTGGGTTTAAATGAAGCTCTTGTGTCCTGAGAAGAACTGAGGCCCAGCTCCTTGGGTTTTCACACCACTGGTTTCATCTGTTGGCACTTCACTGGCCCTGAAATGGAAACACAGCATTCTTGTTTAGTGATGCCTAAAGGATGATGCTGAGAGTGATGTCCTCTTATTGGCTTCTTGCTGGTTTCTTCCCCTCCAGAAAACTTTGACAGCCTTTCACCTCATTATTTTGCTAAATGACTCAAGTACTTCAGATTTCTTTGATCCTCTGAAGGCTGAGAATTGCAGCACAGTGACATTTAGTGACCTTTGCTATGGTTCATTTACTGCAGCGTGGACACTGGAAGATGCTTGCTCTTGAATCCAGGGGGGGTTGAGTTACAGAGATGCACTTTTTCCTCTGCATGTTTGCTCATCCAGAGAAAAATCCTTTTGTTTCTACAGGAGTCTCAACTGGGGCATCCATCCAACGGGGACTGGACAATCTGGATGATTCACACTGCTTAGAGAGCAGTAATTACCTGTGTGAGCTGCTGCTTTTGCACACCTTGACAAGCCTGGAGCAGTCTCAGTCAGGCTTGGTAGTCTGAACAAAGAGAATCTGAGCTCAGGTCTTCTGTAAAACCAGTGTGGGTCCCAGGTACCTGCTTTCAGAGGGCAGGCTTGTATGTGAAACTTACAGCTAGACTTGAAAAGTCCTTGATACAAAGAGGCATTGTGGGGATAGTTCCCTGTAGAGCAGACTCCTATGTCCACCCCCCTCCTCCTTGAACTCCCTTCTGTGGCCCCCCCAGGCCTAACATGTCATTCTGACTTTTTGTGTGTATCTTTTAGCTTGGAGTGTCTGAAATTGGCTGGAACTGCCCTGCAGCCTGCGAGGATGGTGCTTCCCTAGCCTGAAAGTGAGGGTTTGTATTACATGCTTGGTGGTGCTTGAGGTGCACAGCCAGCCTGACCAGTTCAGAAGAGCAGGAAGGTTAAAGTCCAACGAGGAGCGAGCCTGGGAGCGGTGCTCGGTGCACACTCTCCCTCCGGGGCTGTTGCTTTGAAAGAGGGCAAGGTGGGACAGGGGAAGGTAACAGAGGTATGGGGAGCAGCAGCCAGAGCCTGAGCTTGCTCCCCAGCCTGCAGCAGGAAGGATGCGCTCGGGGGGGCCCAGAGTGGCCGTCTCCTGCAGCCTTGGGAAGTAACAAACGAAGCCAGCTTGAAACCAGTCAGGACTGAGAATTACAGAATGGCAACAGCAGCAGCAGCCCAACAGCGATGTGGTGAAGCCACTGTATCCCAACTGCCAACCAACTGCAGGCCAAGCAAGACTTTCCCCAGGCATTCGTTTATTATTCAGCTGAAATCCTCAGTGTCTCAAGTGAAGCAGAAGGCAAAGAGCACTGCAGCAGCACAGCTCTGGTCCAGCAGAGCTCCTGAAGCAGCTGACTTCTGCAAAACCACTTAAAGAACTACAACAGAAATGGGAGAGATGAGAAAAGCCAGCAGGAGCTGAGAGACACAGACCCTGCCATGAAAGCAGGAAATGTTGTGGCATTAGTCAGGAGGGAAGGTGTTTGTACACCAGGGTTATACTGCAATCATCTGTTACTTGGGTTAATCTTTATTCTCCCTGGTGCAGTGGCCTAACTTGAGTCACTTCTCAGTGGTCATTTACATTGCCCATGATACTTGGATGGTTAAGCTGTCACTGGGTTTGGCAGGAGAGCTGCTAAACCCCAGCTCTTCCAGGTTATTTTTCTCCTGTGACACCTCTCCTTTTGCCATGAGGGAGATTCCGTTCCAAGGAATTGTAAAGCTTGGTAGCAGGTTGCTGGCCTTATTTGTGTGCTCCCTGCCTCTGACTCAGGGCTGGGTTTCCTCCTGACAAGCAGTAAAGCCAACTATGAGCACAACTGTTTCCTGGCTTTCTTTCTGGATGTTTCAGAAAGGCCAATGGGCAAAGTTGCTCAGTTCTGTTGTCCATCCCCACCCCCTGGGCTGCCTCCAGGTGTTGAAAATCTTGGGGATGTGTTGTCACTTCTCACCTGTATCATGATGCTTAACGAAGTGGAACTCCAGGCCAGAAACCTCAGCTTCTCCAGAAACCATGCAGCGCAAAGTCGTTGACCAAAGAGGTGATTTGGGCCCTGCAGCTTCCACCTGAGGATGTACACTGTCCTAACTGTGATGAGCTTTAAGTTGGAGGGCAGATTGAGACTGGCTATTGGGAAGAAATTCTTCTCAGGGAGGGTGGTGAGATACTGGCACAGGTTGCCCAGGGAGCTTGTGGATGCTTCCTCCCTGGAGGTGTTCAAAGGCCAGGCTGGATGAGGCCTTGAGCAAGCTGGGCTGGTGGGAGGGGAGGTGTTCCCTGCCCGTGGGAACAGGATAATCCTTAAAGTCCCTTCCAACCCAAACCATCCAACAGGCAGCTCCAGTTACACCCAGTGGAGCCAGGAGAAATGCAGTGGTGGCTTTAGATGGTAGTAGCACTGTGACTTGTAATGGAGCTGCAGAAATGCTGTGCTCCAGTGCAGCACCAGAGCCAGCAGCTGAAATTCAGGCCTCTTGCAACAGCGGAGAGAGGAGAAGGGCTCTCTCCTAGAAGCAGGGCCGAGGAACTAGGCAGCAGGGAGGGAGGGATGGGTGAGGAACTGCTCTCTCCATTACAGGCATGAGGAACTGAAGCACAAAGACATGAGACTTCCCTCAGCTGTACTGGCAGCTGGGTCCCATTCACAGCCCCCTGTTGGCTCATCATTTTCCAGACAAGGGGGGTGGAGCTTTTTGTTTATTCACAGAATGGTTTGGGCTGGAAGGCACCCTGGAGAGCCTCTAGTTGCAACTCCCTGCCGTGGGCAGGGACACTTTCCACTGCCTTCCACGGTCAAAGCAAAGAGGCAAGTCCTGCAGAAGCACCTCTGACTCCCAAGCCCTTTCAGGCCTCCCAGGGGGTTCTTTACAAACTCAATGACAGAGCAGCTAAGGCTCGCCTCTCAGTTTAGATCTGCTGATGTAGCCAAAGCCTCTGCGGGTTGGACAGACGCAATTGTTACCGGGCAAGGCTGCCTCCTGGTGGTACTCCCGAGGACGTGCAGCGAGAAAAGGCGAAAGCCCTGCTTGGAGCACACTTCCTTTGGGAGTGCAGCTCTAACGAGAGGAAGGGCAGGAAGTTTCTTTTCACGAGCACATCAAGCTCAGCGAGCTGCGAGTTAAATGGCCAGCATTGGAGTACTTGGCTGAGAGATGGCATGCTAGCAAGCAAAGCCCAAGAGGACTTGTAGTGAGGTATTAAATCCAGCAGTAAGAGATCCAAAGGTTATAGTACCCACAGCAGGGAGCCTGGAACGCTTCACTTCCAGGACCACTTCAGGTACTGGAAAGTCTAAGGCCAGGGGTGCAGTTCTCTTGTCTTGCTGTCAACTATTTAAGCAGAGAATAGCAGACAAACTCAGTCATGGATGGTTTAGTGAGAGCAGTGACACAGAGCTGCCAAGTGTCCCTGCATTGTTTATTCCCAGGCAGGAGCAGCAGCAAGGGGCTGCTGCCAAAGCTCCTCTTCGCTAGCGGTCTTTGGGAGGATTGGGATTCCTGCGTCTTCTGTGATACCTGCAAGAGAAAAGAGGCTGCAGTGAATGCAAGCTTTGGAGTCTGTGATTCTCCTGATCCCCCCTGCCCTGGTGAGTGGTCTGGAGGTTACACAAGGTGCAGAGGCAGAAGCCATCACCCCTCATTAGAGGTCATCCCTGTTGTTCGTGGGGTTACGTAAGGCTGCTGTTGCCGCTGCTGCATCTGCTCCAGGCACACACTAATCCAATCAGCTGCACAGCTGAAGAGGTACACAGGCTGCTGTTTGTGCCTAAGCCTTTGTCTGAAGTTAATTTTATTACATGGTCAGCTTTTCCTTTGGATACAGGGATTGCTACAGAACAGGCTTGATGTTTCAAGGAGTTCTGCCCGAGTGTGCATTCCCCAGGGTAAGATTCTGCAGACATCCCCAAACCCTGCACAGCAACACTGATCCCCATTTGCCTCTGAGCTGCCCACCCCGAGACAAAGCAGCTCCTGTTTCATGCTCATGACACTGACAGCTACCCTTTGGCTAGAGGAGGTTCTGCCATTTTGTCCTCTGTATCTACAGCAAGAACAGTAACCAAGAAGCTTTCTGTGGACAAAATGAGCCCCAAATGATCTGCCTGTATCAAGTCTCCACAGCTGTAACTTAGCAGCTGCCAAAGGGCATAACACAGGGACTGGAAAGGAGTAAGACAAACCAGAAGGCCATTTGCTTGCAGTGCTGGATCTGGATTGATCTATCTCCTCTCTAAGCTCAGTCTCACATCTTTGTACCTCTCCTCCCAGCTTTCTGACTACAAGGCACACCAAGGGGCACTTCTCACCGTTTCAGATGAAAAACCTCTATTATTCTTTAGTCTGAAAATCACCCTCAGGTTTTCCTGAGTTGTTAAGGAAGAGACACTGCATGTGTCCAGGCTGCACTTGCTCATGTCCACTGAGGACCTGGGGTGTTCAGTCTGGAGAAGAGGAGGCTGAGTGGGGCTCTCCACAGCTCCCTGAAAGAAGGCTGCAGTGAGGTGGGTTGGGCTCTTCTCCCTGGTCTCAGTGAGAGGAGAGGCAATGGCCTGAATTGTGCCAGGGGAGGGTTAGGCTGGAGATGAAGAAAGATGTCTTTGGTGCAAGAGTGGTCAGGGACTGGCAGAGGCTGCCCAGGGAGGTGGTGGAGTCCCAGGCCCTGGAGGTGTTCCAGAAACCTGTGGCCATGGCTCTTGGGGAAAGGGTTTGAAGGCCATGGTGGGGCTGGGTTGCTGGTTGGGCTGGATGAGCTTAGAGAAGGCTTTTCCAACCCAGTTCTATGGTTCTGTATTTTGAAAACAAAGCAACCAACAAACCCCACAAAAAGCCCCGAGAAAAACACCAGAACAAAACCCCACAAACCCCCAGCCCTGCAGAGGCTCCCAAAGGGGCAGCATCACTGAAGCTTTCCCACTCCACCTTCCCTTTACACAGCAGCGCACCGAGCAGCTCGTGCAGGAGCCCACGCGCTGGCAGTGTCCTGTCTCCTATACTGAGGGGGCTGAGTCCTCTGACCGCTGCTGCAGCTCCTTCTGCATCCCCAAGGAAGAAGCACTGAAGACACTCACTGCCCCACAGGGTACCAGCGATGCTTTGTGGTGTAAAACATTTTGCTGAGCTGCTCCATGGTGGGCCCTGTGTCGTTCTTCAGCTCATGGCTGCTCAGCCGCGCCTTCAGCACCTGATCCAGGGTCTCCTCCTTGTTGTCCACCGGATCCGGCCTCGGGATGGGCTACAAAGAGAGCACAGCATGGCCTTCCTTTTCTCCTTCTTTTGAGAACCCCACAAGGCCCAGCTCCACAGACACCACCACCACTGACTCCTAACAGCTGCACCCAAAGGAAGAGAGTGTCTGCGACTGCAGAGGCTGTTTACTGACACCACCACCCCCCTCCAGCCCAAACACAGCCAGCACGGAGCAGATGTCCAGCAAGGGCCAATTGCCTCAGGTGCTGCAGCTGATTACCCTGCCCCTGCAAGCAGCACTGCTGTCATCAGCACTGCTGATCTCATCTTTACCATTCACCAGCTGAACCATGAGCTTCAGCTCCACTAATCCACAAGCACTCAAGGTATTCCTGGTCAGAAATGTATTCAGTGACGACCATCAGCACTCAAAAAAGCTCTGAGACGATTGATACCTCACAGAACAATGTCACTTCCTAGTTGGTTGTGCATCTGTGAAGACCAGGATGATGCTTCTCAGCCTGAGACTAACTGCTTGCACCCTTACAACCCTTCCCTGGTTCAGTTGCTGACTCCTGTTCTTCCTGAGAGACACAACTGATCAATTTACCAATAGCACCCAGGCACAGAGTAGTTTAGGTTTTTAATGCAGAATGGTCCAGCTGTAGGACCTTCAACACAAGAGGCACATAGAGCTGCTGGAGCAGGTCCAGAGGAGGGCCACAAAGAGGATGAAAGGGATGGAGCACCTCTGCTACAAGGGCAGGATGGAAGAACTGGGGTTGTTCAGCCTGGAGAAGAGAAGGCCAGGAAAGTCTATCTAGGCTTACCTTCAGCAGAGGGAAGAACACCTTGGAAAGTACAACTGATAGAGAAAAATTCCACAGCTAAACTTTTGGTGGCATCTCTGAACCCACAGTGGTGAAGGAAATGTGAAGCTATCAACCCAACAGCACCATGGCCACAGGGTTCTGGAGCACCTCCAGGGCTGGGGACTCCACCACCTCCCTGGGCAACCTCTGCCAGTCCCTGACCACTCTTGCAGCAAGGAAATTTCTTCTCTTCCCCAACCCTCCCCTGGCACAATTTCAGGTCATTTCCTCTCCTAGCACCTGAGACCAGGGAGCAGAGCCCAACCCCCAGCTCACTGCAGCCTCCTCTCAGGGAGCTGTAGAGAGCAATGAGGTCTCCCTTAGCCTCCTCCTCAGGCTGAGCACCCCCAGCTCCTCCCCAGCCCTGTTCTCCAGACCCCTTCCCAGCTTTGCTGCCCTTCTCTGGACCTGCTCCAGCAACTCAATGTCCTTCTTGGAGTGAGGGGCCCAAAGCTGAGCACAGTATTCATCTCAAGTGGTGATTTAAGTGAGCCATCACTCACTTGACAGTGAGGCTGATCAGGTACCAGAAAGCAGCTCAGGGCTTCCAAGTTAAAAAGAAGATGCTCTCAGGACTGCCAGTTCTGGGCTCCTCCTGCCTCCACAAGAGTAAGAAGTAGGAATGTCTATGTTTGGACTCACTTTGGTATGCTCATATGGAATCTCCAGCGAGGGGTGGTAGCAGACAATTGTCTTCAGATCCGAGGTCACTGCAAGCTCCACTTTGCTTTAAAAACAAACAAACAAACAGACCCCACACAGAGTCCTCAGTAACAACCATTTCCAAATGCCATCCTAAACACAAGTGCTGAGCAGCCTGAGTCCCATGAAAAGCAGACCTGACCCTGAATTTGTGACTTCAGAAATCTTTCATAACATCAAGGTCACAAACACAGGATCTGAACTTTCCCTGCCATACCTCCCTGGTTGGTTGGTGGGGTTTTTCCTGGTTGAGAGGGGAAAAGAGGCTAAAATCAAGTGTTAAAGGTAACTGGAAATACAGATGGGAAAAAATCTTCAGCACTTCAAATAATTGCAGAGAAAAGAGTAGCAGCAGATGGGGACAATGACCCCTAGGAGCCACAAAAGGAAGAGCAGGGAACCAAGCTCGGGGCTTCCAGCTTTGACATCTCTTCAAAGAGTCCTAGAATGACCTCAAAGATCATCCAGTTCCAACCCCCTGCCATGGGCAGGGACACCTCCCACCAGCCCAGGTTGCTCAAGGCCTCATCCAGCCTGGCCTTGAGCACCTCCAGGGAGGGGACAGCCACAGCCTCCCTGGGCAGCCTGTGCCAGAGTCTCACAACCCTCACTCTGAAGAGCTTACTGTAAACATGATGAGCACAATGAACAGAAACATCCTGCTGAGAGGCTCCTGAGGGAGCAGAACTCTCTTCTCACCTCCTTCCTTCCTAACTTCCATGAGACATTACACAGTACACAGGTGCTGAGTGCCTCACTACGTTGGGATCATCTTTTGTGGTTCCAAGTCCCCCAGGCAGCAGCACAAAGACACCTGGAGAGTGTCTCAGCAAGCATCAGTGAAAGTGACTGCCCTTAGCTGCTTCTGCTCTTCCACAAACAAGAGCTGAGTGGCACTGTGGTCATGAACAGGTTTCAAATGAGTCCTGTAGGGCTTTTAATGACACTTGTTCAAAAGCAAACCCAAGCCAGCTTGACAATGATGGCTGCCACGGTGCTGCAGTTTAAAAGGATCACATTTATGCCAGGCTGGCAGGTGATGGATTTGATGCCACCACATGAGTGCATCAGGACAGAGGAAGCAGCCCTGGCACAGGCATGACACGAGAAGGACACAGAGCAAAGCAGTCAAGTACCAGTTGTAGTCTTCAGGGAGAACAGAGTAGGTAGATTTATGGCAAGCATGATCCACAGCTCCACCTGCAAAACAAACCCCAACAAAAAGCCATGAAAAACACTAATGCCCAGGCATGGGCAGCCACAGCCTCCCTGGGCAGCCTGTGCCAGTGTCTCACCACCCTCACTGCAAAGAATTTATTCCTCTCTTCCAGCTCAAAGCCACTGTCCCTCATCCTGGCACTCCCAGCCCTTGTCTCAAGTCCCTCCCCAGCTTTCCTGTATCCCTTTCAGCTGCTGCAAGGCAGCTCTAAGGCCTCCCTGGGGCCTTCTCTTCTCCAGGCTGAACAGCCCCAACTCTCTCAGCCTGTGCCCATAAGGGAGGTTCTGCAGCCCTCTGATCATCTTTGTGGCCTCCTCTCTTTGTTAAGTGGTAAGATTTTACTGTAGCCTTTCCTCACCATGCAAGTCTGAACAAAAATCACTAAATGTCAACCTTCAAATAGCCTCAGTGGCAAGAGGGGCAGTATTTACTAGCTAGCTCATTAATCAAGCAGAGGAGCATCACATGTGGGCTGTGGATGCTTTAAAAGCAAAAGACATAAAACAAGATATCAGAGAATCAACAAGGTTGGAAAAGACCTCAGAGATCATCAAGTCCAACCTGGCACCCAACACCTCCTGACTAGACCATGGCACCAAGTGCCACATCCAATCCCCTCCTGAACACCTCCAGGCACAGGGACTCCACCACCTCCCTGGGCAGCACATTCCTTGGCTAACAACTCTCCCTGTGAAGAACTTTCTCCTCACCTCCAGCCTAAACTTCCTCTGGCACAGACCTTTACCAATTGGCAGAGAACACAGGATTACAAAACCCCAAACCACTTCACTTCCATGCTTCCCTTCCTTTAAGCAGCAGAGCAGAGAGGCTCCCACAGAACAGCTTTCAATGCAGAAGCTCTGCAGTGCCAGAGCTACTCACTCTGCAGTGCCAGAGCTACTCACTCTGCAGTGCCAGAGCTACTCACTCTGCAGTGCCAGAGCTACTCACTCTGCAGTGCCAGAGCTACTCACTCTGCAGTGCCAGAGCTACTCACTCTGCAGCAGGGCCTGCTGACAGGGTGCCGCTGGGCGCACCCACAGGAACCTGGGCCACAGGGCTCTGAGGGACGTTGCCATGCTGGCAGCAGAGAGGAAACCAGTCCTGGGCAAGCTGGAACTCACTCAGACACCATAGCTTGTTTTGTGCAGGATGCCCTCTGAAAGAAAGCAGTTGGACAACTCTTCATGGCACAACAGAGTGGCAATTGGATTTGCTGAGTAGCTTCAGGATACATGAAAGTGATGCAGTCCATTCTCCAGCATTTGTCAGGCGTTTGGAAGTCCTCAGGAGGTTGGAGCAGATGACCCTTGGGGTCCCTTCCAACCTGGCCTTCTGTGATTCTTATTATTTAAGATGCTGGCACCTTAACAGTCAAAGGTGGTACAAAACTATTAACTGAGGCACTCTTTAAACCAATGTCATCAACTTCCAAACCCTTTCCACTTCTCATGGTTTGTCCACTGCTCCTCACCCACCTAAGTTTTACGTCCTCCTTCCTGCAGGCTCCACAGAGTTACTCCTGAAACATGCTTTCCCTCTTCAAAATGCAAACATCACCACCCAGAATCAAAACACAGGTGCTTATAAGTACCACTTGCTGGAGAATCACAGAATTGGATGGGTTGGAAAAGCCCTCCAAGGTCACCCAGTCCAACCAGCAACCCAGCCCCACCACGGCCACAGGTTTCTTGAACACCTGCAGGGCCTGGGACTCCACCACCTCCCTGGGCAGCCTCTCTACATGCAGTTGGTTTCATCTGTCCCCAGAGCCATTTAGAACACCTTAAGTATTACCCCAGATTTCACAGAAGCAGAAAGAGACAGAAATACCTTCAGATTTTGTTGTCTACTGGGAAAAAACAGCTTTGAAGAGAATCTTACAATGATGCTTAGAGACAGTTTAAAGACATAACACAAAAAGAAGGAATCAAGACATCCTTAAACCTACTTCATATTTAGCACTTCAGAAGATCAGCAGAAGTGTGCATTTTCCAATTTCCACAGATAATTATTCACCATGTTCTTTACTCGTGGCAAATGCTACTTAAGTCAGTGAACACCACACAGCACCGACAGAGCTGCTCCTCGTTTGTCCTTGAAAGCTCATTAACACACAACAAAAGTGTGAAGAACACGGCGGCTCCGCAGTGACTTTGCCAAAGGGCAAACTCCGGCCCTTGCTCAGCCTCTCGAGGACCTCTACAGCTCAAACCGGAGCGCTCCCCTCCTTGAGGCTGCACACAGGAAACTCTGAAAGGCCTGTCCGCAACAGACCCGACACTTCCATTAAACCCCTCAAAGCAAGCCAAGAGTACCCGTTATTAAAAGAGACTCAATAAACAAAAGGCCTGGGCACCAAACAGAGAGGGTTAACGCCTCTAAGTATATAACCTCCCTCCCTCTGGCCCATTTCGGAGGCCTACCGTGTGGTTCCCTTGCATCAGCGGGGTTTACGCTGTCATTAGCTACAAAAGCAAGGCGGGGAGGGCTGCCCGGTGCGGCCCTGAGGCGAGGCGGCCCTGAGGCGAGGCGGCCCTGGCGCTCGGCCACCTGGCCCTCGGCTGCCCGGGGCAGCCCGCCGACACGAGGCCCGTCCCGGCGCAGCGCTACCGGGAGGGAACCACCACAGACAGCCTGCCTGCCTGCCTCCCTCCCTCCTTCCTTCCTTTCCTCCCTGCCCGCCTCCCCGCAGCGGTTACCTGTGCAGACTCCCCCGCTGCCCTCAGCAGCCCGCCGAGTGCCAGAGCACCGGAAGCGGCTCAGAGCAACTTCCGGTTCCGGCGGCGCTCGCCCCGCGGCATGCCGGGAGATGCAGTGCGGGCCTGTGAGGCCTACCCCGGCCCGCCTCCGCGGCCCGCCCTGTCCAGCGCCGCCCGCCCGCAGGCCCTGAGGCCGTTCAGAAGGCGGCTGCGGCGGCGCTCCCGCGTCGTTAGCGTGCTCTCACGTCGCTGCCCTGGGGCCTCGGAGACTGAGCGCTCTCTGTCCCGTGTGGGATCGCACTGGCAGCGCTTGGCAGCTCTCAAGCCTTGATTCACCAAGCAGCCTTCAGTAGGTTTTGCAGATTCCCTGCTCTTACGCCCTCATTGAATAAGTGGGGCTAAATCTGAGGTAATCTGGGAGTATGTCTGCGTTGTATTTCAATCGTGCTCCTGTGCCAGGCACTGGGGAGGCCACACCTCGAGTACTGGCTTCAGTCTGGGCCCTCACTCCCAGAAGGGTATTGAGGAGCTGGAGCAGGTCCAGAGAAGGGCAACAGAGCTGGGGAAGGGTCTGGAGAGCAGGGCTGGGGAGGAGAGGCTGAGGGAGCTGGGGGTGTTCAGCCTGGAGAAGAGGAGGCTGAGGGAGACCTCATTGCCCTCTACAGCTCCCTGAGAGGAGGCTGCAGTGAGGCTGGAGTCAGCCTCTTCTCCCTAGTCTCAGGTGATAGAAGGAGAGGAAATGGCCTGAAATTGTGCCAGGGGAGGCTTAGGTTGGATGTGAGGGAAAACTTTGGTGCAAGAGTGGTCAGGGACTGGCAGAGGCTGCCCAGGGAGGTGGAGGAGTCCCCATGCCTGGAGGTGTTCCAGAACCCTGTGGCCATGGCCCTTGAGGCCATGGTTTGGTGTCCATGGTGGGATTGGGTTGCTGGTTGGCCTGGATGATCCTAGAGGGTTTTTCCAACCCAAACAATTCCATGAGGGGATTGGATGTGGCACTTGGTGCCATGGTTTAGTCATGAGGTCTGTGGTGACAGGTTGGCCTCGATGGTCTTTGAGGTCTCTTCCAACCTTGGTGATACTGTGATGATTCTATGAATTCTAACCCCAGCTGGCAACTAAGCACCACACAGCTACTCAAACTCTTCCCCGTGGTAGGATGCAGGAGAGAATTGGAAGGGTAAAAGTGAGAAAACTCTTGAGCTGGGATAAGCAGTCTCATAGGCAAGGCAAACCCTGCTCATGCAAGCAGAGCAAAACAAGGCATTCATTCACCACTTCCCATCAGCAGGCAGGAGTTCAGCCCTCTCCAGGGAAGCAGGACTCCATCATGTGTAACAGTTGCTAGGGAAGACAAACACAACAACTGTGAACGGCCCTCTGCTGCTGATGTCACATGGCATGGAACAGCCCTTTGGTCGGCTGGGCTCAGCTGTCCAGCTGTGTCCCCTCCCAGCTTCTTGTGGTCCCCAGCCTGCTGGCTGGTGTGAGAAGCAGAAAAGGCCTTGCCGCTGTGTAAGCGCTGCTCAGCAGGAACCAAAACATCCCTCAAATGTCAACACTGTTGCCAGCACAAATCCCAAACACAGCCCTGTCCTAGACTGCAGAGAATGAGCTCTGCCAGCCAAAACCAGCAGGTTGTGTAATGGTTTACTGTGCAAAGTTGTGCTTGTAACCCCCCAGAGCAATGGCAAGCACTGGAACTTGAATCCTGCTTCTAAAAGGTTGCAGCTGAAGGCTCTGCAGAACTTTTACTTTACTTTTATTTTCCAAACCAAACCAAACTCCCTGTTAAGCCAGCAGGCTATTTTTAGCTGGTTCCTCTAAGAAGGGGTTTGAGGAGAGAGTAGCTGAGGTCTACCTCCTCCCTGACACACAATGTTCTGCAGGTCTATTCTTAGCAGCATGTTCTGACAGGTTACAACTCTCTGGTGGGGAGAGGGGAATTGCTTAAGGACAGCTCAGGAGTGTGGCTGCACACTTCTGCATGTCTGCAGAGGGGGTTATTAATAACTGCCAGCAGCCTTGCTTGCCTCAGCACATTGTAGGCAGCAGAGGAGAGCTGCTCCCCCTGCACTGGCTCAGCAGGAAGGAGCTGGTGCTCTCCATTTGCTGTGGGGACACGGAGGAGGCACTGAGGGTTGATGGGCAGGGCTCAGAGAGTTGGAATCAGTAGGGCAGAGTCTAGTTGGAGGCTTGTGGCTAGTGCTGTCCCCCAGGGGTTGGTGCTGGGACCATCTCTATTCAATATATTGATTAATGGTCTGGATGAAGGAATAGAGTGGACCCTCAGCACTAAGCTGTGGTGCTGAGACAGCAGAAGGCTGTGCTGCATCCAGCGTGACCTGGGCAGGCTGGAGAGCTGGGCAGGGAGAAATCAAATGAAACTGAGCAAGGACAAGTGCAGGGTGCTGCACCTGGGGGAGAACAACCCCAGGCACCAGGACAGGCTGGGTGCTGCACCTGGGGGAGAACAACCCCAGGCACCAGGACAGGCAGGGTGCTGCACCTGGGGGAGAACAACCCCAGGCACCAGGACAGGCAGGGGGCTGCACCTGGGGGAGAACAACCCCAGGCACCAGGACAGGCAGGGTGCTGCACCTGGGGAAGAACAACCCCAGGCACCAGGACAGGCAGGGTGCTGCACCTGGGGAAGAACAACCCCAGGCACCAGGACAGGCTGGGTGCTGCACCTGGGGGAGAACAACCCCAGGCACCAGGACAGGCAGGGTGCTGCACCTGGGGAAGAACAACCCCAGGCACCAGGACAGGCTGGGGGCTGAGCTGCTGGAGAGCAGCTCTGGGAGCCCTGGTGGAAAACAAGATGCCCATGAGCCAGCACTGTGCTCCTGTGGCCAGGAAGGCCAAGGGCATCCTGGGGTGCATCAAGAAGAGTGTGGGCTGCAGGTCAAGGGAGGTTCTCCTGCCCCTCTGCTCTGCCCTGCTGAGGCCACATCTGGAATACTGTGTCCAGTTCTGGGCTGCCCAGGTCACGAAGGACAGGGACTTGCTGGATATAAATTCCTTTGGTGCAGGAGTGGTCAGGGACTGGCAGAGGCTGCCCAGGGAGGTGGTGGAGTCCCCAGCCCTGGGGGTGTTCAACAAACCTGTGGCCCTGGCACTTGAGGCCAGGGTTTGGTGTCCATGGTGGGGTTGGGTTGCTGGTTGGACTGGGTGATCCCTGGGGGCTTTTCCAAGCCAAACAATTCTCTGCTTCTATGTAAACAGCAGGGGTCAAAACGAAAGTGTCTGTAGTGGTCACATGCAACCTAAATAATTTGTGCTCCTGTTGAGCACTGGAGTTGAAGGAAGCAGAATTATGCCCCTAGGCATGGAGCCATTTAATGAAGGAAAAACCAGAGTGATTTCCACAGTGAAGGCTCCTCCTCACAGCAGCCCTTTCTGCTGCCTCCCTGCCATTACAACTCTACTTCAAACCCCAGACTGCAAGGAGTGCTGTGAGGAGGAAGTGAGATTAGTCAGCCACAGGCTCAGCTGGCCTGGGGGCACCCACTCAGTGAGGAACTCTATGACAGCCAAAGCTGTCACAGGAAGGTGGTCAGCAGCTGTGTTGAATTGTTCTTGCATCACTGTAGTGATTTGATTACCTTCTGTGCCTGGGGTAGCTGCAGAGCACTTTGCTGGGCCCTAGGAGAGGTGCTTAAGGTGCTTCTCAGAACTGCTGTAATCCCAGCTGTGATGTGATGCTCTTGGGTGTGTGGGAGGAGGATTCCTAGAATCATGGAGTGGGTTGGAAGGGAGATTCAAGCTCATCCAGCTCCAACCCCCTGCCATGGGCAGGGACACCTCCACCAGCCCAGGCTGCTCCAGGCCTCATCCAGCCTGACCTTGGACACCTCCAGGGAGGAAATATCCACAGCCTCCCTGGGCAGCCTGTGCCAGAGTCTCACCACCCTCACTGCAATTCATTTCTTCCTAGTCTCTGTTTCACCCTCCCCTCCTCAAGCTTCAATCCATTCCCTCTGTTATCAGTCCAAGCCCTTGTCACAAGTCCCTCCCCAGCTCTCCTGGAGCCCTTCAGGTACTGGAAGGCTGCTCTGAGGTCTCCCTGGAGCCTTCTCTTCTCCAGGCTGAACAGTCCCAGCTTTCCCAGCCTCTCTCCACAGGTGAGGTGCTCCAGCCCTTTGTGGCCCTCCTTTGGACCCTCTCCAGCAGCTCCAGGTCCTTCTTGTGCTGGGGGCCCCAGAGCTGGAGGCAGTGCTGCAGGTGGGGGCTGAGCAGAGCAGAGGGGCAGACTCCCCTCCCTGTGCTGTGCTCTCCCTGCTCTGGCTGCAGCTCAGCACCCAGCTGCCTGCTGGGCTGCCAGGGACCATTGCTGGCTGGTGTTGGGTTTTTCACCAAGTGACACCCCCGAGGCCTTCTCCTCCAGGCTGCTCTCAGCCACTCTTTGCCCAGCACAGCCTTGCACTTGGGATTGCCCCAGCCCTTATTTTCACAAAAGAAAGGACAGCCAAAAGGTTGCTGAAACACTCTGCAAGTTTTGCCACACTACCTCTGCAGCACTGTGAAAAATTCCTTTTCATGGGATCTGCCTTCTCTTCCCTCCCTCCTTTTCTGCTCCCTGTCTCCCCTCCCAAGCCCTCCAAGAAGCTTTTACCTTTTTTGCAGTGGCTCCCCTGAGCTGTTCACATGTTCAGTAGCACTGCCTAACACTCAATGCTTGTGCTGCCTGTGGCTGGCAGAGGTCATTTTCTTCACCACCTAGGATGGGGACTTGCTTTGGATTTGTGCTGCAGACAGTGCTGATAACTGAGGGATGTTTTGCCTCTTGCTGAGCTGTGCTGACGCAGAGGCAAGGCCTTCTCTGCTCCTCACACCATCGCACCAGCAGCAGGCTAGGGCTGCACAGGAAGCCGGGAAGGGGACACAGCTGGACAGCTGACCCCCAGGGATGCTCCACACCACATGACATCAGGTGCCCATACAAGGACCATTTTGAATCCTGTGCTTTCCAAATGTTTGTTCCTGCAGGGGGGTGGGAAGCTGTGCCCCAGGCATCTGGCAGAGGGTTCACCTCTTTTTGGGTGATCTCATCTATCCAAAGCCCCAAACCTCCAAAACCCAAACCCAAAAGCAGCCAAGCAGAAAGTTACCAAGGCTGCTGCCAGCAGACCCAGACCAGAAGCCACTCTGTGTCCCCAGGAGGAGGGCCCTAGCAGCCTAAATAATGTTTTTCACTATATTTTAATGGTTTAGTAAATAATTGTTGCTTCTCAGCCGCCAGATGTGCTGCAGACACAGCAGTGTCTGGGAAGCTCGGAGAGGAGCAGGCTGACATCCAGCATTACCTAAGGAGGCTTGGGGTTGGGGTTTTTTTGCTTCTTTAGAGCTCTTTGTTTCTAGAGCTCAGCATTTCACCTGTTTAGGTTGGACAGCAAGCAGTGGGAAAGTGCTGAGTATCCACAAGGGTCTCCTTTAGACAGAAGGTCTGCTTCAGTGGTTGTCACAATTAAACCACAGAGAAAAAGCCACAGCAAGAACGGTTCTGTGTGCAGCCAGGAGGACCACATCTGAACACATCCATTTCACATGCTAATGTATGCAAATGAAGCCCTGTGTCCCCACTGCAGAGCGAGGGGGCTGTTAGTGACGAAACCTCCCTGCAGAGAATGTCCTTTCGTGCTTTTCTGGTGGCGTGTGGCAGCTCACACGGGCTGCAGTGAGGGAGCTGCATTCCAAAAGTGAGGAGGGCAAGGGTGCTGGAAGGCTTGAGGAGGTGCACAAGGGCTCACAGAGGTGCTGGGGAAGGGTCTGGAGGACAGGGCTGGGAGGAGCAGCTGAGGGAGCTGGGGGTGTTCAGCCTGGAGCAGAGGAGGCTGAGGGAGACCTCATTGCTCTCTGCAGCTCCCTGAGAGGAGGCTGCAGCGAGGGGGGAGTTGGTCTCTCCTCCCTAGTGTTAAGTGATAGAAGGAGAGGAAATGGCCTGAAATTGTGCCAGGGGAGGGTTAGATTGGAGAGGAGGAAATACTTCTTTGGTGCAAGAGTGGTCAGGGACTGGCAGAGGCTGCCCAGGGAGGTGGTGGAGTCCCCATGCCTGGAGGTGTTCAACAAACCTGTGACTATGGCACTCGGGGACACAGTTTGGTGGCCATGGTGGGGTTGGGTTGCTGGTTGGGCTGGATGCTCTTAGAAGGCTTTTCCAACCCAAACGATCCTGTGATGAGTTCTGATGCATTTAGATGAGGTTTGGCATCTCTCATGTACTCAGCAGCTGAGGATATCAAATAGATTAGAGCAACCCTGGACTTGTTAGCTGCATTCTGTGGCGAGAAGGGAGAAGGAAAACTACATGAGGAAGTGTTGTGGGGAGGGTGAAAGAGAGAGGCATCCACTCTTCTGACTTGTGTTTCATGGCATCTTAACACTGGAGCAGGTTGCCCAGGGTGGTGGTGGAGGCCTCATGCCTGGAAACATTCAAGGTCAGGCTTGATGGGGCTGTGAGCAACCCGGTCGGGTTGGGCATGCCCCTGCTTAGCTCCTCCTTCCAACCCAGTGCGTTCTGTCCGTGCTTAAATGCTAGGATACAGAGGTGTTTGCAGTGTCTGTGACTGTACAGAGCCACATTTCTGTGTGTCAGAGAGCTGCCCAGGGTGACAGGAATTGTGCAGACCATCTCAAATTCCTGTTTTCACCCCAGGAGTAACACTTGACATGGGGTCACAGCACACAGGTTCCTATTCCTGGCTGTGCTGGTAACCCACAGCAAACTGCTTTGTCTTTCTGTGTTTTTATTTCCCATCACTAATCATGCACAGTGCTGGATGTTATCATCACATTGCAGCTGTAGCAGCACCCTGGGGTGCCTGTGCAGTAATTCTATCCTTTAGCTTCTACGATAGGTGATGCTCAGGAACTGTGATGCTCTGGCACTGTGCTCAGGCTGCACCAGGGGAGGTTCAGGCTGGATGTTAGGAAGAAGTTCTTCACAGAAAGAGAGATTGGTCATTGGGATGTGCTGCCCAGGGAGGTGGTGGAGTCCCCATCCCTGGAGGTGTTCAAAAAAGGCTGGGATGTGGCACTTGGAGCCATGGTGTAGTTGATTAGATGGTGCTGGGTGATAGGTTGGCCTCGATGATCTCAAAGATATTTTCCAACCTGGTTTATTCTATTCTATTCTATTCTATTCTACTGAAAAAGGAGGTTCAGTAGCTAGGTGTTACCACGGGAAAGCTGTGTTCAGCAATGTGTGACAGGTTGAGTGACACGCTGCCTCCGCTCAGGCAATGGTACACGGCCTTGCCAACCTCTCCTGCAGAACCCGCCAGGAGAGGCGAAGGGTATTCGGCTGGCTCGTCCCGCCACCCGCGGCGGCGCGGCCTCAGCCAGAGCACCGTGCGGGCGGCGGCCCCCCGCGCCGCGCCGCCTCCGCCGCGCTGCCGCCCGCAGGCAGCGGGCTCCCCTTTCGGCCGCGGCGGCCCCCCCCGCCGCACCGCCTCCGCCGCGCTGCCGCCCGCAGGCAGCGGGCTCCCCTTTCGGCCGCGGCGGCCCCCCGCGCCGCGCCGCGCCGCCTCCGCCGCGCTGCCGCCCGCAGGCAGCGGGCTCCCCTTTCGGCCGCGGCGGCCCCCCCCGCCGCGCCGCCTCCGCCGCCGCTGCCGCCCGCAGGCAGCGGGCTCCCCTTTCGGCCGCGGCGGCCCCCCCCGCCGCGCCGCCTCCGCCGCCGCTGCCGCCCGCAGGCAGCGGGCTCCCCTTTCGGCCGCGGCGGCCGGGCGGGCCCGGGCGCGGCCTACATTGCCCGGCGTCCCGCGCCGAGGGGCGGCGCCGCCGGAAGCGCCGCGCGGGCTACTTCCGGCTGTGCGCGAGCCCCGAGCCTTGGCGAGCCCGCGAGCCTGCAGCGCGAGGAGACAAGATGGCCGGGCTGCCCCGCAGGATCATCAAGGTAGCCCCGCGCCGCGCCCCGCCGCGCCGCGCGCCGCCGGGGGCCCTGGGGGCGGCCGCGCCGGCTCCCGCGCGGCGGGCAGGGCCGGGCCGGGGTTGGCGCCGCTTCCGGTGCCCGGGAGCGGGGCCGCGCGGGGGTAGGGCCGCTCCCAGGCCTCCTTCTTCGCTCGCCGGGCGGGGGGCGACTCGCCGCCGGGCCCGGCCGCCGCGGGAGGCGGGGAGGCTAGCGAGCCGTGCTAGGCCCGGCCTCCCCCGCGTTTCCCGCCGCCGCCTGTGGGGGCTTCTGGGCTCGTTGGCGGCGTGCGCGGGCGGTGGGGAGCGGCTGGGCCCTCGCGGCGAGCGGGAGCGGGCCCGCGTCTGCGGCGGTGACCGCTCGGGCGACGCCGGCGCTTCGCAGCCTTCTTCGTCGCCGTCCGTCGGGTGCTTGCGCGCCCGTTCCTAGGCCCGGCGCTTGGGAAGGCGGCGGGCACGCACTCCCGGCCCTTTCCGCTGTCGGTGTGGCTCCTCGCCGGGGCCGCACCGCAGCGCCCTGCCTGGCCCCGGCTCCCTGGCACAGCTCTTGGGCTGGAGGAGCGCGGCGGGGGTGCAGGGCTCGGGTGCCTCCTTTTGTGCGAGAAGGGACAGACCACACCGAATCGTTAACCGGGGGCTGCAGCTGTGCGTCAGGGTCATCCGTACCGGTGCGCACTGGGCCGGGCTGGTGACTGCTGCCTGCGCCCCGAGCCGTCGGCCCTCACGGGTCTAGCTGGTGCTTCAGCGTCTTGCTTCGGCTTTCATTTACCAAGCTTTGTAAAGGGCTCTCAAGCTGGGGGTACCTTCAGCTGGCCTTCCCGTCGCAGTTTCAGCTTTAGACTTGAATGGTTTGGAGTGGCTCAGCGCAGACAGAGCTGCACTGGAAGCTGTCGAAGGGGCTTGGTTCTGTAGCTAGCATGGCCATTTGCAGGAGTGTGAATCAAAGGCCTCAGATTGGTGAGGACTCCCTTTGTCAAAGTCACCAAGTGATTCTAGTAACGTTTGTCAGCCTTCAGCAAGTAAGAAGCATCCTGTGACGTGAACAAATGTCACACAAATAATTTATAACACTGCAAAGCTCTCCTGGCTGAACGTGCAGCGCTGGCAGCCCTTGGAACACACCTGAGTAGAGGATGTTTAGTCGTGGATGCAAAAGATAACTTGGCTTCATGGAGAAAATCCACTGTGATCTAGTAGTAATGGTGATGGAGATGAGGTAGAAAGGCAGGAGTGGTGTTTATGATGTGTGGAACAGACTGAATCATGACTGCTGCTCGGAGCTGTAAGCAGTGAAAAATAACAAAGACAAATCTTACAGCATGAGTTTGACACTGGTCCAGCTGCCTCAGTGCACAGCATGCAGGGCTGGCTGTGTCTCAGGTGTGAGAGGGAGCACTGATTCATAACAGAGGAAATGCTCCTCGTCACAGGGCTGTGCTAGGAGCTCCCTCCTGCTGCTGCTCTCTCTGGTAGGATTTGTTATTTTTTTAAGAGCTCTTGGCAATTCCTCTGAGTACAGCCAAGAAGTGCCCCTACTTGTGTGCAGATTTCCTTCTTGGCACTTCTGGGGTTTCATGGTCTCTCTGGAGAAAACCTGGAGCAGCTCACACTGCTGACTCCGACCACGTGTGGTTGCAGGGAAAGGTTTCCTCTCCTGGAGGAGAGGAGGCGAAGGGCAGCAGCAGAGGCACCTGGAAGCTAAGGCTTCCCTCTCTTGATCACCCTGAAGAGTTTGGGGGATTGGTTGATCTTGGGTTGGTTGTGTTAGATGAGCAGTTCTCTAGCTCCCCTGCTGCTGCCAGGTGTGCATATGGTCCAGGACTTGAATCTGCCTCAGCACTACAGCCTCAAAAAGGTGCAAAGTCATGCTGGGAAATCTTGTAGCTGCGGAGGTGCAGACCTGGAAATGCCTCCTGGAGCCTTCGGGAGTCTCCAGGGAGAGCACTTTTGATCTTCTCTATCCTGCCAGTCTTGATGCTAGAGTTAAGTTTCCTGCTGCTGGTTGTCTTAGAGGAAGGGAGTGAACTCTTCTTGCTGGTGAGAGTTTGAAAGAAAGTGGAACCAGAAGAGAGAGCTGGGGAAGAGCTGTAGAAGGTGAAATAACTTCAGGAGGAGCAGGAGCTGATGATTAATGATTTTCTTGTAATGCACAACAAGAAGTGTGATGACTAAATGGCTTGGGTTCCTGCTAGGGAGAGCTCTTCTCTGCATGCAGCCTTTGTGCTGCCCCCAGAGGGGCCTGGCAGTGGCTGGCTGGGGCCAGGAGTGCATATCTGGGCTGTAACAAGGTACAGAATCCAGCGAGCTGCTCAAGATGCAGTCGGCGTTCCTGGTCTTGACCGGCTGCTGGCAGATGGCCTGGCTCTCAGGTTGACTAGCAGCCCTGGCTGTGTGCAGCCTGTCATCTAGCTCAGCAGGAGAGCAGCAGCTCTCCTTGTCTCAGCAGAGAGCTCTGCTTTGTATGTCCAGTACTTGCCCCAAATGCAAATTTTTGCCCTCAGGTTACTTGGTTTAGAAACTCAGACTTGAAGCAAGCTGAGGGGGATGATCTGTAAGCTCAAGACATGACAGCACATCGAGGGTGGAGACTCCCTTTGTACTGGGAGCTCCTTGGAAAAGACAAGGAGTGATGGGGACAAGTTACTGCTGGGGAGATTCCCAGTGGGCTCCAGAAGGAAATGTTCCCCCTGGGCACAGTCAGGCACTGGAATCATCTCCCAAGGGCAGTGGTGGAGTCCTCTCCCTTGGGCAGTTGGAAGGCTCAGCTTGGCAGGGTGCTGGGCCAGCTCCTTGCAACTCCACTCTCAGCTGGAAGGGTTGGAGCAGATGATCCTTGGGGGTCCATTCCAACCTGGCACTCTGGGATTCTGCTGTAGGGTTCTGGCTTAGTGTTAGAACATCACAAATGGTGAGTAGAAAGTGATGATAGTTTTGGGTCCTTAAAGATCCAGTTGGAAAAGCTTCTTGTGAGCAGAGCAAAGAGAGAAGAGGTGGTTTTGTTTTCTTCAGTAGTCAAAAAACCCCAAAGGTCCTCTGAGAATGATTTTAACAAGAAAATGGATTAATGCAAGATGGCAATCAAGGTGTGGTGTGGCACAGTTACACAGATGTCTGGGTTTGGTGCTGCAAGCTCTGTTCTTGGCACTCAGCCTTCAGGAGTGAGGCCTTGCAGTGTGCAGTGAATGAAGGCAGCGATTTCCACCTCCCTCCCTGCCCTGATTCTCTCCCGCGTTGCAGAGTCACGGAGTGCCACTTGGGGAAGGAGCTGAATTGCATCTGAGGGAGGGTTTGTCGTTTGTTTTCCCTTTGGCTGACATTCAAACCACCTCCTTGCTCTGTCAAGTGCAGGCTGGGTCTGAATGGGATGGGCAGTGCTGCTTAGTCTCAGCTTTGCAAGTCCTTCCCCCCCTGCTGCTCTCACTGCTGCAGTGATCTCATCATCCATGACTCCATGGCCAGGTCTGTGTCTTGACTGCAGCCAGCTGTTCAGGAGCACTCTTGCTAGGATCACTGCAGCTGCTCCTGAAGTGCTCCATCTGAAGCAGTGTCTGAGACTCCTTTTTTTTGGTCTTCTGTTTTAATTATTTATTTATTTCTAATGAGTTTGTCAGTGTTAAATTATGGAGGCCTTGGGTTCTTCCCCCACATGGTAGCAAGAGGTTGGTTGTGCTGGTGAGAGAGGTGATTCTCCTGCTCCCCTCTGGTGAGACCTCCCCTGCAGTAGTGTGTGCAGCTGTGGGACCCCCAGCACGAGAAGGATGTGGACCTGATGGAGCAGGTCCAGAGGAGGTGGAGGCCTCAAAGATGATCAGAGGGATGGAGAACCTCTGCTGTGGGGACAGGCTGAGAGAGCTGGGGCTGTGCAGCCTGCAGAAGAGAAGGCTCCAGGGAGACCTCAGAGCTGCATTTCAGTACCTGAAGAGGACCTCCAGGCAGGCTGGGGAGGGACTGTTCAGAAGGGCTGTGGGGATAGGCCCAGGGGCAATGGTTTGGACCTGGAGCAGGGCAGAGTTAGGTTGGACATCAGGAGGAAGCTCTGCAGAGGGAGGCTGGGGAGACACTGGCACAGGCTGCCCAGGGAGGGGGCTGAGGCTCCATCCCTGGGGACATTCAAGCTCAGCCTGGCTGTGTCCCTGGCAGCCTGCTGCCTGCAGGGGAGTTTGACAGGATGACCTTTGAGGCTGCCTCTCAACCCAATGCATTCTGTGAATGTGTGCTGGGAGAAGCTATTTCCACACTGCTGCCAGGGAGCTGCTTGCAGCAGTTTGCAGGCATCTGGGATCATCTGAACTGCTGACTCATGAAATGCTCCTCCAAGGAGTGACATTTCCAGGAGGTGTTCTGGAGACTCTGGTGGTGGATGTGGTGATAGGTGCCTCCAGCATTCAGTTAGAGGTTAGCATAAGCAGCATTTGATGCTTTAAAAAGGAGAGATCAGCCATCTAGCCCCTGGGACACTTGGCAGGTGTTTTCAGTCAGTATTCCTGGCAGCTGACTTCAGCTGCCCCATTTTGTTGTGGAAGCTATGGGCCTCTGGGGCATGGACATCTGTCTCCAGGTGAACACTGCAGTCACCATTGCTTACTGACTTCTCTGGTGTTTCTGTTGCTGTATTTCTGCTTTTGAGGCTGTCAGGGAGTGACAGGACTGGGGGGAATGGAGCAAAACCAGAAGTGGGGAGATTCAGGTTGGATGTGAGGAGGAAGTTCTTCCTCATGAGGGTGGTGAGAGACTGGCACAGGTTGCCCAGGGAGGTGGTGGAAGCCTCCTGCTCATCCCTGGAGGTGTTTGCAGCCAGTCTGGAGGTGGCTCTGGGCAGCCTGCTGTAGTGTGAGGTGTCACAGTATCACCAAGGTTGGAAGAGACCTCAAAGATCATCAAGTCCAACCTGTCACCACAGACCTCATGACTAGACCATGGCACCAGTGGCAGGGGCTTGGAACTGGCTGATCCCTGAGGTCCCTTCCCACCCTGACAGTTCTGTGGTTCTAGCTTCTTGTTCCCTGGATTAAAAAAGTCCAAATAATGTGAGCTCCACACCTTCTGTGGTGTTCTGCCTTGCTTTGGTGGTTAGGCACAAACCCCATTCCCCCCAGACCCTGCTGGCCCTTGGCACCTGTCAGAGGGGCTGTATTGTGGTCTCTGTCATGTCCCTGCCCTGTGTGCTGTCCCTGGCAGGAGGGTGAGCACTCAGGGAGTGGCTGGAGAGTTTGGGCACTGCTCAGCTTCAAACCACCTTATTCATGGAGTCATGGAATGATTGGAAGGGACCCTGAAGATCCAGTTCCACCCCACCATGGCATTCTTTCCCCCTGCCTCCCCAGAACACATAGAGGGCTGTGCAGCCCTCTGAGTCTTCTTGCCAGGCAGCTGGTGTGGCACAGGCTGGCTGTGGTGGCAGCAGGGGCTGGAAGCCTGAGGTTTGGCAGGACAGCTCTTCTGTGGAGGTGTGGGAGGCAGACTGAGAAGGAGGCTTGGGCCCAGAGGATAAAGAGCACTTTCCACAGGATCTCAGAACAGTTTTGGTTGGAAATGGCCTCTGAGCTCATCCAGTCCACCCAACCCCACCCTGGCCACTAAACCATGGCCCCAGGTGCCATGGCCACACCTCCAGGGATGATGACTCCATCACCTCCCTGGGCAGCCTCTTCCAACCTCTTCTTCACTATGGGCTGCAGGGGAATTTAGTCCAGTGTCTGGAGCACCTCCTTCCCCTCCTTTTTCACTGCCCTGGTGCCTGCAGAGTTGCTTCTCTTACACTCTAACTCCTCTCCCTGGCTGCCGTTGCTCAGCAGCTTTTGTCCCTCCTCAGCAGCAGAGGTGCTGTCACTGGTGGGCTCAGCCTTGGCCAGTGGTGGGTCCATCTGGAAACCAGCTGGCACTGGCTCTGTTGGATGTGGGAGGAAGATTCTAGCAGTCATGGATGCCCCCTCCCTGGAGGCCAGCTTGGCTGATGCCTTGAGCCAGCTGGGCTGGTGGGAGGTGTCCCTGCCCCTGGCAGGGGGCTGGAGCTGGATGAGCTTTCAGGTTCCCTCCAACCCAACCCATCCTGCTCCATCAGTGTAACTGCAGGAGTGGTTTCTGCTGGTAGTGAATTGAGTTATGCCTTGCCTTTCTGCAGCTGAAGATGCACCATGAAAGGCTTGGTCTGTGCTAGTACATAGAGAATCCTCTAGGAATTTGCACCAGATCTCAGCTTCACAGTGCCAGAAGCCTGTGAGCTGCTGTGGAAAGCTCAGGTCATGCTCAGGGGGAGTGATGCTGACCTTGGCAGTGCCCCCCTTCAGGCCAGTGTGGTTTGGCAGCCTGAGCTTCCAAGGGGTGGTATATTATGGATTCTATTCTTTGTAGTCTGGGGAGGTGCTCTTGCCTGGAGAACCTTTGTCCTCTTCTCACTGTAGAGATTCATGGAATGGTCCAGGTTGGAAGGAACCTCTGCCATGGGCAGGGACAGCTCCCCCCAGCCCAGGCTGCTCAGGGCCTCACCCAGCCTGGCCTTGAACACCTCCAGGGAGGGGACATCCACGGCCCCCCTGGGCAGCCTGTGCCAGAGCCTCCCTACCCTCACTGCAAAGAATCTCTTCCTCATCTCCAGTCTCAATCTGCCCTCTTCCAGCTTCAGTCTGTTGCCCCTTGTCCTAGCCCCCCAGGCTGGGTGCAGCCACTTCTTCACATGGTCATAGCTCATGAACTGGTAGACCCTGGGAAAACACCTGTGCTGAAGTCCTGGAATTGTTTGGGCTGGGAAAGCTCTCTGGGACCATCAAGTCCAGCCACCAGTGCCACCCCTCCATGGCCACTACAGCCTGGCCCCAGGAGCCATGGCCACACTTCCTGAACACCTCCAGGTAGAGAAAGGCTTTTTGAATGAAGTCTTTGTGTTTTTGGAGGCAGTTTCACCCCTCACTGTTGAAGACAGTTTTGACTGATGTTTCACTGTCTCCTGCTGCCTCCCCCTCAGAAATCAAAGCTAACACATGCCTGTGCTTTACCTTCTTGTGTGTAACTGAGCAGTTCTTGGGGCAGGAGGTACATGTGATCTTCCTCCTTATCCTGCTCTGACAGAGCAGGAAAGAATTGCTATTTGGCAAGGAGTTATGGCTTGCCCTGTGCTGATGCCCTGCTTTAAGTTCCTCCCCTTACCTGCTGTTTCATACCCTAAGATGAATCCTTACTCTTAAGATGTAGCTGGAATGTATTGACAGTAGAGGCTGGCAAGGGTTTCCTGCAGTCAGAGTCAAGAGATGAGCCAAATGTCTGTGAGCAGCAGGAGCAGGGAAGTGGTTCTTTCCCTCTGCTTTGAGACCCCACCTGGAGTCCAGTTCTGGAGTCCAGTTCTGGAGTCCCCAGCATTAGAAGGACACAGAAGTGTTGGAGGGGGTCCAGAGGAGGCACTGAAGATGATCTAAGGGCTGGAGAGTCTCTGCTATGGGGATAGCTGAGACAACTGGGGCTGTGCAGCCTGGAGAAGAGGAGGCTGCAGGGAGACCTTAGAGCAGCCTTCCAGTACCTGAAGTGGGCTGCAGGAGAGCTGTGGAGGGACTTTGGACAGGGGCTTGTAGTGGTAGGATGAGGGACAATGGCTTTAAGATGGAAGAGAGGAGATTCAGGCTGGGGATTAGAGAGAAAGTCTTTGCAGGGAGGGTGGGGAGGCACTGGAGCAGGCTGCCCAGGGGGGCTCTGGATGTCCCCTCCCTGGAGCTGTTCAAGGCCAGGCTGGATGAGGCCCTGAGCAGCCTGGGCTGGTGGAGCTGTCCCTGCCCGTGGCAGGGGGCTGGGGCTGGCTGAGCTTTCAGGACCCTCCAGCCCAAGGCATTCTGTGCTGTGGTGTGAGTGGAAGTGCTGAAGCTGCAGAGAGCCAGCACAAGGCATGCAGGCACCATCTGCACAGTGGATGAAGTAGAAGTTCCCAAGGTGATTAGGCTGCAGCCCATGCCGATTAGATTTAGCCTGGGCTGTGCTGGCATGCAAGGCTTTGTGCTGCTGTGTTAGGCTTGGCCCAAGGAAGTGATTTGGCTGAGGGCTCTGCAGTGAAGGTCATTTCCTAAGCCAGATCAGTGCTGGGAGCTCATTTGTCGTTTGTGCAAGTGATAGGGGTGCCTGGAGCAGGGACTGGGCACATGCTGCTGGGGCAGGGCAAGCCCCTGCATTCTGGGGGGAAAGGGGGGGTAAGGTGCATCAGGAAGGACTGAGAGCCAGGCTGCAATGGGGAGAAGAGCATTTAGGTTCAGCTGCAAATTCAGCAGCTGAAGCCCATGAAGAATGAGCTGAAGGACTTGCACTGACTCAGTCTTTGAGAGTGGAACTTCAGGGGCAGCTTGTTCTTGAAGTCCTTTTGCTTTTTGCCTTTGGCAGTCACCTTTGGTCTGCTTTAGAACTCTGCCTGGAGGGGGGTGGTTGAGGCTTGAGGGGGGGAGATTGGGGCTGGATAGGAGGAAGGAATTCTTTCTAGTGAGGGTGGGGAGACACTGGAACTGGGTCCATCTTGAAACCAGCTGGCACTGGGTCTGTTGTATGTGGGAGGAAGGTTCTAGTTGTGGCTGTCCCCTCCCTGGGGGTGTTGAAGGCCAGGCAGGATGAGGCCCTGAGCAGCCTGGGCTGGTGGGAGGGGTCCCTGCCAGTGGCAGGGGCTTGGCACTGGATCATCTTTAAGGTCTCTTCCAGCCCAACCCACTGTGTGAGTCACTGACTTGGCAGCAAGAGTCTGATCTCCTCTAGGAAGCAAACCCTGAACAGGCTGCTGAGCAGCCAGGACACCTGTTCTCATCCCATTGTCTCCCACCCAAAGTGGGGGCAGTGTGGTACCCTCCAGGTTCACAGACCCAGGGAGCTGTGTGAACGAAGCAGGGGGCTCTCATTTCTCCTGGAAAAGCTGTAGTGTGCCCTGTCATCTGTAGAGGCTGAGACTGGCTCCCACAGCCTCTCTAAAAGGCTTCTGGGGTGTAACCTCTGTGTTTGCAGGTGAGGCAGAAGGTAGGTTCTGAGCTAGTGAAGGAGCTCAGGGAAGAGTCGTGCCCTGAGGCTTTGCAGGATGTGGTGCTGTGCCTTCTGAGGTACAGTCTCCTTGGAAAGACTTGGTGAAGGAGGTGGTGCTGCTCTCTGCTCAGTCATGTCCTGTGGCAGGGCAAGGGGCAGTGGGTACAAGCTGGAGCCCAGAGGGTTCCATCTCAGTGTGAGGAAAAACATCTTCACTGTGAGGGTGCTGAGCCCTGGAGCAGGCTGCCCAGGGAGGCTGTGGAGTCTCCTGCTCTGGAGGCTTTGAGCCCTCTCTGGGACATGCTGCTGTGTGGCCTGGCCTGGGTGATCCTGCTCTGGCAGGGGGGGTGGACTGGCTAATCTCTAGAGGTCCCTTCCAACCCCTAGCATTCTCTGAGCTCTGTTGTAAGGTAGCAGCACAAAGCTGCTAGTCACAAAGATGCTTCTCTAGTCTCAGCACTACACAGGGCTGCCAAATGTCTGTTTACAACAAGGAGGAAGGTAGGCAGAGTCTCTTGGTGTGTAAAACCAGCACCCCCAAATACTCCTGTGCAGGGCTGCTCTCAATCTCCTCCCCCCCATCCTGGATTGAGGGTGAGAATTGTGCTTGCCCAGGTGCAGGACCTTGCACCTTGCCTGAATGAACCTCATGAGACTCTCCTCAGCTCACCCCTCCAGCCTGTCCAGCCCCATCTGGACGGCCCCCATCCCACCCTTAATCACAGCCCTCTCTTTTCTGGAGGCTTCTTGTCCTCACAGGTTACAGTACAAGCAGGTTGAGAGCTTCTCCCCCCCCGGGTACAATTATTTTTCAGTGTAATGTCTTCATAGAAGAGCAGCAATGCAGAGTGTCAGCTGCACCATCTGTCCCATCCATATCAGCTGTCAGCCCGCTTCAGGCCACCTGTGTTAATCAGCAAAGCTTTGCCTTTGCTTGGCAAAACACCTTCAACACTTCTGTGCTTTGTGACCACTTCATTAAAGATGGGAGAGCTCAAACTGGGGGGGGCACAACCAGTTGTGAGTGGGGGTTGGTGGGCACTGACTGCCATGTGTCTGCATTGGGGCTGCAGGATCTGTCTTAGCCAGGGGAAATGATGACAGCAGCTGGGAACAGGGGGAGCAAAAGCAGGAGCAAGAGGAGCTCTCACTCTGTAGCCCTGCAGAGTGTGACAGGAAGAGAGAACTGCTCAAGGCAGCAGGAGCTGGTGCAGTGAGTGCTTTGCAGCTCAGGATGGCTCTGGGAATCTCTTCTGTGGAACTTAGAGTGCTGGAGGAAGCTAATGAGAGGCACCACCGAGCCCTCTTCTGGAGCAGGACTGACTGGGTGGAAATCTGTGTTGCATGAGGACAAAATGAATTGCTCTGTTATCAAAACATCTGTTGAAAACAAATGTACCACTTTATTTATTTATAAGTTTGAAAAGAAAGGCTTCTCTGGGCACTCTAAGTGGCCAAGAAGGCCACCAGCAGCCTGGCCTGGGGCAGCAGTGGTGTGGCCAGCAGCAGGGCAGGGATGGTGTCCCTGTGCTGGGCACTGCTCAGGCTGCACCTCGAGTACTGGCTTCAGTCTGGGCCCCTCACTGCCACAAGGACATGGAGGAACTGGAGCAGGCCCAGAGGAGGGCAACCAAACTGGGGAAGGGTCTGGAGAACAGGGCAGGAGCAGCTGAGGGAGCTGGGGGTGTTCAGTCTGGGGAAGAGGAGGCTGAGGGAGACCTCATTGCCCTCTGCAGCTCCCTGAGAGGAGGCTGCAGTAAACTTTGGGTTGGGCTCTGCTCCCTAGTGTTAAATGGTAGGAGAGGAAATGGCCTGAAATTGTGCCAGGGGAGGCTTAGGTTGGAGTGGAGGGAAAACTTCTTTGGTGCAAGAGTGGTCAGGGACTGGCAGAGGCTGCCCAGGGAGGTGGTGGAGTCCCCATGGCTGGAGGTGCTCAGGAAAGCTGTGGCCATGGCACCTGGGGCCGTGGTTTGGTGGCCATGGCAGGGTTGGGTGCTGGTTGGACTGGGTGATCCCAGAGGACTTTTCCAAGCCAAACAATTCCATGAGCTGTCACTTTGTGCCAAGCCTGGTGCCTGCTCTCTCAGCATGCTGGCTGCATCAGCTCTTGAGGGTTGCCTCGCTGGAGCCGTGCAAGTGTTGTTCATCTCTGTAGGGAAGCAGCTTGCATTAGGTGGTGGAGCTCCGTGCAGAGGGCAGGAAGTGAAGCATCCTCGCTTTTAAAGCCTTTTGCATCTAGTATTCATGTGCCCCAGGGGGCTCTTAGGGCTTCTGAGCAGCCTCAGTGTTTGTGTAGCTGCATTCAGCAGGACTGTTTCCCTCTGCCCCCTGCTGAGGGGTTTGACAGCAAGGTGACCACATCCAGGTCTTGGAGAGCTGTCTGCATGTGCTGAGGTCCCTGCAGCAGGACTTGGTGCCTCACTTGGAAGGGTCATGCTTGTTCTCCTACGTGTGTGCCCTCCTTGTTCATTGTGGAGTGGACTTCAGTGGCAGAACCTGCAGCTTGCAGCCAGGCCCTGCTCCCTCAGCCAGGCTGGGAGGCAGAAGTGCTGATGCTGCTGCCAGAGGAGTGCTGATTCTGGGGGATTGGGAGCCAGGGCAGGCTGCCTGCTGCGGTCACAGTCAGCACTCTGCTGCTGCTGGGGAGGTGGGCTGGGGACCAGAGTGACTGAGTGGGAGCCAGGGACTGCTGAGATCAGCCCAGCTACTAAATTGTGTTACTCAGAGAAGCATTGAGGTTGGAAAAGACCTTCAGGATCATTGAAGGATTGAAGCTTGAGGAGGGCAGATTGAGACTGGAGTTTGGGAAGAAGCTCTTTAGAGAGGGTGGTGAGACACTGGGACAGGTTGCCCAGGGAGGTTGTGGTTACATCCTCCCTGGTGGAAGGATGAGGCCTTGAGCAACCTGGGGCAGTGGAAAGTGTCCCTGCCCGTGGCAAGGACTGGAACTGGATGGTCTGGAAGGTCCCTCCCAGCCCAGCCCAGGCTGTGGCCCTTGCTCCACGTGCTCTGGAACTTGTCTGTGGCTCTTTCTGTGGATGGAGGCAAGCAGCTCTTGGGGGAGTCTGGTGTTTAAAGCAGTTTGTGCTTGTTTTCAAAGCAGTGGGAGGGAGTTTTCAGCAGGGGCTGTGTTTGTTAGGGGCAGGAGTTGACCTGCTGGAGGGTAGAGAGGCTCTGCAGAGGCACCTTGACAGGCTGGGCAGATGGGCAGAGCCCAGGGGCAGGAGCCTGAACACATCCAAGTGCCAGGGGCTGCACATTGGCCACAGCAACCCCAGGCAGAGCTACAGGCTGGGGGCAGAGTGGCTGAGAGCAGCCAGGCGGAGAGGGACCTGGGGGTGCTGGTGGATGGTAGGCTGAACATGAGCCTGCAGTGTGCCCAGGGGGCCAAGAAGGCCAATGGCATCCTGGCCTGCATCAGGAACAGTGTGGCCAGCAGGAGCAGGGAAGTCATTGTGCCCCTGGACACAGCACTGGTTAGGCCACACCTTGAGTCCTGTGTCCAGTTCTGGGCCCCTCAGTTTAGGAAGGACATCGAGACACTTGAAGGTGTCCAGAGAAGGGCAACAAAGCTGGGGAGGGGTCTGGAGCACAGCCCTGGGAGGAGAAGCTGAGGGAGCTGGGGTTGCTTAGCCTGGAGAAGAGGAGGCTCAGGGGAGACCTTCTTGCTGTCTACAACTCCCTGAAGGGAGGTTGTAGCCAGGTGGAGGTTGGTCTCTTCTCCCAGGCAGCCAGCACCAGAACAAGAGGGCACAGTCTCAGGCTGTGCCAGGGGAGGTTTAGGCTGGATGTGAGGAAGAAGTTCTACACAGAGAGTGATTGCCCACTGGGATGTGCTGCCCAGGGAGGTGGTGGAGTCACCATCACTGGAGGTGCTCAGGAGGGGACTTGGTGGGGTGCTTGGTGCCATGGGCTAGTTGATGAGGTGGGTTGGATTGGTTGATGGGTTGGACAGGATGCTGCTGAAGGTCTCTTCCAACCTGCTCTGTGTTCTCTGTTACCTGGCTGCTCCTCCCCACAGGAGACCCAGCGCCTGCTGGCAGAGCCTGTCCCCGGCATCAAGGCGGAGCCCGACGAGAGCAACGCTCGTTACTTCCATGTGGTCATTGCAGGCCCCCAGGATTCCCCCTTTGAGGGTGGGACATTTAAACTTGAACTATTCCTCCCTGAAGAATACCCCATGGCAGCTCCAAAAGTACGTTTCATGACCAAAATTTATCATCCTAATGTAGACAAGCTGGGAAGAATATGTTTAGATATTTTGAAAGGTAAGTGCTGCCTCCTCCTCCTCCTCTTTCCTTTGGCCTTGCTAAGCACAAGGGACTTGTCAGCTGGCCCTGATGAGGGGCTTGGTTAAAGAATGCCTTGCTGCTGCTTGAAGCTGGGAGAGGGGAGCTTGCTGTGTGTGGAGCTGCTGGTGCAGCTGCTGTTTCACACTGCTGTCAATGTCTCCTTAGATAAATGGTCCCCAGCGCTGCAGATCCGCACAGTCCTGCTATCAATCCAGGCTTTGTTAAGTGCTCCCAATCCAGATGATCCTCTAGCAAATGATGTAGCTGAGCAGTGGAAGACCAATGAAGCCCAAGCCATAGAAACAGGTGAGGTATCTTGCACTACTTTGTTTTGTTCCCCCCTCAGATTCAGGAAGTAGCTGATGACTAGTTGGCTGGGGAGGTGTGAATGCTGAGCCCTTGTTTTGTGTCTGCCACTTGCAGTTGCTGCATGCAGGCACAGTGCAGGTGACCTGCCTCTGCCTGCAGTGCTCTCTTCTGGTCATAGAAGCCACAAAGGTTTTGGTTGGGAACCCCTTTAAAGATCATTGAGTCCAACCATTCTTTGACTCCCCCAAGTCTGCCTCTGAACCACACCCCTCAGCACCACTGCTCTGCCTCTTTTAGGCACTCCAGGGATGGGGATTCAGTCACCTCCCTGGGCAGCCTTTTCCAGTCTTTGAGACCCCTTCCAGTCAGAAGCTTCTTCTAATAGCCAACCTAAACCTCTCCTGGTGCAACTTGAGGCCATTTCCTCTTGCTGTGTCCCTTGGTATTTTGGAGAAGAGACCAACCCCCACTTGGCTTCAGCCTCCTCTCAGGGAGCTGCAGAGAGCAAGGAGGTCTTCCCTCAGCCTCCTGTTCTTCAGACTGAGCACCCCCAGCTCCCTCAGCTGCTCCTTCCCAGCCCT
Source organism: Dryobates pubescens (assembly GCF_014839835.1). Classification (NCBI taxonomy): domain Eukaryota; kingdom Metazoa; phylum Chordata; class Aves; order Piciformes; family Picidae; genus Dryobates; species Dryobates pubescens. The sequence continues at coordinate 1,119,611 of NC_071626.1, forward strand.
GTTCTTCAGACTGAGCACCCCCAGTTCCCTCAGCTGCTCCTCCCCAGCCCTGTTCTTCAGACTGAGCACCCCCAGCTCCCTCAGCTGCTCCTCCCCAGCCCTGTTCTTCAGACTGAGCACCCCCAGCTCCCTCAGCTGCTCCTCCCCAGCCCTGTTCTTCAGACTGAGCACCCCCAGTTCCCTCAGCTGCTCCTCCCCAGCCCTGTTCTTCAGACTGAGCACCCCCAGCTCCCTCAGCTGCTCCTCCCCAGCCCTGTTCTTCAGACTGAGCACCCCCAGCTCCCTCAGCTGCTCCTTCCCAGCCCTGTTCTTCAGACTGAGCACCCCCAGCTCCCTCAGCTGCTCCTTCCCAGCCCTGTTCTTCAGACTGAGCACCCCCAGCTCCCTCAGCTGCTCCTCCCCAGCCCTGTTCTTCAGACTGAGCACCCCCAGTTCCCTCAGCTGCTCCTCCCCAGCCCTGTTCTTCAGACTGAGCACCCCCAGCTCCCTCAGCTGCTCCTCCCCAGCCCTGTTCTTCAGACTGAGCACCCCCAGCTCCCTCAGCTGCTCCTTCCCAGCCCTGTTCTTCAGACTGAGCACCCCCAGCTCCCTCAGCTGCTCCTTCCCAGCCCTGTTCTTCAGACTGAGCACCCCCAGCTCCCTCAGCTGCTCCTCCCCAGCCCTGTTCTTCAGACTGAGCACCCCCAGTTCCCTCAGCTGCTCCTCCCCAGCCCTGTTCTTCAGACCCTTCCCCAGCTTCATTGCCCTTCTCTGGCCCTGCTCCAGCCTCCCAGTGCCTCTCTTAAGGGCCTGCCCATGCCAGTGCTCAGTATGTGACTGTTTCCCATGTGCCTCAAATAAATGCAAGTCTCAGAAGCTGCCCTGAAAAAAACAAGCCCAAAATCTCAGAAACTGCCCTGGAAACAACCAACCAACCTCAGAAACTGCCCTGAAAAAACCAAACCAAAGCAAACAGAATCTCAGCAACTGCCCTGAAAGACAGAGCAACCCAAACCTCCCACCAGCAAACTGAAACAAACCAAACCCAGCAACAAAGCAACTGCCCTGAAAATGCCCCAGACTGTCAGGAACTGCCCTGGAAAGGGCAAAGGCAAAGAGAGCAAACCAGAACCATGTCAGAAGTTGCTCTGAACAGTCCCCCCCAGATCTCAGCAGCAAATACAGAGAGAGAGCCCAGAGCTGTGGGAAGTGCCCTGCAGGGTGGCTCCTGCTGTGGCCTTGCCGCAGCGCCCTCCGAGGGCTCTTGCAGCCGTGCCTGAGGCCAGCCTGCCAAAGGCACCTTCGCCTAAACGTCTTTCCTCTTCCTTTGCAGCCAGAGCATGGACTAGGCTATATGCCATGAACAATATTTAAACCTGCTTTCAACATCAAGTGTGCATCACTTCTCCTCTTCTGCCAAGACCTCTTCCTTGGGTTATTTTTGTTCCTTTTTGGTTGGTTTTTTTGGTGTTTTGTTTGCATTTAATGGACACAGTCTTAGAAGCCCGTGAGAGAATAAAAGCCCAGCCATCTCCAGTCCTTTGGTGATTAAATGCTCATTAGCAAATCTGTGTCTTGTCCTAATTCACTGTTGTACCGCATGAGCAGAGGCTAGAAGCATCAGCTGGATTGTTGTGAAGTCCTTTGAAAGCAGCAGCACATCTCTGCTTTTAATCACTTCGGGGGTTTGTTTGTTTCCCCCCCTCCCCTCCCCGGTTTCAGTCTAAGCACTGTGAATGAAGGTAGGCAAGGGTTAGCTGCAGGGCTTTTCCTGGTTTAATTTTGTGGGCTCCTCCTCCCCTCTTCTCTTCCTGTTCTATGGTGATGCTAATTGCGTTGGTGAAAAGCAGCTAACCGGTTCTAGACTCTTCCCTCTAGCCCAGTCTAACTTAGACGCTGTAGGTGGAGAAGCTTCATTGTCTGAACACCACCACCACCAGCTGGGAACATTAAACATCCATCACCTCCACTAATAATGTTGTGATTCTGCTGTCGAGTGTAGAAGCAAGAACCCCCTCCCAGAACAAAGCTTGTGACCATTTTGTATGGCTTGTCTGGAAACAACCCCTCCTGTAAATCTTTTGTTTTAGTAAAATATGGTTTTGTTATTCTACCTTGGCCTTTGTACAGTTTCTTTTGGCTGTGTTCTCCTTTCTCTTGATGTGACAATCCTAGCCTCCAGCAGCAGAACCAGAGCAGAAGTGGCCCCTGGGCTTCAAAGATGAGACAGCCAGAGGTGGGAGTAGCAGGTCCTGAGCTTTTGCTTCTCTTTGCTGACTTCCCATTAGTTTGTGGTATGTGGGTGACCTTCCCCTGGCCAGTCTGACAGGAGCTCCTGTCTGGAGTGACTTTTAGACACCAGGCTCTGCTGTAAGCAGTGCCAGCAGCACCTGAGCAGCCAGTGCTGTGCATTCCCATGGAACTACTCAGAACCAAGGGAGGGCTGAGAGCACTGACAGTTGGCTACCTGCACAGCTCCTCTCTGCTGCTCCTTGCCAGCTGTGAGGCTGCACACTTCTGACTCCCTCAATTCCTGCCCCCTGTGAACACAAACCACCAGTGTGCAGAACCTGTTACAAACAGCTGCTGATGTTTGCTTAACCACTTACTACAGCCTCTTGCCACTGGTTTTCTCTAGGAGTCTTAGCAAGCCACTTGCTTGAGCACCTGCCCTGCTTCAGTAGCCACAGAGCTGCTGGAGTGGAGGGAAGGGAAGTGCTGAAAAACTTCCTTCCCATCCTTGGGTTTTTTGTGTCTGCATCTTGCCTGGGACCCCAGCCTCTTGCCTGGGACCCCAGCCTCTTGCCTGGGACCCCAGCCTCTTGCCTGGGACCCCAGCTTTTTGCCTCCCTTGGCATTTTTTTATCCCTATTCTCTTCTTCCTCTCCCTCAGAAAAACAGAGGAGAGGAGGGGAAAAAAAAAAGGCTGCAGAAGGTGTTGGTGAGGCAAAGCTGAAGGAGGCTGCAGGAGGGAGTGTTCAGTCAGGCACTTCAGCAGTTATGGTTCTGTGGTCTTGGTTTTCTCCCTCTTTTACTTCAGTGTCCCCTGGAATGTCTCTAGACTGTGGTGTATTTATTGTGCTCTGATGTAAGATGAAGAGTATCTATTAAAACTCCATTTTCCAACAGACAGTGCTCTCAGTGCTCAGTGACTGCCCTTGTCCCCCCAAGTGCTCTTTGTGACCTGCTTGAAGCTGGGGTCAGAGCTCAGCTTTTTCACCAGACTGAGCTATAGAAGAATCACAGACTGGGAGGGGTTGGAAGAGACCTTCAGAGCTCATCCATTCCAAGCCCCCTGCCAGGGAGCATCACCCAGGGCAGGGCACACAGAACACAGCCAGAAGGGGCTTGGAAGGCTCCAGAGCAGGAGACTCCACAGCCTCTCTGGGCAGCCTGCTCCAGGGCTCCAGCAGCCTCACAGGGACAAAGTTTTCCCTCCTGTTCCCCTGGCATCTTGCCCCCAGTGCCCCTTGTGCCTAGCTCTAGCCCTGCACATCTTTATCCCCAGCACTGAGGGCAGCCCTCAGGCTCCTCTGCTCACAGGGAGATGTTCCACTGCCTGCTCCAGCTCTGTGCCTCTGGGATGGACTCTTCCAAGCAGTTCCCTGAGGTCCTTCTTGAGCTAAGGGTCCCAGAATTGGACACAGTATTCCAGAGGTGGCCTCAGCAGGGCAGAGCAGAGGGGCAGGAGAACCTCTCTGACCTACTCACCACAGCCCTTCTAATCCCCTCCAGGACGCCCTTGGCCCCAGGAGCACATTGCTGGCTCTTGGTCATGCTCTTATCCACCAGGACCCCCACCTCCCTTTTCCCTGCTCTCCAACAGGTCAGTCCCCAGCCTGTGCTGGTCCATGGGGTTGTTCTCTCCCAGGTGGAAGACTCTACCCTTCTCCTGGCTGGATTCCATGCCATTCCTCCCAGCCAGCTCTCCAGCCTGTCCAGGCCTGGCTGCGTGGCAGCACAGCCTGAGCGGTGCCAGCCACTGCTCCCCCTTGGGTGCCATCAGCAAACTGGCTGCCAGTGCCCTCTGTGCCCTCAGCCAGGGTGCTGGTGAATAGCCCTGGTCCCAGTACCAACCCCTGAGGGACTCCACAGGCCTCCAACTGGAGTCTGCCCCATTGACCACAACTCTCTGACTTCTCTCCCTCAAGCAGCTCACATCCCCCTCACTGCCTGCCTGTGCAGACAGCACTTCCTCAGCAGAGCTGCCAGGAGGCAGTGGGAGATGGTGTCAGATGCCCTCCTCAGATCAAGACAGCCCACAGCCACTGCTCTACCTGCTCTACCCTCCTCTGTCCACCTGGTGATGTCCTCAGCAAGGGTTGTAGGTTGGTCAAACATGACTTCCCCCTGGAAAGGCCTGGAGCAGCCTGGGCTGCTGTGAGGTGTCCCTGCCCATGGCAGGGGGGTTGGAACTGGAGGAGCTTTCAGGTCCCTTCCAAGCCAACCCCTTCTGTGACTGGAGGGGTTTTGGTTGGTGCTTTCTTGGGGGGGTTGGGATTTTGTTGCTGTTGTTCCTTTCCCCCCCTGTGTCCAAATCTGCCTGGTTCAGTACAAGAGCTCCCTACTTGTTTGCAGGTTGGACAATTGCCAGTCCAATGCAGCTGATAGATGGATTAAGCTCTGGCAGTGGTGCAGTGTGAGCATGGCACAGCATGAGTCACTCCATGGCTCTGGGATGGATCTAGCAGCAGGTATGGCAGCTTTCCTGTCACAGCATGCAGGAAGACTTTCAAGCCTGAAGGTCATGAGAAGAGGGGAATCAAGCAGTGTAACTGCCTCAGCTGTGGGGATTTGCAAGCTCCCCTCAGCACTTACAGTGAGGAGTAGGGTGAGTGAGGAGGCCAGCTCTCCACTTGTCTGCAGGGCAGAAAGCTAAGGGTGAAGCTGCTCTGATTTCAGAGGTGGTGGTGGAAGCTGTCAGCTGAACAGCACCCACTGCATGACCTGTGCTGGGAAAGGGGATTGCACCCCTGGGTGACTCACCTGGGTAGCTCTGTTGCTAGGGAGTGTCCCTGTTGATCACCCAGACACTGACTCCTCCGGGAGTCAGAGAGCCATAGGATGGGTTGGGTTGGAAGGGACCTTAGAGCTCAGCCAGCTCCAAGCCCCTGCCCTGGGCAGGGACCCCTCCCACCAGCCCAGGCTGCTCAGGGCCTCATCCAGCCTGGCCCTGACCAGCTCCAGGGAGGGAAGAGCCCCTGGGCAGCACAGTGGTTCCTGTGTATCACAGCCTGTGAGGCTCCCCAGAGATGGAGCCAAGGGTGCTGTGCACCAGGCACTTTCATTTGCTTTGTTTAGAAGAGGGAGATAGAAATGACCTCCCAGGAGGAAACTCAGCTGTCTGGAGTCCTTCTGGCTCTCTGCTGTAGGCTGGGCTCTTGCCTTCAGAGTTGCTGTGAAGGAGCAGTTTGGGTTCTGCCCCCAAAGGGTGCCCAGGCTGATGCCCAGGAGCTCTGTAGCCAGGCTTGCAAGGCATGGAGGAGTTCTGGGCGATCTTTGGGTGCTGCTTGCTGTAGCAGCTGAGCTGCTCTCAGCCCCAGTGCCTGCTCTGCCTTCAGAGGTGCTGCTGTGGTTCTACCATCAGCTGCTGGTGGTGGTGAGAGGCCACACTGAAGGCTCAGGAGGGGTGCTGAGGCATTTCTGGAGGGGTGTCCGTGGGCTCGTGCCCCAGGGGCTGTTGTTAAAGGTGGGCTGGTCACAGGAGGAGACAGCAAGGTGAGTCCAGGGGCATTCTTCCTCAGCTGCTGTGGCTGTTTGCCTGCCTTAAAGCCAGGTTGTGCCAGAGGTGTACCCAGCAGGCAGGCAAGAAGGAAATGTTTGCTGCCCACCCATCAGGACTGGTGGTTTGGAAACCAGGGCTAGCAGTGGGGGCTGCTCAGTGTGTGCCCCCAGGCAAACAGCAGCTGGTCACAGAGCTCATGCAGAGCCCTCCTAAGCCAGCTCTGAGCAGCAGCTCCTGCTTGCTGGGGGCAGGAAGTGGTTTGAGTGGCTGGTGCACAGCCCAGAGCTGGGGTGACAGCATTCCTTGGCTGGAGCCTTGTCCTGCTCAGGTGGACCCCCTGGCTTCAGTGCCTGCCCTCATGCCTCAGCAGCACTCAGAGCAGAAGGGTGGTGCAAGGAGAGTTCTGAAAAGCCCCAGCCACACTGAACTCCAGGAGTGTTCCAGCCCCTGGGAAGAGGCCATCCCTGCTCAGGGAGGTGCTGGGTAGGAGGTTGGATTTCATCACCTTAGAGGTCTTCTCCAACCTATGCTGTTGGATCTCCCTCTGTGTGTTGTGACACATTCTACCTCCCCAGGACCTCCCTGCTTGGAAAAGACCCTCAAGATCATCAAGTCCAACCACTAGCTAACTCCACCAGGGCCACAACTGCACTGGGGTGCTTCAACTTCACACCACTCATAAGAGGAAACACTGGCACAGCTTGCCCAGGGCTGTGGTTGAGGTCCCATCCTTGGGGATAGTGGAGGTCAGACTTGCTGTGGCCCTGGGCAGCCTGCTCCAGCTGGAGGTGTCCCTGCTGAGTGCAGGGGGTTGGACAAGATGACCTTTGAGGGTCCCCTCCAAGCCAATGCAATGTGTGTGAGGTGCTCTGGTAGGCTCCAGGCAGTAACCTCAATTACAGAGCTGGGGGGTGGGAGCTGCCCACCTGTCAGCAGTCACAGAGGGGAGCTCTGCTCAGCTCTCCCCCTGCAAGGGAGATGGTTTAAAAGCAGGCTGAGCACTGGCAGTGCTCTCCAAGCTGGGGTGGGTGTCAGGCATGGCCTCAAGGGGGTTGTGTGGTGCCCAGCTGAAGAGAAAGAAATCCATTCCTAGTCAGAGGGGAGAGAGGACAGCAGGCTGGGGAGGAGCCTGAGCCACTGGTGGTGGCAGGAAGGGGCCAGGCTCTTGTCACTGCTGCCCTGTGACAGGACAAGAGGCAATGGACAGACTGCAGCCCAGGAGGCTCCACCTCAGCAGGAGGAGAAACTTCTTTGGTGTGAGGCTGCTGGAGCCTGGAGCAGGCTGCCCAGAGGGGCTGCGGAGTCTCCTGCTCTGGAGCCCTTCCAGCCCCACCTGGCTGTGTTCCTGTGTGCCCTGCCCTGGGTGATGCTCCCTGGCAGGGGTTGGACTGGAGGCTCTCCAGAGTCCTCTCCATTCTGTGACTGTTTGTTTGCCACTCAGTAACTACATCATCCACAGGACTAGTTTAGATTTTATTCTAGTAGTTCTCAGATATAAAAAGTCAAAATTATTACATCAATCTTTGAAGAAAATCCATGCAAGCAGCTCCAATGTTTACAGCTTCATTTGCCCTCCCCCCTGCCCTCCCCCTTCACACCCCCTGTCGTGATTCAAGCCCAGCGTTTGCCTCGGGCTTCTTCCCAGCACATTGACAGACCACTGCTAGGCTAAGTCAGGGGTGCAGTAAGCACCAAAAGATTCCCTCCCCTCCCCCCCCCACCTAAACAGCCTCTCTGCAACCCCTCAGTGCTCCTTGTGGGGTTTCAAAGCCCTTCCTTCAGGCTCCAGCTGATTTTTGTTTGCTACCACCAGCACCTAGCTCATGATCGACTCACCAACAGCCAGGACAGAGCAGTGCTGGGCAGGAGTGCAGCTGCCCACCTGCCCCTTGCCTTTCTCTGCTGGGCAGCTCAATCTGAGCTGAGTTCATGCCATGGGGGGGGGAAAAGTGAAGAACAGACCCAAAAGTGCTCTGTAAGGAAGAGCTTTGGCCCAGCTGAACAGAGATGCAGGTGGAAAACAAACACACCCCAACACAAAGCTTCTGTTCCAAGTGTCAGGTTAACCCCCCCCAGCCTTTAGCACTCCTGAGCCCTTCTGTCACCATCTGCTCAGCACAGAAGCCACCCTGCAGCGTTGCTCCCCTCTGGCACACCTGAAGTGCTCTCAATTGCCCCTCTGAAAGGGAGGTTAGAAATCAAACCAAGCTGATCTCTGAGGGTCCCTTCCAAGCCTTAACACTCTGTGATGCTGAAGGCTGCACAGAGACTGAAGAGGTTTTTACACAACAGAAAAAAAAGGAACCCCAAGACATCATAAAAAAGGAGCTGGCACTACTGAGCAGCTCAGAGGTGTGAGCAGCAAAAAATAACCACCCCAATATTTATAGGCAATCAGCTCTCAGCTTGTTAGCAACAGCCAATACTGTACAGTTTTTACATCATTATCAAATACATCATTCAGGAGTTACAAAAGAAGATCATGCAGGACACTAACTCTCACACAAGCTTGGGCTGCTTTCCTCCCAAGAATCTCAAGGGGAGACAGAGGCATTTTTGAGAGTAAGAACTCAAAGCCCTGGGGTCCTGTCCTCAAACCCCTGGCTCACTGTTCTCAAAGCCCTGGGGTCCTGATCTCAAACCCCTGGCTCACTGTTCTCAAAGCCCTGGGGTCCTGATCTCAAACCCCTGGCTCACTGTTCTCAAAGCCCTGGGGTCCTGTTCTCAAACCCCTGGCTCACTGTTCTCAAAGCCCTGGGGTCCTGTTCTTAAACCCCTGGCTCACTGTTCTCAAAGCCCTGGGGTCCTGTCCTCAAACCCCTGGCTCACTATTCTCCAACCCTTGGCTCACTGTTCTCCAAGCCCTTAGCTTCCTGGTTTAGCTTTCCCAGGTTATCCTATTCCAAGCAAGCCTGCAGGTGTTTGCTCAGTGGAAGTGTTCCTCCAAGTGAGCAGAAAAGGGAGCTCAAGGACTGACTCCTAAAGGCAGCTTTAGAGCCAGAGCCCCCCCAGCCTGCTCTGGGCATGATTGGAACCAGCAGCCATTCTGCAGTGTGCTCAGCTCCACCTTCTGTTTCACCTGGCAGGAAAAAAAGTGCTTTTGCTAGAGCAGAGCTAAAGCAGCATGCTGAGCAAATGCTGCCATGGCAGGGGGGCTGCAACTGGGTGAGCTTCCAGCTCCCTTCCAACCCAGACCCTTCTGTGAGGCCTCAGTCTGGCTCATGAAGCACTGGAGCGCACCACTGAGATGCCAACACTGCAGGGCTGGAGAAGCTGCTGGCCACACTGCCACCTCTGGGTGCAGCTGAACAGGGACTTGTGTTCCTTCCCCTTCTGTCAGTTCCCTGGCCTGGGAGGTGGAGGGATGGGCAGCAGCCTCCCACCCAGCACTCAGCTTCGTGGCAAGAGCTGAGCCCCCAGCTGCCTGCCTGCTCTGCCCCCTGCCCTGTGGCACAGGACTGGGTTTTCCTAAGCAGTTTAACCTGTGGCAACAGCTTGCTTTTTCTCCTTTATTTTGTGGTTTTGTGTTGGTTTTTCTTTTTCCTCCTAAAAAAGTGTAACAGCACAAAAAATTCATAGCAGCATTTTACACCAGTTGTCTTACAAAAGTAGAAGTTAACCATTTGTGGCTTGAGTAACAAAAGGCTTAAATTACATCTCTCTCCCTCCCCTTGTACACCCACTATGTACTGCTTGGGCTATTTACAGAAGGGCTGGGTGAGCTTCACCCAGATCCCAGGGCAGACAGGAGGTCAGGGCCTACCCTCCAGCCCTCTCTTGGTCTGGCCAGAGAGGAGGCGCAGCTGGGGTTAGATCCTGGGGACACTACAGCAGGAGCAGGATGTGACTGGAGTTGTGTTCTTGGAGGAGAAGACCCCCCACACACACAGACACTGAGGGTGAGCCCCTGCTAAAAACATTAAGACCAACAGTGGGGTTAGTTTTCATCTTTTTGGCTGAAAAAGAGAAAAGAACAGAGACAGTGGAAGAGGTTGTGGATGGAGGTGTTGAGGGCCAGGCTGGATGAGGCCTGGAGCAGCCTGGGCTGGTGCAGGGGCTTGGAGCTGGGTGAGCTTTGGGCTCCCTTCCAACCCAGCCCATTCCACGACTCTCCAAGGTGCAAGCTGTGCCTCATGGATTCCAGCTAAGCTTATCTGCAGAGGCCAAGCTCCCAGTGGCAGCATGATGGACAAGCACTAAAGAAAGGAAAGCATTTGTACCTTCAGCTGGGACAGAACCACTGAGCACTGCTGAAGAATGAACTGAAACCCAGGGCTCTCAGCACAGCTGCCCAGTAGGACAGGAGCACTATTTCTCATCTAGGGTAAATACCAACCCAGCTGTCTCCAAGCCTGAGAGGTACCACTGGCAGAGCTCCTGCTGGCCAAGACACCTCAGCAGATGCTTGCACTGGACAGCTCTGTCACCTCCTGCAGCTGCTCCTTGGGTGAGTCTTGCTTCCCCCCAGCCATTTGCACACCACAGCAGCCTGCAGGAACCCTCCACACAGGATGCTTCTCCTTGGAGAGAAGGCTTTGGAACCAAACACTGATCACAATGACAGAAGAGGATAAAAATAACCCCAGTGGGGGAAGGTGGGATCTCCAGTGCTTTTCATGGAGGTCTGACAGCTCAGCAGCTGTGATGAAACAAAGTGACAGTGGAAGGTTGGGTAGCTGCAAGACAAAGCTGTTCTTGCTCCAGTAATAGCTGGAGCAGAAGAGGCTGAGGGAGACCTCATTGCTCTCCACAACTCCCTGAAAGGAGGCTGCAGTGAGGTGGGGGCTGGGCTCTGCTCCCTAGCATCAGGTGATAGGAGAGGAAATGGCCTGGAATTGTGCCAGGGGAGGCTTAGGTTGGAGATGAGGAAAAATGTCTTTGCTGCAGGAGTGGTCAGGGATTGGCACAGGCTGCCCAGGGAGGTGGTGGAGTCCCCAGCCCTGGAGGTGCTCCAGAACCCTGTGGCCATGGCACTTGGGGCCATGGTTTGGTGTCCATGGTGGGGCTGGGTTGGTGGCTGGCCTGGATGATCCAAACCAACCTATCCCAGGATTGTATGACAGGAAGATTGCATAGGACAAGGCAACCTTTAGGATAAGTGAGGCCAGCAGTGCTTGGTGTGGGAACCTTGGCTGTGCTGGGCTGCAGGGGATGAGTGCTTTAGTGCAGCCACACTTCTGCATCTCTGCCTCCAAGCACAGCTCCACTGCCCCAAAGCCTGCAGCTGTGGGTCCCAAAGCAAAGGGCAGGCTAGGAGCAGCTCTTCAAGCTCCTTCCCTAAGCAAGGACTCCTGTGGAACTACTGCCTAGCCCTGCCAAGCCTTCAATGAGCTGACCACCACTGAGATGCAGAGTTTATTGTAGCAGAGAGGGAAGTTTGGAGAGCCAAGGTTCCCTGTAGGTAAAAAAGAAAAGAAAGCCCTCTTAAGGCATCTTAGAAATACTGCTGCTCATCCTACTAACCCATCTATGGCTTTGGTTTGCTGCAAGGAGATCTTACAGTGGTAACAAGGAACAGAACAAACCCCAGCTGGAAAGCAGTTGGACACTGACACGTGGGCAGGCCTCAGGTGGAGCTGAGAGTGGGAGAGGTGCCTGGGTGTGGGCACAGCTGCCTCCCTCCTGCTGGCAGCAGCACAAAGGGGAATCCAAACCTCTATCTCACAGTGGAGGGCAGCCCCGAAGTCTGTGCAGAAGTGACATACAAGGAGTTGTTGTCTGGGAGGGGGGGCACCACAGAGTTTCCATTGGTGGCTGAACAGCTCAGTTTCAGTTTTTCCAAGTACTCTGCATGAACAGGCTTGTGACACTGCAGCACCTTGATGGCATCTTCCACTTTGAACCATTCTCTTTTCCTTCCTGAATGAGGACAATCCACAAAGGGAAACAGAGTTAGAGACCTCTAAGGGCACCAGCTGCTCCTCCTCGCTGCCTTTCCCTCCTGTCTTTCGCTTGAGAAGCTCAAAAGATGGAGTGGGAAGACCTTGAAGGACATGAAGGGGTCCCTGCCCCTGGCAGGAGATGGGAACTAGATGATCTTTGAGGTCCCTTCCAGCTCAAACCACCCTAGGAGTGTCTGAGGTTCAGCCAAGCTCACTGAAAGCAGTTCAGAAGCAGACAGCTCCCCTGGAGCAGAAGTTGCTGTGACTGCTGACCTGCTCCAGAAGTCACATCCAGGCTTTGCAGCAAAGGACATGAGGATTATTGCTGCAGTTAGAGTCCTGCATGGGCCTGGCTGGCAGGGAGGCCCCTGCTGAGTGCCCAGGCATGCAGCAGGGCTGGGTCTGCTTTAGGGACCACATCAGAGCCAAGCCAATGAAAACATTGCACACCCCCAAAACAAATACATTAAATTAACCCCCCCCAACCCAGGCAGTGAAAGAGAAGAAAAGCCTAGGGGGGGAAAAACCCAACCAAAATGGGGAAAAAAGAGAAGTGAAAATAAATGGACTCCAAATTAAATGGGCAAAAACCCCCAGGAAATAAACAATGAGAGTAAGGCCCCCAGCAGTGAGTGGGGGAACAGGGAAGGAGAAACTGCATGGGAAAAAGGGCCCAGGAAACCCCACAAGCACCGAGACCCCAGCCACTGGGCAAAGCCAAGGGGGGCATTCATGCAACTGATGCTGACAGAATGAAGTGAGCTGCTAACCCAAGAGCCCCAGCTCCCAGTGAGTGCCTGGGGGGCAGCGGGGGGCAGGGGGGGCAGCAGCCAAGCAGGCCTCACCTATGCTGACGGAGTCCTCCCAGTCCTCCAGGATCTCCGTCACCGTCAGCACGTAGACGTAGGTCCTGTGCTTCCGGTCCTGGTTCTGCTTGAGGAGGAGGAGAGAGCTTTGAGTTGGCACCAAACCCCAGCGTGGAGGGGCTCAGCACCAGCAGGGGGAGGAACAGGAGTCAGCCCTGCAGGAGCCCTGCCGGCAAACCCTGCCTCGGGCGGGCGCCACAGCGACAGCTGAGCCCTGGGGACAACACTGAGGTGCTGTGGGGACGCCACAGCTGTTGGGGGCTGAGCTGAAGCCTCCCAGGCACAACTCAAGCACATGGCAAGTGAGGACCAGAGGATGTTCCTGGTCATCCACTGGAAGTTAGCAGCTGTCCAGCAGCGCTGCCCAGTGCTCAGCTTTTACCTGTACCACAGAATGGGTTGGGAGGGACCTTAAAGAGCCTCCAGTTCCTTAAGGCTTCACTGCTCCCACACCCTTTGAGATGCACTGATTTTATCCTCCCAGGACAATTCCAAGGCCTTTGACATCCTCCTATTCAAATCTTCACAGAGGATGTAGACCAGAGGACATCACCTCCCTAATGCAGCACTTCCAGCAGCACTGGGGGGGAATCCCAGGCAGGTTAACACCTCAGGACTGAAGTCTGCTGCTGACCAACTCTCACAAGAGCCACCAAAAAAGAACCACAAAGAGGCTTTCAAAGAAACAGCTCACCTCAAAGATCCCAAGCAGCCTGCCCAGCTTGCCCTTTACTCCAGCCTACAAAGCAAACAGGAAAGAGAGTTACCATCTGCTGCTGGATGTCACAGCCCCAGGCATCAGCCCCAGCCTCCTGCAGCTCTGGACTCCTCTTCGCAGGGTTAGGCAGGCAGGTGCTCTAAGGCAGGGCTTGGCTGCCCAGAGAGGTTGTGGAGTCTCCTTTCAAGGCAAGGCTTTGGCTGCCCAGAGAGGGTGGGGGGTGGTGAGGGGATGTTGGAGGGGTTTTGGGTGGGTTTAGGGGGACTAGGGTGGGATTTAGGAAGGTCTGGGGTGCTTTGGGGCTGGTTGGGGGGGTGTCAGCTGGGATTCAGGTGCTCTGGAGAGGCTTTAGCAGCATGTAGGTGCTGTTAGAGATCTCTCAAAATCTGGGGGCAGGGCTTAATTTTATGTTGCCCCCCCCAAACCCTCACAGCATTGCTGCCCACTTGATGCTGCCTTGAGGGGGTGCAGCAGACAGCTGGAAGGGGTTGGACTGGATGACCTTTGGAGGTCCCTTCCCAGCCAGGGCATTCTGTGAGCTCTCTGGCCCGGAGGCCTTTCAGTGTTGGCAGCTGTGGGCAGGCTGCAGAGCCTGAGCTGGGAGCCAGCCTTGCTTCTTGCTTCCTGCAGATGGAGCAAGAGCCATGCTGCAGCTGGAGTTGCAGGCTCCCAGCCTAGCAGGCACAAAGCTGCTCAGAAGCTGACTGATCTGAGCGTTCTTTTTAACGGGGGGATGTGTTGCACGGCCCTTGAATGGCCTCACTGCAGAAGGCACAGTGCAAGCCTCTCCCTGCCCTTTCTTGCTTTGGTAGAGCCCAGAGCTCTCAGCAGCTCTGCCTGCTGCACCACTTCCCAGCTGAGAAGGGCTTTGCTGTGATGTTTCAAGGCTCCAGTCCTGGTTTGCACCACCCAAGCGTTTCTAAACACTGCCTGCTCACTGGAGCCGATTCCTCTCTTTCCTCTCGGACAAAACCATTGCCATTTTCACACCTGCAGCACAGGAACCCTCAGGATCAGCCTCCTCCTCCTCAGGCTCTCCACTCACACAGGTCTGGGAGCCACTGTGTGTTTTCTGGGGGACATTTCAATATACTACAACCAAACCAAGAGCTCAGCTTTTGGTGAGGTGCAAGAAGAACAGGGAGTAGGAGGATGCTCCTTCTCTTTAAGGGGACGGGCATCTCTAGTGGTGTGTCCAATTCTGGGCCCCCCAGTTCAAGAAGGGCCTCAGAACTGCTTGAGAGTCCATCCCAGAGGCACAGAGCTGGAGCAGGCAGTGGAACATCTCCTGTGAGCACAGCTGAGGGAGCTGGGGCTGGGAGCAGAGCAGCCTGAGGGCTGCCCTCAGTGCTGGGGCTAAAGATGTGCAGGGCTGGAGCCAGGCTCTGCTCAGGGATGGCCAAGCACAGCACAAGGGGCACTGGGGGCAGCTGGAGCAGAGGAGGTGCCAGGGGAACAGGAGGGAAAACTTTGTCCCTGTGAGGGTGCTGAGTCGTGGAGCAGGCTGCCCAGAGAGGCTGTGGAGTCTCCTGCTGTGGAGACACTCAAAGCCCTCCTGGCTGTGCTCTGTGTGCCCTGCCCTGGGTGATGCTGCTCCCTTCCAACCCTTCCCATTCTGTGATGCTGTGACACCCTCAGCTTGCCAGCCCTCTTTGAGCACCACATGTGCAAACCACTCATTCCCATTTCTCAGGCTACCCAATTAAACACCAACTTCCAAGTTAGTTAACCAGAGTAGCTCCTCACTTAGATGAGGTTTAAGACCTTCCTGGGATTGCTTTATGCTGCACTTCCATTGTGCTACCCTACAATCAGGTGTGCACAAACTTACTGTACCTCAGGAGGTACAGCCTAAGGTTGGCTTAATTACTCTGACCTGGCAGCTCAATTTAAGTGACCTTCACATTCCAGATTCAGTAACCCCCAAGTCACTAACTTGAGCTGAGCTTAGGGATGCAAAATGGATCAGTCTGAAGGAGTGCACCCAGGCAGGCTGTGGAACAGCTGCAGTGCATACAGATGGAGCTACACACATCTGTGCTTGGCTTCTAAAGAATGGTGGTGGACATGAGAGATATTCATCCCAGAGTGGCTCAGGTTGGAAGGGAGCTCAGAGCTCATCCCCTCCAACCTCCCCTCCAGGCCCAGGGACACCTCTCAGCTACACTCAGCTGATCCAGGCCTTGAACACCCCCAGGCAGGAGGCAGCCACAGCCTCCCTGGGCATCCTGTGCCAGAGGCTCAGTGGCCTCCTGCTGAACAACTTCTGCCTCAGCTCTACTCTAACCCTGCTCTGCCTCAGCTCCAAACCATTCCCCCTGGGCCTGGCTCCAGACCCCCTCAGCAAAAGTTCCTCTCCAGCCCTCCAGTAGGATCCCTTCAGCTATTGGCAGGCAGCTCTGAGGTGCCCCTGGAGCCTTGAGGGCAAGAACAAAACTGGGCTCTGCCAGGGCTGTCCCACATCCCAGCAGCAGGTGCTCCTAGTTTTCCCTTTCTGGCTTTCCCTTCTTTCCCCTCCCCTTGCTGCTGTGAAGCACACCCAGAGGGGAACAGATCACAGGTGTCTAACCTGCTGTCTGCATGCAGCAGCAGTGCAGTGTCTGGGCAGTGTGAACCCTGCTTGGACTGTTCCATTAGCAGAGAGATTTGCACTAAGTGTATGATGGGAGATGTATCATCAGTCATGTTCTGTGCCCATCCCTTAGCTATCTCCATTTGACCTTCTCCTTCATCCATGGCCCCCACACAGCTCCTCCACAGAAATGTGCAAGCAGAGCTCCAGCAGGGCCAGGACTTGGAAGTGCTCCTCAGGGCAGAGCCATTTGTGACAGAGAGCCAGGTCACAGCTCCCACTGCTGTGGCAGCTGTGTGCAGCCCTGCAGGACCAGCTTCCATAGTTGGTCAAAGCTCCCCAGCAGCAGCTCTGAGGACACTGACTGCAGGCAGGACACTTTCAGGACCATCCTTCCTTCACCACCACACACAGAGCCCCAGCTCAGTCAGCTCTGGTCTGACCTGGGGATGAGGCTTTCCTACCACCCCCCCTGGGCTGTGCTTGAGCTCAGATGGGTGATTAAGGCTACCAGTGCTGAGCTGTGCCTTTTGCATCCCACCCAGCAACCTGTGCCAGGGCTCTCCCCACAGGTGCTGTTGCTTCCTGGGAGCTGAACTCTTTGCTGAGTCACTCCTAGAATCCTTCCTCTTTGCTCCTTTCCAATGGCTTGCCCTGTGGCTGCCTCCCCTACAAATGCACAGGCACCTGGCTGAGTGTGTCTGGTGCAGCCTGCAATGGGCTGGCCCAGCAAAGCTGGACTCAGCCTGGAGTGAGGCCTCCTCATGCTGCATGAAGGCTGCTAAGAGCCCTCCATACTGAACCAGCCTGGAGCCCAGGGGAGAGGGGAAGGTCACTGAAGCTGAGCTGACAGAGCATCTCACTCTGACACCAAACAGCAGGCAGCATGTGGGGTGGGTTGCCTCTACCTTGAGTTCCCAAACCCACAGGACCAGCCTTAAGGGTAAGCAAGCTAAACTGCTGGGCAGCACAGCCAATTACACATCACTGCACACACTCGTGGGCAACAACAGGAGCCTGGTTTGTGACTAGCAGTAGTCCAACAGGGCTGAGAAAAGTGTTTGAGACTCCCCCAAAGTGCTGCAGTCCCCTCCCTTGGCAGGGTGCATCCAGGCCCTGCAGAGCTCTCTGCCT
The DNA here is from genome assembly GCF_014839835.1 of Dryobates pubescens. NCBI lineage: Eukaryota > Metazoa > Chordata > Aves > Piciformes > Picidae > Dryobates > Dryobates pubescens. The sequence continues at coordinate 1,136,487 of NC_071626.1, forward strand.
GCCCCTTCAGGAACAATGAAGAGTTGATCTTTGCTTTTTGTCTCTGCCAGCTCAACACAGAGTGGCCTCTTTCCCTTGTTCCCCTGGTTTCCAAGCCTTGGCTGTCAGCTGCTCAAGCAGCAGTTGCCATCTTTCACAGCTTGCCTGGGAAGTGACAAATCTCCAGTTCCAGCTTTGGAATCTGCAACTGAAGTGCCCTAACAGAGGAGCTGCACTAAGTCATCAAGACTTGAGGCTCTCTTCTGCCTAGGGGCAGAGACAGACAATTTCTGCCTGTGGTGCTTTCCTTTGTAGCCCAACAGCCTTCACTGTGCTCCTCAAGGCCTTTTAACTGTTGGACCCTCAGCTGCTCAGGCAGATCAGTTCCCAGTCCCTTACAGCTGCAGCCTCCTCAGAGGTTCTCTCTCAGGTAGCCAGACCTCACTGCTCAGCTCCCTCTCAGTCCTAGGGGAGCTGCAAGGCAAACCTCCTGTGCACCACCACAGACATGCCACACTCTGCTAAGCCATCTGGCAGCAGGTCACAGCTCAGCTTCCAGTGTTTGCAGAGGCACTCAGAGGCTGGGTTGTGAACTGCAGGCAGGCTGGGAGAGCAGCTCAGGAGCTCACCTCCCCACACTATAGCCCAGTTCCACCACAGAGCTGCAGCTCTTGGCATTGCACAAGCCTGGGAGCCAGACCCCCACAGGGATTATAGAGACACCACCAGCTGGGACTGGGTCCTGTTAGTTCAGAAGGCCATCTGCTAACAGAGCTATTTCCACCCAGATTTTAGCTGAATGCAGCTCCAATTAAGTGCTGCAACAGGCCCAAGAAATGCTTTGGGTCTCTTCCCAGCAAGCCAGATAAAGTTCCCACTTCCCCAGTTGTGACAAGCTTGGGAGCCAGTTCTAGATGTTGAACAATCCTCTCTCTAATAAAAATAGCTTCCCTCCTCTGACCTTTCTGTACTCATGGCTGCTCAAGTATGCTGCTCCAGGCCACCACAAGCAGCCAGCAGCCAAAGCTTTGGGAGAGAGGCCTGAGAAGCCCCAGCATTTCTTTTGGCCTCCTGGATAGAGAAGAAAGAATTCCCTCTTCCTTCTTGATCCCATCTGGAGACAGCAGCAAGCTGCTCTGTTGTGTTCTCCTTACCTCCTCATACACCTCTCTGACAGCTGCTCCTCCTGGCTCTTCCTCTGGTTCCATGCCTCCACCTGGCACAATCCACTGGTCTGGGTAGCGGCTGCTGCTCACCAACAGCACCTAGGAGGAATTGCAAATGCCTTCAGTAGAGCTCCCAAGTCAGGGACCTGGCTGCTTGCTCAGCAGCCACCTTGTTCTGCTAGCCAGGAGGAGCAGAGCCCTCAGGAATCAAACCCAGTGGGCAGCCAGCAGCTGTAAGGACAAAGAGTGGAGTTGTGAACATCCAGCCTCTGATGTGCAGCAAAACCCTGCTGACAGTGAGGAGTCAGACAGAGGGGATCCTGCCCCTGGGCTCTGCTCAGACCCCACCTCCAAGCCTCCAGCTCTGGGGTCCCCAGCAGGAGAAGGACTCAGAGCTGCTGGGGAGAGTCCAGAGGAGGCCACAGAGATGCTCCAAGGGCTGGAGCAGCTCTGCCCTGAGCACAGGCTGAGGCAGCTGGGGCTGTGCAGCCTGCAGAGGAGAAGGCTCCAGGGGCACCTCAGAGCTGCTGCCAGCACCTGAAGGGATCCTGCAGGAAAGCTGCAGAGAGACTTTTGCTGAGGGGGTCTGGAGCCAGGCCCAGGGGGAAGGGTTTGGAGCTGAGGCAGAGCAGGGTTAGAGTGGAGCTGAGGCAGAAGTTGTTCAGCAGGAGGCTGCTGAGCCTCTGGCCCAGGCTGCCCAGGGAGGCTGTGGCTGCCTCCTGCCTGGGGGTGTTGAGGGCCAGGCTGGATGAGGCCCTGAGCAGCTGAGTCTGGCTGAGAGGTGTCCCTGGGCCTGGAGGGGAGGTTGGAGGGGATGAGCTCTGAGCTCCCTTCCAGCCTGAGCCATGCTATGATACAGATGCCAAAGGATGAAAACTGAGGCACTGCCATCACAGCCAAGTCAGAAGGATGCTTCCAGGATGCAGCTCTTGGCTAGGAAGTGCAAAAAGCCAGAAAGGCCTCCTGGCAATGGCTGTGCCTTGCAGTCTCAGACAAGCTTCTTCACAGTTACTGAAGTGTGATGCTAGCACAGCAGGCTTGCAATCTTGCATAACTGCAGTTTGAAGGAGAGTACTTCCCTGGCCATTGGCCAGTTTGGTTTCTTGTCTCAGAGCAAAAGCTGCAACCCATGGAGCTGGAAAGGAGCTCTACATTTACTCTTCTTCCCCCCCCCCCAAGACACTTCAGTTCCACTGAACCTGGAACCAGTCAGAGCTGGGACTGCAGCCACTGCTCCAGCCACTATGCCCCCAATGTGGGGCAACTGGCAGCAGAACCCCAGGATGGTAGGAGCTGGAAGGGACCTCTGGAGAGCATCCAGTCCAACCCCCCTGCCAAGGCTGCTTCACCTAGAGGAGGTCACACAGGAACCCAGTGGGTTGTGAGTGTCCCCAGAGGTGGAGCCTCCACCACCCCTCTGGGCAGCCTGCTCCAGGGCTGCAGCACTCTTACAGAAGTTGTTCTTCATATTTAGATGGAACTTCTGCTGCTCCAGTCTGTGCCTGCTACCTCTTGTCCTGTCCCTGGCACCCCTGAACAATCCTGGCCCCATCCTGACACCTACCCTTGGAGTACTGATCAGCATTGATCAGCTCCCCCTCAGGCTGCTCTTTTCCCAACTCAAGAGCCCCAAGTCCCTCAGCAGGGATGTTCCAGGCCCCTCAGCACCTCTGCAGCTGATGCAAGTCAGACCCTGATTCAGGAGCACATGAACCAGAGCAGCTTAACTGCCAAGTCCTGCCCAGTGAAGCATCCTCGAGCAGCTGTGCAGTAAGAGTCTCCCTGTGCCAGGCCATGCTCACACAAGCCCTACCCTGAGGTCAAAGGACAGCTGTGAGCAGCACAGGGCTGGGCTCAGTGCCTCAATCTTCACAAGCAACTCAAGTCTAGCTGCAAGCACCTCAGTCTAAAGGTTAGAGCATGGAGTGGTGCCAGCTGACTGAAGTGATCATCTCACCCTCACCAACCACCTTTTTGGTATCAGAATTCATCTCAAGCCCAACTCTGGAAGGTTAGACACAAATACATCTCACCTCCATCATTACAACCAAAGGGTTCATCTTCCTAGGATCCTTTGATGGCAGCAAGGATTCCCAGAGAGGACACAGCTCTACATCACAGATTGGGAGGGGTTGGAAGGGACCCCTGGAGAGCCTCCAGTATGACTCCTCTCCAGAGCAGGGTCACCCAGGGCAGGGCACACAGGAATGCATCCAGAAGGGTCTTGGTCTGCAGGGGAGACTCCACAGCCTCTCTGGGCAGCCTGCTCCAGGCCTCCAGCAGCCTCACACCAAACAAGTTTCTCCTCCTGCTGAGAACCCTCCTGGCTTCCAGCTTGTCCCTGTTGGTCCTTGCCCTGTCACTGGGCACCACCAACCAGAGCCTGGCCCCTTCTTGACCCCCACCCCTCAGGTATTGATGGACATTGCTCAGATCCCCTCTCAGCCTTCTCCTCTCAGGCTGTGCAGCCCCAGGGCTCTCAGCCTTCCTTCACAGCAGAGTTGTTCCAATCCCTTCATCATTCTCTCAGCTCTCTGTTGGACTGTTCAGCAGATCCCTGTCCCTCTTGAACTGGGACACAACATTGCAGGTGTGGTCTCAGCAGGGCAGAGAGAGGGGGAGGAGAACCTCCCTAGACCCCCTGGCCACACTTTTGTTGATGCCCCCCAGCATAATCTGCATCACTACAGCCCCCACCGTGCCAGCAGCCCTCAGAGAGCAGCTGTAACGACCCCAGGCCTGGGGGCTGCCAGCCACAAGCCTTACCCATGTTCTGCTGCTGAAGCCAGCACTCGCTGCAGTCCTGTGGCAGCCAGCAACTGTGCTGAACAAAAGGAGGGTTCCAGGCCAGTCCATCAGCCCCAGCTTGCTGGAATGGTTTTCATCAGCACTCACTCTTTGCCTGGGGCTAAACATCAAACTCTTAATCACTGCTGGGGGACAAATCAGGTTGCTGTTCTGGCAGGGACTGCAGACCCACTCTGTCAGTGGTTGATGCTCCCATGGATGGGAGCTGCCTACCTCTCACCTATCAACAGTTTGTTGGGCTGGGCTCCTGGCTCTGAGCTTTGCATTACCCGTTTTGAAACCCAGGAACAGGCACAGCAAACACCAAGTGCACATGGAAAGAGCACAGCAGCTCTGCTGGAGAGGATTTACAGCTGCACACAGAATAAACTCTGCACTGCTACAGCCTGGCAAGGTCACTTTGGCAGCTCTCCACTAGCCCTGGGACAAAAGCATTTGTCAAGCATCTTTCCCTCTGTGCTCTACTGCAAATGACAGAACAGAGCTGGTTGGAAGAGGCCTCACAGATCACCCAGGCCAGCCCCCACCCCAGCACTGGAGGGTCAACACTAAACCCTCTCCCTAAGCACCAGCCCCACAGGCTGCTGGAACACCCCCAGGGATGTGCTGACTCCATCACCACCTCTGTGGCCTCCTCTGGACTCTCCCCAGCAGCTCTGTGTCCTCCTCCTGCTGGGGACAGCAGAGCTGGAGGCAGGATTGGAGAGGAGGTCTGAGCAGAGCAGAGCCCAGGGGCAGAATCCCCTCTGCTGCCCACCCTGCTCTGGATCACAACCTCATCAGGCTCAGAAGGAAACAACCAAAGTACCTGTGCCAAAAGCACTTCTTACTCACAGTGAGGCTGGGGAGACTCTGCCACAGGCTGCCCAGGGAGGCTGTGGCTGCCTCCTCCCTGGCCAGGCTGGATGAGGCCCTCAGCAGCCTGGGCTGGTGGGAGGTGTCCCTGCCCTGGGGTTGGAGCTGATGATCTCTGAGGTCTCTTCCAACCCACCCCACTCTATGAATCTCAGTAGTCTGTCTCCCATCTCTCTGCAGGGAAGAATGAGGGTTCCTGAGCTCTGTTAGCTGCTAGTTAGTGCCCACTGCCCTTCCCATGGCCCTCAGGGCCCTGCTGGTGGTGGTTCTTCCTCAGAAGGTTTCCAGCATAGGATCATAGAAAGGTCTGGACTGGAAGAGACCTCCAAAGGCCACCTAGTCCAAACCCCACAGGAGAGACTTAGCAGCAAGTGAATGCCATTAATCTGACTCCAGAGGCTAACCTGGGAGCTCCCCAGTGAGGGAGGCAAGCTGCAAACTTCAGGGAGTGGAAAACATTCTTCCACTGAGTCTTCCCAGCCAAGCTCTTACCTTGTTTTTGTGTCCAGGAATAGCAATGACCTTTGAGAGCAGCGAGGGAGAGGAGCTGCCAGGCAGCCTGCCTGCAGGCAGCACCTATGGCTATGCTCAGCAGGGTATGGGTAACCAACCCCCAGGCAGCTGCAGAGCAGCTGGCACCACTGGGCTTCCTCACTCAATGCCAAGCCTGCAGACAAAGAATTGATCACTGCTGGAGAAAGCAGCCAAAGCTGGGGCCAGGCTGGGGACCTCAGGTCAAAGAGAAGCTTGTGAAGCAGCCAGCAGCTGTTATACCCAGAGGAAAATACAAACTACAGCCCAAAAGGCTTCCCTTTTTTCCTCCATATTTCATACAAAGCACTCCAAGAGGTAGAAAATTATTTGAGTTGATGTAAAATATCCTTTGCTTTCCAGCTTAACTGCAGGGCATTAGGGGGAAGGAAAAGGGGCAAGGAAACAGCAAGGGGGGAAAAAAAGCTCATCCAGGCCAACCACCAACCCAGCCCCACCATGGCCACCAAACCCTGACCCCAGGGCTCTGGGACACCTCCAGGGCTGGGGGCTCCACCACCTCCCTGGGCAGCCTGTGCCAGGGCCTGACCAAAGCAGCTCCTACAAAGCCTGGATGGTGCTTGCAGGATTCCCTGCATGACTTCAGGCAAACAGCCTCAAGCTGGAGATCCCATGGCAACCTGCCACTGCAGTTAGTCTCCTTGACCCAAGACTTTTTGGTGCTTTTAGGGTCACTGCCTCACTGCAGTAGTGCTGAAGGCTTGGCAGCTCCCCTGGAGGCTGCTGTGGGATCCTTGTCCTACACACCACTGCCTGCTTGGACTCACAACGTTGAAAGAGGCAACACAGCAATGCCACACAGATGGCACTGAATCACAGCATGGCAGGGGTGGGAAGGACCCAAAGAGATCATCCAGTGCAAACCCCCTGCCAGAGCAGCATCACCCAGGGCAGGGCACACAGAACACATCCAGGTGGGGTCTGGAAAGCCTCCAGAGGAGACTCCACAGCCTCCCTGGGCAGCCTGCTCCAGGCTCTGCCACCCTCACACCAAAGAAGTTTCTCCTCATGCTGAGGTGGAACCTCCTGGGTTCCAGTTTGTGTTCAGTGCCTCTTACCCTGTCACAGAACACCACTGACAAGAGCCTGGCCCCTTCTTGACCCCCACCCCTCAGGTATTGATAGCCATTGCTCAGATCCCCTCTCAGCCTTCTCCTCCCCAGGCTGAGCAGCCCCAGGGCTCTCAGCCTTTCCTCACCACACAGCTGCTGCAGTCCCTTCAGCATCCTCCTAGGCTCTGTTGGACTCCCTCCAGCAGTTCCCTGTCCCTCTTGACCTGGGGAGCCCAGGACTGGACACAGCCCTCCAGATGTGGTCTCATTCACAGACTTTGGCCTTCCTGAGAATGCTCAGCAGAGAGCCTGCTCCCAGTCCACAGGCTTTGTGCAGTGATTTCATAGATTCACTGAATGGGTTGGGTTGGAAGGGACCCTAAGGATGCTCCATTTCCAACCCCTTGCCCTGGGACACCTTCCACTGGCCTGGTTTTCACCCTGCTCACCCTCAACACTGCCCAAGGCACAGCCACACAGGAGTGAGCCCCACACACACCGGAGCAGAAAGGCACAACTGCCAATTCCACACCAGCCCAGGAGCTCCTAGCAAAGCATTTTAGAGACAGACTGAAAAGCAGCCCCCAGCTATGGCAGATGCTTAAAAGCCTCAGTCTCAATGAAGAGGAACTGGCCTAGCAGCACAGACCCCGTGTAACAACTAGCAGCACACATTAACTGCAGCACAGCATCTCCACGGCAGGCCAGGAAGCTGGGCTCTGCCTGTTCCACCCTCCCCAGCTGAGGCAGAGATCGCATTTCAAAGCAGCAGCACAATGCTTGGCCATCAAGCAGTGCAACTTCAGCAACATTCTGAAGAGGAAGGGCAACAAAATCTGTGCAGACATTTTAGTAACACTTCAAAATCAGACCTGCAAATGACCTCTGGTTGGAGAGTCTCTGATGCGCTGGGTGCTAACAGGGAGAAACCCAGCAGCCTCTTTCAGCCTGGTTACTACAAGAAGAGGTGCAGAAAGGCTGAGAAGTGGCCAGGAAAGGGCCAGAGGAAGCTCTGCCATGGGAGGAAGGCTGGGTTTGCTCAGCCTGGAGAAGAGGAGGCCTGTCCAAGCTGCCAGTATGGCAAATGTCTTCCTGAAACATCTCCTAAACAGTCATTGAGGATCAGAGGACTGGCAGCCCAGCTGGCATTGTTCAGCCCTGACAAGAGAAGGCTTAGGGAGACCTCATCACCAAGAAGCAGCACACCAAGGGTGGCTGCCAGGAGGATGGAGACTCCCTTTGTACAGGGAGTCCCATGGAGAAGACAAGAGGTGATGGGGACAAGTTACTGCTGGGGAGATTCCCAGTGGGCTCCAGAAGGAAATGTTCCCCCTGGGCACAGTCAGGCACTGGAATCATCTCCCAAGGGCAGTGGTGGAGTCCTCTGCCTTGGGCAGTTGGAAGGCTCAGCTTGGCAGGGTGCTGGGCCAGCTCCTTGCAACTCCACTCTCAGCTGGAAGGGTTGGAGCAGAGGCTCCTTGGGGTCCCTTCCCACCTGGCACTCTGGGATCTACCTTGCAATGATTCCTCAATACATTGCTCTCACATGCAGTTCCTGCTTGGCCAACGTGCCCCTGTGGCGCTGCTCAGTACCTTCCTCTGGCTCTTTAAAGCCCTTTGTTTTGTTCTGGAGGGTGCAGTGCTGATGGCAGAACAGCCAGCACTGTGCCACAGCATCACCACATTTCCTCATGTCAGCAAGCACCCAGGGCACCTGCAATGCCAGACTGCAGCCCAGGCTTTGAAGAATCACATCTGGCAGCTCTTGGGGTAGGATGAAGGGTGCAGGTCTTGCAGAATCCCCCAGAAGTGTCCCCAGAAGTTTTATGTCTCCCAGTGAGTCAGCTCCCCATCTCTGCAGTGCATCTTCAGGATCACAATTGTCAGGGTTGGAAGGGAGCTCAAGGCTCAGCCAGCTCCAACCCCCCTGCCATGGGCAGGGACCCCTCACACCACAGCAGGCTGCTCACAGCCACCTCCAGCCTGGCTGCAAACACCTCCAGGCAGGAGGCTTCCACCACCTCCCTGGGCAGCCTGTGCCAGGCTCTCACCACCCTCCTGGGGAACAACTTCTTCCTCACAGCCAATCTCAATCTTCCCACTTCTAGTTTTGCTCCATCCCCCCCAGTCCTATCCCTCCCTGACACCCTCAGAAGTCCCTCCCCAGCTGTCCTGTAGCCCCCTGCAGATCCTGGAAGGCCACAGTTAGGTCTCCTGGGAGCCTTCTCTTCTGTGATTTCACACTTGGCAGTACAGACCAAGGGGGAAATCCTGAGGCAGTAGGGAAGAGCTGAAACTCCTACTGCTGCCCCTTTCCTGTTCAGCTTGAAGCCATGGCCTGATCCTGAGCAGGACAGCTGAGCTGCACTGCTTACCCAGCAACATCAGCTGGTGGACTCAGGGATCAGCTTCCAGGCACTTGACAGGACCAAGCTGCAGCTCTTGGAGAGCTGCTCAGCTGCAGGTGAAGACATAACTGGGACTTGTCCATAACCTTGTCACATTTTAGCCTTTTTTGTGGTATTTGAGATTGCTGGGAAAAAACCCAACCCCTACAGCTCTGAACCCAAAGGCTGCCTTTGAAGCCTGATGTTTACAGAACTGCTTCCACTGAAGTGCTTCAGCACCAAGTCAGAAAGCAACCTCATTAAAAATAAAGCTTTTAAAGCATTCCACAAACAAGGCTGAGGAAAGCAAAACCCACAGCAGCTGAAGCACCACCTGAAATGCCCAAAGCACAGCCAGGCTGGGCAGAGGAAGCCTGGAGCAGCAGCGCTGCGGCCAGCAGGAGCAGGGCACGGATGGGGCCCCTGCACTGGGCACTGCTGAGGCTCCACCTGGAATCCTGGGTTCAGTTTTGGGCCCCTTGCTGCAGGAAGAACGTTGAGGAACCAGGGCAGGTCCAGAGAAAGACAAGCAAGCTGGGGAAGGCTCTGGGGAGGAGCAGCTGAGGGAGCTGGGGGTGTTCACTCTGGACGAGGCTGAGGGGAGACCTCATTGCTCTCTTGAGAGGAGGCTGCAGTGAGCTGGGGGTTGGTCTCCTCTGCCTAGTCTCAGGTGATAGGAGAGGAACTGGCCTGAAATTGTGCCAGGGGAGGCTTAGGTTAGAGATGAGGCAAAAATTATTGACTGCAAGAGTGGTCAGGGATTGGCACAGGCTGCTGCTTCTCCTTCGAGCAAATCCTTGCTGATAGGAAGCAACACCTGCACAAAACACTAGCACTTTTAGCAGCAACTGAGCACTGACCACCAGAACAAGGGAGCTTAGACAGGGGCTTCTTAAATGTTGACATCCTTCAGCCCAAGAATTAACTTCTCTGAATCATGGATGCACAGAATGGGTTGGGTTGGAAGGGACCTTAAAGCTCACCCAGTTCCAACCCCCTGCCATGGGCTTCTGCTAGCCCTGGCTGCTCCAGGTCCCAACCCACCTGGCCTTAAGTACTTCCAGGGATAGAATCTGACCAAAAAGGTGCTAAAAATGACAAGCTCCTAGGACTGGAACTCCAAGTAATGGTAATAGGTTGGGCTTGATGATCTCTGAGGTCTTTTCCAACCTTCTTGATTCCATGACAGTAATTGTCCTGCAAGTGTAAAACAAGCAAAAAGAACCAAACCCAACCCAAAGAGCAACAACACAACCCCCAGCTCCCAAGCTCTCCATTTCCCTTGGGAGTGTGGCAATGCAATGATCCTCACTGCTGCCCCAGCAAGCAGCAGAAACCCTTCCCAGCTCCCCTCACTGCTTGGGCAAGGCTGGAGCAACAAAAATGGCACAGTTTAACCCTGAAATGCTTCAAGCCTCCTTTATTTCTTCCTGACATGATCTCTTTGGGGGCTGCCACCAGCAAGTGCTGGCTGAGCACTGCAGCAGGGCTCTCAGTGCTAGATTCAATTACAGAAAGCAGTGCTGCAGATGCCAAAACAATTAGAATGCACTCAAGTTTTGGATTCAAGGCACTTAAAAATAGCTCCTCCTTTGTTTCTGGAGAGAATAGGGGAGCTGAGAGAAGGCAAATTCATTTAGCTTTGGGAATGGGTTTAGGTAGCCAAATTATTAGGAAAATAATAGTAATTATTATTAATAATGAGAAGTGTTTGTTGCTATTTGCTGCTGCTGCTGCTTTCAAAGCCTGCCTTGGTTCTCTGCTTTGAGAGGTGGAGATTCCACCCAGAGCTGGGGTTGGAAATGACCTCTAGGATCACTGAGGCCAACCATCACTCTTTCATGGCCATGGTGGCCTTGGGTTGATGGTTGGACTCCACCTGAAGAGGCCTTTTCCAAGCCCAACAGCTCTCTGATTCACATCCAGCATCTTTTCTTGTTGCTGTGCCTGCAACCCCTGCTTCCCTTTCCAATTCTTAAGCTCACATCCAGCCACCATCTCTCTTCAGCCCCAAGGCCAGCACTGAGACCCCAAACCAGGCCATACTTTGACATGCCAGCAACCTGAAAGGTCCCCAAACACCCAAAATAAAACCCTCCCCAAATTCCAAAGGTATTGGACCTCCTCCAGGAGAAATCTGTATCTCATGCAAGATATATATAGAGAGAGCATATCATACAAGATCACAGCATGAAGGCTGCAGAATCCAAACCAAAATGGGCTGTGGAGCACTCACTTGGTTATAAATAGTCACTGGATGATCAAGAAAGAAACAGGAAGGAAGGGAGAGCAGCCCAGCAGGAAAGGACTTGAGGGTACTGGAGGATGAGAAGCTGGGCAGCAGCCAGCAATGGGCACTGGCAGCCCAGAAGGCCAATGGCAGCCTTGGGCTGCCATTGGCCTTCTGGGCTGCCAGTGCCCATTGCCAGAGCTGGAGAGAGGGGATCCTGCCCCTCTGCTCTGCCCTGCTGTGTCCAGCTATGGGACCCCAATACAAGAGACAGGGACCTGATGGAGAGGGTCCAGAGGAGGCAACCAAGATGATCAGAGGGATGGAGAACCTCTCCTACAAAGACAGGCTGAGAGAGTTGGGGCTGCTCAGCCTGGAGAAGAGAAGGCTCCAGGGAGACCTTAGAGCTGCCTTTTGGTACCTGAAGGCTGGGGAGGGACTGTTCAGAAGGGGCTGTGGGGATAGGACCAGGGGCAGTGGTTTGAAACTGGAGTAGAGGAGATTCAGGTTGGACATCAGGAGGAAGTTCTGCACCATGAGGGTGGTGAACCACTGCAACAGGTTGCCCAGGGAGGTGGTTGAGGCTCCATCCCTGGAGACACTCAAGACCAGACTTGCTGTGGCCCTGGGCAGCCTGCTCTAGCTGGAGATGCCCCTGCTGAGTGCAGGGGGGTTGGACAAGATGACCTTGGAGGGTCCCTCCTAATGTGAGCTTTTGCACAGTGCATCTGGACAGCCATCAGCCAGCTCACAAGCAGATGCTTGCAGCTGCAGCTCTCCAGACAGAGCAGAAGCTTTTGACAGGCTGCATGGCTGCAGGCAAGCCCTGCCTGCAGGCTGTGACACCCAGCAGAGCTGACTCAGCAGCTCAGCCTGGCAGCAGACTGTTGGTAGGTCGAATTGGACAGGGTGCTGGAGCTGAAGAGCAGTTCAGCAACTGTATTGCAAACTGTCTGCTGGGATCAGGGAATTGTGTTGGCTGGAAGAGACCTTTAAGATCACTGACTCCAGAATGCCTGCACTGAACTTTGCCTCAGCAGCATTTGAGTCCATCTGGGTTTGAAACGAAGGAGCAGACAGAAAATGAATGGAAATACAACAAGGGTTGATCCAAACCCATCCTTTGTTAGCACAGCTGATGTGCTGCTTCACCCTCCATAGAGCTCAGCTCACAGAATCCAGGCTGGAAGGGACCCCAAGGATCAGCTGGTCCAACCTTTTCACCTCTGTAACACGGGGCTGCAACAAGGCTACAAAGGCATCATGAGAAGTGCAACACAGCCACAGCAAGCAGATTTTGCCAGCTCCTGAGGAGCAAGGGAGATACTCAATGGTTCAGTGACTGGCCTGGGATTCATGGTGATAAGCACAAAAAGCTGTCACTGTTCCTCTGTTTCCAAATTAAGAGAGAGCATCATGGAAGTGTTTGTGCTGGAAAAGCCCTCTGAGATCAGCCACTCCAACCAGCAACCCAACCCCACCATGGCCACCAAACCATGGCCACAGGGTTCTGGAACCCCTCCAGGGATGGGGACTCCACCACCCCCCTGGGCAGCCTCTGCCAGTCCCTGACCACTCCTGCAGCAAAGACATTTTTCCTCCTCTCCAACCTGACCCTCCCCTGGCACAATTTCAGGCCATTGCCTCTTCTTCTATCACTTAGCACTAGGGAGAAGAGCCCAACCCTCACCTGGCTCCAGCCTCCTCTCAGGGAGCTGCAGAGAGCAATGAGGTCTCCCTCAGCCTCCTCTTCTCCAGGCTGAACACCCCCAGCTCCCTCAGCTGCTCCTCCCCAGCCCTCTTCCCCAGCTTTGCTGCCCTTCTCTGGACAGCTCAATGTCCCTCTTGGAGTGAAGGACCCCAAACTGATCCCACTATTAGAGGTGTGGCCTCAGCAGAGCCCAGCACAGGGCACACATCACGACATCAACAGGGGACCTCCTGCTGAAGCTGGTGGAGGAGGATGGCACATGGTGAAGGAGAACACCTTGTCAATCTGATGTGCAGGACACTGAATTCCTGGCACAAGTTGGAAGTTCCTAAGGTGGGAGCAGCTTAAGAACCTTAGACACCAGCACTACATCAGAAGACAACTGGGCTCCAGGGTTCCAGCCATAAAGATAGGTCCTATCACACTCTGTCCATACAGATAAGGACAGCTCCTATCACCACCTGGTGTTTTCCTGAGAGGCAGCAGTGACCTTTTGCACAACTCAGAGAGGTTCCAGCTGAAGCAACCACACCTGTCAAACTGAAGGAGACAGAAGGGATAGCAGGATGAGCAGAAAAAGAGCAAAGTGGTTAACCTGTGCCCCGAGTCTGACACATTTTTAACCCAACCATTTCACTCCCCAGTGTCTGCTTCACAGAACCACAGAAAGGCCTGGGCTGGAAGGCACCTCCAAAGCTCATCCAGTCCCACCCCTCTGCAGTCAGCAGGGACACCCTCAACCAGATCAGGTTGCCCTGAGCCCTGCTGAGCTGCACCTCGAGTATCTCCAGGGACAGAGCCCCAACCCTACGTGCACAATGCCACAGCCCAGCCTCATCCACAAAGCCATGAAGTGCTCCACTGCAACAAGTGTCAGCATCCCCCCTTCTCACACAGCCCAGCAGAGCTGCTACTGCCACCTCAGCCTCAGAAAGTGTTCCTTCTGGAAGCAGCCACGGGTTGGAGATGACCTTTGGAGGTCCCTTTCAACCCAGACCATTCTGTGATGCATCTGGATGCAAGGCTGAAAGAGAGTGCAAGAATTTGCAGCAGGAAATGAAGGAGGAATGGAAGATTTCTGGTAAAGGTGACCCCTCCCCTGGATTTCCAACTACAGCTGGTGCAAGACAGCATGACAGAGGCTCAGATGCTTGAACTCTGAGAAGGTTTGAGCTGGGTAGCACCCAAAACTAAATCTCAAAGACACATACACAGGAGAGAATGCTGGAGCAGCAGAGGAACCCCAGGCAGCAGCAAGAATCACAGCATGGACCTCTGGAGATCAACCACTCCAACCTCCTGCCAGAGCAGGGTCACCCTGGGCCGGTCACACAGGAACACAGCCAGGTGGGCCTTGGAAGGACCTCTCTGGGCAGCCTGCTCCAGGGCTCCAGCACTCTCTTAGCAAGGAATTGTCTTCTCACATTGAGGTAGAACCTCCTGGGTTCCAGTCTGTGCCCATTGCCCCTTGTTCTACCACTGGACACCACCAAAACGAGCCTGGCCTCTGCTTCTTGCCCCCCACCCCCTCAGAGACTTATAACCACTGCTCAGATCCCCTCTCAGCCTTCTCCTCCCCCAGCTGAGCAGCCCCAGGGCTCTCAGCCTTTCCTCATCACGGCTGTTGCAGTCCCTTCAGCATCCTCACAGCCTCTGTGGGACTCTCTCCAGCAGTACTCCAGCTGAGGCAAGAACCAGTGAGATTCCTGCTGGGCACCTTTCTCCTTTACAGTATGACAAAAAGATCATCAGTGTGACCTCGAGGCTACATTTGCAGCAGGCAAGGGATGGCACATCCAAGACCATCACAGAAAACATTCACCTAAACTCAAGGGTCTGTATTTTGACATCAGGCCTCTCCCTGCTGTGTTAGACCAGCGTGCCAGGTGGGAAGGGACCCCAAGGAGCCTCTGCTGCAACCCTTCCAGCTGAGAGTGGAGTTGCAAGGAGCTGGCCCAGCACCCTGCCAAGCTGAGCCTTCCAACTGCCCAAGGGAGAGGACTCCACCACTGCCCTTGGGAGATGATTCCAGTGCCTGACTGTGCCCAGGGGGAACATTTCCTTCTGGAGCCCACTGGGAATCTCCCCAGCAGTAACTTGTCCCCATCACCTCTTGTCTTCTCCGTGGGACTCCCTGTACAAAGGGAGTCTCCATCCTCCTGGCAGCCACCCTTGGTGTGCTGCTCCTTGGTGATGAGGTCTCCCTAAGCCTTCTCTTGTCAGGGCTGAACAATGCCAGCTGGGCTGCCAGTCCTCTGATCCTCAATGACTGTTTAGGAGATGTTTCAGGAAGACATTTGCCATACTGGCAGCTCGGACAGGCTGTCAGCTTCTTCCAGCAGATACACGAAGGAGGAAAATAATCCCAGCCTTAACCTCTGTAGCTGTTTTATAGCTATGAAAGACACAGATGGAGAACAGAACCCGCGCAAGGGGTATGCCTCCAGCCCCAGCCAGCCTTTACGGGCGTTGTGCAAGGGAACCATCAGCAAAGTTCCCAGATAAGGGCCAGGGCAATTGACCTTGGCCGGGGACACAGGACAACTTCCATGCCCCCTCCCGCTCCTGCTGCAACATAAAACCCCGGCCCCAGCCTCCCCGCAGCCAGACCGGCATCACGCCCCCCGAGCTCCTCACCAGACGCCGTTAAACACCGTTTCGCTTTGTTTTTAGAGAGCAACCCCCCCGGTTTATTTCTCTCTCCACGCTACGGTGCTTCTCCCCCCACCCCACCCCGGGACGGCGGCGCCTCGCACCAGCCCTGCCCTGGATGCGCCATTACACGCCCGCCGGTGTTCCGCGCCGCCCCGGCACACAAAGGACGCCTCGGCGCTCCCGAGCGGCAGCCCCGGCTCGGCCCCGGGGGCTGCGTCCCCGCTCCGGCCCCGGCCCCGGCCCCGCTCGCCCCGCGGGGAGCCGCCCGCCGCCGCCGCGCACAAAGGAGGGCGCCGCCGCCGCGCACGTGGGCGCCGCCGCCCCGCGCCGCCCCAAGATGGTGGGCGAGAGGCACGGCCCGGCTCGGCACGGCCCGGCTCGGCACGGCCCGGCTCGGCACGGCCCCATCTCCTGTCCCCGGCTCGAAGGCACCGCTCGGCGTGCGCCGCGGGGCGGCCCCCGGCAGGGCCCCGCTCACCCCGCGGCCAGGCAAGACAAAGGGAGCCGAAAGCGGCGGGCCCGGGGGGTGACAGGGGACCGGGCGCTCCCGCCCGCCCCGTGCCCGGCGTCCCCGCGCGAACGGCAGGCTCACCTCATCCTCCCGCTCGCTGCGGAAGCAGAGGCACGCCGCCCGCTTCTTATAGCCTTCCCGGTCGTACGTCCGCGTCTGGTTCGGCTTAAATTTCATCATAGAGGCGGTGACACGCCGGCTGCCCCCGGCCGCCGCTGCCGCCACGGCTCCGCGCTCCGAGCGCCGCCGCGCCCCCCGCCCAGGGACGCCGGTGCAGGGCCTTCCCCCGCCCCGCTCCGCGAGAGTGGAGCAGGAGGAAGATCGATCCCGGCCGCCCGGCTCCTGTCACAGCAGCACAGCGCCGCTGCCGCCGCCCCGGCAGCCAAGCCGCGCCATGGAGGCTCTCCCGTCGCCCCGCTCGGCTCGGCCCGGCTCACCGCTGAGCCGCCGGCCCCGAGCGCCGCGGCGGCCGCCCCTGCGCCCACTATTTAACCGTAACGCACATTCCTGCGCCCCAGCGCGCCGCGCCGCTCCGCGCAGGCGCCGCCGGGCTCGGGGGCGGGCGGGGCGCGGCGGCGGGCGGGGCCGCCGAGGTAAAAGGCCGGTCACGGCCCGCCGCAGCCTCTGCTTAGTCACCCGCGGGGTCCCGCCGCGCCGGGGGTGTGCGGAAGGCGCTGGTATGGGACGGGCTGCTGGCTCCGCCTTGTTACCTTCGCAGCGCTGTGGGCTGACCGGAGCCGGCCCGGGGCTGTGGCAGCGCTGCCAGCTCGCCGCCGCCGTCCCTCTGGCCAAGGTGGGCATGCCGTGGGGCTGTTCCCCGGGCCCAGTGCGGACCCGCCGGCCCCCTGGGGCGGGAGGGGGCCGGCTGCCGGAGGAGCCTGCCCGCGGGCGGGCCCCCGGCACCCGTAGGGCTGCTGCAGGCGCCGGGCCAGCGGCCCTGGGCCCGTTGCCCGGCGCAGCTCCGAGCGCGGGAGCGCTGCGGTCCCTGCTGGCAGCCTCCGTGGCACAGAGCCCGGCCTAGGTGTGCGAGGTAGGGAGGCTCTGCCTGCTGCGGGGCTCGGTGGATGGAGGATGCTGGTGGCTCGAGTGCTGTAGTGAGAGCGTGGCTTTGCTCAGGTGGATTAAACCAGCTCGGCAGATGTTGTCTTTACCAGACACCGGTGTGTGTGGGCCGGGGAAGCAGGCAGCCCAGGAATACCTCCTGGCGTGGGGCCCCAACCACCTCCCTGAGCAACCTGTTCCAGTGTTCCACCACCCTCATGGTGCAGAGCTTGGTTGCTCCGCTGCTTGGTGAAGTTTGGGCCCTCTGTTCTTCAGAGCAGGAGCCAAGTGCAATGCGTTGGTGCAATACCACACCTGGAAACCATAGGAGCTGGAGGGTGGAAAGCACAGCTGTACTGAAGGATGTTGTTAGAGGCTTAAGTTGTACATTCAGGCACCTAAAGGTGAAGAAGCTCCCACTGTAACTTGGTTTTATCCATTGATTGCTTGCACAACTATGTCTTTCTTAAGAGGACCCCTGACCCTTTCACCACTTAGGGAATGGGTTGATGGTTGGGCTTGGTGATCTTGGAGGTCTTCTCCAACCAGAGCCACTCTGCTCTTGTAGGCTTGTTGCTTTCTTCCCCAGGCAGTGCACATCCCTGTCTCATTTTGCACTGTCACCAGCCAGGCCTCAGGTCAGAGATGTTTTCAGTACTTGTTTAATGGACACCCACTTAGAATAAATCCTTCCTTTTGTGTGTGTGTGTGAGAAGGATCAATACCCAATCAATGTCTGAAATGTACAGTCTGATGTTTCCAAACCTTGGCTTGAGCTCTCTCAAAATGCTGAGGAATAAACCCAGGGGGTTGCTGCTCTCTGGTTTGAGGACCCAGGCCCCTGAGGGAACTCAAATCCACAGCCCACAGTTCCTGCACCAGCACTGCCTTGGGGTTATGTGTCTGGCCTGGCCACCTCTGCCCTCTCCCCAGGTGGCTTTGCAGATCCCTCATTGCAAAGAGCATAGATGTGCACTGCTGTCATGCATGCAGCAGAAAAAACCACCCTGCCAGGGGGCTGCTTGTCCCAACAGGCTCTTCTGATGCAGCTCATGTGGCCCTGCCTTGGTCCTGGGGCTGCTGCTGCAGGGTGAGGTTGTAAGACAAACTGGTTTTTTAAGTCTTCAGTATGGCTCTTTCTAAATCATCTTGAGAGAGATATAGTAGAGGAATCTAGATTCAGTTTAGTAGGCTTAGACTGGAGATCAGAAAGAAACTCTTAAGAAAGGGAGGGGAGACATTGGAACAGTTGCCCAGGGAGGATGCCCCCTCCCTGGAGCTGTTCAAGGCCAGGCTGGATGAGGCCTTGAGCAGCCTGGGCTGGTGGGAGGTGTCCCTGCCTGTGGGTTGGAGCTAGGTGGTCTTTAAGGTCCCTTCCAGCCCACCCCACTTCGTGACTCTGGAGCCTTCTGTGGTGTGTTTGGGAGGCTTCCCCTCCGGGCAGGTGAAGGCAGTTCAGCAGAGGGATTTACGCCTGATGAGAGCAGTGGCCAAAGATCAGCTGAGCTCAGGCCAGGTTTTGTGCTGCTGCCGGACTCCTGCCTCCCACCCCCAAAAGGCAAACAAAGCATTTGCCTGCCAAAGCAGAACACACCACCCAGATCCTCTCCCTGTTGTGAAACTGGATGGTTGGTTCTGCACGGGTCAGAGAGGGGAAGGCAGAGCGGCAGGAGCCGGGCTGCTCGCAGGGCTGCCTGCCCTCACGTTCGCTCCTCCACGTACCCACGAGCTGCTGGCTCCTCCAGTCACCTGCACACTGACTGGGGCTCTCTTTGCTTTTGATAGTCCCCCCCAGCTTCTGCCTATATTAATTAGACTTCTGTTTTCCAAAGCAATCATAGAGTCTCAGAGTGGCTCAGGCTGGAAGGGACCTTAGAGCTCTTCTCCTCCAACCTCCCCACCATGGGCAGGGACACCTCTCAGCTAGACTCAGCTGCTCAAGGCCTCATCCAGCCTGGCCTTGAAGACCTCCAGGGAGGAGATGTCCACAGCCTCTCTGGGCAGCCTGTGCCAGAAGAAGAAATCCAACATTATGAATCTGGAAAAATACTAAGGAATAGAATAATAGGATTGGGTAAAAAAGCCCTCCAAGGTCATCCAGCCCAACCAGCAACCCCACCCCACCATGGCCCCAAGTGCCATGGCCACAGGGTTCTGGAACCCCTCCAGGGCTGGGGACTCCACCACCTCCCTGGGCAGCCTCTGCCAGTCCCTGACCACTCTTGAAGCAGAGTTTTTCCTCACATCCAAAATAGTGACAGAGAAACCTTCAAGAGTGAAGGGGTTGGACTTTTTGGCTTTGGACCTTGCAGTTTGTTTTGAGAGGGGCTGGCTGTGAGTTTGGGGTTTTTTGGTGGGTTGTTTTTTGGGGGGGGCAAAGTTGAGACTCATTGTGGCAGGAATGAAATATATGAACGTATTTCTCTCTTAATTTGTTTGGAGATGTGATGCTTAAATGCCCTCAATTCTTAGAAGCCTCAGGAGGGTTCAGTCTTCAAAGGTATTGTATTATTACTTGAAGTAATTGATTTTCTTCCAAGTGATGTGGACTGTCTATACATAGCAACAACTGCATGGGAAATGGGTCAGAGCCTCAGTAAATAATTAACATTTCCAGTGCTGTCACATCCATGTTTGCAGCAGTTCTGCAGCAGTGCCCTGCTCTGTGTTTTGTTTCGGTGCTCTATGAATGCTGAGTAGCAAATGGTGATTGCCTTTCACTTAGCACTGAAAGGCACTGCTGCAGCCTGCAGCCAAGGGTTGCTTGACTCACAGGGGGTTTGGGGTTTTGTTAAGGGCATCCCTGGGTTTTGCATTTGCCCTGCTGAGGCCACCTCTGGAATGCTGTGTCCAGTTCTGGGCCCCCAGTTCAAGAAGGACCTCAGGGAACTCCTTGAGAGAGTCCATCCCAGAGGCACAGAGCTGCAGCAGGCAGTGGAACATCTCCCTGTGAGCACATCTGAGGGAGCTGGGGCTGGGAGCAGAGGAGCCTGAGGGCTGCCCTCAGTGCTGGGGATAAAGATGTGCAGGGCTGGAGCCAGGCTCTGCTCAGGGATGGCCAAGCACAGCACAAGGGGCACTGGGGGCAGCTGGAGCAGAGGAGGTGCCAGGGGAACAGGAGGGAAAACTTTGTCCCTGTGAGGGTGACAGAGTCTGGAGCAGGCTGCCCAGAGAGGCTGTGGAGTCTCCTGCTCTGGAGCCTTCCAAGCCCCTTCTGGCTGTGTTCTGTGTGCCCTGCCCTGGGTGCCCCTGCTCTGGCAGGGCCATTGGAGTAGATGATCCTTTTGAGGTCCCTTCCAGCCCCCAGCTTCTGTGGTTCTAATTGTGAGCTGCTGGCTGAAAGTGAGCAGCACAGCAGCACAGGCAGGATGCAAAGATACTAAAAAAGAAGTTCCAAACCATCTAGATTCAGACAAGAGTAACTTTCCACCTGGCTGTGGTTACTCTTTGAGTGAAGTCTGCCTAAGTGCAGGGCAAGTTTCCTTGAGAGGAAAGAAACAGGTTTAAAAATTGACAGAGTAATTGGACTTAGCAGTTGCCTTGACCTACATTTATTGCTGAGATTAGAAGCTGCAGTGGTCAATAGCTGTGTTCTGGCAAGCTTTATGTAACTTGCTTTTCCACTCTTGGTTTATTATGGTTAGTAAAAATGCAATGTTTGCTTTGGAGGTACTTGCAGTCCTCTGTTCAGCATTTGCTCTGCAGAGAGCTGGCTGCTCAGGTTTGCCTTTCCCCACCTCTGCCAGTAACACATCAAATTCATTGCTTTGTGTTAGGGAAATCGGTGTCTGTGGCTGGCATCATGTGCTCTGGCGTGGCTGTAGCACTGCCTTGGCATTCAGCAGTTGAACCAGGATGAAAATCCCCAGCCTGTGCCCTGGGAGTGCATCCCTTCAGTGTGCGGGCTGTGGAAGGATCAGACCTTCCAGCAGCTGCATTGCTCAGTGTTACACTGACCACAGCCAGGCTGCTTAGCACCTTTCCCAAGCCTACAGAACGTGGGTCCTCCCTAGGGCTGATGGCCACACTGTCTTTGATGCCCCCCAGGCTCACAGAATACTGGGGGCTGGAAGGGACCTCTGGAGATCATCCAGTCCAACCCCCCTGCCAGGGCAGGGTCACCTAGAGCAGATCACACAGGAACTCATCCAGGTGGGCTTGGAATATCTCCAGAGTGGGGAAGCTCCACAGCCCCCCTGGGCAGCCTGTTCCAGTGCTCCATTGCCCTCACAGTGGAAAAATTCCTCCTCATGTTCACATGGAACTTCCTATGCCTCAGCTTCCACCCAGTGCCCCTTGTACTGTCATTTGGCATCACTGAGCAGAGCCTGGCTCCCTCCTCTTGGCACTCACCCTTCACATATTGATAAACATGAATGAGGTCACCTCTCAGGCTCCTCCTCTCCAAGCTGAAGAGCCCTCAGCTAACTCAGTCTATGGTTCCTGAGTGGTTGGCAGTTGCATTGTATGCCTAGCAGGTGCCTCAGGGCTGGCAGGCTGGGTGACCATCTCAGCAGTCTTCTTCCCCAGTCTAAGGGAGCTCTGCAGGTCTGGCCTCAAGCCCTACCTTCATTTACTGTGTTGATTCGAGGTTGTGTAGCCAGGCTGCTGTCTGAGCCTGTCTCCTGCTCTGGCACTGTATGAATCCAGTGTAGTGCCCATCTTCCCTTGGCTGTGCAGCAGCACCTGGTCATTTGTGGCAGGAAGAGATGGGAGTCTGGGCCAAGCCATCCTCTGTCCTGTGCTGAACAGGAGGGGAAAGTAGTTTGTCTCCCTCAATAGATACTTGAGATAATGAGTAAAGGTGATTCAGTGCCAGAAGTAAACAGTGATTAAGGTTTATTCTTGGGCCTGGTTGGGTTTCAAAGGGAGCTCTGGGTAGCAGGGCACAGGGAGCTCTTCAATAGCTGAACAATATTTTGGGTTGCAGGCTTCAACCAGTGGAAAAAGTGAGCAGTGCAAAGGTGTGGGGGCAGAGGGAGCAGTCAACACCCCCTGCAAGGTCCTCTCCACTGCTTTCAGCCAGAGGCTTCATTCCAAGAGGTTGGCTTTTGACCCTGGGGTGTTTAGTCAGGCTGCACCTTGCTTATACACAGCAATCTCTTAGGCTCAGCTCTGCAGGTCGGGCTGGGTGGAGTCCCCCCTCAGGGCTTACTCACAGCTAGTCACTGTCATCTCTATGAGCCATTGCAGGAGTGTAAGATGGGTTACCTGAAGACATCCCAGGCACACAGGCTGCTCACTGCTCTGTTTCTAAGCAGGAGGGATGATGACTTGAGTGTGTTGCCAGCTTTGGAGCCGGTGGGGTAGGAGCACTTCTGTTCCCATGGGTTTGTTCCAGGCTGTGCTCTGGCTGCTGTGAGGCTAAATGGATGCATCAGAGCTGTCTGCAGTTGAACAGTTGAAGCTCTGAGTGCTCAGAAGGCCAGCAGAGGGTTGCATTTGAGCTGTGCAAAGGGACTCTGCTGGGGGCAGATTCATTCACAGATTGCACTGGCTGGAAGGGACCCTCAAAGGTCATCTTGTCCAACAACCCTGCAGGCAGCAGGGACAGCTCCAGCTGGAGCAGGCTGCCCAGGGTCACAGCCAGCCTGAGCTTGAACACCTTCAGGGATGAGGCTTCCACCACCTCCCTGGGCAGCCTGTGCCAGTGTCTCCCCAGCCTCCCTGTGCAGAGCTTCCTCCTGATGTCCAACCTAACTCTGCCCTGCTGCAGTTCCAAACCATTGCCCCTGGGCCTATCCCCACAGCCCCTTCTGAGCAGTCCCTCCCCAGCTGCCTGCAGCTCCCCTGCAGACACTGAAGTGCAGCTCTGAGGTCTCCCTGGAGCCTTCTCTTCTCCAGACTGAACAAACCCAATTCTCTCAGCCTGTCCCCACAGCAGAGGCTCTCCAGCCCTCTGATCATCTTCATGGCCTCCTCTGGACCTAGTCCAGCAGGTGCAGGTCTCATATTGGGGGTGCCATAGCTGGACAGAGTACTGCAGGAGGGGTCTCAGCAGAGCAGAGGGGTCCCTGGTTTGCTTTTGCATGTAGAGAAGCATGCAAGGACAGCCTGTGTGCAGCCAGGGGATTTGCACGCAGGCTTCCATGGTGACAGCAGCAGGAACTCAATCACTGTGGTGCCTCTGGATTTTAGCCTCATGGTTTCCATGTGCTTGGAGTTCAGTTGCTGAGCTTCTGAGCAGGTGGAGCATGGTTCCAATGAAATGGCAGTGGAACAGGGAGGGGGTACACCAAAACATGCTGTTAGAGCTAGCTTGGGATCCCTTCTAGTTTGCTTTTCCCTAGAACAGAAAGTTTTGCTGAGGAATTGTATTGATCTTGACAGCCTTTCCAGGCCCTGGGAGACAGAACTGGGGCTTGAGAAAGCTTGTCAGAGGGGACAGGGGGTTGGAGCTGTGAGGTGCAGGAAGCTCCAAGTGAACACTGAGTGTTTGCATTCATGACACAATCCATGTTTATGAGGTAAGTGTTCCATGGGATGGCCTTTTAGATGGCATGCTTGGAGAGGCCTGTTGGAACTTGGCTCATTAGACTTGGGGTTAGGAGAGGAGTCCAGGATTGGTGTGCAGGTAGCCTTGAGAATGCTGTCCCTAGCTCTGTAGCTTTTTGGGTTGAGAGCAGCCCTGCAGCAGGAGCCTTGGGGGTGCTGAGCAGCTCCCCAGGAGCCAGCAGTGCCTCCTGCAGCCCTCAGGCAGCTGTGTGCTGGGCTGCAGCCAGAGCAGGGTGGGCAGCAGGGCAGCAGAGGGGATTCTGCCCCTGGGCTCTGCTCAGACCTCACCTCCAACCCTGCCTCCAGCTCTGGGGTCCCCAGCAGGAGAAGGACACAGAGCTGCTGGGGAGAGGCCAGAGGAGGCCACAGAGATGCTCCAAGGGCTGGAGCAGCTCTGCCCTGAGCACAGGCTGAGGCAGCTGGGGCTGTGCAGCCTGCAGAGGAGAAGGCTCCAGGGGCACCTCAGAGCTGCTGCCAGGACCTGAAGGGATCCTGCAGGAAGGCTGCAGAGAGACTTTTGCTGAGGGGGTCTGGAGCCAGGCCCAGGGGGAATGGTTTGGAGCTGAGGCAGAGCAGGGTTAGAGTGGAGCTGAGGCAGAAGTTGTTCAGCAGGAGGCTGCTGAGCCTCTGGCACAGGCTGCCCAGGGAGGCTGTGGCTGCCTCCTGCCTGGGGGTGTTGAGGGCCAGGCTGGATGAGGCCCTGAGCAGCTGAGTCTGGCTGAGCTCAGTTCCCATCGAAATGAATAGGACCTGGGTGCTTAAGGACACTTGCCAGTCTGGGTCTGACTTCTGGCTGGGCTGCAGAACAATGTCATTGGGAGGAACCATGGAGGGGATGGCATCCAGCAGCACGTTTTGGGTGCCTTGGCCATTGCCATGTTGGTCCCACCCATTGTTTGAGCAGTGCTGGCTGGCTCTCAGACCACCAGCAGCAGTGAGTTTGCTGACAGCTTGTTCTTTGTGACAGTCAAGCTGAGCTTTCCTTTGACAGTAGCCCACAGCAAGGATTCCTTAGCTTCCTTGTGGCAGCTTTCCTTAGTTCCTGCACCAGCCAGGGATCTGAGTGCATGCTGTCTGCTGCTTCTCACTCCCCTTCAGAAGCAATCCTCTCTGCCACCAGGAACATGCCTTTGGCCTAAGAACAGGAGAGATTCCACACTTGGGAAAGCTGCTTCCTGCTGGAATTGTGCTGTTTGTTTGGTGCTTGTGTGAAATGAGAGCCAAGTGCTCCCCTTCCCCCTGCTAAGAAAGAAGAGGGGGAGGGAAAATGGAGGGGAAGGGAAGAGAGAAAATTAGTAGAAAAAAGAGTGGGGGGAGAGAAGGAAAGGAAAATAAAAGGGTGATAAAAGATGAAAAAAGGTAAGAGAAAAGAGGAAAAAAGAGAAAAGAGGGATAAAGGATAAAAGAGAAGAGATAAGAGAAAAGAGGATAAAGGAAAAGAGGAAAAGAGATAAAAGGGAAGAGAGGAAAAAAGAGAAAGAGAAGAGAAAGGAAAAGAAAAAGCAAAGAGGAGAAAATATAAAAGAAAAGAGATGAAAAGAGGAAAGGAAAGGAAAAAGAAAAGAGAGAAAAAAGGGGGAAAAAGGAAAGGAAGAGCAAAAGGAAAGAGGTGAAAGAGCAGAAAAGGAGTGCAGGGGAAAGGGAAGGGCGAGCGCTTTCGGCCTGGCTGTGGGGGGGGTCTGTTCTGTAGCTGCAGTTGCAGAGGTGACTTCCCTGAGCTCCAGCTCTTGCTCTGGGGTTTGTGTCCTGCCCACAGGAGGCTGCCCACAGCTGCCCAGCTCTCCACTGCAGTGTGAAGCATGCTGGCTGTTGATCTCCACTAGCACTGTGCAGGCAGAGCCATCGGTGTCTCCTGAGCTGCAGCTGCCCTCAGGGGTTCCTCGTGGTGCTGCCCGTGGGAGACAGACTGCAAGTGGGAGCTGTAGCAGAAGCTCCCAGCCTTTGCCCTTGTGGTGGGTTGCAGGGGTTGGGGTTTAAAGGCAGGGCCTGAAACTACCCCAGCCCTCCTCCCCAGGTGGAAACCGAAGACAGAGTTGATTCATTGGCAGGTAGAAAGCCTGGCAGAATTGAGAGCAGCCTGGAGAGATGTAAACCAGGTGTGGATGTATGGAAAGTGCTATGGGGGCAGCAACTCTTCAGCAGTAGCACACAGGATGTGTGCTCAGGAGGATGGCTCTGCTGGCTTGGAGCTTCTTCCTTCTCTGTCTCCAGCACAGCCTCTTGATGGTTGCATCCAAGCTGGAACTGAGGATTGGGATCCCAGAAATTCCAGGGCATGTCTGAGTTTGAGCATTTTGTTAGCCTGGCATGCAGTGAGGAGGGTGAGACACTGCAACAGGCTGTCCCTCCCTGGAGGTGCTCAAGGCCAGGCTGGGCAGGGCTCTGAGCAGCCTGATCTGGTTGAAGATGTCCCTGCTGAGTGCTGGGGAGGTTGGACTAGGTGACCATTCCAACCCAAACCATGCTGTGATTCTATGACTCTGGGAGCTGGGCCCTTGAAGTGCTCATCCAGGATCCTGGCATGCAGAGCAGGAGGAGGTCTGGCACTTGGCTAACTTCAGTGGTGAGGAAGCACCAGTGAGTGTTCAGGTGCCAGAGCTTTGAGAGCAGGTAGGTATTTATAACCAGGGATGCTAGAGCAGGGCCAGCTGGTGGAGGGAACAGCTGACTGTGCCTCTGCAGAGCTCTGTCACAGGCAGCAGATGACCAGGGGGCTGGAGCACCTCCCCTATGGGCACAGGCTGAGAGAGCTGGGGCTGTGCAGCCTGGAGAAGAGAAGGCTCCAGGGGCACCTCAGAGCAGCCTGCCAGTACCTGCAGGGGCTCCAGGAGAGCTGGGGAGGGAGTTTGCACAAGGGCTGGGAGTGCCAGGGTGAGAAGGAATGGATTGAAGCTGGAGGAGGGCAGATGTAGACTGGAGAGAAGGAAGAAATTCTTTGGAGTGAGGGTGGTGAGACTCTGGCACAGGGAGGCTGTGGCTGTGTTCAAGGCCTTCAGCACCCTGGGCTGGTGGGAGGTGTCCTTGCTCGCGGCAGGGGGCTTGGAACTGGATGGTTTTTAAGGTCCTTTCCAACCTAACCCAATCCATGAATGATGAATCTATAGATCTGTCAGTTTGAGGGTTCTTTCTCCTCCTAGTTGATCGGGGAAGGCTCTTGAGCCTGCCTTGGTGTGAGAGGGGAGCAGCTGGCAGGGCATTTTTCCACACTGCCTTGGAGCTTGCTCTTCCCCCAGGCCCAGAATAGTTCTGGGGCAGGCTGCAGTGGCCCACTTGTTTTTCTTAGCAGTGAGGGGATGGGAGGCCTCTGGTGGAAGCCTGTAAATAAATCTTCTCAGCTGTTGGCCTATGTTTATTAACAAGTAAAAGGGAGCTCCTGCTTTAGTACAGCTTTATAACCCACCCTCTAAAAATAGCACCTGCAGCCCAGGGTGAGTGTCCCTCGCTCCTCAGAGGGGCTGTGCTCAGCTGGGGGCCAGGGACAAATCGTAGCCAAGGAAGGAGGCAAATCCATTCTGCTGAGGCTGAGCAGGATGCATGGCCCCAGTGTTTGTCTCAAGACACTCAGGCTAAGGTGTGCTGAGGAGCTGAGGCTGAGTCCTCCCTGAGCTGCTATTTTACTCTCTGTTTTGTTTTGCTGCAGTAACCCTACCCAAGGGCTGGTTTCTGTTTGCTCCCTTCCCACCAACAGACATAATCACTTGGGGATTTGAGGGTGGAATTGCAGTTGCCAGAGGCAGAAAAGGGAATTATTTTAGCTCTGTAGACTTCTTTTTTCGTTTGAGAGTAAGAAAGCCATCACCTCCCACCACTCCTTGCATTCTCTAGCTGCTCCAGTAAATGGAAGCTGGGAGGAATGGTAGTACCAGTGGGGCTGAAAATAGGCTTCCCCTTATTGATGGCACCATGAATGTCAGGAGCAGTCTTCCTGGGAACAATGGGACTGCAAATAGCAGTCAAGAGCACAGAGCTGCCAGGGGCTTGCTCAGTGTCAGAGAGTCATAGCTCCCACTTTGTTTTGTAAGTCTCTTACCTCACTGCCCTTCTCTGATAACTCTTACCTCACTGCCCTTCAAAATCCCAGGGAGAGTAGGCAGAAAAAAATGTGGTCTAACAGGGCTGTGGCAGCTCTGGCTGGAGGATGAGCTTGTGTCTCATCAACAAATATATCCCAAGCTTCAGGATGCCATGGGCTCACATTTCATTGACATCAGAAGTTCTGAGCGAGCTCTGCATTAGCTTTTCCCCCCCTTCCATCACCTTCTGCCTTCCCAAGTTCTTCTAAACAGATTACATCTCTTTGGAGTTATATTTGCTTTGCTAATGGCTATTTTGGGCTCACCAACTGGCCAGCTCTGCTGCTGAAGCTCAGTTGCAGTCTCTTCTCTAATTTAGAGTTTCAAAGCCCATTTCCAAGTCCCATTTTCCTGAGTGCCTGAGGAGCCTTCACTCCTTGCTGCTGCTGTGGGGAGTTTGAGCCCAGACTGGTTTGGTTGGGGTTTGGTTGGGTGGGTTATTTATTCATAGATTTATTTAGTTGGCTTTGGGTTTTGTCCTGTGTTTCCAGAGAGCAAGGAACAAGCAGAGAACAAGTGTGAAAGGTTTGCTCCTAGGCCTGATGTCAAGGGCAGGTTTTAGTGTTGCTCTCCTGCTCTGCTGAGCAGCTTGGTGTGTGCTGGACTAACTCAGATTCCCTTAGACTGGAGATGAGGAAGAAATGCTTTCCAGTGAGGGTGGGGAGACCCTGGCACAGGCTGCCAGGGAGGCCCTGCAGGTGCTCAAAGCCAGGCTGGATGAGGCCCTGAGCCACCTGGGCTGCTGGGAGGTGTCTCTGCCCATGGCAGGGGTTGGGACTGGATGAGCTTTAAGGTCCCTTCCAACCCAACCCATTCTGTGAATGTATGACTCTATGAATCAGATCCTCTCCTGACTGAGATCTTTCTGCTTCTTAGGAGATCCTACAGAGGCTGCTGAAGATTTCCTGAGGGAAGCAGCCTGCAGCATCAGGGAATGTGCATGGGTGGAAATCCAACCATCAAAAGGAGCTGATTCTGATTTTGCCTCCAAGCAAGATCTTGCTGCAGTGGTTGCAGCCAACCTGACAGAGCTCTGAGTGTGATGAGGGTGCAGAAAGGTGCCTCACACCTGCTCCCCACAACAGCATGGACTTGAAACAGTGCAGGTAAGCATCTGAGTCTGCTGTTGTATTGCTTCCTCCCATGGAGTCTGGTAGGAGTAATCACAAAGACTGAGGGAGAGGTTTGCAAGGGACAGAACAGAGGGCAAGGCATTAATAGGGATTTTTTTATCCCCTTCTCTGTGCATGAAGGATGAATTAAAGCTGGAACAGGAGCAGGGGGGGATGTGAGGGTGATCACAGGAATGGACAGCATACTGTAAAAGCTTTGGGTTTGTCTGTTCAACAAGCCCACATCTCTCCAAGTGCATGGGAGAGGGAAATATATTTAGGCTGCAAAACAATGCAGGGAAAAGAACATGTGGGTGTGAAGCAGGCTAAAATAAATTGGAGCAAGGGTTTTGCAACCACTTAACCTTCAAGTGGGAGGTGAGAGAATGGGAGCCCTAACTTCATTTAGTACTGGCTGGTTAAAGAAGGCAACACTTGAACCCTGAGATGACAAGCAGCAGAGGGAAGCAATTATTTCCCATTCTGCTCCCATGAAGGAGAAATAATGACAATGCTTGCAGGGTCTAGGGATTGATGCTTGAGGAGGACAGGCTGAGACTGGAGATGAGGAAGAAATTCTTTCCAGTGAGGGTGGGGAGAGACTGGCACAGGCTGCCCAGGGAGGCCCTGGAGGTGTTGAAGGCCAGGCTGGATGAGGCCTTGAGCAGCCTGGGCTGGTGGGAGCTGGCCCTGCAGGGTCTGGGACTGGAAGAGCTTTAAGATCCCTTCCAACCCATTCTCTGTCTCTATGAACTGTGGTCGTAGAAGCAGTCTGCTGAACTTCAGCAACCTGCTCCCTGTGTTCTCTGCCAGCTAATGCAAAGGAATCTCAGTGCCAACAGAAAGGATGGCAATGGCTGGAGCTGGTTTGCTGTGAGGAGCAGAAAGTGATACCATGAATGAGCTGAGCTCATGCCCCCATTGGATGGAGTGCAAACAGGGACTGGTACCAGGTTCTTTGGCAGAGTCACGGGGTTGGGACTTGATGATCTTCAAGGGCTCTCCCAACCCAAGTCATGCTATGGATCTCTCTTGGAATTTGTGGAATGGTTAAGCTTGGCAGGAACCTCTGGGGATTGGCTGCTCCAAGCCCTGCTCAAGCAGAGTGAACTGAAGCAGGCTGCTTAGGCCTGTGCCCAGCTGGTTTGAGTGTGTCCAAGGGTGCAGACTCCACAACCTCTCTTGGCAGCCTGTAGTGAGGGCAGGAGGCAATACAACCTTGGTGAAGATCAAAGCAAAGATTGTTGTGTTGGTTTTTCCCAGAGAAAGGACTGAACAGCCTGATTCCACACATGCTTCAGAGTGCTCCACACAAGAGCTTCTGCACCAGCAGCTGCTGCCTCTCAAAGTTAGTGATGCACAGATCCATGGAATTCATTAATCAGATTGGATCTTACTGGCAGCAAATGAGGGGCAGAATGTGCAGAGGGTGAGCACTGGCATTGGATTAGGCTCTCTCCAGCAGTTGAGTGGTGCAAAGTAAAACCCCAACTCAACACCCCTTTTGTACCCTGTCAGTGCTGCTCTTTGGGCCATGACAGAAGGCTCTGTCCAGTGGGCAAAACTGCCTTTTGGAGACAGGATTGCTGGAGATGTACAGGACAGGAAGAGGAATCACATGAGCAGAGGGAGGTCAAAGGGAGCAGGCCAATAATGCAGAGTTATATTTGGTTCTGCAGGCAGTTCAGACACAGCCTTGGGGGCTGTGTGTCCTGTGCTGACTGTCATCTGCTGATGACACTAAGGACAGATTTCCACCTCTGAGTGTTTAGCCATACTTGTATGCCTGTAGGAAGCAGCAATGGTCTCCCAAGAGCTATCAGTGCTATTATCAGTGTCTGAAGAGATCCCCCATCAAGCAGGATCTTAATTGCAGGGAATGTCATCAGGCTACAAGAAGCAGGTCTCCTCCATCACAAATGATGTGGATCAAAGTCAGGAGATGAGCCAAACTTCTCAAAGTTCAAAGGCAAAGGGAGCTTGGGTGCTTGGCTCTCCAACCACCAGTGTGCATGGCTGTTACAGCACTGCTCACCTCTCCAGGAGAGGCTGGAGACCCTTCCCCAGCTGGGTGAACAAAGTTGTCTTCTGTCAACAAGGTGATGATGCTTTGCAGTCAGCTGCTGGCACTCCAGAGGCCAACAGCCTGTTTCTCCTTCATGGAACCATAGACTGCTTTGGGCTGGAAGGGACCTTAGAGATCATCCAGTGCCAGCCCCATGCTGTGGGCAGGGACACCTCTGCCAGCCCAGGTTGCTCAAGGCCTCAGCCAGCCTGGCCTTGAGCACCTCCAGGGAGGGACAGCCACAGCCTCCCTGGGCAGCCTGTGCCAGAGGCTCCCCACCCTCATTTGAAAGAATTCTGTGGTTCTATGAACCCCATGAGGTGTGCAAAGTGTCCTTCTGCCATCCCCTCTACACCTCCTGTGTGGAGCTTAATGAAGCCATCATGGGAGAGCTGCTTCCTGCAGTCAGAGGCTGCACTCAGTGTCAGACCCCTGTCACTGCCAACACTGAAGCAATAGCATGGGGAAGGGTTGTGTGTGCTGTGTACCACCAGCATGCTGCTTCTCAGACTGATCTGACTTGATTCTCCCCTGCTAAGGCATTCTGTTTATTCTTGAGGCTGAGCCACCTGTTTGAGAGCAATGAGCTCAATGAACATCCCCCTCTCCATTCCTGCCTGAGCTGAGGTGGTGCCCAGCCTAGCCCCCAGCCAGCCCTGGCTCAAGCCTCAGCAGTTACCCTAAGAGATGGCCTAGAAACGCTGCTCAGAGTGGTGCTCTTCAGAGCTGACCTGCTGGTGGGGCAGAGGTTAAGTGATGAAGAGCAGGTGCTGCAGAATGATCTGTGCACAGCAAGCATCTGAGGCTGCCTGTTGGAGCAGGGCTGCTGCAGACCAGCTTCTCTCTGGTGTAGGTGGAGATCAGAAATACCTCTTCACAGCAGAGGTAAAGTGGGAAGAACAAGTAGGTGGGAAGAATATCCATCCCTATTGAGCTAAACAACAGCCAGCTTGGATAGCTTGGGGCTTCTTCAGCCAGAACTGCACCAAAGCTGGCAGAGGGCTGGATGGCCTTGTGCTTTGAAGGTGCTTTTGTCTGCTCCACAGGGCTGGGAGCCAAGTGCTGTGGAAAGGAGAAATATTGCAGTGAAGGAGAAAGGCTCATGGAGTATGTGAGCACCAGTGACAGGTCCCTCAGCAGGTGGGGGCTTCATAGAGCCAGAGAATGGCTCAGCTTGGAAGGGACCTCAGAGATCATCAGCTCCAACCCCCCTGCCATGGGCAGGGACACTTCCACCAGCCCAGCTTGCTCAGGGCCTCATCCAGCCTGGCCTTGGACACCTCCAGGGAGGGGACAGCCACAGCCTCCCTGTGCAACCTGTGCCAGAGTCTCCCCACCCTCCCTGGAAAGAATTTATTCCTATTCTCCAGTCTAATTCTGCCCTCAATCCATTCCCCCTCATCCTCTCACTCCAAGCCTTTGTCACTTCCTGGCTTTCTTGTAGCCCCTTCAGGTACTGGAAGGCAGCTCTGAAGTCTCCCTGGAGCCTTCTCTTCCCCAGGCTGAACAGCCCCAACTTAATGCTTCAGTGCTACAGAGTATTGTGCTGCCTTCAGGGAGGTCCTATCTTTAAATGGTCAGGGTCAGTGTCAGGGTCAGGGTCTTTGTAGGCACTTTGGTGGTGGGTGGACCCCTATTTTCTCCCCAGTGAATGGTTTCAAGGCAGCCATGCTGTTCACCCTGGGGTTTTGACAAGCTTGCTACCCCAGGCAGTGCATCTCAGTTTCAGCCCCAGCCAGTGCAGCCTGGCAATGTGTTCCTTCAGACTCCCTTCCAGAGTGAGCAGCAGGCTTGCTGGGACACCTTGCTGCTTCGAGAGGCACACTGCAGTTGCTCCAAGTCAGCACTTCTCAGGTCTCTTTTTTGCTTCTAATGGTCTTGAACAAGTTGATTGGGTTGCTGATTGGGTCTGGATCAGAACAGCTTTGGGAAGGTTTAGAGCTTTCACAGAATGGGAGGGGCTGGAAGGGATCTCCAGGCCAAGCCCCCTGCCAGAGCAGCATCACCCAGGGCAGGGCACACAGAACACATCCAGGTGGGGTTGGAAAGGCTCCTGGGAAGGAGACTCCACAGCCTCCCTGGGCAGCCTGCTCCAGGCCTCCAGCAGCCTCACACCACACAAGTTTCTGCTCATGTTGAGGTGGAACCTCCAGGCTTCCAGTTTTGTCCCCTGCCTCTTGGCCTGTCACAGGCTACCACTGACAAGAGCCTGGCCCCTGCTTCTTGCCCCCCACCCCTCAGATCTTTGTGAGCATTGCTCACATCCCCTCTCAGCCTTCCCTCTGCTTGCTGGGCAGTCTGGAATCGATGGAAACTGTAAGAGCTCTAACAAAGGTCTCTGGGAGGAGTGAATGCATGCCACAGGCTTGCTGGGTGGGATCCATCTCAGCAAACACAGACAATTCCTCTTCTGGACTTCATTTGTTGTGCATGGAGGGACAGAGGCATGGCTGGGGCTTGGGGCTCTTCATTCTGCAGCACAATTTAGCTCAGCCCAGTGTCACTGTCTAAAATAAACCAGATGAATCACTTGCTAAATGCCTGTTTTCTCTCCACTGCTTTCAAAGGAGGCCTGAGAGGACTCTGTCAGCTCTCAGATCCCTTGCTGGAGCTGCCTAAAGCTGCTTGTAGTAGGTTACTTTAGAACTGTTTTAACCTTCCCAGCTTTTTGCCCCTGCTATTCTCAGGGGGGTGGCAGTGGAGCAGGAGTCCAGGCAGACTTGTGCTGTCTGGAAGAGAGTTTCCTCCTGCATCAGAGTCCTTTAGTGTTGAATCCATCCACACCTAAAGTGTTCAGTGTTTAAAGCTGTCTTCCTGTGTGGAGTTTTTGAGCTTAGCAGGGAAGTGGGGGTTGGTCTCTTCTCACAGGCAACAAGTGGCAGGACAAGAGGAAAGGGCCTCAGGCTGTGCCAGGGGAGCTTCAGGTTGGATTTGAGGAAAGGTTTTTTCCCCAGGAAGGGTTCTCAGGCATTTTGCCCTTGGGAGTCACAGACTGGTATCACAGAATCACAGGAGTTGGAAGGCATCCCTGGGGACCATCCAGTCCAACCCCCTGCCAGGGCAGGAATGTGTCCAGGGGGTCCTCAAAGTCTCCAGAGCAGGAGGCTCCACAGCCTCCCTGGGCAGCCTGCTCCAGGGCTCAGCAGCCTCACACCCAAGAAGTTTCTCCTGTTGAGGTGGAACCTCCTGGGTTCCAGTTTGTGTGCATTGATCCTCATCCTATCACAGGGCATCACTCAAAGAGCCTGGCACCATATTCTTGCCCCCCACCCCTCAGGTATCTATAGCCATTGCTCAGATCCCCTCTCAGCCTTCTCCAGGCTGAGCAGCCCCAGGGCTCTCAGCCTTTCCTCAGATGTTGCAGTCCCTTCAGCATCCTCACAGCTTCTGTTGGACTCTCAGCCTGTCCCTCTTGAGCTGGGGAGCCCAGGGCGTGACACAGTGCCCCAGGAGAGAACATGAACTCTCCCTGCTCTGCAGCTTCTGCTGCCCAGCTGCCTGGCACAGCTCTCCCTCTTGCCCCTGGCAGGAGGTCAGTGAGCAGAGCAGCACTGCTGGGTGCACTCATCACTGCTCCCATGGTCCCTGTGTCTCTTGCCCAGTGATCTCCTGCCTGAGGGCTCTGTTCTGCAGCAGCTGCAGGTGCCCAGCTTGCCCTGGCTGCCAGGGGCTCCCTTCAGCTGCAGCTCTGGGGGAGCCTACATTTTTCATACCTTTGTTTCCCTGCCCTCTAAGTGTTTTAGAGAACATCGTGGTGCTCTGGGGAGGTTTGGTATTTGCCCTGCCTGCAGCTTGAGGCTCTGCTTGCACAGGTGGCTCTTGCAGGGCTCCTTCATGAGCAGAGCCATGCAAGCTCCCAAGTTAATCATTTGCCTGGCTGTCAAGAGCCAGGGCAGATCAGGCTGTGTGGCTAGAGCTGCAAACTGGGCTGCTTGAGTGGCTGGAGCAGGGCAGGTGTAGGCTGGACACCAGGAGGAAGCTCTGCACAGTGAGGGTGGTGAAATCCTGGCACAGGCTGCCCAGGGAGGTGGTTGAGGCTCCAGCCCTGCAGACACTCAAGGTCAGACTTGATGTGGCCCTGGGCAGCCTGCTCTAGCTGGAGGTGTCCCTGCTGCCTGCAGGGGGTTGAATATGACCTTGGAGGGTCCCTTGCATCCCCCTGCAGTCTGTGGCCCTGTGACAGTAAATTTCACAGCCTCAGTTAAATGTCTAGCAGTTTTTGCAGTAGTCTAACAAGCAGCCAGGGACATTTGCCAGGAGTAATTAGAGAGCACAAGAGAAAAAGCTTCATTATTGAGGAAAACAAGTGGCTGGAGTGGTTAATTCAGTGGGAAAAGCAAGCAGCTAGGGAGCATAGGATCACAGAATTAGAGAATCAGAGAATAGTTTGGGTTAGAAGGATCCTTTAAATCCCAGCCAGTCCAGAGATGTGCCTCCCAGAACCATTAAGGCTGGAAAAGATCTGAAGCTCATCAAGTCCAGCCATGAACCCAGCCCCACCATGGCCCCAAGTGCCATGGCCACAGGCTCCTGGAACAACTCCAGTGCTGGGGACTCCACCACCTCCCTGGGCAGCCTCTGCCAACCCCTGACCACTCTTGTAGCAGAGAAGTTGTTCCTCCTCTCCAACCTGACCCTCCCCTGGCACAGTTTCAGGCCATTTCCTTCCATCACCTGATGCTGGGGAGCAGAGCCCAACCCCCAGCTCGCTGCAGCCTTCTCCCAGGGAGCTGTAGAGGGCAATGAGGTCTCCCCCAGCCTCCTCTCCTCCATCAGCTGTGTCTCAAGAAGGGAAGATGGGATAAATGTTTGTGGCCATCTAAGTACAGCATGGTCACCCTGCCCACAGACCTGGACCCATGATAAGGGCAATGCAGGTCTGAGTTCTCTTTCCTTGCTCTTCCCTGGACCTCCACCATGCATGAGGCTGAAGGTGAAACCCAAGGGGCAGCACAATTCTGAGCTCCAGAGATGGTGCAGATGCTGGGTCTGCACTTCAGCTCCCAGCCCCAGCAAGGGATGAGGTGAGACACTGCTGCTCTTGCTCTCTTGCTGCTGGGACCCCAGCATGCCCAAGGGAAGGCTGAAGTGCCTGAGTGCTGCAGAGCCTGTGGTCAGAAAGTCTCCTGCATGGCTGTATTGCAGTGGTGCCTCTTGTTCCCATGGCAACATCCAGCCAGGCATCTCCAGGCTCCTTGGAAGCATCCATGAGTGCCAGGAGGAGGTGAGGGCTGCTGGGCATTCTTGTCTGCAGACCAGGAGAGGCATCCATCAAGGGCAGGAGAATTAGAGCTGACTCTGCTCTCTGCTTCAGCCCCTGGGCTGAGATCCTCTGCTGGAAGAGCTGGGCAGGGCTGCAGCTTGGTCCATTCACAGTGTGCAGTGCAGCTCTGATTGCCTCACCCAGGTGACCTTAGCTTCATCTCTGCCCTCCTGAAAACATCAGATGCATTCACTTTGTGCTTTGGAAACAAAGAAATCCAAATCTCCTCTTCAGACATGTCACAGAGTCACAGCAGGGCAGGGCTTGGAAGGGATCACCCACCCCAACCCCCTGCCAGGGAGCAGGGGCACCCAGGAGCACACCCAGGTGGGTTTGGGAAGGCTGCAGAGAAGGAGAAGCCCAGCCCCTCTCTGGCTCAGCTAGCAAAGCAGGCTGTGTGACTTGCCAAGCATGTCCCTGGGCTTGTTCTGAGCCTGGCTCTTCCATATTAACCCCCTGCAGGTGCTGCCTGCTGTGCATAAACCTCTGTGCAGTCAGCACTGCAAGCAGCAGTGCAGCAATGTGCAGCAGGAGCTCTCCATGTGTTTCCCCAGAAGCTGCCTGCATGAGCAGGACGAAGCAGGGTGTCTGTGGCTGGGTGGCTAAGAGTTCAGCTGATGTGAGTCTGTGGCTCTGGAGAGCTTGGCAGCCTGGCCTGGAGCCCTTGTGTCATGCCAGGGAGCCAGCAGTGGTCTGAAGCCTTGCTCAAGGCATCCCTGCTTGGCTTGGTGTAAAAGCTGGGCTGAGGTTGCTCTGCTTAAGTAGAGAACACACAGGAATGGCAGTGGAAGGATAAGACTGAGGGATGGGATGCCAGCCAGAAGGGCCTGCACAGGCTGGAGGAGTGGGCTGTGTCCACAGGTTTCTGGAACCCCTCCAGGCATGGGGACTCCACCACCTCCCTGGGCAGCCTCTGCCAGTCCCTGACCACCCTTGCAGCAAAGAGATTTTTCCTTCTCTCCAACCTCACCCTCCCCTGGCACAACTTCAGGCCTTCTATCTCTCCTGTCACCTGAGACTAGGGAGAAGAGACCAACTCCCCTCTCCTTGCAGCCTCCTCTCAGGAGCTCCCTCAGCCTCCTCTTCTCCAGGCTGAACACCCCATGGCTGGAGAATCAGGCCCAGCAATGTGTCTGCACAGAGCAGGATGTAAAACTGCTTTTGAAGCATTTGTGTTTGATTCACTTCAGCCTCAGCTGCAGCTCTGACTGAAGTGGCAGCCCATGGTCCTGACACCACGGAGAGGAGCCTCAGCAGAAACACAGGCTGTCAGAGCTGACAACCTGGAACTGTCCAAAGGGGAGGGTAAACAAACAGTTGTGAAGGAATGCTCTGTGCACTGGGAGCAGTAGCAGCAGCCACAGGCAGCAGACCACAGGCAGTGGCAAGGAAGAGGAAGCAGTGGGAGCCACTGAGGGCACTTTCTCGGTTCAAGATGTACAATCTTTGTGCCTGAGCAAAAGGCTGAGGAGGAGGCTCTCCTGCAGGGAAAGTTAATAAAGATCCTTGGTCAGGGCTCTGCTGAGCTGGGCTCAGTATCACAGAATAGGAGGGGTTGGAAGGGACCTCCAGAGCCCCTCCAGTCCAACCCCCTGCCAGAGCAGGGTCTCCCAGGGCAGGTGACACAGGGATGCATCCAGGCACTGCAGCCTCACAAGGCTCACACAATTACTTCCTTCTTCCAAAATGTGACTGAATATAGGACCACAGAATGGGCTGGGTTGGAAGAGACCCAGAGATCAGCCAGCTCCAGCCCCCTGCCACGGGCAGGGACCCCTCCCACCAGCACAGGCTGCTCAGGGCCTCCTGCAGCCTGGCCTTGAACACCTCCAGGGAGGGGACAGCCACAGCCTCCCTGGGCAGCCTGTGCCAGAGCCTCACCACCCTCACTGCAAAGAATTTCTTCCTCATCTCCACTCTCAGTCTCCCCCCCCTGCCAAGCTTCAATCCATTCCTTCTCATCCTGTCACCACAACCCTTTGTCCCAAGTCCCTCCCCAGCTCTGCTGTAGCCCCTTCAGGTACTGGAAGACAGCTCTAAGGTTTCCCTTCTCTTCCCCATGCTGAACAGCCCCAACTCTCCCAGCCTGCCCTTGCAGGAGAGGTGCTCCAGCCCTCTGATCATCTTTGTGGCCCTGAGCAAAGAAGTGAGGCCTTGTGGGGTGCTAAATTTCATCCTAAAGCTGACACCCAACACTGGTCAAGGGTTGACTGCTGGAGGTGTTCAGACATCTAATCCAGCATGATGAATTCAGCTCTGTTCAGAGGGTCCAAGTCCTGCTCACAGCTGTCAATCAGTTATCCCTTTGGGCAGCTCTCACAGCCTAGGTCTGTCCAGAAGGAAAGGTTGTGCAAAGGAGTTAGGGAATGTTTGAGTGAGCTGGCCTCCAGCCCAAGGCCTCAGTCTCCTTGAACATCCACAGCAGCAGGGTCCTAAGTCCCTCTGGCACGTTGAGGATCCTCTTTTCAGTGCTGCTGGAAGTCAGCCCTGAGTTCTGTGAGCGAGGAGTTGTCAGCATATTGGCAGCACGTCTCCGAGCTGCTGTCCCACCCTCCTGGGCCATCTTTCAGCTCTGGTGGTGAGCCACAGTGGATGAATGGCTGGCTGCAGAGCAGGCAGGTGGTCAGTGAGCTTGAAGCCTTTGGGGTTCTTCTCCTGGTGATTGGGTAGGGGGTGCAGGAGAGTGTCTGCAGACAGCAGATGTCAGGCCAGCCAGAAGGGCAGGGCAGGAGGCCGCCCTGCTGCTGGCTCCCTGCAGCCGAAGCTGCAAGTCCCCAGAGCTTTGGGCACAGTTGGAAGCAGCTCCCAGGCAACCTGTTGCTGCCTCTGATCTGAGCAGCTGTTTGCAGGGAGATTTTCCACATGGGTCACTGCAGAAGGAGGGTCAGGTGGTGACAGGCTGACGGATGAGCTTGGCCGGGCTGCTGCCCGCCCGCGGGTACCGCTCGCGCTCGCCTGTCCGGTCAGAGGCGCTTGGGTGGCTCGCGCAGCGCTCCTCAGCAGCAGGCCAGGGCGCTCTGCCAAGGCAGGAGCAGGCAAAACTCGCAGCACCTGGGGGAAAGCTCCTTGTGTGCCACAGCTCTGTGTGCTGAGCTGTTGCCACGTGGCCAGGGTCCTGCTGCGGTGTGCACGCAGCTGAAGGATGGCAGCTCCGGCACCCTGGCAGTCGGCAGGCTGGGCTGGTTTGCTTTCGAGCGCGTGGCGGTGAAGCCCTGCAGGGCTCTGCCTGCTCTGGCTCCCTGAGGACTACAGCTGGTGCTCCAGACTGCTCTGTGTCCTTCTCGTGTCATGCCTGTGCCAGGGCTGCTTCCTCTGTCCTGATGCACTCATGTGGTGGCATCAAATCCATCACCTGCCAGCCTGGCATAAACGGGATCCTTCTAACTGCAGCACCGTGGCAGCCATCATTGTCAAGCTGGCTTGGGTTTGCTTTTGAACAAGTGTCATTAAAAGCCCTACAGGACTCATTTGAAACCTGTTCATGACCACAGTGCCACAGGATCACAATTCTGCTTCTTCTGTCAGCCCCCCCCCCCAGAACAAAGAGCCTGGGTGGGGTGCTTGGTGCCATGGTTCAGTTGGTGGTGGGTGACAGGTTGGACTCCAAGGTCTCCTCCAACCTGGTTAATTCTGTTCTACTCTAAAGCTTTCCCATTCCATTGCTGCCATCTCTGTAAAGCTGCTGTTGTAGCTGGTCTTCACCTGGGGCTGTTTAGCCTGGGGAAGGCTGAGCAATGGTTGCAG
Organism: Dryobates pubescens; assembly: GCF_014839835.1. Lineage (NCBI taxonomy): Eukaryota > Metazoa > Chordata > Aves > Piciformes > Picidae > Dryobates > Dryobates pubescens. The sequence goes on from NC_071626.1 coordinate 1,176,186, forward strand.
CTGTCTGAAGGGTGGGCAGGGAAAGGTTTTGGTGGATAACAGAAGCTTGGAGGGTAACTTCAGCTTGACCCCGGAGTGCAGAAGCAGGTGACAGTCCTGTCAGCTATATTAAACCTACTGAGCAATCCTGAGCCATCCTAAAGCATGAGGAACCATCCAGTTTAGGTGATTTAGCCCAGAAGATGTTGTCACTTGCTGGGCCAGAGCCCCTGGCAAACGTGAGGCCAGCAGAGCTATTTTTACCCAGCTCTGTTCCAGTCTCATTCACTAAGCCCTGCAAGTGCTTTGCTCCAAAGCCTTAATGAACAGGTGTGAGGACACTGGCTGAGCAGATATGAACTCAGGGATTTTATATATTGGACATGCTCACACTTTTATTTATCAAATGAGTTCACTCTCTGGCATTTTGCTCACACTGCTGCTGGCTGCTGAGAGCTGACCTGGAAGCAAGCAGCAGCAGCACCTCCCGAGCTGCCACGCTGTACCAGCAAAGGAACAGTTAATCTGAAGTGAGATTCAGCTGGTTTGGTGAAGGCACACAAGCTGAGGTGCATTTGCTGTTGCTCCAGGAGCACACCAAAATAATCCTGTGGTAGGATCACAGGGTGGGTGGCAAGGGACCTCAGAGATCATCTGCTCCACAGGCAGGGAAAAATCCCCAAGGTTTTGATCTGTCTGTGTCATGGCTTTGTGGGGTTTTGTTCATGTAAAGATTTTGCCTTCCCAAACTACAGAGAGAGAGAAGAAAAGTTCTGAATTCCCCCCAAGGGAAAACAGAATCCAAGCAGAATGTTCCTGGGTTGAAGGGCACTGTGTGGGGCTCAACAGAGCTTTAGGATTCTATGAATCCATGGCTCTGTGATTCTGTGATTTTATGATCCCATGGTTCCATTCCAATGGGATGTGCTGCCCAGGGAGGTGGTGGAGTCGCCGTCCCTGGAGGTGTTCAAGGGGAGATTGGACGTGGCACTTGGTGCCATGATCTAGTCGTGAGGTCTGTTGGAACAGGTTGGACTTGATGATCCTTGGGGTCTCTTCCAACCTTAGTTACTGTGATACTGTGTGATACTGCCCCATGCAGGCTGAGCCTGCCCTGTGGTCCCTGCAGCGCCATACGGCCAGGGGCTGCACATCCACCCTGGCAGATGCCTGCACACTCCCACCTTGTGTCCTCCTGCAGTGCTGGGTTCTGCCCTTAGGCTATGGACAGGTGAAGGCAAGCACTGGGAGGGCTGTGAGGCCCTCAGAGGAATTGGCTGGAGCAAGCTGCAGAGAGACTTTTGCTGAGGGGGTCTGGAGCCAGGCCCAGGGGGAATGGTTTGGAGCTGAGGCAGAGCAGGGTTAGAGTGGAGCTGAGGAAGAAGTTGTTCAGCAGGAGGCTGCTGAGCCTCTGGCACAGGCTGCCCAGGGAGGCTGTGGCTGCCTCCTGCCTGAGGGTGTTGAGGGCCAGGCTGGATGAGGCCCTGAGCAGCTGAGTGCAGCTGAGAGGTGTCCCTGGGCATGGAGGGGAGGTTGGAGGAGAATAGCTCTGAGGTCATTTCCTACCTAAGCCATTCTATGATGCAGCTGCCCAAGCAGTCACCTGGTTTGTGGCTTGCTGCCTGTGCACATTTCAGGGATGCTCTGGGAGGTGGTGGTAAGCCTGGCCTGAGACCTGCAGGGCAGGCTTGATTCAGCTCATGAGCTCAGCACCAGCTCTGGCTGACGAGCTGGGACGTCACCCATTAGTGTCAGTGAGAAGGCAGAAGCAGTGAAGCAAAGCTCATCAGCCTCCTGTCGGTGGAGCCTGGGGCTGGAGGGCTGGCCCCAGAGGCTGGGTGCTAGCTGCTCTCCCCTTGCTGGCAGCCAGGTCCCAGCAGGGTTGCAGACACAGAGCAATCTGCTGGCAGTGTGCAGCTTGTGCCCTCTGAGGGTGCTGCCCTGCAGTTCTACAGGGCAATGGCCACCACTGGCTGCTGCTGGATGCTAAGTGGCAGAGAAGCCTGAGGATGCCTCTGAACTCCCCCCAAGATTGGGGTTAATAAGTTAAGTGCTTTGTTCTATTTCTGCCCATGTAAAGCTGCAAGCAAGTATGGCAAAGGGCTGGGGAGCTGAACTTCATCAATAACAACTTCCCCTCTAGCACAGATCCTTCTTCAGCTATTTCTGTAGGGCTGCTGAGTGCAGCCAGGGCTGAGGTGATAACCCTGAGCTGTGCAGTGCTTTAGAGGGAAGCTCTGCAGCTGGCTGTGGCACTGACAAACCAATCTCCTCCCTCTGGAAAGAATCACTGGCATCCCCTCTGTGTCTTTGGGCCAGGAAGGGGGACCCAGAACAATCCATCACAGAATGGCTCAGGCTGGGAGGGAGCTCAGAGCTCATCTCCAGCCTCCCCTCCATGCCCAGGGACACCTCCCAGCTAGGCTAAGCTGCTCAGGGTCTCATCCAGCCTGGCCCTCAACACCCCCAGGCAGGAGGCAGCCACAGCCTCCCTGGGCAGCCTGTGCCAGAGGCTCAGCAGCCTCCTGCTGAACAACTTCTGCCTCAGCTCCACTCTAACCCTGCTCTGCCTCAGCTCCAAACCATTCCCCCTGGGCCTGGCTCCAGACCCCCTCAGCAAAAGTCTCTCTGCAGCCTTCCTGCAGGATCCCTTCAGGTGCTGGCAGCAGCTCTGAGGTGCCCCTGGAGCCTTCTCCTCTGCAGGCTGCACAGCCCCAGCTGCCTCAGCCTGTGCTCAGGGCAGAGCTGCTCCAGCCCTTGGAGCATCTTTGTGGCCTCCTCTGGGCTCTCTCCAGAGCTCTGTGTTGGTGCAGTTCCAGCCTGAGATGAGCAACAGAACCTCTGTAATGTTCAGAGCTGGAAATTCTGGGGTGTTTTGCAGAGCTTTGGGAAGAGGACTCACACCTGAATGGCAAAGCTGCAGTGCTGTGCACAGCTGATGCCCAGAAGCCTTTCCCAAAGCTGCAGAGGCTGCCAGCAGCGCTGCAGGGAGTGAGAGGAGCCACAAGTGGGGCAGGAATGCCAGGCAGCCACAGCAGCAGATCGCTGCAGAACACAACAGCTTTGCCTGGCCAGGTGGCTAAGTTAGCTTGGTTGTGTTGACAGGAGAGCAAAGCAGGATGATGCACTGCAGTTTGCTCCACTTGCCAGGCAGGACTGGTTAGGACTGGCTGGACAGACTGGGCTGTGACTGCACCTTCTCTCTCACCAGCCTTTATCTTAACCACTCTTATTTCCCCTTTGTTTACAAATAGCAAGAAACAGCTCCCTTAAACAGCTGCTTCCTACCTCTGACTGTGCTCTGAAATAGGAGGCCCTTGCAGTGAGTAGGATGCTGCTGGACTGTAGCACAGCTCTTCTGGCTTCTCTGGGAGAAGAGACCAACCCCCACCTGGCTCCAGCCTCCTTTCAGGGAGCTGTAGAGAGCCAGAAGGTCTTCCCTCAGCCTTCTTTTTGTCCAGGCTGAACAACCCCAGGTCTCTCAGCTGCTCCTCTGTCGAGTTGCACCAGGGGAGGTTTAGGTTGGATATGAGGAGCAATTTCTTCCCCCAAAGGGCTGTCAAGTCCTGGACCTGCCTGCCCTGGGCAGTGGTGGGGTTTGAGAGTCATGTAGGTGTGGTGCTGAAGGCCATGGTTTAGTGGTGACCTGGCAGGGCTGGGATCATGGCTGGACTTGGTGACCTTAACCCAACCAAACCCACCCTGTGGCTCTGAGGTTTGTCAATAAAATCAGAGGACAGGAGGAGCAAGATCCTGAGAGCAGGACAGGACATGCAGGTGAGGCTCAGAAAAGCTGTCCATCAGGGAGCAGAAGAAGGGCTGAACAAGGGAAAGGGAAGCAGGGCCAGGTGCCATGGGAGGCACTGCTAATGGCAGGGGAACTGCTAGCAGTGGAGACAGCCTCTGCACTTGGGGAGAGGCAGGAAGAAAGTGTGGCAGGGAGCAGGCAAGGAAGATGTGGCTGCCTCCCTCTCTGCTCCTCACTAACCTCTTTGGGCCTGCTGCTGTGGAGGTGTCTCAGGGAGCAATGAAGGGGCTCAGCCAACATCCCAAATGCTCTGTGTCATGTTCAGAACAGGAACTCAGTTGCTTTTGGAGGGGAGAATCCCCTTTTTTTTTGCTATCATGCCTACAGCCAGGCCCTTCTCCATCCTCTGCCTATGCAGCATCCTTGACTGCAAGTACCAGGCTGTGGCAGCTTTCATTGGCATGCTGCTGAGCAGTGGCACTGGCCTGGGCCTCCTGCAGCAATGCTCAGGTTGGGCCTGATGTCTGTTTCCAGCCTTTGGGGTTTTCATTCCATTGGTTCCCAAGTCAGCTGCAGAAGGTGCTGCAGATTTGTCCTTGCCAGGGCTGGGCACAGGGAGCTGAGGCTCAGGGGTAGCAGTGAGAGGGGAATCAAACCCAGGGCAGAAAGACAGAGTGAAATATGTGAGGGGAAGAGGAGTGGTGAGGGGGAAGGAGCCCAAAGGAGCAGTTTGAGCAGTGTGTGCCTTCAGATGGTTGGGAAGCTTCTGCTCAAGTGGCCTGTGGTGAGGTCTGTGCTTGCAGATGCTGCAGCTACCTGTGCATATCAACTGAGTGCCATCTGTGCTGGGCTGAACTGCAGTAAATGATCAACTCAGACTTTCCAGGTTGTCTGGAGGTTAATCCTCTGTTGATTTATTTGTTTTAAACCCCCTTTGGGTGGAGGTAAAGCCAGTGCACAGCCTGGGCTGTGTGCTGTGACCTGCAACAGGATTGTGCTGGAATACACTGGCATGGGTGGCCCTCAGGAAGGAAGGCAAGCAGATGTGTAGTGATAGGAGGGCAGTGCAAGGGGGAGCAGAGGGGGGGTTGAAAATTAACAGAGACAAACCTCAGCTTTATCATTCCACATTAGACCTTGCTAGAGTGAGGTGAGGGTTGGTCTCTCCTCCCTACTGTCAGGTGATGGAGCAAGAGGAAATGGCCTGGAATTGGGCCAGGGGAGGGTTAGGTTGGAGAGGAGGAAAATGTTCATTTCTGACATTGGCAGGGGCTGCCCAGGGAGGTGGTGGAGTCCCCAGCCCTGGAGGGGTTCAAGAGGGGATTGGATGTGGCACTTGGAGCCATGGTCTAGTCCTGAGGTCTGTGGTGACAGCTTGGACTTGATGATCTTTGAGGTCCCTTCCAACCTTGGTGATTCTGTGATTCTGGCCTAAGCTCCAGTCCAACCCTGCTCTCCCTCAGCTTCACCCCATTCCCCCTTGTCTCCTTGCTAGACAGCCTTCAGGGAGCACCTTGTAAGTGTAGCTGGGCCAGCTTGGGTGCCGGTCCGTGCCGGGATTTCACTGGGCTGAGAGAATGTTTTCACAGAGGGGAGAAGCAGATGGCCAAAGCTCCTCCACTTCCAGACCCAAGAAAAGCATCAGTGAGCACAGCTTCCCTCTGTGCTCTTTCCCAAAGCTGAGTGTGGAGCTGGTGTGGCTTTGCTTGCTCTCTCCCCTGCTCATCGGCCCCGTTTCTGGTGCTCATCAGAGCCATTGTTCTCCCCGGGCTGGCGCCGCGGGGTGCGGAGTTGTTAATGGCACGGTGCGTGTCAGCGGCTTTAGCGCAGGGACAGCAGGCCGGGGGGAGCCGGCAGAGGTGCTCTGAGCCTGCTTTCCTCTCATTGCCTCTGTTGTGAAATGGGCAGCCTGAGCCTGGCCAAACAAGCAGAGCTGAAACGAGACAAATAACTCTGCCTGGTGGAGAGCTCCATGGCAGTGCCTGGGTTTCCTTCCCTGGGCACCAGGAAGCAGGGCACTTGACTGTAGGAGATGGTTCAGTGGTGTTAGGCTGGTGGTTGGACTCCATGATCCTAGAGCTCTTTTCCAACCAACCCAGTTCTCCCTTGTTTTGCTTGGCCATGCTCCTCACCTTCTCTGTTGTGGATGCAAAATGATTCAAAATGAACCTGAGCCACATCTGGGAACTTTGCATTTTAAACATGTCCCACAGCACACAGCAGCAGAGGCAAAGCACAACTGGTTTAGCTCTTTTGGGTCCAGAGCAGGCTATGAAGATGATCAGAGGGCTGGAGCACCTCCTCTATGGGGACCCACTGACAACTAAACCATGGCTCCAAGTGCCACATCCAAGCCTTTGCTGAACACCTCCAGGGACAGGGACTCCCCCACCTCCCTGGGCAGCACATCCCAATGGCCAATTCCTCTTTCTGTGAGGAACTTGCTCCTCACCTCCAGCCTGGTTGCCTGGTTGCTGCTTGCCTGGGAGAAGAGACCAACCTCCACCTGGCTACAACCTCCCTTCAGGTAGTTGCAGAGAGCAATAAGGTCTCCCCTGAGCTTCCTCTTCTCCAGGCTGAACACCCTCAGCTCCCTCAGCCTCTCCTCACAGGGCTGTGCTCCAGACCCCTCCCCAGCCTCAGCACCTTGGTACCTCCCAAGTGATGTTCCTTTTGCCATCCTGTGTGAGGGAAAGACTTTCACATCCTCCCCAATTCTGGCCAGCTGAGCAGCTCCCTGCAACAGTGAAGCAGCCCAGACTGACACCACTGGAGGTGGAACCATTGTGTAAGACACTCTTACCTCTCATGAGAGCTGTGGGTGCAAACCAGCTGCCTGCTGTAACCCTACCCTGAGCTGGAGTCACACTCTGAAGTCATCCATTATTTTCAGAAGGCTTTGCTTGGCCCTGCTGCCTAACCTCTCAAAAATAGATTTGTATTAATAACTTTTTGGTAGGCATTTGATGTTGAAAGATATTCCTACTATAGTGTGTGTGTGTGTTTGTCCCTGCAATAAATGTCCACCAGGCTAAGCAGGAGCAGGCAAGGTTTAGAGGAGAGATTCTTAGCCTCAGTTATTCACCACAGTCTCATTTATTTTTGTTACCACTCTCCACTAGTGAATGAGTTGCTGAGGAGATCCAGTAGCCAGGGAAAGAGAAGGCTGAGAAGGCATCTGAGCAATGGTCACAAGTATCTGAAGGGTAGGTGTCAAGAAGCAGGGGCCAGGCTCTCTTCAGCGGTGTCCTGTGATAGGGTGAGGGGCAGCAGGCACAAGCTGGAACCCAGGAAGTTCCACCTCACCATGAGGCTGGAGCAGGCTGCCCAGAGAGGTGGTGGAGTCTCCTGCTCTGGAGGCAGTCCAAACCTGCTTGGACATGGCCTGCCCTAGGTGCTCCTGCTTTGGCAGAATCACAGCATGCAGGTGGGAAGGGACCCCAAGGATCACCTGCTCCAGCCTGTCTAGGTGATGGTGGAGTTGCAAGGAGCTGGCCCAGCACCCTGCCCAAGGGAGAGGCCCTTGGGAGATGATTCCAGTGCCTGACTGTGCTCAGGGGGAACATTTCCTTCTGGAGCCCACTGGGAATCTCCCCAGCAGTAACTTGTCCCCATCACCTCTTGTCTTCTCCATGGGACTCCTTGTAGAGAAGGAGTCTCCATCCTCCTGGCAGCCACCCTTGATGTGCTGCTCCATGGTGATAATGATCTCCAGTGGTCCCTTCCACCCTTCCCATGCTGTGCTACCTAAAGAGGAGCCTGCAGGTCAAGGTGTTGGAATTCAGTATCTTCCTCAGGGTGGGATTCCTCTCTTCATGTGTCACTCCCTATCAGTGAGGCCGAAGCAGAGTTGTCAGTCCCATCCTTGCCCTGGTTGGTTGTGCTGTGCCTGTGATGGCTTTCCATGCTTGCTTACTCAGGCTTCCTCTGCTGCTGTCTCGAATCCCACATGGAAGTAGAACGGCATAAGGTGCTGTCTGTGCTGGCACAGTGAGAAATCTCTTTATCAGTGGAAGAGGACAAAGTTGTCCTTTTCTGGCAGCTGGAGGAACCCTGAAGGGCAGCAGAGGAGGCGCTCCCTGAGCAGCACAGACACGGGGGGCTGTTCCCCAGCGCAGCCCCCCTCTGCTCGCAGCCTGCTGCCCTGCCAGGATCTTGCTGCAGGCAGGGATTAGGATGTGGCTCTTGGCCCAAACTCTCCTGCTGACAGATTGCTGTGACCTTGCCATGACTTCTGTCCTGATCTCAGTGGCACTGCAGGAATCTGACACACTGGAACATGAGCTGCTGGCCGCATTATGGCAGCGACTGGCATCCAGAGCATTGTGTTCCTGCCTGCTGCACCATCTGATGCAGGTGCCAGATAGCTCTGGCTTCTCTCTGCCGTGTCACTTAGACGGCTGAGGTCTCAATCAGCAGCCAGTTGACGGCCTTCATCCTCCCCTGGGGCTCCTTGGGCATCTGCAGGTGGGGAGCTTGGCACAGGCTTTGTGGTCTGCCTGCTGCTCTCCTCAGCTCCGTGTCTCGCTGCTGGTCCTCTGCCGGAGCGGGAGGAAGAGGCAGAAAAGCCACGGAAGGCTTTTGCTCCTCCTGACCTCCAGGAGTACTCCTCGAGAGACTTTTCCCTCCTGCCTCTTTTCAAGCAGATCTCTAGATAGCTGCTTCATTCCTCAAGTGCGCAGGCAGAGGGTATTTGACGTCTGCAAGGTCCTTTGGTTTCTGCCCTGCAGGGCCTTGGCTGTGTGCTGTGCCGGCAGCGGGGCAGGCAGCGCAGGGCAATCCTCTTGGGACCAAGAGGCTTCAGGCTCTGCTCTGCAGGGAGCCTTTTGCTTTGAGAGGAACTTCCTTTGGATTGCTTTAGGAGTTTGAGTTGAGTTTTCTTTCAGTTTTTGTTATTTTCTCTCTTTTTGATCATTTTGGTTTTTTGCTCATTTTTATTTTTGATCATTTTTTTTGGGTAATTTTAAATTTTTTGGCTATTTTTATTTTTTTTTTCGTTATTTTCATTTTTTCCTCATTTTGGTATTTTCTCTCATTTTGGTCATTTTCTTTTTTTGGTCATTTTTATTTTTGGTAATTTAATTTTTTTGTAATTTTAATTTTTTTGCTTTCTTTGGTTGTGATTTTCATTCTTTGTCATTTTGTCATTTTCTCTTTTTTTGGTCATTTTTTTGGTCATTTTTATTTTTGGTAATTTATTTATTTATTTTAATTTTGTTGCTATTTTTATTTGTTATTTCGGTTTTTTTGGTTATTTTAATTCTTTGTCATTTTGTTATTTTCTCTTTTTTTGATAATTTTCTTTTTTTTGGTCATTTTAATTTTTGGTAATTTAATTTTTTTGGGTTTTTTTTTCCTATTTTTATTTGTTATTTTGGGTTTTTTTGTTATTTTCTTTTTTGTCTTTTTTTTTTGTAATTTTCTTTTTTGATCATTTTTATTTTTGGTACTTTAATTTTTTTTTTGTAAATTTAGTTTTTTTTTTTTAAATTTTGTTATTTTCTCTTTTTTTGATCATTTTAAAAAATTTTAATTTTAATTTCCTTTTTTTTTTTTTCCCCCATTTTCGTCTTTTTTGGTCATTTTCTTTTTGGTCATTTTCACGTTCTGTTATTTCCATATTATTTCTTTGGGTTGCTGTCATTTGCACTCTTGGCAGTAATTTTGCTTCAGCACGGCCTTCATCTTTCCTTCCTTTCCTTTCGCATCACTATTTTCCGCGCAGGTCTTTTGCTCCGCTGCGGTTCCGTTCCGTTCCGTTCCGTTCCGTTTCGTTCCGTTCCGTTCCGTTCCATCGTTTGTGTGCAGCGGTCGCAGAGCTGAGCAGAAGTCCCCAAGCCCAAGGGGAAAACAGCTCCGCCTGGGATGGTGTCTGCCGCATTCCCCCCCCGGCCCTTGCGGACCCCCAAACACCATGGACAGCGGTTTCCCGGGGTCCGTTTGTGTCCTCCCAGCTGGAATTCCCTGCTGTTAATTTACTCCCGAGGGAAGCTGATGGGCCCTGAGGGCTTCCCAACTGCCTTGGTTCCAAGAGGGAATAAAGAGCAAGCCTGGCCCGGGGCGGGGGCACAGGGAGGAGCCGCCAGCAGCAGCCCACCCCACGCGAGCCCTTTGGGATCGATTGCCGCAGCCCTGCCAGCTGAGGGGCCGAGGGATCGATCGCTGCCACCAGGTCCTCAGGGGAGCTTCAGCAGTGTCCGGGGGCCGCCGTGCAGAGCTCTGGCTGCCCGCCTGGAATCCACAGGCAGCGCTGCAGCCTCCCCGCGCAGCCCTGGCCGGGCAGATGGCCCCGGGCCAGCTGCAGAGCAGCCTCCCTCCACCTGCGGGGCCACCCGTGAAGGGCTGCATCGCTCTGCACCTTGCAACCCCTCCTCCTGGCTCATGCTAGGCTGCAGGAGCGTGCCTGGGCTCAGGGAGAACCACAGAACTGTAGATGTTGGAAGGCAGCTCTAAAGTTCATCCAGTCCAACCCCTCTGCCAGAGCAGCATCACCCAGGGCAGGGCACACAGCAACACACCCAGGGAGGTCTGAAAGTCTGCAGGGAAGGAGACTCCACAACCTCTCTGGGCAGCCTGCTCCAGGGCTCTGCCACCCCCACAGTCAAGAAGTTCCTCCTGATGTTTAGATGGAACTTCCTATGTTGAAGTTCATGCTCAGGACCTCTTGTCCTGTCTCTGGGCAGCACTGAGAAGAGCCTGGCCCCACCTGCCTGACACCCACCCATTCATAATTTGGGGTTTCCTTCCCATTTATTTTGTTTTCCTCCCATTTTTTTGGCTTGCTTTCCCATTTTTCCTCCATTTTCCCTCCCATTCTTTTTGTTTTCCCTCCTTTTGTTGCTTGTTTCCCTCCCATTGTTTCAATTTCCCCTCCCCTCCCCCCTTTTTTTGTTTCCACCCCATTTGTTCCATTTTCCCTCCCATTGTTTTCTCTGTTTCCCTCCTGGGTTTTTTTTGGTTTCCCTCCCATTTTTTGGTTTCCCTCCTGTTTTTTTGTTCCCCTCCCATTTGTGACAAAGGAAGAGTCTCAGTCAAGAGGCAGTTGTCCAAAATCATTATAAGCTGGAGGGTTCTTTCCTAGGCACCATGTGCACAGCAGGGTTTAGTAGCTCATCAAGGTGCCACATTCAGACCTACCAGGAATTGGCCTTCTTTCTGGAGGTTTCTCCCCGCAAAGCTTAGACCTCTTAGAGCTTAGGACTTCAGGCTGTGCTCCCACAGTGGGAGGCACCTGGTGGCAGTGCCTCCATCCTTCTCCCAGTACCTTCACACCTTGCACCTGCACTGCAAGGAGCTCCTCAATCAGCCAGCACAGAAGTCATGAACCAGATCAAGGAACTCATCCAGGTTGAAAAGTAACCTCTGCTTTGGTCTGACCTCAGACTGCCTCCTTGGCAGAGTTCATGGCAGCTGGTGGTGCAGGCAGGATGTGCTTGGCCAGTGGCAAAGGTGGAGCACCAGGGTGGGAAGTGTCTTCCAAGGGTTTGTTACTGTGGAACTGTGGCCTGGGGGTTCCCTAGACAGAGCAAAGCCTTTCTCTTGCCTCCTCCCTGCCTTGTCCCACAGGGACCTGAGACCTGCACAGCTGCTATGTAACCACTGGTTCATCCCCAAGAGAGCATTCCAGGGTCACTCTGGGAGCAGATTGAAGTCCTTCATTCTGCTGCAGACCCCTTGGCTCCTGAGGTGTGCTGGTTATTGCCTACTTCCTCTCTCCAGCTCCTGCTGAAGCACTCATTTTATTGACTTGCTTAAGCATAGCATGGCCAAAGGTTGGGGAAGCCATAAAGCCACAGGGAGCTAAAAATTCCCCAACCTAAAGACGTGTTTGAGGAGTGCTAACCTATGGCCACCAGCTGAGCCAGTGGAATGAGAGACCTGTTAATCATTGTGAGCAGTCTGCTCTGAGGAGTTCAGATAGTGTCACCAAGGAGTGGTCCAGCCCAGCCCTCAGTAAGGTGATGAAACTACAAAGCCTCAGAGGGCCGAGGCTGACCCCTCAAGGTACAGCCAGGCAGCCTGCAGGACAGCAAAGCAAAGGTGGTGCTGGCTGGAAAAGCAGAAGGAGCTCCACCAAAGAGCACTTTCCACAGGTCCAGTCACAATCCTGTGATCCAGAGGAGAATCACAGGGACTGGGAATTACCCCAGGCCTTGGCACCATGGCTGCTCCTGCCTGCCATGCTCCCTGCTGGGTCACCCAGCAGTACAAACCTGAGCCAGGTGATGGATGGGCACATGGTGCTGGGGCTGCTCAGCCTGGAGAAGAGAAGGCTCCAGGAAGACCTTAGAGCAGCCTTCCAGTGCCTGAAGGGGCTCCAGGAGAGCTGGGGAAGGACTGTTGATAAGGGCTGGGAGTGACAGGACAGCAGACAATGGTTTGAAACTAGAGCAGAGCAGCTTTAGATTGGACATTAGGAAGAAGCTCTTCACTAGGAGGGTGGTCAGACACTGAACAGGTTGCCCAGGGAAGCTGTGGGTGTCCCATCCCTGGAAGTGTTTAAGACCAGGCTGGAGGAGGCTTTGAGCAAGCCGGTTTAAGTGGGAGGTGTCCCTGCCCGTGGCAGGGGGCTGGAGCTGGCTGAGCTTTAAGTTCTCTTTCCAGCTGAAGCCATTCTGTGATTCTGTCTGAACTGGAGGCACAAAAAGGCAGGATTCAGTACTCTTTAGTTTTTGATTTCCAGGGGAAAAGCACAAAGGCAGAGCTTAAGATGTGGGCACAGGAGTGGAGAGCTGGGCACATTACCTGTAGAGCAAACCACTATCAAGCCTTCCCTGAGGGCCTAGAGCTGCCCAGGTGTGTTTATCTGGAAAAGGAAGAGAAAAGGAAGAACTGCCTGTAAGTAGGCCACACAGTGACTCAGGCTGCCTGAAGTGCCCACATCAGGATGGCCTCATCTCAGGTGAGTGCTCTTGGGAGTGGTGATGTGAGCAGCAACCTTTGCTGGGTGAGCAAGGAGCAGCTTGGCTGAGGAGGTATTTCTGGTGGGGTGTTTGTCACCTTCAGCAGCACAAGCTGCTGACTAGAGCTGGTCCTGATGCTCTGGCAGCAGGGAGCTTTCTGCTAGAAAATGCTGTTTGAGTGCAGAAGTCCTGGGGAGAAGGTTTGATCTTGAGAATGGTTTGATCTGAAAGACCCAACCAAACAACAGTAATGGAGGGAAATCTGCAACAGCTCTTGGAAGGGAGAGGGGTTTTCCATTTCAAGCCTGCTGCCCTCCCTGGTGGGCTCTTCCCTGTCAGGACCCAAGTCTGCCAGCTCCTCCTTCTCTGCTTGGGGTTCAGTTCCCAGCTCCTCTCCTCTGTTGCTTTTTTGACTCTGTTGTTGATGCTTCTATCAAAAGGCTCTGAACAGAAGAGGAGATGAGAGAAGCTTCAGATACCCAAAGTGTTTGGGGTTTTGAAGTTCTGCTGTAGGAAAGAGAGGCTCTGAAATGAAAGCACAGCAATGCAGCAGAGGAGTGAGCCAGGATCATTTGCCCATTCTCTTTGGTGTAGCTGATTTTATGCCACCCACAGCCTAAGCTCTCAGATTCAAACTCTTCATGAGCTGTCTTCATCCCTTCTCTCTGCTCCTGTTGGCTGCAGTGGCAGCCAGAGACATCTCACTGCACAGCAGATCCTCTCCCTAGTGTTTAGTCTCACCAAGGAAAGGTTTTCTGGCTTGCCAGTGCCAACCAAGGGAAGGTCCTCATGACCTGCAAGTGCCAACTTGGTGATTCAGCTCCTTTTGTAGTGAAACCAGTGGGCAGTGAATGTGTCTGCCATGGTTCTGCTTCCATGACTCCTTCCTTGCCTACTTGCTATAAAGAGGTCAATAAAAATGAGAGCATGAATACTTTGCAGTCAGTAAAAAAAAGGGAAGGAGCTGCCTTCATCACTAGCACAGGATCACAGAATCATGGCAGGGCTTGGGAGGGACCTCTAGAGAGCATCTAGTCCAAGCCCCCTGCCAGAGCAGGGTCACCTAAGGCAGGCCCATGGGTTGCTGGAAAGAGTCCTTGCTCCTGAACAAGTCACTGATGTGAGCTGTGGAGAGCTCTGCCCACCCAGGCCCCTCTGCTGCTGCCCATTCCTGGGGAGCAGCACCCTCCTCCCCCTGCTAGCACCAGGTCCATCACCACTCTCCTGCTAGCACAGGGTCTGTCAGCCTCTGCATCCTGCACCCCTTTGCTGTCCCTGACCATCCTCCTGCTGTCCCTGGCCACCTGCTGCTCTTGGCAGCCTTCTGTCCCTAATCACCTTCCTTCCACCCCGGCCCCTTGCAGCAGGAGAGGTGATCCAAGGTCAGACTCAAAGGGTGCCTGGGCAGCCTGCTCTAGCTGGAGGTGTCCCTGCTGGGTGCAGGGCCCTTTGAGGCTCCCTTCCAAGCTGATCTGTGAATAGCTCAGATGGGCCAAAGGGTGGAGGTGAGCAGAGAGAGAGCAGCTGCAGGCCGTGCAGGGTGCTAGGGGCAGGGCAGGGGTGGGCACCCAGCATGCTCATCAGCAGCCCCTTTTCCTGCCACCTGATCCCTTGACTCCTGCTTTAGGTTCTGTGAGCTTTGGATCCAGTTTTCCTGGAAACCACTGCCTCTGCTTACCTCAAACTGCATCACACCACAGGCTTTGCACTTGCTGTGGCCACTCAGCATCTTGTCTGTGGCAGAGGGGCAGATGATATCCCCTTTGTCGAGGCTGACTGATGGAAAAGGCTCAGAGCCAGCACCCAACGCCAGCCCTGACAGGAGGCTGACGTGGAAGAGGCTGAGGAACCACAGAGGACTCCTGCCCCACTTACATAACCTGGACTGTGCTGTTGGAAGTGCTCAGCCTGCCATGCATTGTGCCTTGGCATGTGTCTGCCAGTGCCCTGGCTTTGCAGCCCTGCTGAAGGCTCATTGACAGATGGCACTCAAGAGAGGGCTTTTTATAGGTGCTGCTGTCCAACTCAGATACAGTTTCTGAAAGCAAAAGGTGCCTGGGGGTGGAGGGATCTGAGGCAGTGCCAAGGCATGTTGCAAAAGGTGCTTTCACTTCATGCTCCTCAGAGGGGGAGCTCCGAGGGAGAGGAAGGAGGACTGTCAGCTCTGGGGGAGGTTGGCTCACCACAGTCTGCTAGGAGGGAACAGCATCTGGGCAATGGAAGAAGCAGCAGGCAGGAATCTGAAGGACAGGTGCCCAGGGGGGGCAGGGCCTGGGCAGGGCCTGGGCAGTGCCTGTCTAACCTGCTGTTCTGCAGAGTCATTTCTTGTCACAGCTTGGCCCAGTTAAAATCACAGAACCATAGAACTGTTGAGCTTGGAAGAGGCTTTGAGGTCATCAAGTCCAACCACTTGCCTAGAGCTCACAGTTCCACCACCACTGCTGAGCCACTGAGCCACATGCCTCAGCACCACATCCATGTGGCTTTCAAACACCTCCAGGGATGGATAGGTCCAGTTCTTACCTGGTGACTGAGTGTATTATAAATGGACCCAAATGTAGGCTGTTGGGTGTTGGGCCTTGAACACCCCCAGGCAGGAGGCAGCCACAGCCTCCCTGGGCAGCCTGTGCCAGAGGCTCAGCAGCCTCCTGCTGAACAACTTCTGCCTCAGCTCCACTCTAACCCTGCTCTGCCTCAGCTCCAAACCATTGCCCCTGGGCCTGGCTCCAGACCCCCTCAGCAAAAGTCTCTCTGCAGCCTTCCTGCAGGATCCCTTCAGGTGCTGGCAGCAGCTCTGAGGTGCCCCTGGAGCCTTCTCCTCTGCAGGCTGCACAGCCCCAGCTCCCTCAGCCTGTGCTCAGGGCAGAGCTGCTCCAGCCCTGGGAGCATCTCTGTGGCCTCCTCTGGACTCTCCCCAGCAGCTCTGTGTCCTTCTCCTGCTGGGGACCCCAGAGCTGGAGGCAGGGTTGGAGGTGAGGTCTGAGCAGAGCCCAGGGGCAGAATCCCCTCTGCTGCCCTGCTGCCCACCCTGCTCTGGCTGCAGCCCAGCACACAGCTGCCTGAGGGCTGCAGGAGGCACTGCTGGCTCCTGGGGAGCTGCTCAGCACCCAGCACCCCCAAGGCTCTTGCTTCAGGGCTGCACTCAACCCATTCTGCATCCAGCCTGGATCTGTGCCTGGAACTGGCCTGACCCAGCTGCAGGACCTTGCACTGTGGCTTGTTGAACCTCATGCAGCTGGCACTGCCTCTCTTCTCCAGCCTGAGGCTGAAGCCCTTCTCAAGCCTGAGCTACAGGGGCTGTGCCAACCAATAGTTGGTATTCCTGCAGTGAAAGGTTGCACTGCAGAGCAGCCAGATTGTAGTGCAATGAGGACAAAGTAATGCAAGATTCATAATGCCTTTTCCTAACTCATTTCTGCAGCCTCAGAGTTGAGTATTTGTTTCTCTTCTGTGACAGGTCTGCTGTAAGCCACTTCACAAGACTGAGAAGGTAAATGGAAGATGCTTCACAGCATAAAGCTGACTTCATTGGCTTCTGAAACCAACATGACAAGGATGCTGATGCCTCATGTGAGTAATCTGAAGCCTTTAGATTAGTTGGATCTGTTCCCATCCTTCCTCTGTGTCCTCACCAGTGCAGAGGGGGGTCACTTTGCCCCTGTCACACTTGCTACAGCAGAAGAATCACAGAATGGTTTCAGGTAAAGTCCTCTAAGATCACCCAGTCCAACCATCAACCTCCCACCAGCATGCCCCAGAGTGGCATTCTGAGGTGCCTGCTGTGAGATGCCTCCTCTGCAGGGCACCACATCCCAGTTGGCTTCAATCCTTCTGTCTTCTGCAGACAGCTTTTTCCTGCCCACTCTACTCAATCCTGAAGATTCCTGTCCCAGGCTGTCTCCTCCCCATGTCCTCTCCCCCTCTTACTCTCCTCTTACTCCAGGCTGTTTCCTGCTAAGCTTCAGACTTCTGTCCCCAAAAAAGGGCACAGGAAATTTTCCAGAGAAGAAGTTTCCCTCCAGTTTGTGGCCAGGAGTAAACTGTGAGCAGAGCTGGCTCTGCTTTGCATTCATTCTCACACATGGCTGCACTGTTTGGACTGAGAGCTTCTTAAAGCAGATGTCCAGCTGGAAAATTTAAGCTGTGAGGATGGAGATCTGGCAAAGCATTCAGCACTAAAATAAACCACCAGGGAATGGGAATTGTCAGACAATGCTAATTATAGGTGTGGGAAGCATCCATAACAACTAACATGGCAATTTCTGCTGTCTGTCTCCCTCTGGTTAGCAATTTAATGCTCTTACACTTCATTGTCTCATTTTAAAGCAGTTCACCAGCAGGTGATGGTTGCAGCCATCTGGAACAGAGATGGGAAGCAGGGGAAACACTTTCCCATGTGCTTGTGATGCTGTCTCTTCCTGGCCTTGCTAATGCATGGAATTTAAGGGAAGCAAACATAAGAGGGAGGAGAGGAAGGAAAGTCAGAGGGAGAAGGTGGAGCAGGGATCAGAGCCAGCAGAGGTGCACAGGCAAAAGCAGGGCCAACCATCTGCTGTGAGCAAAAAGCAGGCTCAGGGTGTGGATAAAACACCTGGGCCACAACAACCCCAGGCAGCCACACAGGCTTGGGGCAGAGTGGCTGGAAACTGCCCAGCAGAAAAGGGCCTGAGGGTGCTGGTTGGCAGCAGCTGGAGATGAACCAGCAGTGCCCAGCTGGGCAAGAAGGCCAACAGGATCCTGGCCTGGAGCAGCAGTGGTGTGGGCAGCAGGAGCAGGGCAGGGAGCCCCTGTGCTGGGCACTGCTGAGGCTGCACCTCAAAGACTGGGTTCAGTTCTGGGCCCTCACCCCCAGAAGGGCATTGAGGAGCTGGAGCAAGTCCAGAGAAGGGCAACCAAGCTGGGGAAGGGGCTGGAGAACAGGGCTGGGGAGGAACAGCTGAGGGAGCTGGGGGTGTTCAATGTGGAGGAGGCTGAGGGAGACCTCCTTGCTCTCTGCAGCTCCCTGAGAGGAGGCTGCAGTGAGGGATTGCACAGGCTGCCCAGGGAGGTGGTGGAGTCCCCATCCCTGGAGACATCCAAGATCAGACCTGATGTGGCCCTGGGCAGCCTGATGTAGTTGGGGGTGTCCCTGCTGAGTGCAGGGGGGTTGGACAAGATGCCCTTTGAGGGTCCCTTCCAACCCAATGCAATCTGTGAAGCTCTGCAAGTAAGAACTGGGGCAATGTGAGCCATGAGCTGGTGCTGCATGACCATGACCACAGGGAGTGCTACCAAAGCTGGAGCAGTGTGCTGGGGAGTACCCTTGGGGTAAGATTGCCACCTGGCAAGGCAGAAGGCAGCTGGACAAAGGCAAATCAGCTGCCATTAGCTCTGTCCTCTCAGCACACACTGGCTGCTGTTGGCTGCTTTGCCCAGCCACGCTCGCTGAAGCTCAGGGCATGGTCACTGCCAAGCTCTGTGCTGCTGCTGCTGCTGCTGATTTGGTAGCTCCTGGAGCTGTGGATGAGGCATTTTCCATGGAGATGTTTATGTGAGCTGCAGCCAGAGCCTCTACCTTGCAAACTATGGCCATGCACTGCAAGGCTGGGTAGGTTTTGGGTCGCTTCCTAGGTGCTGTGTGTCACAGGGCTGAATCTCTTCCAGGAGTGCATTAAGTGATGGGATTCTCATCCTCCACTTAAGGTTTCCTCTCTCCCATCATTTCCAAAGGTGACTTTGGTGCTCTTTTATTTTCAGTGTCTTTAACAGTAGGGATTGCTTCCCCTGGGCACAGATCTGCTGGTATTTATCTGACTCCCATTCAGAGCTTTGCTGCCTGGGACAATCCCAGTGGGAACTCATCCAAACCCCAGAGACTGGCCTGAGCAAGCTCTGCTTTCTGCAGGGCTTTCCTTTGGAGATGGATAACCCCACTGCACCTGCACAAGGAAGCTGCTGTCCTTTTTGCCCCCTCATGCTCTCTTTGTCTGTAGGTGACCTTCTGCATGAGCATCCAGGGCCCCAGACTTCTGAACCCCTGAAAGAAACCCTGTGGACTAAATACAGAGCTTAGAACAGGCTGCCCAGGGCTGTGGTTGAGGCCCCATCCCTGGAGACATCCAAGATCAGACTTGCTGTGGCCCTGGGCAGCCTGCTCCAGCTGGAGGTGTCCCTGCTGAGTGCAGGGGGGTTGGACAAGATGACCTTTGAGGGTCCCTTCCAACCTGATGCAATCTGATTCTGTGCTAATACATTGACCAGACTGGTACTGGCTGTTGGAGGCATGCAGTGTCAGCTAGGGGAGGGCAGCACATGGCCTCAGCATTAGATACTTAAGACAGGCCTGTGTGATGTCTCAGCCAGCCCAGTCTCTGGGCTCAGTCACCACAGCAGCCAGCGAGGCTGAAGCCAGCAAAGGGAGAAACCCCTGGACAAGGCAACTGGAAACACCTGAGGTAAGGGAGTTCTGATCAGCCAAGGAATGAAACCCTTCCTCTCTGCTCAGCACTGTGGGAACTGCTTGCCTGGGAGGTGCCTAAAACTGGGGGATGCCACTAGTCCTTCCTAGATGCATTTTGAAACAGCCATGAAATTGCCTCAGGTCTTCCCTAGGCTGTTCTGGAAGTACCTTCTGCTGGCTTCCTTTCCCAGGAGGGGATTCTTCAATGCCCTCACCTGCTTCTCACTTCCCATTCCTTGTTAGGACCATCAGCCCACCACTGCAGGATGTGGCCTTGCCAGGAGCAACTCCAAAGTGGCAGAGGGTGGGGAATGGAGCTCCCTCAATGCAGACATCAAGGAGAAGTGTTCTGGCCATGCAGGACAGCTTGCTGCTTCTGAGCATTGCTCTCTTGCACCTCCAGGTGCAGCTGGAGCTCGGCAGCTCGCGTTGCTGGGTGTGCTCTCTGCCCTTGGAGCTCTGCTGGGGAGGAAAGGCTGCTTGAACCTTGCCAGATCATTTTCCTCTTCATCTTTTGAAACTGAGGAAACAAAATGTTGTCAGCATTCCTTCTCAGCATGTAAATCCCTGAGTATAGCAGATGTGAGCAGCTGCAGAGTCACAGGATGGAAGGGACCTCTGGAGATCATTGAGTCCAACCCCCCTGCCAGAGCAGCATCCCCCAGGGCAGGGCACACAGGTGTTGGAAAGCAGCTCTAGCATGGTTGGGCTCCATGATCCCAGAGGTCTTTTCCTACCAAAACAATTCTGTGATTCCATGAACTTGCATCTACACAATCATAATCCTGTGACACTGAAAAGTCACTGTGCAGGCTGCAGGTGACAGCCAGGGACATGCCTCAAAGCAGTGGAATCAGCTTTCAGTCTGGCCTTACCCTTTCCATTTCAAGGAAGTCAGATCTAAATACTCTGCTTGTAGGTCTTGCTGAGGTCTCTCTACTCCCTTGCAAAAAGCCTTTTAGGGGCATGGGACAAAGGCAGCCAACAGCTCCCCTTGAAAATGGAGCAAGGCACTGGGGTGGGAAGCTCCTGAGTGCTGACTTAGGAACTGGATTTGATAGCAGCCCCAGAGAACTTTCCTTAGTGGCTGGGTTTCTCTCAGGGGATGCAGCCTCCTCCTCTGCTGGAGTGTGTGCAGCCAGCTTCCTTTTCTCCCTGCTTCCCACCCCTGAGTGTGTTTGCAGCAGGGCATACTTGGTATCCACAATAGAGAGTGAGCTGGTGAGCTGGGATTGCTCACTTCAGTCATCTGTTGTTATTTCCATTACCTAACTGCTAATGAGCAGGGTGACTTTGGCTTCCTGGGCAAGGCAGTCATTTGGGGGGTGCCATTTAGCAGGGAAGCAGAACTGGGATATTGCCCTCCCCATTTGGTTATTTTGCCATGGTACAGGTCTCACCCAGGGAATCAGTCCTAGGAAATGAAGTTGCTGCTGGTGCTTTAGGAAGGGAATGCATTCAGCTGGAATGCTGCCTTCTGTTGGAAAAGAAAGGCAGCTGTGCACCTGGCAGGATTCAAGAGCCCTGTGGCCATGGCACTTGGAGCCATGGTTTGAAGGCCATGGTGGTGTTGGGTTGCTGGTTGGACTGGGTGATCCCAGAGAGCTTTTCCAGCTTCCATGATTCTGTGGCTCTGATATGAAGTGTGAGAAACACTGGCAGTGCAGAGGTTGCCTCATGTCAGTCTGTGTCCCAGGTGGGTCCTAAGAGGATCCTTCCAGTACTTGAAGAGGGCCTACAAGAAAGCCAGGAAGGGACTTTTGACAAGGGCTTGTAGGATGAGAGGGGATGGATTGAAGCAGGAGATCAGGATCTCTGCTTGGGATTTAGAGTGTTGGTGAAAAGGAGAGATACTTAGTGTTATAGAGTTTTCACCGAATAGAAAATTTTGACAATTTATTAAGTAGCAAGGCAGGAGCAAACACAGCGCTGGACGACAGGGGAGTCTCCGCTCCGCAACTGCCGCACTTACGTCGAGTTCCCGTCCCCCTTTATAACCTTTCTCCTCTTGATTGACGCCCTCCTTCTCGAAACTTCGTGGCTCTACTCTGCGCATGTGTATTCAGTCTCTTCTAGGTCTCCCCTGCCTCCTGTTGGTGAAGATCGGCAGTCCTCCTCAGCTGTTCCCCAGATGACAGCCTTGGTCCCGCCCCGTGGGCAGGCCCATGCACACAGAGCAAGGTTTTATGGACAAAACTAATCAGATGGACAAAACCAATCAGGATGTACATCCCACTCTATCACAATTCCCCCTCTGCCTTCATCCTGATTTGTTTTGTCTATTATATAACTCCAATAGCCTCATAAAATGGTGGCCTAATATAATAACATAACCAGCACCCTTCAAACCAGGGCACATTTAACATCTGATTACAATGGTCAGTATTAGTCATAACCAAAACCACTTGTAAGGACTATAAGGGTCTACAACATCAAAAATCCACTCCATGGTCCTGCTTTAAATGATTATTAGGGGTTCTTGATCTCCACTATTTTCTACTCCTCTGCCTCACTCGTCGACTCGGGTGCCTCGAGCCACGAGGGGTGTCATCTTCTCGGCAGCAAGAGTATTCTTCAGGAGTCCCCAGAATAACTGTCTCTGTTATTTGTTACAGAGGTTTGAGGATTATGGAGGGATTTTCTGGTTATGTCACCCTTTGCCCTTTACAAAATATTAGATTTCAATGTTTTAACAAATACAGATGGGATTTGACTCAGGTCAGTTCTTTTTCTTATGTATAGTAAGCCGCAAGTCCCCTGGTCCTCGGGTTACTTGCCACTCTGGTCCCGAATCAAAGGCTTCCTTTTGGTCTGGTCCCCGCACTGGTCCTTTAATTCTGCTAGCATGTGTCCATCCCTTACAAGGTAAGGTCCCTCCCATCGTGGAGCTAGGGTAGTTTCTTTCCAAGTCTTAATCAGTATCCAATCTCCTGGTTGGATGCGGTGCATTTTAGGTCCAATGGGGCCCTTTGTGCCAAAGCCCCTTTCTTCCACAATTGTTCTCTATACCTCATCAAATTTGTTATATAAATGTTTAAGTCTTGTTATTTTAGTACTGGATGATAGGTAGGGCATTCCATACAGCATTTCAAAAGGGGAAAGTCCCAGATCAGTTCTAGGCTGTGTTCTAATATTCAACAGGGCCAGAGGCAGACACTTTAGCCATGACAATTTGGTTTCCATCCCCATTCATTCTCTCTACTCGTCCCGAACTCTGTGGGTGCCATGGGGTATGGCGATACCATCAAATTCCCAAAGCAGCCATAGTTTCCGTACACAAAAGGCAGACCTCTGTCTGAATCAATAGATTCCACCACACCATACCGGGGACTTGTATCGCCCACTCTTTGGTAGTTCAGTGAAATCTACCTGTATCTTTTTGCTGCTGGCCGCCCTCCCTTCAGGGGTTGTCTAAGGCCAGCCTTATTAACCTTCAGACAGGTGATACATCCCCGTACTATTTGTTTTGCCAGATCATCCGCCCCAAAACACATGTATTTTATAGTAAATTGATCAACAAGTGCCTGCGACCCCCAATGAGTTGTGCTGTGTATCTTCCTCATAATATCCATAGCAACTGGTTTGGGTAAAACTATCCTGTCACTACCCAGAAGCTTCCATTCCCCTTTTAGGTTTTCTTGTAAACCCATTTTAAAACTGTACAATTTCCATGGAGGAGGTTCCTCTGTCTCCGGGGGCCAATCCTCATATCCTGGATCCTTGCATACAGTCTACAACATCTCCCGCAGTTCCCACACCTTATTCCCTGCTGTAAGTGTAGAGTTCAGCAATTCCCGATGTATTAGGCCCTTTCCTTGTGACTTTATCAATCCTCTTTCCTCCCAAATCTTTATGTTCACACAGAAAGAGGTCTTCTAATTACTGGGAATGCACCCGATAGGGAACCAACTTCCACTTTACACTGATGATGTCAGAGGGAAATATTCTGCTGCTGTTACAGAAAAGGTTAAGGCATGCCACTATCAAGCTAGGGCGGTTACCTCCAAAGATAATTTGGGGGAGTCAAGCAATATTTCTCCCTGCCCAATGCTGGGTTAGTACCCCATACGCAGTTCCGTCTTCTATATTTACAAACAAGTAAAAGGGTCTCTTTGTATCCGGTAAGCTCAATACCGGTGCATTGACCAAATCCTGCTTCAATTCATCCAAACTGTTTTCATCTTCTTTACTGCATTCCAATAATCCTTCCTGATTTTGTTATACAGAAACTTTACTTTTGCACTATAATTTGCAATCCATTGTCGGCAGTATCCAACAAGCCCTAATGATTGCCTCACCTGCCTTTTATTTCTGGGAGCTGGCATCTCTAAAATTCCTTTTACCCTTTCGGGGTCTATCTTCTTCTCCCCTTTTCTAAGATAATGCCCTAGATACTTCACCTCTTCCTCAACAAACTGTAATTTGGCCTTTGATACCTTTAATCCCTTTATACTCATAATTCAATAACTGAATACTTTCCTCACGGACGACTTCTTCTGTGTCACCGGCAAGGAGTAAGTCATCTACATACTGGATAAGAACCACCCCTTCCCTGGTCTGGTATTCCTGTAAGATTTGCTCCAAAGCTTGTCCAAACAAATTCGGGGATTCTGTAAACCCCTGGAGAAGCACTGTCCACCTCAACTGCTGCCTTCGATGTGAGATAGGGTCTTCCCATTCAAAGGCAAAATAATCCCTACTTCTTTAGCTACCACTGGAAAAGGAGCAATGGTTCTTTCCCTCAGG